>NC_060259.1:46273811-47523811 GCF_921293095.1 Ischnura elegans
CCTCAACGGTAAACCATACCTCTTGATAGATCACCTTTAAATTTCGTTTGAATGTTGCAGAAAACTTAATTCATCGTTGGTTATTGGCTGTCATTATGAAATATAACAATATCAAAAAGTGTAGGGTCAAAGTATAGGAGCTCCTGAGATAAATTCTGGAGTAGATTGCAAGTTCTTTTCTGTTTACAATGTTAGGAGTTTTTAGTTTTCATTTGCATCCATATGAACTGAAGAATTCCCTGTTTTGAATTTGCTTCTTTCAATACGGAAAATTTTCACTCCATCACGCTTGAGCAATGCATTGGTCAGGCAAGCCTGTTTTTCCTATTTTAATGTAAAAATTAGTGATCAAGATAAATCATGGGCCCCTCACAAAGTGAACAAGCAGTTGGTCAAGGGTTAACGGACCTGGAGGGAGGGAACACAATTAGTTTCTAGATGGTATACCCCTAATGCGTTGAGACCTCAAAGACCAAAGTCATTTTGTTACTTTTCAATAGCAAAAAAAGTCTGTACAAAACAAAAATATCTAATGTAAAGTAGAGTATCCCAGTTAATCTTCATATATACACCCAGTTTAGCTGAAATCCCAGTTCCAATTTTCAAAGTACCTCAATACATCTCTTTGCAAATACAGGAATACGAATCTGGAGAAGATCGAAGTAATGACGAATATGTTGAAATTGAAGATGATTCCGTTTGTAATGGATTTGACCAGTGACTCCAATGATTTGGTACGAGATTTGAGTCTCTTTCAAATAGGTTGTCACAGATAAATGTCCACAGATTAAGCACTCCAGACAAGAAAACAGAAGCATTCATTTTTACCATAATATTTATATTTATCGTCTGGTAAAAAGTCCCTATTTGATTGATCGCAATTTTAACTTACAGTAACTGTATACAGCCCTTGTATAAAGTAAATCATTATGTATTGGCAGTATATAAGGTAAGATTTCCCTTTAAATTCCTTCATTTCCTAATTTTTTATGACATGTGAGAGAAAAAGAGGGTATCCTGTAGCTTAAAAAGTTGACTTGATAGATAAAAACTGAGTTTATTTTCTTATCAAGAGGCTAAAGTTAGTCAAAATCAAGTCTCATTTCTAAGACAACAAGTTGGTTGTTCCCCAGTGTTTCTATAGTTTTCAAATTTCTAGTACCTGATTACGAAAAAATGTAGTAAGTTCCGTGAATGAAAGCACAAACTCTTACCTAACAGCGGGTGTGCGACCCACAGTTAGCTATAAGGACCAGATGGAAATTCTACCATTCTTCCCCGAAAAACATTTATCAAAGTAAAATCACGGATTAGCCTGAATAAAAATTTGGAAGACTTGGGTGACCATTATTTACATCATAAACGTATAATTATTGAATTGTTATCGGATGAATTAGTGTTATGAGTTCATTTACGGATTTATTTCTGCCTATTTCCACTCCGTAAAAGAATCTTTTTATAAATGAATGTGTTAACGTAGATAGAGTAATCATTTTATTAATTTAGTCGTTTAAAATCGATATTAACATTTTCTTGAGTGATCAGCAGTGAGAATGTTGACTTTTTAAAACTCCTCTTTTAAAAAAATGAAAAATTTATGATTACTTCAGACTCAAACCATCCAAGAACCTCACCCCATGAACCGCGCACAAAATAGACCTAATCGGCTACGGAGCCACGTATTATTGAGACGTAAATGATGAGTCCTAGAACGAATCTTGAGACAGATAGTACCTCGCCACGGAGTTAGAAAGAAAATACCCCTACGGGTTGTGGACGTGAGTTTCCTCAGTGCATTCCATTCGCTAATTTGAAATCCGCTATCCCGAGATTTTGACTCCAGCTTCGGTAGATCGGTTGCGTCCGCATCGGTTCTTGGTGCCGTGAAGGCAAAGGATGCAGGTTGCTTCATGTGCCAACCTTACAAATTTTCAACGACCCGGCACGATCAGTGAAGTGGGACTTGTGGGTGTCTACATATTGTTGAAAATGATAGTACATTTCTCCTTTCCATATCCGCGAACGTTTCTTTCAATTCTTTATGACTACTCCGTCGCCGGCAAATCGCAGCATGGTAATTTTTCATTTCACCAAACCTTCTCTTTGATTTCAAAAAAAGTCTTAAGGATGGAATTCTCTCTATTACAGTTCAAGAAAGAAGGAATAATACCGTGTCAAACTCATTTTCTCTTCTCTTGTCTCTTCACACCTGAGTTGGCATTTAGCCATAGGTTCACGGTTATTATAAAATCCGTGTTTTATTATTCTGCAATGATCGAGCACTTTTGGAATCTTCTTTTAAGAATCTCTGGAATCTTTGGACCGATCTTTAAGAATTCAACGTTTTGAATTCCGATCCTCGTTATTAAAAGCCTTCCCTAAGGCCACGAACACAATGAATTTCAGTTTTTTCTTCTCAACTCTCATCTCCATATGCTGCTACAATTGTAGCCAATACTTCTTTGTTTTTCATTACTTTCCCCGAATCCGTAAATGTACTCAATTTTCCATTACCGTCTCTTCTTTTGAAATATCTCCTGGAAATGTGGAGGAATAAAATAAATTCATTTATTCCTTATTCATTCACAGACCAATGGTGCAGTAAATTTTCTGATTTTAATATTGACACCGCCGTTGCATCCGTGACTACTTTACGTTCATATGCGATGAATTACGCACTACGATGTATCAAATGCAAAGCTTTCATTCCGCCTTAAACTTTTCCCTAATTTTCAGTTTGAAAAATCTTGGTTTTTCTTATATGTCGCAACGTAGATTGCTCACCATTATTTGAGATGGTTACTTGTGATTTAAAAGTGTTTTATTTTATGTAAATCAGCATTATTATCATATTTTCACACATTATTTACCATTTGTTAACTACTAAACGTCATTTTTCAGTAGATTATTGCCCTTATTCTGTGGTAGCTAAATTGGCCTTCAATATTTGAATTTCTTCCTTATTTCAATGCGTTCATTCAAGATCCATAGCTTTTTCTGTGCTACTTTTGTTCCTCAAAATATGTTTTCCAGCTTCCTGAAGTTCACTTTCATTTTTTCCGGCTTACATCTTCAGATTTACTCATAAGAATCTCTATTTTTACGGTCTGCCCTGCATCTTACAACTACAGCTATTGGCAAGCTTCCTTTAATTTTGCTAGTTGCTATATTTTATTTAAGGTTTACTGCATCATAGAAAAATTAAATCACAATTCATCATCATCACATTATGGTCGCTATCTATATAAGCCATTGGAAGCTCTTGAAGTCTATTGATAGGTTTTTAAACCACCTTGACTCTCGACCGAAGTTAGCTGGAAATCTATCATCTGGTATCATGAATGTCTCTCTCCTTGGGTAGTGATTGGGTAGCTTTGGCCATCAGTAGCTTATATTCTGTGTAGGATTTCAATTGCCTAACACCATCTTTTCTGCCGTTCACTAATCCATTTTTTTCGTTACATTACTGGTTTGCCTATTTTCGGAAACAGGGTACCATCTCCAAAAGTAATTAAGATTTATTCTCTCGAACTTCATCCATACTTATTGGTCTTACAACTTGTCTTTCACTTCTCTAATCATACGCTCAGATTCATTTTTCGAATTAACCTCATCAACTATTAGGTTCTCCAGTCTTTCGTAGGTCGGAAGCGATCTTAAATTTCGTTTCAGTGTAAAGTAAACGTTAACATTAATCAACTGATGAATTCTCTGGTGTATTCACTGGTTAAAGATCCAAATGAGGACATATTTAAACTCAAATATATTTCACAGGTTCCATGCGTCGATGCCAAAATAAAAGATTAGTATTATTTGCATATCTCGGGGATAGTTAATTTTTCATCCATATCCCTGTACTAGAGCCGCTAATTGTAATGTATCAGTAAATTCAGTGTAATTATTATTTCTGTGCATAAAACTGTTGTTTCTACCTTGACTCACACTAGAAGAGCTTCTGCTATCTTCTGTTGGGATGATAAGCACAATTGTTGATGCTTTGTCATTGCCAAACCATGACACTCTCTAAGATTACTCTATCAAATGATTATGCAAGAATAAAAACGAAACAAGAAGGAAAACGAAGGAAACGAAAAGGAGTTGATTGCAAATAAGTTTTTGGCACTGTAAGGCCCGCTGTTACGGGTCAGAGAGCTCTTAAACGAATCTGAATTTCTCATTTTGCGTTGAATCGTTGGAGTACGTCTCCTCTGTACCTTTGCTGCAGATGTATGTACAAACAATTATGTCACCGCAAAAACGATAAATTTGCTTAGGAATGTTGTATACTAATTCCGAAAGAATAGCTATAAAAATTGACGCTTATAATGGAGCATATATTTATTTTTCATTACATCAAAATTACTCCGAATGAAGGTATTGCAGTATCTTTAAATGGATTGTTTCTCAAAATGTTTCCATCAATTCTACGCTGTATTTAGACTTCACTTTAATCCACCTATCCACAGACATCAGGCAAAAAGTATTCTTCTCTTATTCCCGCTTTCGTAAACATGAATCGTTTCACTGAAAGCCGTTTGAACTGCGGGTTAGTCAATTCCTATTCCCGACTTTCGATTTCAAAAATTATCAGAGATGTTAAAAATCAAAGGCTTCAAAGTCACACACAAAGATACAAAGATATAAATGCATGTTATATTTGTAAACTTTTAAATTTTCATTTCCATAATATTTCAAAACTCCTGGATGTGAGATCATTATCTTGCTCTCGATTGGACCGGCAACAGATAAATTTGTGTGTATTTCAGAGTTCATAATCAGACGTAAGCACGGAATGAAAGTTATTAATTTGCTAAAATGGTTGATAAAACTAATATCATTCTCTGTCGCATTTTTAGTATTTTCTCATCAGATAGGCTTCTCGTGATTAAATTAATCATTGCATTTGTTTGGAGATAAAAATTCAAAGTGCGTTTCTTCGTCTTTTAGAGAATGGCGGAGTTAAGCTGCCAATTGTTTCATGTATTAATATTTATACGAATTTTCAAATAGCTGAAAATAGGATGCTTTGAATAGGGTATTAAAAAGGGTTCTTAATCTTTTAGGTGATGTCTTTACTCATATATATATTGATTTATTCACTCATTGATACAGAAGCCAAACTTTTGATTGTATAGCAATGAATTAATAAGGACATAGCCCAACTGCAATTTATAGGCGCATTATGGAAGGATTTTTTTCAGTGTGTAATGTTTGGCGTTATGTTTTCCAATTTAAGTTTACTGTACGGAAGTCTACGAAAAATAACTATACTATTAAGGGTACAAAAATGGAAAATTCAGAATTTTTGCCGGATTAATTCACTTTTACAACGAGGTAAGAGTGTGCACCATCTTGGTTATTCGTGTAGCCTTTATTATCATAAAACGTCGGAGAATTTTAGGATATTTCATGAGACGGATCTTTTCTTAGGAACTGGGTGTTTACACAAATAAGCTAATTAATTTATTTTCATACGAAACACAATCGATAACATAACATTGGCATTTGCCTTACCAGTGGAATAATAAAGGTATTTACAGAATCTATTTTCAGACCGATGCATAAAAAAGCATTGTGTACAGATTTTTGTGCGAGACAGATACTAGGGTTGTTTTTATGTTTAGTTAACATTTATACAACTCATGAAATTCAAACTTTTTGTGACTAAGTGATATTTCATGATATTTCTCCATCAAAACGCACCGAATTGTAGATAAAATGTTTCTTCTACTGATTTAAAAGCCACGTCGACATCAAAATTCATGCAAATAATATTTTGTAGCCCCTAAAGGCAAACACTTGTTTTATCCTTTCATTTAAGACCAATTTTTACCAAAAACCTTTCGTATGGATCTCCAAATTTAAAATTGCCCCATTTCTTTTCCTTAAAAAAGTAATTAAAATCAGTAAAAAAGCGTCAGACGTGCCAGCGCAAGGAAAAATATTCCGCCACTCTCCACTGGTGATAGCTCATGGCACTAAAAAACCATTAGAGGAAATGATTTACCATATGTTAAGGCTCATGAAGAATTGCCACTTGTAGGTAAAAAGGGAAGCATTGTTTTGAGTGAAACAGCCAGCTCATTCAGCAACGTGCGTTAAATGCGCGATGGCATTACTTGGCGTGATAGAAGCAATAAACCTTGGAAATTGAGATGGAAACTTCCAGGATCAAGATACAGATTAATGGGTGATTAGGGAGGGCGTGATTAATAAGAGAATTGACGAACTAGGGAGACTCACAATGGGTAACTTGGAGAGGAAAGTGTTACAATGGATAACGTAGAGAAATGACCTGTTGTAGTGCCAATATAGAAATGCATGGCACCAGAAGGCTTCCTTTAATATGTAGAAAAAGATTCATGTTAGTTACGAAAGAAAGTACGAGGAAAAGAACGCTAATTTTGAAGGAATGAAGAGGAATTTTTTTTTAGCAACGCGGAATGCAGAATGCATGAATAGACCGTCTTCGATGAGTAGTGGAAAAAAATGCGTCTAAACCTGCTGGAAGTACAAAATTACTAGTTATAATAATTTTAACTCTGTGTATTTCGTTTTGTCTCCCGATCAGTGATATGAATTGGAACTTTCAGCTCGTTTATATCTGATTACCTGTCAGTAAAATTTGATATAAATTATTATTCTGCGATAATTTTTTAAGTCATCCAATTTTCACCATTTATCTAATTACTCTAATAGTATGTATTTAGAGATATAGGAAACTACTCCATTGTACGCTCTGCTCTTCCATCGTGATATTATTTTGATTTATGATTCACTTTGCCTAAAAAATACTACTAATTGAAAACGACTAATTTACTAAAAAATTTAGCAATGCTTAGAGAATATTTTTCCTCTGAAAGGTAATAATTTTTCAGCGCATTCATTTCTACGTGGACTTTACCATATTTAAAAGCTTAAAATAGAAGAAAGACCTTTTTCTATATTAATGCGTGAGATTAACTGCGATTTAAGTGTTTCTCTGACTTGAAAAATAAATGCAGACATCTATAAATGCTGCCATGTTATTTATTAATCATTCATCATTTCTTTTCAAATTTTTGGTGTATATTTTCTTCCCCAATGAAATGCAGTGGATACTAAAAGTTGGAGTACAAATCCAGAAACCAATGTTATCGGTTGCTCCGCCCAGTCTTTGACTTTATTTCATACTGAAACACTTTTCCAACTATTCATCTGTTATATATAATTTTAAGTGATATTTTACATTCATCTAGTTACCTTAGTGTCTAACAAACTTGGTGAATGAACATTCCCTTCTTGAATGATTCACTACCCATGCACTTACCGAAATAATACTGCGCCCTCATTGTTTTAAGGGAAATATTGCCAGGGTGTTTTATATGTTATGTGAAGACTCACAACGCTTAAAGTTCATTTTACGGGAAATTCCATGGGGGAACATGCTTGGTTGAAGTCGGCGCAGGAGGGGAGCAGTATGTAGCTGGAAGGGTAACTCCCGATTGAATTTAAAATATTCACTTTCTCGTGGTAGTAGGAAACCAATGAGATGAAAATTATTACTGCGTTATGCCATAAAGATTCAGTTTATGGCTAAGGTTGAGCGTAACTTATACCCAACTATCCATGTATCTTCTTCGTTATACACACATTACGATCGATTTGAACTCAGTAATATCTTTCCTGAAGATACCAGTTCCGAGACAAGTGTCATTGAAATACTGATTGATATTGATCCGTCTCTATTTACGGAAAGATATTTTATTGGCAGTAAATATTTAAATGGCTTTCAGGAATCAATTACACACATAAATTTCATATGTTGTGAGAATGTATTCGGTAATGCAATTTAGAATTCTTAGGCCACTTAGTAATAAAAAACAAGAGTACTGATGAAGTTTTCTTATTATAATATGAATATCAACATGATTTGATATTTATATTTAATTTATTATTATTTATATTATTGATATAAATTTTATTCAAAAGGGACTTGAGTTCGCTTAATACCAATTTATTATTTTACTCACGTTTACCTTCTAAAGGGGTTTCCTGGTATCAAAAGAATGGTATCACAAGTGTATTTGATAAAGCGTGTCACAGGAGCTGTATGGCGTAATAGTGCATAAGTTTCGTATTTGCACTTAAACACCTAGGTCATACATGCGCATTAGAAAAATGGGCTAATACATTCCAGCAAGTTTTGTTTATTTTTTTTCTCTTATTTCATCGACAATTCTGCATCTACAAAATACTTGGACTTATCTCTGGGTACACATGCGTCCTCTGGCTTGCTTCGCATGCATGGTAGGGCGGATCGCAAAAATCGATTTTTTTCAAATCCATCTGGCCCAATGAAAAAAAGTTGTGGGACCGATCAAAAATAAGGCCTGAAAAATTTGAGACCTGTACGTGAACCCCTGACCCTCGCTCACATGCAATTTAGGGGGGGAGGGTCAAAATTCGAAAAATACAATATTTTATGGTCATTTCCTATAGATTTTGCCGAGTTACTGCCCTTTTAGGGCAAAAATTTCGTGCATTTTGACGTTTGATGTTTCCAACTTTTAGAGAAGTTATGAAATATTTTTAGACCTGCGCACGCAGGAAAGGAGACTACGGTCTATGAATACGCCTCTCGAGTGGCTATGAAGGTTTAGGAACTTAGGTTATGCACTTCTATTCCGGTATTGTCCGACAGCTGTGACTAAATGGATGAATAGGGGTGAAGGCCGCCGGCGTCCCGTCCCCGCTCGCCTCTCCCGCGCCCCAAATGCACCAAAATTTTCACTAAATGCGTCTTTCTTCGTTAGTCTTACTAATATTTGTTGTATTAGCATCGTCCAGTGAGGAACAATCACGAAGGAATTACTCAATTACCTGCTTTCCAGTCTGTATTTCTTATGTTAGTGTCATTCCTCGTCTTTTGCTGCTGTCAACAAAGTTTTGGTAAATTCTTTCGCGAATCTCTCGTCCGTATGTATAATAAAAGGAATATTGAAATTCAAATTAGAACTTTCATCCAAAGATTTTTAAATTCCACAGCGCTAAGCTCAGATATAGCCGAAGGAACCGGAGTCTCCCTCCAATATATCATCAGCGGGTAGTCCTTTATGTCGATATTAAAATCCAGCAATTAAAAAAATCTCGGATTGGTCGCCAAACGCATCCTTGCAGAAACGCAAATTGGGTCCCTAGATTACCCTCCCAACGTTTATGTCGCAAATCAAAGTCAGCATAGTGCAATTAGCAAATAGACCACTGTAAGGGATGAAATACGATTTGATGCTTTCCCAGAGAATGATGTGGTTAAACTCTTTTCGGGGTTCAACAAAATTTATCCCTTAGGATGAGCCCCCAGTCAGAGCTTGAAATGATGGCCATTATGGAAAAATGAACCCGGTGAGAATCCCGAGAAGAGTCTACCCACACTGCAACGGATGTTGGAATTATGCTTATAGCAAAGGGATGATGCCTCCTTTTTGGGCGGTATTTGCTTGGTACCATCATAATCAAATCCTTTTTAATTCTGTGTATCTAATTTTCACTCGGAAAGGAATCGATAATCGCAGATTTTATAACTTTTGCTAATCCTCCGACGGGGGAGGCAAACCTCCAAAAGTGGGACCCTGTTTCTTCAACTAACACCACACATTCCCCTCTAAACTTGTATTGATAAATTCTCTCGCCTTTTTTCATCAGACAAGAGTATAGTCTTTCATTCCAATAAAATGGAACTCTTTGATGACACCCCTGTTTTCTTATTTACAGGAATTAGCATCTTTTTCTGCATACGTAAGTAATTCTGGTACAATAGCTTTAATGTATCTTACGAAGTTATGACTTTTGCGTCAGCTAAAGTTGTGGGAACGAGCATTGCTGTTGCTTGGTTCTTGCATATACTTCTATCACAGTTGGCAGACGCATTTCCCCGAAGAAGTTCCAATTTGAGGTTATAGTCCTTAATGTTTATTTTATGAGGAAAGTAGAGATACAAATCGGCTAATTTCTCGCCAGTTTAATTTTCTTCGGATGAATTGATGAAGAAAATTTTGATACTATTTCCCCGTACAGGAATTGACGATTATGACTCAACGTTCTCCTTTGATTCCCTTTTTTCCTCAGTTTTTTAGTTTCTTTAGGGTTCAATCCAGCAGCCATCATCTTTCTTTTCGTCAGATTGTCTCTCAAAATACTTTTCATTGGGGGAACCTTATGCTCCTCCATGCACTTACACTCAAAAATATCGCATAATTTAAAATGTTCCTTTAAAATTGTTTGAGTCTTATACTTCAATAAAACCCACTTTTGGCCTATTTCGATTTTCCGTAAGTTTTAGTACTTCCTGTGGTTCCGCTAAATCCATTTAGTCACATTCATAATGGAAGGGAAGCGTCACCATAGTTCGCACACCTTCATAGCCACTCGAGAGGCGTCTTCATAGACCGTAGTCTCCTTTCCTGCGTTCGCAGGTCTAAAATTATTTCATCACTTCTCTAAAAGTTGGTAACATCGATTTGTTTAACGCCGACGAGGCGCCAAATAAGGGACAAGTCGTCTCACTACGCATCGCTTTTTACCTTCTACCATCTTCTGATTTATATTATCAAAGATAAACGACCTCCTAGTAGCATGCGCGGGATGAATTTTGCTGTATTAGAGGCGTGGGAGGGGGAGAAGCGAGCGTGGAGGGGAAGGGATCGGCCTGCGGCTTTGGTATCCGCGACGCTGCGTGGGCGTTGGAATATTTTCTTCGCGGACGCGGACTCAAATTAGGCATTTTGTGGCTAAACGGTGGCAGATACGTCAAAATGCACGTCAATTTTTGCCCTAAAAGGGCAGTAACTCGGCAAAATCTATAGGAAATAACCATAAAATATTGTATTTTTCGAATTTTGACCCTCCCCCCCTAAATTGCATTTGAGCGAGGGTCAGGGGTTCACGTACAGGTCTCAAATTTTTCAGGCCTTATTTTTGATCGGTCCCACAACTTTTTTTCATTGGGCCAGATGGATTTGAAAAAAATCGATTTTTGCGATCCGCCCTAATGCATGGTCGGAAATCAGATTCCTCATCCACATTACGAAGTTTTCCTGCAACAT
Organism: Ischnura elegans; assembly: GCF_921293095.1. Lineage (NCBI taxonomy): Eukaryota > Metazoa > Arthropoda > Insecta > Odonata > Coenagrionidae > Ischnura > Ischnura elegans. The sequence goes on from NC_060259.1 coordinate 46,284,896, forward strand.
AGGCATTTTGATTAGCGTATCTATATTGTATGTCATCTAAACATAAGGATAAACATGAATTTATCTAGGATAATTTCAGTGAGGATTTAGCTGCAGAAATAGCTATTATCTGAATGGAAAGAAAATTTTGAATGATGAATTATTCCTGGATCACCATTTTAGGTTGGTGGAAAAATTTACTCGAATATCGAGCTTAATTAGACTTTTTTGTATTTTTAAGAGTCATATGCTTTCACCTCGAAAGAATGGTCACATACAAGCGCGTATTTTCATTTTCAATTTTTCATATCCGCAATACCGAACACAGCGCTATTGGGTCTTAACATCGGGATTTTCATGACAATTAACATTAAATGTGCCCGATCATCCATACCCTGGACAGGGACAATCTCCCCAGGTGGAACTCAATCCGGCGACCTTCGGTTTACGAGGCAAGACTTAACCCCGCCGCCACCGGAGCCTACTATCTAAATTGATACGGTACTTTGAAAGGAAGCACTGAAGAGTACCAGGTAAAAATGTAACAGAATACAATGAAAAGAGAAGGACCGACCAAAATGAGAATAAATCTTTTCATTTAATTGATATCACATAATAATCAATAAATAATGAATGTCCATATGCGTCTCAAGTAATCGAAATTTTTCTTAGTAACATCGCACGCATTTGACAATGTATATTGAAGACTTTATCACTATTTTGACTCATATTATCTTAAGTTGCTTTTGATGCGATATACCGAATATATTTTGTTATATTTAGTTATCACTTAATAAAAGTTATTGTTAGCCAGTTAAAACGTTTCTGCACAATATCATTCCATTAAAGCTCTCTGTTTTCGACTTGTTGGTGTGACAAGATTACTAAATGCTCTCATAAAAAAATTATGGATAACTTGGAATTCCCAAAAGTTAAAACTACATTTTTACTCATTTATGGCATAAATAGTGTCCACTATAGACAGTTTTTTTAAAATTAACACTTGTCTAGAAATAAATATTATACGAATGCGAGTATTTAAAAAATTTCCTGTGGAGGAAAGCCTAGTATATGCTACCAGACACTAGTAATACTTCATAGTTCCATTGTTAATTTTCTGGGATGTTCTTCTTTCAGAAAGAGCTCTTGTGTTTGACTAAGGTAAGAGAGAGGGGGCCGGAGAGAAGTCTTTTTAGGCCAAGGCTTCCACGAAAATGTCAATAGTTGAGTTATTTATTTTCATATCCTCCTTATTTGCATATTGGTTGTGATTTTAATATAGATTAGGTGTTGGTTAAGGAATAGAGCAAATTTAACGTCAGAAGGCACTTCAACATTTGGATATTCTGGAGAATTATCAAACTTTATCCACCAAAATATGCATAAAAATGTTTATTTATCCCCTTATGGGAGGCTTTTCAGTGATTATTTCCCCGAGAATACTGTTAATCCTTTAGCATGAACTACGTCCGCTAAATAACATTCTACATATGATAATACAAACACAATTTTAAAATCATAACTAAAAACTATCATCGATTATCGTATATTTCATTTAAAAATCACGTAAATAGTATTACGAATTTTTTTTAGTGCTAGAATACCGGCTCCAAAATATAACTTTCAGAACTTTTCGAACACGAACATTTTTGATTTTTATATGTTAATAAACATCATTACCTCTTTGGAAATATATTTTTGCGACATTTGCTGATAAAACATAAAGATTCAACATTTAAATGCTGCTAAGGTCGAGAGGCAGAGAAAACATGACACGTTGAAAAGGAGCGTTGCATGAATTCTTTAGCAGGGACGAAAATGTATCAGACAATGTATCAGAATGCCTGTTGAGATCGAGACCATACATTTTCTACAACTCAACGTAGTTCATTTTTCACGGGATTACCTTCCGTAAAACTTCTATTGTGCGGGACATGCAGGGACGGGTCAGTGGCATTAGAGGGCCTCATCGTCTCTCTCATCATGGTAGTTCAAGGGAAAATGAACAACTGAAACGATTCCTCCGTCAGAATTTTCAATCAACTCTTTCTTCTGGTGTGTGCCGGATCCTTTTGTCTCTCTCTCTCTCTCTCTCATATTCGTCTACCCTTCCCTCCCTTTTCTCAAATTCGAGACTTCGCACTGGCGTGATGAACCTTAGTCCGTTTATAGTTTCACGAACACACACTTCAAAATTGAGACAAGTTGGCATGAGGCAACTTGTTTACCTCGCTCGGAAAGCAAACACGGAGTGCCGGGCGAGGGTCGAGAGGGGTGATGGGCGGGGGGTGCGAAACTGCTTGTAGACCCAGGGGGGATTATTCAGGGGGAGTGCAGAGGGGGGCAGGAGAAAGAGAATACGCCTGGAGCGTATTGTTTGCCCTCCCGTCGGGCTAGAGTGGCACTCCAGCGCCGAACTCAAATATATTTCCGCATTCTGAGTGTGGGTGTGAAGGCTATTATTCGCGTTCGTGACTATAGCCGAGTGATTTGTTGGCCACAAGGTTTCCCTGCGTGAGGAACCGGGGTCGTGATTCGGGGAAACATCTGGATGGCGCTAAAGGTGGCGGGCGAATCCGTCACGACTCATTGCCCGCCACGAGGAGCAGTTCCGTAGCAGGACCGTATTCCTGCTTATATTTGCGTCATTTTCTGAATTTTATTACTGAATTTGTCCATTATCAGTAAATTTAAAAAATGCATTATAACGATGACATTTAACTAATGTCGTGAATCACTGAATACAAGCAAATGCGCAAACCAATACAGTATAACCCGGGTCGTTGTAAAACGGAAAAGTACAAGACATTACGGCTTTTGGAGCACATTATCTTACAATTCTTTTCTGTGAAGCTAAAATTTAGTTTTAAAGGGATTGAAGAATTTAAACTCTTATTTTTTATTAATTTGACGAAACCGTCCATGGGTCACGACATCTATGTCATTATCAAGGGTACTTTGACAATAATAACTTGAAAAAAATCATAACAATAACATGATAGGAACAAAACTAATTTATGAGTATTTAAATAAATCATGTACAATTGCTTTGTTTATGACACTGAAAATGTGTCAATCACGATGTCCCTAGAATGAATTCAAGTTCTATTGAAAGGTAGGTTTTCGTTTCATTTCTCGTAGATGAGTAAATTTTTGCTGGGGTAGAGTTTCATGGATATAAATACGTGGACTCATTCAATACTGTTCCTTGCCGGGTTTTTATCTTGAAAATGTTTTCTTTATGAAATGCTTTTCTTTAACACTAGAAGGACCGGTGTTCTATGGCTTCCTAGAAATGACGGGTAGTGGTCCTTATAGGATGTCAGAACGTCATATTGACAGATTGTAATTATTTTAACCATTTCTTTCGTTTACGTAAAAATGATAAATTCATTAAATATGAACATTCTCTTTGTTTATCAATGTAACTGAGTAATTTCTTTACCAATTATTTTATTGTGAAAAATTACAAATGAACTATCATCACGTCGCTCCTGCTTCCCCTGCCCTGGCCTACCACACGCCACTCTGTATGGCAGATATGCTGCTCATATCAATGCAAAACGTAGTAAAGGCTTTTGTATGTACGGATGTGAAAACTAAAATATTAAAATGGCCATACGTAATAAAGTGTAATGATTTACTGAATACAACACACGTTACCGTTATAATTAAAAAAGAAACGCTAAACCCGTCATTTTGACGGGTGTTGGTCTTTGAAGGAAGAAAGGTGGTATAACTCCATTTCTATGAGAAAAAATCAAATTATTGTAAATGAATACGTGCTATGGTAAAGTTAATCAAAATAAAAAATAAAGCTATTAAAATAAATAAAAGTTAAGAAAAATTATGACAGAACACAACTTCTAGGCGACGTGATTAACTAAGCAGAGGTTTAAAGAAAAAATTAAGGCATGTAAGGTGCATCATAACGGCCATCACAGGTAAATTTTCATGCTGCATATTTCATTTTTGAATAATGATCCATGCGGGGAAGGTTATTGAATACGTGGAATTCGTGAAAGATACGTATACCAAACACAATGAATTTTTACTCTTCTTTAATGCAAGAAGGACCATTACCCGTCATTTTGAGGGGCAGTAATTATTTTACATATTTCTTTCGTTTATGTTAAAATTAATTGATAACTTCACTAAATATAAACTTCCTCTGTGTTTATCAATACAACTGATTATTGAGAAGAAATAAGTCATGAGTTTTAATAGGGTAAAAGTTTCCATCACCCTTCATTTAGCTATTCCACAATGCGTGGTGAAAATCACATATGAAATATATTGGCATGTTTCGGATCATTTCGTCCCTTAAGATTTCCGAGTAAGGGGATTTATAAGACAGAAATATGAGTTGCAGTCAAAACTTGTTCACTCAACAAAAAGTCAGAGCCAAATTATCATTATAGATTTACCACAGCTTTTCACTTGTTCAATTTTTGTTTTTTTTTTAATATATACATATGCGCTTCAGTTTTTAATCATAAAATTGATATTTACTAAATTTCCTTGCTACTACTGAGCTCCTCAAACCTTGTTTATGCCTGTTTGTTCTTCGTAGTTATTTAGCGAAGCGCACAAAAAATTTTAGCTTTTTGAATAATGCAAAGTATCCACTGGGTTTTTATCCAAGCACTTTTATGGTAAGTACTTTGGTACTTTGCAAAAACTGTCATATTCTAGGATAAGAGTTCAATGCGCCAAGTGCTTTTGGTATCAATAATATCCAAGCGGTAACATCATGTGATATAAAATGAGATAAATATTCCGGTTATGTAAATCCTATCCAAGATATTTCAAGGCATACTGTTCCTTCAAATATTCCTTCCTGTGAGGAAAGCTCAATTCCAACTTTGCCCGAATAATGACTTCTATATTTATTGCATAAAAACGCAAAATTGAATTAATACGAATTCATGTTGCACAAAGTATTTATGGAGAGAAATTTTTTATGGTATTTGTTTTCTAAAATGAAAATTATGTGTTTATAGCAACAGATGTGTAATTGATTGAAGAAGATAGTGCCATTCAAGTCTTCCGTAAAAAATTACTTCGGCTAGATATTTGCATCTGAAGTTACTCAAGTGAAGCTATATACAATTTTTGTTATCTGACTACAGAAATATAGCTTTCGTTTAAGTAAAATTGGTTCAAGGCCGCAGTCTGTACATATACAATCAGTTGAGTTAAAAAATTCCTGTTCCGTAAAAATACTGTACATTTTACATTTCATGCTGCTTTAGGGCTGCTGAGTACAATTACCATCATTATGCTATTATTTACAAAAACCCTGATTTTGTCAAATTTGACGTAAAGATTTTTTTATTTACTTACTGTTCACCTTATTCTCATCCACCGGCCAGTGTAACGGTCTTGTGCATGCCAGCTCCCTTTTTACGGCACATAAGATTTTCCATAAAGTGTTAACATTTAAAATGAAATCACAAAAATTAAAGTTACTTAATGTGTTTATTACAGCTGGAATGATCCTAACCTGCTGTCTATCCCTTTTATTCAAGCGTATTCTAACATGTGTTTTTGTATTTTTTTATTCTTTTCATTTTTGGAATCTGCCCACCCATAAGCCATTTGACTATTTCAGTTTTTAATGGTTTTAATTTAAGAAATAATTGTAAATGCTATCATATTTGGATATTTATGCGTATATTATTATTCTGTTACACATAATGTTTATTCCTTTATGTGCATTCATATTATGGGAGAGAATTTTTGTAATCTATCTATATGGCATTAGAGTAGTTCTTATTTTTTTAAAAATTCATATTTCTTTTTCTTGTTCCCGGTTTTGAGTAAATAAATCGTGATTTTTTTTGCAATCGCATACCGGGAAAACGTTCCGCTTCGCACTTATAGTTTTGAAATTTTGGTATTTTTTGGTGTTATCGGACATAACTGAAGATGATGTCACTCTCGGATTATTCTATCGCTTTTCTGTCTTCTACAACGACTTGTTAGACATTTTCAATGAATCACCTCAAATATATTTCATTTCTGCCTTTTGGTTTCCGGGATATCGCAGTCAGACAATTTGTGGGTGGCACGCGGGTTGCATACTCGCAATATTGGTTGATCATTCTTACTCATTGTAAAAGAATAAAATTCTTTAGATGCACTTTAAACCACTTCAATATAACCTTGAATGCTATATTTATCACTGTTTATTGCCTAAACTGGATTAGTAGCAGTGCTTTATTCTCCATATCTAAATCTTATATCTAAGTGCTTCTATCTAAATTCAGTGAATCATTTCTGAGAGCTGACCCCCTAAATGCTATGTGAAGGTCCTTCTTCTTGATTTTTTTCTGTGTCATTGTACAAGCTCTTGGTTTCAACTTAGGAGATAGTATTTATTTGTATCGGGAAAAGGTGGAGCTAGTTTAGAGTTAATAGATAAGCGGGGAGGAGCGGCTTTAGGTTGGGTGGATTTACCAGTTATAATGGATCTTAGACCAGCAGAGGGAGAAGTAGGTGAGATACCAAAGGGGCTAATGAGGTACAGGAGGAGAAACGAAGGATTGGCGAGGGCACAGGGTACATTAGTCAATGGAACTTCATTGGTCCGGGCGTTGACGATTCGGGTATAGGATAAAGAATACCCGGAAATGAATCCCCCGGTTTTCCAACCCCATTAAGGAACTTTTACAGTGATATTTCCCAGTGACCATCGATCTGTGTGCATTAAAATATACCTGGAATTTGTTCCATTCAGTGCCACTTGAGAGAAATTCCCCCTGTGATCCATGTTCCAATTTTACCAATGCAATTACGGTGATGAATATGTAAAACTACAAATCATGCATGCAGGACAGGCGCTCTCGACAAGATCTACGAGACGCAGTCGTAGATATTATGAAATGTGCGTTGCAGTAATTAGAAGAAAATTACCCGAGAAAGGACTACAAAGAACTCCACGAATTAAAAGTATTATTTTTGGGCGGTGTTCCTCCGCGAGGGATGTCATTTCGCGCTCCTGGGGCTTTGCACCATGTTATATGACTGCCCAAAGCTTTGTATTGCCTGAAAACATTTCTTTTCCCCAAGGAGTTTCCGTTATCGGCATTACAGGAGAAAATAACTCACGACGTGTGCCTGTTTGTTGTGCATCTTTACGTTGAGGCCTGAATTACTGCGCCTAATGCAGAAGAGGCTCCTAAGCGAGATTTATTATTTTTTTAAATCTTTATTGCTACAGAAAGCCCGATTGTGGAGTTAAGGGTACCGCATTGAGTAAAATTTCGGAGCCATGTATGGTACCTTTCTCCAGAAGCTGTAGCACTTGGATTTTTCGATGAAAATGTACCAGTGGAGACGGAAAAGCGAATGGTAGAAGCCTTAGAGTGAGATATTACGGGTAATGCAGGCGAGTTACGGAAATAAATTTCTGTTTCTCCAAATGATATAGTCCACCTCATTGGCAAGGGGCTCGAGGATTTTATTTCTAGACTTTCGAAAAATCTTTTCAAAAGATTTAATACTCCTGTGACATAACTATCAAAGGATCCGGTTGATTAGACTCTCTTTCATTTTGACTGCTTAAAAATGGAGTAATGCGCTAAGGATGGAGTACCTTCTCTTTGACTTGAAAAGTATGGCCTTAAGTATTTGGGTTTGCAGGCTGCCTATGAAATCCGATTCTGCAAAAAAGACTTAACATCTGATTATGGGGAAAGAGTAAAAATATTGTTTCTGCATATTTATAACAAATCGCACTTGCCTTCCGGGTTATCCTACGCGTCGATTCATCATCTATACGACAGTTTCGCCGGCGTTGTAGCAGGTATCTTTAGGTTTGCAGTGTCGGATGAAGGTGCCAGGTGAGTCCTTATTGGTGTAAGTGCGCCCAATGACTCGGAACCTTTCCTCCCACTCCACATTCCACCTACCCCATTCCTAGCTTGCCCATACCGGTTTATCAGCTCTTCCCCCAACCCTTCTACCTACCCGCCGAGGAATTGCGAGCGCATACGCTGCAGTAAAACGCAACGTTGTCTCCTGGTCGCCTATGCATGAGGTGACTAGGAGGCAACGAATGAGGAATGGCCAACGGGGAGTCACGTGGTGACGCCGAGCGGCTGTGGAGCGCGCTCGGGAACGAGTGGAGGAGTCTGGGTGCAGAGAGTGTACTGAATGGTCGAATAAAGCGAGAGTTTTGAACCTTGTGTCGGCGTCTTAATTGGTTCCCTGATGACCCCTCGACGGACCCTGCTGATCTAGAGACTTACATTGGTCAGTTTGTGGAAGACGTTCTTCTTCCAGACGTTGAGAGCGAATAGCTGTCCGCCCTATTGAAATAAAGGATTTTGGCTATTTCAATAGTCTTTCGTATGAGTCGGGGATGGTGATACTTCACTCTAGCGATGAGCTTAGCACTTTTGAAGTCCGCATGGTGCGTTGGAGAAAGGGCAAGCGGAGGACGTTATAATGGAAGTTGGAAGCATTTTGACGAAGGCCAAGCCCCCTTGATCATACACAACCAGAGAAGAGAGGACTTTCATGAAGGAATTCATGGACGATGAACCCCTGCTTATTATGGCAGCTGACAAAGGCTACGCAACCGTTGTGATGGACGAAGAGTACTACATGCACAGAGTTTCTACCCTCTTACGTGAAGTTACTTATCAAGAGATCAAGGCGGATCCCACAGCCAAAATCCAAAAGCAGATAAAAGCCATCATATACTAGTACCCCGTCCCAACGGAAGAACGCCGATCATTGAGGCTGCACTCAAACCTCCACGGATGTGTGGACTACCCAATGTTCATTAAGATGGATTCCCACTTCGACCTATCCCCAGCAACCTTGACTCACCTACACGCAATCTAGCAAGGTATCCTGCCTGCAACTGCAAGCATTCCCCAGGAAAATGCCTACCTACGTATAAAACTCAGGCTATTTCTTCGATTTGATTAGAGGAATGAAAGTCTCTGACACAGACTTACTGGTTAGTTTCGATTTGGAGCCTCTATTCACCAGCATTCCCTTAGAAGAGGCCGACGATATCACCAAGTCTCTCGTTATCATCATCACTGGTCAACAATCCTAGGATTGGTTTGACGCAGCTCTCCACTCAGTTCTCCTATCAGCTAATCTTTTTACACCTACGTATTTCTTCTCTTTCACATCCTTCTTTACTTGTTCCATATATTTTGTGCGAGGTCTTCCTTTTCCGTTCTTGCCTTCAACTTGTCCCTCGATGATTGTCTTCATCAGGTCATCATGTCTCAGGATGTAGCCTATAAGGTTGTTCCGTCTTCTTGTTAGGGTTTTTATGAGGCTTCTCTTCCCTCCTACTCTTCTTAGGACTTCCTCGTTACTAACTCGGTCGATCCATTTGATCTTCATCATTTTTCTGTAGCACCACTTTTCGAAGGCCTCTATCCTTGCTTTCTCCGCTGCGGTCATTGTCCATGCCTCACTTCCGTATAGGAGCATACTCCAGATGTAGGTTCTTATAAATTGTTTCTTTACTTCTATATTTAAGTTTCCCGCTGTAAGCAGGTCTCTCTTTTGGTGGAATGCTCTCTTTGCCTGAGCTATTCTGCTGATAATTTCTTTCTTACTTCTCCCGTCTCTAGTTATCTTGCTTCCCAAATAACTGAATTCATCCACCTCTATCAGTTTTTGCTTCCCTATTTTAATGTTAGTCTTGACTTCTTCTTTTCTGCTGCATACTAATATCTTGGTTTTTTTCGTGCTTATTTTCAGTTGATATTTACTCATTACCCTACCCATATCAACCAGAAAGTTTCTCGTAGCTGAAGGATTAGCAGAAGATATCCAAAAATCGGTCAAATTCTGCCCTACGAATTCCCTTTGTGTATAATGGAGCTTAATACGAACAACGGAAAGGATCAGCCATGAGTTTGCTATTAGCGCCCGTCATAGCCAACCTTTTTATGGATAAACTCTAGGAAAAGGCCACGTAGATATATGGAAAACCGCCAAAAGTCTTCCTGAGAATGTTGATGACACCTTTGTGGTGTAGCCGCCCGAAAAGTCCGAGCTGAGCAACTTCTTATGACACCCGATTAACCAAAGCAGCTCCATCAGTTTCACGATGGAGATCGAAGGAAACGAAAGACTACATTTTTTGGATGCAATGGTCTCCAAGAAACAGGACGAAAGGCTTCGTCATTTTGTGTACCAAAACCTGACGCACACAGATCAATACCTGAATGCCAACTTCCACCACCAACCGCAACAGAAGAAGGCAATCTTCAGCTCTCTTTAAGAATGTGGTTATTCAATTTGTGACGGAGATTCGATTGAGAAGGAGAAACGCCACATCATCAGCACCTTCAAGGAAAATGACATTTCCCTCGGCACTATCCGACCGCACCTTGAATGTGCAGCGAGCATTTCGGGAATCGGTGCAGAGAGGCGTACTCCCTGGACTGAATAAAATACAAAGGAAGGTGGCGCGGTTCGTCGAAAACTAATACGGAAGTACACACAGCGTTACCTAGATTTTAAGCGAATCAGGCCGAGAGCCGCTTGAGACTTGAAGGCAAGGCGCAAAGTATCTCTTGAACAATAGAGAATATATATCTTTAAGAGCGACACGGAGAACATAACATTAGTACCCGACTATATATACATATCCATGCCCGAAAGAAGCGATAAATTATGAGAGAAATTTAAGCGAACGGATTGAAATGGGGATTCATTGTTACCCCGAACCATAAAGGACTTTAAGAAATTCTAGGCTTAATTTCGTTAGAGGATTTTCCTTTTTGTGTGTAAACGGCTGGTGTCCTAACACCCCCTGCCTCACGCCTTTTAGGTGACTTCTGTGGTAGCATGCATTGACAACATGGTCGCAAAGGAAATTGAATTCCATGAAAAAGTGTAATGGTTCAGTGTTTGTATTTTTGTTGTTATTTTAAATTAAATACCTTAAAAATTGCGAGGAAGAGTTATGATATGAAGAAATTCTCAGATTAGAACAGGAATAAGAAGTTACGTTTTATATAACCCTCGCTCAACTTTTCAGGGCCAATGAAAGGTTAGTTTGGTTGGGTGAGGATAGGGCTCTCTTCGAACTTATCCGCAAACGAGTGATACTCACACAGTAAGGATGGTGGAGGGGGTTATTCCAGGTCAATCTGGTCACTTTCGCACTTCGAAGATTATATTTTTGGAAGCCGAAGACTTCAATCTGATTCGATCGGGGGTCCGTACATTGAGTAGCCAAGATTAATTATTCCATTTTAATTCTTAATTATTTATTTTTTTATAAAAAATTTAACTATCGAATTAAGCTTAAAATGAAGGAAACCTCTTCCAATACATTTCCTTATGTATTGGCATCCTGCTGTTGGTAACAATTCCTAAGATAAGAGTTTATGAGCCTTATATGGAAAGGCTTTTTCATAGAGCCTGAAGACATATATTTGACATGTTTACTGAAAGAATAGCTGATAAAATTCTAAGTAAGTCTAGTTAGAAGGTCCCTTGCCTCTTTATTTAAATGTTAATTGTGATATTTCTCAACAAAAAGCGTCATACACAATTTTAACCCAGTTAAACCTGTGTTATTTCCAGTTAACATTAAAAATTTATAGATTTCCCATTTATTTTCAAGAAAGATTTAAACGACGTGCTATTATATGCTGAAATGTTTCATGGCGAAATATATTGCTGCCACAATAATTATGAATGAGTAGAAAATTTTCACATTTTTCAAATGAGAAGTCTTTAAACATAATTTCCTTCAGAAGCAGCACTGTGTTAGGAAGGGCTAAATAATGAATTATATGCCTAATTTGTGTGTATGATATGCGTGTCAAAAAGGATGTGTAGTAAATTATTTTAAAATTTCCTGATAAATAATATTCAGGAATTTTTCTCGGACTCTACACCAAGTTAATTCAGTTGTTTTGTTTGAAGCTTCGGAAAACGACTTGTCTTTTATTCTCAAGGCGTGTTACTGTCTTACTGTCCAATTTCACACTAATATAGTGCCCCCGAGGAATGTGAAGTGTTTTATGCCAAATCATGTATATTACGAGGGTAAACTTTAAAATACGGTCTCCTAAGTCGTTGTATCGCTGCGTGAAGCGCTAAGCGCAATCCATCAACCCCACCTCCACTACCACTCTCGACCTCCGTGAAGATTGTTGGCCGCTCATTGTTCGTATAGCAGCCATCTCCTTGGAGCTTATATATATCCGTCCAGGTGTGAAATTTGGTCTGTTATACGACTTTTGACCGGGAAATCGGTGGCACCTATCGAAATTATTCGCCAATTGGTTTAAGTTTACGGTGAAAAATTTATGGATATTAAGAACGTTCGTAAGTGGTGCTGCAAGTTCCTTTCAGGCCGCGTAAACGTCCATTGCTATGTGAGTGCCCAAACAACTCACCGAAGACCGCCAGAGGCAGCGCGTGGAAGTTTTGCGCCATTTTGAAGAAGAAGGAGATGATTTTAGGACTCTTATCACTCTCTGATTTCCACACGTTGCTTGCCCTGAAGAAACACCGAAGAGGGATGAATTTCGCGATGAACGATGAGATGGGAGAGGAGGTCAACGTCATATTCGCGGACAGAAGCTGTTATGACGACTGGATTCAGAAGTTCATCTTAGGGATGAGAGAAAAGTCATCGAGCGCCAGAGTGACTTCATTGAAAAATAGCTGAAACCACGACCTTTCCAAAGACGAATCCAAAAATGTAAAGAAATGTCTATTTCAAAGAAAAAAATTGAATACCTTAATTTTATGTTACCCTCATGTATGCCCATTATTTCACTCTTTTAATATGGATTTTGGATTTTTTGTTGTTTTTGAGAATCATCGAAAGAGATTTGCATTAAAAACATCCATCTCTTATGAAGTTGGGGGAAGCACCCATATTCTACTGTGGAAAGAGTTCTCGGCTTGGCTGTCGTCCATCGGCGGCGCCGCGAAACTCTCGCACCAAGATGACGGTGGCGCCACCCGTCACTTCGTTCTCCGCTTGCGCCCGCTCACCCTCAGTTATTTTTGTCGTTTGTGGTATCCATTTTCTTCGTTCAGGAAATAAAACTATGAGTATTCTCTCCTCTGTCACTCATTCAATATGTATCGGTGGTTATGCACGCTATTCTAGATTAATTGAATTAAATAATTTAGCTGGGTCCTCTAATTTACATAATCACTTAATTCAATCTTTACCTATGATTATTAAAGCAAAGAATGACTTGGCTTTAAGTGCTATTATTCCCACAGACATTCGTAAAAATTACTATTTTGATAAAAAATGCATTATTTCGCTGATTTATGTGCTCTCTGAGGTTAATATGGTAGCTACTTACTTTCGGAAAGCTATTGCACAGGTTTCTTATATCTATTGTTTGTCGCATTCAAAAGCACATATTGCCACTGAAATTGGAAAAAAAGCCGTTTATAAGTATAATAATATCAAATAAAACGTTATAGTTATAAACTTAACTGTGGAATACCCGCAAAATTATTTTCATTTGATCAAGAAAGAACCTTCCTATTCAAAACAGGTACTGAATCAAAGAAAGCTGTTTCTTTTGTGTCTGTTATCTTTTTTATGAACTACAGAGAGCTACCGATAGAAGTCACATTTACAAAGGTTAACAGGAAACATAGAATGAATAAGAGAATGAACTTTATCTTTTCTGCGTAATTATCCTGCTTAATAACAATGTCAAAATAAGTTTAAAATCAGGAAAATCTCTTGTAATTCGTTATGTGTTTGCATCTTGATACGGGTAACTATTCCTAAGGTTAGAGTTTATTAGCCTCTTATCGAAGAACCTTTTCATAGATCTTTTAAGCGTGTATTTAACATTTTTTCTTAAATATAGCGGATAAAATTCTAGAGATGTGTGCAGATGTCATGCCTCTTTGCTTTAACATTCGTGATGATATTTTTAAACAATAAGAGCCATCTGCAACGTTATATGATAAGAACTTATCCTGCTTCGTAAGCATAAAATGTATGTAAATAAGAAAGTGAAGCGTTTGATACCCAATTATGTTTACTATCTGGGGACTGAAATCTTCGGATCCCATTCGTTAGGAAAAGTATTACAAAACATTGTTAAGCATTGCGTGATAGAGGACGGTTTTCTTTCATTACAATAAATTCTCTTCAGTTTATACTGGCCTTTAGTAGAACGAAATTACGGAGAAAATAAAAATAGCATTTTGAAACACTAAAGCGTTCCTTCAAGCTATTCTTTCTAATTAGGGTTTTCTTCATGCTGCCCTATTTTAAAATTCTCTATTGCAAGAATAAACATCTTTCACCTCGCGCAGGCCATAGGTGTTTTGGATAAAATTAGCTAATTCCAATGTTAATCAATAAATTAATTTTATCTGACTCTATATTTCCAATGAAGAGCAAAAAATGAGGAAATGCATTTTTTAAGATTAATCAAAATTCTTAATGAGATGCTCTTTTACTTATTTGCCAGAAATTGGTGGAGAGATTATGAGATCAGATGTGAAGAAGTGGAAAAATTTAGGTAGAAAAAATGATTGTCTTGATTCATGTCTCAAATATGTATGGGAGTTAAAAATAGGAGCGAGGTAGAACATTTTTGATCATATATATTGCAGAAAAACCTATTTTTGTAAATGTCAAATGAAGTTCACCATCGCTTCCCTGTCGTATTTTTATTGTTATTATCGCACGGGAGGCGTTGTAGCCAAGTTAATAGAGCGATAGGCTGCTAGGTTTAACCCGTTTCCGCCCACTGTAGCTTTATGGCTACACCCTACCATTCTAAGTATAAACTCCTGAAGAAAGCCCACTCTCCTTTTTGACGTCAAATTTTCAAATTATGTTTCTGAAGCTTGTAATAACGTAATCCACAAATTAGTTTATTTTTGAAGGCCGTCGAATGAAGCCCACTGACGAAAAGGGACGGGTGCGAAACAGACATTCAATACAGACGCCTTCTGACCAGTGGCGTTGCGAGAGGAGGGTCCGGTGGGTCCGGACCCCCCCTGAAATATATGAACACAATTACCTTTCATAAAACAAAAAAATATTGAAATAACATGAATAAAAATATTTCTTTGTAAAATGAAGTTTTTTCGATTATGAAAAGTGTTAAACTTCATTTAAAACCCTCTACTTAGTACCCTGTTTTAAAAAAAATTCCACCACTGCTTTTGGGACCCCCCCGAAGAATATTCCTGGCTACGCCACTGCACCTGACTGTAAATTACATGTAAGAATCGTAAAAAGAAGCAGGAAATGGCATAGTTCGATTTTTAACTAATATCATCATTACGTCTCCGTCTTCAAAAACTTGGACAAATCTGGGAAAATATACGCTTCCTCTGGCTAGCTTTGCATGCATAATCGGAAATCAGCTTCTTCAGCCACATTTTATAGTTTTCCTCTAGCGTAGGCATTCCGAATGCCATATTTATATTTGTGTCACCTAAACGTAAGGATAATCAAGAATTTTTCCGGGGTAATTTCACAAAGGCTTTAGCTGCGAAAATTGCTCATTTCTGAATGAATAGATGGCTTTTTTGGTCGGTGGCAAAATTTTATTGGAAATATGGTAACTCATGAGACTTGTAATGGCATTGGAAATGAGACTTGGAAATAGAATTGCATTAATTATTCTAACTTTCTGTCATCCAAAAATATGCTTGGCCTAAGATTCATCCTTTTTATCAAGGTCGCTCTTAGAAATGGTACAAAATTAGATTCTGACCTCCTTACCGCTCAGTGTAGCTAGGAGACACTCTGAAGAAACTAGTTGATGTATAGCCGTAATATTTCACTGGATTACTAAAGACAATAATAGGAGCAACGCACTTAAATACATTAATAATTTCAAGTAGAACGTTTCCTCAGCGGAAAAGGGTTTTCTGGGAAAAAACCAAAGAGAAGCCTTCGGATATGCCCAATCGAGAGTCCTCGCAGTGCAAAACGGCTCAGGTTAAATTACCCAAATCAAGTTTTAAGGTCAAATTACTGAATGAGTCACGGAATCATTATTTTAAAAATGTATTGAATTCAACATTGCATTGTTTGACAGCTATTTAGGACTCAAAATTACTCGCCAAAAGCTACATGGAGAGCCTCGCGGAAAGATGCATGGAGGAATTAGCAGATTTCTCCATGCATCTTTATAGTATCTTTCCGCACGACGTATGTGCATAATAATTCAGTTTTTGTGGAAGATTTATGTAAAAATAGTTTTATTTTACGAAAATGATATGATAAGCATGGTTTTGCAAGGCTGTATTCTGTAATTCGTGTCGCCTGTTACTCCAATATTTGATTCATATTCAGTTTTACACTCCATTAAAGAATTTGGGTAACATAGAGATTGTTTTATTGGCCCCCTAAGTGAAAATATCGCGCTTGCATACCCAGTCCAGGTATTATTTTTTATTGTGAAATAGTTACATGAACGTTATCGTTCATCTAATCATACATCTCCAGCTCCGTAGTTTCATAAATGGGGTGTGCTTGATGTGGTATTAATTAAACGTAATATGTGTTTCATCAACTCCAGCGATGAATCTACGGAAAATCTTTCGAATGAGGACGACGAAATTGGCACGGGTTATAATACCCGCAGATGAGGCAGATGCCGGTTAATATATATATCACCACTTCACCGGCGATGAATGTGAGCAAGAGCTCACGCAGGGGAAAATGACGATTCAAGTGCTAAAGGGACAAGTTTAATCTTTCCAGTCTTAGTGAAGGAGAACGAGAAACACATGCTACTAATGAGCGCGTGCAAAAGCGAATAAGACCCGATTCCTTGAATTTATTCCGGGATGCGTGCGACCTATTTCCCCAATATTTGGTTCATAGCCAGGTTTACACTCTACTAAAAAATCTTGGTAACATGACGATTAGTAAATTGACCTGCTTAGTGCAAATCTGGCTTGCATACCCGGTTCAAGTTATTCTTTATCCTAAAATCGTTACATACACTTCATCGTAATATAAGTATACCAGCACTAACCATGGTGATAACTATACGGAGTCACCCGCAATGCACAAATGGTGCAAAAATTCCTTTAAAAAAAGTCAATCCTCGTCAAGGCGAATGATATTTTCACTGCGGAATTTTCGCAATATTTACCGTATTCATTTTATCTCCATCTTCGTAATTTCACAAATAGGATGTGCTTGACATGGGATTCATTAAACTGAATATGTGTTTCATTAACTCCTGCGATGAATCCGCGTAAAAATCTTCCAATGGATGAAGTCAGTGGAAAGTTGGCTCCTCGGCCGGATACTAATTGAGGCTTTCTCGAGGTGTCGCGGGAGACCGCGGCGCGGCGAGGGTGCGGGCACCGCACGAGGCCGGCCGCTGACCGCCACCACCATCCGGAGGGCTCAAGTGGACGGGACCGCAGGCCTCCCTCCCCACTCCCCCATTCCCTGCAACACCCCTTCCCTTCCCCGCTATCCTGTCGCCGTGGCCAACGCGCTGGGCCCACACTTGTTTGCGCTCTGCTCCCTCTCCGGGGTGAACGTAGAGGGCGCGGGCGGCAAATGGTGATTTTTGCCCATGATTCATGTTTTTCGTTATTGAGAGGACGCATATCGACCACTCGGCTGGCGTTTTTTGGTGACGGATCACCCGCTCAAAAGTTATTCTATCCCGGTCCAAGTATTTTTTTGTCGTGAAATCGTTACACTAACTTCATCGTAATCATTTCATCTCCAGCTTCGTGATTGCTTAAACAGGGTGTACAAGTGGCCCGTCAAAGGAGAGACATAAGTGCTCCTAAAATGACACGTCACCCTCACTTGTCAACTGGTCATTTGTGTTTTTTTCGCGGCGCATTAATCTTTGATAACTTACGCAGTCATGCTGAGATTTTTCGATTTTTTAAACAGTAAAATAAACTTGAAATTTTCGGAGTATATAGTGTGGACTTTTACCTGTAAGTTAGTAATTCTATCGCAGCAATTTCTCAAATTCAAATAATTTCACAGTTAGAACAGAGGCAAATATTTGTAAAATACACACTCTATATATTCTTAAAATTTCAAATTGATGTATTACCTCAAATTCTCAATGCTCAATACATTTTCTGAAATGTGTCTTATGCATGAAAATTTAATCGCAGAAATTTCTCATATACAAATAATTTGACAATGACAACAGTAGCAAATTTTGTAAAAATATACACTCTATCTATACCCGTCGTAAGGGAGGCATAAATCCTCCTAAAATGACATCACCCCCATTTAACTGTTCTTATTGTATATATTTTTCACCGCGCAGCAATCTTTGAGAACTTTCGCTAACATTCTAAAATTTTCAGATCATTAAATGCGGTGGGTCTCAAAATTTCTTCATGATGATCAAAATATATCGCTGTGTTCCATGTTAAAGGTAATAAAATATACCCATTGCAGTGAATATTGTTTTTCAATAAAAAATGGATTTCTGAGCGCATTCTTTATATCCTCAAAATTCAAATTCCATGATACTTGATGTTTCGAAAGAAATACTCCTCGAAAATACTATACAAAAGTACAGTAAATTCAATTGATTTATTGCATTACTAATTTTGATTACTAAAATCACCGTTTTCCAGGAATATTTTAATGATGATGATGATAACAGAAAAAATGTGTATTTTGGTCCATAGTTGCACTCAAATTCATCCTAACTGCTTATCCGGAGTGCTGAAATATAAAATACTAAACGAAGAAATCTTCAGATATAGTGTATAACCTGTAACGCAGGTGTCAAACTATTAATCCTCAGGAAAACTTAAACATAATTTTCATCCCTTAGATACGAGGAAATATTGACGAGTGTTTACTCTTTTTCCCTGGATATCTTAAATGATGACGCCAGTTTTTACCTTTTAATACGTTATGAAAACGAAGGATCTTGGGGGAGTTATGCATCCCATCAGTCTGTTTTCTTTCCCTAACAACTTATGGTTTTAATTATTTTGTTTTTTACATTTTTTGTAATTATTTGATGCGTTTGCAATATTTATCGAATTTTTTTCTCTTTGTAAATTTTTATAATTCATGGGCTTTTGTGTCGCAGTCATGTTAAAAGTAAATCATCGGTATGCAAGTGAAAGCTGAAACGGTGTGCTTAATGTATTATAGATTTTATTTCCTTAAAAAATTTATCAGAGTGCATTTTCTGCGCACTTATTAGTCCCGGTTTCCAAGTTTTATGAAATTTCAAAAACCATAAAATTTTCTTCGATGATTGTCGACGACTCACTAATTGTATTTCTCAATGAGGAAAACGAGAAAACAGATTTCCTACGGTCAAAATTTACCCAGTTCTGAAATAGCTTATAAAAGATCTCCTAGTCGCACGCAGTGTCAGCTGAAATTTTGAGTCCTGAAACTAATATTTTATAGTCCGCTTTTTAAGTGAGGCAATAAAGTGCGCTTTCCGACGCATAAATTCTCGTGGTATATTATGGTTTGCAAGACTAATACCACGGTTAATGTTGCTAATTTTATCATATTAATTTATTAATGCATATCTTTTCCTTGATAAAGTTTCCAGTTTCTCAACGCGTTCACCAAGATTTCAGTTAAATGTCTCATGTTAACAAGGATCTGGATGAATTTGATTGGGCGCTATTTTCAGAAATATTATAGCTCTCAGCATAATAAAATGCAATTATTTGTTCATTAAATTCCATTTATTTATCGCATTACCAATGTTGACTATTCAAAGTACTGTTTTCAAGGAATATTTTAATGATTATGAGAACAGAAAAATATGTATTTCGGTCCATAGTTACACTCAAATGTATCCCAATTGCTTATCCGTAGAGGTGGAATAACACAAGATCATTCTTACTATTTCCTTATCATGATTGGGAGGTATAGTTCCGCCTTCTTTAAAGGTTATGACATTAAATTGAAAAATAGTGATTATTGAAGAAAATAGTGATTTTAAAAGAGGCAAACTATTATCTATCGAACGTCTTTGACGTCTGAAGCATTGGAATACTTTGATGTATGACTTTTGATCCATTATAAATCATATGTTTTAAATAATTATTGGGTCATATATTGTTGCAATTTTCATTTTAAACATGATCCATTTTTTAAGAAAGATTACTCAAATTGAATACTAATTCTCTAAATGTTAACAAGTTTTCCTTCCTTTTAAGTAAAAATCCAGTATGTTGGTAGAAAATTCAATGCGATTTCCAAACTGAGTGACAGAAATAGATACAGAATTAACGGTCGTAGCTCAGTGAATCATAGAAAACCGGTAATATTTCTACGCAGATACACAATCTGCTAATAATTTCACCTATACTATGGAATAATTAGAGTAATAACCTTAGCCCTGCTGTGGCTACGTTACGTTAATTACACCTCTAATAAGCGTAAATCAATGAAAATGGTCGTGAATGAGCTGGCCGGAATAAAGGCTTCAGATATGAATTGGACGCGCTAATTGGCTATCTCGATGGTCATAATCATTGATAAAGACTTATAGACTATAAAATAGGCTTTAGTTCGATTGTTTTATTTCATTTTAATGGCAAACGCTTACATTGGAGAAAACATGGTATTTTACGGAAAGTGATAGGTATGTTTTAACAACGAAGTGTGGAATCAGTAAAAAAAATAGGCTACCTCGAATATTTTTGAAGAACGCAAGTCAAAAGGTTGTTCATGTTGAAATCAAAATAGTGGAGCATTATGGCCTCCATAAATTAAGTATTGTATCACGATAATTAAATTGATAATGCTTAGCGTGGTTAGAAGAGTTTTTTTTTCAGAAATGGCTGATTAAAGGTAAGAAAAAGATAATGAACCGAAGCTCTGAATAAAATTGAGTGGTTAGGGAGCCAAGGGGTATAAGTGATATCTTTGTTCTATACGCAGGTACAGAAATTAGATACAGAAAACAAACGAGATCAATTAGATATTTAGTAGTGCATTTGATATTCCACTTGATGTCAGCACAGAACAGAGACTCACTCGCATCCCTTGGCCACCGATTTTTGTGTATTTCTTCTAAAAATAAACTTTACCTAACTCTGTTGAGAAAAAATCACCTGTACCCCTTGGCTTCTCATCCGCTCAATTGTGATCTTTTTATATCGTTCAGCGGTTAATTTTGGAATCATAAAAATGGTTTCATCAAAAAAATACGGTTGTTAATCAAATAGTAATCATTAAATTGATATTTCTGTGCATTTAAATGACAGTAATAAGTTAGCAATTCATATACTTTAGAAGTGTTCTATGGTGTTGATGGTATAAGCGTTACGGCGAATGTTTTCTTGTAAATGCACTTTGGTTTAACCAAATTTCCTGCTTAATGTGATTATTACAGAACATTGCAAAAATATGAGAGGTATTGGAGAAAATGTTGCTATTCTGTACTTATATCTCCCAGTTAAGTGTATTTTTCCTGAGTAAAATAATGCTATATGGATTTGAACTTAACTTTATATTTTTTTCTTATAATGATCGGTTTTTTTAAATTTGCCTTTGAGAAATGCTAAAAGTTACATAAGATAAATAGTATACTTAAAAAACCAAAGATATACTATTTTTAGATAAAAATAACTATTCACTTAATTTCGACATGCTTTAAATCTTAATACGCATAGGGTCTTTCTGTGTATTTCGAGGAACTGTTGTTTAAGTATAATTATAAACAATATTATTTTAATGGAATTACCTGTAATTGCTTGGAGTGAAGATTTTTTAGAAAATTGTTTTAACTTAATGATTAAAAATAAACCGATTTTAAACTTTCTGTTATAGCTGTAACAACATCTTTGGCCGAAAATCAAGCAATTTTCTAAAAGTTAAATATTTCCAAATGAAAAAATACTTTATGATAGTCAATACATGTACACATCACCTAATGGAAGTGAATCAAGTTTTTGTATAAGTGAAGCGAGTTTGTGTAATGAAAATTGTCATCGAATCAAGATGAAATAATGGCTAAAATGATGAAAACATTCTTCTAAAATAACAATCTAGTCCTTGCGCCAGTAAATGTTGATAATGATGGAGTTTTAAATTTTCGCATGCTGAAGTTAAATCGTATTTTTAATGGGGCTGCATGCTGCGAAATCACATACAATTTGTTTGTTTTGTGGCTGATAGAATTGTACATACATTTAGGTTCTGATAGTTGTGATTTAAAACTTTCAATACCAATCAACAGGAGAGCTCAATGTTAAATAATGATTCTTTATTTCACCGATATAATAAGGGATGTTTGGGGTATAAAACCTGACGATGCGGCCAGTAAAAGTTCTCCTAGCCTTAGCCTAGCTTAAACAAGGCACGTTATGCACCTAGTTTTGGTAAGGCAGTATGTCCCTCAGCTGCTCTTGCCCAGAGCCTGCTCTGTTCTCTCATTGATGAACTGTCAACTTGGATGAGTTTGACTCCATAATTGTCTCCCGAGCTGTTACACTCGCTAACTGGAGGGCGCCTTCTCCAATCAAACGCTCACCATTCAACTCACATCTGCGCGGGAAAGCAAATTGTTCCTGATATCCATCGCGCCTCGTTTTTTCCCTGGTCGTCATTTCTCTGAAGAGACTATTTGACGTGGAAGAATGTATTAATTGATAGTGTTGACGCCGTCAGGGCCTCTGGAGGAATCGTACTCCTAAAAAATGTCAGCCTCAACGTGATGTACTGAGGAAACATTTCGATGTAGAGATCGAATGCGAGTTAGTGATATTTTCTTCCTCACTTAGCTATTTATTTGTATGATGAAACCAAAATGTAGATTCTTATGTTTTCTCGAACTCCCAAGAAGTGTTACTCATTTTTTCATAACAACTTCTTTTTTCGGAGTTTAATTAGCTGCACCTAAAAAATGCCCTCTTCCTAGTGCGTTCAAACGTTAGCTAAATAACAATATATCATTTTTAATACTAAACAAAATCTAGTTGATATCAGTTTTCTAAAAGTTAAGAAGGTACATTTTGCATTCTGTTTACAGAACTAGAAGCAAAATTACAACTCCTTAAAGAATTTTTCTCTTATTGTAGTTTAAGAAACGAGACAAAATTACTATCTTGCTAATAACGACTGTAAGTATACTCTACAACTGTGACAGGGATTTTCAATGCAACAGCGTCATTTAGAATCATGGTCTGGCGATAGTACAAAAAAAACGGCAGCTCCTTAACTTTTGATTATCATAAATATAGGGTTTAAAAAATTATCCGCTGTTTCCTTATGGGAAAAAGTTCCTTATTGGAGTCATTGCAAGGTGCCTGTGGACGCTGCTGTGCTCAAACGATATGCTTACGAGCAGCGACCAACGCGGCAAGAGCAATCAAATGGAACTGGCGGTGGAGATAGTAACAGTCGGTGGACCAGTAACATGGACCTCGAGGCTGCACTCACCTCGTCCGCTCCGTCCCACGAACCGGAGGTCGTTGAACTTGGCCACTTGGTTCTTCATGACAGCCGTACAGTTGCGCAATTCCGCACAATAGTTCTCGTCATTGCCGGCACGGACAGTGACCAGCGTGCCGTCCATGACGTCGCCGAGCGCGACCACCTTGAAGGCCACCGGTAGGGTCTTGTTGGAGCGCCAGTGAGGCGGCAGCACCGTGCACACGAAGTGGGGGCTTCCGGTGCGCACCAATTCACCGGGGTGCTCGGACAGGATTTCGTTGAGCGCCCTCTCGGCGAGATTGTCGACGGTGGTGGGTCCGGGGGTTGAACCCCGCGTGGCCGCCGAGGCCCCCGGCGCCGAGGCCCCAGAGTCGGCCGCCACGTCGTCGCCGGGGGCCGTGGCCCCGCCCCCGCCACCGTCCCCGCCGGCCACCCCCCCGGCCTCCGACGACAGGTGCATCACCAAGGGCGGCCTCTGGGCCGAGGATGTGCCGCCGCTCCGTCAGCACATGGGACTCTGGGCCGCTTTTTTCTTGGGCCCCTCCGGACGGGCAGAACTCCGCACCGCGATCACCGACCACAAACTCTGTGGCGGTGGTCGCGGGAGTCGCCCCGCCCCGCCGGCAACACAATTAGCCCCTCCCCGCCCCGGGAGCGGGGGGCGAGGGGCGCGCGGGGACGGAGTGGGGGCAGGCGCAAAAAATAGCGCGCCCGCCCGCCCCCCGCAGATCGCCTCTGCCGCCGGAGAGCGCACCGCCTGCCCCGCTCCCGCGCCGACTTCGGGCCAAGTCGTTAAGTTTCGGTCTCCGCCGCGGCCACACCACTCGCCTTGCTTCCCGCCAACCGACTGCGGCCGCGGCGGCGGCTCCTTCCTGCCTTCCTCCAGCCCCCACCAGTGCATCGCAAGCCCTCCCCCATTCAATATCACTCCGCGGAGCCTTCTTTTCCGGGGGCGGCGGGGGGCGGGGGGGTGAGGAAAAGACGTCGCCGAGGGTGAGGCAAGACGGAAAAAGGGGGCGGGCGCTCGGGGGCCGCTGGGGGAGGGGCGTCCCGAAGCGCTCCCCTTCAAGAAAAAGAGCGGCAAAAAAGTGTGCGCGCATGCCTCCTTCTTCCCTTCCCCCCCACCGCCGTGCCCCCCTCCCCCGCCCCCGCTGATTTATCAAGTTTTCATAGGGTCGTGACTGAAGATGAAAAGGCGTCAGGATGCGCGCCGGCGGTGGGGCGGGCGCGGTGGCCGGCCGCGGGACCGCTGCGGACGCTGGTGTGTGGGGGCGGTCATTAGCGGGGGCGGAGGGCTTCCCGGAGGCGGCGGCGGCCGGCTCCTTGGAATCCCGCCGGACGCGTGTGGGTGGGTCGTTGCCCTGCCTCTCATCCCCTCCTCTCCACTCATTACGACTTAATTGTGCTTTCCTCGGGGATTTGCCGAGACCGCTTCCTTGTCCCTCTGGACTTAATTTCCTGCTCGCCGATACCCCCCACTCACTTGTTTGCGTCGTTTTCTCCATGCTTGCGTGGTATCCTCCCTATCTCTATCCTCTGAAAATAATGGAACCCTTTTAAACGCTCTAATTGTACACGAACGAGCCCTTTACCTTACGTCAAATCAACTGTCTTCCCATTGTCTCTATCGTCTCAGGGTCAATTTTGTGGAAGTTCATCATAATAATGAAATGAAAGAACTTTGCTCAATTCCACCAATATATTTTTAGGTTATACTACTTTCGAAGCATCACCATCAGAGTCCTTGTATCATCATCAGGTATCTGATGAGAACGCCACTGCGCGGAAACTAGTCATACCTTTAAAGAAAATGGTGGAATTAAACAAAGATTTTCATTTCACTATTTCCTTCCCACATTGTCCTTGTCAGAATATGCCCTTCTTTTTTGACTTTGAGAATTTTTGTGTACGCAAGAAATTTATTGTTTTTCAATTCGTATGAATTAATAATTCAAATATAGCTTAGGGAAATGAAATTCAGTGCGATGAACTGAGGTTTTAATCCGATTGATATTAAATAGAGAATTAATTGGCCAATGGTAATTAGGAGATCTGAATATAATGAGATAATTATGAATGGATGGTATCACATGTGATAAAAGGGAAACATTGGCCTTGCTGATGAGTACGTTGGGTCAGTACGCGACTTCAGCGATGAAGGAAGAAGGAATGAAACGAAATCATCTCGAATTAAATCCCTGCTCTCACATTGCCACGTTTTGTTACAGAGTATAGGACTCAAAGTCTCACTATATGAAGATTCTTTGTCCATTCCCATGTATGTCTTGTATACTTATGTATGTATGCCTCGTATCTTGGTATTTTCAAGATACTTAGTACCCTACATATTTATAATGAATTTCCCCTGCAACGTGGTCCGAAAAAAAATCGAATGAATATCTTTAATATAACAAAAATCCAACCTTTTTAATATATTGTGAGGAAAATTCTCGATCCATTTCATTCAGAAACTTATTCACTATTATTTTCTTATGGTAAATAAAGTTCTCCTTCTAAAATGAAGCTTGCAACAGTAAAATATTTGAACCTATCGCCTTGTATCCACTGAAGTCATAGGTATGCAATGTTTCGAATTTATACGTAAATAAAAAATTAATTAATTAATATTACCAATGATTATCCTATCTTCTTTCATTTTTCTTATTTGCTTTTATGTGTTAGAGAAAAGTTATTCCAATAAATTGATTCCGATGGGTTGCGTTCAGTATGACGTCCATATTTTTGAATGAGTAAGGCATTGATAGTTCCATTTTACGCCATGTGAGATTATTTTAATTAATCCAACGACTTTTTATTGAAATATGTTGCACTGAGTCACTAATTCTAGGAAATTTTAAAAATGATCTGGCAAATCAGGTGACATTCTGTAGAATTTAGGTTTTCCCGGCGCATAATTTGATGATTTCTCAGGTTTCCCACCGGTTTTTGTATTGGGTAATTTCTCCCAACGTTTCAACGACTCAGACTCAGACCCACCAGGTGCGGTATTGGGTAATAGCTGATATTCTGTTTATCATTGATGGGAAGTACTAAATGTAAATCGTCCCGTGTTATATTGGGACACAGTATTTTATGAGACATGTTTTCTTGATTAGGACTTGTTTAGACGTCACATTATAGAGATTTTTAAGCATATTTTCAACTATGCAGTTGATTCCATTGCAATTGATTAGAAGTATTAGGTTCTGGTGACTCTACTATACATTTTTGCAAAACTGTTATCTTAGAGAGATATGATTTTCAGTCCGCAGAAAACAGACGGTTTTTGGATCTCCTATATTGTTAAATTCTTATACTACGTTAGCGCAATCTCTCTACGATAGTCATAGTCATCAGTTGTCTAACCCGATGATTTTTAAGTGCAGTGATATTCGAAAGGAAATA
This sequence comes from Ischnura elegans, assembly GCF_921293095.1. NCBI lineage: Eukaryota > Metazoa > Arthropoda > Insecta > Odonata > Coenagrionidae > Ischnura > Ischnura elegans. Next base: position 46,311,654 of record NC_060259.1, read on the forward strand.
TGTCATTTCCTCCAGTTTTCCTTCCTTGCTATGCTTGCCATTGCAGCACGATATGCCCAATTATAGACGCAGGAATTTTCTGATCCTAATGTTTTTCCCAAGGTAAATGTCCTTATGTATTCTGTATGTATGCGCTGCGTTAAATTATGAAGTTTTTCAATAAAGGTAAAATTGGCTATAGTTTTAATTCATAGAGTAATTTAATTGTGAATATATCTTGAAGGATATCTCGTAATCGTTAATCCAATATCCATATTCAAAGTCCTCATTTCTATATCAGCTTTCCTACAATGACTTTAAATAACTTAAAGTTGTACACTCCGATTCTACATGGATTGCTTTCTATACTAATTTTAAGGGTTGTTACAACCCCCTACCTCTATTTCCTATGACGTTATAGCCATGTTATTACCAATCCTCCATTGACTTATTTTACTGGCTTGTTGTTTCATATTTTGTGCAGCGTTCATTTTGGACACCTCAGCAAGTAGCCTCCAAGTTTACTAATGTTCAGTGACTTATCAGTCATACAATATTCCTTTTAGTTCCGTAAAAAAGCAGCGTCTATGTTTTATGCATCTTTTCATGTATTTACTGGTAGGAGTAGAAGGTAGCATTGGTCTACCGACCTCTCTCTTTGGCATCTTCCAACCAAATGTCTGCTGGCATGGACTGTTACCCCGTTGAAAAGACGATAGCTCATTTCAATCGTAATGGTTCGTTTTGCCTAATAAAATCCGAAGCCATGTCTACCAAAGCTTTATATCAGTCCTCTTAATTGTGAATACTTTGCAACCGTTAGGTTATACTGAAAAAAACATCTTAATTGATAGTATGTCATGTAGAGTAATTCGATATCTTGAATTTTAGTCCAGTTTTGTTTTTAATTTACCACTCCTCGAATCTACAATTATTCTACCATTCTGGTAGCGTCCTTGGTTCTCTAATTCAGTATAACGGAAAGGAAGTGAATAGAGGTCGTATATGCGTGCTTAAGTACGAACATCAGGTGCTTAATTTTTTAATTCTATTGTATGAATGTGTTAGCAATAATGCGGTCCGTTTTAGCATGGGATTTTTCAGATAGTAACTGATTTACGGAAGATAAAATAATTTGCGTTGTAAAGTTCCCTTTTATATTTAAGCATTTTTAAATATATCAGTGAACTTAACAGAGTTTATTCTTTTATTTTCCCTGTGGAAAGGTTTGTCACAGTTAGGCCTGAAGTTATCAGTTACGGTAACTGAGTTATTTCTCTAATCCGTTTTCTCTTAAAAAATTCCGTTTTTGTAGCTTATTCGGTGGTCTACTGTCTAATTATTGCTATGGAATCCACGTACAATCCTAAATGATTATCCATAGATTTCCACCCTTGCATCGAAATGGGGCTTCATTTATCTGCCTCGTCCTTTCCGTCGTTCTGATACTTGCGACGGAAATTCTCGCAGATAATCCGGGAGACAGGCGCTCAATGAATGGGAGATTTAGTCTTGACTAACACCAATATCGCATTCCATTTGATCTTGGGCGAAGGAAGTAAAGGAATGTGACAAGGCGAGGCTCCTTGCAGCATTTTTAATAGCTACTGATGGATTTTCGCGAGGCATCAGGTGAGGTGACTTGGATACCTGAGTGATAGCGTTTCGGGCGTTACTTGGGGCGAAAACGAGGGGCTCAGGTGGGCGAGATCGGTTGATTTCCGAGGGGGGACCCCTGGAGAGAAGGAAAAAGGGGAGTCTGAACGAGGGGAGGCCAATTCGGAGGGATTCCCGAAAGGTTTTAGTGTTTTGTCGAAGATCTGTTGGCCCGGAAGACTCAACCGGGTATGCGGACGAGAATTAGTCGTTTGGTGACGATCGAGGTGATTGAAACTGATGTCCCTCCATCTTTTAATCTAGAGAGGCTGCAAAAAGATTTTAATTATATCTTACTCTCTCCTCAGCGTTCATCATCATCCATTGTAGCTAAGAGTTTGTCACTAAGCAACGCATTTCGTCCTTTTCGGCATGCTCGAACTCTTCATTTGAAAATAAGCCTTCAGAAAAAATAATTGAAATCCGTGGTCTCAATTAAAAAAAATATATCATTAAAGCATTGGAATTACATTAGAGTCTGTTTGAGGTTGTTGAATATATGGTCTCAATTTTTTCTTTTACATAATTTTTTATTTTATATGTTTAAATAAATTGTACATGGTGTCTATTATTTAAATTTATACTAGTGGTCAAAATACATACGAGATAATTTATGGCACTATTGTTCATCTGGTTACGTGTACTTCCCTGCTTCAAATTTAAATTGATCATGCAGTAGCTAATGAGATGGTTAAAACTGGTGAGCTCAAAATTTAAAATGATCTTTTAGCCTAAATGGGTCCAAATATTTTTAGGTATATTTTCTCCTTGGCAATCATTTTATGTACTTATTACAGCAAAATATTTGCGATTTTATTACACATGATATTTTTTATTCGCATGTTCTCAAACTGGTGGAGTAGGGGCAGTAAGTCCTCTCAAATACTGAACTAGCGCTAACTAGGTCATTTTGGAACGGCATTACGAAATTCCGATACTTCAAGCGCAATCAACAGTATGCATTTATATTGTACTGAAAGTTTTTAATACTTCAATCTAGTTTTTAGTTATCAATAATTTAGTTTAGATTAGAATCTTTATTGTGCTAGAGTGTTTTTAGCCGAGCTAAAAACAAGAAAACATCACTTATCGTCTTCTTATTCGTCTTCACTTATCAATTATTGCAGTATATTTGTGTCTGGCTATCATCGACATATACATGCGTTTTATTTAGCAAATTCACCCACGAGTGCCCCTTAGTTTACGCTAATTCATTTTTCAGAGTTAATTATGATGCGGATATATCTTTAAATTTTCCATGGGATGTAAAAATTCTCTTGGAACGAAAATTAAAATAATGCTTCACTCTGGATAACGTAAATTACTCTTTCCCGTTTGATGAGAATTATGATGTATCATGCAAGGGTGAAGACCGTATAAAGAGTATTTTGTTTCATATCTGACCTTCAGGATTAAAGTATGCATGGAATTGATGTTGATGTGGGTTAAATAATTTTACTGGTGCCACTCTCTGTATATTTATATTTCTTGATAGCTATCGTGATACATCCAATTTTCTACTCTTTTTTAGGCTCCATAAGCTTTTACAAATGAATCACGCTATCATGAATGCAATACTTTAATTAAATGATGCTTTGTGACATGCTCCTTAATTTATTTTTAAAAATTTGTTTGTCCCTTTAACTCATTTCAGCAAACATTTTGCGATTTTATGACACATGTTATTTTTTATTTGCATATTCTCAAGCTGGAATAGTATTGGCAACAAGTCCCCTCAAATATCTTGCTAGCTAGGCAATGCTGGAATAGCATATTCCGGTGTACAAACTTCCGGTACTTATAAAATTAAGCAAAATCACTAATATGCATTTTTACTATGCTGGAAGTCATTAGTATCTAGTTTTTAGATATCAAGTATCTAATGTTTGATATAAATCTTCATAGTGCTTCTTAGCGCTCCTTAGAATTATTCTTCAGGTCATTAAAAAAGCATGCCAATATGAGGTTAATAGAATTATATTAAGACGAACGCGTAAACTCTATCTATTTTGCTCAAAGAAAAGTATATGCATGACTTAAAGACCTGTACTTTTATGAGTGAATTTTTGAAAAACGATGAATCAAGGTACGTATTCACATCTAAAACACATTTTTTTACGTAGAAACTTATCGTTAAATAAAAATTAATTTCATTGTAGCCTCACTAGAGAACTGTGAATATTTTTTAATAATAACATAACAATATTGCGTGGTGAAACTTTTCAAAGCCTTTCATTTAATCATTTCCGATTTTTTTCAAACAGTTTTTAACATTTCCGACTGTAAAATTCCATTAGTCTTCATTTCATTATGCACGAGAGTGCTGATTAGTGGAAGTGTGTAATATATGTTAGAAGGTGGAATCTGGAGGCATTTTTGTAGCACTATAGGTAAATATATTATTATGTACAGTAAAAGTATGTGTATATGTAAGGAACATTTTTTCTGTTTTCAGTTTTGTTATTCGCATTTAAAATGAGGTAAAGCAGAAATAATTTCGATTGGGCATTATTAGTCTGTGTAAGAAGTAATTTTAGCCCTTTATGACCCAATGTTGCTTCTAAGTAACATCAAAAATGTATATATTTTAAGCTCTGTTCAGTACAGATTCAGACAGAGACTACGTGTTCTTTTATGCTGCAAAATTTAATGGTGAAATATGTACTTGCCATAATAACGAAGATTGAGAAGAAAGTTTACATTTAAAAAATAAGATATCTTAAAATTTAATTTCCCCTAAAAGCAGCTCTGGAGTAGAGACGATTGATGAGAGTTAATTTAAAATCGCGAAGGAGGAGAAGCTAAGAATGAGCAGTTTATGATAGAGGGTGAGATATTGGAGGGGTGCCTCAGAAGTTTACAGGGGGGTGGATAACAAAGAGAACGAATGGGTTTGATAAGGTTTCCGGGCCAACACTATCCATTTAAAATTCATTTCCATTCAAGGTCCTATTGGAAATGATTTTCATTTCCGGTTTTTCACCTCGCAATATTGTAATATTATTATTATTACAAAATACTCATAGCATTCTCTAACTAACCTATAAATAAATTTGTTTTTATTTCACGATAAATTCCTACGAAAGAAGAAAATTAATTTGTGTTTGGTATGCGCAAACGTAGCTTTCTTGATTCGCCTTTTTTCGTAAATTCGCTCACAAAGCTACAGGTCTTCCAGCGGTTTGCTGCGATACAAAATAGGAAGAATTTACGCGTACACTTACGCGTTAATTTAAATTGTATGACACGCATCTTGTTGACAATGACCTGAAGAATAATGCCATTGTTCTTACAAAGCCTGTGATAATTTCTCTGGTGGTAGGGCACGTGTACGCGAATATTTTTCATTGAATTTTCTAATTTTTAATGTTTTAACTTAGAAAATTTAAAGCTATGTATTTTTTTTTCAAATAATTTAATAAAGTCAAAATTTGTGTAGCCATTTGTTGACTTGTTTGTGTTTTAACAATAAAAGATAATTTTTTGGCCCAAGTCTGTTTTTGCGAAAGACTGAAATTAGTTTATAGATATTAGAAAATTGTTATTTTTAACATAATTTCCTATTATCTCTAAAACTTTTAATAGGATGAATATCAAATTTACGCTGAAATGGCATAAAGACAGAACTTTATCATTTTAAGCTATGAAAAATGAATCTTTTACTCAATTTAACAATAAATTTTAATTTGCCAAATTAAATGGTCCGGAAATACTATATAGGTATGAGACAGTACGAATCAAAAAGGCACCAGGGGCTCATTTAAGCAGTTAGAACATGCCCAAAGGTACGCCGATGTCAATGCGTAAACGTGCCCAGTCCCCATGTTTGGACTTATTTTTAACGAGCAAAGAAATTTTAAATCATTTTTATGCAAATAAATAGTTCCCAAAAAAGGATAAAATTCGGCTACTCTCTTTGAATTGGTTTATCCTTAACTTAGTATTATTGATTCATAATAATTTTTAAGCACTGCACAAAATTTACTCACCTTCACAGAAAGCATGTTATCTTTTTCCGCATGCTTGACCGATGCTCGACAGAAGCTCTTGTGAGAGTACCTACTATGGAGCGGAATAAATGCGTCATGACTGGTGGCGCGCCAATTACAACTAGCTTCGGAAAAAGTGCACCGCGTAAACATGCCCCGGTCTACCCTAATCATCGTCATTACTCTTGTTTCCTTTATTCCATACAGTAATGTGTCCTTACGCAGCTCAGTTGTTCCTTTAATTTAATATTTACTTAGATACAGGACTTCAGCCTAGGTTGAAGGGAGCACGATACTTACACATCGGTCGAAAGCTAATTAAGCAAGTATATTCCTACACCACCACCATATATCAGACGCATCCAGCGCAGGTGCACAGCATAATTCATTCAAGAGTAGCGGAATGACTTGGAATCAAATCGATTTTAGAAATTATTGCGGAGCGTCCTGGCATGTAACGCATTGGACCATTAGTACCAGCGTTTGGCTATTGATTGGAGGATCCCGAGTAAAAATCCGGATTAAGCCTTTGAAAATGCAGCAAAAAATCCTCATTGTTCAAAATTACCCAGGAAAAGTAATTTAAACCCACAGTGAACACCAGGCACTTACTCGTTATTTAGTGAAGGATGAGCTCTACCCTCAACTAGCATGAAAAACCTTCAGGTTTAAGGTGGCTGGAGAGAATTTCTTATGCATAGATTTGATCACAGACTTCGCTCACGTGCTATATTTTGTGATAATTCGGGATAAACTTGGAAAAATATCAATTCATCGTCTAGGATGTGGATATTCAATGGCATTTTATTCCATTTTGGTTATATATCCTGATACTTCTTACTGTAAAATGTCATTCAATACGAAAATGTATTTGTTGAGTGAGGTATTATGCGTAAAAACGATTTTTAAAGTTCATTAGGTAAAATTGAACGAAATTAATTGGTTAAAATTATGGAATATAAATACTTCAATATCAATTTTTTAGTAGTGTATACCTTTAACAAGAGCAATACTTACTTAACGGAGACAAAAATACAATGTATAAATGTATTTGGCTTACATTGCTGTGATGACTTTATGCATTATCTTATACAACTATCTGCCCTGGCATTTGCCATTAAGAGTATTTCGGTCCAGTGCACATACCTGCTATTAATTTTCAGGGGACAGCCACATGCAGAGCTCTGCGAAAGTAATATAAATGGGTGAAAATGGATGTTTTGGTGCTGGTTGCATACCCAAAAAATCTCCAATATTTGATTCTAAGGTGGTAGGTTATATAAAAATTACGAAAATTATTCTTGCACAGAGCTGGGAAAATACAGGCTGAGGAGTATTTGGAATACATGCATACCGCTCCAATAAATGCATATGAGATACAAAATACCACTCCAAAAGTATTTGAAATGCAAAATACCTTCGACTTGGTTGTTTGAAAAACAAACTACAAACTAATATTTTAAATACCTTTTAAAATACATCCATCATCAGGGCTGGGAAAAATATTGGCCGAGGAATATTGGATATACAAAATACCGCTGCAAATGTATTTTAAATACAAAATACCTTTGACTTGGGTATTTGAAAAATTGGCTACAGAATAATATTTTGAATGCATTTTAAAGTACTCCATACATTTGTATGGAAACTGATAACTCTATCAAAAAAATTAAAAATTCTAACCTGTCTTGGAACGTTATGGAGAGTTGAAAAAATGAAGAAAATGGAAGTAATCTCTGAAGCATAATGTAAGAGAAGTGTTACCAGAGCTACTTTACAAGTATTTTACAAATGTATTTTTTATTTTATGATGGGTATACACCAAATATCTGTATTTGAAATACAGATACAAGGTACATTCAGGTGCCAAATACAAATTATAAATTTATTTCAAATGCGTTTTTTTAAATACTTGTATTTGAAATTCTGCCCAGCCCTATTCATGCATAATGCTTCTATGCTGATCGCAGATGATTTTATAGAGTGCAAAATTCGAAGAAAAGTGTGATATTTGATGCCCCTATTATGCTGTGGTCCACGTTAGAAAGTGAGACCACCTTCGCTATTCTCGGAAGAGCTACACCTTGGAGTAGAATGTAGTGATTGCGTCCCCTATTAGAACTCGGGCGGGTCCGAGGTCAAAGTGAATGGACTGCCTTCTAAATGTGTGATCTCCCACGCCCCTATCTTGTTAGCGGTGTCCAATAGGATTTTTGCCGTTATGAGTTCAAAGCACTTGTTTAGGGCATGTATATGAAATGGTTTGCGATTCATTATGGACTTAAGGAGAGCTGTAGCAGATAACTCTATTTGTGTGGGAAGAGAGGATAAAAGATGATGTCTGAAAGTTGAAAGTGCGGAAATGAAACTGAGGTTAGTGCTTTTAATGAGATGCACATGATAAGTATATTCATAAATCGATGGAGCAGGGAGATAAATATAAGATGAATGAATTTATATTTAATTTGTTCATAGATTCAAATGGCTATGAAAATATAAAGACAGAAAAGAAATCAGCATAAGAAAAATTAGCAATGACAGCTTAAACGGACGCATCAAAATCCATCTAACGGTCACCGGTCTTTTTTAGAGACATATTACTCGTACGCAATGTCTCAACTTTTTAGGGTGCATAAAGTATTAGCATTGTCAACATTTGACATTATCTTTTACTGGAAAATCCTCGGTATTTTTTTAATATGGACTTAACTGTTTTAACTTTAAGAGGGAAATTATATTGATAAAAGTCAGCTCTTCTGCAATTTACAAGGTGGTAATTAATGTTCAAATTAAGTGATACCAAATTTCACCAAAAAAGATAAAATTTGTTCGGTCAAGTGGATTAAAACCGTCCTTATAAGAAAGTTCTCTGCCTCTTGTAAGCTTGAAGGTTGGCAATCAAGAGCAGCAGTCCATGCCTGAGCTTTCTATGAAAACAGTTTCCAATGATCCATTTAAAAAATACAGAGGGACAGAACGGAATATTGTCTTTCGTTTTTTTCGTTCGTTTCTTTTTCGTTCGTATTTTTCGATTATTTTCACTTTACTCCGAGAACATGTGAAATAACTGTTCAGTCGTTGTATTCGTGTATTCAGTGGGGTGGTTTTGGATCAAAAGTAAGGAATTTAAGTTTATAAATAGTGATATGAGAACGATATTTTCTGTTATTCAGTGATTATTGTTTTAAAATAAGAAACTACAAGAAAGCTTGCTGAAAAAACTTTCCCCCACATCAACTATGAAATGAAAAAACTCTGTAGTCTTGAAATGGCATAGGTTTTGCCGATCGTATATCGGTTTGCAAATGTCCCCAAATTCAGGAAACACCATGGATCAATTTGTTAAGAGTGAAAATTTATGCTCGAAAAGGTGGAGGACGAGCATTAAAAAATCATGAAAAAGACATAAATATATTATGATTATACTGTAACGTGTTCCTCTCGGTTGGAATATATTTGCCTTTCATTACACTAAAATATTAAGAGATAAAATAATTTTCTCTTGTCACTTTCATATAGTTATTCATTTTTTAGTGCCTGAGGATTGTATTGAGTTTTTGCAACTGTCGTTTGCGATTGCAGGAAATCGTCACATAACGTGTTGGAAGATGAAAATGGATGAGAGAACGTGCTGAAAATAGGTGATAGAATTTGTGTATCGAAAAAAATATGGCTCGTCCTTTTTGGGCCCAATCGAAACAGAAAGTCATGCAATTTCCAATCACGGAAGGACCTTAAGCATCATAATTAGAATAAAATAGAAAAATATAACTATAAGATTTGTAGGGGCTGTACTATTTAAAGACCCCGTTAAGTGTTGATGGCATCTGGACGAAATGTTTCTATATACACACTTATATTCATTGCATTGAGGAGAGGAAAAAAACACAACTGGTAGAGTATTTTTGGCGTATTTATAATATATACTCCATTTTTTTACATATTCTATGAGAAATTAATTATTAAGCAAATCAACATAATGATTTTTACTTTCACATTAATGCAAAGTTAAAATGACGTATCAGTCTCCTGTAATTATTAATTATAATTATGGGTATTATTTGCGTCGTGAGAGAGATCCTGCATATCGAATTTGTGAGGGATATGGATCCTATGGGCAATTTTTCACATAGTAAATTGTCTTTTCTTTAATGTAAATTTGTAGGATAAGCATATTTTTAACGCATGTATTTATTTTGGTAATTTTTGTCAAATTAAATCCATAATCTATTGTACTGCTTGGGAAAACTTAACAGAATCGGAAATTAAGTCACAGAACTTCGGTTGGAAGGTAACAAACAAATGAGGTTTTCTATCGATTCACCTAAACAAGAAGACGGAAGAACCTTATAGGCCACATCTTGAGACATGATGGCCTGATGAAGACAATCGTTGAGGGACGAGTGGAAGGCAAGAACGGAAAGGGAAGACCTCGAACAATATACAGGGAATAAGTAAAGAAGGATGTGAAAGAGAAGAAATACGTAGGTGTAAAAAGATTAGCTGATAGGAGAACTGAGTGGAGAGCTGCGTCAAACCAATCCTAGGATTGTTGACCAGTGATGATGATTATGATGATGGGATGAATATCAAAGCAAGCGAATTTTAATAGACCACCCTTGGAACAAAATGCAACAGAAAAATTACCCTTTAACTACTGGTTCAATTTTCATGTTTTACCTCTGAAAATGCTGTTCGCCAGGATAATTTTTCATGTGACAGTAAGTGATATTAGTTTATTACTTTCAACTGATTTTTCCAAAAAAAAATAGGATGTTGAATCGAATATTCATTATCTATATTAAAATTCCAATCCTTCCTAATCAACGTAATTAAGACGAGATACGTTTCGTTGATTAATATATTTATGGATTAATTTTACGGTAGAATTATGAAATGTAGAACTTTGATAATTTATCTATCTTGTATGAAATTATCGATTGATTCATTTTCATTATTGTGCCACTGAGATTTTTCCGCTACTGCGCTGTAGTGATATTCGATGCCATTAGTTACGGCATCAACTGTGAAACTGCTCCACATTTTTGCGGAGAATCTTATTATGAATAGGCTAGGAGAGGTGTTGATTTTTTATGTTTTAGAATATGAGAAGTCCGTCTCACTAATAATAGACAGTGAGGCATAACTTCTATCCCTTAAAGGAAATATACGCGAACAAAGGTCGTGCAAATTAGATACCTCATGATATATACTTCATAATTTCCCTTAGGTGTCTAGTATGCATAAAAAGTGATTTTATCCTTTCCAATCTGTATTGCCGTCTTTTTAAGTCTTTACTACCGAGACACGAAAGAACGGAGAAATCCAAAGAGAAAGAGTAAAATAGTTACGCGTAATTTTAACCCGTCAGCGCCCAAATGTTTTTAATTCGTACATTTTTCACTTTTATAAAATATGATACATATGAGCTCAACATAATGAACACATTTCAAACTAACTGACTAATAGAGGAAACCTTCTACCAAGTATGTACACCGAAATGTATGCTAAAATTCACATATTATATGCATTGCCGGAGTATTGGCTTGGAACTGCACTGGATGCCATATGGCACCCGTTGGCGTTGACGGATTTCAAGACTCAATTGTCTTGAAACTATCGTTTTTTCTAGAGCTAAATTCTCATGCTTTACCTTTAAAACTATTATTCGGATCTTCACTAGTCAAAACTCCAGGTTTATAATTTTTCCTTTAGCCTTCAAGACATCAGCTCTAATGTTCAACCTAAACTGTTTTAATGCAAATGACCTTACATTTTATAGTGAAATCTCTTTTCCCAGCCTTGACTTTCTCTTAAACCTGACAAATGGTCGAGTAATTTTTTATTAAACTCCCCTAATACTTCTTTATGCTAGACTACATAGTTTAATTAGTGTCTGGAGATTCATTGGAGCGATCACTCACTAAGTGATTCGACCCAAATGTTTGTTTGAATAGGTGAGGGAAGAGCTCACATCAAGCTAAGCCACAGGGGTGTAAACTTCACACATTCAGGTTTATGGAGGCTATTTACTTTCCTTGGGCCACAAAGCTATTCCACGATATATCCCAGTAATAATTTTACTTCACCTAATGATTCAGTCTTTATGATACGCATGACCACGTTAACCTATTAACGCATAGCGTCACACAGTTAGTACGTGCGCATTTCAATGTTTTTTCTGAGTTGCAGTTGATATGAACGATATTGCGATACATAATTACGTTCAAATAGAACTCTCTTTCTTCACCGTCATATTAATATTTCCCTTGCCTTCAGGTAAATTCCTGGTGTCAACAAGTATTTATGTGAGACAGTGCATTTAAATAATGTTTAATGGCCCACACACGGCAGGTCAAGCATTTTTCATTTAGGCATATCGCTCAATAAGTTGATAATTTTTATCACAGTTCAGTATTTAAGATTAATCTGTGACTTAACTGTTGTCTTCAGTTTTTTCCGAGAAATTTTAGTATTTGATATGACCTCTTTAAACTCACCATCCGAAACATTATCGTACGCCATGCACATAGGTCAGTTTCAGTAATGACAAACGCTCTTATTCCTTTTATTTTCATTCAGCACCGTATATTTTCCCTGTAAAATAGCATGAGTTTTATTTAAAATAGAATTCAAGGTTACTTTGCATAACTATCCATTAAACGGTGTATTTTTCTCTCATCATTTTGCTTTTTAAATTGACTGCATGTATAGGAAGATATGTTTGCAGAAAGGCAGCTTTAGTGAACTACCGGCAGGTTAGGAGAACATGGTAAGAAAAAAGCGAAGACTCAGAAAAAAAATTATCAAATCACATTAACAGACAAACTTACGTGTATAAAAATCCGATAAAATTAAATTTTGAATTTGAGAAAGAGGAAGTTCCAACATTCCTTGGCGACATGCTAACATAAGGCTGTACTATACCAAATAAAAGTTTTTATTGGTGGCATGAAGCAGATTTCCACACGCTATCAGCGGATATTGCTAACTGTAACCGATTTGAAGCAATTCTGCAGCATTTAAATCTCATTTATTGACGAAAGTAACCGATTTTTCAAAACTAGGCCATTTTTTACAATCCTTGAAGCCGCCTTTAACCCTTAGGCTGCGGGAATGTTTTTAAAAGTTTTGTATTTTTGGGATGGTCAGGGATTGTTAAGCTGAAATAGCAATCCCTATCCTGTGGAAAAGTGCACTCAGGCTCTTCTCAGTTAGCAATAAAAGTGTTGGAAAACTGAAGAAGGTAGTCGAGCAATGATTAAATGTTCAAAAACGTTTTTCAGAAGCCAGCGTACAAAACGTATTAAAACGTTCCCGCAGTCTAAGGTTTAAATTTAGGTAGCCTGAATGTAAACAAATTTATTGATAAAAAAATCATATCAAATTACGAGCACTGTTGTGCCGCACTAATTATGAGGGGAAAGCTTACAATTTTAGTAAAAAAAAGCACCTGTTCCAGTGGTTGCTTCATGGTCATATTTTAAGTATATTATCGGTGGGCACACAAACCTAAGAAATTTGGTGTCGGAGGAGATGTAGTTTCATTCCTTATGTTTTGCAGGTTATTTTTCCGACATAGCGTACCAATGCGAATATAGTTAATATTCAGCAATTCCGGCTTGTTTGATAGGATTCAGAGTTGCCTTATCAATATGGATTTAGGCTCATGACTGCTCTTATGAATTAGTAATGCCTCCAAATATCATAAGCTACTCTTGCTAATTGGATTTGTAGGTTGACACACGGCCGTTGGTTACCAATCGGTGCTGAAAAATAATGTATCCATGAACGTGTACCTGTTTCCTTAACAGAATCGGTGCGTAATATTACACACCATTAAGCTTTAAATGTTGTCCTGATTTTGTGAAACCGTATTTAAGACTTCGATTTTTACTTATGCACTCACTAGCCTCTCTTTATCAAGCACTCTTACCAGGTTCGAAATTAATTAATATCCTGCTTTGTCAGACCAAAATACTGGCGGTATAATGCATTAATTATGCGGCTATGATTCGAAGAGATGGAGAAAGTGTGGAGAAGTTATTTTTAGTTAATTTCTTCACTAAGTCTTCGCCCATTAAGCAACTTCCTTCTTTAAAGATTTGTTCAAGTGTAGTATTTCAGAAAAATATGGTATTTAAACTAACTCTCAAGTCAAATTTCACATTTTAAATAGAATATTTAAGTGTATATTTTTAAAAATGTGATAAAATGTTCAACCTTTCGGGTTTAAAGATAATAATTGCGTGTCTATGCCAGCAAACTTTAAAAATATTCTTTTTCTCGGTAAGAGAGAAAAAGGACATGTTTCTGTGCCATAGTCCATTATTTTTTCATCTTGTAATCGAAGGAATGATGATCAGTTGGTCCCATTTTCAACACTGCTGGCATGAATACGTTCCATAATTATCAAATAATTATTTAACTGGAAATGGTTCCACTTTTACAAAGTCCATCACTTCGTCTTTGTTTTTAAAACTGTGGTAAATCACCCGCCCAAAGCAAGCGTTCAACAATTGCAATTTACCCTGTAGGATTTGATGCACTGAACTATCGACCATTTTTTAATGATAAAAAAGACGTTCCCTCGATGTAGAGGCAAAACAAAATTCAGTTCTATTAAATGAGGTGCTGAGATCAATCCGAAATATTTTTTCGGATATCATTTAAAATAGTACAACAAATTATGGTTCAGTTTGACATGCTTTAAAATTATTGCCTTTGATTAATAATTTACGGGAAATTTTTTTATTTATTTAATAAATTGGAAACTTTAAACCATATAAATACAAAATAATCACCCGTAAAACTGCCTGCGGTGCAAAACATACGATACATCAGGCAGGCTTTAATGTTTGAGGTATAGATTAAAAGAAAATTAAATATGCAGACATAAGATAAAATGAACCCGAATAGCCAGAAAAATTGTTTTTATAAATTCTAAACAGCATTAAGTAATTCACTAATGGTTTCATAACTGATCTTTGATAATTTCATCACCATTAATGAACATAACTGATATTCACTTCATGTTAAATTCCCTGTTGTAAAACCAACTCAAAAAATATTTCTTCAGTGTTGATAAAAGTTTAAAATTAATCTTTTGGAAGGCCTTAAATAACATATAAAAAATGCATGGAATTATTTGTTGATTTTTTTTCAATTCCCTAGTATTTATGAAATTGCTGGCTTCCGGCAGCCATTGCATTTTATATACTATTATTTACGTGAAGTTAATTTTGATTTTTTCATAGAATGCGGCATTTTTACCGAATCCAAGTCAATTTCACCGCAGTATTTATCTCTTTTATAAATATAGATTTTGATGTAAGAGATTGATTTCCAATTCAAAAATCCTCCATGTTTTTGACGAAAAGTAACCCATAATTCTGTGAAAATCACATTTACACCATAGTTCACTGGCTCTCATTTTTTGAGAGTCTTACCTCACAATCGAAGAGAGCCCAACTTCGCAGCGGAAGCCTAAGTGAGCTCGCATGCTCATCATATTCATCAGGAATGTCGGGGAAACTTTTTGTCAGGATTAAAACAAACAAGAATCGCAGATTACTGCAAATGACAATCAGTGTCTTTGAAACTACAAATTGAACATTCAACATCGGGATCTCGATGGTATTCAGCGAAGAGCACACGACTTGCCGGTGCATAATTGATAAGGTAAAGGATGGAAGAGTGGGCATCCGATGGCGTAGCAATTACGACCGAGGCTGCCGCCCCCGACCACCGGGGACACACCCGCCCCCAACACCCCCTTCGGGGCCCCCAGTCGGAAGCGGCCCGCCCCCGGCCGGAGTCACCCATCGATCCTAACGCAATTTGTCACGCTGCCGGTCGTCGGGCTGAGTCGAAGCGATGAGAGGGACCGGGGGCGGCAATTCGATTTGCCTGCCGAAGAATGGGATCCTAATGGGGGGCGTATTGAACCGTTTTCCCCCTCCCCCCCACGCCACCCCACTCGGGTGATGTAAAAATAAACAAGCCGAGGGTTGGTGGGACGGAGCAGGAATAGGACTCAATCCTTAAGCTCTCTTTCCCGCGCACCTTCGCCCGAAGCGGTGGATGAGAGACATCCGCTTCAAGGACGCGCGGGAATATTCCATCCACGCCTTTTCCTTCTCCTCTTCGTCGTGTCTTTTTTTCGGGTCGCTTGCGTGGCAACCGTTGCAAAAACATCCCCACCTCCACTCCTAAAACTTTCCCCTTCCCTCGTTTTCGCCCCCCTTGGAGGGATGGCGCTGGAGGGTTGCTTCCAAAGCCATCTATATTGCAGCGATCACAAGTCATTCCGAACGGTTTCAAAATATGACACATGCCCAGAAGGTTCGGGATGAAACAACCCAAATAGATCTTTCCTCTCTTCGAGGTATAATTGCTCCCCCGATCGCGGTATCAAGGTTTGTAACGCGCCGACCTGACAGCTCGTAAGTTGTGGGTTTGGACATCAAACCGGGTAGTGGTGCTATTTTCAAAATAGGGATATGCTCTTCCGCGGAATGACTTGGTCACGAATATTACGAATGAGGATCCTCTAGTCGGCCTATAAATGTGTTGTCACCCACCATGCATTCGAATGGGTTTACATAAGTCACCAGTCGTGCCGCTGACGGACAATTTGATCCGAGTTTCACTGGGAAATAAGGTATAATTAGGGTTATTAACCCCTAATTTAGGAAATAATTAATAAAAGTATTAATTATTACATAATTAGTGGTAAATCATAGTTAAAATATTTTACAAACGATGATATGATCTATCAAGTTTATAAATTTCCAATGCTATTCCTCGCAATGACATACTATTTAATGCAAACTGTTGGGGAAAAAATGGATCGCATTGCACTCAGCACAACGCCGCGGACATTTTTGAAAACCGATAAAAATGTGAACGAAGTGGCAACAGAAATCAGCCCCCTATGGAATGGAATTGGGCCTCCTCTATGCAGTCCCCTTGGACTTAGTATTGCCGTGTAATTCGAGGAAGACTCAAAAATGTCGCTTAGGAAAAAATGTATCTCTTGAAGATGTCTTTGCATGTTAGTATTTGCCTACTGTCTACAAGTTCAGGGAAAATTTTGATAAGAAGAAATCCAAATAATCATATTATTCCTGTAACAATATAGAAGAAGATCTGTTTTTGGAGCCGCTTACGATTTGTGATAACTTTTGGTATATCTATTTTTGAGGGGAAAATTTTTTCCAGGTGCTATGAGATTTTAAATAAAGTATTAATCCAGCAACTGAATTTAGGAGTTGGCCAGATATCAAAATTAGAGTTATTGCTTAACCATTTCTAACCCACAGGAGATATTGAATTTCAAGACTTCTCGTTTAAATTAATATATGTTATTATTTAATATATATAATATTAAATAATAAAAATGTTAAAATTTTCTACTCAATCATAATTATTGTTGCTACTACGCACTTCGCCAGTAAACTTAAAAGCTTACATGAACACTCAGTTTAAATAATTTCTGAATATAGATAAAAAAGTGTATATTTTTTATGTTACCTAGCAGCAACATTCGGTTATAATGGGTTAAGATTATAAGGCCCTTGTAATTTTTAAATACAAATGAGTCATAGAAATTTATTTCCTTGATTTCATTGGATCTAATTTTTTTACTGCTTACGTTATATTCGGATTTAATTTTCAGTTAACTTGTTTTGTGTATCCCTTTTGTAAAATCATGCGCAGCGAACATCTCTTTGAGCTTCTTGAATTCAGTTGAAGGAAAATTCAGTCCACAGTAGTGATGCATGGAATTCTTGTTTAGCAGTTTTTCCTTTCGTTTTTCTTTTTGTGCTCTGCAAGTGGAATAAAGCTACATATTCAGACCTGTCTCAAACGCATTCCCCTCAATACTCCACCGCGTTTGAAATATATAATACATTTTCCAAATTATATTAAATAATGACGTAAATAGCTAAGAAATGTATCATTCCTACTTCGTGGATGAATGAAGTTACACCAGTTAACATTGGCGGATCTAGGGGATGGCACGTGCCCCCTCCAGACCCTTGAAAAATATGCAAGATTTTTAATTGTCCCATTATCATTGCGTTCGTTTTGTATTACGAGGTATCCTTGTGCCCCCCCCCCTGCCAGAACAAAATCCTGGATCCGCCCCTGCTAGTTACTGTAATTTGAGTAATCGGATGGCCATAAAAATCTTCATAATAAAGAGATATTGGGAGTTACAACTGTTATCATGATTCTAAATGCACGATTGTGAAAATATATTCGCCATAATGAAACTCCGGTAAATAGTTAACTCTGTAATATTTAGCTAAATTCTCGCGCATTTAAAGTGCATCCTCGTCCAAATTGTGGTACAAGCTTGCGGTATCGAGGTTACCGTCGAGATACTGGGTAGACAATTTTTTTCAGAGAGTAAGGCTAGTTCGGTTTGAGTTATGTCATTTGGCACGTGTCGCATTTTGAAGAATAAAGTGTGTCGAAAATCCACTTTTTGTGGAGAGATGTCGTGAAACAACATACCTATCTAATGATCAACGAAGAAAACCTATTGCCCACTAATTTTAGCAAAGCTGTCTATTAACAGCTATCTCATCACCATCATCATTAGTCAGCATTCCGAAGATTGGTTTGACGCAGCTCTGCATTCCCCTCTCCTAGGCGCTAGCCTTTTATTAGCTATTATGAAAAAATAAGAAAATGTGCCCCACTGGTACTCTAGTATTTTTGGGCGATAAAAATTATTTTCATTGCGCTAAATATTGCCCAATATTTTAGCAAAGTACGCTGTTCATAAATTTGTGGGTCGTTGATCATTTAACTGTGTCCACTTAGTTGCGAAGAGAATAAAGCAGAAGACCACCTTATTATCTACCCACTCCTATTGTCGTTAGTAAGGAGTTCATATCTCTGAGATGGCATTTGCACACTCTTTCGGGTCAATTTTTGTATTTTTTATGACTGATAATTATTTGAACGAATATTGACTAATCATTTTTATTTTTAAGGATCATTATTCTCCTTTGCATTTCTGCCTTAGCAAGTGTGTAGAAAGCCATTTGGAATACTTCGGCACTGAATTGGTTAGTTTCCACGTCAAACATTTTCTGAGGAATCAATTACTTGAGGTATTAAGAAAATAACTATCTATTATGACAAGCCAGAATATGTGCTTCATTGGTATTCCTGCAGTTCAGTGTGATATAAAATTATTTTAAATGCGCTCATTCATCCTCAATAATTCAGCAATGATTTTTTTGTTTTTGTGGTGTGAAAATCTAATTTATCTGTCATGTACCTAAGTTTTAACATAAACCTTACACTAAAATTAGTTCATATCTGTTAAATTTTATTTGAATTAATGACTTCGAAAATAATTGCCAATACACGAGGGAAATGCAACCCGTGGTAGTGGTAGAAATTAACTTAACAGCATATAATTTATAGTCACTAAATATAATCTTATGTATGATCCTTCAAACCGAAACAATAATCACACTCTACCGTTGAAAAGTCGGTTAATAGCGCAAACCTTTTTTAATCCTCTGTCAGTTGCGTCACATTTTGGAACGCTATTTGTCGCGAGGCGTCTCACAGACACCATTTTGAAATAGTTAATCAAAATGTATGAAAGTGGAAACAACTGTTTTAACTACAATAAATCATTCATTGAATATTTAATTTCATGAATGGACAACAAATGTATGCATAATAATGTTGGTGATAGTTGTATTAATAAAAGACTGAATGCTACTTATTTTGAAGTTTCTTACACTTTTCCTTTCATCGAAATTATATCAGCAAGTTCAATTTGGACGGTAAATACAAACATATTCCGGATGCATCAAGCAAATGAAATATTTTTGCAATTATTAATTTTTTATTTCGTCATTCTTTTTTCGCCCGCAGACGTGACACCTCTTTCGCGCTGTGTAATTTTCTATTGCTCCAATTTCCTCAGTCTCCTTTTGGAAACTTTTTCACAACCCTTACAAAATTCATTTTCTTCAGTTTCTTTTATATTTATTTCATTGAGTTCTTGTGTTCTTTTCTGCAACTCTACTCGCAAGAAAGTTATTTGAGATCTCTTTTCACGAGTTTCGCCCCTTATTCTTTTGCCAGGTTTTTGATAAAATATCTTTTACGAAGTTTCTAATTATTCCCTTGGTTAATTATTCGGGCATTTGTTGCTCCTAAATTGAGCATTGTATATAGTACTAGCATAGACCATCGGTTAGTGTTTCGAGAAACAAAGTATATCGCGTATAATTTGTCAACAACATCCAGTCTAAAATTTCGTGAATAACTGGGGGGGGGGATCCCCAGTGAATTCCGAAAACCTATAGCCTTACTCCATGGAAATGGGTTTGTAAAACTAACATTAATTGTATTATACGGTGGGATTCACAGAAGGGAGGTGAGTAGTACGGTGATGGGGATCCGACAAATGGGATGAGACGGTGTGTTACTGCCATTGCTGCCGCGACGGTCGGCTCCAAGCTGACGGTGTTCTCTGATAATCCCGATATTCGATTATTATACGTTGTAGGCGCTGAAGTACTTTTGAATTCTTAACTCTTATTGCCGTAATGTATTACGCTTACTGATATAAACTGTTACAGTATAATCATAATTCAGTTAATTTTTGCCCGAAACTTGGGCATTATAGAGAATTTTTGGAAACATACGGGACGCCCTCAAAAGCGGTCAAAAAGGTCTCAAAAGCGGTGTAAGCGGGACTATCCCGGCCAAACCGTGACGTATAGTCACTATAACTCAAGAAATATTCTCTCAATATATTCACGTTCCTTTTCTATCATTGGATTGAACATTTCTGAGGCACCGAATTTACTCATTTATTATATCTTCTTATGAGTGCAGGATTTGCGGCATACAGTCTGCCCGATGATTCTTCTACTTTTTCCTCCAACTCCTTTTTCATCAAAATAGAAAACTGAAGTATGGATTCAAAGTACAGATTCATGTTATGTATCTACATCAATCTAATAGCAACCATAAACTTATGTAGCAAAGGGGAAAACGGTGTGTCATAACACAAAAATTATGTGAGAACCATAGTAAATTCTTCGAAATAATAGTTTTATGGAGGTGTTAAATTGATTTCAATACAAAATTCGTAGAAATAAGACGCGAATCCGAAATGTAATGCTTTAAATAGTTGCTAGTTTAAATTATTAGCTTATTTAAAAACTTTGTGAAGAACATCACGAAGGTATCAGCATGTAACGTATTGTAACTCAAGTTGTCGCGTGTCGTGTCCAAAAACAACAAAATATAAAAATATGTTCCATTAATGTGGCAAAACATATAGTCATATTGGTGACTATTTCATAATCATAGAAATATATGATTCAAGGAGGGTGAGTTTCCTGACTATGAAAATATGATATGGGCAAATAAAATAAAATACCATGGCGTCTGGTAGCCGCCGCGCAGTTAACGGAGGGTTAATATTCCTGCCCAAACATAAAGATTCGATATTATTTTTCGAAGCGGCTTGTTTGCAATGGTAGATAGTATTTTGATTTTAATGTTTGAAATTTGAGTTAAATCACCAGTACCTATTCACCACCTTTTCTAAGTTACTCCAATTTAATTTAAAATATTTGCAATAACCTTGGGCGGGAGCCAATTCCCTTCTGACACTTCAATTTGCAACCCGGCTCAAAAATTCTAAATTGCGAAATCATGCCACATTAAAAGGCGGCCATCGTCGAGAGTGATTGGGTGAGGGGATTTCTTTCCGTATTGATAGACAACGGATGCATGGCTATATCCAGTTGTCAAACCTCCGCCGACAGAATAACAACGAGCGCTTACGGAAGCGCGTCGCACCCTCTTGGGGAAGCCCCAACAATGAGACGTCATTTAAACGGTCTCCGCCTTGAGTAGAACGCCCCTCGCAGCTCGAGGGAACCTCTGTGAGAGGAGTTGGGGGGCCGAGCTGTTTTAGGCCAATTAGTAATCCGGGGGCGAGGTTGGCTGGCCGACCCTTGGGGACGGGGGCGCCCACCCCGTGCCACTTCCCCCACGGGAACCGCGGCTACAGTGCCGACACCGCATCTCCCCCTCCCACGCCTGCAGGATTCCTGCAGCGCTCTGGATAGGGGGGTGAGTGAGGATCCGCCGGCGGGACGAGACGGTCTTTCTAGGTAGCTTGGGATTAGTTTGCATCTCATCAAGGTGCCCTATATGACTACAATGGGAGTTTAACTTCGTTTTCGTCAGAAAATTGAACCTTTCATCACCCCTGCAGCCCTTCTCCGGCTATTCATTCTCTCCCCCAAACCCAATCCCTCTCCCAATTCCTCTTCCTTGTCGTCCTCTCTCCCTCCTACTTCCCTTCATCCCATCTTTCCCTCTCCTTTGCGCTCCGTCCGTCTATCACGCCGGCCTGGGAGCGGTCAAATGAACCCGAAGGCTTTTAACTTCGAGGCTTTTCGAACTGAATTTAAGAGACTGGCGTGTTTTATTCCTTTACTAGGTTGCGGTCATTAAATTATGCCCATGAGCAGGTAGGAGTGAGCTTTTTTTAGCTTTAGAAATCGTCGAAGTTATCAATGTTAAAAAAGTTATCGGGAATGTGGTCGAAAAAAGGGAAGTAATGCGATTGAAAGCTTTTTTGAATCTTTTTAAGGAGCATCAAGTTTAGAGGGTTACTTAGCTATTTTATCAATTCCTTAAGCTTTCAATTTGATCTCTGTCTTACCTCGGGAAGCGATATTTTTTAAAAGATAATTTATATACATGGGCCCAAATTTTGATAATTTATTGGCCGAGAAAATAAAAAATGTAAATAATTTTTAAGAATATTTACATTTAGCGTAGTCATGGATACGGGCTAGTAAAAATGTTGTGAGATTCATTTGATGAGATCAGATTTTATTTTATTCTCCATGTAAAAAAATTAACTGGTTGTTTTTAGTAATACTTATATCAGTAATGATTTTGATGTAAATTGTATACATTACTTATTGTTGCTCTCTTATGAAACTTTGACTTTCCGCTCTCACTTTTTTATGAAAAATAGAAATGTCTACGTTGAATATATATTTATGACAGTTGCTTCAGTACAGGTGCTCCTTTAAGGTAAATTATTCTCTTATTTTAATTAATTCAGTATTTTGTACTATTTTTGTATTAAACAATGAATTTAATATCACTTTAATTAATTTATAGCTGTTCAATTGCTTTCTTTCTAGTTTAGAAGGGGAGTGGGTCATTTTATTAGTTTTATCTCCCGTCAGTTAGATCGTAATGTAATATTATATAAATATGTAAATAAGTCGGCGTTGTAAGATATGAATCGCAGAGCAACGTTTTTGAGAATGAGAAACAAGTGGATTGAGGATTGAATTTTCATCAAAAAGAGATATGCATGTAATTATAATTTGCAGTAACACATTTTTAACTCATTATGAGGAAATATTAAATTTCAGGTATATTTTGAGCCAATTGTTATAAATTTGTAAAAAAAATGTTTACTTTGAAACTAGTGGAAAGTACAGTTTTTGTTTAAATAATGATATTGAAAATCAATATTTCTATATTATTTCCACATAAATATTTTCTAATATCATCTATTTTTGTGTTTTTTACTTTTCGTAGCAATGTGTACGCCTTTGAAAGAGGAAAGAAAAGAGAGGAAAGAGATGAGTGCATTTTTGAAAGAGAAATTTGTGCCAACCTTGTGCTTTTGGCTGTCCGCCTAACACTGGCTTTTGTCTCTATAAACCTCTGATTTACGTGCATAAACTGTTTCTCTCGTTGCCATGATCCTTCTAAGTCTGTTGAATCCCTTATTCCTTTCTCTCTCCCAATTCCACAACCATACTTATGTTAAGCTCCAATCCACCCAAAATGACAGATTCTGGCCTCATAGCGTACAAAAGTTGCATTTGTATTCCTGGTTTTAATGGAGATCTGTTGGATCACCTAATTTACTCAAATCTTCAATATTAATTGGATAACTTTTCCGGTTAAATTAACCACTTTGGCTTACAGGATGAGTAAATAGCATTCAGGATGTGAATACTAAGTAAAATGTGAATGGTAGACACCCTTGGATTGAATCCGTACTCGCCAATACATTTAGCTCAAATTTTTGTGTATATATAAACTGAACACACGTAAAGTCACAAAAATGTTAACGTTATATGTATTAACCCTCAAGTATAGCTCAATAAGTCGCAAAAACATTTTTAAATGTCAGTTTTGCAAATGACGGTATTGCTAGTTATATTTTTTTTAATTACTATGTTTTTTACCAAAGTAATCAACAAATAAAATTGTTGCCATAAACTGCTTCTCTCGTTTCCATGATACCATGAAAGCTTGGGAAACTCCTTTCCGTCTCCTAATTCGGCAACCTTAGGTTGGCATCGACACTACTGAAAATTTTCATTAGTCTAGATGTTAGTCTGATGTCATTTCAGCTAGAGCGATTTGCTAAATATAAGGAAAATATCAAGGTCATTTAATTTTGAATATCATATTTCATTCGTTACCTTTTCGCTGCTTCGGGAATACATTCGCAATTGTAAAATTCCCACTGAATTCAGAGTTTCATTACTTGCATTAAAAGAACATAGTTTTTATGTGCATGTTTCTGCGTATGTACACAAAACAATTGTATATCGGTGTTGTTTGAATTAACCGATAAATGCTGCTTATCTGAGAAATCTGTTTAACTTCAAATTAATTAAAAGCTGTGGCATAATCAGTGTATTACAAACCAACTAAGAATTCACGTGCATGAATAATGTACAGAAAAAAGTACTCTTAAAATTATCGAAAATTTCTATCAGCTACAATTATGGCAAACATTGATTCTATCAGCGTAAGATGAATGTCTTCTCTGGAGGTGAATTATCTCATACTTGATGTAAAATTATCACGATGGATTGTACCCTCTCTGCATGAACACCACCCTCTGGAGGTTCTTCTTTCCTTGTGTTACTATGTATGTCTTCGCATTTAGGATAGAGTTGTCCAATTGAATTAATTCAATATACCCTCCATGCCAGTTCCTGGTTCACCTGGTTCAGGTTCTAGAGGTGCCAGCCAACTACCAGGGATTGCCATTACGGTTCATTGAGTCGTGGGTCCATCTGTGGTGAGACAGGAGGTTGGGGAAGGTGGACTATGAAAGAGATGTTTCCCATCGCCTGCTGACCATGCGTTGATCCGATTAGTCTTGTCCGGCTATTCCTCATCACCTAAAATGCGCTCAAGGCGGTATGCTATAACATTAGAACTAAAGACCATTTGAAAATTCAACTTATTTTCCCCCATTGGAAAATTTAAATTGTACTCTTTCCTTCGATAGTTTTTGTGGAAATGGAAATTCTTGTGTTTTATTAATTTTAAATTATCTATTTAGCATATATTCTATTTATCGAAACAATTGTGCCATTGTTTTTTGATAAGTATTAGATAGGTTTATCCAAAACTGCAAATGGGACGTTTTTGTTCGCTTAGGCTAATGCTGATAAATTATTGTTATTTTAAGCAGATTTTCCTGACTTCACATCTTAAAATTATCGGCTCTGTTTAAACGTTTTAGTCAATCTAAACTGTCAGTTTTATAAAAATTGCACATGTCACCAGCAATATGTCGTATATTTCGAATAAGTTAGCCGATTTTGATGGATGAAAATCAATATTAAGCAAGCACCTACGTAGGAATAAATGTAACCACACCTTTAGGAACCCATCTATAAGAACATGCCTTTTGAGTACACTTTACGTCTCCTTTGGTAATAATTAGCATCTGCTAAGGTTGAAACTTAAATTTTAAGTGCTGTAAGCCCGGCATGCTGTGAAATATAAACAAATCACTCACGATTTGTGGTCACGAGCATTATGGGACATCGCATTGTTATTTGGCGCTACAAGTCACGAAAATGAGTCTAAAAACATTATAGGAAAAGAATTTCCGCAATATTTTAATACCCTGCTACTCACAATTCCCAATGAAAATTTCAGCGCTTTATCCCACTTAGAATATTTCATCATTCCATCTATCTCTATTTATTTCACGGAACTTCTGAAATAACCATCAGCTTTATGTAATCTAAATAGAGAGGTATATGCCGTAAAAATCTATAAATACCCATGGTCACAACTTTTTCCATTATCTCTCTCTTCTATCTTCTCCGTGATTTTCCTCTGATTGGCTTAAAAATGCATCTGCAATCCATCATCTTTCAAAAGCTGGATAATCTCAACGATCATCGATTGGATCTATATGCATCCCCATAGCAGCGCTGCATATCTCCGAGTAAAAGCTGGAATAATATACTCATAAAAAAGGGTGAACACATGAAGTTCTCGAGAACAATTTTTGAAGTGTAAACTTCTTATGTCGCGTTGAGAACTTTTGTAGATGGGTAAAAGACATTGGACTCGAGTCACCGTCACCGCTACTACATATATGTATAATTGTGTATATTCTGCATGTACACAGTATTCTCGCTACACACATAGTACTTGTGGACAAGGGGAGGGGGGCGTCACCGTCACCAGTCCATACTCTTGCAGGAGAGTGTACTCGATACAAGAATAGTGAAGGTTAGTGCAATATAACTCAATGTCTTTTAAAACGTTCGATTTGAGTAGCTTATTCGAATGTTGTGCCATAAAATCAATTTATAAATGTGGAGTGTTTACAATTATATATTGTAAAAATATAAGAAAGAAAACACGTGAAAAAATTTTAGCGCTTCAGAATATTAAAAAAATACGTACATACAAAATAACATGAGATTTCAGCATAAACTTTGCAGACGATAAAAATCTACCATTGATTGAATTTGTAAACAGTGGGTTCGGTTTAACGATGTCTAATTATCGCAATCTTGGCACAACGAAATATAAAACTACTATTGATGCAGTTTTTACAAGGCATTTAAGAAAAATCGAATCAAAATTATTCGTTATTACTTTAGTTACCATAAGCTTATTGTATCATTTTTAGATATTGCCAATGTAAATGGCGGTGATGATGAAAGAGTTGTTGAAGTAATAGGTGAAAGTTGATTACTCTGAAGTATAAAATTATTATGTAAAATAATTGTGTACAATATAGCAATAAAAATATTTTACTTTATTATATACTTGATTCTACTTTCTACTGATTAATAAAACACTTCATTAGATATTATTCCTGCATTCAAAAATGCTCACGTTATTTCAAGCTTTCACTTCTGTCGGCATTCCCGGAGTGCAGCTTTTTTTTAACTTCATGAAAATCACTTACATCTTTGAAACAGCCAAAGTATATAAACATAAATTTTTAGTTCCTCACAGAATTAAAAAAAGATAAAAATGAATACCTACCTAGAAAATTTATAACTAGTAAAAACATATAGAGTTACGCAATGGAAACCTTAATTGCGAATGGGACATTTTTTATTACCCACGGTTTTAGCTCTGTAGGAAAGTCCCGTGGTACTAATGTTTGAATTTAGTTCTTAGATGAGACGGAATGCTGGTCAGAAACGTAATCACTGAAGTAATCATGGGAGGTATCGCGAGACACGATAAATATTCTGAAATTAAAACGAAATTATGAGAGAATTTGCAAGCAGTTTTGAGTTGCCTTATATTTTAACAAACCTTTTTTTACATTGAGAGCTGATACTTGTATCAATAACGCAATCTAATGCTAGCGATACTTTCTCCGCCCTTCATATATTGGAATCCAACTTATGTTATTAAAATCTAATTTTTTAAATCAAAAACCTCTGATTCCTATATTTTTCACTCCAAAGACTCATTCTTGTATTCCTTTCTTTATATCTACCTTAATTTTTAACTTATGATATCTGTTTGCTTACATCGAATTAGCTTGTTATTATTATAATTAAGTCAATCAAGTCCATTATTTTACTCTATTTTATGAGAATCGTACATTACATCCCCTGGACCCATTTTTATTCCCTAGTGATCGTTAATTATAGTATGCACTGTCTTTTTATATTTTGCGTTAACAAGTCGTGAAAACATGGAGGGATTACTCCTGATCCCAAATTTTTAGTCCATTTAATTAATTTAAATGGAAAAATGCATTCACCTTTCATTGCCATTAATTCCTATTTCAAAGATGTCACTAACAAAAGTCACCTAATAAGTATCGGCGATATAAATATGACTTAATGTGATTTAAGGTTTCTTTAGGCTATAAGGTAATTTATAGATTATTTAGCTGTAGAAAAACAATTTTTGACACTTGTTCCCTCTGAGCAACGAATATTCAGCCTTTTCAATTCTTCAATACTTCAAATTAAAATCTGATTTTAAATCATTCATGAAGATCCATGATTTCATTTTAATATAATGAGGCAGGAATCCTAGGTAACTACTACCCCATTTCACGTACCTACGATAAGATTGCATTAGATATATTTCGAAGTGATGCTTGGAAAATGTCATAAAAGAATCTATCTCGGTGGTTTCTGCTGGTGGAACTCATTTCCCACCCTTGTGGGGAATCATTTTCTGTATTTCTTCAGAGCGTTCATTTTTTTGGTTCTTCCATAGTCGCATAGTATTATTTCTATTTTTACTTCTGTTCCTTTTTATGAACTCGAGACACCAGTTTTTCCCATGCTTTTTTACTACCATGAAGGACTCTTTTACCTCAATTAACATTTCCAAATCGCTTTGCTTCAGAAATTCAGACATCAGCAGGGAATAGAATTCAAGCTTCCCCTGACACAGCAAAAGCCAGCGCTAATTAATGTGAACCATCGACCCGTATATTTGGACTTGAGAATATCTGGCCAATTATCACTCGAGACCCAGCCATGCGATATGTCATGAAGCTTTGCACCTCATCGTTACGGAAAAATGAAAGCAGATTTCTCATTTGTTTTATCTTGAGTATTGGGAGTAGCCATCACAAGTTGTGAAGGTAGAATTAGCTTCGAAAACTTTTCTTTGCCGTAAATATGGTGTTCATCATCAGAGGACTGCTTGACTGAGAAAATTTCTGTTTCTCATTGGTTATTTTTCCTTACTGTAAAAGGGATTTTAATGAAAAATCGAAAATGACTGTGGAACAGGATTAAAAACATTCTTTATTTTTAAAGAGAGAGTTTTGAAATTATTAGTTTATTAATATTAGCTTTCAAAATACGTTAATAATAGGGTGGTTTCCTATTATTTTTTTATTGCTTTAATCGAAAGATTATTACTCCTGGAGTACGTATTTCACGCATTTAGATTTTTAAATGACGATATCTATTTTTCGCAATTAAATGAAAAGTGAAAATTTTCAAGCGCGCGAAAACGCGACGGGTAAGTATGAATGCCGGGAAATCTGTCCGTGTGACGTATTTCCCGTTCCCGCTGCCGCCCTGTGAGGTGACCTTGAGGGAGGCTTGAGCGCTGATACGACGCAGGCTGCTAGCGGGTAGCTGAGTACCCTGCTGGCTGGTAGCGCTTGGCTTAAATAAGGATTATTAATACCATATCAAACGAAGAAAACTTTCCGACCTTAGCCAGTTTTAATAGGTGATTATTAAGACATGTTTCCCTGAGCTCTGTGCCTCATGCATGCATTGGTAATCTCAGACGATGTGTAACTCCTATCTACTCGTATAGAAACTAGGTCCCTGTGACGTCACGTGGAGTGGCATCGCGTGGGCGCCAATATGACCGTTTCCAAATGAGGATAAAAATGGACCATTGCCATTCGTCTAAACCAGCATTTCTAAAACGAAATAATTTGTATATTATGAATACACTAATGGTGGCCAACGAATCGCAATCAATGCCTTTCGTTTTCTTTGATGAAGGAAACTACCCTATTCTTAATTTCTTTTAAATCGTTAAAGATGATTGATGGCCAATGCATTAACTACTACTCGGCACTGAAACGTTTCATAAGTAAACAAAAATGAGATCGGAAAGATTATTTTGTCAGGTTAATCGGTGACTAAGCTTTCAGAAAGGCAAAGTGACTATATCTGACTCATATTAGAATGAAGGTTAGAAGAAAGTAGAAACTATTTTCCGTTACGACAGGGAGGAAAATAAAAATCGTAGCATTTTCTAAGATTACGATATATTTAGTTAATGTGGTAGTAGGATATTGAATTAAATAGTCGTTGCGGCATTGCTCAAGAATGTAGTTTTCAAGTAATTTCATTTAATTTTTGTTATTTGAGAGAGCAGAATTGCTGTGACAAGAGTTGTTCGAATATTTTAATTATTTGCAAGGTAAAAAATAATTTTAATATGAAATCTCCTAGGTATTCTTTAACAAAAATACTTTTACCAGCATCATCAGTGGCTACTATTTCATTCGTATAAGCTAATTTCTCTCTCATTGGGCCAACTCAAAAGAAAAATTTAAACCATGCAACTTTCTTCCTATACATGGAGAACTTCATATCGATGGAGGCAATCAAATACATACATGTATGGTCTCGAGACTTTTCATGTCATTACTGTTGTCCAATCATTTGATGCTCTGTTGCAATCTATCCCCAAATTCGCCTCTTCTATTCCACTGATATACCCTCCAATGAACTCTACTCCGAAAATCCCTAGAATTAGAGCAATATTTATCCAAATTTTATCATTATGCTTTGAATTTACCTATCTAATCTGAAGTCCTTGAGATCGCTATAGTAATATGTGCACTTGAATACGCTCACAGTAGGTTGCGCAATGGTTTAGTGTGCCAAGCCAGCACCATGATGAACAGCTCCTTTTTTCACCGCAAAATCAATATCGATATTTATCACGATATTGGTCGATTAAAGCCATGGAACTCCCTTTCTACTTTGTGATGCCTACCTGTAAAATTGATGAAATAAGGCTTCTACATTGATTTTTCCCATCTTTTAAATATTTGCACACACTAATAGTATCTCTCTGTAATACAGGACCTTAGAGGTTTGCATTTAAATGATGTGAAGAATTAGTTATACATTTTTATTTTCGAATTTTGATCTTATATTTCCCTTGTAAGGTACCAGTTAGAAAAAGGTCATAAACTTATGCCCAATTCCAGAGGTAAGAGATCGCAAAGGGGTTGACGGTGGAGTAGAAGAGGTAGAAGACACTTCCTATTCAACGGATACCACTTATTGTGTTACCTTTATTTATTACTTTACCCAAATTGACAGCTTATATGACAGATATATGCTCACACGATCTTAGCCAGGAGTAATTTTACCACAAAGCTTTATCCTAACCAAATGCTAAAGTAGGGTGATTTCATCGGCACCATTTTTGGAAGACATCGACACGAGTATTCGTTACTTCCATGCCGGCACTTATTCATGCATTGGAGATTATATATCCATAATTGAGAATAATATAATATGGGCATAAAAATGTAACGCTGCGTCTTTCTTTTTGATCTTTTCATGTCCGCGTTATGATTTCTTTATCTTTCTTTTCTTTGTACCTAACAACATAGTGTCGAATGCTTTCAATAAACGGAAGCAATTTCAACACGTTCGGAATGGCGTTAGCCGAAACAGTTAGCTAAAGAGTTTCTCTTCTCATAATTTCTTTTAAAAAAGTAATGTTTTGGCTCGTCGTATGAGAAGTAGAGCGAATTATCTTTTTCCTATATATTGTTTTACGTATCTAATGAAACATTTTTTTCCTTTTTCCACTGTGCTTAGTGAGGAATTTATAGTAATGCAAATAAATGACTGGGTACTATTTTTGTTGATAGCCTTGATCAATACTGTGCAGAAATATATAACCCTTTTACCATCTTCCAATGCATTAAGGTTTGCTAATAGATAAAAAAATCAGTAATATATAGTCTCCAGACGTTACTTGTAAGTACTTATCGTATACATTACTACAAAAAGGTCTTTTTCTGTCATTCCGTATAAGATCCGTTAATACTGCATCTACAGTGATGAATGAAGTATCATTTTAAAAGTTGAATTACGGGCTTTTGATGAAAAATACAATCTTAATCTCAAATGTCACTATTTATCCATTAATATGGCTTAAAAATTTCAATTTTTCCATGTCGATTACTCTCTCGAGGTGTTTTGATTCCTCACATATTTTTTATCCTAAACTTCAGATAAAAGCTTAAAAACCCGTTAAATCCATTTCTAAACCAAAGAAACAAAATATTGCATAGCAACGCAAAAATTTTAAAAATAATCTCCATGAAGAATCTAGAATGTTAAACGTTCTCTAAAAGAGACATCGTAAGTAAGGTACTTAAAAGATAACGTGTGTCACGAATAAATAAAAATATCGCCTTGAAAGTATTCAAGAATTATTATCAACGTAAATTGATAACAAAAAATGAAAATAGCACGAAATGCGCATAATGATTGTACATGGGTGAATGGTATGAAATTGTTATGCGTAAGAGTGAGAGTTTATTAAAAATGTGTTTCTCACGGGTTATCAAGTAACTACGTGTCGTCCTCAATCTGCCTTAAGGTACGCTTTCCTGTGGGTGACTGTAGCGATGATCGCGTAGCGATACTCGCTGAGCGATGATCGCGATAGACTGCATAAGTTATTCTACAATGTAACCTTTTTCCGACGTGCGATGATCACCAGAGTCGCTTGCTTTGTTCATTGAGCGATTTTAGGAGGCTGCCCAGAAAGGTGTCGGAGTCGCGGTCGCCAGCGATTCTTTGCCGAAGAATGCAGTAATATTATGGCATGCAGCTCAAAAAACTGATTTTTTCACCGGGAAAGGACGAAAAGCTGGCAGAAAAATTGAGAGAATATTCAGCATACGTCTCTTTCTGCCATCATGCACATGCTTAGTTCGAGAGTTCGGAGGCTACTCAATTTCTCCCTTCAGAAGCAAATCGCAGTCGCTTTTGGGAAAACACCAGGGCCATCTCTAACCAGCGATCTCCGCCCAGTGATCATCGCTCTAGTCGCTCCTTGGAAAATGTACCTTTAATCTCGTAACCCAGTTACTCTATCTCATTTGGTTCGTCCGAGGTTCTTCATTAATTTTCCAAATTCCCTCCGCGTCGCTAGGATCCTTTCCCCGCGTCTTCTCATCACCTTTTCGCCGTCTGCTCACGGTCTCCCAGGGAAGCGGAGGGAAAGGAATGAGTGGCACATAACCCCCATTGCACGGAGGATGA
This sequence comes from Ischnura elegans, assembly GCF_921293095.1. Classification (NCBI taxonomy): domain Eukaryota; kingdom Metazoa; phylum Arthropoda; class Insecta; order Odonata; family Coenagrionidae; genus Ischnura; species Ischnura elegans. The sequence continues at coordinate 46,344,406 of NC_060259.1, forward strand.
GTGGGAGCTATTGTTTTGCCGGCGACTCCTCCTCGCTTTTGTGTTGACAAGTGTGTACATGCATTGCGTCGAGCCTTGGAGTAGCGGAAGGTAGTCGGGGGAAGTGGCTGGCGGCGGCTCAAGATGATGCCATTGTTGCGTGCCCTCCACTCGGCCGTGCGCGCCTCCTAGGCTGGGAGCAGGGGGGTGCGGTCCGGGTGTGGGGAGGTCCTGGGGGGGAGGGGTCGTCTCCCCCTCCCCGCGTGCGATGAATTTTTAGCGGGGTGGCTGACAGGGCGCCTTCAACCCCCTCCACCCCATACACCACCACCATCACCTTTCCCCCTCCGCCCCTGGGGGGCCGCTGTGCAGAGGAGGGCGTCGGGACGGGTGCCGCGTTGTGTGAGCGCGGAGACCTGTCCTCGGGGGCTTCTCCGTAGTTGTGACGACGGACCCAACAGCACAGTAACCGACACTTTTTTTTTAAGGAAGGCGGCAGATCGGAGTATAAAATTGTGATGGAAACTACTTTTTCAAGTTTTGAACGTAATGGGAAATAATCAACATCCACTCTAAAACATTTAATATCGCTGCTGAAGTCAATATTACCGTTACTTTACATTATGGGAGTAAAAGTGCCGTTATCTCTTCTCAATAGCCCTAAATATATATTTATGTAGGACTATTGGGAATACGAAATTATACCTAAACTAACCCATCAACTCAAACAACAGTTATCTTACGAAAAGAGGACTTCAAAGCCTTACAAAAGATTAACCTGATAACATGATAAACGCACACGTCATTTATATGTATACGTCATCTTGTGATCACATTTTTTGTGAACTAAGGATGGCTTACCGTTAAAAGGTCCAATATTTTATTTCCTCACGTAGGCATGTCAAGTACTTGGGCTAGAGATTGATTCGCAAGTATGTTGAGTAAGATCTCGCTGATTTCTCCATTCCTTGAATTCGGTTTTACAAGGTAAGTAATAGTAATTTCAGATAACAACCCTTATTGTAATTCATTTCCCCGTGAACTTTTTATATCCCTACCCTCAGCGTCGCGAGTGGCAACTGCTGTAAACATAACGCTCTGTGGTCGATGTGGTGTTTAGTGGCCAACTTGAGCAAATCTTTTTCCATTAAAATTTTTAATTTTGTATCTGTATCATTTTATATATTTATCTCTCATGAACGTGATGTAATGCACCATATAAAGGCATATTGTTTAAAAAAATCTTTTTTGTAATAGTTTTTTAAATTTTCTTGTTGATTTCATTGTATCACTTCATCTTTTCCTGCTTTTATTGAATTACTTAAAAATGGTCCACTAAATACTGGCATTTTGCACGATACGGACGATTTTTCATTGGTTAGTTAATAGAATGCTCATATGAGGCTGACTAGCCTCCGAATATGTGACAAATTTTTGTTCAATACTGTGCTAGATTATGAAAAAAATATTTTCTCTCTTTTTTTCTTAGATTCGTGCCAACAGCTAGAAGGGTTTTTCCTTTACTCGTCTTGGTGTTCTATATAATTAAATAAATGGCATCGAATGTGTTTGTGCATTTGGATGAACCGCGAAGCGTTTATTTGATAAGAGTATTGTATAACCGTGGGAGTGCTGTTTTTAGGATATTCTTGTGTTGGATTGCTTTTGAAAACTTGTTGTTTTGATTCTTATGCTAGTGGACGTTTCACCAGGCGTTCCACGTCGCATGCCTCGAAGTCGAAAATATTGCACTTGCATGTACACTGTGTAGTCTGCTCCCCCTGTCTCATGCGGAGCCTCATCGTTGACTTAATATATATGAACGTGGGCGGGAATACATTGCGGTGATTCTGGAATTCTGAGGAAATGACCACGGACTCCTACTCCCCTCGCCTTCCGTGAGTTCTCCCCTATTTTTATCTGAGAGACGGTCGGAACAAATGATCGGAAAAAACTGAAAAGCTAAAATGATATTTCTCACGGAAATTTATGTCTGCTCCCTGTACAGAGAACAGTTTCTTTGATGGTTGGGTCAGAGTTGCAATAAGGACTTACCTGTTGTGTTGTTGCTCGTTAATTCCAACTGTATCCAGTTGTTGTGCACCCGAGAAAATTTATGGGAGGCATCATGAATCCAGATTTCAACAATTTCATCAAATTTAAAAAAAACACTCATTCAATTTTTATGACTCTCAATTCTTCTGTTTTTCCCATGTTGGCCCGTAACTTAATTGGTTTCTCCTTCACATCACGTCGTTCACTCCTTAAGCTTTGGTTTGTCTGTCTAAGGTTGGCCAAACAAAGGGAAATACATTAGCAAATATGACGGGGTGCTCACACAATTTGCGTTTTTCCTCTTTATACTGGATAATAAACAGTACATTTTCCCATAATAAGTGGATTTATTAGATTTAACTTTTACGAAATAAATGGCTAAAATTCATACCGTTGTAACCATTGCCACGCTTTAAGCCTATTGTATTTCCCGATTGCGAACTACTGAGTTTGGGCGGCTCGATGTTCTGCCTTCGCTCAGCTCTGCAGAACTTCCGAGGAATTTTCCCTTGAAATGTGGAAGGAGTATTAGGCCGTGACACATTGCACATACAGCTAATGTTAGGGGCCTTGAAGCTGGGTTGGACGACGCGAAAATGGTAGTCAAAAGTCACTTCTCAGTCAACTGCCCCAATGGTTATGCAATGTAGTAGTTGAATTTCAACAAATAAATAAGGGCGTAAGAATTCAATAGACATGCAACATCATATGGACCTTGTGATAGGCATTGCGAAGTTTTAAGATCAGAAAATTCCTTAAAGTGTGTGTGTGCAGCATCAATTCATCCGTCATTGGGACTTGATCCGTGGAACCTATGATTCGTAGCATGATACTTTACCCACTACACTACCGGAACGATTAGGTTCTTAGGCAGTCTCAATGCCCAATACGTCGGGTTTGTCCACTGATGTCCCGACGCGACGAGAGAAAAACTCCATTCTAGGTGAGTCGAGGGCGAAGCATACTTCGGAGAATATGGCGAAGAATTCGTAGCTGGATCTTTTGCGCCTAGTCATAATGCGACGGGCATGATTATTTTCGCGGCATATGGGATATATTGCTTTTAAAACTCCAGGTTGTATGAAAGCATTACGAGGGTAAAATTTTGGAAGACAAGTAGTTCCTGAACTGGCCGCTCTCAGACGCCAACGAGCTTTGCGTTAATTTTTTCCGCCGCTGTACATTTTCTGAAAAGATAGGTTTATTCAATAATAAAGCAAGGAGAATATTGCGGGAAAAGACGATAAGTGTTTTCCACCACCCACATGCGAACTATTTTCTCCTCTTTTATTCTTTCTACTATTTGGTGTTACTTCTTTCAGGAAACTTACCTTGCTTCTAACCCACAATAACTATTGGTATTGGACATTGAAATGATTTTAAGTATCATCTTTTATAGCGAAATATACAGCTGAATATGATTTTAGAATTGAAACTGAATATCTTAAATATGATGCGTGACTTAGTTTCACGTGGTGGAATTTCATAGGTTATAATGATTTGAACTTCAGCAATATATGGAGCAAATTTTGCAATATGTGCACCATTAAAGTAATTCAGAACACCCAACTAGTTACAGATTTTAAGCATTCAAGCTGGCGTAGCTGGACTTCTTATTACCTGCTAAAAGGCATATTTTTTTCATAATGGAAACATCTAGAGATTACATTTTACCTAATTAGACCTGAAAGTTTAAAAAGCAACCGCTAAGTGGTTCAATTTCCAAAAGCATTTTCCTTATTCATAGGTTAGAATTTCAGATCTTATCTTTCATTTCTATTTGAATTCATATGGCTAAAATAGATACCAGCAACGTACTCGATGTGAATGTTTAATGTGAACCTGATGTATCATGCATTTAATGATGGTTTTTAAAATAGTTTTTAAACGTTGAATATTTCACACTTTTGTCATCACTGCGAAGATTGCTGCATTAAGAAATTCCGAAATATTGTATAAAACTATATTTTCTTTCGTTTGGAAAAGGTATATTATTTTCCCAAATGCTTTGCCCTCAAATTATCATTTTCCACTGGAACAAGTGTATACCCATAGTACAGTGTGTCAGATGTAAGTTTGTGACGAGAAAAATTCAAAGGTTTAATTTCATATCCAACCCTAATGTACCAGAAAATATTATGAAGAATAGCTTGACAATTTTATGAAAGGAAAAATTTGATAGCGCCTAGTGAACGGAAAGAATACCTTTTGGGAAAACTGCAATAGCGAGTTGTTTGCTGTTTTCAATGAAATTTTCTTTCCTTAAGAAACTTTCTCTTGACAGTTATGACATGTCTACAGCAATCCCAAGAGAGAAGTCCATGAAAAATCAAATTTTAGCTCTATAGGTCTAAATACTGTCTAACCACTTACAAATAATTAGTGCCACTGATTTTTATTTCACAGCTGTGATTTTGCCTTAAAAATCCTAGGCCAATGAATTTTTGTTTATGACCAAATCAGTGGTAAAATTCACAGTGAAAATTTCTATAGACAAAATTCCCAACATTAAAAGGAGCTTAATGATCAGTCGATATTTGTAATGTACATACATTGCATGCAATGAATCTAGAATGTTTCCATCCGCACTTTTTTGATTCTACAAAATTCCGTTCAATCATTGTTAGCAAAATTTTCGAAACGACCAAAGTTTGATGGGTCTTTACAAATTTGGTGATTTTTGAGCCTTAAGCTCAAGAATTCAATCAAAAAAGTATCAGCTTAGTTTTATAGTTATCTGTGGTTAATTATATGTAAGTGTTCATCTCAAAAAAGCCAACTTTTGGCATTAGTCCACCTAGTTCCGATGCAACATTTGTGTACTTATATAATCGGTTCACCGCTCCCAATTGTTCAACAAGTTTTAGTCAGTGCTTAATGGATTGGGAATCAATTTTATTTCAAAAATGGCCAAAGAACATAAATACCTTCAATCAAAAATCACTATCGAATGTATATAATACAATTAAAATTCTATAACATAAGAGAAAAAGAATATGTATCGATTGAAGTACGTAAATGCCAAAATGTCTATTTAGGCAATATTTTATAACTGGCCAGGAGCCATATGTTTGGGCGATATTGATAAGCTTTATTTGACAGCTCTATACTCATAGTAAGTGACAAACATGCGGCATATGCGTCAGGTTTAGTTGAAAACAAAGATGGTTGAGGCAAAAATGACAAAAATATTTTTGGCGCGGAAGAACCTTGTATTATACGTTATATTTTCTTGTCTTTGGAATGGGTTGTTCAGGATTGTTGACGGCGAATGTTTCATCATTTTTTGTTGTACTATGTATTAAAGTGTTTGCAATATGCGAGTTTTAAATTATACTTCATTAAACGAATGAGAATTATTGCTTTTCTTTCTTTCAGTTTTATTAACATTTCCCTTAATTCTTAGGGCATTTTTAGGACGCGCATTGCCTAAAAGAATCGTGAAGACAATTAAATGGCTCTTTTCTTTCATCCCTATGAATTTGTGTTATTTTTGCCTTTTTAATAAACTTAACTTAGTGTTTGTATATTTGGTACCGAATCATAAATATTTTAGCACCTTTGAGCTTAGTTACGTTGTAATGATGGTTTGCAAAAGTCGGCATTAGTATCGTTAAGTTTATGCCTTTTTCAATATTTAAGTATTGCTTAAGTTCTATACGTCATGTGATGTCCCTGTGACAAAGATAATGCAGTGGAAATAATAATTATTAGCATACTGTTCACCGGTATATGTCGGAGTTTATTTTATTTATTGGTAAAATTTGATAAGGTATATGTAGTTAAAATCAGGTGCTTCACAAAACGTAGTCATTAACTTTGTTATACACTGAAAAGTTTTTTTTTAATCGGAATGATTACCGGTGAAAATAATTTCCTATCTTTCAATGGTAATATTGCTTCATGAAGCTCGAGTGTCTAAGATTGTCTCGCATGCATGTCACATGCAGAATATTTGCTATGAAAGTGCGTTCATTCCAGCCTCACAGGTCCTATACGATCCAACATCTGCGTTGAATGTCTCTTAAGCTGCCTTCTAAGAAAAACGTGCCTCTCGAGTCATCAAAATATCTGGAGTTTCAAGAAATACTCATCCCGTTGTCTTCGAGAAGAAGAACGTGCCACAAAAAGATTTCGCCCTCGTCTGCTTGTCGTTTCAAGCCCATCTAAAGCGCCCCCATCAACTAACGAGTCATTAATGACTCCACCCGTTCTTTACCAACCGAAGGCGAGGAAATGGGTGAGATCGTTTAGATGCATTTGCAAAATGGATCGTATCCCCATTCTTTTCTCTTGTCCCCGTCTTTTATTCGAAGGCCTCATGTCGATAGTCATAATTAAAAAGACTCCTTGCCATTTCCTCGCTAGGAAGTGATGTCTTAAGAAATATATTTCATTAGCTAAATCGGAGATTTTGGGTGCGATGCCATCTTTTCTCCAAGTTGCTCGTTAATGGTGGACTCGTCACTTTAGTGGATCGCAAGCTCCCCTTTCCCCTTAGTCGCCTTGAGAAGCTCGCGGGCCCCACCTGAGACGCTACGCTTCGCCAACTGGAAGCCACTTGCAGGGGATTCGCCACCCCAATGGTTCATCTCTGTTTTAACTTTCCACCCTCCGACGATATCCGCCCTTTGAGGTGCGAAGTTCTATTTACCAAATCGTGTACGCCGGCGACAGTTCGTACTATCAGGAATATGATCAATAAGATTATAAGTTATGAATAAGATTATCCGTTAATAATAAAATGAAGGATTAAGTATCGCATTGCCACCGGGAAAGAAAGATTAGGTTTGCGGTATTTTGAGAGGGAAACTAGAAAGTATTGTAAAATATTTTAAGAGTCCCCCTTTTCGTTGAATTCTTTAGGTAGTAAAACATTATCAAGGCGTCATTCATTGCTTAGAATTTATTTGGTTCCAGGAAATTCTTGTAACTTTACTAAATTTTTATTTAATTGACCATATTGATTTTTTGACGCTATTTCAGTGCAAAAAAGTTCATAAATTATAAGGCGATTTTTAAACCGAGAGAGGGAGAGGGTTTTCCCAAAAATGAAAATATATATAGAAGGTCCGACCTCATACGGCCCCAAAAAACTTTTTCAAGTTTCAGCTGCCTAGAAGTTGCTTTAAAAGGAACTTTTTCTCTTAGGTATCTATCCTTTTCATGTTGTTTAGTAGCACAGAATCTCACCGCTTACCCTGATATAATACCAAGGGGATGTATTTGGTAGAATAGGTGGATTAATTAGGATATAAAGGGACTCCTTGCTTGAATCATTTGAGTGGAGCGTTGCGTTTCTAAGCGTTGTATAGAAGAAGAGTTGGACCATCAGAGAAGTTTCTCACAATCTTTGTGCAATGAAACAATCGTTAGGAATATGTACTTCACATTATTTTAGCTTTGAAATTTAACATCACAATTTATACAAGCTAGTCTTTGCAAGAGGGAGGGATAAGAAGGTTGAGAGTACCCTCATCGAAAATGTTTCTCAGTTGGATAAAATCGCAGCTTACCTTTAACTTCTCAAATTCAAGACCACTTGCAACTCATAAACGCTATTGCTGCCATTACCACCAAAGATCATTTTTTGGCTCACGAAAGTTTTTATAGTGTTTCTATAAAAATTTTATCTTTATCTTAGAAGAAGTTACAAGGAGCAATTCCCATCGTGATGAAGTTACCTGTTGAATAAATTATTTTCCAACGCCATATCTAGTGAGTTTGATTCCTCAAATGACAGTAAATGGATCGTTTAACGATCATCGCCACGCAGCGGGATTTTTTTCAATGGATTAAAAAGGCAACCGAATTCATCGCATAAATTAAGCTTTTGCGGGGCGGATCGGGCTTCCTCTATGTAGTCGTCTTGGTGGTCATGATATATTGCTCATTATGCCTGTCATATGTTCATTACTTCCTCCGTTACTTATCCTCACTCCTTCCATGCACTTCACCCCCTTTGTTCCGCACAAATAATTATCTAACTGTTTTGATTTGGTATCCAACGAAATAATCCTTGAATTTTTCTCCTCATAGAAAAATCTCCCAAATTCGTTGGTAAATTACGTAATGGCTTCGCTATTAGTCGTCCTTCATGGCGGCGCGGGTTTTTTTCCGTCCCCTCTATTCCATCCCTATCCTCTCCGCATAGGCGTCGACGGGCTCCTATCGCGGCGGCGCCTCCTTCCTTTTTCCTTCCCTTTCCACTCCCCTCCCCGGTTGATCGGGCGTATCAGTTGAATTACTGGGTCACGGCCCCGGTGTGCTGTATCCTTGAAAGGGTCTCCTTTGGACCCGCAGTCGATGTTTTGGTTTGACCTGGTCATGTATTAAGGAAATATGTTTCTTTTTAATGTTTCATAATCAATGTAGAAGTCTTTGATTGCCAAAACACACATTTAAAAGTAAAAACACTGTGTAGTGCAGTTATATGTAAATGGCGATGCCGTTTTAATAAAAACTGCGCATATGTTAAATTAAATTATTTCCATAAAATTATAAATATAAATACATATTAAAAAGCAGTAAAACCTTTAAAGAGGGTGGTTTGTTTTTTATTTGATTTAATTCTTTTACTTGGCCAAGTGGTGGGAGAGTTGCTTTACTAGTGGGAGAGTTCGCATAAGAGAGTGCGTGTGAATATTGGAAAGGATGAAAATTATACACGATTTTTTCCACTTGACGTGCCCAAATACCCCACTATACCAAAGGTGTAACAAAAGCCCACCAGGCTGCTGGGACAGGAGGTACAGGCTTTCGCTAAAGTGGCAGTTGAGGGTCTGGAACTAATTCAGCAAGCGGTTCCCTACATAATTATTTCTTGGTACTAATTCGTGTAAAATTTTATCTAGTTTTTTCGTTTTAGTCTCCTTGTAATATTTATTTGATACTCTCAATGGTTATATAAGAGGTAAAGATTCTAGTTGAAAGAGCAGAAAAAATATGCAGCAGCACAACCTTTCAGAGCAACACAACTTTCATGCCACCGTTTTAGAGATCACGTAGGCCTAGGTTATTAACCCAAAGAATTAATTGACCCTATTTGAAACCTGAAACATCGGATGCAATAGATATGCTTCGGTAAAATACCATAGGAATATTCCACAATATTACAATTCTGGCATTAAAACTTAAATATTATTTTATGATAAATACATCATAACTGAAATTCCACCAGGTAACAGGAATGTATACACTTGACCCGTCTGTGATTTGTGGCCCACATATTACGAGGAAGCTAATAAGCTGCTTCCACTTATATCAATGATTCAATCGCCAATATCATATATTTTAGAGATCTGTATGCATTCTATTTTGTGACGCCTATCATTATAGCATGCAATGAAGAGCGCATTGATTTGTACGATTTTCATCGTTTGGCCATGGTTGTTTTCTGCGCTCAAAATCAGTGAGTCCCAGACGAATTATTCTGCAGGTGCTTTTTTCAATGCATCTTGCCCTCTTAATGTTTGAAATGCAATGTTTTCCCACCATGTTGTTGAATAAATAAATGAATTTACAAATGTTAAATTAATATTTGGTGATAGCTCATATGTTATTGTCCTAAACACCGCATTAAACTTATTTCCCTTCCCCTCCTGTCTCAGCACTTGAATACGATTGCACATATTGTGAAAACAGTGGTTTTAAAGGCAGGATAATGCTAAATAGCACCACGATTGAGCCACTAAATCTTACCCTAAGCATAACGCAACCACCATTTCTCGCGTGTTGGCGGGGCCCTTTAATTTTTCAAAACGTATGAAGGCGTGAATTCCATTAAGCGAAAGTCATTTTATCAAAAGTCATTATTTGGAAATGCCATTTTCGTCTGCATGTCTTCAAAGCTACCAAAACTGTTCATTTCGCTTTCCTAATCGGTAGACCTTCTGATATTTCGGAATAGCTACATATGTATATTGATGCACTAACTGTTAAAAAAAATTAGCATGTTTTAGGTAAAAACGATATTTTTCATGTAATCGTATTTATAAGTCTCATTACTCCGTCAATATTTTTATATTATATTTTTGGGTTATTTTGAGCGTTTGTTATCAATTAGACTATTCACTTCTGATGTCATGGTAGCAATCGTAAAAGTTTAAAGCCTTATTTCCACTCATCTAAGTTTAAGCGCTTTACAAAAATCTAAAAAATATATAATGAACTTGGTTGAAAAAGGCGATTTTCAATTTTAAAAATTTCAAATCATGTTTTTAATGTGAATATTAACTGACAAAAATGGCTCTCATGTTCAATTTTAATTCAGTGCAATCATTGGCACTAAGAATATTTCATCGATGTATTTACAATGTCTTTTAATTTCACATTTAAACTGATAGGATCTCTGAGCTTGAACTTTATACATTGATTATTCTAGCATTGTGATTTTCAATTACTCAGAATAAATATTTGAAGAACAGTCTCCTAAAATCTGACGTTCAAAATCTCTTATAGCAAAAGCAGGCTCCCGTCTTGGTTGTATTAATATTGAAAGTGTAATACGTTTGGAGATAGACCTTCACCTTGGGCCCGCAAAGTCTTACGACGAACGTCACATCTTTCGCCTTCCGCAGCATTCCATTCAAATATGACTTTTTAATTTCTCACCCCGAGAGAAGCGCCTTGGTTGCGAGTGAATTATAGATAAAGCCTTTGGGAAGGGGAGCATAAGAAGAGGGCTCATAAGGTGAGAGATTTCTCGCATTTGGTTGAGTATCACAGCCTATTCGAGGGAAAGGAGGAAATAGACGTAGGCTCTTATAACACTATTAAGGATCCTGTGTGGTTAAAATTAGGTCTTAAGTTGAAATTAGAGTCATTTTTGATGGAAATAAGCAACAAAAGCTAATTTTGAAAATATATGTGGCAGAAAATATATGTGGCAGCCGAAAAATTGAGACGAAGCTGAAAGAGCGCCGAAGGCAGTTTAGATTAGCGCAAACAGAGAGGTCGGCTGTGGCGGAACACAGTATTGCTGAAGATCATGCCATTAGATGTGGAGATGCAAAAATTCTTTACCTTCACAACGCTACTGGGACCGCAAAATTAAGGAAGCCATCGAGATCCGCCTCAATCCAGCTAATTTCAAATGTGATACTGGAATCCATCTTAGCAATACATGGACACCTGTAATAAATTGCATAAAAACATAAGGAAAGTACATAATGAACTTCAAAAGCCCATCAGCCAATCGGACGACAGCTGAGTCTTATTGTTTTATTCGCCAAATGTTCAATTCGGTTTAGTGTAAATTTGGACATTCAGGCAGACCCCTTGAGAATGAAAGTGGTTTTCCGGAACGTCGGCCAATACGACTGAATTAACCTGGTGTAAAGCCCGAGAAGAATCCGTGAGTAAAAAGGAATATTAGCTGAAACTCGACCAAAGGTAACTGAAGCCCCGCATGCATAAATATTTATTCAGCCGTTACGATACAATTTAGCATGCTAGTGAGGGTGTTATAGAGAACGCTGTAAAAAATTCTTCCTTTAAAGGGCATAAAGACCATGCAGCCGAGGCACCTTTACTCTCTTTTATTCTGGAGGTCTATGATCAACTGTGACTTTTTTCCATTATTCCGCCTAAATAATGTCTTCCATTACCTATCCTCTCACCCATTCTTTATAGTTCATAGAATAAAGGATGAAATTATTTCCCATAATGATAGGGAAATATGAGTATGTCTTCACATAATCTACAAGCATATTTCAAACGTATTGAAGGCGAAGAAGTAATGGTCCCTGTATGAAAATTATAAGGTAAACTTAGCCTCTATCACTCTATGTCCTTTGTTTAGAGGTTAACTCTTCTGAAGACCGAGGAAATGTGACTCGAATAAACTTGATCGAGGAATTCGGAAATCATGAAACCCTGAAGACGATGGCAAACCCTCGAAAACCCTCGACCCTCGAAACGTCGGTTCTGAAAAACACCTGGACCCGGCTGGAAACCCGAGAAATCCTCCTCCAGTCTATTCGCCGGGAAAACCTTAGATACCTCAATCCGGAAATCAGTTTCAAAGGAACATCATCAATATTTCGAAACTTAAATTCGGTTCAGTTATACATTTCACGAACTAAAATCACCACTGTCAAGTCTATAGCATTTCAATATTTTACCCTTCATTTCTCGCATTCTTTCCCGTGAACAGTACTCAGATTTTATTGCTAACAACAAAACCAAGAATGTTGTATCTTTAATAGCTGAAAAATATTATACAGGTTTTCTTCAAAGTTTTCAGGATTTGCAAGCCAATTTGGATGAATAGGTCACAAATTTTTGTAACTGAGTAAAAGTAGAGCTCCTGATAAATTTAATTTTTAATTTCAGTGGCTAAACCTCGTTATTTTTCCTTTTTTTACCTCAGGCATCACACTGGTTCCTAAATACTTTGCAGACGAATGATATCGCTTTGCCGTGGAAATGGAAATTGATTCTAAGGATATACGTGAAATATCTTGCGAATCAAACTGAGGCGTATTCAAGGTGACTGCATACAGAAGGCCCAATTCCATCCCGCACGAGGCTGATTCCTGTTGCCATTTCGGTAGCATTTAGATCGGTTCCCAGAAATGTCCGCGGCGCGGTGATGGGTGTAATGCGATCCACTTTTTTCCAATATTTGGCAGTAAAATATTTTCAATTACAAAGATTATCATTGAAAAGTTATGAATTTGATAGATCACAAAATCATGCATAAAAATGTCGGTTTACACCCCAAATTATACCTCATTTCCCCGGGAAACTCGGATCAATATGTCCATTAGCGACGCAAGTGGCGATTTCTGTAAACCTAATTATATGCGCGTCGGGTGACAACACATTTAGATGCGATCAGGAGAATACTCCTTTGTAAAACTCGTGCGGTAGGCCGACGGCAACAAGGAGATTGACAAAAACTGACGGTATGGCCGAAAGAGACCGCTGGAAACTATAACGTAAAGGCTACTGCCCTTAGGAAGAGAAGGTCGTATCTCCGAACATAACTGAAGAAAACAGTTAACTGCACTTATTTTTTCAATATAGATTGAGAGTGCCAAATGCACTAGGATAGGAAGGCAGTAAAAATGAAGTTCTACGCGTAAATGATGATGGCTCTGCCAGTGGAAATTTCCTTAGTAACATAAGCAAATCATTTTCTTCAACTCCAAAGCACCAAAGCCATAATTGTTTCATATAAAAAGTCAAAATATCCCTTTGCGCACTTACAAATATTGTCACCTTGAATCAATCATTTAATTCAACACCAAAAAACCGTTCTTAAAGATGCTGGTGTTTCACATGAAAGGCCAAAATATCCCTTAATATCATTAATTAAAAAATCGGATCTTGAGGATCCTCTTTTGTAATATTCGTAGGCGTTGTGCTTGCTGAATGGACTGGAGGGATGCGTTTGTGACTGTTGGGGAACGAAGCGGCTACAGTTTTGGTCTTGTGGACCAGGCGCTGGAATGAAAGTTTGCATTTCCATCAGAATGGGATTCCAATGGAGTGAGCGCGGTGCGTTGACTAGAATGGCGTCCCCAGCGAGTCGCCTCAGACGAATATCCTTTGGGCTTATATCGAGGGTTAAAAGGGCAGAGGGCATCGATCTAATGCTTCCGCCCTCCCAATGCACACGCATATATATCCGGTCCGGGGAGAGAGAGAGAGAGGAGCCCATTCCGAGGAGAGCCCTTCAGATTTTTTGGCGAATTCAACACGGGTAAGTGGTTTTGTTTCCGAAGGAATGTGGGGAGCCCGAGCCCGACCGCCCCGACCCAAGTCGTCGGCCGCCGCCGCGTGCTTTCATAAGGAGTGCGGCCCGCCCGCTTTTATGGCGGCCCGCCCACTCCGCGCGCCCCAAAAAAGGGCCTCTTTCCTCGCCGGAATTACTCCTCTGAAACCCCCATTCGACTTTTATGTATGCCAACAACCCTTGTAATGGCCGCTATAATGCAATGGCTCATCTCAACTCCGGCAGATTTGTCAATCTATGGCCCTCGCCGCGCGTTGGAATTTGCGAGGAATCCCCTACCCTTCTTCCCCTGGGACACCTCGCCCCCCCTCCCCAATCCCACTTCTTGTATTTTTCAAATGGCCGGGATTGAGAGGAACACGGCTCCCTTGCTATTATTAAAAATAAAAAGAAGCCAGCCGTCCAATCCGGGATAACGTTATGTTTATCGGCCGCTCCGTTGAAGTGCGATTACTCACAAATCGTCTGGCGTGAGAACGCGGCAGAATCTTCCGTCTTCGACGCTGGAACATAAAATATGAACCAATCGCCTCATTGGAAGATGTGAGGATACTAAAAATATCGAAGGGGAACCCTCTCCAAGGAAATAATGTTTAATGGATGTGAGGATACGGAGGAGTGTCCCTGGGGAATCGGATGAGGAGGTTTTGATAATATTCTCGGAAACAATGCATAGTCTGCCTACTTTCGCCTCCCATGTACTTCTGTCCAATGCCCTTAAACTCAATCGCGCTTCTACTTCTCAGAGTCTGCGCTCTCATGTTAAACTGCATTTGGAATACTTATTTGTAATATTAATGATTGATTACAAAACATTCTGTTGGGTATTTTATTGAAAAAATTATAATACCTTACATCTTCTTCTCTATCACCACGGTTTTCCTTTTTACTTTCTTTTTTTAATAATCGATCATGAAATTATATTTTCTGCTTCTAATTTCACTATATTTGATGCGTGATGTAAAATTTTTGTCGAATAAAACCTTCGTACGTATTAAGTGGCTGCAAGCAGTTGAAAAGGTTCTATAAACTTAAATATATCCGATTCAAAACTTCGCTGAAAATTTTTATTGTATACATTATTATTTAGGTTACTCACGTCTGAATGACATATGCTGTATTATTTTCTGTTTTAAGATCTCTTTTTACGTTGATCAATGCATAATTTTACAACTTAACGATTGGAAACATAATGAAGAGCCACCAAGTATCGCCTTCCAGCGTTAAGTTGAAGTTAAGTCGTTGATTGAGCCCTGCAATATTTACATAAAACAACGAAACAAATCCCATTAAAATACCTCCGATATTAATAGCATTTACGTTCATTAGGCATGGTATTAGGAATAAAATAGCACATAATGGTGTGGGAAAAGCACTCTTTTGAACGATCACGTTGAGTAATTTACGTCTCAATAGTTCTTCGTTTGCCATTGGTCAATAAAATTTCAGGTCAATAAAACTTCAGATACTTTGCGCTGTATTTTCTCCTACCTTTGCTTACCAACTCTAAAATAATCATTCTTGGAACGTCTTGAAGAGCCCGTGATATAAAACGATGTAAAAAACACTTTCTTTCCACAGTTTACGAAATTAATTTCTTGCTACTTATTTTTGTTTCATGCTGTACTTTTTAGAAGGCATTTCAAGGAGATATTTTACTCAACCTTTACAAGCAAGTATTTGCATACAATTAGAGCATACTCCTTGGTGCTACACATCCACTTGGTTGCGTTAAACTGGTTTTATAAAGGGCTTATTAAGGGAAATACATTAAAATGTAAAATGCGGAACCAACCGAAGTAACAAAAAACATATTATAACTTGAATTGTGTAAATACAGCCATGAAGATCCAATCTTTATGCTTAATAATACTTTTATCTGCCAAAATTGCTTATGAGTTTTCCATTTTAGTGAAATAGATATCCTCCTGTTGACTTTCTGCCAACATGATCGATTCGGCTTCGGTTGCGACGGGGCAAAAGCCTCGCCTGCCAAATAAGAGGCCGCGGGTTCGATCCCGCCTGGGTAGATCCAGGACTTGGTTGTTCGAGAACGTTTAATGTTAAATTTGTTGAATGTCACCATACAAATTGGCCAATATGACCTGTATTCGGTGGTTTTGAGAATTAAATAAAAATATAAAAAATAAACTAATCAAAAAGCCGTAATGATAGATAAATACATCCATAAACAGAATCTAAATTAAAACGCAGTTGACTCTCAAAATCAAAGAATTCGTACTAAATCAGCAATGACTTCCGGCTGCACGCCGAAAGTAGACGAGATCATTTATGCTTATACCGGCTTTAAAGAAATCCGTGTTGACGCTTGAATCTCTCTCCACAATTTAAGATGCAATCGCACTCCATCACTATTTTTATTATTTCTTATTGACTCCGATACTCTAAATTTTCTTCAAATTAATTCTAAAATTGTTACCTTAATATGTTAAATATATGCAAAAATAAGTATTGGGTTTTGTGAGAAGGAAGAACTTGAACTATAAATAAGATTTGGGCTCAAGGTATGGTATAGTATTTGGAGGAGGCGACCTACAGCTTAGATCGTTTGCGCCATGAGGGAAGGGTATGGAATACGGTGGAGAGAAACCCGGCGTCGGCATTAGCCTGCTCTTAACGAAAGGCGCCAAGGGGACCGTGGCTTATCGTCCCATCCGATGGACGGAGTGTTGCACTTGGAATATCCTCCACACAACATTCTAGCAGGAATCGGACCGATTCTGAAAATTGTCTGCCACTGCCGGATTTTGAATCCGAGCCCACGGGGTGGGAAGCCAACACTTTTGCCACCACACGACCCGATCCCCAGTTGGGATCAATTCATTCGAAATGTGGTCGTGAGGCTGTGAATATATCTAACACGAATATTAAAATAGAGGGTTCTCCAGTTGACCACTATATGTATTATCACCCACTGAGCATTCTGCGCAAGGTTTACCACTGGTTGCTTCTCTCGTCACTGGTAGTCGAGGAATCCAAATTTCCTTAATGATATCATTAAGCAATGATTAAGGCTGTGAACCGAAATTCATGTTCGTGATGATGTAACCTATCGAATAAATATACTTCCACTTCAATTTATCGTTAATGTAAGTACAATATTACAAATAAATGGATCACTCATAGTTCATCACCGTTTTGTGCACATTATTGAAAACCAATAAATTGTACCCAAATTGGCTTCATAAATCAAACTTCTATGGTACGAACTGGGGCTTCCTCTATGAAATTTCCATGATAAAAAATTACTTTCCTTGCATAAGAAGATATCATAAACATTGAAATCGGTTGTAAAGATAATAGTGACAGTCTTTTGATGGTTTTATGTAAAGAAAGTTGGAGATATTAATGGATAGAGTGCAGAAAAATATGTTCCGCTTTATCTGTATGTGAAACCTAGCTCAGATGAGTGGAGCTCATTCAGCTGATTTTATTGTGTTTCTTGGTAGTTGAGGGGCATTATTGAACAATATACTTCAAATGAAGCGTAAAACTTCAGGCTTGACTTAGAGTAAATCCATGATGGCATGGTAAAGGATGAAATTTTTTACTCCCACTTTGTTTGAAAAAAGATTTCATGCTTTCCCGGCGAATAATGAGGCTAAAATTTCTCGGGATAACTCGGGATTCTCGAAAAAAAAATTCTGCCATATTTCCTTCTTATTACCAGCTACAATACAAGACTGTACTATGTACCTTCGTTGTCATCACAATACTGATAGCATTAACTGGATGGAAACTATTGCCTCATGCATTATTTATAGAGTCATAGACAAAGTAGATGATAGTATCATCTTACAAAATGACCTAAATAATTTGGATAAACGGTCTTAAGAAAATAAAATGATCATCAATGCCAGCAAAACTAATCTAATTAGATTTCGGAAAGATAGGAGTTGTGTACAAAATAATTACCATATTATGGGTGACTTACTGTCGGAAACCAAATGTTGTAATTACCTAGGAGTGACATTAAGCTGGGATTTGCAATGGGGAACTCATATCGAAAAAACTGCGACCAAAGCTTTCAGGGCGTTACATTTTTTTATGAGGACCCTTGGAAAAAGCTGTAAAAAAACAAAGGAATTCGCGTATAAAACGTTTGTTAGGCCCATTCTAGAATACGGGGCAACAGTATGGGATCCTCATTTGAATCGTGAGATCAAGCAATCAGCAAAAGTTCAGCGATTAGCAGCTAGATTTGTTTTGGGAAATTTCAGAAGGAAGGCAAGCGTCACGGAAATGTTAAAAACGCTGGGATGGAATTCTTTAGAATCAAGGAGGAAGAAAGCACGCTTGAAGTGTGTATTTAAAACTTACAGTGGTGATCCTGCGTGGAGGGAGCTAACGAAGCGGTTAAAAGGACCAAGTTATCTAGGGAGGAGGGATCATAATTATAAGATTAAGGCCCCAAGGCAGCTGACAGATAGACTAAAATTTTCCTTCCTACATCGGGGGATAGAGGATTGGAATGGCTTACCCGAAGAAATTTTTTCTGAGCCATTTCCAACTCACGCCTCTTATTTACCAAAGGGGTAGATAAAATTGAATTTTGAGGGCTTTGTAATTGTATATTTTTAAAATTTTGTGTTTCTTGTTTTTTCCTTTGGTTTTAGTATATTATTGTGTAAAAATGGATTTTGAGGGCAATGTAAATGTAGATATGTAATGTATTTTTGCTGATTTGGTGCTAGGTATACGGGGACATGTATTGTGTAAAAATGGTTTTGTTGAGGGCTTTTTAAAAAATTTGTGGTACTAAGTATTTTGTTTTGCATTTTGGTTTATGTATATTATTGTGTAATAACTATATGTTACCACCCGACTACATGGTCGACTTGTAACCAATTATTTAATAATAATAATAATAATAAATTAACCATCCAGTCTTATTACGGCTTTACATCCTTTATTGTACGACTAAGGAACTTAAAATAATCTGTGGTTATTGTAAATAATCAGAGAATTGTCCTCAAGTACATACGCACGAAGTATGAAAATTATTCAACTGAATAATCCGCAGCAACCACCGTTATTTACGTTCATGACGCAATTTCTATTTTTATTTTACATTTCTATTCTCTAGTCATTAACTGCTGTAATCACCATTATTTGTGTTTTTATTTTACATGGTGTATTGCGTCAGCATTTCTCAATCAGACGTCCTTGCATAAATACCCTTTCCAGCAGTTATTAACCGCTGCGACCAGCATTATTTGTGTTTGTAACGTAAGGAGACAGTGCAGGTGTGGGGAAGGTCCGACATGGTCCACGTGTAAGCGGATGGGGGAGGGACGGCCGAAGACACGTCCAGATGGCGCCGGGGTCGCTCTATAAGACGAACTGCTCCGCTAGGGTGCGAAATTCAATTCGAGTGAGGAGGTTTTGTGATTGAGAGCACCAACGCCTCGAGTGCGTGGGATGGGGCGGGGAGGTCCACTCGATCCGGGAGGCAGCTGTTTGATCAGCCTCGGACGCTCTGGGGCCGGGAAAGAGTCCAACGTATCCGAGAGGAATCTAAGATGGATGTCTTCCTCCGTGCCACGCAGAGTCGTTAGAAACGCAGCGAGGAATCCGAAGTAGGATTAGTAGCCTTTTCATTTTTGCATATACTATTTAGTTAGTACATACGTATTTTTGCGGTTCCGACGGCTTTCCTTGTTTCATATCTCTTAGACCTTTATCTTTTTCTTCTGTGAGTAAATTTGCTTTGCGGCTATCCATATCTATGGAATTTCCAATCTATCAGTTTACCAGTCAATTCTTATAGCCATAGGGATCTTACACGAATGCCTTCCAGCTATTCAAAAATATTTTCCCTCCCAGAATCTTATCAGTCTCCTCTTTAATCTTAAGCGATTCATCTGCCCCTTTACTTAGTAGCTTGTCCTCATTTTTAAGCTGGGATTACACTGAATAACATTTTATATAAATAATTTAAATATATCATGTTTAACGAAAAAGTTAAAAATCCCTGTAACATATTGCATTTACCATTGACGGAAAAAGCGGGCCGCAGGAAGCGGGAAATCAAAAACTTGTTGTGTAACACGAAATTTTTGTTTTATGGCACAATATTGCACGCGTTACGCTACCATGCATGTCACAGGGATTTGTAACTTTTTCGTAAAACATGTTACATGTTAATTGTTTATATTATATGTTACTCAGTGTAACCCCAGCTTTCCTTGTCCTATCCGCCAAAGACGGGCTTTCTCAGTTAGACCCGATGTCGCAAACCATTAAAAGGATTCGGTGGATAGAAGAGGAAGATAATTGATGACGGAAAGAAAAGTCTTCCCCATTCATCCAAACGCTAAACTTGTCCACTTGGGGATCGGGTTGGTGTAGTACCCAGAGTGTTGGCTTCCCACCTACTGGGCTCGGATTCGAATCCCGGCGGCGGCAGAGAATTTTCAGAGACTGACCGATCCCTGCTTGAATGTTGTTTGGAGGACAGAGAATGAGGGCTCGAGGGGAGCCATTCAGGGATACAACACACTGGGGTCGGGAACCAAGTCAGAGACTAATGCATACGATCACCCGGGGAGGGGCTGGAGCGGAAGGAAAAAGGAAAGAGGAGCCGCCGCGACAGGAGCCCGACGACGCCTCTGGGGTAGGATGGGTGCGGAACGATGGGACGGGGAAACACACCTTAACGCTATATTTAACGCCATTCCTAACCATTTCATCCCTTCAAGCCGAAGTTTCTTATAATTTCCCACTTTTCGTTCCCTTTTGGCCATTGCTTCACAATATCACTGGTTTCCACAAACGATTGCGCTTCTCTGCCGTTATAGCTATTCTCGTATCCTTATTTTTATCGTAGTCTCCTATTTCCTTTTTCCAATCAGCTACCCTGATTTCTCCCTTCATTCCTTCTCTCCTTTCCATTTAATAGCTTTCGCCTTTTAGTACTAAAATTCTCAAACTTTAGTCTTAATTTTCAGTGCAGCATCGTATTTAATTTGCATTAAGTCGTGATAAACCTCCCCTTAACCTTTATCCCAGTATGGCGTGATATTTTTGCCTTCTTGGAGACATGTGAGATCTAGAACGTTTCGAGCCTAATAAACACTTTCGTTTGCTATCGTGCTTGGTTTACAGACAGCAAAATAATTTTTGTCACAGTAGGTATATATCTCTAGACAGCTGCAGCTTCAATCATTTACGAAATAGTTTTTTCGATATGAATTATGTCTTATTACGATAGAATAATTTATTTTCAATACGACTGGTTCTACTGCCACTGAAATCAATTTTTACCTTTTACTTATATCGGCATTTATGAAAGGCGTTGCTATTGATAAAACGTCTCCACTCCATCCTACACCCGAAATCAATCAAAACTTTGTGGAACATATAAGCTATTAGTAACACTTCGTGATTTTACGAAGATTTTCCCATCCGCATCTAAGCTCCATATACTTCAAAATTTTTAGCTTCTAGCTATCTACTTAGTTTCCCAGTTTTTCGTGTTCAATTTGATGCTGTTTTAATGCGAGATGAATTGCCTGGCAGATCTCTCGCATGAAGGCTGTGAAGATCGCCCCTCTGTTTCTATCACGGCTTTGTTGTCCAAGAATTCCCACTCCCCGATTTGGCACGACACTCAAGGGAATAAGGGAGAGGGAATTTACGCTAGCGCCCCTCTATGAGAAAATGTGGACAGGATTGGCCGAATGTTTGAATACGTATCTGGAATTTTATGCATCTGGTTCCGTTATTTCTACATTTTCCCATGTGGCAGCGCAAATGGTCAAAGAGGGTCAAAGTTTTCTCTTCGTGTTTTGGGTCAAAATGGGCAGTGTGATGGTATTGCAAGCACCAAGGGGACTGTATAGAGGAGGCCCAATTCCATCCCGTAAAAGGCTGATTTCTGCTGCCACTTCGGTCGCATTTTAATCGGTTTTCAAAAATGTCCGCGGCACGGTGATGAGTGAAATGTGATCCACTTTACTCCAATATTTTTCAGTATAATGTTTGTTATTGCGAGGAATAGCATTGAAAAGAAATGAATTTGTTTAAAATCACTGATCATACCTTTTTCCCTATGAAATCGGATCAGTTTGTACGCCAGCGACGCGGGTGGCGACTTTCGTATACCCATTTAAACGCGCGGTGGTTCACAACACATTTAGAGGCTGACTTGAGGATCCTCTTTTGTAATATTTGTGGCTAGCACTATCATGTCAGAAATGAATTAACAATTTCGCGGCCAGTATCTGGGGACCAATAATAGGAATGCTTGATTTTCTTCAGGAGCGGGTGATGAATAGAATCGTCTGAGTCCTAGCTTTCCTTCCCTTATAGATTTTCTCCCGGTTATCCGGGTTACCTCAGGCTTTTTCGTACGTCACGCAAAACGCTGAAACAAGCTTAAATTAGTTGTTAAAAAAGAAATAAGAACACATTTGCGAGAACATTGAGTAACTTCTGTAGTCCTGAAGTAAATTTCCGTTTTTTGAAGAAGCACAAGTACTCATCGGTTTCTTCGGGTGGATGCGGTCAGTGCCGTAGAGGAAATCTATATTTTTATAGGTTCGCATATGGATACTGCCGTAGGAGAAATGCCCGCAAATCTACGGGTGCGTGCTTAAGACCTCCGGGGAATTTGCTTCCTTGGAGAAACTGCGAGGAGAGTGAGCGAGTTCACAGTTGCATTTTCTCCCTTTTTTGCTTTTTATTTTATTCTCATTTTTGTGTATTTTGCGTATCAATTTACGTCTTTATCTTATTTCTACCCAATACCCTCCTTTACCTACCCCTTTTACTTGCTAAAAAGTACGGCCTTGGGTAATTTACCTCATTCCACTCACGAGAGGCGAGTTTCAGGACCACGTTGTAGTCGTAGCAATTGCTTTAGTAAATCTAAGCGTTATTTGAACATTCAGTATCGGGATAATCTATGGGCCGGCGTTGAATTTCCAGTGTTTATTCGTTTGCACGATGTTCGTGAGGGACCGTTAGTTTGTAACGTTCTTGGAGCGAAGGTAGGCCTGAGGATCTTCCCCCCGGTTCGCGAGATGGCGCAGCAAGGGGAAGGAAACAATAGACGGTCGCCGAGCGGGGAGGGATGCAGCCCCGCAACCGTCCCGCAGGCGCCGCGCCGTCCTACTCGAGCCGTGGACGCGAGTGGGGGCAAAGGGTGGCGGCGCGGAGGAAGGAGCTACCCTCGTGAATATTTGATGCGCTGGCCACTCGAGGCTTCGCCGGGTGGATGTCGCACGCAATGAGGTGGCACTCCGAGTGGGGTCGAGGGAACGCGGGAACGAGTGGGTTGTCGAGGGAGAAAAGTATCAGCGGAGCGGCAGGTGGGAGGAGAGAATTGTGCACAGAAGAATTCACATTTAGATAACCATTTTGAAACGTGTGAACCAGTTTACGGAGAGTTTATCCCCTATCCACTCTCTGGACACGTAGCACGTCCGTTTCGGAGAGGTATTTTCAATTACAAGGTGTGCGGATGGTATAGATTAAGGATGATACCGATCGTTGGCGTTATCACTTCCTGTCGCAGAATTCTCCATGGAAATCTTTTCTATTAATGCTCAATTTTTTCTATTTTTAGAATTTACCCGTAAAATGCAGATATGTTGCAGTACTTCTTAGCATGAGCCCGGAATATTTGTAACTGTAATTTTGGCAAAAGACGAAAAAAATAATTTCACAAATTCGGCAGGTAAACCGCGAGATTAGCAGGGCTATCCTGTAACAGATTGTGGATACGCTATTAAGATGTAGGATGGTACTTGGGTTTGGGCTTGTATGCTAGCTTCCAAATTTTACCGCGTTCAACTTCTTCATGATAGATAATTATAATGGTTTTCACTATAGTAGATAAGTAGCGCATCCATTATCATTACGTCTCGTATAAGCTGTTAGTACTGTTTTTCTTGGAAGTACAGCGAACAAAATATACCTATATAGTACATACAGTGAATCACTTGCATCTTCTCTCATGCCATTCCTCATTTATGACTTCGTGTTTCGAACATATGCTATGCTACAATGGTGGTCAGTTTGTAATATAGATTATGCCACCGCCAGATGCTTTTATATGCCAAAGAAGCTAAAAATAGTCCCTAAACGATTTATTAGCGGTTATTTCGTAGGATGAACTGTATGTTTTTCTAAGTACTTGATTTAATCATGACATGGAATATTTTTCCAGTACAAGTAGGAAATAACTTTAAGTACTGAAAATAAAAATTGCCGACCTCATCGATTCCATCTGAATGCAGTGAGCTATGCATCAAGCTGCGTTTTCTGCCTAAATAATTCTTTAAACTTTTTAATAAGTAATTATTTGCCCCTACTTAATGCAATAAATGCGAACGGATTGGGAAAGGAGTACCTGGTGATTTTTTTAAGAAATTTAATACATTTGGCTTGCTATGATTTGAGTAATGGCATTCCTCCCAAGAAGACATTTCTGTCTTTGAAAACGTAATTTTTCACTCGCAATAGACCCTTCAGCTTCAGGGAAGAAATTTGGCAAAACCGGTCTTTTTTCAATTTAGCTTCTTGTTTTTGTTCAAATCAAGATTTCCTTCATCTATCTTCATTGTCCATGCTTAGTCAGCGTTCAGCCCTTTTCTCGCTCCCGAACAATTTCCCTCCAAGCCACATACTGTTTTTGCATGAGGCTTCTTCCCCTTTTACTTCTATGAGTTAACCTTTCGATCATCTGTTCTTGCCAATCTAATCCATTATGAGGATAACTGTGCAAGGTTGCCCGAGATTTTACCCCTGAAGCTGTGGGAGCAGTAAAGGGAAAAATAATTTAATCCTTCTTCCCTTCTAGAGTATTTCTTGTCTTACTGTTTCCTCTTTTTATACTCGAATTTTTTACGTTTATCAGAGATGTTATACCGTGTGATAAAAACCGATATTTACATGATGAACAGCATGAACCTTGAGCAACCGTCTTCCAAGTGGCAGGAAATTCAATTTACATTTCTTTTCATTTCTTGCAGCCCAGCCAAAAGTTTCAGATTCTGTGACTTCTAAGACGGACACAGTAGAGTATTTTATTTTCTTACTCGATAATTTTGCATTATCTGTTTGCAAAAGATCTATTAAAAATAACCGCAAGACAATGAAGTTGCTCCTCTGGATCGGAAAGCATTATCCGTTCCGATTTATTTATCTTATTCATTCACGAACTGCCACCTCCTTTATCTGGGTGCGTACAACCACACACTCATGCATTCATGGACTCCGAACGGGGAGAATTTGCGTTCACCTACAGACTTTTAATGGCTATGCGTCTGGCTGGGTAACGAACACAATTGTAAGTTGGGTTGTCTATCTTCCAGGCGCATTTATAGTCTCTAATCAGCCAAGGGAGGGCTTTGCCCCCCTCTTCCCTGGGGTGTTTAACATACAACCCGGATGGGCCCCGAAATCCCCGAAAGCTCCCCTCATTTCAAGATCCTGACTACGCTACTGTCCGCTATTTACACTTCCTCCAACCAATGGCCAAATTATGGATAAAAAGTTGCAAATATTTATTTACCATTCAACTTTTGGCCCATTGTTTTTAGCATTCTTATGGGAATTTCTTGCTGTGCTGTGGCTATTGTAATGATCCCATCTCACTCCTCTAAATCAATAGTGAGGCAATCATGGTTCTCGTGCGTGAATTTCCCCAGAATGCTTGAGAGGCCATTTAGGTGGACAAATTACTGTGAGCAGCGTGAAAATCATACTAAAAATATTTACTCAAATTCCATGTGCTTGGGACAATATCAATTGAAGTCTATTCTCCAGGTGATTTTGTTGGTGACAACCCTTTTTGGGTCCATTAATCACAGACCTATGAATAGCTTCATACATTGAATTTGAAATTTTAGACTGAACATAAGAAGCATTGCAATTTTAAAATTTTCAACTCTGGGTATTTACTGACAAATACAGTTAATTAGGAAAATTTTCTCTACACTTGAATAGCCTATTTCCATAATGATTGTGTGGTGGTGTCACAAGGCCTCAACATAAGGTTAAGTAACTTTGGGCCCTACTCTTTTCACTTTTCTATCCATAGTTGGCGCATTTTATTTGAAAATTATTTCAGTTCGTAATAAAAATAAATTTTTAATATTTCATACGCTGCCGTGTGAACAGTAGTGAAATATATAACACATTTCGATGAGAAAAATTTCCCTGGATCAGAATTCGAACCACTAAGAATTGAACTAGTTGTTAGGCATTGGCGGTCCATCAAGGATGACTATGTGAAAGAAAAAGGACTTCAATGAAGCCACAACCATTTGAAAGCCTCAAACCTGTACTAAGGCCACTTATAGCGGTATGTGTAATATTTTAGAGCCTACCGCTTGAATCAGTGGTGTAGCCATGGGAGGGGTTTTCCGGGTTACCCCCCTTGAGCCTTTAAAAAAGGTGCCAAAAACGACTAGATGGCCTCAAAAAGTGACTTTTAAGAAATATTTGTATAAAATTACGGTTTTTGAATCCTAAAAACTACGTTTTCTACATTAAAAATCCCAAATTTTTCTGGGAGAAGTCTCAAAATGTTTTCCATACATTCCGGAAGGGCCCCGAAATCTACTGTAAAAGTCTACCTATTTCAAAATCCTGGCTACACCACTGGCGTGAATGGCATAGAAATTTACATGAATTGCCATGAGAAAAATTTGGACGCTCTGAACTGGTAGTGGCTCCATTGAAATTTTTTCTCCCTCGTTGCCATCCTTGATGGACCGCAAAGGTCTATGTAACACATAGTACCATGACCCTTGGTGCAATTTCCATGGGAGTTAAGGAATCTGGATAGCATAGTGGTCTATGCAGTGGACCAGAAAGCCAAAGGTCCTTAGCTGGATTCCCGGTTCAGGAGAATTTTTCTCATGGCAATATAAGTAAAAAAATAATTAGATCAAGCCTTCACGTGGAAAGTGGGTGGACTTCACAAACTCATCATTTTTTCTATTATAATTTTTGAGCAGACAACCGGTGTCAGAATAATAATTATTCTAATATTTATTAGATAAAATCTCATTATGAAAGCGTGCTAAACCTATGAACGTTTTTTTGGAAATCTTCGGTGAACATTAAAAATTACACAGTTTTCTCTACCATTACATATTAGGGCAGCTCCTTTCAATAAATCTCATGGAAATAAGTTAGAGAAATGGAATTCCCATGGAAAGTTGAATATAGAATCTGCAGTGAAATACCGTATTTGTCTGAATATAGTCCCTCCTCTTTTTCCGAAAATGCTCGTAGTAAAAGTTAAGAGGGGGCTATATTCAGACCCATTTTTTAAATTTTTTCCGGAAACTCAAGCCTCAAAATTAGGGGGGGGAATATATTCAGAGGGGGACTATATTCGGAGGAATATGGTATTATACAGGGTGTCCCATTTATCTTGACCACACGAAATAACTTTTTGTCCAGACGCAAATTCAAAAATATGTCAAGCAAATGTTCATTAGCCATCAGGGGGACATTGATCAGCATGATTGCCTTCCTTGTAGCTTTGTTATTTACAAAGATATGAACATCGGTATGTCTTTTTTAAATGGCACCCTATATTTTTTATTCGGCAATTCATTACTTCTCCTAAAGACTTATTCAAAAATGTAGCACAGATGACCATTAACATAAACACGATGTTAGGAAAAATGACTGACTCTCTAGCGCTTAATGCAGGTACACGGGTATTGGAACTACTCCACTTGTTGACGTTGACGGTGAACAAATGAAAACATAGTAAAATGCACACCAGTCATAACAAACTCATCCACAGTTAGTGGACGAGTTTATTATGTTTTCATAATGCTGTGTTTATGCTAATGGTCAACTGTGCTACATTTTTGAATAGGTCTTTAGGAGAGGAAATAAATTGCCGAATTAAAAATATAGGGTGCCCTTTAAAAAAAGACATAGCGATGTTTATATATCTTTGTAAATAACAAAGATAACTTTGCAAATAACAAGGAAGGAAATCTCGCTGATTAATGTCCCCCTGACGGCTAATGAACATTTGCTTGACACATTTTTGAATTTGCATCTGGACAAAAAGTTATTTCGGGTGGTCAAGATAAATGGGACACCCTGTACATATAATAATAATTGATCTGATTTTTTTTATTTCCTCGTTCCACTTCATGTACGTTTGTCTGGTGTGCTTGCTCTCATTCTCTTTGCTCCTGCCTCCACAATGTGGTCAGTAAAGATGTTGGGAATGGGCTGCTTAGTTATTTGTATATTTTAATAAAGCAAAATCAGATTCACTTTTTCAGCTAGGGAAAACTTATAAGTGTCCCTAAAAAAACTCTGCTAGCTAGACTACCTCTCCATCCCAACTATCAATTATGCCAAAATTTCAATCCTTGGATATGAAGGAGTGGTCTCTGACAGGAAAAATTAGTTAAACTTCATTAATTCGTTTTATCTCACATACATCATCATGCGAACCATGGTGTGGTTTTGGTTTTGCCCTGAGCAGTTGTCCTCAAAGAAATAAGGCTTTTTTACATCTTTGTCAATGTTGTTTTTTATGTACCAGTACACACTCCATTAGCCCCCTTATTGCCATCATTTTCAGGATGGATAACAGTTGTACGTTCCTCCATTGAATGATTATGCACACCAAAGATTTTAACCCAAGGAAAGGGCACGTGGGGTGTAGATGACTCCCCATGGTTCTTCTTCTAGATATTGTATGTCCATTGTTGTACCTACAGTGTGGTTAGTTCTTGTACCTTCAATTCTCATAAATTATGACAAAATATTGCCAGTATCCCATAAAAATTTCATTTGCCTTTGGGAGCAGAACGAGTTAGTGTCCTGGAGTGTCACCTACACCCCACGTGCCCTTCCACGTTCCTCCTCCAAGCCATTGGACTTCCCCAGAGGTTTTTCCTTACCTGAGAGCTAATTATTTTTTTTCTCTTTTAGCATTTAGAACATTACATTTAGCATGTTTACTAACATATTACATGCCTTGAAACTAGTGCTGTGCGAGAGTCTCGTCTCGGCAGTCGGGAGGAGAATTTCATTTCTCGTCATTGTCGGGACGAGACTCTCGGCGCGGCGAGAGTCTTGCCTGGGTCGAGAGTCTTGATGAGAGTCGAGATGTCTGGCCCCTTCGAGATTAGCTTCATTTTGTTGTAGAAATGTTACATTTCACTGCACACCCTCTCCCGGGTTAACTTCAGGGCTATGTTACATTTAACTGCACCCTTCGAGATTTCTCGACACCGGTCGAGACTCCCGGGCAAGACAGGAATTTCCGATGAATACCGTAATCAGTCGATGATAGAGTTTACTACTTAGTACCTTACTTACTTAATACTTACTTACCTTAAGGTATCCCTTACGAATTTTATGGATTTATTCACATAATAAAAATATTTTATTTAATGATTTACCCTCTGCATCCAAATTTTTTAAAGAGTGTGCATGATGCTAATAATTGAGTAAAAAAATGATTTCCTTTTCCTGACCTCAATATGTAATATAAAATTTGAATCTTGGAGTGTAGGTATTTAAATTGAAATGTAAATTTTCCGACGATTCCGTTTATTTACAAACAAATATCGGAGCTTAAAATGAAATTGAACATATAATTTTGATACATAGGCATATTAAAGGGTTACTGCAAGGTTTCTTTTTATAGTAATATAATAAAAAAGAAACATTCAATTGTAAATTAACAAAAAAGAAGTGATCTTATAATACAACTATTTTTAGTTTTGGAAATATATAATATGTCTTGAAATATTCCTTTTGTTAAATTATTTTCAATGTCTAAAATAGAAATAGTATTGTTTTTTCGAGGAGCCGGAAGTCTCGACGGGTGTCGAGAAATCTCGAAGGGGCGAGACTTCTCGACTCTCAACCCAGGAGAGACTCTCGCTGCACCGAGAGACTCGTCCCGACAATTACGAGAAATGAAATTCTCTTCTCGACCGTCGAGACTCTCGGGTGGTCAAGAGTCTCGCACAGCCTTACTTGAAACCCAAAGTTGTAAAGTAAACATCAAATATGTTACCAAATGTCAATGAACCAACCTAGGAAAACTTCTGTTGAATATTTTTCTCCCATTGTCAAATTTATGGCTATAGTGTAAAAGTAAATATGTAGTTGGTATCAATTTACTTTGTTATACCAATTATAAAAAGGACACAACTGAACTATATCATTTCAATGAAAGAGAAAAAAAAATTTCTTTTGGGTGTCGATGACACCCCACGCACCTTCTAACGTTACATTTCACGGTGCACCGGTGTTAACCACAGTTAACCCAGGAGAGGGCTCTCTCCTGGGTTAACTGTGAGTAAGGAGATTGGTTGTGATTGCCCTGTTCTACTTAGGTTGCCATGTTAGGTAGTTTTGTGAAAATTTCAGTCATGTTTCCCTCCCTAAAACTTCTAAGGCGATTGAAAAATAACTGAAACAATTACAGACCTGTAGGAACAAGTGACTTTGTATGCAGTCACACACATGGGTGCAAAGTTAAATACACCAAGGGATGAAGTTTGCCATGAAAAATTAGTTTTTTCATGGCGACCTTCATCCTTTGGTGTACATATTTCATTACAGACCTTATTGAAATGGTGATTCAGTGAAAATGTATCAAAAAATAAAAAGGCCGAAAGGACTTTGAGGTTATATTTTCGTCAGGTAATGCAATGGGTGGGTTTTTAGTAACACTGGGCTACTTTGAAATACAAAAAAGGTCAAACTATAAGTAAAGAGGATGTTTCAACCAAACTTTGTATGCAACAGAAAACTATTGTTCAGGGTGGAGGTTTTCGGGGTTAGCACCGCGTAGATTGGTCTCTGCAGACAACAGTTTCGCCGGCATTGCAGCAGGCTTCTTTAGGTCAATGAAGAAGCCTGCTGCAATGCCGGCGAAACTGTTGTCTGCAGAGACCAATCTACGCGGTGCTAACCCCGAAAACCTCCACCCTGAATCTTCGCCACACCGCGAAAGCCTACACAAAGAAAACTATTGTACCTGCCTATATTTACCTGCAAACATTGGAGCCTGGCTCTTTAGCAGGTACAGTTTTGCTCTTCCAGTTAATGTGTTCCTGATAAGCCCCTATAGATTTCTTAATCACTTTTCTTCTATAATTTTCCTCATTTCTTACATGTTTTCTTAAATTATTTGCCTGCCCTTCCTCTTCTGAAATACCTAATCATTTTAATGATGAGAAAATAATTAATTATGCTAAATAGGCTGCTAAATTTATTAAATAAAGCAAAATATTGTTTGTCTGATGTGACTTAGGTTACCTGAATGATAATTTATGCATCTGCCACGTAGCGCTAGCAACCAGCTGTTTACTGCAGACAGGGAACTAGTCCTGGACTAGTTGCCTTTCTGTGGTAAACAAAAATTGAATGTGTTGTCATGCTAATAACACCACGCCGAAATGTTTCATTTTTGCAGTAAAAGTTAAGTCTTGCTCCTAGCAGCAACTTAAAGAAAAAAGAGAAAAATGATTCAACTTGGACATGATGCCTTACTGCAGTTGGTGATTCATTTGTGTGGCTCACCAATGGGTTCAATCATTTTTTAACATTCTAGATCCTTGAAATAGTCTCAAGAAAGCATGTTGATATCAACCTATTTCTTCACAGTTTTAAATGTAATCATCCTTTTCATTTAAGCACAGAGGGTTTTTTCAGTATGTATAAATATTCTGTGAATTGGCTGATTTTTATTATGTCTCCTACTTTCAAATCCTTTAATCCATTCTATTTTTGACATTTTGCCACTATCTGCTTTACACTATCACGATGAAACTTTACCTTTTACTAATACATATATGTATTAATAACACTGGTTCGGCCTTTTACTGTAAATGCTCATTAATTTGATGAGTCCTCAGCATCAGGTTCTGTATGAAAAAGTTTGTATTTCGTTTTGTTTGACTCGAGTCTTATCTTAGTTTACCATGTGACTGAATTAGTAAATATTTATTAGATAGTAGGATGGGTTATTCTGGATGGATAACAATACCCAAAATTGTAAAATTGGTCCTAAATTTCTATGTGAGGTGTCACACATAATGGATATTCAGTTCAGCCTCTTCCTCCATAGTGAACGTCACTAAAGTAATAAAGTGCTTATTAGATGTAACCTCACGGCACCAAATTTAATTAGCCTAGTGGATTGTCAGCTAACTCTTAAGGTGATGCGGTGTGGATTGAAGCTATAATTGAATGTGTGTTTATGACTGAGGTGATGATATGCGTGGCAATTAATAGTGGATAGGTTTTCAGGATCAGTTAAATGGCATGGGAAATTATAATAAATTGGTTTCTGATGCTAAAAAAATCATAAAACATACTATGATGGGTTTATTAGGATGCTTTACTCACCAAGTGTACTGAAAAAAATAACTGAGATGTTCAACCTGATCGACAACGAAGTCGACAACCATTTCTTCATTAAGGTAGACATATATGAATGTAAGGTCTTTGAGTACTTGATCAGTGGGATATTGATGAGTCTTCACCACACTGACAAGTCCATAAGACACATATAGGGCTATGAAATAGCTTATTTGTGTTTCACTGTTGATTGCAGCATCTTCCCAAGCATCCCTGCTGGGAGGGTAAACTCTGGAAAAGATGATAAAAGGGTGTAACATGATGATTGCTGTTTTCCTTAAATTTCCAGCATATGTGTGAATCTGATTATAAGCTCTTAAGGAGTCAATGATCGAGAAATTGTTACTGACACTCAAAGAAGAGGCCAAAATTTCTTGTCATGATGTCAGGTGTTACATAGCATCAGTGAAAACTTGATAATTACTCTGCTGACTTGGACCCTCTGTGAAACGTTAAGATTCAATAGGTCCACCCCTGAGTCCACCAGGAAATATACAGTCACTTTCAAAAGTTTTAGGACAAAGTTTGCACTGCCATTCCCCATTTTCGCTGATGGTAAACATTTTCAAAGCATATATGTAACTAGAAAGAATAGAATTGAGGAATATGAGGAATACACTGAATGAAAATAAATCTTTCATCTCGTGAATTGATAAGACTGTTGTCCATTATTTCATCAATTATGATACAACGTGTATTAGAGCACGTAGAATATATCTGTGAATGACAGCCGGTGAACGAATGCATAGGGACATTGAACAATATTTTATATTTCAGATTATCAAATTAGGTTACTATATTTCCTGTTATTTTATTATTACTCGTTGAACTTCATTTATGAGGTACAGCTAAATTTAAAAAAATAGTGTAAGCCTTATTCTTATGTTACCCAGAACATAGTGTGGTTAATTATGACAGGAAAAGAGTGAATCTTTCTCACTGGTCTTTCATGAGAACGTTAACACTGAAGACAGGTTATTATTCAATTTTTAACACCGGCTAGCCCTCTGTGCTCCAAAATCCGCCTCATGAGGTGTTCATCACAGAAAATCTTAAAAAAACAACTGCAATCGAAACCAATAGATAAATTAACAATAATCATCTAATAGGCCTGACCCTTTTTCCCCAGTAATATACAATCAAGTTAGTAGAGACCCAGGGGTTTTATGCGCCCTTCACCGACAGGTTATGGTTACCCTATTTTGCAAATTCCTAACCTTCAAAATGTTCATGTTCATTCATAAAAATTATGTGTCTAAAATATAACTGATTACTTGAGGCTTTACTTTGTGAAACCTCTCCATGCTGGAAATAAATAAATAAAACTTTGTAAGGGTCAATATTATTTTAATATGGGCAAGACCCGGGTTCCGTAACATGGTTACATCTTCAGGTCTTCAGGTCCATATTAAAATAATAGTGAACCTTAAAAAGTTTTATTTCTTTATTTCTTATAGGTATGTCTAACCCTACCCGATTCCTAACTTTTGTATGACTCATTATTGTTAAAAATTGAATATAAAGCAGTTGCAGGGAATTTTAAATTAATTAAATTCTATAAAGAAATACAAAAAAAGTGAGTGACCTGAAAAAAAAAATGTTAGCAATGTTTTTCAGGGGATTGAACTCATAATCACCACTATCTCAGTTGCACGTTTACTGCACTAGGCCATCGCAACTGCTGTAAGAGAAGGTTTTATAATAAGTACAACACAAACTAACATTGAAAACTGGGGCAAGTACACAGTAAATGCACACGAAATAATCATTAAATCCGACATAAATCGAAACAGAACGATCAATTTGCGAGGAACATCTCCCTCTGAGTGCATATATCTTCACCTGCAATTGTGATATTATCGTTGAGTAACCAAGGAGAATGATAAGACAAAGGGAAATTAAAATTTCTAGCAGAATAGAGAAGCAGTAGTGGCAGTGCAAACTTTGTCCTAAAACTTGTGAAAGTGACTGTACCTTGGTGGATGCATCAGTCAATAAGGGGGCATTCAGTAATTATGTGAGTCTATTGGAGACACATGAGGGGTAGAGTGAAGCCAAATCCCACCTAATCTCAAACTAGAGCAAGTTATGTTATGTTAGTAATCATCATATAGTTTTTCTGCTAGCAGTCAGGGCCGGATCAAAGGTGGGACCAAGGGACCTGGCCCTGGGCCATCCACCAATGCAGAGCCACCTGCCAAGCATGAGCCTTCCGCCAATATAGAGATAAATCTCACAAAATCGAAAAAAAATGAAGTGGATTGGAAATTGGAAGTGAAGCTGGGTTGCTTTTTGGTTAACATTCAGTCGTCAACATGGACGATAACAGATGGTAACGCTGCTGATAAAAAAACACCATCCATTGGCATTGTTAATATAGCTCTGAATGTAACCATTGGCATGCAAATTGCAACATCTTGAAACATTGGGCCTCCTGACCTCCCACCAAAATGGGCCGTGGGCCACCCATATCGTAAATCCGGTCCTGCTAGCAGTGGTGTAAAAATGAGATAAAACTGTGTTAACCCTTCAACCCTTAACCTGCTTCTATCGTCTATAAGCAATTGCCTTAGCAGACTGCTGCCATTGTCTATTGACGATTTGAACTATGCTTCTACTCTCTGTGTCCATAGGTGCTTAGAAGTTCTTCCTTTGACAAGCAGATGTCATGCGGACATCTTTTACTCCTTTTTTTATTTTTATTGCCCTTCAGTAGCTGCCAAGAACCCTCAATTGCCTATTTCAGCTTATTTGCACAGTTAAAGAGTTATGGTCCATAAGGATTGCAGCTATTAAATTGCATAGCAAAATACGTTTTTAGGCTAATATCGATGCCTAGATTCCAAAAACATTTACATAAAAGTGATACCTCAAATAGTTTCTGAGATATAGCCTGGGGCAAATGTCCCTATGGACGGTAAGGGAAACATTCATTCGAAATAAGAAAATCATATGTGCTGCTTATGGAATGTTTTATTTCCATAAATTGGGCCAATCAATATTGTCTTCAGGTATTTTAAAAATCTAAATTTAAAATCTTAAAATTCCATGTATATGGTAATGCATGGCAAATTCATAAATTAAAAAAATTATAATTTAACAAATAGTATAACAGAAAATTTTCAATTTTTTGCCTAGCATACATCAATGTCGATCATAATAAAATTTTACTGTATATTGTTTCAACTAATATTATTAAGACAAACTACATACATACTTTATCCATAACAAAATAATAATAAACAACTCTGTCAAAAAATGCAAGATGCAAAATGTAATTCTTTTCATGTGACTGAAGTCCTACGAACAGTGATATCAATGCATACTATCATGAAACACAAATAAACCTGGTAGGTATATTCCACACATACTGGTTTTTCAGTTTTCTATTTCATTTTTTTGCACATTCAGTGCCCCTCTTTCATCAAGGCATTTTCGATAACTTCTGTTCAGGCTGTGGTGCTACTACTAAGGTACTATATGGACAGGAGCAGCTAAAACACCTCTGTTTCTTTTAGAATAGTTTCCGATAAGAAAACTTGCCTTTTTGTCAATTTTATATGTGATTGTTTTTGGTCCTTTAGATTGACCCCAGCCATGAACTTGTGACAAACTGTTATTATCTTTAGACAAAGAATTTGTATCTCTTCTGCATTTTTTTGTATCCTCGTGGACACAGTGTTCCACTGAAATCAGAGGTGAGCTTGGAAAGCTTGATCATAATCAACCAGACTCCTGGGAAGCATTTGTTTTATTATTTTCAAAATTTCTGATGATTTTAAAATGCCTTCCAGTTATTATATTGGCAATGTATTGCACTTGCATGTCAAGATCAGAAGATCAATAGTCCCTATAACTCGAAACTAAATGAGTTGATAACTCATCACGTAATTGTTCCCCAAATACATGCAAAAAAAAAGCATTCTATTTTTGGCATTCTTTTCAGTTGGCTGACCATTGTAACGAAGCAGTTGGGAAGTGTGTTCGCACCGACACTAATTCTAAAATGTATGAACTACATTTGAAATAAAGGGAATTCACTCATCGTGCTGCTCTTAGTATCAAACCACAGTAAATAGAAGAGAATCCCTCAACCAGCAGAGGCAATTGTGTCGCATAGAGGTCTGCACAGAACTGAATCAAAACACAGCAAGGGGATGAATAAGAGCCGAGGACCCTGAACACCCCACACAAGTGGAAGGAGAGTTCTTATCATGGAAGGAAGGGGTGGTTGGTGCCGCCAAAGCGATGTGTTGCACTTTTTCTTCCGAGGAATCCCAAGCCCCTTTTTACTTTGTACCTATCTTGCCCCCCTTTTTCTCGCTCCTCATACCAAACCTATTTACATTGTTTGATCTTAGCATATGTAATTTATATCTTTACCGAACTACGTCGCAGCACATCAAAAGTGAGGAGAAAGCATGGCATTCATTGCCTGCCTTTTAGATAGAGACCACAGCCACAACCTCGAGGGTCTCAACCCCCCTCAAATTAGAAAATTTATTTAGAGATGTGTTTGGAAAACCTTGTGGTTTTGATGAACTGGTCACTCATACGGTTCAACAAAGTGAACTTAGAAAGACACAATTTCTTTCTTTTTAAGTTCTTTCCAAACTACTGCCGAGGACATTAATGTGTTTTTTTGGGAATGAATTTAGTGATGAATTATCATGTGGTTCCGAGTTTTAGGGACTACTGGTCCTCTGATCCTGACATGCAAGTGCCAAATATTGCCAATAATTGACAATATAATGTTTCAAAGGTGTTTTGAAATCATCAGAAACACTTTGCGTATTGAAAATAATAAAGAAATACGTCAGGGTTGGAGTGTTGTAGAAGGGTTGTACCACGGAGGATAGTGTCTGCGGCTTCCTGTCAGTTTAGCATATGTAAATTTTCCCGAGGGGCAGAGTCTAATAAATCTATCTACACCATGAGATAACACACAGCATACAAAGGTTAGGCATTTTCCTGTCTGCCAGGGAACATAACGCCAAGATCAGGTTATAATACTGCATGCAAGCGTCAGTCTGAATACAGGAAACAACACCACTAAGTTGGGAAACAGCAAGCAACATATTACTTCCCACCTTCCATTTCCAGAACAGCCACAAAGTGAAAATTAAAACCCATCTCCTTGTGGTGTAGGCATTGCATTCAACCTCAACTACCGTTTATGCGGTGCTAATACTGGTAGCCATTCAATTACGAATCATATTATGTGAAACAATACCAATTATCACTTCCTCATGGTCCATAGGGACATATTTGTCCCATGGCATAAAACATTTATTTTGTCAAAATTAAAGCACAACCACAAAGTTTTTTGTACTAACTCCATAGGCTAGATACACATAAAGGATACACCGAAAGTTCAGTTATAACTGACCTTCTCATTGATTTGTTACAAAATATCAAATACTCACTTCGTAAACAGAAATTCAAGTGAAAGTTCTTAACAATATGGAAACACCGATATCAAAACGATATCGCAAAAAGAATTTCAAACTGCAAGCCAATAGCCTTTTCTTCAATAGAACCAATTCTCACAATCATAGACCTTCTCATTTAGTTTTTAGAGAATTAAAAAAAATGGGACATATATGTCCCATGCGAATACTGCTGGAGTAAAAATGGGAGGAATGATGTTTAGATAAGTGAGCTTGCAGATGATCAGGCATCAATTATAAAGGCAAGGGGGCTCTAGTAGATGCGTCAGACGACCATTGCGAGAAGTATGAGATGAGGATTAATCACAAGAAGAACAAGGTTGCATGCTTTTGTAAAACATAATAAGCTAGGAATGTGAGATTCAACATGAAAGTGTGAGGGGTGAAAAACTTGAGCAAGTAGATCAGCTCAACTTTTGGGCAGCAGATTACAAGAAAATGGATAGGGCAGTAAAGACATCAGGAAGAGAATTGTTTTAGCAAAGGAGGCGTTCATGAACAGGAAGGACCTTATGAGAAGATCGCTATGTAAGAGTTTAAAGATAAGGTTAGTGATGAGTTTGATCTGGATTGTAGCTCTTTATGGTATGGAAACGTTGATGCTTAGGAGGGAGGACAGCATAAGACTGGAGGTATTCAAGATGTGGATGTGGGGAAGAATGTAGGACATGAAGTGGACAGAGAAGCGGAGGAACGAGGAAGTGCTGGAGGTAGTGGGTGAGGAGAGGTAGCTTCAAAATGAGATATGAAGGAGATAGAAAGTATGGTTGGAGAGAGAACTTAACATGGAGGGGATGTTGGAAACAGTGTTTGAGGGTAGAATGTTAGAAAACAAGGGAGAGGGAGGATGAGATTAGGATTTTTAGATAGAATGAAAGGGAGTAGGCCTTACCGTGGATTGAAGAGAGAAGTGCTTGAAGGAAAGGAAGGCTCTCTGAATGCTTTTTAAGTATTCCATGGAAACCTCCCTAATTCAGCAGAATTCTTTATTAACCTTTTTACTGCTAATGATAAAAATTTTCTGAAGGATGTTTCTTGACCCAGGAGACAAAAGCCGAAAATTTTTGTCAGAGATTTTCCTACGCATGCGAGCAAATGCCAAAACTATTCATCGGCTTGCTCTCCCCCTTTTATAATGGTCACGTGTCCACAAAGCCTTAGTTTTGAGAC
Source organism: Ischnura elegans (assembly GCF_921293095.1). Taxonomy (NCBI): domain Eukaryota; kingdom Metazoa; phylum Arthropoda; class Insecta; order Odonata; family Coenagrionidae; genus Ischnura; species Ischnura elegans. Next base: position 46,383,202 of record NC_060259.1, read on the forward strand.
CCTACGCAGCGGGACTTAGGCCTTACCCTTGAAATTGGAGAGCTGGTACCCAGACCCCTTGTCTCATATTCACCCTCTTTGTGGTAAGGGACCATGGTCATACAATTGTTCATTCAGTCAGTTTGTTAAATAAATATTTGCTCCTTTCTCAATAAATATAAACTCGGAATTGAATTGTTTATCTCTTGAGCAGCGTTTACAATTTTTAAACAAAATTCTACCACGAATATTAACTTATATCTCAATTTTGGAATAAACATCAACATGGAAATTGTTGATGCATTTAATCGGTTAATATTGATGGTAGAGCTTCATTCAAAATGTGACAATGCTCTGAAAAAATGAGGAATTCAATTTGAAGTCTGCAGTTAACGTGCAAGCTAGAATTATCCATGCATCATATATATATATAATGCCACTTGTAGGATTATAAACCTGGAAAGGAGGGAGCCCAACAACTCTCAAACTCCTAGATAACGCAGAGTCCCTGCGAGGAAGGATCGATAAAAGTTGGTACTGAGAGTGTGTAATTATCCACAAGACCCTTCTCAAGGAATGTCCTGAAAAAATGCTCTGTACAGAGGGGACCAAAGAGTCTCTTGGGGCTCAGTACGGCAGTCAGGCTAAGGAGAGAACTCCACCAACTCAAAAGGAATAATAATGTCAATGCCACATAGTAGCAGAGTAGCCCTTTGATTACTTATTTATCTGGCGAGCCACTTTTGACTTGATGAACCCTGTAGTGCACAAGCTGGAAGGCTGCAATGTGAGGAGAGGCCCTGATTTGCTGTGTTCATACCCTCAGGTGTTTCCTCACACCATGGCTCACTCAGCCATCACTTAATTCAGAATAAGATACTATGATTTATATGTGAACCGATACGATTACATAATGAAGAAGTACTGCCAGAAAGAAGTGATAAATTTATGGAATCCAACAAAGCAATTAGGTTCCAGAAAAAGGAATTATTGGTGCTGCATGGTCAGCATGAGAAGTGAATATGCTCTTACCAGTCTTAAAAACTACTGTTGCATAAAAAAATTACCAAACAGATTGTGCAAGATTTTTTCATAAATCTTTCAAATTATAGTGGAAATTAACTCATTTAAAAATTCATTGCAAAAAATTTCATTTCAGGGTAGAGAGGGTGTTGAGCCAAATCTCATGCCATTTCACCAAGGTAGGGGGGCAGCCACGGATGGCTCTTTGAAACTCACACTTTTGAACAAGTCTAACAAATTGAACAAGTTTATCACTGCACCTAAACTGGAATATAAATCTATTTTTAATGGAAAAATTTGCTGATATTAAATTAAATTGAACAATGGATTTACCAAATTTTTATTTGCCAAATGTTGTACACTCTATTGTGAGAAGGAGCATAATTTGGATTCCATCACTTCCCAACAATCTCAAATTTCATTTAAGCAGTATTTCCTAAAATATGATTACATATCATGGTGAATTTAGATGTAGATTGAAAGTGTTAAATGACAAAACTCCATACTAAATAGTATTTGACATAATGTGGAATATTTGCCTATAGGTTGAAGGCATGTTTACTGCAATTCAAATTATTGCTGAATAAGTATAGTATTTTTTTGCATTTCAAGGTTTGTTGGGATCGATGAGGATAGAACTCACTCGAAACTTAGCCACAGGCATGTGAATTTCACACATTCAGCGTAGGTGGGGAGGCCAGTTCCTTTCTCGAGGCCACCTTGTACTTCAAGGGTTTTGTTTTTGGGGATGTCCAAAAGTTTTACTCTGAATTTGAACCCAGAACCCCTTGATAAGCAGCCAACTGCTCTACCCCCTTGGCTAATATGCTCCCTGCATTATGCATCATAACATGTTGTAATAAATATATTTTACCAAAATTTACACCTGTGAATGAGGATGTACTCTATAATATCATCATGCAAGTGTATGGAAAAAAACTCATTGTAAAATTAATATATATGTACAGTAAACCATCAATCTTTAAATACTTGTTGTTACATTGCAAAAAATTGCATTTTTAAATTTTCATCTGATAGTTTGCCCCTCTTTGGAGGCAAAATGTCTTTGCTACCACCAAAAATCTATTCCATAAGAAAACTGAATTGTAGAGAAAATTAGAGGGGGGCATTCTGTCTGATGAATGCACTTTTTAATATTGGAAGTTGATGAAGAAACTCTACTCTTGTTGAATCAAAAAGCAAGGGAAAAATTAATAATTTTTACCTTTTTTACAGTGTTAAAAAAACAGGGTCAACATTTGGGTCACATGAGCCATTTTTTATGAGAGTCGAGCCACCTCATTTGACTCTAGTTTTTCTTTGAAAGTGTGCAAAGCCTCTTCTTTTTCCTGTCCATCAAGCTATGTTAGCTTCAACAATGGTATCAGCCCTACTGCAATGCTTAATTTCTTTTCGTTTTGCACAATCTTTCAAAATCTAGTTCCAACTCCCTGAAGCAACAACCTTGCCTGTGGCCTACAATGCGCAAAGGCACTTTCAGAGGCTCTCTTATTGAGCTCATGTAGTAATCCCTTGCTGGTTGGCTGAATAAATCCAATGAATGCATACTCTCAGCATGCAAATTTTCAGGGCAACTGCTGATGACTTCATTACCTGAAACCAAAGCAAAGGCTGTAATTCTGCAGGGAAAATATGTACTATATTTTGCATACTGCATGGAATTAGTAGAAATTAATAATTATGCAATGTTCCAAAGTTGAAAATGTTGTAATCCAAAATTTTATTGCAAATATTATCATAGTAATCTATAGATTCGGATAGCATTAACTCGCACACTAGGCTTTTTCCCAATTAATGCATAATTTACTGGAAAATAAAAAAGAGAGCGACTGCAAAGTACTTCAAAATTTTGTAAACAAAAGGGCAGATCGGGTGTCAAAAAATGGAATGGCTATTAATGTAAAAAAGGGTGAAATTATTACTTAAAGCAGGAAACTAAGAGCAGGTAGGAGAGACTACTCATTTTCATGGATGGTAATTCCGAAAATTGACCGGTGTAAATACTTAGGGGTGTTTTTAATGAAAGATATAGGTTGGGAGGAAAATGTGGAGCAGGTAACAAATAAGGCATGAACATATTACGTGTAATCATACTTTCAAATAATTTTACAAAATTGCATGTGAGGTTTTTGCGGCATTACTCCATATTGCTTTCTCCATGTTACTCCCTCATGTAGTGGTACACCAACTCAAATGCTCCTGTGGAAAATCATACACAGGACAGACCGGATGATCAATTAAAACCAGGACATGAGAACATGAACGTGTCCTGGAGAAGAAGCGGTTCCACCTTTCCGCCGTCTCGGAGCATGTTTGGTCGGAACCTGGCCACAAAGCGGACTTCGAGAAGCATGATGTCATCTACAATAAGAGTTGCTACTACCCAAGGATTATCTGTGTGGCAACAGAAATAACGAAGCAGTCAGGAAATTACAATAGAGAAAAGGGCTACACATTAGGTAACACTAGCAAAAAAGTCTTAAAAAAAAAGGCCTATCGCAGCCCAACCACTACCACAGGATTAACCCCACCAATCAGAGCCAACCTACCCCCCTTACCAATGACACATGGATACTTCTGACCTGAAGATGCCAGCGCAATGGCTAGAGAAACTGTCATCTCCTTTAGGCAAGACTACACGGAGGAATGCCCAAAGGCCATCGCCAATTTAAAAAAATAAAATAATGTAAAAATGTTAATTAATAACACATAATGGATTCCATTAAATGCCTCCTGAATTGGTTTGTAATTCCACCTCCACAAATTGAAGTCCAGCATCTTCTTCTAATCAGACCTCATCTCAAATATCCTATCTATATATTATGATAATGTATTTGTGTTTGATGCGGAATATCGTTTATTCAACTAAACTTACTTAATTTCAAGTCATATAGAATCCAATTGAAAATATAAATAAACAGTAACTAGAATATTTAGACTCACATGAGTGCCATGTCAAGGTTTGAGCCATTGTTAATGGCACAACCAACCATCTACTTTAGGCTTACGTCTTCCATCAACTTTTTCATCTTGGTTGTAGCCAAGAAATCAAAAGTATGCCACCCCACAATCCTTTCCACAATCAACATGGAAAATCTTCTTCTTTAAATTGGAAATAAAAGAATAAAACTTTGTAAGGTTCACTTGTGTACTTAAATAGGCACGACCCGGGTTTCATAACATACATAGTTACATCTTCAGGTGACTGATATTATATGCATCTTATATTTATGCATAATTAACCCATTTATGCCTAGTGTTTCATTTTTGGAACACCTGACGTGATATTCTAATGTAATGACTATGACTCATTATACACCGATATGCCACGGTTTTTCTTCCTGTACCTCTTTGTAAAGAGGCACAGGCATTGTATTATGGGGCGCAAAGATTTATGTAGTCAGTTTTGCCAACCCATCGCAGCCAGTGTGTTGAGAAATATCGGTCTTTTTTTTCAAGGCAGTTTTTCTGTGACCATCTCTAATTATATATTATCAACTATTTTTCATTACGCCCAAATGTTGTAAATTTTTCCCGACATATTCAGTAATAGTTAACCTAAAGTGCTCAATGAAGAAAATTTTGAAACAACGTATTTTGTTTTAGTTATAAGCTTTTGTTTAACAGTGTTCCATTTTTGGAACACTAGGTAAATCCACTACTATTATGTGTGCCTTCTGGCGCACTGAAATATTCACTTTAATTTTAAATCAAGCAAGCAATTTGGTGTGGAACAATTGATAAACTTCCTGGTTCGTTGCTAGGTGCTTCTGCTCATCTCATTCATGGTTCTTCTGACGAGAACTTTGACAATGCTGACCTGATACCAGATGGTGAAACTACTGAAAATTGAGGTGCATCGAGTTCTGCTTCACCTCAACCTCTTCTTGCTCAAGGAAAAAAGGTAACCAAAGTTGTGCGCAAATGGAAGAAAGCCAATCTGACTGTTCAGCCAATAGGAGGTAGTTTCAGGAGAACAAATCATAAAAATGAAAACCCTAGCAGAATATTCATAACTCTATCTGGATATTGAAGTGAACCTTGAAACTTGAACCTGGTTTTTGGGAATAATTATCCTTAGTGGTTACATCTCTGTTCCGAGACGACATATTTTTGGGAGCAAAGACCAGATTTGCATAATTCTCTAGTTAGTGGTGCAGTGAAACGTGACCTTTTTGAAACAGTATTTTCAAATTTGCATTTTGCTGACAATTCTAACTTGAACCACATGGACAAGTTTTCCAAGCTGCGACCTCTAATTGATCGTCTGAATGACATTTGTATGAAATTTGTACCAAATGAAATATACTTCAGCTTTGATGAGGCCATGATTTCCTATTTCGATCGTTACAAGTGCAAACAGTTAATTCGGGGAGGGCCTATTCAGTTTGGGTATAAATTCTTGTATGGTCCAATGCGTCTAGGCTATCTTTGCTGGTTTCAGCCTCATCAAGGAAAAAACCCGAACACTCAATACCAATAGTATAGTGTAGGTGCTTCAGTTATTTTGCGATTGACTGAGGCACTCCCAACGTAGCATCTTGGTAAATACCATTTTGTGTTCGACAACTTTTTTTTACAAGCATTGCACTCCTTGATAAGCTTCACTCAATGGGAAACCAAGCAAGAGGCACAGCGAGAAAAGATCGCGTAGACAAACCTCCTTTACTATCTGATGTTACCCTAAATAAAAAAGATATGGGCACATTTGATTACCGAATTGATGGAAAAGGCAATATTGTTTGTAGATGGAATGATAACAGTGTTGTGACTGTTGCATCTTCCGGTGCAGGTGTCAATCCTTTGCAACAGTCAGTGGTTATTCTCAAAAACAGGAAAAAAAGATACAAGTAACTCAGCCAAATTATTAATCAAGGTGTATAATCAGTATATGGGAGGAGTGGACCAAGTTGATGAAAATATTGACTAGTGTCAAGCATCAATCCGTGGAAAGAGATGGTACTCGAACCCTCCAGTTATACTGCTTTGAGCTGGCTTCACAAAATGCTTGGGAATTGCATAAAATAAACGATGTGAAGCCAATGAATCTCCTTGAATTTTGTCGCCCTGTGGCCTGTCACTATATAGAGACATATTGTCATACTGCTGAACCTGGTAAGAAATGGAGACCATCTATGAAGCGTAACTTTGACTCACGTCATGACGGCATGAATCATTATAATGTAAAGCAGGGAAAGCAAACTCACTGTGTCCAATGTTGCAAAAATACCACTTTTTAATGTTAAAATTGCGATGTATCCTTGCATGTTAAGTGTTCATCTGGATATCATTCTAAATAGTGACTTAATAAAAGTCTTAATCAAATTTTTTGCATGTTATCAATTAGTACGTCATAGTAGTGGATTTGCCTAGTGTTCCATTTTTGGAACACCTCGTAATTACTAATTGGCAAGAGATACATTGTTTTTTCTTTCGGATATTGTTTTCATACGTATTTTTATCTACAATATGTAAAAATCAAGGTGAAATTTGCATTTCTCAAACCTTCAAAAAATGGGTTAAGTGCGACAGTAAGGACATCTATGGGAAGGGATTGGGCTGAATGAGAGGGTGGGGGTGGTTGTTAAGTAGGGAATGGAGGGGGGGAAGGGGCAGCCTTGATTTGGGACGAGGGTTTTTCCTGTGTGGATAGGTATCTGACCTGCGAGAGGAGGGAGGGGGTAAGGTGGGTTAGAAAACAAGGGGCTAAGGAAGGTAGCGGTGTTGGAGAAGAAAGAGAGGATTAGCAGGGGAACATTGAGTTATTCATGTTATGTCAGAATAGTCTATGGTAGTTCATGAGTCTGGCTGTGGATGTTGCGAGCATGGGATAATGGTTTCCGACAAGGACATGGATCACTGGAGGAATTTTTTAGCAAAAGCACTGCGTGGTACTCTTTCTTGGAAAATGTTAATAGCACACAGATGGATGAGCACTAGAAATTTTTAAGGTTGTCACTGTTGGAGTTCACTGATGGGGTTGGAAAAGAGGGGGAAGTGGGAGGGAGGCTCTTGTGCATTAGCTAAGGGTTGTTATTATTTAAATGTAGGATTATCTCTGATGTTTTTAGGGCATCGAGTCTCCTCCTATTTCCTTCTGAGTGGAGGATGTCCGGCGTGAAATCACTTTCATGTTTGCAATCTAGTAAGTGATTGGCAAAGTTAGATAGCTCCTTTTCCTTCTTGTAGCAGTTGTGATGTTCACTCACTCTAATCTTAACACTTCTCTCCGTTCTGCCGATACATATATTTCTTACCACAATCATCTCACTTTAGGCAGTATATTCCACTTCTTTTTTCTGGTGGGAAACGATCTTTGCAGTTGGGTAACACTGTTTTGAGAGTTGAGGGGGTGTAATATGCTATTCAGTATTTTTCTCTTGGGAAGCAGGAGGTAACAGAATCGGAAATCTTCCCGAGGAAGGGAATCCTGCACCACTTTTTTGGAGTGTTAATATGGGAGAGCAAAGATACCATTGATAAGGCCTGTTTCTTCCGGGCTTTATTGAGGATGTTATCAATGATTGCTGGTTGATATCCATTAGCCTTTGCAATGTGCTGAATGGTTTTCCATTCCTTTTTTCCCATTTTTTCCATTCCATTTTCTTGTTGTGATTTTGTTCACTGAGAGGAATTTTATTAGTCTATTGATTAATGAATGCAATGCTGCTGTCTTGTGTTGGAAGGGGTGACATGAGTCCGCAGGAATAAAAACATGGAGGTGAGTTTGCGGTAAATATAAAAAAGATGTATCCCTTCCTTTAGTTGATTGTTCAAATCTAAATAATTAATTGATTTATTTCCTAGTTCCAAAGTGAATTTAATATTGCTGTTCTGAGAATTAGTGAATGTGAAAAAATGCTCTAATTGTGTAGTAGTGCCAGTCCAGCAGCATGGCACATCATCAACATATCTGTACCAATGGTGAACATGTTCAGTTAGAATGTGATTGGATTGAAATAATTTTGACTCAGAATTATCCAAAAACATTTCTGTGAGTAGTGGTGAAAGGGGTGATCCCATGGCAATGAATTGTTGAAATAATTGTTATAAAATAGGAAGTAGTTTTGATTGAGGCATGTGTTAGTAAGTTCCGATATCTCCTCAATTATTATGTACCTAATGGTTGGTGGCACTTCATTTTTCATGAATAAACAGTTGACATGAAAGGAAATCAGTTTAGCATTGTGTGCTACCTTTACATCTTTGATTCTCTCAATTAAATCTAATAAATTTTTTATGCCATATTTTGGAAGGAATTTAGTGTAATCTTTAATCAGAAGGTTCAGTTTTACTGCCAGTTTATGTGTGGGTGAAGAAGTACTTGAGATCCCTGGCCAGATTGGGAAGTTAGTTTTGTGTAATTTGATCAAACCATACAACTGGGGCGGGAGGAGGGGGGCTTTGAAGTAGATTATTCATAAAAATAACTTTCAAAAAATAATCGCCTACAAGTAAAAATTATCAAAAGATTTGCCATTTGTTAAAAATTGGCTCTTTCTTACAAAGACAGTGGTTAACCTACCATGATTTGCCATCATTATCACTGGTCAATTATAATCTTAGGATTGGTTTGACGAAGCTCTCCACTCAGTTCTCTTATCAGCTAATCTCTTCACACCTATGTATTTCTTCTCTTTCACATCCCTCTTTATTTGTTCCATATTTTTTGTTCTATGATTTTCTATTAGCATCAAAATCAATTGTGCTTTTGGGAAGGCAACTCCCAAAATATGGTAAAGCAATTTGATTTTTTCTTAAGAATACCAAGTTATTGGAAAGCCAGTTTATAATAGACTTAGCAGCATTTAATTCATTAACATATTAAAAATTTATACATAATTTTGGCCGGTCTTTGTCTAGCCCAGGGGTCTCCAAACTTTTCAATGTAAGGGCCACATTATATATTTCCCACATTTATTTGGGCTGAAGGAACAAAAACAACGATCAATGCCAGTCATTTAATTTCCTTAAAAATTAGAGCATATTCATGGAAAATTTCAGAAATATCTTGTTGGAAGAAACAGGTTAAATTGAATAGATGCCTGCCTATAGTTTTATGATGATCATTGGAGAATGATGGGACATGGAAGATAGATGATCAAGCGGGTGTAGGGAGACCGCTCCCTCCTCTGGCCAGATCTCGTGAAGTTGAGTGGGGAGCTACTCACGAAGTGGATGTGACAGCTCCCATTGATAGCTGACAGGAAGCCCTCCATGCCGTGAGGGTGGCAAAGATCTGCAAAAATGAGGAGCTCCCCAAGAGAATGTGGGTTTGTCAATGCCATGGGGTGCCTGTGCACCTGGACCCTCTGGTTGTTGGAGCCTTAGGCAGCTGGGATCCTGACAATGAGGCTATGCTTTATCATCTCTGGATTCATATGAGCTGGCCAACCAAAGTGCGACAAAAGATGGTCTCAGCAGCCATTAACCCCTCAAGCGTGACTTTAAATGCCCGTGGACGTTCTCTCAGCGTGTGCGACACAGCGTTTGTGTCGTCCGATTGCCATGCCTCAAGCGTGTGCGACGCACCCTATGCGTCTGAATGTTTCATTAGGTATTCCTATCTCTTAAGCTTCCATATATGTACTTTTAGTGAGTATATATATGAGACACATCTGCCTGCTATCGTTCTGTGCCCCTGTGTGGTCTGTGTTTGCGTTCCCGTATTTTTTAGAATATTTTTTTCTAGCTGATGTCAGGAAAGAAACGCTTCCTCTAGGGTCAGCGTCTGGTGAATGCTAATGAAAGATATCCTTCCACTCAAGCTCTGGTTATGTGCTTTCTTAGCGATTGTGTGTGATGTGTCGGGATGCGGAATGCTTTCGTCTCTGGTTCATTATCATCTGCTTCTCTGCCTCATCGTTTCCTTTCTCTTTCATCGAGGCAATGATAGTGAAGGCATGGTCCGTCCAGGCATTGTCACTCAGCGCCTCACGGAGCCTCGAAGACCGGCCAGCATCCCCGCATCTTGGTATCTTATTTACGACGTTTGAGGCTAAGGGTTGGGGTGTTTTCATCCCTACGCTTGCTTTGGTGATTTTTTATTTTTTTTTTCGGCCTTGAATCCACTCCATATCTGTGCCCCTCTTTAGTTGACCATGTCTTTTAGCTCGCGTGAGTTGTGCGATGAGCAAGTGCTTGACGCTTTGGAAAAAGAGAGCGCAGGATGCTCAGATACTACTTCGGAAATTTCATTTGGATACTCTCTGGATTCCAGTTCCGAAGAGAGCGATGGACCTTCTCATTTTTCTGTGAATCTTCAAGAAAATAATTGGCAAGAGATCGACAGTGCTGACCCTCCTCAACCTTTTGCGTGTGAATTAGTGGGAAAACAAATATTGCCTGTTTCGTGTATAGATGATCCCTTGGCATATTTTGAGTTATTTTTTGATGATGAAATAATTTCAATTATAGTGACTGAGACAAACCGCTACGTAGCACAGTTTCTTGCTCATTAGAAAGAGAAAATTACGAAGCAAAAAAAATCACGCTTCCAAAAGTGGGTCCCCACAACTCTGGGGGAAATAAGGGTGTATTTAGGTTTACTGATGTTGATTGGAATAATTCAGAAACCAAGCCTCAGAATGTATTTTAGCAGAAAGCATTTATTAGAGACTCCATTTTTTCCCAATGTAATGAGTGAGCAAAGATTTTTATTGCTCACCAAATTTCTCCATTTTGTAGATAATACCGATGAGGAATTTGTAAAAAAGGATCCAAAACTGTATAAAAATTTACCAATTACTGAATATTTGAAAAATAAGTTCCAAAAAGTGTATATACCCGGTAAGGAAATCAGTGTAGATGAGTATTTGTTGTTGTGGAAAGGTAGACTGTCGTGGAAACAGTATATTCCCATGAAAGCTTTCCGGTTTGGGATAAAATTGTTTGAACTTTGTGACTCCGCAGGGTATTTATGGAATTTTATTATTTACTGTGGCTCAGGGACAAAATTGGGCTGTGAAATCACAAAGGACACAGATCTTTTTTCAACTACAGTTGTTCTAAGTTTGTGTGAGAAACTATTAGACTCTGGTAGATGTGTTTATATGGACAATTTTTACAGTAGTCCCGATCTTTTCCATAGGTTAGTTCAGAGGACAACAGATTCTGTTGGAACCGTGAAAATCACGCGTAAAGATATGCCAGTAAACCTCAAAAAGAAACTAAAGAAAGGAGAAGTTGTTAGTGCAAAGTGTGGGGAATTGGTTGCTTTGAAGTGGAAGGATAAACGTGATGTTGCATTGCTGACTACAAAGCATTCAGACCAAATGCAACCCGTAAGTCGAAAGGGCGGGCTAGAATTTGTAAACAAACCTATGTGTGTAACAGAATATAATAAATATATGGGCGGTGTAGATTTAAAAGATCAACTTTTAGAATCGTTCCTGCTGGAAAGAAAAGGGACAAAAGTGTGGTACAAGAAATTATTCAATCACTTAGTTAATACGGCTGTGTTAAACGCATACATTTTATACCGTAAGGCTGGTAATAACAAAGATCACCTAGCATTCAGAATGAGCTTAGTGAACAAAATAATTGCTAAGTATCACGGACAAAATTTAGAACAGCGCAAAGGACGGCCCACTGATATCGAAACGGAATGTACGCGATTGACCGGGCAGCATTTTGTTCAACAAAACCCGAAAACTGAGACATTTAAGGTTGGAAGGTGAAAGTGTGTTGTGTGCACAAAAAACAGAAAGAGAAAAGAGACAAGATATAGATGCAAAAACTGCCCAGGAACACCCTCACTCTGCTTAGAACCCTGTTTTGAGCAGTATCACACACAGGTCAACTATTAGCCATCGGATAAGAGGAGCAGGAAAAAGTTAATGGGTCTGAGAATTGTAAGTACGTATTCATAATTATAAAATTTAAACAATTGTTTATATAATATATTTTTTTGGATTTTTTTTGCATAGTGATAAGATTCAAAAAAATATTTTACTTCATGTCTGCACAAAATCTGAAGTGCCTCTAAATTAAAGCACCCTGGGTGGTTTAAATGCCTACGATTAAAGCACCGTATAGGGACGGAATAGCGAGGACGCATATGCTGTGTCGCACAAGCTTGAGGGGTTAAGTAGATTAGAGAACTCTATGTAAGGCAAACCATTGGAAAGCAGCAGTATGGTTCGGACATCTCTGTAAATGCAGTAAATGTAAATTGGTGAAGAAGAGGAAACAACATGACGACTAAGTATCATGGAGGTGGACGCCATCAGCTATATCCCTAAACTGTCATGCTATTACACTCATTATGCCTTATGTCTCTTCTTTCCTTTTCTCCATTTTTTTATTTCCTATTTACATTTTCGACTTCATTACTTTCTAATAACTTAGTATTCTTAAGAAAAATTCAAGGGGCTAACGTAGTTAACCAATTGTTTTACCATATTTCTTGGGAGTTGCCTACCCAAAAATGCTATTAATTTTGATGCTAATTGCAAATCATGGTAAATTGGTTCCTTTGTGAGGTTAATTGAGTCTTTGTTATTGTGTGATACATATTTATTCTATCCTTGACAACATTGGTTATCCAGTGAATGGCATCCATGCAAAGCCCTTGCTATCACCGACTCTAATACTGCTCTCTCTCCTTCTTCTCTGCAGGTAAGCACCACGTGAGAATCAAGGGAAGGTATGAGCTGTAACAGTAACAAGTAATGCAGTGAAAGTGAGTGAATATGTGTGTTTTAAATTAAATATACTTTGCACTATTACTTATATTAGGGATATATTAACTCCTGAATAAAGATTTTCCTTTTAAAATTTGTGAATTCATTACATAGCGCTTCCTTCATAGTGGCTTTAGACAACTAGTAATTCTTAATTATTAACTCACGATGATCATCGGATATCACTTTTGATTCTGGAAGTTACGAGCAAAACAAAGGCTTTCCAAATGGGGTATACATTTAACTCACAATTGTTAACTCACATTGTCAGTTACTGATTCTTGAAACAAGGAGTATGAATTTTTCAGATGACTCTTGAACCCATCGAAAGCAGCTCTTTCAAAATATTAAAAATAGGTATTTGGAGGAAAGAAAATATCATAGAAGGCATTGCAGCGTGTTTTCAAATTTGAAAAAAAAATGAACAAAATATGTTGCATCGCTATGTCACAAAACTTTTCAACGAAGACGGTTGTTTAACAAAGATTTTCATCGTTAAGCCTATGGTTGTTAAACCCCTTTCCTTCTAGCTTTTCATTTTAGCATTCATTGAGTGATTTAAAAAAAATAAAATAAAAAACTGACTTTTGAAATCATAGATATTAAAAAAATTGATGGAGAAACTGGAAACAGTATAATATCAAGGAAACATAAGTGAAATTTGGATAAAAGACTATGGGATCACATTTCTGTACCAAAGATCAATTTTGATCCCCACTCTGTAATACTCTAACATTTCATGCGGATAATAGTATGTTACTCATCATATGGATTCTATAGATTATTTGCTGTCAATTATGGCTGTTGGCAAAGTTATGTTATTATTTTCACGAGAGACCATCAGAGACCATCCGGATGGTTCTAGATGGCATCCAGATGGTCTCTGATGGTCTCTCGAGGCCTCCAATGAATGTTTGATGGGATTTGAATGTTTTTCGTATCTTTTTCAATGGGAAGTTCTGAATTTCCATCTTCCTTTTTGATGTCTAATTTCTCTATAAAATTTTTCTCGAAAACCACAGCCCGGCATTAGGAACGAAGTAAATAACACAGCATGGATAGAGCGTAAAGAAAGAAGTCCTGATGGAAATACTAAAGAAATAATACAGTAGATTTCAATGTAGACGGATCCAAACATGGTGTAGTAACATCCTTAGAGATCTATCAATTTCTGGATGAAATGGGGGGCTTCCTTTTTTTCTTGATTGACAGGGGTCGTAGTGGTTTGTTGTCATGCATCGCTTAAATGGAAGATTAACTAGTAATAAGAGAACCAAGACAGCAACTGAAGATTTGGTCCGCAAGGTACACCTCGCTGAATAGAGAAAATGAGACCACGCTGGGCAGGGGTGGAGCTAGAAATTAAGGCTAGGGGGGTTTCAGGCATAACTAATACTGGGGTGCCCTGGGGGTGTGGTAAGCAGTAGGTGTGGGGCCCTCGGCCAGAAAAAAATTTAAGATAAATGGTTCAAAATATTGAGTTTTATGGCCTTCTGAGGGATATTTTTGTTAATACTCACGCTATCCTATAAGCAATATTAATGCAATTAAGTAAAATAGATTTAAATTAAAATTTTCTCTGAGCTCTGGGGGGAGGGTTTATCCCCCCAAACCCCCCCCCCCCCCCGTGCTTCACCACTGATGCTGGGTATAATATTGAATAGGTGTCAATGGACGATTAAGCAATCTCAAGAAAACTATCTTATTTATTTTTCTTCATAGAATAAACTCTCATTTCTTCAATTTCAGCAAATTCGGTTTCACTAATGTGAACTCGCGTCGCCTCCATGACGGCCTCGAGGTTCTCCCGTCCCAAACCCTTGCTGCCCTATCCATACCTCTGGATGCATCAACCAGCCCTCATCGCGGCGTCTCCTCAACGCAATGTCTCCTTTTACCCTGGTATGTTATAAGAATGGTATTTGCAGGAGGCGACCGTCAGCTAAGATCATTTACGCCATGAGGGAATGTTAGAGAGGTATGGATAGAGAGACACCCGGCCTCGGAAGTAGCCTATACTTTACGAAAGGTGCCGAGGGTCCACGGCTTCACGTTCCATGTGACGGTCGTAGTGCTGCACTTGAAGTTCCCTCCACAAAGGGCTCAAGTAGGGATCGGGCTACCTCAGAAAAATCTCTGCCATCGCAGGAATCAAACCCGGACCATTTGGATGGGAATCCAGCTCTCTTTCTTCTCATTAAACAACTAATCCTATTCTACTCAACTTCTCTGTTAAGGGGAGAAGTTTGAAATAGGAAGTGGCGGCCCAGTGGTGGAAAAAATTAACGCAAAGCTCATTGGCGTCCGAAAGCGGCCAATTCAGGAACTACTTGTTATCCAAAATTTTGCCCTCGTCATAATCTCATACCACCGGGAATTTTAAAAGCTTATACCGGGGAAATAATCATATCCGCCGTATTATGTCAACGCACAAGAGATCTAGCTAAGATTTCTTCCCCATATTGTCCGAAGTATGCTTCGCTCACGACTCTCCTAGAATGGAGATTACTCTCGTCGGGACATCAGTGGATGAAGCCGACATATTGGGCATTGAGACTACTTCAGGGTACACTCGTTCCGGTGGTGTAGTGGGTAAAGTATCATACAACGACTCAGAGATTCCTCGGATCAAGTCTCAGTGACGGATGATTTGATGCTGTACACGCATTATGGACATTTCTATGATCTTAAAACTTCGCAGAACCTATCACAAGGTCCAGATGATGTTCCATGGCTATTGCCCTAGTAGCACAAAAAGGATTATATTTTTAAGATTTCGAAATACATCCGTATACATATTTGCAAATCTGTATATCATACATATTTTATACATGTCTGATGATCCATGGTTACACCATAAGGATATTAATTGTATATTTTAAAGATTCTGGTATACATCATATACAGATACACATATCTGTATTATATATATATTTATCATATATTTTAAAATCTCTGCTTCTCTTTCAAACATCCCCACACAGCACAAGAACTCGCGTACATAATGTATTTACCAAGGAAATTGATGTATTCTATACATAATGTATTTTGTAACGTATTATTGCTGTATTACAGCGTTATTATATGTAGGGATTTACATTATGTATATTGGTGTATCCATACCGGCATAAACCTTTGAGTTCATATTAGCGACTAAAAATATTAATGTAACATATAGATGAGTATACTGCCGAGGAAAATTATATTTGTGGATTAATATTCACTCTGAAAACTAATAATTGCCTAGTTGTACATTATCGGTTTTAATGAGTCCACTCATAAGATCATCTTTGAGCGAAGTAGTGATATCCTTGAAACTCCTACGTTGTTTACGAGTGAATTTACGTTACGTTTCACCACTTTATAGGGATTTTTGTGGTGTAAGTTGTTGAAAATTGAAGTTTCTGAGGATAGTGAATATTCCTTTATTCTTGAATTTCATTCGCTGGGCTTAAGAAACGTGTGTTTGGGAGACATTTTTGTTAAAAACGCCTTTCATGTGTTCAGTACCGGGGTGCGAAGAAAACTCCAGGAGTGGACCCAAAGTTTGTTTTTAGCTTTCCAAAATATCTTGAGTTGGAGATCAAGTGGATTCGGGCGATCAGAAGAGACAATTTCACCTCCACGAAAAACAGTAAGGTATGTACATTTTCACGCTGTAATTATTTGGATGTAATTTCTAGCTAGATGTGGCTTGGGGATGTTGATGAATGTCTCCAATAATAAAAGTGGTGATTTAAAATATTGTAGCGGCAATTCGACTGAAAATTCTTTTATTTTAGTTGTTTTTTGTATTATTTCGTTCAGTAAACGTGTGGTTGAAGGAGTTAGTGGGAATTATAATTTAGCAGCCAAGTTTATGGTATCGAATATTATTTCTTAGCTTGCCCTTTGGAGTGTTATGCGTCTGAAACTCAGTACTCAGTTAAAAATACTTATTTAACTTAGATTTGAAAAGCTGTTTGAATTATTTACGCCCTAAGTTATATACTAGGGTATTTTCGATGAGGCTTCCTGAGTCATTGTATTTTTGGCGTAGTACCGTATACGGGGGAAAGCACATATCTTTTAAGGTATTCATGCTTTCGAATTAATTTGAGCTTATGTATCATTTCGCAAGACCAGCGATACTCACTTAATAAGTTGCATGGAAAGCAATGCTGAGAAATTCATTGAGTCTCGTCAGAAACTTATATACTAAGTGTGTATGAACCGCCGTGAATGGAAATATGCGTTTTTATCTTACAATCGTGAGTGATGCAATGAACCGGAATTTAACTGTGTCCGGCTTTTATCATCTCAAATTATCATATGCTTATATCTAGTTTTTTATAAAAAAATCATTGAGGTATATATATAGTTATCTCCTGTATTTACCAGCCAAGTCATTAGATATATTTCTCATTCAGAAATGCCTTAAATTGAAAATGAAATGACTAAGTAATTTACTTGGTATTTTCTTATTTATTAATTTTAGGTGTGTGAGCTGCACTTCACATCGATTGATATCAGAAAAGAATCTGTGGCCTTGCACGAGAAGATGGGGAGATAATTCGTATTGAATTAAAGGTGCCGAGACTGGAGGAAGGTGCCATTTCTTCAGTTACCAAACTATCATTCAGGAGACAGAAAGACAGTGGTATAAGTGACGTATAGAACTATGGTGGATGTGGATTTTTTTGAAGTGGATGATGTGACAATAGACATTCGTTGGAGAAACTATTGAAGATAGTATGGCTTCTGTCAATGCACTTAAAAATAATTTTTGTTCAAAAGAGAATGACAGTATTTGTTTCAGCAAAGTATTTCATGGTAACAAGAGAGGATTGCAGCTATTATTGATTGAATAATGAAAATAAAAAATATCTGTATTTTAATTGTTTTTTTTCTTTCCTGCCACTAAAATTCATTATGGTGATGTCCTCATGCATGGTAAGAGCTGAGATGTGATTTAAGAGATATCATATTCTTTATACATATTTTTATGCTGGTTGTTTGGCAGGACATTCAAATTTTTATTAGATCGATACATCTACTGAAGTGACATTGAAACTTTTGCTCATCCCAAACAATATTTCAAATACATATCCGCCTGGGACTGGTACGTTTTAGTAGCTGAGGTTGGACTAGTAGTTGAGGTTTAGATTGATCTTTGCTTTTGCTGGCATAGTGGAAGTACAATCCTTTCAGACATATTTAGTTGAAAATATTATTTTTCTCGCGAATTCACATTGTTAATAGTTCTTTGTGGCAAGTATAGTCTCTCTCTATTATCTCGTAGGTATATGGAGGGTTAATATATAATATCTTATTATATTATGGATTATATTTTGAATATATATTATGGAGGGTTATATTATGTCGCATATTTAATCTGTATAAAATCCGTATTATTGCAGCAGATATAATACGTATAATATCTAGATATTATATGCGTGGTAGAGGACATTTGCATGGATTTTATACAGATATAATCTGTATACAGTGTATACAATGATACGTATTATATCTAGATATAATCCTTTTTGTGCTACTAGGGTGAGTTCTTACGCGCTTATTTAATTGATGAAATTCAACTCTTATATTGTATAACCATTTGGGCAGTTGACTGTGGAGTGAATTTTGACTGCCTTCTCCGCGTCCAAATGACACTTGAACTCTTAAGTGCACAATCCTAATCAGTAAACCGCATTGCATCCAAATATCCTGAAAAAAATTCGATTGTTTGTGGAGATTTCAACGTACATTCTATAGATTGGAAGACCTATAAGTTCATGCCCGGTGGGAGAGGTAATGTCATTTTCGAGGGGTTACTGCACGCTTTTTCATCAAATGCATTGCTTCAAATAGCCTCCGTACCTCACAGAGGAGAAAATATTCTTGCTGTCTCAGCAGCAAATACACCACATCAGTTAAGAAACCTAGGCACCGCCGAGGGAATCATTGACCATAGGGTAGTTATAGCTAAGCTTCATTTCAATATTGCTATACATTTTAAACAAGAACGGAGGGTTTTCAATTTTTGAAAGAGCTGCTTTCGATGGGTTCAAGAATGATCTGAAAAATTCATAGTCCTTGTTTCAAGAATCAGTAACTGCAGACTGTCAGTAACTGTCATGACAATGTGAGTTAACAATTGTGAGTTAAATGTATACGCCATTTGGAAAGCCTTTGTTTTGCTCGTAACTTCCGGAATCAAAAGTGATATCCGATAATGATCGTAAGTTAATAATTAAGAATTATTAGTTGTCTAAGGTCGCTACCCAGACGGCACAGGAAGTTTTCGTACCTAAATACGAGGGTGGACAATCAAGATACAAAAATCGCGCTTAGGAAGTTACTTAGAAGGTTTTGTTTCTTTATTTCTTTTAATGACGAAAAAAGATGCAAGAGGACTGGCAAATTCATATGCATCGATAAAATTGTATCTCATCGATAAAACTGTATTCGGTCTGGGACTATTTTCTTTCGCGGGTGGTGCCATCTGGTGCCATCGTGCCATATCCTCCTAGAAAGATCACATGCCTTCACAAGCCGTTGGAGATGGCATCGGATGGCATGGTTTACGTCACGTCTCACCACATTTCAGGGATTTTTGTGGTTAAGTTTGTGAAAAATAGTGTCTGGTAATGGTGAAGTTTCCCTTATTCTTTAATTTCATTCTCTGGGCTTCAGAAACGTGTTTGTGAGATATTTTTGTTAAAAATGCCTTCCGTGTGTGTAATGTCGGGATGTAATGGAATCTCCGGGACATGGCTCAAGTTTTTAGCTTTCCAAAAGATCCTGAGTTGAAGAAGAAGTGCATTTGGGCGATAAGAAGAAAACATTTCACCCCCACGAAAAACTGTGAGGTATGTACTCTTTCTCGCTGTAATTATTTGGATGTAATTTTAAGTTAGAAGTGGCTTCGGGATGTTGATGCATCAACATCCCGAACTATTCAGTACTGAAGTACTATAGTACTATTCAGTACTAAAAATGGTGATTCAAAATATTGTAGCAGCAATTCTTTTGAAAATTCTTGCATTTTAGTTGTCTTTTTTGTATTAATTCATTCGGTAAACGTGTGGTTAAAGGAGAAACTAGGAATAAGCTGCCAAGTTTATAGGATCGAATATTGCTTCTTAGCTTGCCCTATGGTGTATTACACGTCGGCTTTCATCATTTCAAATTATCTTATGCTATAGTTTAAAACAATAAAAATATCAGGCATACAAATATTTACTATATTTACGAGCCTATAGTAATTTGATTTCTCATGCAGAAATACCAAAAATTGGAAATGATTTGACCTAATAAGTTACATGGTATTTTGTTATTTATTAATTTTAGGTGTGTGAGATTCACATCGCACCTTGTGATATCAGAAAATAATCTGTGGCCTTGGACGAGAAGACGAGGAGAAAATTCTTGCTGAATTGAAGTTACCCAGATTGGAGGAAGGTACCATTGCTTCACTGTTACCTGTCGCCAAGAAGACAGACATTGTGGCAGAAGTGACATATTTGTGGATGTGGATTTGATTTGTGCAAGTTGGTGCAGTGATAGTGGACGTTTATCGGAGAAAGTATTGACGATAGTTTGTATGTATCGACCAGTCCTCTTTTAAATAATTTTCTATTCGAAAGAGAATAAGAGTAATTGTTTCGCTAAATTAGATGTGGGATAGAAGAGAAAATTGGAAATATTATTGTGGTTGACAATAGAAAATACATAATATATGTATTGTATTTCTGTGGATTTTTTCTTTCCTGCCTCTTTAAAATTTCTTGCGGTGGTGACTACATGCAAAGTAAGTATAAAATCGGAGGTGTGATCTAAGAGATAACATGTTTTATTTTACAAGTGTTTATGCTGGTGATTTGGCAGGACTCTCATATTTTTAATAGGTTGATACATTTACTGCAGTGACCTAGAGACTTTTACTCATCCCAAATAATTTTTCAAATACTTTAGCGCCTGATATGGGTAAGTTTTAGTAGCTGAGACTGAACTATACGTTAATTTTTGCTTGCATTTTGATGAATTCGATCATACTAATAGCAGATGTGTCAGCAATCCTGTTTCATCGGCAATTTTTATTTAAAACTTTTATTTCGTCAGGCTTTAGGGTAAGCTTTTTAATGCTCGTGGGCTATGTGATGTCTTATTTAGTGTCAAAATTAATAAGAATTTACTCTCATTAACATCTCAAGGTTTCCATGTAAGTACGAGCCACTTAAGAATTCTGGATGCTGGGGATGCGTGAATTAGCCGTGAGAATCTCATTTTTCG
Source organism: Ischnura elegans (assembly GCF_921293095.1). Lineage (NCBI taxonomy): Eukaryota > Metazoa > Arthropoda > Insecta > Odonata > Coenagrionidae > Ischnura > Ischnura elegans. The sequence goes on from NC_060259.1 coordinate 46,404,183, forward strand.
CAGAGTTATTTAAGTGGCCAAGTAAGTTTTGTAAGTTCTCAATGGGTAAATAATACTATATCATGAATTCTAATTACCATGAAAAACTCACAACCGACAAAAACTTTGTCGGTCGTGAGTCTTTCATGGTAATTAGAATTCATGATATGGTGTTATTTACCTATTGAGAACTTACAATTCATAATGATTCGTATCAAGGTTCTCGCTACGGTCGGTAGTTATCGATTGTGTTGCGTTTGATACATTTTTCGATCGTGCGAGTTACGATATAACTAATTTCGACCTAATCGATTGAGATTAGCCTGAGTGCCGTGTTCCTGCGCGCTTTGTATCCAATCGTACGTGCTTAGTAGCGGACATTCACATGCTGCGTACGCGCTTCGTCGACAGGCCGCGAATGGAATGTATCCATTGACGAAAAGCGACGGAGCGGCATAGTATCCCCTTAGTCAATGGGTACTATGTACATACGAATTAGATACGGAGGGTTCTGTGCCGTCTGGGTATGAAGGAAGCGCTATGTAATGAATTCACGAATTTTAAAAGGAAAACATAAAGGGGTTAAGTAACTACCTCAAAGCATTTTGGTCTCATGTTATGGAAGTTAAAGGTAAAAGATCTAACGTTTGCTTGCTAGGAAACGTAAATGTAGAGGTGTTAAAAATACTTACCAATTTATTAAACTGCTATTTCAAGAGCGGGTTCTCCGAGTCTTCTGATAACTCATCCGTAACAGTTGATTATCACTGCATTCGAAAGATGCCGCCTCTTGACATGGGTGCTCACGTAATATAAAATTTATTGAATTCGCTCAGTCCAAATTAGTCATGTGGTCCAGACGAAATCGCTACTCGTGTGCATAAGGAACTAGCCTCTGTAATTATCCCTTTCTTGCATCTAATATAAAATAATCCATCAAGCAACGCGAAGTGCCAAATTATTGGCATATTTCCAATGTAACGCCCATATTCATAAGTCGTGATAGACATGAAACTGCTTTTAATAAACTCATTATTGGCTGCCAATAGGCGGTGCTTCCAAGATCGCATGCACTTCGATACATTCCTCCAGTTCTTTGTTCCCTTTTCCCTGAAATTATGTCACTACTTTACCTTGCTTTTTACTGCCGCACGACTGACGAAGAGCATCGAATTCGTCCCTCGATGCATAGACCCAAACGGCGCTGTTTAATAGTTATTGAGAGAGATGCGGCTAGGTGTCGGCCTACCAACAAAACTCCGACCGTTGAGAGGAGGAAGGGAGTCAAACTGACTCACGGCGACGGAGTAGTATTGTGGAGTGGCCGGAGTAGTGCGGGTGAGAGTATGGTGCGTGACGAGAGGCCACGGGGTCCGAGCCAAACCATCGGGGGAAAGGAGAGCAGGCGCTGCTCAACGAAAGGTAGGAACGACAGGTGGGCGTACTCTCTTTTTCTCCTAATCTAATTAAAAAAAATACAGCCCATTTTTATCCGTTATTTCTTTTGGGGCGATTAAGTAATTTATTATCAATAAAATATATTGCCCACACATTTGTTGGTTCTTCGGGCCGGATAACGAATCTGGTTAATCTCATGGATATATCAGAGTTCTAATAGGGCTATCCATTTGTAATTTTCGTAAAATTGAAAAAGTGAAAGGGAGCTGTAGGGGAAGAGAGGGATGAAGCTCGTGGTTAACGCTTTCTGTTCAAAGCTAGGTATAAATATTTTAATGAAAAATATAGCTCTTTTTGAAAATTTACCGATACCGATAGCACAGCAAACAATAACCGTAGATGTCGGGATAAATACAACACGGACGACATGAGTGAACTGGCATGAAATCTGCCTCTAGTTCTTTGAATATGTGCGTAAATATTTCCACGTGAATTGTCGCTTTGGGCTCTTTGTTAGAGCATTGCTGGAAGATTGAAGAGATTCCGAATAATCCAACTGCGTCAAGAGGCAACAAGAGGGCGGAATTGCAGTTAAAATCCCTTCATTACAGAGAAGAAAATAGGAAATGGGATCCAAATTTGCCCAAAGAAATCGCTGATTTAATCCTGAGATTTCGTTTACATTCCGTAGCATTTATAGCCGATATCTCAAAAATGTATCGATGGATTTTAATACGTTCGGAGTACAGGCTTATCAACATATAGTGTGGCGCCCTAGTGAGCATTCTACTTTGCGTGAATATGAATTTAACACAATTTCATTTAGTTTGATTTCAACCTCAACACTGCCTCACCTTCTCTTCGCCCTTTCCTCTTCGCTGTTATACTTATATGTTTTGACCCTTCTCCTTCCCCCTTCCCTTCTTCCCGTTCCTCCCTTTGTTGGACATATAAGGCTCGATATTGTATTTGATCTTTTTGTTTGTCTTGAGAATGGCAGCATAGCCGTCGAAACTAGCCGACACCCCCGTAAATTTTGTGGAACTGGGCTGTTTTTTGTTTCATCATGAATATATGCGCGTTCCACCGTCAAAATCAGTTGATTCCATTCCTTTTCATCTCCATTAACCTCCCTATTCTCATATCCCATGCTTAAACTCTAACGGCCGTATTCATAGATTTCCGCTAAAACACGCTAGTAGGGCGACTAACTTAGTCGGCTACTGAGACCTTTTAGTCGCCTACTAAGATATGGTATTCATGGATTGTATTACGTGAGCTACTAAGAGCTACTAACTTAGTATGCTACTAGCCAGCTCGGCAGCCGATACTCGGTAGCGGTTTGGGTTCAACCCGCTAGGCTACGCTTGACAACACTGCATCTGACTCCTCCGCGGCGCGCAAAATTCGTAACACTATCAAACAAAAGAAATTGATTCAGCAAAATGCATTGAAATTTTTACTTCATACTGGATAATTCGATGTGATATCGCATCTCAGACATATTTTTTGATTGCTGTACACATAAATTATGCAATACCTTTGGGAAAGGGTAGATTTATGAGTAATACCGAAGCATTTGTATGTTTGAGATGCAGTTATTGCTTTACAAACGGCCGTATATTTATTGATCACATACATTGCGTATTGTTTGCACTTCCGATATTTGTTTCCATTAGTGTATGCGTGATTAGTATGGAAAAACAAAACTAGCAACGTCAGTATTATACATATCTTATTCGGAAAGCAGAAATACACCTCGATGTCGGAGTAGAAACGAAAACTTTTGCAATGCAGAAATGAAACGTTAAGAAAATAACGTTGAGATAAATGTGTGAATGATACACATTTATTACGTTACAAACACCTACGTGCGAGCAATTAGTAACATATGTTTGCAACTCCTAAAATGTTAGTCAAGGAAACAACAATCTGCTTCGCTACATTTAAATATTTCAAATATTGACAGCGTGCGGAAATATACGGCATATACTTTACTAGAGGTGGTTAATGTAAAAAACAAAGCATAATTAACGTAACTTGTTTTACTTATTTATTGCCCATCATATCACAAATAGCACTACAACGCACACAACATTTCACTTCACATTTCACGAGCTGTCTTTATGACACTTATAATCCGTACATTCTGAATCAACTGGTTCAATGAAAAGCTTGACTCACACTTAATTTAAAACACTATAACGTAACTCTAGTAAACAATGATAATCAGTTTTCCAATCTCTCTGCACACACCAAAAGAATTTGCACTCGTTGACGTTCGAAAGAATTCTTCGCGTCTCACTTCCCACTCATCACTAATGATTTAGAATCAGTTAATGTTATTTCACATTACCATTACGTAGACAATGAAATAAATAGGCTGAAACAAATATTTAAACCAGAAATTGAAACATCAACAAACTTCCAATCTCACTCTCCACTATCACTCGTACCGTAACCAAAACAAAAACAACAGCGCAACGAAATACGCGAAATGTAAATACTGCCGAAAGCTCACGTTAAAGTGACTAGAATAAGTAATATAATCAAACACAAATTATAAGCGTACAAACGAATGAAAATTTATAATCGTTTGCTGTATCCCTAAAGAACAACTGCTTCAAATATGAAACATATCCCCTTCGCAACAGCTAGTAGATACCTTTGATCGAAATGGATAGTATGAAATAAATAAATAATTTTGTCGAAGCTCATACACTCACAAATCACTTCACTTGCCGCTTCACTCTTTACTTCATCGTCTATATGCAATCAATTCACTTAGGGGCACACTGAATGTACAAATTGTGTTCACTTACACCACTTACACTAGAGGCACAAGTTCACTGCTAGTCGTAGCTTCCTCGCAGCTACGAAAAACTTTCAATTCCTGTCAACAATTACACTACATACGTTGCCTGCCTTACTTGAAGAATGGAATCTCGTATTCCATTTTGGCACAAATGCATAAAAACTCTATAACAGTATACAAATAAAACCGGAGTTCGATCATCCACAACGGTCCGCCATATTTAGTAGCTCCCTTAGACAAGGCCGAAGGGCGACTAAGAACCGGCTACTAAGATAGTAGCATACTAAGCTTAGTAGCCCTCACTAACGATCTATGAATACCATTTTGCTAGTATGCTACTACTTAGAACGCTACTTGGGCGTTAGTAGCTTACTAAGGAAACTATGAATACGGCCGTAGGTCACCAATCCTCTCATTCAGTGCACTGCTTTAGGCGCATAAGGAATAAAATGGAAAATTGTACTTATTTCCAGCTACATTTAAAAATTAATGTATCATACTTAATGCTAAATATATTGAGGCAAGGTCATCGAAACAGAAACAAAATTGATCAACTTCAAGGTTTTTTTTTCTTATTTTGACTTAATCGCATGATCATATGGCCCTAATCACAGTGTATTCCCTGCAATCTCCATTAAGTCAACATGCCTCCATTTCAGCATGAAACTTCCATATCCTTTTCCAGTTAACTACTTTATCTGAGGTAACTTCCTTCACCTTTGCATTCATAACCAAGTATGCTAATAACATGGTATTTAGTTGCGGAAATTGGTCAAACAAACAGCGATAAGTTAATTAAACATAAAAGGAATTGTAGGAACTAAAATAATCAGATTCCCGACAATAGTCCTATTTCTCTCACCCTCAAGCATCAACTTCATAAATTGTGATTACCTCCAAAATTCTCCTTGGTCTTCATGCTTCCTTCATCGACGTCAGGCTCTTGAAGGTTTACCAATTAATTATGGACTTACCCGTACACATTCTAATCGGCATGTTTATGGCTATATAGAGCTGTTTTCCATGGTATGGGAATAAATAAATAAATAGTACCATAAGCCTCGGTACGGGAGCCTTGCCACGGAAATTCAGGAACCTGCCTAGCGTTATGCTCTGTATAGTGGCCCGGAAATCTAGAGGTCTGTGGTTCAGGGGAATTCTTCTCATGGAAATTCAAGAATGATTGATTTTTTATTACTATCAGAGGCTTAAGCAGGTAAGAGTAGCAGTCATAATGTGAACCCGTTCCACGCGCGTTAAATCGCACTCTTAACTTTTTTCCCGAGTGATGCGAGGATCGACAGGTGTCAATGAATTTGGTTTTAAATTCCTTCAGAACTGCTGTTGTATGTATTTTACTATGGTCCAGTGGATATGATATTCTACTCCCATACCTAGGACTAAAGTTGACTCTCCTCTGCGGTAATTTTTTCATAATATCTTTCAACTTTTTCTTTCACAGAAGCCTACCCTTCACAATTATTGTTATGAATTTCACCCAAATATTATTTCTGTGCGAGGATATTTTTTGTACGCGTGTGGCGTCTGATATTTTCCCATTTAATTCCCATGGAAGGTTCCTTTGAATTAATTTATTTTGGAGTCCCAACACAACACATTTTAAAGATACGTATGTACTTGGTTTCCTTTTATGTTGCTATACGGTATTGTGGAATTTGTATAATCCAAGCCTAGTTTTCGAATCGTTGGAAGAGAACTCTTAAAATCCAGTGAGGGGGTGCCGGGGAGGTAAAGGTTTCGTCTTTTCAGCGAGTGATCACTCAACCGAATACGAGCCATTGGTAACATGAGGCTCCCTTGAACCGTCTTGTTGGTAAATTTCGCCTTTATCTCTTCCATCAAAGAATTGTCAAAATTTATGAGTGAAAAATATAACTTTCCGGCAATTTTTTCCTACTCCGCAGAGAGTCGAAATTTCTACTAAAACGCAGTCCTAGAATTTTCCATGTAACTACTCAGTCGTTGTTTGCACATATTGATGAGTTTATGCATTGTTTTTGTGCTAAAAATATCACTTAATTGGAATATCCGAGACCTGGTTAAAAGAACATAAAAAGTGATATGGTTAAACTAGAAAATTATCAATTCATTCGAAATGATAAACTTAATAGAGGCGGTGGTGGTGTTGCGGCATACATTCAATTTCATTCTAACATTCAAATTAGCCTTCATATTCTGTATTTTTCTCTATTTATTATTAAATTTGATTACTATGCCCATTTATTGAAAGTGGATCTGTATGAGTGTAATACTTCTCCAGATGTTCATGTTAATATTTTGCGATCAACAATTAACGACATTGTTCTATGCCTTATTGAAAATCCTATAAGATTTTCTCAAACCTAATAGTGTATGCCAGTCACTTTCAAAAGTCGGTCCACATACCCGGCGCGGGCGCAGCCGCCTCCTTTATTCTCCAGAGTCAACCTTCGCGTATTGCTCACGCGTTCCTTGTCCACTGGGCATCGATTCGACTTGATCGGGTTGTGAAAATGGTGCAACTTGACTATTTTAAATCTCGCCAAGAGCTTAAAGCACGATTTCAGAGGCAGGAAGGTCCCGTGAACCCTCCGCACCCCCCACAGCCAAGAAATTCCACCATCGAAGAAGGTGGAGAAGAATTTTAGAATTTTTCCGGCGAGTAACCCATCGCGCGAGGAAAAGAGAGAAACATCCGAGTCTTTGGATAAACATAAGCAGCGCACGTAGCACAGATAACATTTTCGGAGCATTTCGAGCATAATACTCCTTTTTTTCTCCACAAAGTTTTGTGAAAAATACGTAAATATATACGCCAATATTAATGTAGTCGTTTGCGTCATGGTTACCAGTTATGCTCGCGTTCACCAGCGTTCGGCAGCGAAGGATTTTCAGTAATTTTTCAACGTTTACAAGTGAAAGAGCTCAAGTTAAAGTTTATTAGGAATACAAGTACGGCCTACATTTTCAATAGGCCACTTATGCTCATCCTGTAATTGAAAAAAAATGTTTTAATTTTTTACCTGGAAAAAAACTACCGGTGAGGAAATTGTTTTATGAGAGAAGATAATTTTTGCATTATATTTTTATAATGAGCAATTGCCTTGAATTGATTTTTAGATAAATGTACTTTTTCTCAGAAAGAAGCAGCGAGATATATATGGGCATCAAGTAAAATGTAGGCTTTTAGAACACAATGCGTCGCAGAGAGTGTTTTCATTTTCTTTCTGGAGAATACTCGTACATTAGTATTTGTTTGGTTATAATTGAGAGAGAGTCCGCTAGGTGCCGGCCTACCACATGGATAAAATTTGCTCCCATGGTTGAGAGCGGTGGAGACTACCTGACTCACGGCGCGGCGGCTTATCAGTATATTCGTGTGGCCGGAGTAGTTCGGAGTGGTATGCATGGTGTGACTAGAGACGAAGGACTCCGAGCCGATTCATCGGGGGGACAGGAGAGAAGGCTGCGCAGCGAAAGGTAGGTGGACACTGGGCTTTCTCTTTCTCCTATTCATCATTCATATTCTTAATATACTAAGTCCATTTTTTATCGTTTACCCCCTTTTTGGGCCGAATAATTAATTTTCTGATTTCGTGAAAATATATCGCCCAATCATTTGTTGGTCCTTTGGGCCGGATATGAATCTGGTATATCTCATGGCTGAAAAAGGGAAAGGGAACAGTAGAAGTTATGGATGAATCGCGTGGTCAACGCTTCCTGAAGGTGAAGAAAGCTCGTAGGGACACGATTATTCATTCTATTGAAAGACTTCATGCCCTCACACTTGGACACCCTATTGATATCCCAATGTTGAAAGCTAAATAGGAAAAATATAGATCTTTTTTTGATACTTTCCGATGAAATTCGTGAAGACCTAGCGGAGTATAATTTGGAATTCGGTTAAGAATTCAGCATTACCAATCGCGTTGAAGAGCTGTATTACGAGATTAAAGCGATAGCAAGTCAATTGCTACCCACGGAAATTGGTAATGCGAACACGGGGCCGCAAAATTTTTCTCAAACGGCCAGGCAGCCCAAAATTAATATACCTACGTTGACGGGGAGTTGGCTAATTTCAAACCTTTTCATGATGATTCCCGTTGCCTAATACACGATAGTAATCAATCGAGAGACATCGAAAACTTTCATTACGTCCTGCTCGTATAGGACGCAAGTCTCGCACTCGTTTGTGTCCGAGTCCTCGCGTCTGTATATCGAATTGAAATCTCCCCCCCAATAATAGCCTTCCCAGTGAAGGTGGTCAAGTATGACAGTTGATCTTCCTCGAAAAAACGGTCACTTGCATGTCTATTTCCTTCTCCGAATGGGGCATAAACATTGATGGAATAGTTTCCTGCGACAGTCGACTGGGGCGGGAGGGGGATACGTCGGCCACAGCGGCAGGAGGGGGTGCCGAGGTCTCGGGGACGTCCTGCAATGCCGAGCGAGCCCCACGCGCTTGCCGCTTCCGATCTGGGGATCCCTGGTCCGACGCGTACTGTCTGGTCCAATGGGGCCTCGTGGATAAGGCTGGAAATTCGTCTCTCGGTGCGGTCTCAAGTGCGATAAGGCCTCGTGCTGCCTCTTCCAAAGACCTTTGATCCGGGAACTGAGCGGAAGAGAGTGGGGCAGCCATCGCCACTGCGTAACTTCTTCCACTGGTGTTCCGTGGACAGTTTTTCCTCTCGTGGCCGACTTGACCGCATTTGGCGCACGTACGGTTCTGTCCCTCGTATTTTATGAGAGGAGTTGTCCGCACAACTTAATAAAAGAAGGTATGTTGGTCTCTATCACCATGCGGGCTAATATCGTACCTATGTAGAACATTTGCAGGCGGTGGCTTCCCCATGTACTTTCACATTTATTTTAATCTTTCCAAAGCGGGAAAATTCCTTCGATATCTCCTCCATTCCAATCTCAAAGGGGAGACCAATAATCTGAGTGAGACCATTATACCTCCTTTGCTCTCCGATCTCTGACTCACAGGATTCTACTGCGAAAACGGTCTTTTTATGACACCTAGGAGCGGAGCCTTTGACGGTCTTAACGGGGTATTTCCACGGGAACTTTTAGCTATTATAAAATGAGCATCATACTCTTAGTTCCACTTTGACTGTGATGAAGGAAAGCTGACTTCTCTTGAGTGAGCAGAATTTTTGAGTGTGAATTGATCTAGTCTGTGCAGAGTATTAATTTCAAACTTCCACGCGCCAGTATGTTTTTGAGTAAATCCCTGAAAATCTTTTTAAAAATAGTTATTTTAATTTGTATTACTGATTTTAACTAAAAAATGTCAATAATTTTTTAGTATGCCTGCGAAGTTTCAAGTTTGTAACTCAAAAAAGCCATTTTGTAATTTTTCTGGCTGATTCCGATTTCCGCCCACTGTGAAGCGTGCTTTCGCAAAAATGATCGATGCGAAAAAATAAGTTTTTGCTGTTAGCACGATGACATCGTCAGAGTCGTGCAGGAATTTTGAATACGAAAATAACAGTTTTCGTCTCATGGCGCTATGACTCGTAATTGTCCATAGTAAGTAGGTTTACAAACTATGTACTCGCCTTTTGCGCAGTCAATGAATGTGACGAAAGGCTATAAGAATGCGTAATATAATTTTGAAACCTAGTAAGCCCAAATAAATATATGTAGGCCACATTGTATTTAAGTTTCAACTTTGTCTAAGTCTTCACTTTGACGTCACTCTTTTCGTTAATTTTGATTACTTGAAAGAGTATTAAAGTAATAGCTCAATGGGAAAATGTTGTCTTGCAAAGAAAATATGCCAACAAAATGAAATCAATACAGGTGGTGCAAGATACAGACAAAACAGGAATACTATTGAACCATTTTGAAAATTACAACTCATCATCCAAGACGGAGAAAGGATGATTGCAGGAGGAGGCAAAAATGTAAGGATATAGAATGCGGCGACAATGATGAGAGAGGGAAAGCTAGAAAAATCAAAGGAAATGAAGTAAGAGAGGAAATTTTTTTAGGGTACTGGTTAGGTGGGATGAGAGGAGATTATGGACTATTGCAGTGATAGGTAATTAGGAATACATTGCGTCGAGTTCGAAAGTTGCGCAGGGGTGACTTCGATATCAAATGTGAGGCTGGGTGAAGGAGCAATATGTACAGTCGGATTCAAAAGTGTTGCAACAAATGGTGGGGCGCCACTTTCGCCGCAGTTTGGAAATCGAGTTTCGGCATTTTCTATTGTACCAGTGGGAGGGAAATTTGAACAACGTTCCCACCTCCCGTAATATTTTTACAACAAAATCGTTAAAGGGAAATGTATGCGGGAAATGTGCAATGTTTAATACCACATAAATTATGCAGCTCCTGCTAGATAATACATCTACGTCCAGAACGTCAATTTACCTTCTCTCGTAAGTTGGCCGATCCGTCGAAGTATATTGTCTTACAATTAACGCTGAAGCTTTTCGATCAGCGAGAGCGAACATAACATACATATAAGATATCCGCCGCAATATCACAGCAAATAATGCCACTGAGTGTTTAAAATCAGTTTGCTTTAGCGACACTTAGAAGACTGGTTCCTTACCTTGCCTGACAAAGCTCGTAATGAATGCACGAAGGAGTTAACGAGTGAGATAGACTAGTGGTTAACGAGAAGACTTACCACGGCAGCAATCCGAAGTCGGTAGTTCGAACCTCTCCGCACCAATTTTTTTTCAGCTACATAGTACGGCAGTAACATTTTTTTATCCACTTAAACGCATATTAACTTAATTAAACACTGCTGTCGTTTTAAAATTTTGAATGGAGAAAATTCTCTTTTTGCTTTCCGCGGATATCATTATTCGTTTTTACCGAAATATCAGTGCACCAGTAATATGGAAAATATTTCAGTCAGGTAAACTGCTCCACCAAGTCCTTTTTCGTATTACCCGAATATTCTATCGTTTTCAATAATATGTAGACACTCACGAGACCCGCTTAATTGATGGGGCCGGGTTTGTGTAAACTTGGAAGGTTGGCACATGAAGCAACCTGCATCCGTTGCCTTCGCGGCGAGCCGACGAGGACTGACACGGACGCGACTGAGCAACCGAACCCGGAGTCAAACTCAAGGAGCAAGTGCCCAATCGAAATTAAGATTAGCGGATGGAATGTATTGAGGTAATTCACGTCCCCACAGACGTTGGGCCATCGGTGTGTTTTCTTTCGGTCTCCGTGGCGAGGTTTTTCCTATCTTTGGATTCATATTTGGACTCACCGTTTACCTCTTATTACTACGTGGCTCCATGGCCGAGTGGGTCTATACCAAATGCTGTAACTTCACGAGAGTTCTGCGAGGGATCGATTCCGAAGTAATCATCATTTTTTCATATTTTAAAAGATGCATTCTTAATATCAACATAATCTGTGCAGGTGACTCAAGAAAAAATCACCATCAGCATAGCATCAATCACAATCTTCACGGAAACCGTCCAAAAGCCACGAAAACCAACCGGGATCAAACCTCTTTATTCGCACGATCACACTTCCAAAGCTTCGATCTTCAGCTTCCAGGTGTCATGAACCTCGTTTGGATTCAAGGATACTCTGCCTTCCTAGTAGGAACTATCCCGGCCAATTCTTCCTCACAGCCTACATCAAGCTCCTCTTGACCCGTACGCTTCACATCTGAGGAATTCTACTTGTAGTGATTTGCGCTAGCTCGACATGTTACGTGCTCAGGATATTATCGTGTACATTCAAGGAGAGTAGGCACTCAGTTTTAGCTCTGTTCATTCTAGGAGCGGTGCTTAGGCCTCTGTTTTCCAGGGCTCTTGTCGACGACCGTTGCGGGTGAAATCAGTTCAAGTAGCCATGATAGGCCAAAAGTATGTTACTAGGTGATCTAGTATCAACCTGCAGCGTTCCCTAAAGTGAGGATGCTCAGAATTTGCTCCATAACAGCCCGCTCTCGTGATCAGCGATAAGTCTCGCTCCCTATGAATTTCTTCTATTGAGAAGCGTATTTTATACTCGACTCCTGTAGATAAGACAAAATAAGAGAAGTATTTTTTTAAAGGATAGTTATTGATACTCGTTTTTTCTACAGACTGTGAATAACAACAATAAAAATTAATTTTACGATAAAAGTACTCTTAACACAAGCCTAATATTTGAATAATACGTACTCTAATTTAGGTACACTGCGTCTAGCCTCGGTGAAGACTTAACGGAGTTGCCCGCAATTCACACATTGTGCGAAAATTCCGCATAGAAAAATACGAACTGTTTCTCAGCTTATCGGCTAAGGTCTTAGCACCTTCCACCACACACCTATTTAGGCAGCTTGTAGGGAAGCATGTATGTATAGATAACTTAACGTGATTTATTGTCTCTTTCCATTTCCACCTGCATCAAAAATTAGCATAAACCAGGCCACCCTTTACAGTTTATATAAATGTTCGAGTCCGATATAATTGAGAGTAAAAGGAATGTTTTAAAACGGAGAGTTATTGGCATTTGCTTTCTTCGGATTACGAATAATAACATTAAAAATTCTGTTAACGCAAACCAAAAATTTTCATAATACGTATCCTTCCTCAAATTATCGGCTAGTGTTCTAGCACCTTCCCCCACATGCCTACTGAGGCAGCTTGCGAGGTGACATGTACATAACTTAACGTGGATTAATGTATATCTCCATTTCCCTGCGCTTCAAAATTTAGCCTAGTTAGCAAAAGTTACCACCCTTACCATTTTACATAGATTGCCGCGAGAAAAAATTAATGTAAATTTCACCGCCGTTTACCTGGCAGGATTGAAATGCTCTAAATTGCCCTTTACAGGGTCACGACTTCATTCGCGGAAAATTTAGAAGCATCGAAACCAAAATCTCCGTGAGACGTCCACAGATGCTGTCTAATCTTCTCTATCGATCTTCAGTCTCGCCCGTCCAAGACTCTAATGGGATAAAAAGTCATTTACAATGCCCTTAATACTCACTTTGAAAGTCTCGATGTTATTCCTTTCATAAAAAAAAGAGTAGCATCTCGTCAATAATACCCAGTCATATTTCCGCCAATATAGATTCGCTGCCCCAAATGTGACTGAGACTTTGATGGTTCTAGGTGAACCCTCTTAAGGATACAACACACCGGGGCCGGGAACCAAGCCCGTGGCTTACACGCCCGATCACCCAGGGAGGGGCTGGAGAGGAAGGAAAAAGGATAGAGGCGCCGCCGCGATGGGAGCCCGCCGACGCCTCTGGGAAGGGATAGGAGCGGAAGAATGGGTACAGGGGAAAAACACCCCAACGCTATAGAAGCGAAGGAGGCCCTACTATTAGCGAAACCAAGTATACACATGCAATTAATTTTCTACCAATCCTAGTGGATTTTCCTATGAGGAAGAAAAATCCATCGATCGAATCGGTAGATCCCAAATGTGACTGTCGAGAATGAGAAGCAGCCAGTACAAACCCGCAACCTGGAGCGGGCAACTCTCAGTGGCCGCCGCGGCAGTGTCCATTTCCCTCGCCACTTGCGTGAATTGCCTGATAATGGTTTTCAAATCACTGCTTTCATTCAAGATGCTTTGTTTAGTGTTCATCGTCATTAGCCAACACACCAAAGATTGGTATAACGCAGCTCTCCTCTCCTCTCTCCTATTGGCTAGCTTTTTCATGGTGACGGATTTACTCTCTTTTACGTCCTTTACAACCTCTCCTATGTAACTCATACGGGGCCGTCCCTCGCCCTCTTCTCTTCCACCTGTCCTTCTACAATTGTTTTCATCGGGTCGTCATGTCTCATAATGTGACCAACTAAGTTTTGCCGTCTTCTGCTTAAGGTTTTGAGAAGATATAACTGATAACTTCAGGCTTTACTTTGTGAAACCTCTCCATATTGGAAAATAAGGAATAAAACTTTGTAAGGATCAGTATTATATTAATATGGGCACGACCATATCTTCTTGATGCGTCGGTGGTCGAGTCTCGTGGATCGATGTCGAAGTTCCTCCCCATGCAGGCGTCGTCAAGTTGCCAAAGCTTTCGTGGTCCATGTTCATCAATATTAATTTTATGTCATTTTTATTTCCATTGAATTTCCTCCTATTTATCATCCTCCCACAAGGCCTTCTTACTGCCAAAGGGGTGGTGTGGCGGCTGTGCAGACGGGAGGCGCGGCCGACGACTCTGTGCTGACCATAGAGCATGCTCTATGGTGCTGACCGACGGTCAATCGTCGTTAGTTTCACTCGAGACCACCAGAAGGAGTGGGGACGGCATTTTCGTGGGGAGAAAGGAAGAAGAGTATAATTTGGTAAGCTCCAATATGAACCGTTCACGCGAGCGGCTTGATTCATCGCAATAAGCTTTCTTTATTGGGATAATAACACGCTACGGCAATACGTACATTTGATTATGTTCCATGAAATATTTTAACTTCATGAAAACAACGATTTCTTCAATTTTATTTACCTATGGATGGGTGGGTGGAGGAATTGCAAGTGCTGATACCTCCACGCGGTGAGCTCTGGTAACTATTTACGTACCGTTTCACTTATTTGAAAGAGTGCTGTAAAAATATGCTGAAGCCTACATAATTAGGGTGGTATTTTTTCGCCACTTTCGTGTTGATTACGATATTTAACGTTCATCTCAAATACGAGATTCTATCGTGATTATTCCTCCACAGACGATGGTGAAATATCAATATTAGTTAGCTTTACGACGATAGACGCAATCAGTTGATCAATTAATTCTGGTGCACCCTGGGCGTGGGAGATGGGGAATCGAGCGGGATGGGGACGCAAGCGGCGTGCGCTTTCTCTCCCCGCCACGCTGCGTGGGAATTCAAAGTTGTATTTTCTGGTTCAAGTGTGGGAGATACGTCTAAATGCAAGAATTTTTTAGAAAAGGGGCAGTATCTCGACAAAATATACAAGTAAGGACCATGAACTGTCAAACTCATCGATTTGTGACTCTCCTCCCCACAAATGGCAGCTGAACGAGGATCAAAGGTTTACCTACAGGTACTGACTAGCTCCAAAAATCAGTTTTAGAGGTGTTGAGGTGGTGGTCTGCGTGGATGTTTTCAAAAAGGCGGTTGACTACCTTCAATCAACTGTTTTAGATAAGAAAAAATCTTTAGAAGACAGTCGAATTTCAACCAACAGTGAAACAGTGGTGATTGATCTGTATTCGTAGGCACAGCTTACGGTCATCAGGATAACGCAGGCTTGCTATCTGACATTTAGCTAAAAACCTGCAAAATTACAAATGGACCTCCTAACATATTAGGATGTACATAAAAGATATATGGGAAAAGTGAATATAAAATAGTTGTTTACTTGTTTCGACAAGCCAATGTACATTGCACGAAGATATTAGAAAAAAATCTAAGAAAAGAGAAGATTTTTTCGCCGATTAATTATTAGTTTATGGCCATGATTTGCATCATTATAAGTCATTTCAACCCCAGTGACACGGAAATCTAGGAGTACACTCCCGCCAACATGATAAGGCTCGCATGCTTGGATTTCCTCTATAGTTGGACAAAAGGTAGTTCCACTAACTCTTTTTGATTGGGGAAACAAATTAGGTAAAAAGGTTGGAGCGAGACAAAATTAGCCCATATGATGGTCCTAAGTGAAAGTTTTTATTAAAATGCATGCGTAGGAGCGATGTAACAATAATGTTTCTCAAATCACGAAAATGGATGGCGGCTCTTTTGAGTGCAACGACTGCGGTTATCAGCATGGTAGCCGCTTCAGGCAAGGAGAAAAGCAAGCAAACGACACCAATGAATTGCTTTAATATCAATCTAGCGATTTGATCGATGGACTTTTCTTCCTTAAAGGATAATCCTCTAAAATCGCTGGCACATTAATGGCTTTGCCTGGTTTCGCTATTTAGTTAGGCCCCTTTCGCTTATATAGTGTTAAGGTGTTTTTCCTCGTCCCGTCCTTTCCGCACCTATCCTAGCCCAGAGGCGTCGTCGGGCTCCGATCGCGGCGGCGCCTCTTTCCTTTTTCCTTCCTCTCCAGCCCCTCCCCGGGTGATCGGGCGTATAAGTCTCTGACTTGGTTCCCGACCCCGGTGTGTTGTATCCCTGAAGGGCTATCCTTGAGCCCTCATTCTCTGCTTTAATATCATATAGAAGGGAAAATCCATGTGATTAATTCGAATGCTATGGTAAAAATACTATAATACAACGTTGGGACAGGCGTTAAGGCGTCTTTATTAAAAAAAGAAATAATATGTCATAAACCGTATTGTTACGGGCATACATGGACCGCATGCATGTTGGAATTTTCCGAGGTGAAAGTAATAGACGGGATATTGGAGTGAGAGATACAGGATTTAAAGTATAGGAAACAAGAATTAATCTGAATTAGAAATTCAGATTTCAATATTATATTATATTTTTTCTCAAATTTGCAATGAAATTGAAAATTTGAGAAACAAACTGTTCTAGCATGTATCACATGAGTGACACGATGTATGTGGTTGAAATCTGAGCTCACTCCACATACTCCATCATAGGACTCCCATGTGGCCATTCATGTTTAAGTTTGAGAAATACGTTCTAGAGTAAGACAGACTAGAATTATTATTTTCTAGGGGCGTTGAACTAGTCGAGTAATCAAAGGTCTTTCATTCGCACCTGCTGAGGTTGGAAATGATAAGTCGTATTGAAACGGATGTGTGTGGGCTGCATGTCTGCTAGTTTTCCGCAGTGAAGTGAAAGACATGGGGGCATTGGAGTGATATTAACAGGGTTTTATAGCGGTGGTGGTTTCGTATCATTATTTTTTTGACTATTCAGTTTATTTCCGACAGGTAATGATCGTGGCCATATTGTCCTTGAAACTTTCATTCCGATCCGCCAAGGAGACGAATGCCTATAAATTCTTTATTATCACCCCCATAAAGTTTATCTTGTGCTGCCGAATTTCCTAGAACTGATTTCATTATGAGCATCATTTTGTTATATTTTCTTTGAAGAGGTTACGGAGGGCGAGAGGCCCGGCAAAAATTCCGTGGACAGCGAAACAGTGTTGGGATGAATATTATTTGAGACTATTTTTCTGAAACTACTTTTTATAAAACTACAGAACATTTTTATTGCGACGACTCGATTCACTTGTTAGGGAAACTTCAGGTACTAAAATAGTCTTGGGTCGTTGAAAAAGCCTTCCAAATACATTTCCGAAGCTCCGAAGAATAATGAGTCTAGACAACTTTTGCGCATGAATGCATGGGAAACCTTAGGATCCATTTGTTTATCCAGGAAAAACTTATAATATATTTATTTCTTCATTACAAAGAGAATTAGGGATAATCACACAATAAAATCGGCAGGATGTAAATCTCGTGCTATTCGGAGTTTGCGATGAGACGAAGAGTTTCAGGCCACCAAGGGAATGCAGATTTGCTATCTCACGTGTAGCTAAATAATACTCGCAAAATTATAAATTATATTTGCAGGATTTAAGGCTGTTTCTTATAATTATTTCGTTGGTTTGGGTTTCTTTTCGATAGGTAATAATCGTGGCCATATTGCCCTGGATGCTTTCATTCCAATCCGCCAACGAGACGAGAGTCTTTAATTTCTATCATCACCCCTCCTCCGGTGATGAAGTTTTATCTTGTGCTGCCGAATTCTCAGAACTCATTAAGAGCATCCTTTTTGGTATTTCTTTGAATTGGATACAGAAGGTGAGATGGCAGGCGAAAATTCCGAGGGTAGTGAAAAAGTCGTGTAGGATCAACAATTTTAGACCCCGCTTTGAGGAAGTCTGTTTTGAGCCTTTTGAAAAATCACAGAACAATTTTTATCTGCTTGACCGGTTTCGGTCGTTAAGGAATCTTCGGGAAAGTCGGCTCAAAAGACCAGCGAAGTCTTCCGCGTATTTTTAACCTCGTTTATTTAAGTTTTACCTCCCAATTTTGTTCATGCGTTTCAAGTCTACTTAAATTTGACTAATTTGATCATGAAAAAATACAATTCATTTTCTGGAATTATTTTTATAATTTGTTGCAATAAAAAACAAATCGATGTAAATTACCAAAAGCACTCAACTGAAAAGATATAGGTAACACTAATAGCATTAATTTTCAAAACCTAAAAAATTAAGGCGCTGTATTCCATCACCTTTTTCAAAGTATGGAGGCCAGTGCAATCATTGAAGGAGAGAACTGGCTTCAAGTTGAATTTTCTTCTTTTTGAGAAATTTCTAAAGACTAGGATATTAAAATGCTGGTCGTGTACGTGTGTTAAATGAAAAATAAGTCAGGCCGTTACTATCCTACAGTAACAATTCCCGAGTAACAAGTCCATATTGTGCTAATTCTAAAAACTAGATTGAGAGTATTTGGACACACATAAAACGTTGCAGGAAGTAGAAGAAGAGTGAAAATAATACGATGGACATATATTTCTCCACATGGCTGCCATATGGCTTTCATTGCGGAATAATTCCCTCATAAAGCAATACGATACGCATAGTTTGAAAGCCATTTCACGAAAACATGGAAGCAAGTGTGGGTGACATCTCCCCAGCAGATACTTCACGCGGAAGGAAAATAATTACACCATCTAATCTAGGCTTTGAAATTGAATACATTCGTTGATTTCATACGGACCATTTTTTGAAGACTTCCGTCAAAGGGAATGCATAGAGGAATCCCAATTCCATTCCAAAGAAGGCTGATTTATGTTGCTACTTCGATCGCATTTCTATCGGTTTTCAAAAATGTCCACGGCCCGGTGATGAGTGCATTGCGATTCTTTTTTTTCCAATTTTTACAGTATAATGTTTGCCATTGCGAGGAATAGTATTGAAAAGTGATGAGATTGATAGATCACATCATCATGTGTATGAATTTCGGTTATGACCCCTAATTATACCTTATTTCTCCATGAAACTCGAATCAATTTAGCGACGTTAGTGGCGACTTTTGTGAACATATTTAAATGCGCAGTGATTGGCAACGTATTTATAGGTCGGCTTGAGGATGCTTTAAGTAATATTCATGACTTACGTTCTGTCCGCATGAACCAGTGAACTCTATCCCAGCCAGTTGTGTTCCATGATCCTTTCTTATAGCCAGTTCCTGAATTCTCCTCTCAAGTTTGAGTGTAGCGTGTCCTATAAGGCTCCGGGTATTTTTCGACTGTATTCATGTGTTTTAACGGCCATGACTGTTCGTAATATTCTGTATTTAAATTGCTGGTAAACCAAGAGAAACGGGACTTATGTCACTGGGTTGAAAGGCGAAAAAGGCCCTTTTACTGCCACCGGGCCGATATATCGGCCCTCGCTGGTTGAGCGAAAACTGCCGATTTATCAGTCCGTATTATTTCACATTTTTTTCGTGATTGTGGCCTTTTCAACGGCTGTAATTAATGTAAACTCCCATAATCTATCTATGGTTAAAAGATGTATATGGTTATAAGATCTTAAGAACTGGAAAAAAAATCTAGACGCATTAAATAAAATTAAGTAGGTGAAAATGTTTTAAATCTGAAATGTTGCTAATTTCGGAAAAAAAGCCCTGGCAATCTTCGTATATCCCACCTGAAATGGGCTGGTAGTAAAAGGGTTAAACGCATTTATGGCGAAAGTATATTTTAATCGCCGAATAACTATGATAAGCACGATGATTATGTACGTATTATCAATATAGCGACCTTACAGGAATATATATTTGAGGGGAGAAATCGGATCGTATCACTCCTTATTGTTCAACATATAACTTATCCTAAAATCGAAAATGTGTCAGATGCTTTTCTTACAATAAGTTAGGGAAACGATAGCTTTTATAAATGTCCAAAATTAAATTTGAAGGGAAAAAAATCAACGAAATATTTTTCTGGCGGGAATAGGTCGGTAGGATATACCATGGAAGTTGGTGCGGAAAGAGATTCCATTCTTGTTCAATTAAAGTTTATATCCCGGCAATGGTAATGGTTATTTATTCAATAGAAACCTGAGTTCTAAGTGGGCACAAGGTATGTTTTTGAAGCTTGTCATTTAACTCGCTTCGCTGCCAGGTTTAACATGTATTTCTCCCTCACTTAAGAGGAAGGAGGGGAGACATATATTCGTAAACTTATTTATTATATATCTCCACGTAGCCCGTATCGTCATTCTCTTGATTTTTATAGATGGGCGTCTTCATTGCCTGCCTTTTATTCTGTGGGAAGATGGGTGATCACAGAATGAAACGGCTCTAACTCGACGCTCTCCGAATTACAGCAAAGTACTTACCCTCATCCTCACGACGCGGATACTAATATCCATTACCTACGGTAATTATGGTCTTTCCTTTAGCATCCGATATTTTACGGTGCAATTCCATGTACGCACGGTACTTAAGTTCATGTTCATTAGTTAAATTAGTTGAATTAATGATACAAACTTTCAGCAACATATTTCCTGAAGATTAGGTTACTCGCGTAATAAGTGACCTCAGGCGAGATGTTGTGGAAGCGGTATTTTTCTACACTTAAAAGGCATATGGGTAACTTACACGTTAAAAAAATTGTAGTTGCCAATTGTTTTGCTCATATTAGTTGTCTTTAAAGTGGAAGTTGTCTTTATTGTTTCTAGTACCTCAGTTTACGAATTCAGACGTGAAGGAGGTGTACCTGCTCCTATGAGATATTACTGTGCTTCTGTAGGACAGATGAGCTAAAACTTCATAATTGACTATAACTTGTGGTTGGGAGAATATTTCAGCGAATAAGTTCATATCGGTATTTTACCCAAAGCTCCAAAACCATTAGCGCATGCAGAGATATAATTCCATAAACTGTGATAATTAAGATTATTGAAATATTTTTACATTTTAATATGTATGGTGACATGTTGCATATGTATATCCGCTTCACATTATCCACCTTCTCATTATGATAAGTTGTAAAGTAAAATGCGGTAAATTTTAGTTGAAATAATTATTTCCTCTCTAACACCCTATGAACGGCTTGAAGGGTCACTCTTTATCTGTAGATTCATGGTGTTTGGCTACGAGTGTGTTTAAATGCTACATTTACATGTTTATTATGCCCTTCTAAGCTATAAAAAATAACAAACTTTGCTTTGAATAACTTTACCTTTAATCGGTGACTAGTTTCAATAAAATCTATCGTTTTCAAGACTAGTCGTGAAAATGATAGTTTATCCAAACTAGTCACCGATTAAAGGTTAAGTTGTACGAAGCAACATTTTTTATAATTCCCAACTTAAAATGGAATTCTACAAGGTGAATTCCGTAAAAATGCAATGCCTCTAGCCATTCGTACCGTGCTTGTTGGAGTCTATTTTTACCCTACATGCTCAACGCTACTGGATGAACTTTTGTCAGTGTAAGACAAGAAACACGTTAGCATATGTACGTTTCACCATCACCAGGCATAATCTACTAGTAAGTACATCATAATCTAATCTAGTAAGTATTTATTTTTAAATGTAGATAGACCGCGGAGACAACACGCAATTTGTGACTAAAAACACGCCAAAGCTTATGGTGCATCGGCTTTGTATTACAAAGGGACGCCCTAGTCACAGTTAATATCTCTTGTAGATCATGCCTACGCAAGCACTCTTGTACTGTGGGAGGTGGGCGGGGAATAACATCACGAATAGGGAATTATGCGATCCGCTTGTAGGATTCCTGTAACATCACCCATCTGGCGTCACGTCTGGAGCGGAGCAGCGCAGCTCTGAGCACGCATTTTTATTGCCAACCTCAGAATGTGTCGTATCCTGCCCTCAGCTATTCATCGCAGTGGGTCGTGAAAGCGGGCGGACTGTCTAGTCATCGCATACGGATCACGGCCTAGGGATCTCCAGCCGATGAATCACCCGTTGACTCTCAGTTTGAGAGATACATTTTTATGCTATAATAATCCAACACCATATGCCCCATGCATACTTCTGGCGATGTTTAAATTGATTTAATGCAAAAATCCTTCTCGTTGGCCAAATATTTATCCCAGGGTTGATGGTCTTTCGTGCATATGGCTTCTTGATGTAAGAGATTTGGGAGGTTTTGGTCCTAATAGATTGAGATAAATAATTTTCAAGTTATTGTTAAATAAAGCCTCTTGTTTAACATGCTTTGCAGTAAATAGTTACCTTTTTCTGGAATTAGTGCTTCAAAAACTTATTTTTCTATATATTCCCCCAATATCTTCACACTATTTATGAAAATCAGCTACAGGCAAATAAAAATTGTAAAATTGATCGGTTAATAGTTGCCTCGTGTGTCATGAATGGCTAGAGGTAATGACGGCTTTGGACCGTGCAATTCCAATAATTCATATTTTAGTACTTCCCCTGTTTATTTCCTCTCAGTGAATGAATCTGCTTAGGAAAAATGCCTTTACGTAGATGAAATTTTAATAAATTTAGCCGTTTATAAAAATTTCAGAACCAACCTTTTTCTTGAGTCATTTGTATCTATTGTTCTGATGTTAAGAATGCATATTTTACTAAATAAAAAAAATATGACTACTTCGTATTCTAACCCTCCCAAATCTTCATCTCATTTGCCCCATATGGAATAGACCTATTAGACTACAGTGCCTCGTCTTCACGAGATGTAAACAGTGAGTCCAAATATGAATATAATGAAGAGGAGTAACCTTGCTAAGGATCCCAAAAGCATACACTCCCACGGAATTAGGTGTAGTCGGACGTGTTTCCTCAGTGCATTCCATCTGCTATGACTTTTGATCTTGGAGTTTGACTCCCGTTTTGCTAGTTAGTTTGCATTCACGTTTGTCTTCATCGGATCTTGGTGGCGTAAAGACGGAGGATGTAGCTTGCGTGATGTGCCGATCTTCCAAGTTTTCATCGACCCGGCTCCATCATGGGGCATGTGGGTGTCTGCATATTATTGAAAACGATTGTTCATATATTTACACGAATGTATTAGAACTAAGTATCCATAAGGTAGGTATAGACTTTTCTCCTCTCTCCAATTGCGCATACACCATATATAGTAAGAGCGTGACGATATGACGGATCAGACGGTTTTCTGCCCATGTAATTAATAATTTTAACATAGTTACCTATTGCGCCTACAAAAGTATTGACTTCAATAATTGAGGAATACCTAAAAGTCGCTTATCTACGCATATCTGACATCAGCCGCATTATCGTTGAGAGGTGTTGCATACTGCGATGGCTACGGATGGAAACGTACGGCGCCCATAAAACCAAAGACTTTTAACCACCCCTGCACCGTATTCGACGTTTTTACAACAGTCACTGTCCTCGTCAGCAAGGAATGGCGAGTCATTACTAACATAGAGACGATTAGAATGGTATTACATGAACTCTTTCATTCGGCTGGAGACCTGAGAGAACTTTAATTTTAGAAAATAAAATTCATTATTCCGAGGCAAGTGTATTCATTAAAAACATGCACTATATACATATCTTATAGTCAACAAGTACTTCATGCAATAAAAATATTTACATGATGCACCATTGTCATAGAATCCGGCATTATATTTGACAAAATATTTAACAGTAAGGTAAATGAATGAATACACAAAAACATCTGATTTTATGCAGTGTAGAACCATATTTAGTTCACTTGTAGTAATTTATAATGGTATTTAATTTTGAATTGACTTTATCTAACTAGTAAAATATTTTTATTTTTTACTCACATTTTCCATAACAAATACATTTTATGATTCTTTGAAGGTGAATTGCTTTGGTTATGAGAGAAGGGCTGACAAGCTCTAAAATTCGCTTTCGCTCGCTGTGAGGCGTTGTTCCCCCACATCCTCCCGGAAAAGGCCTGCGGACATTCCTGGCCTCTCTGCCAATTCTCACGATTTTAGTTCGTTAGTTAATAAATTATCGCTTTTCGTTGATGTCGAACCTATTTGAGCGAATGATTGACCAGGTAAAGTCATAAAGTAACGAAAATTTAAAATCGCGTAATTCAGTCCAAGAATTTTTTTTACAGATAAAATTATTTTGTTCTCATTTTTTGGGCTTTGAAAAAGTTGAACCCTGTGACTCAACATCGTATCTCCCTTCGTTCCCTGAGGTATTCATCCAAGAAAAATAGTGAAATTGCACGATTTGGCGGAAATAAAAGTGCCCCAATTGGCTAGAGAATTGGTTTCTTAACGCATCACATTGTCGAAAAAAAATTAGAATTGTCTATAATCAATTTTTGACACTAATTACCCCTTAAAAGGAAAGGCAAAGAGGTTCTTAATAGCACTGTAATGTATAGAAAATTAATCCTTCGGCAATTTTTGCTAGGGTTTCAAACATTAGTATGCAAACATTTCGCAAACTTTAGTGTGAATCATATAGTCAGTGGTCGAAAGTGAGTTTTAATATAATTTTGATTACTATTGAGTCTAATCGAATTAAATCGTAATTCCGTATACATTAAACGTATGTGCAAAAAAGCTGTGTTCGATTTCGAAAAAATAAGCGGGAGGCTTCCTTTTTTGTGCATCGATTTTACACTGTTTTGTTACCCGAAGGTTCTCTAACGAGTAAAACCGGTGATACCCATAAAATCGTTCAGTGGTTTTTCAAAAGACATAATTTGAAAACAAGGTTCGAAAAAGTTGTCCAAAAATGTTGATCCCACACCACTTCGTCGTTGTAATTGGAGTTTTTGCGTGACCTCTCGCCTTTTTTTTCCGATTCAAAGAGAATGATGCTAATAATGTTCATTATGAGACGAATCCTAGGAAATTTGACCGCAATCGCAAAACATTCATCATGAGGTTGATAATTAAGAAGCTATAAGCTCTCGTCTCTTTGACGAATCGAAATGTAAACATCCAGGAAAGTATGGCCTCGATCATAACCTGGTGACAATAAACTGAATAATTATAGAAATAATGATACGAAACCGCCACCGCTAAAAAACCCTTTAAATATCGCTCAGGTTTTTCACGCCCCCCTTCTTGTGTGGGCGTTTTCCTGCAGTGGGTTTTCCAATAAGGACGACAGTCAATTTCCTTAGGTTTTTCCCACGTTCAATAACATCATTTTACATATGGTCAATGGTAACTTTGTTAACTTATAATTTTATTTGTTGATTGAAAACGGAACTTCTATTTCTTTTTATGCAATTTCTCTGCATGTAATTTCATGAGCAACTCGACAATGTATTTAACTGCATATATTTCATGTTTGATGAGGGGTTAGATGGAAGATGGGACTTTCTAGTCCCAATCTCGCCCAATAAAGACGCTTATTATTATTCGCTTCAGTGCGGACAACTCTAATAGACACGCTGCCTATCCGTAGAATAAAATAGCTCTAGTAATGCTTATCCCTGAATGTGTCTCTCGAACTTCACCATTAATGACTACAAAGCTGGCGCATGAAGAAGCATGTGGAGTGAGCACCGATTTCTCCCACGTGATGATTGCTAAAACATTTTTTGCAATAAACTGCCAATTATTATTAAAACATTTTTCCTTTGCGTTAAATTTTACTTTTTTTACTACTCCAATTTATCACCTCGATTTTTATTTCTATACTATATAAAATTAATACATTGATGTTTTTAGATCGCTTTTCGCATTGCCTGAAGTGAAACCCGTCTTAATTTCCGTAGTTTGTGGACTCAAAAGAGTCAACATCAATTTCATGATATTAGAAAAATAGCTGTGGCAGAATGAACAAAAAATTGCAATTTCGGAAAAAATTGATTTTTAGTATTAATGAAGTGGGTGACAGTATTAACCGACGAAAATAAACTTATTGATCAAAGAAATGATGATATGAAAGAGCTATTTTCCAAGCATACTGTATAATTTAAAAGCTTGGGTGCTTATGTATACTTTTTATTTGGTATGAAGTCAAATTTTGCTTTAAATGATGCATTGTTCAAGAGCTAAGAAATGAGCGTCTTATGAAATTTTTTTGTGGAGCACGTGTGGAACACGTGAAGATATAGCCATAGGGATTTTTTATTACTTCATTTATTATTACTGAATACCTTTCCCTAAGAGTACTGCTTGACTCCTATTTCTTGTTTATTTTTGGGGAAACATTGGCTTTTATGTAGATTAGTGCACCCAGAAAATAATGAAATTTTGAAACGATTAGGAAATAATGCTATATTACCATGGAAAATATTAGCGTGTATACCACTGGATACAATTAAATCACTTATACCAAAACTATTAAATTTGGTCTAACGAAATGAATTTGAATGCTGTACTTTGCCGGATGCTAATGCCGGCTGTAAAAAATCGATTTTTTAAGGACACCTGGCCCAACGAAAACTTTGTGGATCTGATGAAAAATAGATGATGGAAAAAAATTGATACCTCTTTTTAACCCCTGGCCCTCGCTCACCGTCCATTTATTTGGGGGAGGGTCAAAATCTACGGATTTCATACTTTACAGTCTTTTTATATAGATTTCGTGAAGTTACTGCCCTTTGTGAAAATTTAATGTGCATTTTGAAGTATCCGCCACCATTAAGCCACCAACTGTCAATTTTTAACGCGCCTCCACGAATAAAATATTGTAACCCCCACGCAGCGTGCCGAGGGCAGAAGCAGCAGGCTGATTGGCTCCTTACTCCGCTCAAATATCCCCCCTGCCACGTCGCGAGTGCATCAAAATTCATCCTGTGTCTGTACTTAGGTGGGCGCTTTTCTTTGATAATATAAATCGACATAAGATGTAAAATAATTCGTGGTGAGGTGACTTGACACTTTTTTGCGTGTACGCTTTCTGAATAAATGCTAATAGATTTAGAAATTGGCGCGTGTATATTTCATGGACTCGTAGAGCATTAGTAGCGCATTGGCCGGTGCAAACCAGCGATAATAGGCCACTTATTCTTAGTATGTTTGGCCAAATTTTCGGAGTAAACTCTTTTACATACAGCATTGATAGTTTAAAAAAGATACCGCTGATCTCTGATCTTCTGAAACTTTTCCATTTCCTCACAATATCTTTTCGACCAAGCCTCCTTGCCCTCCTAGTATCACGCCGTAATCGATTATTTATTTCCCTATACATTTATTTGCTGTGGCCACGTTCTTCCACTTCCTTCTCTGCTCCATTTATTTCACCTTTGCCTACGTAATCCACGGCTCATTTATCCTCCTGCTGTTAACGTAGCCAATTGACTTCTCTGCCGCTTTGACTTTTCCCGTTTTAATACAATCCCACCCTTCCTATACAATCTGTGTACTTCCAATCTCCCGGACACTATTGTACACTAGTTCCAGATATTCTCTCCTCATATTTCCCTTCAAAGCTTCTACATTCGATTTTTTCGTCTTCCTTACTTTCATAAGTCTTTTGAATCTTACTTTGCATTTCATGAGCACTAGACCGTAGTCCTAATCCAAATGCATGTAAATCCAAATAATTTGTTACTCCTGCAAAATTCTGCTGCTATATCTCTTCGTTGTCGTTCCGCCTCCCTAATCGAAATTCTCCTATTTCGTTCCCATCCCTCCCTTTTTCCGACTGAAGCATTTCAGTCCCCCATATTACTAGATTTTTTTACCCGTAGTTTCTCTAATTATTTCCTCGAGCTGTTGACACACCTCATCTACTTCTTCCTCCCTATGAGTACTATTGGCAATGTAGACTTAAACCACCACAAGGTTGATGGGCCGCGCCTCAATTTCTACCGCCATAATCCTATCGCTTACCTGGTCTATGCCTGCTACACGCTTACCCATCTTCCCGTTTAGTACGAAAGCTACCCCTCGTTGACTTTCCACCCCACCACTATAAATTACCCTATACCCATCACTGTAGTAGTCCCCACCATCCTTCCACCTCACTTCGCATAATCCTAAGATATCTATCCTTCCTTTATCCATTTCCCTTTTGATGTTTTCTAGATTCCCCGCCTTCATCATTGTCCTAACATTCCATGCCCCTACATATATTGCTACTTTCTTCTTTTCCATCTTCTTGGTCTTCTTAGCTACTTTCTTGATTGCTGCTGCTGATGATGATAAGTCTCTTCGAATATTTCGCATGTTGACGATCCCAAGGACCTGCCATCCTCAATGCCGCGAACGGCACACGCCGATAGCGGACAGGTCCTTTTCGATGAGATTCCGAGGCTCATTTGGTTGTACTCCATATCTTCAGGTAAAAGATTGTTGGTATGGTTTCCCACTTTCATTCTGTGTTTTTTAGGTCACCCTATCACTTCGACTACCTATTGTCTGGCTTCATCTCTTTGACCTATCTGGCATAAGTGGCACCGGGAGTAATTTAGAATAAATGTTGTCAGTGCAGCGCTAGGGCTCATAGGAACGCGTAAGTCTTTCTACCACGACAAGGTTGTAGGAAACCCAAGGGAAAGAAATTAGTCTATATGAATTGTAAAAAAAAGAAAAAGTGTCATCTTAGAGATTTTCATGGTGAGTAGGATAGATAAGATATATCACGATGAAGACCATGGTCAATAACGGGCAATGAATCCTCGATTGCCAAAAATGTAAAACCTAATGCAGGCGAAGAGTGTTATTATGTCTAACTCGATCTGTTGACTTTATTGGAGGAAAAAAACTTTCATTTGATAATACTTTTTAAATAAAAATAGGGATTGAAATATCTCCAAAAATGTCGTACAACCGAATCTATCAAAAAGTTGACGACTCTCCTCAAAAAAGATCACATTAAAAATTCATCGTTGATAAAGCTTTAATCTGCTGCCTGTCAGTAGTCTTCATGCTGCTCTCTTGTGGATATCAAATGGTAACACGAATAATATGCCATCGTATCTTTCTGCCGTCGCTTGAATAGAATACTTAGATGAAAACTTAACTTTTTCCTTTTATATTATCCTTACCTTTCTCCGAAATCCCATTAGTAGAGGCTAATTTATTAGGGGTGCAATTTATAATTTTGCGAGTAATCGGCTACACGTGAAATAGCGTTGCCTTGGTGACCTGAAAACTCTTCGTTTTTCCAGCGAACTCTTATCAGCAAGAGAAAAATCACCTACCACTTTTATCTTGTGATTAGCTCTAATTATCTTTCCAACGAAGAAAAAATATATTATGCTAAGATTTAAATGCCTTCATGAACAAAATTGCTCCAGACTAATCATTTTTTGAAACTTCGAAAATGTATTTGGAAGGCATCGCTTATCATTTTCACCGACTCAAGACTATTTTAATACCAATAGTCTCCCTAACGAGTGAATCCAAACGCCAAAATTTGCACCCGTCTAATTTGTCCAATACCTTTGGCAATTTATAATCAACTAAGTGCAATTTGCATTGATCACTGTAAGTTATGTTGGAGTTGTGCCTCCAGTAGACGGATGATAGCTCCCTTGCGATCGCTATTTATTTTGTTGCCATCATATCTAGTTACTTTTAAATATTATGCGTCCATTTTTGTTTCGAAAGAAACCAAGAATCATTGACTGAATATTTTTTTCCTGATCTTCCTGTGGAGGAGATAACCGCAAAAAAGAGGGTCCGGGGTACTTCAAATAACACCAAATGTTCCTCCTTAACCTTTTGTTATTTAGTCCTCTCTCTGGATTTTATCAGTAGTAGTGTATCATCTTTCTTGTCATCAAAATAGAGCCCTTTGTTGATACTCTTTGATTCATCTCTGTTTGTTTTCACAGTATCTTTTTCTGCTTGCACAAATAAATCCGTTCCATAACCTTGGCTGTGTCTCCCGGGGTTATTATTTTTGTGTAAGTTTAAGTTGCGCCGACGCTCATTGCAGATGCTCGGAGTGACCCGCCGGTTCTTGCATATACCTCTGCAAATTAGCAATGGCACATGCATATTCCCCGCAGAAGGTCCAGCTTCATTTTCATCCTTAATATTCATTTGATGAGGAGAGCAGCGATCCAATTCGGCTGATTCCTCGTTTGCTGAATTTTTTTTGGATGTTTGTGTCTAAAAATCTGGTAATTCAATTTGGCCCCTTTTAAGTATTGACGATGTGAACTCAACGCTATCAGACCATTTTTTATTCATCTCTGGTCGAGTTTCTGTAGCATCCAATCCAGCGGCCATCATCTTCAGTTTCGTTATTTGGTCTCTCAAAAATGGTTCTTCCTTATTTGGGGAACATAATTCTCCTTCAAGCACGTACACATTGTTTTGAATTTATATTCACGGATCTCTCATTATTTCAAAGATCAATTAAAAAATGTATCGATTTTTTAGCAGTGTTTCCTATGTATTTGACCAACATGTTTTATTTGTTAGTTTTGTACTGCAATTTTAGTCACAACTACCTCATGTCATTATCGGGAGAGTAGCGAGAATCCAAAGTTCGCTCACCTTTCTTGCCACCACGGTGACCACTTAATAGACCGTAGGCTGCTTACCTTCTTTCTTGGATCTCAAAATATCACGAGTATAAAAATAATTTCATAAGTTCTCTAAGGGTGGCAACGACGACTAACCTCCAAAATAGGGCCAATGTGCCTCTTTACGCATTCTTTTTTTACTTTCTATCGATTTATATCATCAACGACGGTCACTCTCCTTGGAATACACACAGTATGAATTTCGCTGCATTAAGGGCGTGGGAGGGGGGAGAATGAAGTGGGTAGGTAGGGATAGAATCTAGTGGGTGGGAGAAGAATGTAGAGGTAACAG
Source organism: Ischnura elegans (assembly GCF_921293095.1). NCBI lineage: Eukaryota > Metazoa > Arthropoda > Insecta > Odonata > Coenagrionidae > Ischnura > Ischnura elegans. The sequence goes on from NC_060259.1 coordinate 46,434,966, forward strand.
GGGAGAAATGAGCGTGGAGGGTGGAAAATCGAACGGAAAGGAGATTTGAACGGCTTTATATTTCTCTTTTTGCTACGCTGCGTGGACGCTGGAATGTTTTCTTCGCGGCCGTGCGTTCAAAATTGGCATTTTGTGGATTAAATGAGGCAGGTGTGTAAAATTCATAAAACGTTTCTCCTCTAGGACAGTATATCAGCAAAACTTATAGGAAATGGCCATGAAAAATCAAAATCCTCGATTTATGACCCTCCTCCTTATAAATGCCCGTTTAGAGGGTGTCAGGGGTTCACCTAGAGGATTTAAATCTCTTAGAGGGTGTATAATGTTAGGAAAACAGGGGAGTGAAAGGAAAGAGATAAAGGTTTTGGGTTGAACGGAAGGAAGTAGTCGTTATTGTGAATTGGAGAAGGGGGTACTTGATGGAAGAGGATGATGCCAGAGTGCTTCTTAAGTCTGTTTTCATCTATCATCATCTGTTTTCCCATCATATGTTTCACTGAGCGTATATGATGCATGAGCATAGGTGTTTTTAATAAATTGTTCCACTTTTGCCCTGAACGGTTTTAAAGTTAAGGAGATATTTGCTGGTTTACAGGAAACATGTGTGTTCCATAAATGAATTTGCTACTGTGAGTCAGTGATGTGGTGTTCGTCAGTTCATTTCCAACTCGGACGTATGAAAAGTAGAATTGTCGTTAATGCGTACGATATAAATTAAGTTTAAATGTATTATATTAGTCGTAGGATAGCCGTTGTATTTCAAAATTGTCGTGTTAAAAACTGTTAGAACCTCATCGATTCTTTTGTTCCGGCATAATCCAACTAATTATATATATTACAATTAGGCATAAACATGGCATGTAAGGCATGCATGCAGTGTTACTCTAAGAATATTAGTGTAGATGCAAGTGGTAAGTTTGTAGCGGGATTCAAGAACTTAGGATAGAGTACAAATAGCACTTTTAATATTTACAGAGGAAGTAAACAACTTGTAGTATATTCATCAGCCTTATTTTTTCTTATTATTCAAATGGACTCAGGTGCAACGTCAATGATCATATCAAATGAATTAATACTGAACTCTACAGTCTGAATATATATAGTTGTGTAATATACTTTCGGGTGGTTAAGTAGGAGGGACATTACTAACAGAAAGACATCTCCTCTACTGATCAATATTTTTACTGATAAATAAATATATATTGGTGTATAAATATTCATAATTATTGCCGTAGAGTAGATATAGATTCTTTTTCTTTTTGTTGTGATGGCTACTGTTATAAGTAATAAAATACAGTTGATTGACTGTGAAAGGATTTAGCTGACAGTTGGCTCGTTTTTGTTTGTTATATTAGCCTCCGTTTGCAAATGAAATGTGCAGCTGTTGTGGTTGGAGATTTCAGTGTCTAAATTGTGTAAAGGTAGATGCTTGCATTACAGATAGACATTATTAGGCATATTCTTCATGTGCATTGCATAGTGGGTACAACTTTAATTATTTTACCAAGTAGTCATTATGGAGAATATATTACTGTTTTCAGTGTTATCTGTCTTTTGACAAAAGATGACTGCAGGTAGTTTGTGACTTAATACATTTGTTTTGGTCAGAAAAATTGAATACATTAGTGGATGTTGGTCGTTTTTGTGATATCTATCATACATGATGTTTCCTTTCGATTATGGCGTGGCTATTATTATGGAAAACAGAGGGAGAGTAATTATTCAGTGGCCATTAATGGATGGTCCCAATTAAGGCCAATCCCTCATTCATCTCATTTGTATTGATTGTGGATGGGAATATTGACTGAGAGACAGAAACCTATGTGTGTCTGCTGCAGTAGGGTGGATGGTATAAAGGAATTGACTCTTACATTCTAGTCATTCGGAATCCAAGCAAAGGGATTTATGCTTTTATGTGAGATGACTCATAGTAAACCTTTGAGCTAAGACAACCAATAAACTTCATAATATGCTACATATATATGTTGTTCCATTAGACATTTTGTGAGCATTTATAGCTTCTGAGAGTACAGTTTTATTGTCCTCATAAGGTTGATGATGAAGCTAACCTAATTCCATTTGAATGTGTAGCATTAATTTATGTAACGACCAAATCTCATTAAAAATTGATGGTGTGAGACTCCTAGAAATACTGAGGAAGAGGATAAGGAAAGGGATGAAAGAGATATAGTCTTTGTCTGAGAGAACTAATACATGTGTATGACCCTTTTGCATTAACAAAAGAGGTATGTCACGGAATAAATTGTATATATCAAGATTTGGCTGGGGAAGTAATAAATATTTTATATCTCCACAAATTTCCAGCTCAAAGACCTCCTGTATTACTGATGCATTTGAAGGTATATTAATAAACCACGTCAACCGCTGTCCCTTCAATAAATTAGTGAAAATTGTACATGGAATACTTCAATCTAGGAATTGTATGCACTGCATTTTTGTGGGCATGGTAGCTACTGCTAGTGACAGTAATTTGGGGCTTAGCAAGCTCTCTATCAGAAGAGCAGTTGAGGAGGTAACAGAATCATAGAATTCTCCTCCCATGCTGACCAAGGATATTTTTTCCATTGATAGAAATTGAGCAGAGTAGAGTAATATTAAAGTGCGATTTGTAGCCTAAGATGTAGAGCCAATGAATTCTTAAAACAAATTTTGATCATCCCAATACTGTTTACGTTGCACTGTCAAACAAAGGGTCTAGCAGGTTAAGATGGCGAAAAGTGCCCCCAGATATTTTGAAATAAAATATAAACTTAAAGTGCATCCAAAATTATGCTTCCCCAAAGTTTCAGGCCTCAACAATGGAAATTAGTCCAAAAAATGGAAACACGATTTTTAGTTTTGTTTGTAAAATCGTTTTCTTGATTTTAAAGTGTATATATTGTTACGTTCTACCATCCTAATTTTTTTCTAAAAATTTTGACTGAAACTAAACTTTTACATAAGTTTTAAAATTTCAAAATTAAATTAAAATTTTTAGGAAACAACATACACGCCGAAAAAATATGTTGTTACCCCAACCTTGAAATATAATGCTTATTTTTTTCAGATTTTTAAAATTGGTGAAACACGGTCAAAAACACGAATAACTGCTTTACGGCATTTTCATCTATGTATTCCAGGTGAATATTTGATTTCATTGCTGAGAGCAATGAATGTTGATAAGTTTCTAATGCTATTGATTAAGAATATAAATTAGCATAAACAATGCCTATCACACTTAGATTAATCGTAATTATTCTTTATAACCATACTGTTAAGCTTTAAGTTAGTCTTCAAGCTTCGAGAAATACTACGTCTGCCGAAAATGATTTATCCATATCTCCTGACTCTAATTAGCCATGAAGTTATCGCCTACATTTGAGCCAACTGCCTCACAGCGTGAGGATAGAACTGAATATTCGGGAACCAGTTTTCGACGAAGCGTTGATACTTCATCATTGTTGATGCCAGCAATAGGCTTTCTCTGATGCTTAATTTCTCATTCGGTGAATGTTAAACAATACAGACGAGTTACGTGCAGCACCAAAAGAGAAAATTATTAGAATAAATTGCTATATGAGAGGCTGGTTTCCATTAATGTTATAATTTCCATGAATATTACGCTGCATATAGAAGTATACATGCGTGTACATTGTAAGTGTTAGTCCAGTTAGTTCAGTGGAAATAATTGGGGCAGGCGAAGGATCTCGCCCGTTGACACCTGATATTCGCTGAGACGGATAAGGAACCAGAGAAACCACATTCGGAAGGAGCATTGGTGGCATTTGAGCTTGAGAAATGTGCGACTGTTGCGTTCCAAAGGAACCAGGCAGCTGCCATATACCACACGAAGTTGAGTTATAGAGGGCTCCATTTCCAAGTTGAGGAACGCGAAGAGATATGATTTCCTATAGTAAATAACTGACAGGGTTAGAGATTGTGATGTTAACGATAGTACAATGAGACTTTTATTGTAACAATATACCAAGAGAGTTTTTTCGATTAAAAAATGCTCTATTCTATGAATGGTATTATATAATGGAGATATTATTTCAAATTATTTTAAAAATTTAATACAAAAATCATTTTGCGATGAAGCTTAGCTACTGTAACACATGAATTCATTTTTAACTTGCATACCCATTCTATTTTTAGTTTTTCAAATATGGACCGTTAAAAGCTTCATCGGTAGAGTATTACATTAAAGCCAATACATCCGTTCTAATGGACAGTCATATCTACAAGCAGACAGAGTATGGATAAAAATGTGAGAGGCGTGTCATTCACTGCAAGAAAATAATCGGAAACAAGAAGTTGCTTGACACAGCTTAGTTTATGAAGGAATATCTTAGGAAATTAATAACGTGGCCTTGGTCAATGATATTTTGTGCCGTAAATGGTGTACTAGTGTGACTTAGGCCGTTTTACTCGAGGCACATCGTTGCGCAATCTTACGTATATACGAAGGCGAGGTCAAAATTGCGTAGTGTAAAGCGGTGAATTGCTACAACGCACGAGAGAATGCTCTGTTGCGAGATGGCAAAATAGCCCCGACTCTAATTGCAGGCTCGGATTCTCGCTATTTCAAGAAATGTTTTCTCTACTAACCTGCGCAATGATTTGTCCCGAGTAAAACGGCCTTTATGCATATTCATAAAGACGATATGCCAATAATTACCGCTTCTGTCATACTCGCATAGTAATTAGGAAATTAAAGCCTAACAGTATGGTTATAAACAATAATTACGATTTATCTAAGTGTGATAGGCATTTTTTATGCTAACAGTTGAGGTATCAGAGTAAAAGTAAAGCAAACATCACTATAGCTCAGTTTATTTCAATTGCTACTAATAGGAGTCTTTCCTCTTGCTAAAAAATGGTAGTATAAAAGAGATATTTTGTGGTGTACTGCTAACTTTAGATGCTGCAAATTTGCATCCTATATGCTATTATAGCGTGATTGATTTTTAAGAATCCAAAATTATGAGGTGGTAAACACCTTCACTTGACTTTATGCATGACAGCACATTTGAGAAATCGATCTTTATTTCGGCGTCGTAGGCGGTCTCAGATCACACTACCTTCTTTCTTGCATATGAACTACCACAGTTGCCCTTTATCTTCTATCTTGTTTAAATATCTGGAGGTAACCTCAATTTTAATACAACATATGCACAAAAATTCGCCGAAAAAGTGGGTCCGCCTTTTTGTATCATATCGATTTCAAATGCATCATATCGATTTCAAATGCAACAACTTTGTTGTGAAATTCGATGGGAATAGCAAAATAGCGAACTCTTTAATAGTATGGTGAATATATATTACTATTGAATTACCACAATAGGGGTGGCATTATTTTTTACATTCTGATTCTCGAAAAACATTCAATTCAGACAAATTTTTGAAACTGGTTCAACTTTGAAGCCCTGCATTTTGTTAAAAAAAGTAATCTGCGAAAAACGGTATTTCACAAAACATGGGCTAATTTTTAGGCAAGAACTGTGTTAAGTATCCATTTCCATGGTTGCAAATTCATTTTTGAGGTTTTGGCTAAATTTTTTCGATGTCAGCCCACTGTGAGTAGCTATAGAAATTCTGGCTATACGGAGATCAACGACGTCTGAGCGAAACACGAATTTGTGTGGATCCACTGGTTAAATGGCGAAGGAGAGAAGGGAATCCAGAAGTGGGAGGGGAGATGTGACGAGGAATGTATTGGAACTAGGGCCAGAGATCCACTCGGGCTAGAGAAGGGAAAAGAAGAGTCGTATTCCGTTTGTTTCAAAATTGAAGCAAACCGAAAATGAAATGAGTTTACCTTTAAAATCGGAACTCGAACAGTAATGGACTGTGATAATCTTTGTTAGCATAGCGTGGAATGAGTTTAAATTATTTTCATACGCATATTTCTCAAAAAATCATGCGAAAGGTATTACTGATTCCCAGACCGCCAAAAGTTAATTCGCTATTGCTTAGTTAGTTCTCGTGGAATTCTCTTCCTGTTTTTACATTATCATTCCCTAGTGGGTTGCAATAGAATTTACAGCCAAAGATCTTTCTGGCCACGATAGGGCTTATCAGAATATTAAACGTAAAATTCCCGGATAGCGAGAGAGGTTTGCCCTGAAGAGCTTCACTTCACAGTAATCCGCATCCCTATTGCGAGTTCAAATGCATTCCCCCTCACATATCCCCTCCCAATTCACGATTCCTTCCCTTCCTTCGCAGTCGAGCCAGTAGGGCCAAGCACACACAGGGACTTCGTCAGTTAGGTTTTAGACTTTCAAGATTGGCGGTAGCGTAAGTGTTTTCCGTTTCTTCTCTTTCCTTCATTGTTTTCCTTTTCATCTCTCTGACTTCTTTCGTAACCTTTCCTGGGCCTCGGTGATGAACAGATGCTAAAGCCATCGAGTAGTTGTCCGACGCCACCTACTTTGAAAGAATCACAATATTAAAGATAAATTAATCTTACCCTCAACCTTGCCCCCCGAACGTGGGCGGAAGCATTTAATTTAGCCACACTGACGGCCAGGATATTGCAGACACCGTTTGATAACTCCCGATAGACCCAAGACGATACAATGGGGGAAGTAGAAATTGAGGTCTGCGGTAATCATAGACCTACACGCGGTCGAACTAAGTCGTGAAATAAATATAAAATATGTATATATTCATGAGCGATTGATGAAGATAAACAATAACAAAGTGATAGATAATAATTGACTAAATATGCTGTGAAAAGTCATTATTGTTGAATAACCATAAAATGTGTGCCATTTTTAGTTGTAACATGCTAATTTTCGAAGAAAATTCATTGCGCACAATTTATTAAAATATGAAGTAACGTATTGATAACAATTTCGTAAAATTTCAATTTCCATATTCATAGATAAAATATTTGAGGTCTAGGCCAGCTTTTTTCGATTTCAGCCCACTGTTAGTCGCTGCAGAAAGTCTTGCGATATGGAGAGCAGCGCCGTCTAAGCGAATACACAGATATGTGTGCCTCCAGGTAATGTATTTTGTGATTGAAACACAAATGGACCCATTGGCAAACAGAAACTCACAAGATAAAGGAACGAAGCACACATAGGCAAGGGTATTAGACATGTGAGGAAATCGTCGATTTTCCAGACCCACCCATATAACTATAAAAAGATATCAGGCCGTATGCAGTTGCCGTCTGATAAGACGGCGCTAAAAGGCAGGTAGCGGCGAGTCCCCCTTACTCTTAGCGGGAGTGTTCCTCTCCCGTTCGCAAGCATTTTGAGAGTTAGGCCCAAGCCGCAAGATTCCCACTGCGAATCGATACCACCTTTGGGAGAGCTATATAGTCGCCGCTAAAAGCCACGGGAGAAAATGATAAGAGCCGTTAATGCGAAAGAAGAGATTTTTGTGGCGCTACTGGTTTGAAAGCAAAGGAGGAGAAGAAAAGGAGAAGTAAGCGTAGATGTTAGGGGCGGAGTGCATTCGAACTCGGGGCTGGTAGTTTCAGAGGAGATGTGTTGCGCGATCCATTTGACCCTCGACAATTTTCTTCATCAGGCAATTATGTATCAAGATATGACAGATTATCCGTGAGCCATTAGATAAAATGGTGTTTAACGAGAGCTGACGCAGCCTTTTTAGGATTGATCAATAATTAAGTTTAGGGATTAGGAGAGGTGGATTAATGACGGATTGAAACCTTATGCTGGCTGTATTCTTCTATAAGCGATTTGCTACAAGGAATCACTAATTTAAGCATCTGGCTGACGTTGCACCGCACTTATAGAGTCATCTTATTCACACCGAAGCACGTTCTCTAATTTTAACACGTGCCAACAGTAGCTCATAATATGCTCTATTTATGTCACAATCCCTGATAAAAGCAATTAATAAATAGGGATATACTTAATCATTTAGGCTTACATGGTAGAATTACATTATTTTGGAATAGTATCCATTTACTAGGGATGTGCGAGTAGTACCTTTTGATCTCGAATCAAGTATCGAGTCGAGTTGAAAACTACTCACGAGTATCGAATCGAGTCGAGTATGGCAATTCCTGAACTAGGCAATACAGCAACATGTTCTCATTGTTTCAATCCTCTTATGAACTTTCTATTATGAATGTTTAGCTTTATTAAAAAAAGGAAAACATAACGAGGAACGTTAATGGCAATTGTGTCACAATTAGGAGATGAACGAAAATTAATGTGCCTTAAAGAGTTCCATAAGCACAATTGAAATGAATTAACCTCTAGTAATATGTCGTCAATGTAGTTAATGTATCCATTGAAATTGCTCGGAAGAACCTCAAGTAAAACCATTTGTTCAATTTTAATTAAGATTGTATACGTAAATGAATCGGGTAATATTTGATCCTTTCAAATTCTAATGCAGAAAAAGTATTTGTTCTATATGCTCAGGCAGCAGGTTTTGACGTCTCCATGCTACAGTATTACTGCATGCAGAACATTGTCTTTCACTACACACTCGTGTGGTTGGAAAAGTACTTTCTTGCAAAAGTTGCAATATTTGGGAACCTTGGGATTTTTCATTAAAAGTTATAACAACGATTTTTATGGACCTTGAATCTTCATGGAATTTAGTTTTGTGCATCAAAAATTTTTTTTCTTAATTAATTTAATCGACCATAGCAACTCTTTTTTGTCAGTTTAAGAAGGAAACTAAGGCAGCCAAGAAATAAACGAAAATTAATATGGGACGTACGCGGTACTCAAAAAGGAAAAAATGGCACTACTTGTGACGTCAAACAACGGGTAAAACCGGCATTGTCCAATAAACCTGAAATTGCATTTAGTCCATAGAAATCTTAATAGTTTTTACGTATCCCCTCGGCGTTTGACTAATGAAATTGTGGTAGTGTGTAAAAGTATCGCATAAGAAAGTATAAGCGATCCAGCGGTCCACTCTCATTACGCTGCCTGGCCATAAGACGGTCGGCCGCCGCGGCTGACCAAAAGGTATTCGGAGCCTGCGTTGACAACTATACTATAGGTTGAATACGTATACAAAAGCTGAAACTCCTAGGCTTAGAATGACTTGCTGACGGTATTATGGTGTGAGTTTCATGATAGCGCCTCTTATCGGCAGATTCCTGAACTTACTGGCCTCAAAAACTCTAAAAACTACTCTCTCTCGAAACTCTCGAAACGACTCGACTCGACATTCGTAATACTACTCGAAGTACTCGAGTCGAGTACCAACTACTCGACTCGAGTACTTCGAGTAGTATTATTATCACCAACCAATTATTAGTACCAACTACTCGACTCGACTCGAATTTTCGAGTACTCGCACATCCCTACGATATACTGTATAATTATCTCCGGACTGGTGGTAAAGAATACATTACTTGGTATTACCTGGCTATATACTTACTGCCCAGGGATAATCGGAGAGAAGGAGGTGGGGTTTCCTCGCTACTATTCCTTCCTTTACCCTCTTAGTTCCACGGGTCGATGCATATACTTTTGCTGAATGGGCGAAAACTACGACGAGGTGGTGTGTCGCCCCGAGCGTAGTCCGCATTTAAATAATAATAAATTACACATTGTAACATTTACGACCGCAACTGGTCCGTCAGAGAAAGTACAGGCAACAGGATTAAAACATTTGACGCTTTAAAGACCATGCTTCTATTATATCGAATAACACAAGTTACACACTCTGCATCTCGCGGTCAACTGCCCGCTGCGAAGCCGCTTACTCTCCCAAGCATAGACTTCCAACTCCACGCAAAACGTCTTTGACAGGTAAGAGTTTTCCTCCGATAAGTTCAGATGGCAGCAGCGTCGGCAGCTCAACATTTGCCGCCAAATTCAAATCACTAGAACACGACCTCGCTTCCCACTCCATTATTTCAAGTCTATTTGCTTCAGCTCAAAATGCCCGCAAACTCGTATGCACAAAATAACTGATTCTCAGGAGCAAATGGGTAATTTCATACTATTTTTATTTGGAGGAAAGAGCCATCAAGGCCTCAAGGCAGTTGGTTATTGTTTATCTAAGGTTATTGCACATAAATTAAAATCCAATATTCAAAGACAAAAACAATATTTATTGTCAACTAGTAAATTATTTATGAGAATAACAAAACTTAGCCGAATAGTTCTGTGCTACATATTTTTTTCATGGTGAAGTTCTGGAGAATGATTCATGAACTCCTGGATAAAGAAAGAATAGAAAGAAACACAATCAGAGTACATCACTTGAAATCTTTCAGAAATTGAAGGAAAATTACACCTCCCTAGGAAAAACACAAGAAAGTTATGAGAAATGCTAGGACTTAATGACTTTCAAGCAAAATTAGCTGACTTAATTGGTCATAACTGAGTATTGCACTGTTAAACAATTTTTAGACGATATCCACAAAAATCAGTTCTGTAAGACAAAAATGGAAGCAGACGCATAGGTATGGGGGGTGAGGGGGATAGATACCCCCCAAAGCCTCAGAGAAATAAAAAAAATATTGTCTAGTTTTGATTTAATAACTGCGTCTGCTTAAAGGTAATTTTTTTAGTGCGAACATTATGTGAAATGTATTTCCAGGCATGCTATTTTTTCAAAAATTTTCCCCAACGAAGGTGGCCACCCCAGGCTATCTCCTACCCCTAAAGCATAGTCCTAGTTACGCTTCTGAATGGCAGCATGGATAATGCGATGATTCAAAACTTTTTAAGGAACTAGAAATACAGCTCAGTAATTTCTTAGAAGAAAATTATCTTAGACTGTTGCAAAGAGTATTTCAATACCAGGTTAAAATTAAAGAAAGATTCACATGACACCAATACAAAAATGCATAAAGTTAACTTCACTAACAACACAATTTGGTGTAGATAAGTGAAAAATAATGGTATTAATTAAAAATGATTTAACTTAATTAAAATGATTTAAACAGTAATTCTAATACATAGTAACTTCAAACCACTGAGTTTGGATGTTAGGTGCAAGCACATAGAAGCATAAACACAATGTGACGAGCGAAGGATGGAAGTTAACTAAGCATAGTAAAAATTATGCATTCCTTTTTCGAGATCCTAGTAATTTAATAATAATCGCTTCAAGCAGATGAACTACATTTGGATTAATCATTCTTAATAGTCCCTTACTTACTCCACGGGAAAGATATGTCTTTATCAATCGAGAGGAAATAAACTGACATGTCAATGTTCTTGTAAAGAGTTGGATAAAGTTACCCAAATTTAAATATCCAACAACTACGGTCTTGAGAAATGTTTACTTTGGCAACTTCTGCTAGTACCACCAAAATATTAGTGTCACTAAGATAGCTGATCAGTGATAAGTATATGGATGGAGTGTCCTGGGTGAAGTAAGATGGCAATGGGAAAAGAACTGATTCTTTATGTAGAATGAATTTTGTCTTCACCGTACCATATTAACATTCATGTTGAGGCAGTATGTGAATGAAATATAGAATAATACGAACTTCAACTTATTCTCGTTTACTGCCCAAGAATATCTTTCTCATTAATGTCAATATGTATCAATTTTTTCTCAAGCCTTTCTATACTAAACGTTTTGTTAATAATTCATTCACCTTAAAAATAATATTTATTTAACAAAAAACGATGAATATAACACTTTCAAAATTTAATGGAGGTGACAGTGAAACGGGCAGCTCCTCTGCCGATTCGGATTGATGCAATTACGTCAGCACGGAGTATGCCCAACAACTATATCACCATTAAGTAACAGTACTTTATCAAATAGAGAAACTGCGAAAAAAAGGCTAAAATATGTACAGCCTATGAAGTTAATTATATGACTAAGCTTATCCGCAACAAGGACTATTCATCCATAGCCCTTTGAAATTTACATCACATCACGGCACTCCATGCGCCAAGGGCTTGAATGGTGAGGAACTGAAAAAACATCGATTTTATTTATGGAGGTGAAAACGGTAGCATATGATTTCTTTAGATAGGCACTCCAAAAGGTTTGCTGTGCTTCTTTTTATATTGCTGAGTACAGGCAAAAATGTCACTGAAATCAGCGTCCACCATTTCTAAATATATCGACGATAAATATCACAAGCCAGTGAGGAGATTGCGTCTATTCAATTCAAGCACTTGACAAAAACATTATTCAACATCCCTCGAGCACGGTATTTCCTGTGGCCAGTAGACAGCTACGGACTATTCCGTACGTTCGAAAAATCGATCTTAATTTCGGCGTCGTGGGCAGTCGTAGATTATGTCTTCGGATCTGACTCTGCAGGCTTAGTTTTGTGCGTGGTGTAAATATTTGAGGTAGCTCGGTGGTTCTATATTTATAATCCAACATAAATAGCATTTGTAATGTTCGTGCACGTCACCATCAAAATGCATGTTAACGGGAGAGTAAGATCGTTAAGTGTGGAGCATTAAGAGCAAACCCTTCGTAAATACTACCAACACTCCCGCCACGAAGAAGGGATGACTCGCCTCTACCTCCCTTCTAGCTCCGTCTTGTCACTTGGCAGCAGCACGCGGCCTAAAAATCTTCCCCTGTGTTAAGGTTAAGTCATGGCAATAGATGATTTTCTCACTTACCAACTAGCTTTACGTGTGTGTGCTTCTTGCTTCTGTATTATGAGTTTCGGTGTGTCTTGTGGTCCATTCGTATTTATATTCCATATACTATAAGTCCTTCGCTGTTCCTATTTCTCACGGATGGAATTCACTATCGGATTAGCTAAAACTTATAAATCCTTAGCAAAATTAAAAATAAAATTTTAAGATAATGAACGCCTACATGATAAAATGATAATAGAAATAGATTGTTGTGTTCTCTACATCGTTATATCTCGTTCTCTCAACTTACTGTTGTATTATCCATTCGATATGTACTCATATTTCAGGATTTGTTTTTCATTTCTTACATTAGGTTTTATTAATGTGTTGATTATATAAATGAATTATTTTGGGTTGTATGTATTTCAACGTCTAAAGGACTAAAAATTCCGCGATCATTAATGTTTATCATTATTATTATTATTTTTATTTCACTCGCAAAAGCTATTACGTAATTTAAACTATTTTCAAGTAGTTTGAATCCTCTGCCATTTTGTCACTCTCTGCCTTACTTTTTGCCTTCTGTCCTTTCCATTCTCCCCTCCCACCGCTACCTACCCTCCCTCTTGCGCCGGACTGCGCCAGGGTCTTTTGAAAGAGCTTTACCAAAGATTTGTGCGGAGGTGGAATAAGGTTAAGACCAATTTACGGTTATCTGCATATGTAATATTCATATTTAATTGGGCTTAATGAGATTCTGAAACCAGCTTTGTTACTGCTGTCCAAGAGAGCGTCGCTCAAAAAAGAAACGTAATCACTTTACGCGTCATAGAAGCCATTCATTATTTTAAACTGATACTCGCCTTCGCTCCCACGGCAACTCTACCTTCACAGACCTCCCGTGAAAGGCCTGCGGCTTGAGGCACATAAATTTGTAATTCCGGTTCGACGGCGCTGTTTTCTTTGTCACGAGACTACCTGCGGCGATTCACAGTGGCTTGAAATCGAAAAAAAGCTGGCCGAAACCTAGAAATGTTTTTTAGCATGGGAATTGAAACTTGGCGCAGTTTTTGTCAATATGTACTTGCATGTTTTGACCCCCACACTTTTAACTTGTTAATTTCTATTTAACAAAATACAAGGCCTCAAAGTTGATAAATTTTTGGAAAAAATGCCTCCTATGAAGTGTTTTCGAAAATCAGCATGCTAAATCTACCGCCACAGCATTTTTTTAGTAATTCAATAGCAACCAAATATATAAAATTACTTAAAGGTTTTTTTATTTTAAATTCCTATAAACTTACACAACTAAGTACACACGAGTAGTATTTATGGCCGATACGATACGGCAACCCCTGGTTTTTATCGAAATTTCATGTTTATGTTTGATTATAAAAAAAGATCACTGAGTTTCCTGGAGATATTTATACTACGTTATGTAATAAGATGTGCTGATTCCGAATCTTGGCTCAGATTTTTTCCATCACGTCTAGTTTCCTTGGGACTAGCGCATTGAATGAAGGCTAAAGGAAGTCTCAGCTAATGAATTGCGATTTTCAAAAAACTGAAAAATAGGTACTTTCTAAGGATTTTCTCTTATATTTAACATCTGGCAAGTCCCTATTTTTTGACCAGCAGTAATCTGGTAATATGTTGCTGAATTTTCCCAGGTTTCATTTTTCATGTTTTCCTGGTGAAAACACTCACTGCATTCATCACTGACATCGCCGAGGTTAGGTGGAAAGAAAGCCAAGGTGTGAGGTGAGAAAGTCAATTTTTAAATTCATATTGCAAATTATTTATTTGGCACGATTTAATTAGATTAGACTTCACATAGGGATAATTTTCTGCGATGATATTTCCCATAAAATGTTAAAATATACTTTTGAATGCGGTTTACACGCTTTATTCCGTTGAACTCAATTGCTGTTGAAATTCCAAACACCTCAGAAAAATTCCCTAATCTGTGATCTAATATAAACTCCATATCCAGAAAAATCATACTTTCAGATGTCGTAAGAAAACTAGATGTGATATAAAGAATATGAGCACAAACTCGGAATCAGCGAAAAACTTTTATCTAACATCATACAACAATGTCTCTAGGACAAAATCTATATTGACGAGTGTGGTCTAGGCGATAGAGATATTACGAGAAGAAAAGCCAATGAGAAGAGAACACGAAAATAATAAGTATATAATAGGAGGTGGGAGTATAAAAATACGAGTACTGAAAATATTCATAAGAACTTACCATTTTTAGATATTTTCATTCCGTTCCTACACCATCCAAACAAGTGAAGTGCGCACGGTGATTGCGGCGGAGAAGCCACAAGTGGCAGCATTCGAAATATTGCGCGTCAGAGGTAATATTACATCAAATAAATCGAGAGGAAGATTAATGGGGAAGCTATAAGAAGAGTGGAAAACAAAAGTCTAATGAAACAGACTAAACAACCTAATCCTACATGAAACAAAATAGAAAAAATAACACAATCGTTGAGGGACTTAAGGAAGAAGAAAATGAAAATATAAGGCCTAAGATAAAATATGTGGCACATGTAATTTGTGATATGAAAACGAGAACCAAACAAGTGTGAAATATGAGAACCTAGGAGAGTAGACTGGCTAGCTGAATAAAACCATTCCCGGGAATATTGAGCGGTGATGATGAATATTCTCTCTTTATCCGGTAGGCATATACTTTTGATTGGTTCTGGGAAATAAAATTCCTCCCCATCATCCATCCGAGGTAAGCTTCCAGAAACGTCCATATAGCCTATTCTTCAAGTGGCAAAATTCCCTTTTTGGGGACATGGTGAAAATCTGATAGACCCCGTGCTTTCCATCCTCACGCATTGCATTTATGGTTTGAAGGACGCATAAAAGTCAGGATGACAAAAAACAAACTGAGCGTCAACTTGGAAACAAGTGAAATGGTATGGTATGTAGTGGAGGTGGCCGACAGCCGAGGTCATTTTCGCAATGATCAAAGGGTAAAGAAGGTCATACTGTATAGATATTTTTCTGATACGCACGTATCAGAAGGATATCAATTTCGTTGAGTCAGCTTAATATTCCAAAGTATTCCATAATGCGTGACATACTATATTGGGTTTAGAGAATTTGAGGGAAATTATCGGTAAAACGATTATGGAATGAATCTGCATAATAGGATATCAGTTTCATTGAAAATACTGTGAGTTTATATGATCTACCGTATTGCCCTCTGGAAATCTAAGTCAAGGTTACCAAAAATGTTATAAATATACCTGCGTCAGTCAGCTCAAAGATTCTGAAGTAATCCAATCCTATCATATCAAAATGATTGAGCTCCACGCAGGTGTGTGCGGAAAAAAAATAATTTACTGTTGAAACGTATCTACCGATTCGATCGATAGATTTTGCTTCCTCATAGGAAAATCTACTAGGATTGGTAGAATATTAATTGCGTATGCTTGGTTTCGCTTATAGTAGGGCCCGCCCGCCTTTGTGACGGTGCGGGATTCCTCGTCCCCTCCCTTCCTTTCCTATCCTTCCCCTGGAGGTGTCGTCGGGCTCTCATCGCGGCGATGCCTCCATTCCTTTTTCCTTCCTCTGTCCTTCCCCTCTCGAGAGGCACGGGCGTATAAGTCTCGGACTTCGTTCCCGGTCCTCGAGAGCGTAACCTTTGCGGGGCCCGCCCTGGGACCCCCGAACCCACTGTTGAAACGTAACTGACCAGTCACGAGTAGGAACGTAGCCAGTTTTTCAGCTATATATTTCGCTTGTACGATGCTGAAGGTTAAATTCATGGTATGGTATTTTGAGGAGAGGGCCGGCAGCAGAGGTCATTTGCGCTTTGAGGGAAGGGTCATTTACTTTATTTAGGGCCTGGATTTCAGATTGCACTATAAAGTTACTTTAAAAGGTACTAGTTAGGCGGAATGTAAACATTCATACGAGTTTGTAAACGTAATGAAGCATAAATATAGATATCACCGATTTAATTGCAGGACGGCGTCAATGGCTTCCACAAAGGTCTGTTCTGAACTTGATTTGGGTCCAGGTCCGTTTGATCAGGAAACTAGTCTACTGGGCCGCTTCTCTTTCTTTCTTGGAGTACCTAATTCGCCGTATGTCTTGGCGCAGGGCGTCATATCCACTCATTTCTTTTCCAAATTCCTCGTAAATAGCACATATCGGCCTTCACAACTGGGATCACAACATTTAAAATGTATAGCACAAACATCCATGCCCTGCTATAGTTAATCACTTTTAAATATAAGGGCCATTTGAAGAGAATTTAAATTCTGACTACGAATTCTAAACGAGAAATCGTGACATAAGTGATGGATAGTTATCATAAATAAATGTTTCAGGTACCTCGATGCGTTACCCATGCATTAACGCCCGCATGATTATGTACTATACGTGGAATATTATCAATGAATATATCATATGCAGGCTGCCGCAACACAGGTGCTGTTTCAAGGCGACGAAGCTTGCGGTAATGACATGCATATCTTGTTTCAATCCGAAATGGTTTTAAGCAATAAATCTATCCATCCATTATTTTACTCGCGGCGCTGTACTAAAATTACTCGATTATCAGTTGCTATAGTGACCAAGAGGTGAAGACATACGATTGCGAAAGCGTAGAGTAGTTGCTCCATAGTTGGTGATGAAATATTTTCACAATTCCGTCATTTTTGTCCATTCGTTCATTACCTCATTTAGTTATAAGTTGAATTATGTAGTTGATCAGAAGAAAATTTTAATTTTTCGTAATCGTGATTCATTGAATATAAAAGTGTTTAGTAAGAGCTGACTAAGCCTTTAAAGGATGGATCAATGATGTTGGTCAGGAATTAGAACAGGTGAATAAAGGGTTGATTGAAACTCAATGCTTGCTTAATCACACAATTAGCAATTAGCTACAAGTGGTCATATATTTAAGCGTTCCATCAAGCTGACGATGAACCCCACTCATAGAGTCGTCAAATTGACACCAAAACACGTTCTCCAATTTAAAAACGTGGCGCTAGTCGTTCAGAATATGCGCTGCCTGCATGATGAGTCCTGAGAAGAGCAAATAATTAGAGATGAAACAAAAAGAACCGAACTGCCAAAACCAACTGCTCACAGAAATTAGCTGGTTCGAAAATGTATAGTTCTATTAAACTCCCTGTTTCATGTCTGCACTGCGCACGTGCAGCGTTTTCGGTCCAATAGACCTGACCAAGAGGTATTTTGACCTGCAGCTTACGCCAGCTAGTGCCTTGTGGCTACAACAGATGGCGGCTACGATGCAGACCATCCAAGGCCACCGAAGTGCGTCATAGACGACCAAGTCCTTCCCCTTCCTTCTTTATAATCCCCCTCCGTCCACAAATATGAACAGTTTAACTACTGAACGGTTCGAACGCCCTAATATTTTGAATCAGTGTTCAAAGTATTAGGTAGGTTTTAGCCGTTCGTTTTCTCATGGTGTTCATTTCATTCTCATGGTGTTCATTTCATTCTCATGGTGTTTCTCGGAGGCCATTCAGTGCCCCACGGCGTTTATTTTTCGGAGGCTGTTCGTTTCCCCAGTGCGTTCATTTTTCGGAGGCTGTTTGTTTCCTTTGACTGTTCATTTGGGATCTCGCGTTCATTTTGATTTCGTATTTTTTTGAAAATTTGCGTTCTATGAACAGGGTGCGATGGTTCAGGTTCGCGGTCAATGTACGGTTATCTGTTCGTTATTTGTGCTATGGTTCGAAGTCAATTTTATCATCCGGCAAAAATGTATTATGATTAGTTATATTAATGCAAAAAATGTTTCTGCAAACGGAAAAGTAAAACATAAATTTCTTAATTATGTTATATCTGCTTTATATTTTGTTATAAAATTAATCGTGATAATATTACATTTTAACTGGGTTATTAAATATTTTATCCTGAATTGCTTTAAGAGGTGTGAAATGACGATTTCGGGAAACAAAAATGGCTTAAACTTTACTCAAATTACTTGTTTGTAGTGCAATGATAAATTGAAGGGAAGGATTTGGTACTCTTCCGAAGATAGTCTACGAAGGCATATATCCATTATTTTCGAATGAATGAAGACGATATGCCATCTACGGCGATTTTACTTGATGACATTAGGTTTTTCACGTCAAGACATTTTATGTATTATGCTGTGACCGCTTATCTTAATTGCACATAAATAATTATACGTTAAATTCACGGTATGCTATTTGGAGGAGGGAACCAAATGCTGAGGTCATTTGCGCTTTGAAGTAAGGATTTGGAAGGAAGGAAGGGTGGAGGGAAACCCGGTGTCTGCATTAGCTTACTTTTAACGGAAGGCGCCGAGGGGACTACGGCTTAATGTTCCATTGACTGACGTAATGTTGCGCTCGAAATGTCCTTCTCGCAAAATTCAAGCAGGGGTCAGGCAGTCTGACGTATCTCTGCCACCGCTGGGATTGGAACCCGAGCCCACGGCATGGGAAGCCAACACTGTAGCCACCACATTGACCCAATTCCCATTTAATTCATCGATTTTATTCGTTGACCTCAAGAAACGTAACTATATAGAAAAATGTAGTGCTAGGGCTTTTGAACTCATCATGGGCATCGCGGGTAAGCGTCGCAAGGGAAAACATTTTGAGGGTGTTGGTGCTACATCCCACCAAACACCCTCTGGATACGTGCCTGGTCACAATGGATAATATGAACTCCAAAACAAAATAAATGTAGCTATTTTTGCAAAATAAGATATTTAACAAATAATCTGGAATGAGAATACCTTAATAATTATATCAGGAATTTATAAAAATGCGCCTCATTCATGGTAACATTTTCACATGAGAATGTGTATAATTTAACATCATGTATTATTATAAATGTTGGAAAGTTTATCTTATGAAGGAAATGAATTGAATACAAACAATAATATATTAGAACTACATTTATTTTCCATCTGTTGTAACCTGATTTGTTCACTTTCTTGTGATTTTTATCGTTGATATATTAGAGAGGGTGGGCATTGATTTCAGTAACAATTTTTCTCCGTGCGTAGCAATATGAAGAGGATAGCGTATTGCTCCGTAATATTTTTATCAGAGCTACATCAAAGCTTTTAGACTCCATCCAAATGAATCATCTGTGACCGTTTATTATACCAAATATAAAATCGTTGCCTTTATCGTGCCGCGCAGTCCGTCACTGCTCCCTAGGCGCAAGTAACGCCTTGAAGCGGCGTAAATTAGAAAGTACTATTGTTAATTAGTATTTTTTGCAGACATATTTAGTCTTACAATTAATTTAATAGGATACACATTTTAGCCTTAATCTCAGCCTCTCTATTTTGATAAAGGATTATCAGTGAATAGCTAGAGGGCTATTGGATATACTTCATGTAGTCATGATTACACTACTCCGAATCGGCAAAAGAACTGTTCGTTTCAATCGCAGGGTGCATGATTTCCTGCTTATCGCAATTTAATAAGAGTAAATTCCTCACTTCCATCGGCGTATTTCGGTATTTCTGTGATATAAAAGGTGTTTAGTTTCATATAAATTGGTTCTGGGTCAGGAGGAGTTGGTGAAATAAGTCTTCATTGTTGGATATTCTAGGGCGCTTTCTGTTGAAGATTTCTCGGTGTTTTCTGGCGTCCTTATTTTGTGCTTCGATTGCCTCTTCAGATAGTCACCCAGAAACAACCTAATGGCCACATTCTTTCTCTGAAAACTTATAATTCTTTTCGTTATGCAAAATTGTCAGAAGCAATCCTTTCATTTTTTTGAGACTATGCTCAATGAATATTTCAAACGAGGATTCTGTAGTCGGCCTCCAAATGTGTCGTCAACCGCCACGCATTTTGATGGGCTCACAAAAGTTGAATTAAATAAGGAATAAAGTTTATAATAATGTGTATGCAAGGCATTAATTCATTGGCATGTGCCATCAATTTATACATTATTAAAAACCATATGATCACCACATTTTCTTTGATTTAATTAATTTATTCAAAATATACAGTTTATATTGGAGGATCTAAGAGAATATCACCAGTTCTGGTGAACCAGATGACCTTAGTGTAGACTGAGCTACGGGAATGGGTGACTGCATCATCTATGAAGAGACAGTGACCGGCATGCAAGTTTTAATGCTCATCATTGCCCATAGAATGCTTAGTAGGCATAGTTGCGACTCTTTACGACGCAATATACCTTGGTTTTGCTTGTGTGTCTCTCTTCCTATAAACTGTAAAATCACACGTAAAAACTGTTTTAAAGACATAAGAGTCAAATTTGAGTGGTATTCGTGAGTGGTGAAGTGTTTGCTATGATATTTGACGAAATTGACACCCACTATCGGCAAAGAGAGCTAAATTACGGTAACAAAAAATACAAAAACGGTATATTCACCACTCGCTGTCATTTAAGGTAAAAGTGCAAACTTCATTTTCAGGTTTTTTGTTCCAAAATATTGAAAGCCAAAAAATCTCAGCATATTTGATCGTAAAATAACGAAATGGTGCGCGAAAGAAAAACGGGAACGGTCAATTGTCCGCCCCTGATCATTCTAGTGCTAATTGCCCCTGGTCAGGGGGGATATTTATGAACATTCTCTTCAATACAAGATCATTGATTTCCCGGCGAATACTATAAAATCTTCTCAAGTAAGAAACCAGGAATGGTTTGAGTTGATTGTGAGTCAGTCTTTGCCTTCATGACAAGGGAATTTTTCATCGAAGCGTTGGTCTTAAACAGCCTTACCCGATGGCAAACTCTGGATGACTTTAAACTATCCTATACTATTTCGGCCACTTCGCTTCTTCATCAGGCAGCTTTTCATAGTGGGGTCGTTTTTCTTTTGCTTTTCAAGCCTTCGTTGGGGATACAAATGTCGATGATATTGTCACAGCAGTTAGCTATGTCGGCCGTAAGCCGACCATCCTTATCTTGTCCCATAACAAATGATCAGAGAGCACCCGTCTGCTTGCAACTTTGTGTGAAAAGTATGCATTCCTTATGTTACACAACCTCAACCCCCGACAACACATAAAAATGGAATTTTTCGATTACATTTTAAAATAATAGATGGATATAAAGATATATTTATTGATTACCACCATTACGAATTGAAACAAGATATACATGCAATGATTGCAAGCTAGGTTGCCTCAACTGAGTACCTGTGTTGAGGAAAACGTCATATGATAGGTATATATAAATTGCTGAAATTTATGAATATTACATCATAGCACGCATATAAATACATTGTAAATATTAACATAATAATACAAACTAGATATTGGAATCAAAAATGCAGTACAGGTGAAGCCAAGTAGATAATAATATTAATACAACATAGATTTTTAAAAATCTAGCAATATTAGCATCAGCCGATGGACAATTTTTCGATAGGTGCAACAATACTTTACTGCCTTTCTTATTATTTGTACAATCAGGTAGCATTTTGTAGTAATATTACTGTAAGTGCAGCGGAATAGGCGCGGGAATTATTCCCTGCCTTTTTCTACCTCACGTCACCCACCGCCCGCGCGCCGCCAAGTCCGCTGCTCGATCGTTACCTTCCTCACCTTTCCCGAGCGTGAGACTCAAGCGGAGCTGACAAAAGAACCTATCGCGGGTCGACGGATTGGATAGACAGCCCGCGGTCTCGTATACGATGCACGGCGTCGGGAAGTTGCCCCGTAGGCGAGTGTTGAGTTTACATCGCGTGAATAGAAGCCTTATCGAAGGAGGTCTTATTTTAATTCCTCCTATAAATGGCACCATATATACCCTAACATTGCAATATAAAAATATAATTCTTACGCAACAAATACGTGTTATTAAAAAGAAGTGAATAGCACCCTCCGCCCCTTAAATGGTTAAAACTTTCAAATTTGTTTGATGAGAAAGTTTGCATAAGTTTTAGAAGTACATTTCACATATTATAAATGAAAAACATGGTACGCAGTAAGATCATTTGCTTTCAGTCAGAGACAAGGATAATAATTATTAACTACACTCATTTACACCCGGAATGATTGCAACGTCTCCACAGGATTTTGGTGGCCATTTCGGAGCTAATCTCGTTATTTATTTTTTAAACCTGAGTTTTATTTAAGTTGCTGTTCTGTTCATGAATAGACTTCCTTACACCTGTAATGATTGCAGCGCCTCTTATGGAGTTTGGTGGCAAATACTCTTTTTGGGTCTAATACCCTTATTTAATCTGTACGGGCGTGCTGCGCCCGCTCCCAGCGGGCTTCCCCGGCTCTTTTCAATGCAGGTCCACCGAGGGATATGCACGTTTCTAATTTTAATATGTAGAAAAAAAGGCAGGGTCTTATGCACAAATTTAATTGGAATGTTCATGTTCAAATTGAGGTCAGAGGACCTCTTTAAACACAACATTGGAAGTAATTACACTAACCTCTGTTAATACTTGTTTAGCGTTTTCCTTAATATTTACAAAAATATTTTGAAAAGATCTTACCCTAGAGTGCTACATAAAGTTGGCCATGAGAGAATGCAGGGTGTGGCAGGAATAAGCCAGCTCTTTGCAAAGTCTGACCCTGAGCCTTGTTAATAGTCATCGCATAGGAAACCTATGGGAAATTTTCTGCGAGTCAAATTAAAAGGCATGGTGGGATCCGACGGCGTTAACTGTATTCTTGGGATGAGGACAATCTTGCCGGAATCGATGTTTTAATCGATTTTTTTTATTTTTAAAAACCAATTTTAGGAAACAATAGTAATATTTAGGAAGTAGGATATGCCGTCGCATGTTTTCTGATAAATTCTGTGCATTTTGGTACCCTTATTTGTAGAGTTTGGTTGCGTATAAGTTGAGAAAAAGGTATCTATACAGTAGAAATAATATGGAGTATTGATGAATTTTACTCGAGTTACCGATTCGATCATGGTAAAAGTGTAAATAAATGGCATTGTAATCCAGTTCTGAGATATCCTGAGAAATAAGCAGTCTAGATGATCAAAAAGTGGGCGTAATTGGAGTAGACACATTTTAGTTAGAAGGAAAAACAAACAAACAAGAAAGCGAGTGTCATAAAACGTGGTAAAAATGGGATTGGCGCCATCTGGGTGGTGCTTCCGGGTTGCTCAGTCTGAAACTGTTATAAATCTAACGTTCAGCTTGTGGAGGCTCAGAAATAAGCAGTTCCAAGTCCCTACAGTGGGTCCGTTCCACATTCTTGAGGCTATGTACTGGAGGGGCCTCAAAATGAAGTGCCTAAAGCGTAATCCTTAGCTGGAGTGGGACCAAGAAAAGGCTGCTGCATATTCCTCAACTTCTCCTTCACCCACTCACTTCCGCGGAAAGCCCCAGAGTGCGACACCATCACCGGACAGTGGCTATAAGATAAGCCTACGCGTGACCGACCGGTGGGCCACACTGTGCATAATGGAGTAAAAGCTTGACTTACCAGCGAGTCCCACCACGCTCTGAAAACGGAAGGGGAAGTTCAGTGCCGCAGCGAACGTATTAATACTCGGTGGGAGGGAACAGATCAAGCAACCGACTGGAGAATCCTGTGTTATTTATACGCTTTCGCCCGCTGGGGGCTCCAGGAATAGCAATCGAAACCTATCGGAATCTTAACTACTCCAACCATGAACTTCAAAGCAACTGACTATGTAGAATTGATTGACTGGAATGTAGTCTATCTACTCCACCTCTTCTTCGGAGAATTACCAATGAAGAAATAGCTTCCTTCATTGAATCAGGCGAAAAAACAGATTGGGATATTAAAAACTTCCCATGTCACTCGCAAGCAGTGGAGACGTGAGTGGAATTGGTAAGGGAGGAGGCATCCCTTAAGCTTTGTGGTTATCGATCCAGAGATGGATTTATTAGGGCTACATTCAAATCAAGGTCCATTATGTCAGACTTCACTACCAAATCGCAGTACAAAGTAGCGTTCAAAAACTAAAAGTTAAAAGTAGGACAAAAATGTAAATATTGTAATTAGCACTAACCCTCATTGGTTGGATTGAGGGAAGGGTGCGGGTGGAACCCGAAGTAAGGCCACCTCCCCGCGGCAAGTTCTGGGATGTTTAAATATTATTAAATCATATCTTAACAAAGGAGGAGCTACATAATCAAACATGTATTTTAGACTAAAATATTACCTCAAGTAATTATTACACAACCCAGAAAAATCGGCCTGATTGCCAAATTTATACATTTTTAATGATCTTGCACGATCGGATATACCTGTTTAAAGCCATCTATATATTAATATTAATAATAACCTATGCCGTTTGTAATAAGTTTTTGCCAAAGCGTTAAAAAATATAAAGTTAATTTTATTTTTTTACCACAAAAAAAACAATTTTTTTCATTTTTGTCATTTTTTCAGGTGCTTTGCGGGATCGGAAGATGACGTCCAATTTTAATAATTCTATTTTTCTTTTTCTTGTACTAACGTATCGCAACTTTTCCGCACTATAGCGACACGGAATTTTAAACTTGACTTTTTTCGCACAACCCTAAAGCGTAGTTTTCCGCGGCGTTTTCTAGATGATTTCTCCATGCTTCTGTGTTTCACCGCGTGGATCTTCTTTGCGACGACAGTGTCTCCGGTTTTCCAACCGGCGTCTTCAGGTCGATGTCTGGATTCAATTTTTGGTGACTTATATAGTGCATTCTTGACGCCAATTTTTCATGCTGGATGTTGATTGGTCCACCTCCTTTTTTCTCGTATGACTCTCATCCACGAGTTGTGGAGAGGGTAGCCGTCTTCTCTATTCATATTTTCAGGTATCTTGAATATTTCGATCTTCTTTTGCAACAACTGTTGCCTCGTCAAACAATATCTGGTGTGCGGGTTCACTCCATGCATCCTTCGCAATGGCGATGAGCAGAAATTGCGTATTTCTTGTGGCTCTTCTGTGTTCCTGGATGCGCACTTTCATTGATCTACACGTCTCTCCTATGTAGTCTTTGCCCCATGGACATGGAACCTTGTAGACACCTTCTTGAATGTCGTGCGGTAAAACGTCTTTTGGACCCGGTAGGACATCTCCAGTCTTGGTGACACAAGTGAATCTCGTTACAATGTTGTGCTGTCGTAGAATCCTAGCAATCTTCTCTGGGGTGCCAGATACAAACGGAATTACGGAAACGGATTATAGCGTGTGCCCTTGCTTCCGTCTGATCCTCCTTCTCATTGGTGTTTTGATTAGATGTTGTTAAAACGTCTTCGGTAAACTCCCTCTTTCTTCGATGTTCCACGTCAGCGGCCATTTTCAGGAACAGTTGTCCACTGTAGCCACTTCGTCTCAGTGTTTTTACGAGGAGTGTTTTCTCCGATGATATGGACTCGGTGTCGGAGATATCGTAGGCTCGTCGCATTAGTTAGGAAATCACTGAGTGTTTCTGAGCTGGATGATGACGGGATGATGAGTCTCACATTCCTCAAATTCCACATATTGTAATTTCCACACTTTTTAATTCCAAAACTTAACAACCAACCCAGGTTTTAACTCATTGTGTCATTTTCAAGTTTTCTTTTATTCTTTCATCATGGATAAATCGAAATTCCGCCAAATCAATCCTGAACCTATTTTATTCATTTGTGGAAGAAATTTCAAGCTCAAAACACCGCCCGTCGGATGGGACGTAAAGCCGTGATCCCCTCGATGCCATTCGTAAATAGTAGGCTAATACTAACGCCGCGTTTCTCTCCATCCTTATTTCCCTACCCTTCCCTTATGTCCAAAATAGCCGTAGGTGAAGCTTCCTTCAAATACCATGCCATGCATATCTTTGTTTTCTTATAATTAATTTTCAACTGATACATGGCCATTGTTTTTCCCATATTTTAATGCTTCTTTGAATATTTATCTACATCAGCGATGACTGCTGTGTCATCGGAAAATTGCGATGCAGCACTGAGTTGATATACTAAATACTACAGTATAATACAATGAAAAACTGATTGAAAATTTTGAATTTATGCTTAAAGTATAAGATTTAATTGAGTTATAATTCTTTACACTGCCTGTATGGGTGTTTTATATCTTTTATTCCAATTTCTCATGAATTTTATTCGTTCGTGAGTCAAGGGCGTACCCAGGATCAAAACTAGGGGGGGGAGGCAAGCCATGGTTGTTCAATTTGTAGGTAAGATTTAAACATGGAAAAGGTGAATGAATTCAATTTTTAAGGAAAGTGTAACAGCTCTATATTACTTTTAAAAATTATGTGCTTGAAAAAATACTATTTTCCTCAAAGAAATTCGCAATTTCTACCCCCTCCTGTCCCTCTCTGGGTACGCCCATGTCGTGAGTGGATTTGGCCTGAGGGTCCTCTCTCGGCCTACTCTATGGGCTGCATCTGAGAGTCATTTGTATAATGAATTCCTGCCGCTTTCATATTCATTAAATTGGACCTGCTAGCTTAGTGAATTAAGAGTGTTTGCCCGGAATGTGATAAGTCCGGGGTCTTCCTCTGGGTCATGGTAAAATGTATTCCATGTGTTTTCGGTCACCGTTGCAGTTCACACTACTGGTACTATTTTTATGAATGTGTACTGTTAATCGATGTTTTATCTAAAGTTTGAATTTATAATTACAATTTATAATATTAACTGTGGCATAACTCTCACAAGAGGAAAATGAGATGGACATCCGCACCGTAAGCTAACTTATATTGCCTGCCGAGACCGCTTCAAAACTTTTTCATAGCGGAAGATATAAGTGGTATCAACATGACTTGCATCACTAGCTTTTCCGGCTATTTACTACCCATATCCATTAAGAGTAGCCATGCACAATGGAATTACGTCTTATTAATTTACTACTCGGTATGAAATATAGCTGTTGCGCCAAATCCTATTATATTGTACAAAATAATTTGTTCGTGAAATAAGGACCGTTAGAGTCTGAATCTAAATCTACCTGCCACCTTATAGGCGTGTGGCACAGGAGTTGTATCTCTTAGATGTACGCTTTGGGTGCTAAGAATCAATATTTACTATGTTCCGTTATAATAGTGAAAACGAAAAACCTTCTCCACTCTGCAAAGTAACTCATTATATCCTTTCTAATATGCTTTCAGAGGATAGCGGCTGCCTTGTGGGAAGATCACTTGGCTGCTAATGGAAGGATACCGGGTTTTACTCCCAGGAGAAGCCTTTGGACGCCATTAAGTAAAATTCTGGAAGTGCTTGGGAGCCCAGGGAAAGGCATTAGCACCGTTAACCCGAATATATGATATTTGCCCAACTGTGGCTGAGCCTGGGATGACCTCTAACCTCACGTATCCAAAACAACCTGGTGAGTTTCTAAATGATTGAGCCTTTTATTACAGCGTGCTTATGTAGGTCCTACTGAACGATATCTTTCCTCAATTGGCTGAGCAAGGCATGCGTGGGGCCCAACCAATAGGTAGGACTTCCACTCGTGGCTGTTTTTCAACGAAATCAACTAGCTAGGATTCGTTCAGCTTGTCCTCAGAGGAGTGTAGGCTGAAAAAGTAAAAGGGAGGTACTCTTTTGCAATCGTTCGGCTACTTCATGTATGTGTAGAGAGCATATGGGATCCGTTGCAGGAAGACTTAATGCGTGAACTAAATATAATACAAAAGAAAGCTGAGCCAGTCGTGAAAAACTGCTATGGGTGTACAGAAAGCGTTACAGAAATGTTAAACAAATTAGAATGGTTGCCAATAGAAATTAGAAAGCTGCGCGCTAGACGTAGATCGAATTAGATATTGATAATGGATATCTTTAAAAGCGACACAGAGACCATCATATTAGACCTCACTTTATTTCTTGCTGATGAAGACAATCGTCGAAGGACAAGTGGAAGGCAAGAATGGAAAAGGAAGACCTCGAACAAAATATACGGAACAAGTAAAGAGAGATGTGAAAGAGAAGAAATACGTAGGTGTGAAAAGATTAGCTGATAGGAGAACTGAGTGGAGAGCTGCGTCAAACCAATCCTAGGATTGTTGACCAGTGATGATGATGAACACAGAAACAATAAATTAAGAGAGAGATTTAGAGCGAAGATATAATTATGGGAATTCTTTTTTTTCCGTCTAATGACTTTACTAAATGCTAGGCTTAATTTAGTTTGAGCATTACCATCTTATAAGTTAACAGCTGGTGTCCTACACCCCCCGCGACACGTCTCTAGAGGCGTCTTGAGGAGTAGTATGTACATGTAGAATTTACGTTGTATGTATTTAATTCATGCATTTAATGTTACTGAGGGATCCCGAATGCGTGCCACTCATTTTAGTTACGGGCCTTTTAGTATGCAGTGGCGGTCCTCTTTCACTTTACGTCCGGAGATCTTCCCTATCCATTATAGACTAATTCTTGTTTATCTTGCACTCTCTCGCAAATGCTTCTTACCTCAGTAATGGTTTGATTTTGTCGCCATTTTTAGATATTTGGGTTCACCCTACCCCTTTATTCACTCAATCCAAGACGTATGCAGTTCAGATGGAGATATCTTATGCAGAAGTGTCATGCTTTTGCTGAAATTTGATTATTCACTGGGAAGTGTGAAAGTCAGTTATTTCGGTCAATCCTAACTTATTTACGAAAGTTTTTGTTTGTCATGAAAATTGGCCTCAAAGGTGTCGATAGTAATTTACTTAGCGAATGTACTTCTATATAGTAATTTGGAATAAAATTAAATTTATAATCATGATAATTATCATCAGCGATATCATTAACGCGGGGCTTATTCTAAATCTGCACGGTGGTGAAATTTGCATTACTTGGAATTTCAAAAAATGCTATGGAACGGTAATGTAACCACGGGTGCAGAACACTACGATATCCAGGATATTCAATTTCTATGGCAATTTTAACGAGGTTACTTGATGGGCCGAATGGGTCTAACATTTATGAACCTCGATTTGTAATGTGAAGTGTAGATTCTGAACAGCGCAGTTTTCTGCACAGTGGCCCGAAAAGCCAAAGGTCCGTGGTTCGATTTCCGGTCCAGGGGAGTCTTTCTCATGAAAATTAATGTGAATCATCAATAACGCTGTGGTATATATGCCTTGGCCGAGTATAGCCGAGAGTTCTGAAATTAGTTTGAAACATCTCTTAACTATGTCATCAGCTAACGTTATGATATGCGCATATCTCAGCATAGCCCTGTTTATCGTTTATTCGTTTGCTTTTTAGGATTGCTGCTAAGGAATTTTTTCTTGGAATTTCTAGATCAGAAGCACGAAGGTATTAATTTTTAAAATCAATGTCATCTCCTACTTGGCGACGTCAAATGGCGATAGGACAGAAAAATTAAGGACAGACCTTTCTTGCAAGGGTATGGCAAAAGAAATTTTCTCAGGAAATAATAAAGAGCAGAGCAAAGGAGGAAGAAAGGAAGCGGAGAATATATAGGAGCTCACTTTATTTTCCACATTTACACGCAATCTTCCCCTCCGGGACACGACCCATTACACAAGCAAAATACGGTTTCGCGGCTTGAATGATTTCGCCTTTACCACTGAGTCTCGTTTAATACATCGTCTTCCAGGCGACTTGTCTAGCACTCGTTATCACTCTCCGATCGCCACCAATCCGCTCGTGGTGACGGAACCCGGAAAGCGTAAATAGATGACCGAAATGCAATCGGGGAAACAGATTAGAAGAGCAAATAAGAAAGGGAACAAAGAATGGTGCCCATCTAACCGTCCTTTGAGAAGCTAATTTACTATTTAAATAAAATTAAAGATAATTTTTCCGGTGAATCTTCTCGCTATAGCCTGAAAAATATATTGCAAGGAGGAGTAAGTTGGGGAAGCTGTAAGAGAAAACCTCTAAAATTTCATTCATCGCTTTGAGCTTTCTGAAATCTTATCGTTCATTTCATTCATAACATTGAGCTTTCATTAAATATTATATTCCTACATTCCCTGTTAATTCATCAATCAAGTAAATATCAACTGATCACGGTTACCGAGAGATGTATTAATCAACGGCAACTTTACTCAATGGATAACACAAGATGAACCTTTGCATTTTAAAGTAATAATTCGAACTGATTAAATAGTTTTAACTGTTTTCTTAATTTTACTTTAAAATCGAGGTCATAGTCAAGCTATTTCATATTGTTTTCAGGGCATGAAATCGAATGATCTTGAACGAAAAGTGTAAGTTTTATCCTCCAATCCGTACAATGTCTGTAATTTATCCTACAGCAATGTGTCAAGATTTTAGATTTTTGGTGAGTCATGAGGTCGTGATTACCTTCCTTCGAATATTAGTTGCTCGGTTGGAAATGCTGAAGAAGTAGTGTAGAAGAATCACCAAATAAATCGGTATTCCAGATTTCCTATCGTCACAGGAGTTATCAGTTTTAGCGTTTCAGCTAATGTGTGTTGAACGTCGAATCCAATTGACCTACCTAATGCCTGGATCCTTCTACGCGACGTAACAAGCTGCGGGGCTGAAACTTCTCTCATGGTAATTTTCACCAGACTTAGCGATTTGAAATCTCGATGTTAGCATTATGGCCGATTTTTAGTTCCTAGTTTACATCAGAACACCGAATTCAATATTAGTTATTTTATATATTTCTTACGTCTCTCTAATTTTCGAGAGTCTCTAATGTGTTTCAAAATTATAGATGATAAAAGAGGGAAGTCATACATACTGACTGAGTTCCAGTCATCTGTTGCTTGATTAAAATAAGTTATATTACCCATTTATTATGCCCCTCTAATTTTTACGAGTCTCTAATGCGTTTCAAAATTGTGGTCAATGAAAGACGGAAATCAAGATTTTAGATTTTTGATGACTCGTGAAATATTTAATCTTGAAACGTGAAAATGAAAATCTTTAACTTATCCTGAATATTTGTCGCTCGATTAGAAATGCTTAAAAATAGCGTGGACTATTTACGGAATAAATTGGTATAGTTGATTTTTTGTAGCAAGTAACATTTATTGTCACAGGAATTATTATTTTTATTGTCACAGGGATTATCAGTTTTAACATTGACCTACATCTAGCCAGCTTTTGCTTGTTGAAATCTTTTATCGATCGAATGCCTTTTGTCAATATTGGTGTTTGGCATTCATAGAGAGAATTGTTGAGTTTTAAACCTTTGATGAAATATTCATTGCATAATTATGCTTTTCCGTGTCGACTGCGTCAAAAACAGTGAAATGGAGTATGGAAATAATATAAAGGCGGTTTAAAGGATTTTCGTACAGTTATCGAATTTTCAGCAGGCATCTTTCGTAAATTACCAATAAGATAATGCTTACTTTTTCTAATTTTATACTTTCTTTGATTCAAGGCGTGTTGATACCCTACTAATGATATCTAATTGAACAAGGAAAATATTTATGATTGCTGAAGCACTAAAATGCCGGTGGGGGGTGATTTTGACACCCAACGCGTAAAGTTTTTGCGGAGCTGGCCTTTGAAGAGTGTTGTAGAAAAAAATCTTTCTTGACTTTTATTCTCGTAAGTATTTTGAGCTATATTTTGTGAATGACTTGCCTTGAAACCAGCCCATTTTTACCGTGGCTACACTTATTGGTGTCGTGGCGCGTTCAGTGCAGTGCAGTGAAGCGTGTGACAATGCAGTTGGATATGCCGAGCCTATGTGTCCGGCTGCCTGGCTCACTATCAGGCGTGGAGTTCGGCGAACTGACCCGTTATCGTATCGTGACCTATTGAGACCTGCTACTCGTCTTGCGTCTGTAGTTTTGATAATGGCACCGTAAGAACGTGTTACTCCGGAGCAATGTATTGTATAACTGAATGACATTTCTTAAGGCGTTTCGGAGAAAGGTTCTGAGGAAGATATTGAGTCGGACAGCAAATTGGCTTACAAAAGAGGTGCAGTCAAGTTCATCCAAAAGCAATGAAAATAGTAAGCACGGCAACTTTCGTTGTTTTTTATATTTTACTGTATTAATTTGGTTACGAAAGATACACGTTTCTTTTACAATACGCATTTACATGAGTGAGTCATTGTATATGCTACTATGTATGCTATTAACAATGTGTTCCTCATTGTGTTTGTAGATGAACCTGGATGTGCACTGGCTATCGGACAGAAGAAATTTATGCGTGGTCGCGAGGTGTGGAACAATAGCCTGGGCCATACATAACCATTGAAGAACAGTTGTTTCCGAGCAAAGCTAGAAGTCCATTCACGCAGTCCATGGCATCAAGGCCTGATAAATATGGGCAAGAATACTGACTTGCAGTAGATAAGGAGAGTAAATATTTCATATATTTTGAGGGATTTCTTTACCTTGTCAAGGATGACTCTCGTCAAGCTGGCAATCGCGTTTCAGATCAAGTTATATAGAAAGTTATGCAGATCTACTTGAGTGGAAATGTCACTACTGGCAATTATTACACATCACTTTTGCTTGAGTTGCTCGAGAAAAAGGGAACAGGTTTTGGTAACTGTAAGTATGGGAAGTAAGGGAATCCATGTTGAAATAAAAGCTTCTCTGGAAGAGTTTTATTCAACTAAATGGGTGGCGTAACACTTACTGGTTATATCACGGAAAACCGACAAAATGTGTCCTAGTTTTCACAAAGCTCTCTTCACCTGCATATTGAAATTAAAGACCACTGTAAGAAATCACCCGAATCTGTAAAGTGTTATAATGAGGCACAATTTGAAGTAGATATTATATTGATTTGTTGGGGCGGAAGTATTCGGTCAGAACTGGAACCAGGAAATAGCACGTTCATTATTATCAGAATACTCTTGAGTTGGCCGCTATAAATGCTTGGGTAATCGATAAGGAAATAACTTCACTACAGATATCCCGAAAATATTTTTGCAAAAGCTAGTGTAAGAGCAAGAAAGTCCTTGCATTGCGTCAAAAAATATTTGTCAACCTTCTAAAGAGTGTGAAGAGGTTCGACTTTCAGAACGGACTAGGAACTGTCAAGTAAAGATGAAATAAAAAAAACCGAACAGTTGGTTTTAGGAAGCTGTGTAAAAATATGCCCCATGTACAGCCAAAATAGGGCGAAATTGCAACAAATGTAAAGAATCTGCAATTTAGATAAAGCTTTTTGTAGGTCTCCACGAAATATTTTTCGATTTCTTTTTGTGTTTTGCTAAGTTTTTGCTGTCTTTTAAACAAATTTGTAGTTTAATAATCGTGTTATATTTTATTGTTTTCTAATTTTCATCTTTTAAAACAAACTTCCACATTCGAAGACGAAAACCAGTTGCAAAGAAAGATGCCGCAGTCCAAGAGAGTAGATTTTTTTGCAAAAGTGGTTTTTCTTCAATAGTATTCTCCTAAAACATTAATTTTTGAAAATATTAAGGAAACAAAAACAAATATTGCTCAAAGTTGACGCATTAACACTGGTGAATTTGAAAAAATAATCTGCAACGTAACACGCCTATAAGAACATGGGTGTCAAAATCGCACCCTCCCAGCATTCTTGGGGGATACAAATTGCCCGGAATTCTAGTGTTAATGACATTAATATCATTTGAAATATGTGTATATTTTACTGTTGGAGGAAAATTAAGTAGATTTCTCATTACACGTTTTAACATTCAAAACATTTGAAGGTTTTATTAGTAAAATTAATATCAATTAAAAGGTCCGTACGTTTTACTGGTGAAGGAAAATTTGCTATCATCAATTCAAATAAATACACAGCTTTATCCTCGTGTATCTGAAAGTTCTGAGCCCGATTATGCGATTACGTAATTTTTTATGCCAGAGGACGTATGCTTAATATTTTTTCCCGTTGAAAAACCAAAATCCTACCGATGACAAGGATGTTTTTAAATAATGGCTGGCTAAGCCACTCAGTGCAGAAGGTGTCCTCTAAGGGTGGACCCACATTTCGCTATGGATCTCGTAGCAATTTTTTTTCGAAGGATTAAAGTTGGTTATCAAGAGGTTATTTCCAAAATGAATGCTTCCATAGGTAAAAAAGTATCTTTTTCTAGAAATGAACTAGATGATCATCTGTTCAATTATTCAGCAATCAGTTCATTTCATAGGTAAAAAAGTATCTTCTTCACCCTTAGTACCCTCACTTTGATTATTTTCAAATGTATTTACAATATGCCAGTTGTGAAAGCTCGGAATGTTTTGTGCGGGAATGAATCATGAGTCTTTGTTGAGCATTGTTAATTATGTAACCGCCGTTGTAAAGGCCGTTATGTGCTGTTCACTGAGAAGTTGGAAAATAAATAAATGAATACGGCGCCCTTCACCAACGCATACGGTAGGTTAGCTACACCATAAAGAAGGAGAGGTGATCGAATAGACTTGTCAACTGATCCAACGGACCTAGGATCAAATCCAATCCAGAATCGGCCTATGCGGGAGCACTATGATTCTTTTCAAATATCTTTGTGACTGGCCTATTCGTGCAAGCTCGAAATGTTTCGAGCGGCGTCACGGATGGAGGTGGGGTCTAAGGCACTAGGGATGTTGGATTGGGAGAGAGGAACGTGGACGTTGCCTGGTTTCCTCGAAGTCTTTGTCAGTGCATCAAAAAGAAGGACTGGGTCAAAAACCCCCTTCCCACTTGGCAACACACCTGGCTTAACAAGATACACGGAGCCGCAATAATTTTCCACTCTATTTTGTTCTCTCAACCGCTTTCAACGTTTGCACGTCATTATCAAGAGCTGTCTCTATAATAAATATGTCAGAATAAAATAATGTGGGCATTTATTACAACTGTTTTTATCTTATGAGGTACAACGAATTTCCATAAAGGGAACTCGTCAACAATCGATCTGATAGCTACCTTACTCACGAAGCGTGCACCACGTGCGTCTGAAATCGACTAAATATCTCAAAGGCTAGGCTCCGCCTATCACATTTCGGCTGGTTCTCAGGAAGTTACCTGCCCTCCGCCCTCAACCCAAAATATCTTGGGCCTGCTTATCAATCGTAAAGATATTTGAAATGAATTAGAAGATCATCTGCTCAGTAAAAGCTAGGACAGCCATTCGTCCCGGTAGATCCTTGTAATTAACATACCCCATGTCCCTAGCTTGGTCCACTCTTTCTCGTCTTTAAGCTAATCGAAGACGGAAATGTCATGTGCTCTACATTGAAATATGCAACCTGTCAGGCACCTGTCGAGCTCAAAATTGGCCCATTTCTCTTCTTCCCAATCAAAAACTAGTTTTCTCCCACACTATTATAATTTTATATTAAATTATTATTTTCATCTCCAAGTAATTTATAAAGGAGAAAAAAGTGAAACTATACTACGATTGCAATTTTAAGATGTTTATTTCAATCAGAGATTTTTTCATTTGCAGGTATAGGGGAATGCGGGTATAGGGAATTCAACTTAAGTTGATTATCGCTCTGTGTACGCTGAAATTTAACCCAAAAAAGAGCTGAAAAAGAAGCTGATGTTGCAGTAATTGAATAACCATGAGATTTAAACGCGAAAAAGGCGAGTGATTTATTTGTTATGAGCGTCGATCAGGATTGAAGAGTTTTTAGCGATTGAAAAAAAAATGCAGTAGAAATCAAATTTTACCGTAGGTATATTCCCCATTTCTGCACATACGAAGACTACTCACAAACACTGCTAATTGACAGTCTAGTGGTAAATGCGATGGAATAACGGAAGCAGCACTTCAATTTAGGCGTCTAGTTTTACGTGCCAATTTCACCCGAAATTTGGGTGATTCATTTCTAATGTGAGAGTTGATTTATTACAGCCTCGTTATACGCATTTCGCTGATGTGGATTCGTGCTCTTTGGCTTCTGATGGATTAGAGCCTTATATGAAAATTATTTTTTTGAGAGGACTTGATGTTTATTGGCCTATTTCACTAGAGTGTCTTCATTTGTAATTGTAAAGGAAATTGAGTGACTCTTGAACTTCTCAAAATGCATTCAATCATAGTATCGTAAGTAATAAGTAAGTAATGCTATCATATTGTATTACTTAAGCCTTTACGTGAATTTGAGGGCGATAAAGAAATATCTCAATAGAAATAAGCCTATAAATTAAGGTAATCAGTAGCCTTTGTGCTGATCATGGAGTAAAAAATTAGCAACTTCTGTAAGAAATGATGAATAGCAAGATCTACATTGAGTATCCGAAGTATAAACTGACGCTATATAACTATTTAAGATTTAAGTATGAATTTTGACGGAATTATGACCTTATCCAATTTATTAATTCTATTTTTCTTATTTCCTTATGTATTCGGATGTATTTTTAACATTGAAGCCACTGAAGTCAATCTCGAAAATATTGAAGTTAAGGTGGAGGAAAGGCTTTTTTTTAAGTTTGTGAGGACTACTGAGAGTTTTGTGCTGAAGATTCCCTGTGGGAAGATGAAACTATGGCTAAGATGCCTACGGAACTCGTATCAGATATTGAGGCTGAGCCATTATCACATTTCATACCTTGTTGTGACTAATTATATAATTTCTGTACGTAATGGCAGCGTCGTCGCATGTTTTTCTTGATCTATTGAATCTGTTTCAAAGCAAGTATGTTGTCGAGAATCATGGGCGGAGTTTGGAGTTTTATATTGGGAAGGTGGTTACACCAGCCGTTTTAAAAAACGAATAGGAGAGCACTTTAGAGTGATTTGACTACTAAGATCCACCTAGCATTTATCAAATATCGCTCGAAGTACATTTAAACCAACTTCAATGGGTGAATTTGAAATAATAATAGCATCTTAGCCATATTTTAGTGAGTTATTCTACTCACGGTATTTGCTGCGATTTGTTCTTTCTGATGAGCTTTTTTCTCTAATGGCAATGTCGGCGAAGTAATTTTTCTCCTTTACCCGTGATTATGACTTCAGAATCACTATTTAGGTGCATAATTGTTCATAGTGATATCATTGACTTTATTTAAATACTTTTGACTGACCCATTTATCTGGTCATGGTCATGGTTTATCGTTTGGACACTGAATCAAATGGAATATTTTTACATTTTCGTCATACATATATTTGTAAATAGGACGAGCTGTTGAGAAATAGCCTTTTCAACAAGAGAAAAGATATAGGTAGAAAAATATCTCCATGTTACGGTTTATTCTATAGAATAAACAAGACTAATGAAATTTACATTCAGAAATTTATTTTTAATGGAGAATTGTTACTATATCCTCGACTTACTATGGCTGCAGCGAGCAATTAAACTTAAGATTAAATACGATGCTTGCATTGACATAAAATGAAAAACTCGCCGGAATAATAATAATTACCTAAAATTGGAATTATGGATAGTAAACTGTAGGCAGCTGTTGATGTAAATTCCTTAACTTCATACTTGAAACAAAGCATGATTATGCGTGTCCATTAATGGTAACGAAACACACTGGATTCCACGGAATATGAACTGCTGTTTGAGGAAGCTAGCATCCCATAGAGCCTACTAACTGATGTATGACACAGTTGCTCATCGGGGAAGATTGGTATCGCATAGACCATCAAATTGAATGTCACAGAAATAGGTCAGATAATTGCCGTGTGCTGGGGCTGCAATATTTCGCTCTCTTACCCTACTGCATCCCTGCGTTGTCCCTCTTAAATATTCCAGGGGATCATCCTCCGAACATTTTCTCCGTTACGCCCAGAAGTTGTTCAGTCCCGCGCACAATGACCAGAATATTAGTTGTCTGTCCGTGCGCCGGTCGTTTATAAAAAGCGAAGTAGCTGATGCAATTTATGCATGTGGATATAAACATTTATGGTATAAATTTGAGATATAGCTGCACAAGCTGCTCAAACATTTGAACGTTGTATCTAACGGATTAATCAAACAATTATTTAGTTTTTTTTATTGTATGGAAATTTTTAAACTTTGCATACACTTTGCTTTTCATTATTTTTAATTTTTCATTACATAGTTAAAATTAAATTATATCAAAACCAAGGCCTAAAATTGTGAACATAGGTAAAAATGTTATGTGCGATCAACACTACTCGCTGAATATTTCATACTTCATTTAATGACCGATCCCTCCGGTTAAAATCAGATGCTACGGGTTATCACCGTAAGAGCGAATAATCAAAGATTGAATCATGTAACATCGATAACATTACATTAAAAATGTATAACTTGACGATAGAGAAATATCCCACGTTCTTATAGGATTAAACTCTGGATATAAGATGGAACCATACCCAGGAGTGATTAACTGTAGCAGGCGCATCATAGCACCAACAATTCTTTGAGTTAACATCTTCTCTCTCTGGTTACCTTAGGAATTTAGGTGAATCCTCCCCTCTCGTAATTGCTAACGTAGTTCATGCGCGGCCCCTATTATCTATGCATCATCACGATGCTCTATCCTCAGGGGATTTCCCAAGTCTGTTTACGCAACCACATAGATCTTGCCGTGGTCGGTTATAAAGCAAGGAAATTGAAACATTCGGTGCTACCTTCTGTATTACTCCTATGGAAAGGGAAAAGACGAGCAGAACATACCGAGGAAGCAGTAATTCAAGACATTAATCATTTTCCTTCTAAACATTCATTGAAATACATTCTGCTGCAGTTTCTAGTCCACCATCATCATGAATGCCCGGAGTTAAGTAAATTATTTCACAATATATAATTTATTCTATCGATAGAAATATTCATTGGCGGAATTATTTTTTATGTAATGTTAAGTCAGCATGAGAATTAGTAATTTGGGTAACGATGCAATATTATTTCATCTGTCCATTATTATATTGAATAGTAGTTATCCAATTTTATTCGTCACATTGTTAGAGCCGTAGGTATAGTAGCTAAATAATGTTGTAAATTATGCTTTTCGCATCAAATATTTAGATTCAACTTAGTAATTCAGTTTTATTTTCTGAGTTATGGAAGGCATAATTATTACTTGTTTACGCGAAATATTCTACTCATTCGTTTAATTTATCCCCAGCATAGAGATGGCAAATATTGACGGGCCGGCGGGGTGTGTAAATATTACTTCAATTGAAATGCACCTAAGAGAATGGAAAAACATAAAAACTCGCAGTAGAGAAAATAGACTGATGTTGTAAAAATTCACATTAGCAAATGAGAATAATAGGATATTTAAATGCGTAGAGCATCATTGGCGTACGCGTGGAGTAATATTTAGAAATTCTAGATAACATATAGATAAATGTCGGTGTTTTTTTCGCCATCTCTTCAATAAATAATTCGTTTAAATTTGAAAGCACCATTTTCCCCTGCCATCGCCACCACAGCAGAAGTATGGTACTAAGATCACTTGTTGTTTATCAAAGAAGGAAATCAGCATCATAATTTTTCCTTTTTCTGGCGTAAATATTTGCTAATATAATGTTGGAGTTGTGGATTGTTATCATATTGCATTGGTTTTTAGCTTTTTTGAAACTTAGAATAAATATTTTATATTTAATAGGAGTTTTAAATCATGACGTATTCTTTCTATGGTGCTTAAATGCAAACGAACTAATCCAATGCCATACTAATATTTCACTCACTTTGTTTGCTAAAAGAATGAATGTATAATTAATTAAGTATAAATGTAGAATATTAAAATTTTGAATGCAAATTTACATTAACCAACCAAAATTAACAGGCATGATCAAGTTTTTTTTTCAAAGTTTGAGATGAGACTTTTAACTTCAATATATGTAATTGGTTGAATTTTCCTCTATTGCATATGAGTTCCTGGAATTTAAATTAATAAAAAAACGCGAAGGAAAGTTTTAACGTTGATCATTTTAAAAGGAGCGGTCTTTTCCCCCTTTCATTAAGAATATTTTGAGTAAAATACTTTTTTTGTAGCTATTCTAGTTGGTTTGAGGAAATTCTTAGTAAATACAGATACGAGACTAATGGATACATTTTATCAGAGGGTAGATGGCAAAGCTGACGAAATCCTTCTCTTGCTTCGCGGAAGAGAGTTCATCGGACACATAAAGGAAGAACTTAAAGCATGGAGTTAATTTTATGAAACGCACAACGCCGTCGATGAAACGTCGAACATTAATGATGCTTTCAAAAAATCGGTTTGGAGTGCGCAAGGTAAAATACCATAAGATAGATGTTAATATAGGATAATTCTTACTAATTAGTACTTAAGGTGGCTAAATGATTGTGCTCGACACGGAGAACCTCCTAAGATGTGATAATAGACTAGTAAATGTACAGCATAACCAAATACACAAATAATATCTACACTAAGTTATTTTTATCTCAACAAGTAAACGGCGAGATACAATGAGAAAATAAGAAACTAGTATAGAAAGAAATTCTAAGCGATTACCCAAAGTTTTAGCGCATTGCAGTACCACGGCAACCATATATTTTAGAGATGAGTCTGACGGAGTAGAGGTATGATTAATATAAAATTAAACAAATTAGACTCAAATGGATTAATAATGCCTTTTTAATTGAGCATAAAAATGTACTCTTGTAATCAGTTCATTCATTCTGTTTAGTGTATTCAAAAAAACGTTGGAGGAATTGAAATTGAACAATAGGCAACAAACGAAATCATGTGAAATATAATATATTCATTTCAAATGCATTGCATGAAATAAAACTTTGAATGAAAACAAAATGGAACGTGAATAGAACTAATATACTACTACATATATAATATAGTACTAATATAAATAAATAAATATATACGTACTCCCCTTTTTTCTTTAATTGGGTAATGATATTAATGACTATTAATTCACCCAATTAATTAACCCAAATATCAATAACTATAAATTCATAGATAAGGATAGGAATACACAGCAGAAAAAGGAAAAGGACAGCGGTGCTGCGGTAGATGGAAAAAGTCAGAAATCACACGACGAAAGTGTGGCCGGAGTGGGTTTCGAACTCAATACCTTTCGATAACGCATCGGATGCTGTACCAGTTGCTCTACTAGAACGCCTTAGTTCATCTTTATTGCGATTTATACACAGAAATTCCCCTTTACTGGTAGAACATTCGACGCATAATGGAAAGGTTCTAGGTGTGACTCCCTGTCAGACTGCATTTTTACCCAATGATTTCATTTCTAGCTTTTGCATCTGCCACAGCACCGTTTTCCTCATGTTTTTTCTCCTATTGTTCCTATTAATTTCCTGCTATCGTATGAGTGTGTATCTTTCCTTTCTTCCTTGTGTTCTCGTCCATTTCTTCTGTTGGTGAGTGGTGAGCTGCCCCAGTGCCATCTATTGGTTACTCTTGTGGGCCAAAGCAAAGGGAGTTTTTTGTGCATAAACCCCCGCCGAAATAACTGTAAATCTAAGCGTCCTGGTAGCGCAACTGGTAGAGAACCTGGCCGTCAACCATGAGGTTCTGGGGTCGAGTCCCATTAAGGCCGCATTTTTACCCTCTGATTTCTGGCTTTTTTTTTCATCTATCACAGCACCTCGTCCTTTTTCCAATGACACATAAATACACACTCACACGGGAAAATAAAACTGGAATATTTCGAAGTAGTGACTTCTTCATCAGCCTGAGTCAGAATAGGGAGGAAAGGAGTGCGTTGGACAAGGGAAAGGGGGGAGAGGTGTATTGGGGAGGGGGTTCTAATAAAGAATTTCTCATTCCTAAATGCTGAGCAACTATGGAGGTCATCTACTGGAATGAGACATTTTCGATGCTAATGAATTCTGAGTTGACGAAGCGCATCAAATTTCCACTCTGGTAGGCAAGAGGATAAGAAAGGGATAAAACACGCTAAAGAATGAATGGGGAATGAATTTTGGCAGGGACTGTCAAAGCCGAGGTCATAATGTAATAATGGGACGAAATTGGAACTTATTCTTTTGTCGGTGAGTGGAAAAGTCTCAGAGCGCAGTCCATGACTCAAACATCTCTTTATTACTCGTGCGCATAAACATTTTTGGTTTAATTCTTTCATTGTGAGTACTATCCATGAATATAACAAATTTTCTTATGAGTTCGTAAAAAATTGTGCATTTTCAAAATGATGTGTAATATTAGTACGTTTTATCAAAATTCAATGCAGTTGGTCAATCCGCAAAATGAAAGTTTCACGTGTTCTGCGAAACAGTAAAACTATAAAATGATATTATTAAAGTTATTTCCTTATCAATTAGTGGTCCTTTGTAGTAAACGTTTATCGGACTATCTCATGAATACGCCGGTATATTTGTGCATGGCGTTTTTCTTTGGATTAAACAGCTTTCTTTATAAGAACTAAACAAATTTATATATCCCTTGTTTTGCGGTCTTTTGGCATCAGCCAAAGGGTGGTTCATGTCTTACAAATTTCCTCCACTTCTCGTGATAAATTTAATACCTCAGTAACCTCGGTTGCCTCAGCCGTCTCAGCTCAGATGCGCGCGCTGGTTGCATCTCATGTTTTCTCTGTATTATCTTTAATCTTACTTAGAGTCTCTATCCATTTTTCTTCCTATATTTCATGGATTTCATTTGCCTTGGAGAGAGATGGAGTATGAAGGACGAACCATCAATAAAGTTATTGGTACATCCTTTCAAAAATATGGAATTTTTGATAATTGTTTCCTCTTTGATCACTAGACCGGATGATATTCAACTAAAGCTATTTACAATAGAAACGAAAAGTTAATTCAGCGCAAACTTTTCCTTATGATATGCTGCTTTAAAGAGCTCAAACATTTCCAGAAGAAATCAATTTCAATCAACTTGCCGGGAATTTATAGCAGTGTCAAATTTCCAAAATGTTTTGCGAGCACGTAGGTGATTTCGGTGATATTTTAGTCAAATTGCATTCAATAATTACGATTTTGTGGTTAAAATTCGGTTATAATTTACGATCTGATCGCATTAGACGGTTTTCAGAGGATATTTAGGAGATGAGTATTTTTAATTTTAAATGTCATAAGTGACTGCACTGAACCATTGCTTATGCTACTGCTTTGTTTTCGAAAAATTATTATCACTTTAAGTCGATACTTCCGTATAGTGACCAGTCTCACTGACCGCTTGTTCCTCATTTCAACGATTGGTCGTATGTCTACTCACCAACCTGTCACAGCATTC
This sequence comes from Ischnura elegans, assembly GCF_921293095.1. NCBI lineage: Eukaryota > Metazoa > Arthropoda > Insecta > Odonata > Coenagrionidae > Ischnura > Ischnura elegans. The sequence goes on from NC_060259.1 coordinate 46,478,440, forward strand.
TGACTGACCAGTCAGATGACGGCAAGCGTAAATTATAGAATTTTCTCCGGTTTATTCTACGGTACATTTTCTATGGTTAAATGCCGCCTACTTCTATTTCACCTTTTATAAGAAATATTAATTAAGGGAGCATAAAATATTTGAGCTGAGCAATAAGCCGAAACCCTATTTTGGCATCTTGTTGTAAAAATCTGGTGGATATTTCGTGGAACGGATATTGATTATTTTTTGCGTGCTGATACATTTTTCCTGCTCTTATAAACTATATTACTTACCACGTAATATTTATTTTAGAAGCGCAGGAACCTGTGATTTGCACAATGGCATATTTCATATTTAATTCTTTACATGCGTGTAGATTTATGAATATATATTGCTGTTAATAAATTTTTGATATTCCGCCAATTCAACTTTGGAGAGCTCATCTCTACATGCTTGTGATTGTGATCCTTACGTGGAACATCCTTTCGCTCACTTTGAACTTCAATTTTTGAAATAGCCCTTCGGGACAAAGCTTTGGTACCCATTCTTGCTGAAGTACCTCTACCCTTGATTTTACACTGTGTTGCGATCATAGCGGTATTAATCGGGATTTGCTTGCAATTTGATGATAATGTCCATATCGTATCCTAAACTCAGCATAGGCGTTGCCATTCTAGGCTATCACATTATGGATTCCCCTGTGGGTGTCCGACCCGCCTCTGTTTGGTTTGCAAAGTCCCCCTTCCACTTGCGCTTTGGGTCACTTCATTACGCAGGCTATCGGAGTATTCTATGTAGGACGCAGATGAATTTTATTTCCACCCGTAATCATTGCATCTTCGTCATGCAGTCAAAGTTTAGCGCTATATGAACAATTATTAGGCTTAGAATGAAAAATTGAGGTAGAACAGAGAAAATTCGCGAAAGTACCTGAATATTTCAGCACCCCCGAAAGTATTTATGGCGGTATGTATACCATTTTATCAATAAAGTAAGAAAAAAGAAATAAAGTTATTATTTCTTTTTGTGGCGAAAATTTAGCATAAACGCTCATATTCTAATACGCATCGTGCTTACTGTCTGCAGTGAACAAGGATTTAATGCAGTAAAAAAATCTATAAAACATTGCAAGAAAAAACTCATTTGGAATAATAAACCTCTTAAGGTGGTTTTAAAATCTTGGAAAGCGTATATTTTTAATAAGTTTCGCAGTTATATATGGGGCTGGGTTATGTCTTGTTGCTTCCTAAAATTATAGCACATTTGTATACGAGGTTCCTGCTCCACGGATTATGGTAAAAAATGATATATTCATATTTTTTATGTTTGAAAGTCTACTAGGAAATAGTGAGCAATTGCTCTCCGTATATTTTATTGCCTTTGGTACTCATTAAGGTCCGGAGAATGAACATCCTGGTTTCCTGATAAAGTCGTGAGGAGCACAATCTTTTCCAAGTGCTGCTAAAATTGGGCATTGGGATTTAAGTGAGTGGACGATCTTGTCATCAACTAAATGAGCATATTTTCCTGTAAGCCGCTGTGGTGGCATGTTCCACAGCGACATATGATCCCGACACCGCCTCGTCTGCGTAGTCTCATTTCCATATGTCGACGGTGACGCCGTCAATTTGGAGGAGTAAAAACTCTAGCGTCTCTACGAGCGAGAGAGAAGGGGGTAACTGAGCCGTGTTCCCCAACGTTCTTCCTGCTGAGCTTCAGTTAACTTCCGAGTGATTTCCGCTCCTTAAAGCAATTCCTTTAATAACTGGTGTATCCTTATCATGGAATGTTAAATGCTATTCACCAAAGTACTATCTACCTTTGCTTTTATATGAATGAAGTTTTCTCGGGATTCTGTTGAATATTATTTTCTTACTTGTTAATTACGTTTTGCTTAATATTAGTAAATTTTTCTCTTGTTATTCTCTGTCCTCTGTAATTGGCCTCGTGCTGTTTTTTGCACTGAATTAAATAATAAAATAAATAAAAAACGGCACTGACAGTGAATATAGTTTCGTATATGATACAAAAGCAGGGAAGGGTTAAAATTCAAGGAATTTCATTTCAAGTTCAATATGTTTCCATTGAGAAGTTTATATTACATATTTTCATATTGGAGCTTTTCCAGAATTATACCAGCTTTAGTGGGGGCAGGGTGAAGTCCTGCCAGAGAAGAGGCCGTGGCCACGGGCTCCTACCACGCACGGGTTCGATTCCCACCTTGGTAGGTTACCCCTGTCCTGGGCAAAGTTTTTCTTATAAGTTTCATTGTCAGGCTAAATATCTCGATGTAAAAGGCCAATGAAGCTGTTTGTAGTGGTACAGGAACAAATTTGCACTCATGCATTCTCATGCTAACTCATGCATTTGGCTTATGAAAACAATAACTAAGAAACTAATCTAAATCTACATCTACATTATACCCTACGAGCCACCTCTAAGGTGTTTGGCAGGTAGTGATCAAATCACCAGCATGCAGCATGCAATTGGATTCCCACATGCACACTGCACGATCCAAAAAACATTACGCATACTAATAGACTATATTACCACATGCTGTTAGAAATAATAATAAAATTCAGACACATGCATTAAGTTTTACATAAGTTAGTAGGCTACACTAGAAGTCATCTAATTTATTTATGAGTTCTAACAGTGCCATTATAATCTCTTATTGATCGTGGAAAAAAAGACATTCTGAATCTTTCTGTTCTACAATCTATCTATCTTATTTTATTTATATGATCTGTTCTTCCGTAGTATGTTGACGTCCGCAAGATATGGCTAACTTCGTTAGAAAAGACACTGCTCTTGAATTTATCTAAAATTTTAGTCTATTTTTCAATCTAGAGGAATTCCCATCCGAGTTTATCTAAGAGGTCAGTTACACTAACAAGACAATCGTAACGGCCTTTCACGTATCTGGGAGCTCTTCTTTGCACGAGTTCTATCTCTGTTATTAATCCTTTTCCATGAGGGTCCAAAACACTGGCAGAGTATTCTAAATGGGGCCTAACGAGGAACTAATAGATAATTTCTCTCACTTTATCGTCGCACTTTCCTAATATTCTTTTAACAAAACCCATTTTACGATTAGCTTGACCTGTTAATTCCCGAATATGTTTATTCCACGATAGATCATTACTCTGTCTTACTTCTAGATATTTCACGGATTCAACTGCCTTGAATTGGGTGCCCCTAATGATATATCCATGTTGTGGGGAGCTATTCTTCTTCCAGAAATTCATTACGACGCAATTTTTCGAATTTAATTCAAACTGCCATGCATCGCACAACGCATGGATAGCAGCAAGGTCGTTCCTTAGTTCATCCCTAACTTTGCTTGAACGGATTCCCCTGTTAACTACATAGTTGTCTGCATATAATCGTAGCTTACTGTGTACTACTTCACCAATGTCGTTTATATAAAGAAGGAATAGGAGTGGGCCAATGACACTACCCTGAGGGACGCCAGATGTGACTCTAACCTCGTTGGAGACTGCACCGTCTAATACTACTCTTTGCACGCGATCGATCAAAATTTCTCTTATCCAGGAAATGACATCTTCATCTAGGCCGAAAGATTTAAGTTTTATTATTAACTTTCCGTGGGGTACTTTATCAAACGATTTTTCGAAATCAAGAAAAATCGCGTCTAGTGAAATGTTGTCCTCTCCGAAGACTAACATATCGTGGGCGAAAAGTGCTAACTGGGTTTCACTTGGTATACTTTTCCTGAATCCAGTTTAAGTTCTCATTAACAGGTTTTGCGCGTCTAGTTGTTTCATTACTGAGCTGACTACGATGTGTTTAAGGACTTTGCAAGAGATGGACGCCAAAGATATCGGTCTGTAATTAGATGGCTGTTCATTGTCTCCACCTTTGAATATTGGCGTTATATTAGCGATGTTTCAGTCATTAGGTACTTCGTGTTGCTTGATGGATTTACGGAATATTAGCTGCAAGAAGGGGAAAATTTCGGAGGCTAGTTCTCCATATACGCGAGAAGGAATTTCGTCTGGACCAGGTGATTTATTTCGACTGAGCGATTTCAATATATTTTCTATTCCGTGCGAGTTAATATCAACAGGCGGCATCTTTCGTACACAGAGATTGTCAAAAATCTCGGATGAGTTCTCAGAATGCCATGTGAACACGCTTTTTGAAGTAGGAATTTAATAAGTTAGCTTTATCGGAACTGTTAGTCAACACATCTCCATTATCGTTTCTCAGAAAAAAACGGTAGATATTACCTTGAACTTCCCTAACATAAGACCAAAATGCTTTTGGGTTATCCCGTAACTGCTCTATTAGTGTTTTTCTTTTATAATTTATTAATGCATTCCTTAACGCTTTCTTCTGGCGGCTTTAGACAACTTATATTTTTTTAATTATTAACTCGGGTTCCTTATCGGATAAATCCGAGCTTTTTTCATTTTAGCATGGCACGAGCTCGGTCGCCTCGATGGTTTTCTCACTTCAATACCGCGTCATACCATCTCGATTTGCTACCTTCTTTTTTGTTTAGCTAGGGATGTAGTTTTTCATTCCCGAAGTCACGAGTGGAAGAAAATCTTTCAAAATACCCTCTACATTAAACTTTATTATTATTTCTTGAAACGCGGGGAAAGCATTCTTCTAATGACTCTTAAACCCATCAAAATATGCTCTTTTAAAAATGAACATTTTCTGTTCTTTTTTTTAAAATTTTCAGCGGTATTAAGAGAAAATGTTGCAGTTACTGCCCTATGGTCACTTATTCCTTCTCTGGTGCTCACGTTTATTACCTGATGAGGTATATCTGTGGCTAATAAATCAAGAATACTTTCTCCTCTGTTTGGTACGAATGCTATGTGTAACAATGAATTTGATGTAAAAGTGTGTAATGAAGACTCGCAAATCATAATACCCCTCCCGCCAGGAATGAAGCTATACGTCTCTTAATCTAGCGAAGGTACGTTGCAATCTCCACCAACAATCAAGTTTCTTTCCGGATACTTGGATGCTATGCTGTTTGTTTGGGATACAACATCAAACATTGATGTTGTATCCGAGGTGGATGGTCTGTAATACGAGCATAATAATTTTTTTTTTTAATTTTGAACATTTATTTGAACACCACACAGATTCAACGCTGGTCTCAGTTACGGTTACCGCTTGGCTGACGATTGGATTCTTTACAACTGTAAATACTCCGCCTCCAGCTCGATTAATTCCAATCATCAATTTTAGGAATCAGTTTTGATCAACAAATATCAAACGCTGTGTATATAGACGAAATGATTTTATTCTTATTTTAACTATGTAAAACAATGGCAAAGGCTAATTTCAGAGAGTACTCCTTCATTAAACGATACGAGCTCATGAAACACCCGCATAAGACTTATATATAATTTCTTTGGGAAGCCACCTATTCCTATAACATCAGTGCAATAAAATTTCGTTGGCATCTCTGCGTCAAACCATTTCTTTTTTGTAATTATCCTTTGGTAAAATGAAATATGGGATGATTAATGTATACTCGTAGTAGTGCTTATAACTATTTTTACATTACTGGTGAAGAGAGGAACTTTTATGTTTTAAATCGATACAAAATTTACGTAATCACTGATTGCAACTTGACATTCAAATATATTTCTTCTCCAAAGAAGAATTCATTTCACGTGCGTGTGGTATTGTTTAATTATTTAAAGAAAATATTAAAAAACAACTCATACCGTGGACTAATGTATATTTCTTTCCGCTCGTCTCTTTGATTAATATTCAAGCTGTCACTTACAATCATTTGTTTAAGGGATTAAACATTATAATTACGTACATACGATGCCTCATAGTGAACTTATTCCATTGTGTTACCTGTGGATTTGCTTTAATTGATTTTCCCCGAAAATAAATTAGACTCGGCGGAAATGAAATGTACTGCTATATGCAATCTATTTTCACGATGGGCAAAGCTAGACATTGAGAGATGTTTGGTAAAAATGTGGGCCTTATATTTTATTTTTCATTTTTTAAAATTTAATTCCCCAACAAAAACGACACAAAGGATTTTAAATTGGCTGATCACAATAAATAAACAATATCCTAAAGATAGTACAGTAAATAAAAAAAGAAACAGAAAATAAAATATTTGAATGTAAGAAGGGCATATCGTATGACAGGGCATATAGTATGGGTTAAACAGCGGTAAACTACTAAGGTGCCATTTTCGAGAGGATTTGAAAATAGTGGTAGAGGAAAAGGGTACAGGGAAGGATATTTTGAAGCCAGCGAGTTTAACAATGAGGTTTGAAAAGAAAGCTTTGAGAGATGGAAAGACAGAATCGCGGAATGTGGAGCAGAGAGTTATTACGTAAGGCGCGAGGAGGAACATTAAAACGGAGAAGAGGGAGAATTATGTTGGTCCGGAGAGAACCGCTGGTGATATCATACAGAAATATCACACCAGATAAGGCACGATGGTTAGTTATGTTGGATATCCCGAGGGAAGAAAGATAAAAATTTGAGCGTGAGGATTCGATGGCAGGCTGCATCAAGAAAGAAGTTGACGTGGCGGTTGAACAAGTTTAGAGTAGTGCGACAGGCGGTAGACCAAACTGGTCGGCAGTATTTCAGTAAGGGGAGAGTACATCCGAAAAATATTGTCCTTAAAGCGGTAGTGTCGTGAAGGTCAGTAAGTTGATAGGCATATCAACTACGGCCATTGCTCTCTTGACGATCATTGAAATGTTATCCTGAAATTTTTTCCAATCATTAAAGATGACTCCTAGGTTACAGTGGGAAGTGTCAGGAGGGAAAGTTTTGTTTACAAGGGTGTATGTATCATTGTATGCTGTCGTGAAACGACAGAAAAATTAAAATCAGCTCATTCTTACCGATCGCCAGTTACACCAGCCAGATCGCGAGTAATACCGGCGGCCACCATATGTATGCACAACGCTCTTGTTCTGAGTTTGACGGATATTTAACGTTTACCGGAGTTTTTGCATCCCAAGGACAACACTATCTCAAAATAACATCTATAACACTTCTATCCATTGTATATTTTATGTGCTAAGCGAAGAGGAAATAAAAATCGAGATTATTAAGGCAATGATATGTACTTTTTTAGACACCAAGGGTGATAGTCGGCATGAAAAATCATTTGGCTTAGCCAGCATTCGAACCCTGATCTCCCGAGTGTCGATCAGGTATGCAACCAGTTGTAATTCATGTCATGGATTAATAGGTATTTCTTTCTGTTCGTACTATTGACTAATTGTAAAGATTTCACTTACTTTTCCTGCAGAAGGGCTTAAATTTTTATTACGAACATACGATTTTTTACTGGGAGCTTATCGCATGTCGTCACTGATCATGAAAACACATCTAGCCATACATAAACACACAATTTTGACAAAAACAGGGTCCACCATTTTGTATCGTATGTGCCAAATGTACTGCAACTAAGTCGTGAAATTTTTTAGGACTGTTTCAACTATTTTGTTTAAAAAATCACCCTCTGAAAAACAGCTTGCCTCAAAAATGCACTAATTTATTGACAAGAACTCTGCAATGTTTGAACTTACATACTGAGAAGAAACATTCTTGCGGTCTTGTCCTCCCTTACTCCATATTAGCACAATGTGCGTCGGGACAAATGGACGTCCTGACCCGTTCGACTACCCGAGAAAGTCTCCTATAGTCTTCAGAGCCGACACTAACAGGCATTAAGAAGATGGCCGAGTGCGATATGGAAATGCTGGTAACATTCCGACTCCTGGTGTCTGATTCATGATCTTTCTGGCTATAGCCAACGAGATTTATCAAAAAGATTGGCGAACGTTTCATACTTTCGTATTCCCATTTTCATTCGCTAGCTATTTCGCTAGAATTGCTTCGCTTTATCCCTTTGGCGACAAAAAAGTTATTCGCGTTCTGACTGGCGAGAATATAGCGAACGTAAACATTCGCCAAGAGCGAATTTCGCTAGCGACGACAATGAAATCCTTCCAGCGGCTTAGCGAAAGAATTGACGAGAGACAGACTCGTGATTTTACTACCGCTTTAAATCGTTATTATGTTGCATTTTTGATCCCAATGAGTGTAATTGTTATTAACCCATTAATGCCCAGACGTATCTTTAGATACGTCACACTTTAAAAATTCCTAAATACTCCGTGGTTTCTTGTTAATGCGATTTCTTTACGTAATATGACAGAATAAAGTCTTCAAATGGTATACAAGTGATTTAGATTATTTAAACCATTATTTGCAATTGTTATGCTTACTTACACATGGCTGGTCATGAACTACTCAGAAATCGCTACGCTATGGTCATGTGAAAATTAAATTTTCACATAAACCATTGAGTTATATGAATCCATTTTTTTACCTATTTTATTTTAAATGTATAAGGACTTTTATCTTTTTAAAGAGATTCATTTTTCTTTAATGTTAATCGTAAAACTAATCAGTAAAGTTTTGACGTATCTAAAGATACGTCTGGGCACTTGTGACACTAAAAATTCAAGTTTTGACTTATAGGTATGTTTCATTCTATTTATTGATTAGATGAATAAGTCATAATTTTATAAGCCTTATTATGTGATAGATCGAAGACAGTTTTATATTCCTGCCATTTCATGAAGTGAAATAATGAACAATTAGAAAAATACAGCAAAACAGGAATTTTCTCAGAATTATTTTGCATCCTCATTTGAATTGTGATAAAGTACCTTCATTGGAAGCAGAAAATGAGTCAGTATTTGAATTTCTGGAAATGCTAATACTAGCAATATCAAGTTGCCTATCCTGGCACAGTAGTGGATACAGAAAAGAATTCAAGGGGGCACAAAATATATCTTGAGCTATCTTTGCTTGTATCGTAATGAAAAATAATCAGGTCACGTGCAAAGTTTAGGAAAGTTTTATTTAGAATGATTATAAACAAGGCATTATTATTATTAAATATATTATATAATCATTATATATAGAAGGCAATGCCATCTTAGGATATGAAAGAGTTACAATTGTAGTTCTGTCCTGTTAGGCAATGCGGGCGGCCACGTAAGAGGGGGGCGCGCTCTCCCTTTGCCCCCCATATGTATCTGCCACTGTCATGGCATTACTTGTATTCTGTATCGCCGACGATGGAATGGATTGATTACTTTGTTTCTCGTTCAACTTTCCCCAGGCAATAATATCCAATTTGCAAGCCGGAAATCAGTGTACTAAATAAGCAACTTTGGTGAACATTGATAAAGAAACTTTGTACTACGCTCCATCACCAAAAACTCTGTACTTTGTATTCAAATTCGAGTCTCCGAAAGATATACCTGACATAAGGAGGAATCTGCGCTTTAAAGACTTTTCAACCGTCTCTTCTGTAAATACTTTTTTGTTACTTTTGTTGCACACCGCTTGCTATATAAGTCAAGAAAACAGCATAGGGGCTCCCATTTACCGCTGAGAAGAGAAGACGTACCTTAGTGATGGAGCAGAGGTGAAACAAATCTGAAATAGCTCTAACATCAGCGCTGTCAGCAGAAAAAATTCAAGACAAATTTTATGAACAATTGCTAAAAATGTTAGTACATTCTTCGTACGCACAAATCGAAGTGATTTATGAAGTGTTTGGAATATTGCTTCTCTCAGGTCACCGTCTACTCAGTTGATGGCTTTATCGGAGGTCATCTCCAGACTGCACCATCGAAATACTTTCTCAGTCAATGCGAAGGAACAGGTTTGAAGAAATGTTAAGGTTTCTGCATCTGGCAGATAATTATTATAAAGGGAAGAATGATGGCAAGGATAGGCTATATAAAGTTCAACCTTAGTTTGAGGTTTTGAACTAGACTTTCAAAATTGTAAGCGCTGGAGAATACTGTTTGGTGGATGAATCAATCAATCTCTACTGTGGTAGATATGGCTGCAAGCAATGTATTAGAGGGAAACGAGTAAGATTATGGTTAAAATTATGGTGTATTTTCGAATCAAGTCAACCTTTATCATGCTGTAGCCAACCTTCAGAGAACAGATCTTGGTCAAGGAGATGTACTTTTAGGACTATTAGATGAGTGAAAATTACCACCAGGTACAAACATATTTGCTGACAGCTTATTCATTTCAGAATTGATAACTATTAGCATACATTTAAAATGAAAACCCCTGTTTGTTATTCTGTTTCCGAAATGCCAGTAGCGATCGCGGACTACAAATCTCACATGGCTGGAGTGGACATGTGTGATCAATTCCTGGCAAATTACCGGACAATTATCAGGAATAAAAATGGTGGTTTAAATTTTTCAGATGAGACTTGGATGTATCAGTTGTACAGGGACGGTTACGGTATAAAAAACTCGGATACTGTATCACACTGCTGTAAAATTTCAAAATGCAAATGTAAATTTTTCACGTAATAATACTATAATAATACTCAAAATTATATTATTTGATGCATAATAATTCAAATTAAAGTATTAAAAACTACTGATGAAGGCATGGGTAATGAATTATATAGCAAAAACGTGCATAAACACAATTAAATGATAATGCGCATTTTTGACCCCATAAGTGCCCAGATGTATCTTAAGATACGTGTAGGATTAAGTACTATGCAAATGTTAGAGATTTTTAAAAATATTTTTCCCCGCATCAGGTATGATGCCTAATCATAATTTAAGCAAAAAAAGTAAAATTTTTAGAAAAAAATCTTCTGGGCATTAATGGGTTAAGAAGCTAGCTTGACATACAACCTGTGTGATGTTTTACTCGCCTTGTTGTTCTACTTAATTAAATAAATGGGATTAAAAGTGGGTTTGCATTTGAATGAACCCCGAAGCTTTTCTTTGATAAGCTTATAATTTCGTAAGCGTAAACGTTTCAACGGAAACAATAAGAAAGAGACTGACCGGAGTTTTGTCACATAAGAGCATGTTATATAGTGATTGAAGCAATGGTGTAATAGTAGTGGATAGCATGACAATCTATCAAACTTAAGGTTATAAGGTCGATTCCTGCCATAGTTGTTTTTTCTCTCTCTATCACTAGAAAAATATACGCATACTATGCTTTTCATCTTCAGAGGTAAATCACTTGAAGTTGTCGAAATATTTCCATGTATATGAATTTCTCTCATCAATTGTTAAGCTCTTATAAGGACTCATTGAATTTCTCTATAAGGCTTCACACTTATGTCCGGTAGAGCTATAGGCAGCATAGGATGTGTATTGCGTTGTTATGCCGCCTTTGGAGTTCATCCAAAATCAGCGGATTATGTTATTATGAGAATATTGGACTGCATTCCTTGCCTATTCTTCCCAAATATGTTATTCTTGCCTTACATAAGTTCCTTAGCGTACGATAACCTACTTATACTTTTCTTCCGTAATAAAACCATAAGAAATAGATAACTCTCTAATTCTGTGCCATCTGGGTTAGCTTAACATTGAAAATATTAAGTCATAAGTTTCACCTTGACTTTTGGAGCCGTCTTTATATCTAAGAAAAAGATGAAAAACGAAGAGAACGGTTTAAAGTCCAACTAAGGGAAACGGCTAATGAATTAGCAATATTGCACAACAATATTTATTGTTGCAATTTGATAGTATTACGCAATGAACAAAGTATGACATAATATGTTTTAGAAATATGATTTGAAGTGACCAACGTGCTCCGCGCTCTTCAATTGTTTCGGAGTGCGGAGGAAGTTAGTTGATCGCTGAAATTATCTTGTGCCCATTGATTTATGGGTAATTCGTCATTGCTTTAGTCACAATATTTCGCCTAGAGAACGAAGTTACCCGAACTGAAGCCATAGGTGGGACAAAAAGAACGAGAATAGTCGCGGAGAAAAGTTTCGCTTAGCTTCGATTTGCCGTGGCGAATCGGAGACTCGGGCGAAAGGAGAACAAGAATCAGCGCCCAGACCCGGTTTTGATCCGGAAAGGCTTTATGCACAATTTGGATTTAGGCAGTATAGCTAAATTTAAAACCATCTAAACTCTTTAACTGTGGAAAAGTGCATGTGTATGAGTATTTCCGAAAAAAGCATGCTCCCACATACCAACCTTTCTATGATCTCCTAGTCTTCTTTTCTTAAGGACCCAAAATATCTTTCATCATTGGGGGAGATGATTGACAAACCGAACGTCATAATCCTGCACTGCATTTTGTATCATATATGATACATTACTCATTGCCGGTTATTTCTGAAGAGCACAATTCTTCCTCTCTGACGCGTGATGTATCTGATATGATACACCCCGTCGTTATACTATGTGGTTCTCAAGGCAATGAGTGGGTGCCATAGGTGCTTAGCTTCTAATTATGTTGAAGGAAGTCAGATCCCCGCATGAAAAACGAGTAAGAGGATTTACCCGAGTGATATCCATTTATGTAACTAGTAAAGGTACGGGCGGGAATAAGAAATTTTCAATGAGTATGTGAAATGAAAACCTTTTTTGGAAAATTTCCATATCTGTAAGAATTATTCCATTTGATGTAAAATTTATCTATAACCATTATGTATCATACGTGTTAATACCTAAACATTAAAATGTTCCCTTAAAAATAAATAAAGCTAGCAATTGAAGCGTTTCAGAATGTATTTAATAAGTAAAAACTTTTTTGGTACGTGTTTGGAAAACATGCATTTTAAGGTTTAACTGACCTCACCTCGATGTGATTTTTGTAATTGCACCATCACTGTGCGACAAGTTGTGGTAGTGGCCCATTCCGCCCTAACGACGGTGTTGGGATTTCCCTATCCCTTCCCTGGAGGCGTCGTCGGGCCCTCATCGCGGCGGTGCCTCCTGTCCTCTTTCCTTCCCTTCCCTTCCGAGGCGCGAGGGTGAAAAGTCATGGACTTACAGACCCTCGGGAGCGTAACCCTGTGAGTTCGCCCTGGGTCCTCGTTTCCCATGTGAGACACCTCCTGACGCAGTGTGACTAGTACCGGATTCCGCGCGAAATGCTGGGCGTCAAAGGGTAACTAGAATACATTCGTATTAGCCGTCTCACAATTTTACTTGGTGAAATTGGCCATTTGAATTCAGTACAATGAGTAAAATTTCTATTTTTATTCACAATCTTTCACTGCTGCCCCATTGAATTGGAAACTTTTCAAAAATTTCAAATCTAAATGTGCAGTTGCTCTCCATCGTTCTTCCGTCATGAATTTGAGTGATGTTTCAATCATTACAATCTGGTCCTTCTTAATGTCAACGTTGAGTTTTACTGTTGTTTCGGAATCAGATAGCATCCACTCCTCATTATATAAAATGTTATTATAGCACACGGTTCAGGGAATCTAGGGCATTGCCTTTGAGCCCCAATTTTATCAGATAATTACTCAGCTAAGCACTCCAAGGTATTCTAAGCTTGCCGATCTTAACTTTATTTTCTGATTTACTTAACACAGAATTTTATTTCCATTGGTCGGTTGGATATCGGGCAGCGATCTTAATGTTGTCACCTTATTATTAACCTGTAGCTTCTATGCTAGGGTTTTCGCTTCAATATCATGATTTTTATAATTTTCTTATCCTTCAGGCTTTATAAATTAATCTATGCGCTGTGCAAGTAAAAAAGGTTTGAACATCTATTATATTTATGTTTTGTGGCACAAATTTGTTTTGAAAGAGCTTAACCAGTTCACAAATTATGTCCTTAATGAGTTTTTCTGATTTGCTTGTTTTCGGTCCATACACAAATTTTTGTTGTGTATTTGTTTTAAAAAGCAACAATAATCTACCGAAATAATTTTGTATCCTACTCCAATTCGTTATCCGTCCATCCGAAGATTTTTATATATTTTTAAACATATTTTTCCTATATTGTTGGTGATATATTGAAAAAATATCCTTATCTCACATTGATATGATGTTTACCATTCAGCGCATATGTGTAAGGAGAAGAAACCACAACGGGTTTTGAAGCTTAATAAAACGTTATACGAGCGAGTTCCTGCGAGAATTCAGCAAATTGTTTTGATAGGCAAGTAACTTTTTAGCTCCTAATAAGATATGCAGTTCAGAGGAAGGATAATTAAATACTTCCTAAACAGAATGATAAATTTACTTATTTTTTTCATATTTCTGATAAAAACGCGATGAAAATGCTGAGAGGAGTTCTGGAATTGATTAATATCTTTTTCTTGTTGAAGTTTCCTACACGAGTTAAGAAAAAGGAAATTTCTGGCACGCTTGAGAATGTCGATTAATTTTAAGAATTCATATCTAAGAAAATGTACGCTCCATGGCAAGGCTGTGAGAGAGATAGGGGATTCAAAATAGCTAGTGCCCAGGTAAAGAATTTATGTTACTACATCTTAAAGCTCTACTCCATGAGAAGGTAAGAAAATATGCTATGCATCCCGATAGCAATAGTGTAACAACTTGGAAATTAGAAGCGTAATCACGAATTTTTTTCCAAGTTTCAAATTGAAAGAATAGTTTTTCATACCCCTTTCTGGTTTTTTTAGGAAACAACCGCGGACTAGCCATCAGCGTGCCTTTTTAGAGTCACCCGCAAGAGCACGTACTCGTTGCTAAGAAAATTCTGCTGAGAAAAAAATTATTGGCCTTGACCGGCGTTCGATCCTGACCCCGTGACGTGCATTTGACAGCACCTTTTGAAGCTCTTTGCGTTTTGTAAAGACACGAGCTAATTAATAAAAAAAGAATCCATTAGGTTTGAATCCACTTCCTGACTTTTGCATTTGCTTCAAACTATCCACGCAAATTCTGGTAAAGAGAATATTAATATTGTTTACGGAAAACCGTTCAGCTTCACCTGATAGCATCATTCACCCAACTCCACGGATGAGTGAATTTTCCCAAATAACTCCATCTACCGTTGTCAACAAGGATCGCAGTTTCCCGGTGTACTTTATACAGTACTGCTCTTGAAAAGGACTGCGCTTTATATAAATACCATCATTAGTGAAGATTGCTGTGGGTTGGAAATATTTTTTGGAGTAAAATATCAAATACGAAATATGCAGTTGCCTACTTTCAGCTAAGGAAATACGCAGTGGCTAACTAAGGCAAGACGTTCGAGGAAAACGTTGACACACTAACATACATATCTGTTTCTTGTACGTACTTGAAAAAAGTTTACATCAATTTAAGTTTTTTTCACTTATGACGTCGCGTATCTCTTCGTATCCCTAGGATGCAAGCTGTATCTTACGGGACCATAATGAGGGCATCCCTGTATTTGGCCAAGAATATCGGATGCTGAAATGCAAACAAAATTGATTTTCCTTCAGGTGTAAATTCTAATTTTGCCTCGAAGCTGTATTTTAGCCCAAAACATGCATTATCGAAGACAAACTTGCTAAGCGGTATTTGGTGGCTAGACTGGTGGGTGTTCATTTAATTTCAAGACCTTGAGCAAATATTTGGCACATATTCGAGAATTCCTCATGTCTTTAGAGCACTACCGTAGGTGTGAAACATAAATACTTCTATTAAAGATGTATTGATCTGGTAAAGATGATGCCCTGCAAGCGATCTGCAGGGTATGCGGCTGGAGGCGAAGGGGTTTATGCTAAATAATAAATCAATGTTTAAGTCCTCTTAGTTGCCAACATTTTATCACTGTGATATAAATTGCTCGGTAGCGTTCTTAATAAGCATGCAATATTGATTTGCTGGCGCCATTTGCTTCACAATCTAATCTAATTACATTTTGAGAGGACAAAGACACAGATACTTCGTGAATTAATGTTATGCATGTAATGCTAGTTTTTATCTGAATAGCTTCAAATTGGTTCAATGTAAACAAAGTGGAGATATTGCTTGATAGTATTGAACCGTAGTTTAACCGATTGTAGTATTTTATTATTCCGCAGATTTATTAATTTTTGAAACTATTCCTGTTTCAATTCCTCTTTCCCTTATTCTGAGGTGATCATCGAATCCATAGCAGTAAGTAGGTTTTATCCAGAACTGTTGATCTCTCCCTCAATTATTTCATTTCACTCGGATGACCAACAGCATGAGAGCTCTCCATCAGCATGCGAGATAGATGCTGGCGAGAAAGCTTAACGAAATGATTATTTACAGAGCGTCTTAATTTCGCAGATGATGCAGTTTCCAAATCTTTCTCGTGTAACTTGGGCAGTACGGAAAATCGATTTTTTCAAGGAAATCAGTCCCACTGAAAAAAATGTGGAACGCATAAAACATTAAGCTAAAAATATTTCTAGCTAAGTTAAAATAAAAAATTTCTGCTGAAATACCTCTAGGGGAAACCCATCACCCTCGATAATTGGCTATTAATAGGAGGGAGAGAATACAAATGGATGAATTTAATGTTTAATTGTTAATCTATAAAAATTTTGCCGAGTTACGAGATAAGGACAAAGATTTCGTGTATTTAGACGTATCTGCCACCAGTAAGCCAATAAATGCTAATTTTCAGAGCGCGTCTGCATAGAAAATATTTTAACGCCCACGGAGCGAGTAGAGCATCAGGTTGCTCGCGTCCCCTCCCCGCTCGCCTCGTCACCCCCAATCCCAAATCACCTCCTCGCCCGCCTTTTGATCCTCTTCCACTGTCTAGTACAGAAACATTCATCCTCCACGTGTTCCTAGGAGGGCGATCGTCGTTGATAATATAAATCGGTGGAAGGTGAAAAAAATTGCGTGGTGAGGCGACATGTCAGTTTTGGAAGCCTCGTCGACGTTACCAATCAAGGCCTCTGAAATTTTCTTTAAAAATTTATTTCAAAATTTCGCTCAAAATTTCTCTCATTTTTTTATTTCTTTTTGATAAGTTTCCAAACTTTTTTCACTGGGCCAGGTCAACTTGAATATATTTTTCTCATCCACCCTATTGGGCAGTGAGAGACTTAAAATATTTGTGCAAAGGTTTCAAGAAATCTTATTAAAGTTAGCCAAAATGCATGGTGCATCAATTAGGTTTTGAAAACGTTTAACGACTGTTTATTCCATCAACAAATAGAATTTTTTGCTTATGTCTCATAAATTGATTTAATTTTATCGGAAATTTCTTTGTTTTTTTATATATTCATTAAAGTTCAGTGGCCATGTGATATCTTCTTGAATAGTTCCAAATAAACTGGATTCTGTGCTTAATTCCAGGGCACATGTAGCATACTAGCTTCTGGTTTTGGATCAGTTATTGCTCAGTCCGGGCTTCGGTCATACCCTAGCTTCCTTTCAGCAACCGCTAATCGTCCCGCAGTTTTTTTAATTTCCTAACGTGTTTTTATTTTTGACGGGTACTTCTTCTCGTTACTGTCCAAATTGAAAAGTTCCCTTCAGCATGTTTTAAAGGTATAAAAATTATTTAGGATGAATAACCAGTTAGCTTTAAGAATAATAATATATATGCCATTTTACCGATAGATATAGGCCGATAATATTACGTCGAAAATTAATTCTACTACTCTTGAACAAGGGCGTACCCAGGATCAAAACTGGGGGGAAGGCATGGAAGGTTTTTCAGGTTAAAGGTAAGATTTAAGCATGGAAAAGGTGAATGAAATCAATATTTCAAAGAAACTGCAACAGGGTGGAACTCGATGGTAGCCTCTTCCTCGTGGTGAGTTCTGGGTAGTTTCTTCACGAAACTAGCAGAGAACTACTTAGTGAAATGCTTGGTGTTCAGGTACTGTTTTTTCTCAGCCTAGGCTGAATTTCTTGTTGAAAATCGCTCTACAGGTACGTTATTCGTCATTATGATTGATGTTAATTTCAAATAATTTACCTTATTATTACTTTTTGCGGGATTATTTACTACCATATGATGACTTATTTGATAAAAAATGAAATTCAATCGAAATAAATATTATTTTACCTGCAATCTAGCCCCCAAAATGGAATTTTAGAAACGTAGACAAAAATGAGTTGTGTGGTGCGGGTGGTCTATACTCAACTTTTGTTGTTAATTCATAGACATTTTTTGAACCATAGATTTTGTCAAACAAACTTCAAATTTCATTTTCATAAACTATGAATATGTATCCACTCTTTGATATTATCTATTATCCCATATTTTCATAAAATTCGTCTTCATAGCCGTTTGATTCTGAAATCAGCCTGATTTTTCGCATAATTTTAAACTTTAGAGCTCGGGCGGCAGTGGTTAATATTATCCGATTTGAAAAAAAAATTGTGTGCGAAATCCTTATATCATTTCGCAACTTTCCCGCATAGGGCAAATTTGATCAGGAAAAAAAACCTTTTTCGGCCCACCCTAACGCCCATGCTGTTGAAGGGAGGTTTTCAGGATTAAGATCGAGAATTCTAGCATATTAATTAATTATATGTTATAAGAATCGGCTTAATGGCAGAAAAATCAATTTTGAGTAAAATAAAAAATCGAGTTTTAATAGAAAAAAATCGAGGAAATCGTTACAGAGCCAAGATATTTGAGCTTAGAATCAAACGCGAAATCTTAAATTCGATCTTGACCACTTCGTTCGATCTCAGTAGTGTCACTATCGGCCTTTGATAACGTCATCTGTCCCATCTTAAGGACTCTTTTCTAAGGCGGTAAATTGGGAAAGGCACGCCCTCGATCATCGCGAAAGCATCTTATTCAGTTGATCTTTCTTAAAAACTTAAGTGATGCCGAATGGTTACAAGGGGTGATCCCAAAACTTTTACATGCATATATTTGTTAATTTTTATACCATTAATTTAAGCATTTACATTTCATATTCCAATTATATTTTTTCTACTTATCAAATGTGTCTTATGAGTTTTTTTCGGATGAACGTTAAACATGTTTTTGCATAATTCCTTTTGCAAAAGGAATGTCGTTTCTTTTCGATTAATCGAAGATTTGGTTATAATTTCGATAATTCTTTGAAAGTCGGCCTTTTTATTTCGATTAAAAATCGATTTCGGCCGACATTTATACAATCAATGATTCGGTTAGCACTTTGACCTATTAAGTATCAAGACCATTTATGTAAGCTTTTTTGTAAACTTGGCGAATTCGGTGAGATGAGATAGCAGTACAATAAATTTCCTCCAACACCTTGAGAATCGAGCTAAACCACGAACGTTCTCGTTCACTTTTTGCACGGATACGGAATTCTACGTCAGAATGATGAGCCTATCAGACAAGGGAAAACTTCTACTCCAGAATAAAGAAACATGAAACCTGTTTTTGATACGAGGGATCCTAATATACGGGAGTGAATGTCTTTCTTTTCGTTTCAATATCTCTGTAACCTCCCACGAAGGGTTTTCAGCGTTGCCAGAGGACACAATTCAAGAGAGAATTTTATGATGAAATTCCGAAATTAAAAAATAATATGCAAAAATTCATGCAGCATGAAAAATTGAAAGTGTAAATCAAATCTCAATTTGTAAATGAGAGTTTGATTTAGTCAATGAAGTTGCATAGTAGATAATCCTTATATTTTGTTTATTGCATGACGCTGTGAACCATAGCTGTCCTTCGCTTATGACCATTTAATTAATAATACATTGCTGTTCACTTAGCCCTCACAAGCCTTACATAACCTCAATGGGTTTACTGACATAAATTTCAATTCATTTTCCTAATAGCCAATCCATAATCGTTATTAAAATGGAAACCATGATTTGGGGAGATGCTTGTGCGTCCTGATTTCACATAAAAGCTTTTGCAAGACTAATTGCTTTTTATACTTACAGATATTTCCAATACCTTAGCAACCACAAAGCTAACTATTAGCTCATTAAGTAGATGTGTGAATTTTGACTCATTTTTGAGATACTTATAGGGTCAATGTAATAATGAAATGAGATGAAAATCAATCAGAGCCTCTTGTCCTAATTGCAGCAAATGATAACTACTGGCGTGAATCATTTTACTAAAATAGGTTACCTATCTGTCTAAAGGGTTATTTAGTGTAAGGTGCATATTGAAATTGGTGAAAAATATGATTTACGCTGTCCAATTTCACGCTGAAGAGGATTGATCACCACTTTGATAGTTGAATTCGCATCATGATACATTAAGACAAGTTGATTATAATCGTACAAATTCAATTCCCCGGGAAATATTAAGCACTTTTCATACTTATTGCAACTTTTTGCATTTGGCTTTAAAGTGCTCCTGGGGTGGCATTATTTACTTCTTTCCTCTTAATCTTGTCTTTTCACTCGTATCAAGTGCACTTCGGAGACCTAAAAGGCATGAAATTGACATTTTCATTATTAACCTTACCATTATGTGATTTGGTTGCTCTCTAAGCTGAAATTAAAAAGTGATTAGATATTAGAAAATTTTAGGTGTGTAAATAAAATGGCATGATTTAGCGTAGATTCCATTCAAAATATTTTCGTCTCCTCGTAGAAATTTCCGATACATAGGCGTCTTATTGATCGGCTCTTAATAAGAACATGTTTATAATTCGATATAAAGAGCAAAAAAATCGCCGATTCCTGGAATAATTAAGTCTACAAGTCCATACCTTCTATGTTCTGATGCTGACCACATTGAAAAGTTACGTATGATTGAAGTGACAGTAAGATAAATGATAATAGAACAATATTTACTAATTTAAACATCTAAAAAGTGCTCTTCCAAATCATACCTTTAATATGAGCTTTTACAGTAAAATATAAATTCTAAACTCGTCCTATAACCAAAGTTGAGCTATATTGAGATGTCCAATGTCAGTTGAAAAGACTATTGATTGTGACGAGGGGAAATTCCAGGTGATCTAAGGGAAGAGGTATTAGAGACGGGGATCGGGTTGGTGTGGTTGCTAGAGTGTTGGCTTCCCACCCGGTGGGCCCGGGTTCAAATCCCGGCAGCGGCCGAGAATTTTCAGAGACTGCCCGATCCCTGCTTGAGTGTTGTGTGGGGGACATTTCAAGCGTAACACTCCGTCCGTCGGATGGGACATTAAGCCGTGGTCCCCTTGGCGCCTTTCGTTAAGGGAAGGCTAATGCCGACGCCAGGTTTCTCTCCACCCTTTCTAGCCTACCCCTTCCCTCATGGCGCAAATGACCTCAGCTGTCGGTCGCCTCCTCCAAATACCATACCGATATTAGAGACTTATATGGTGAGACTTATATAGAGATAGTATATTAAAGGTAATTTTTATTTTTTATCATTAAGGTTGATGATGTTAATTTGTAACGTTTAATTTTGCGTTGTGAACTTGATAAATGCTTTCAAGAACTTGCGTGGAATTCTTGAATGAACAATCGACATGTTCAATGAAAATGAGCCAAATCTCTCAGGCCATCTCATTGCACGATCCGACAGAAGCAGATTTTGTTTATCCTTGGATTATTACCTATGTTTTTCTGTGCTATTCAATAACATGCAATGAAAATTGTTAATTTTCTGAAATAAACTGATTTTTTAGATTTATTCTCAAGATTTCATGTCATTTGGGTGAATCACCCTCAGGTATTTGAAAAGGGTAGTCATCGCTTAAGTCGACATAATATTTTCGGGTTTAGCACCGGGTAATCGTCATTAGGGCTAATACTGACTGAAAAAAGCGATATGTTCTGTGTAAATGATGAAAAGCTCTGTCAAACCATCCCGAAGTGCCATCTGATGGATTCAACCAGTTCGTATGTCTTAGCCCATATTTTCCGAAGTAGCTATTTGAACTATTTCTGGAAGCTTAAAATGTGAATCCAATTGGATTCTAATTACACTCTCTTTGAGGGAATTCTCCGAATGATATTCCCACATTTTTTCACTCTTCCAAGTATGCATGTCCTAATTTCCTTGCTCAATCCTTAACTAATTATCAATAACTTCTTGTCAAACCACGCTAGGTATTATGTATGGGTGAGAGGATAGGAGAGGCATTTGGAATTCTTGAATTCTGTCAACACAATGAGGCTTAGGAAAGCAGCTATTACTGTGTGGGGTATGGAAAAGCAACGGATAGATTCCATTGTGTTTCGTCAAACGAGCTGTTAATTTGGAGCGGTATGTTCGGAATAAAAAAATTACCAGGCTAATTTTGATTGCTGAATTAAATTGAGGGAACGTTTTCAAAATATCGTTTTAATTGCACAATAGTGCCTAATATTAAAATTTGCGTTGTTAAGTGATGGAGTACTGACAATATTCTGTTACATATATGAATATTTAATAAGGGATGCTTTTTTTCAAATTATGATCGTGCCACAGGATTGGACCTAAAATAGCTATCCTTTCGACACTAATTGCTTACGTTTCGAGTGAAACGATATAATGAAATAATATTGAAACGGTGAAAATTGATTTAAGCACATTGTTTTTTCATCCTAACCACACGAATACCAAATTGCCTGTGATTCGGCCAAGCTCGTTGCTCTTGAAGTATTTCTGGCGAGACCATGAAATAATAATTAATTAAGTGCTACGAAATTATAATTGTATCCGACCTATATATTTATATTTTCGACCAGCCGTTACTCAATCCGTTAAAAATGCACAGCTCTCAACCCAGGGATTGATTTTAGTTCGAAACCTTTGTTTCGGGCTTATTTCATGCGTCATCATTGGCTAACATTCCACAGACCCGTGATGCGAAGCGATTTTTGTGCGGGGCATAAGTGTAGAGTACATCGCATATTTCGACAGCGATGAAGAGCCCTCCTGTGGAAAGTTGGTTCAGTTTCCCTTTGTGCCTGACACACCAGCCATGGTTGCGAGTAGAAAAAGCGCAATATGTGATGGCCACGTTTTTATTAGGGCTTATCCAGTCGTCGGATCTCAAGCCGCCTCTGATGAGCGCTAATTGGAGCTGCGCTCTCTGTCTGTTTTACAAGGTGGACAAAAGCACTCACGAATTTCAGGACAAATCCATTGAAATATGTCGCACAGGGGGGTGAAATCGAAAAAAGCTGTTCAAAAATCATATCGTCCATATTTTTATATGTAGATCGATGAGATCTTTCTCATTATTTATATTCATGCTATATAGCGTGAATTTAATGATATTTTGCCGAAAAACCGACCACGTAAGTTAAAAAAAATAACTTCGCAGAAACTGAAAAAATCCAAAAATCGACTCTTCGAACCGCTTCAGTAGAGATGGAATATTTCGTTGAAAAGAATAGTTATCAATGCAAAAGTACATAGTTTAACAATACATTTAATTATTTAAATAAAAAATTTCACATAAAATGCCTTAAATAATTTTTTATCATTATTGATGATATAGTCAATTAATATTTTAAGTTAGTGTCAACATTTTTTTCTGAAAGAATGCATAGGAAATCACCTAGCGAGCATTTATATTTTGAAAAAAAAAATACAATCCAAAAAATGCCTCATAAAATTATTTATGAACCATAATGAATTTACATAAACGTAAAAAACAAGGAATAAATTTACCAGCCCAATACCAGTTTTCTTCGGAATCCCAGCCGTCACTGTCCTCATCAGAAGTGAGCTCCTCTTGTAAAAATAAGTTTCGTATCTTCTTTGAAGCATTTCACTCAACATTTTCACATGCGTATCTATTGATAAAAGAGGATCCTAAGTAAGGAACGCCCTTCGTAAAAGATCTATTATTTTAGCCGAGCGCAACAGTTTTCACGTGTGGTTAAGTCGATACGAATACGTGGTTTCATGCAAGACTGCTGGGAACGGTATATCCTTCTCTAACCAAAATCGTAATTATATTTCAAGCCTGTCACTAGGTCTCTTGCATTCTTCCAATTTCTGACAATACTCTGCATAAAAAGTATTTGTTCATGACGTTCTTCAAAATTTCCTTAGTCTTCACGTAGTCTTTACCCAAGTTTAACTTATGATGCAGATATTGAAGGGCCAATTTACGATTCGAAAAAAAACGAATTTCCACTTTCATTAACAAGACGCCGTGTATGTTTTGCGGGTTACTTTAGTGCGCTCCATTTCTTTCTGATATGGTATATCATCAGTCTGAATCACCGGAAAAGAAAATCGAAATAAGAAGAACATGCCCCGGATAATACACACACAGACACTGAGATATTTTACTTGGAAAACGTACCTTTTTATTTTTCACTACCAGGAGTGGTATTTTGGCCTCAACGCTGAAATTTACGATCTAGGGAAAATAAACCCTAGTTCTTTGCTCCCGTAGTACAAGCACTGAGGTCCTTTTGCACTCACTAAGATAAACTAATGTTCTTGGTAAAATCGTGAAAGTGTACATTTTTTCAACCAATTGAAAGGAAGCATTTGTGGAAAACCCCGTGTGAGCTACTTCATAGAATCCCTTGCGCGGATGTCGAAGAGAGGTGATCCTCAAAAGTGCATAAACCCCTTAATAGATCGGGGTAATAAAGCAATAAGCGGCATTTCTACAAACGGACGGCTATGTATCGATTGCATAACTTCTTAAATGCTAGATAAGGAATATATGAACGGAAGTTGGGTTTACGGGCACAATAGGGATTAACGCGGTCGGCAGGGTGGTGCCCGCCGCCGCGGCGGCGCTCCGCTACTCGTGTTGCCCTTCAGTGTTGGAGCTAATGGGAGCTATACAAGGCCTATGAGAGTGCGGATGGCCGAATATGTGAGTGCATAGTGAATTGGATTTTTCAAAATTATAATAAATATTTCTTTACAGCCGCAATTCTTTACAATGTGGTACAAAACACTTTGTGAAGCAAAGTGAAAGACATTATGTTTTCCTCTGCGCTGTTAAACACATGCGAAAAATAGGACATTTAGTTATTAAATTAAATTTAGTAAAAATTATTATCAAGATTATAACTTTCACTACCATAGTTTCTATAAATGTTAATTTTTATATTGCAATGAATTAAATTTAGGCATTTTTAAACATGATACAACAGTAGCCAAAACCCTCCAATATTTTTTACATCATTTTATATTAAATTGACAGAATTCTCCTGCTTTAAAAAGTTAATTAAGGATAAAATTATTTCAGTATTGTGGTCACTGATTATTCTTTGGCTTATTATATTCTATGGTTTGCAAATATAGTTAGTTTTTTCCCCAAATTTAAGACTAAAAAATCATTATTGGTCAGCTTTTTTCGATTTCAGCACAATGTGATGTCGATCGTTATATTATCGTATAAGAGCAGATATATATATTCCTCGTTCCCTGGAAAGTAAATGGCCATTTCTCCCTTGCCAATGTGCTGTTAGCCTATTTTTTTAAATGGCACCTTGTTGCAAATATGCCTCTAGATTTTCTCGGAAGACGAGGAAATAAATTAAGAGCAGAAGAACGGTCTACATCTACATCTACATAATACCCCGCAAGCCGCCTAAAAGGCGTATGGCAGGGGGTGTTAGGACACCAGCCACTACAGATATAAAAAATCTCTAACGAGGTTGGGACTAGCGTTTATTAAAGTCCTTTATGGTTCGGGGTAAAAACTAATTCCCATATCCATCCGTTCGGCAAAACATCTCTCTTAATTAATTGTTTTAATTGGAGCCTGGAAATATAGTGTGGCTGTAACATCTGGGTTCTCTGTGTCGCTCTTAAAGATATCCATTCTCAATTGTTCAAGCAATCTAAGCCTAGCGCGCAGCCTCCGAGTCTCCAGCGGTTCCGAGCCTAATTCGCTTAACAACTGGGTAACACTATCTGTACGCCCGTAGCAGTTTTTGACGAAACGCGCAGCCTTCCTTTGTATTTTATTCAGTTCGCGGATTAAGTCTTTCTGCACCGGATCCCATACGCTCGCTGCATATTCAAGGTGCGGTCGGACGAGAGCGAAATAGCACCTTTCTTTTACTTTCTCACCCGAAAATCTTCCCACAATACGCTTGACGAATCCTAATTTCTTCAGGGCTATGCCGCAAATATTCTTTATATGTGTTCCCCACGTGAGATTCGAGGTTATCTTAACTCCCAGGTACTTCACTTCGTCTGTTGCCTTTATTTTAATACCATCCACTGCATAAACATGGTTAGAGTTGGACGAATTCCGCAAGAAATGTACCGCCATGCATTTGCTCAGATTAAGTTCGAGTCCCCACTCTTGGCTCCACAAGTGAACATTTTTTAAGTCAGTTGATAGAATTTCATAGTCAGAGTGATCACTAATTTCGCGATAGATGACAGCGTCGTCAGCAAATAAACGTATTTTACTGATAATGCGGGAGCAAAGATCATTAATGTATATAATGAACAACAGGGGGCCGATTACGCTTCCTTGTGGAACACCTGATGTAATTTTTACAACATCGGAGCTAATTCCGTCAAGAACAACTTTTTTTTTACGATCTCTGAGAAAGTCGCGTATCCAGTTTACAACTGTCTCGTTTAAACCGCATGAATGTAATTTGTATAAAAGTTTGTTGTGAGGTACCGTCTCGAAAGCTTTCTTAAAATCTATAAATAGTACGCCAACTTGTCTTTTCGATTCACCAGATTTTATAACGTCGTGAAGAAAGAGCGCGAGCTGTGTTTCGCATGATCTACCTTTTCGGAATCCGTACTGACAGTCATGGAGGAAGTTACGTCTGTCCAAGAAAGTCATGATATTGCTAACGACGATATGCTCAAGTATCTTGCCTATAATCGATGTCAATGAAATCGGACGGTAGTTGCCTGGGTCATGTCTGTTTCCCTTTTTGAATATGGGTGTAACGCTTGCAATTTTCCAGTCTGGCGGTAACTTCCCTTCGGAGAAAAATTTCCTACTGGTGAACTCTATCCTCGCCTAGCCAATAGTGCTGTATGAGGGTATCGTCTCGGCGGTCGAGACGAGACTTTCATTTCTCGGCTTTGTCAGGACGAGACTTTCGGCGCGGCGAGAGTCTCGCCCCTTCGAGATTCGAAATTCTCGTCTTGACCGTCGAGACTCTCGGGTGGTCAAGAGTCTTGCATAGCCCTACTGGCCAAGCCAACATTCGGTTTAAATAACTTAGTGAGTAATTAAGTGTTATTCACGTATTTATTTACGGTTAAAGAGTCTTGAATGAATTTAATATGAATATGTTACCGAAATGTCCCTTTTCCTTCGTTACTTTTGAAGCAAATGCGTTTATTTGCTGTATAAGAGACTTTTAAAATTTCCCCCCACTGAAAATGAGCTTTCGTTGTCCCTGAATTTTTAGATGAAGCGGGATTTTGTTTTCTTGAACGGAAGTAAAGCTCCATTTCCAACAAATTAATGAACCCCCAATATTGTTAGCACCCTCGTGAGGAACGTATATTGAGATCTAATTAGGAAAGCTGATGGGAATAGGGGAAAATCTAATTACACATTTTACCCTGTTATTAAGTAAAATTTAAATTATATTGCAATTTTATTGATGAATACATAACTAGTGAAAACATTTTACAACTATATTGCTATTTTATAGGCTACATGTGTGTGTATTTACATTATTGCATTATACATCACTTATGTATAATGTAAAATGATATCAACCCCCAACCACCTCCGCCACGTCACAATATACAAAAGTAAATGAGGAGTACTTTGATATTTAGGGAGTATTAAAACTTACAATTCCATCCAAAGCATATCTGGTTGGAAAGTATATAAAGATTGATTTCGCTCTTGGCCGGTGAATCATACCTTTGGAGTCTTCTCGGACTCTGCTAAGTCAGCATGTTGTAACTAGCAGGGGTGCAGCTAGGAATTATGGCTGGGGGTTTTAGGTTCAACTAATACCGGGGAGTGTGGGGATGTGGAATACCCTCCAGGATAAGGGGTAGGTGCGAGATTAATAAATTGCGGAATTTTAAGATAAATGGTTCAAAATGGCGAGTTTTACGGCTTTCTGAGGGATATTTTATTAATCATTACGCTATTATGTTAGTAATATCAATCCAATTAAGTGAAATGGATTAAACTTAAAAAATTCTCTGAGCTCTGGGGGAGAGGGTTTATCACCCAAAACCCCCCCTCGCTGCGCCACTGGTTACTAGTGATGTTTCAATTACTTCGTGGTGCGAATGATCTTCTTCACTGGTAATACATGTTATTTATTCATACTTAATATAAGGAGACATCGACTGTCTATTTTAGCTTTTAGGCGATCTTTTGATTGAGAAGGTGTGCAGTAACTATCGACCAATTACAGAATGCCGTATAACCCATCTCCGCCCATCGTAGCCATATGGCCACATCCTACCATTCTGAGCATATGGGGCTCTTGAAGAAAACCCGTCTTCGTTTTTGCGGTCGAATAGTCAACAAAATGTCGTTGAAGCTTGCAATATATTAATACACTAATTAGTTTATTTTTGAAGCCGGTTGAAATAATCCTAGGATGAGCTGAGAGAGAGAGAGAGAGTGAGCCCAGAGAGAATGCGCTGGAAAAAATTTGAATACCAATTCCCGAAGTGAAATTCATCGCGTGGCATGAAAGGCATGAAAGTCAGGAAGGAGCATGGTCAAAAGTGTCTGCGTGCCCTTTTTGACTCACTTTTTATATCACTGTTTGCTCTGAAGGGCATATATGTATATATAGAGGATCGCCGGAGTTCTTTCTGTTGCTGCTTGCCTCTTCAGTTCTCAGGCACCCACTCCACCTCGTCGCTCCAATATCGCGCCGATTGCGGAGTCGCGCTGTACAATATGATTGAGAAGTATCTCGGTCCATGCCTGATTTTCCTCGTTGCTGAGCTACGTTGTGCCACTGTAAACAAATCGGAGTCGAGGGTACTCGAGTCAGTCGTGGGTACCTAATAATAACTCAAACAAGAATGTCTGGGTATAAAAGGGTATTGAGCTTGGTTTGGTTAAAAAATTTCGCAAGCAAGTTGTAAGAAGGAAGAGTTTGATATACATCCGTACGCGTTTGATCTCACAAAAGCGTAGAAAATACGAGAAACGGTTTTGAATTGGATGATCTCTACGCACGTTGAAAACATTTTCTGTGGATTTTAAGCTTATAAATCACGTAAAAAGTTATGATATTACGTATTTTTATCTACATAACAAGCTCATTGTATCCTCCAACCAGCGTCCGGGAAAGGTAGATTAACGCATCATGTAGGGTCTTGAGAGATATTTCGTAAGTGCGCAATACTCAGCCTAACTGACTCCTCCCTTTGAACTACTTGACAGTAAATTCGTGAAGCCGATCATCATTGACTAATTTGAGTTTAAAACCAAGTTACTTTTTCCTCTAGTGGCACTAATTAATATAAGGCCTAGAAGTAATCACTCTTGCCAAATCTTCCTATTCATGTGTTTATCGTGGAACTGAAAACGATTTTATGCTAATTCAAATGTCATTTCTCAATTCATTCATGTGGTAGCACTTTTATTTTGATCTTATTCACAATGTGTCATTCTCATTTTATCATTACGATTTATTATTCAAATAGTTAAGAGTAATATTTCGATCCCGCAGCGTGAACGGCGGTGACATTCACATGATAAAAAATTAACCTGGACTGGGAATCGAACCACGGTCTTTTGGATTTTCCTTAGCTTTATTACAAACTAGCAGGCCACCCGGTGCTGCTCGGGAAAGATAGTACCCGGAGAAGTGGGAAATTTGGAACTTTGAATTCATGGTCATCTGGCAGGATTTTTAGGCACACTGAACAGAAAACAGTGGAAAAACGATTTCCGTGTAATGCGCACGGAATCAGCTTATTCCCCGCTCCACAATCTTCGTCTTTGTCTTCCTCAGCTCTCATGACTGCACTGTATTATGTACGATAGGAGACAATCCGAATTTCTTGAGTTTAACATTAAACTATTTACACCAATCCACAAATGAAAAAATGACTTCGTATTCTTCCACGGATGTATTTTCTCGGTACGACATGTTTCAACCTAAAGAGGTCATTTTCAAGTACATAAATTTTTTTCGCATGTCTCTTATGTCTGTCTGTCATGGGACTTAACCCTTAACCAGTGACGTGCAATTCTTGTTACACTACCAGTAACGTGCGGTCTTGGAGACCGAAATAACAAAAAATCATAAAATGTTCCAGCGCCATTTTTATTGTTTTGTTTTATTTTTTTAAACGCTTACCTATTCTAAAACTTATATAAAAATTGTCACATTCCCAATACAAACCAATTTGCCAGTAAAGATTGTTATTTGAAGCATGATCAATAAACTGATGCCAAAAACATTTGAGTTATAATTATCATATTTATGTATCAATATTTCACCACGTTTAAAAATAAGGCCTTAAATGTTAAAGTTGTAAGGCTAAGTAGTTAGTAGCCATAAAATGTTTTCCGCTTATTCCTTTTCTTGATGTATTCTGAGGCAATCAAAGTTACAATTTTTCACAAAAGCAACAACAGAGTTTTTGCATTGGGAAAATAAGAAAAAAGTTTTCCGTGTTTTTGTACGGCGGGAAAAGTCTATGTATTGTCCGCATTTCAAACATTTCAACTTCTTCAGCCTCTTCCTACGGTGGATGGAGAATTTGAGCAATTATTTAGCCTACCTGTCTCGGGAGTCTTACATTTACCATTCTACTTCCCATATGGAGTCTAACGAGATCTCCACCATTGATTTAATACAAGTAAATAGAGTCATATCTCTCTTATCTTTCTCAGACTGCTGAAGCACCAAAGAGTTGACAAAGGAAATATTTAATATTCTGAAAAATACTGCCATTGGCAACCTCCCGGATGTGTATCTACGATACATTTTGTCTAAAGTATCTACGCCACCCTTAATAGCGTTGTAATATGCAATTACCACTGGTTTCCCTGACTCTATATCGTCACCTACCCTGTAGAGCACAATTGAAACTAATCAAACAGCCTTATATACTTTTAATAGATTGGATATTACAGTCTTGGATGCCAAGAATCCATGAAATAAAGAGCCCACCTTGCGTCCTTTGGATGGTGCAAAATCATTAGGCCCTTTTATTTTTTGATCGTATCGAAGATTTCAATTGTAAAATTCGCTCATCAAAAATCTAAGATTAATAATCAAGAGGCTAAATATCGCTACCTAGTGATGTAATGTAATCCTTCAAACTAGGTGTCTGAGTAATGGTGTTATGGAGGGGTATACGAATGTTCCTCTTCAGCTTATTTGTTGACCACTTATAGTGATTTCTTCTGTAAAAAAATTTTCTTGCCTGGGGATATATATATATCTTTTACTACATCACTTCTGTCATCATCTGTGCTCTCTCCTTCACTACCAGTTGTATTTGTGGCATTTGTTGACAGATTGTCGCACTACTTCAGAAAATACGCACTTGAGGGTTTTCTGGTTGTTCGAAAAAAAGGGGCCAGAAAAACGCTTCGGACAAATGTAGACTTAACGTCACTTGCATTACGACGCTTCACTATCGGTGTTTCCTAGGCTTTTTTTATTTCTTCTTGCGGTGAAACTCAATGCTAAGATGTGCTGTCCCCAAATAGTTAGGAGGAGACCAACTGCTGAAAGATACCCGTAAATAAATGTTGCACTCCAGCCGTGTGCGCGCGAAATTTCGGGGTTCAATTGGTTCCAATTTTCAAAGTAAGTGTAATTGACAATTTATATGTGTACTGCCTGCTAGGGGTACGAAAAATTCACTACTATTTTATTCTAATTATTGATAACGTCTATAAAAATATTAGCATTTAAATAACAAAATGAGAGATATTTCCAATAAAAACCGTATTTCATTTGTATTGCATTCGCCTTCAGAAACTACTTGAATGGTCATTTATTCTAACGCAATGAATTTAAACAAAATACATGTTTATATATCCATTTTGTAAAACTCAAAATGCTTCCTAACAAAATATTAATTATTCTCAAGCTTAATAAATCATTTCGAATTGTTTGCAACAACTTTTTGAATCATTTCCAACCGCATTACCTTTATTGATTTTTCTAATTTATTTACTTGCGGTCTCTCAGACCGCTACTCAAATATAATTGCAAATTTACAGAAATTAATAAAAAGAACGTTAAATTTTAAGAGTGGGATGTCATTTTTATGCAAAAAATATGAAGCTAACGAGAAGTACCTATAGATATTTTCAAACATTAATTTTGAAAATATGCATATTTTTAGAAACGCAGCGGTCTCTCAGACCGCACGTCACCGGTTAATGGTTAAGAAGGTTGGTGAAGAAAGAAGAGCTTGGGATAAGGTAGAATACGTGAAAATGTCAATTACTCAACGACATTCTTTTTGAAAGAATTTCCCCCCACCTACAAGTCTCTCTGAAGTTCACGGAAGGTAGTAAACCCCAAACACTTCCACCCAACTCCACACCTACTGATAACCCACATTTACCTCAATCCTCCATATACGAGGCATACCCTTTTCAAGCCATCATATGGTCATTAACGCTGTCCTCTCACTGGGTTTTTTTCATTTCTCACCAAAACAGTCACCCATTACCTCTCCCTACTTTCCCCCTCCACCATTGAGAATACACCAGTCCGTTGAATGGGCTTCTAATTAGGCGGATTACAAGATCGTGGATTTTTTAAAGTGATAAATTTGAATCCGCAGGGAGCCATTGAGGAAAATCGAACGTTGATTTCGTTTGCCAGGAAGGACGTTGGTTGAGGACGAGGTTAAATGAGTGACGTAAATTTGTCGGAAAGACTCGTTTGAGCCGCTACCCTGCAAATTAGTGGTTATGGGGTGGCGTGAACTCAAACGAATCCGTGCCAAATGGACGCTTGAAAATTTTCAGAGTGTGAGTTTGAGCGAGTAATTCTTGTAGACGAGAATATTCAATCACTAAATAAATTCTACCCAGATTATTCATCAGGTTGGGAAAGCAGCTGATGAGGTAATGAATATCACTGGGGAAGTGTGAACAGTTGCGTTTAATACAGGATTCTGATCTCTGTGGGGGTGGTCCGCAGTACCGGTTACTTTACTTTTATTTTAGTACTTTATTATAATGAAAAGCATTGGTTAGTTAAGGCCATTATCGTTAAAAACAGTTACGGAAAAATAAAAACTTTTTTCAGAGTGTCATTTCATGTTTGAAATTAAGTTTTAGCTAAAAAAAACGCAAATAAAATATTCCCATGTATTCCGATATCGGAAAAAATCCCAATGAAGTTTTGAAAGCTGAAATAAATTTAGAATTGCATACATTCATTTTTTTATTGATTTTCATTTGTTAAGGGTTAAACACCAAGTTGAAGAAATTTGTTGCCGCGATGTTTTGTTCAAGATAGGACATATAAAAAAGCGTACATTAAGCGTTGATTTTTTTATTATTTTAAACTTATTTTTGAAAGCTCACTATTTTGCATTCATTTTATTGTATGCATTCCATTTTTACTTTGAAAGGAAACCGTAAATCTGGTTGCTATTTATTGTTGACTGTGGAGAGAGATTAACTTTAACTTGTTCAAATAAAATAATGTTGAATAACTTTAATTTGATTTCATTTTACCTGCTGAAAAATCAGCTGCTCTCTTTTAGGAATGAGGTGGATTGGAAAACATTGTTGCTTTCAGGATTGAAATATTGATGTGATTTATATCTACATTTTTGAAACAAACCTGGGAAAATCCAGCGAATGCATTGCCTCATAGGAGTGGGT
Source organism: Ischnura elegans (assembly GCF_921293095.1). Lineage (NCBI taxonomy): Eukaryota > Metazoa > Arthropoda > Insecta > Odonata > Coenagrionidae > Ischnura > Ischnura elegans. The sequence goes on from NC_060259.1 coordinate 46,511,822, forward strand.
GCAGGTTATTACGTGAGATGTCTTAGGTTGTAGAGACATTATTCCTTTTGTCTGTTTTCTGCCCGTCTTGGGAGCTCATGGACTGAGGAACTTCTGAGGATTGAAATAGGCGTCTCGACCCACCAGCCGGGCCAATTTTTAATTTACGTGAGACTTTGTTGATGCCTGCTAACGTGACAGAAATGCATTTGTTTTTCAGGAACTATCCGGTGGAGGGTATCTTTTTACCCAATGAGCAATTAAATAGTTACTACAGATGTAATTACCAGCTTTCTTTTATTTGAATCGATACCGAATTATTAATCTGTAGTCGGTGTCATATTTAATAATGTACATTGAATTTGAATTAAAATCTGCGTAATATTCAGAAATAAATGTATTATTTGTATTCCAGGATTCGGGCCGGACACAACTTTGATGATCCTAATATCAGCGCCGCATGAAGGTATCTTGGTTGATGGCCTTAGTCCAATTTTCACCCTTTGGAAGAACTCTGCGGTGGAGCCAGCCTTTCATTGGCGGCAGCTGTATTGTAGGCCTACCACCTTGGGTGGAAATTAATCCATCGAAGGCTGTCCTATTATTTTGGAAACGCAGATCAGGTAATAGATCTCCTGTAATCCTCCCCCAGTAACCTGAATTAACGTGTTTGATCTTAATTATTAGCGGCTAATTGACCGATTAATTCCTCCATTTGCCGTCGGGCGCCACCCACATTTTTCTCAAATTGTTTTTTTCGGTCAAGGGGAGCAGAATGTCATAGCTTCTGGGAAATTTTACTTTTTCTTTGTGGAAAAACTAAATTAATGTTTCAATTTTAATATTGACAATTTTGATTTTCAAGCCACTGATAACCCAGTTTAATACTTAGAAGGTTTCGGTAATAAATGTCGTGAAATTATTGTTAAAAATCAATTGAGTTACAGAAATAATTGCTTACTGAGGATAATTCTAGTCGATAAGAGAAGAAATGGTTGAGAGCGTGTGGATAATCACACATCTCTGATAGCAAGAGTACTCCGTCATTCGTCTCTTTGGGCACCAGATATTCTCAAATTTGCGACTTTTTTCTCGTGGCCCTTGAGGTTATGGCCTGCCGTACCAGCTATATGCAGATAACGCAGTATAAATGAATGTGGGACTAACTTTGATGGAAAGAGAAAAACTCGGGAAGAGTTCTTAGAATGCGCACATATTTTTTCGGTTGAAATTATGATTTTTGCAATAATTCCAACCAATTTTATACGAAAAACTGAGAATAAAGGTCGGAGATAGTTGAGAAAGAAATCATTTTGAGATTCGAAGTACGAAAAATTAGAAAATGCTAGGTTCGTAATGGGCGCCTTGGCGGGCCGCTAGTTGATCGGTCTGTCACTTGGTGGTGTTGGAGTGCACAGCTGCATTGTTCCGGGGATTCGTACTACTCACTCATCCGGTAGCCAGCATATAGCGCAATGGAAGTGTCAAGCTGTATTCCTCATTATCTAATATATATTCTTTCATCGGGCTTGAGCTATTATCTTTTAACATACAATCCCGTAAACCAACAGAAAATATAACCTCTGGAACGAAACGAACGGAAATTTAATAATTTTTCCCGATAAAATAACATTAAACGGTGGCACTGAGGCCATCTTAGAAGGTTTGAAGGCCAGTGACGTTTCATACTATCAACGCTGTCTCTCCAGCTTGTGATTGTACAGGGTGGTGAAAAAATTTTGTCACCTATTTTAACCATGGATAACTGATGGCAGTGGGTTCGGGGGTCTCAGGGCGGGCCCCGCGAGGATACAACTCGAGGACCGGGAACCAAGTCTGAGACTTATACGCCCGTGCCTCTCGAGAGGGGGAGGACAGAGGAAGGAAAAAGGAATGGAGGCATCGCCGCGATGAGAGCCCGACGACACCTCCAGGGGAAGGATAGGAAAGGAAGGGAGGGGACGAGGAATCCCGCACCGTCACAAAGGCGGGCGGGCCCTACTAACTACGAAACCAAGTGAACGCAATTAATATTCTACAAATCCTCGTGGATTTTCCTATGAGGAAGAAAAATCTATCGATCGAATCGGTAGATACGTTTCAACAGTAAATAATTTTTTTACCGCACAAACCTGCGTGGAGCTCAATCATTTTGATATGATAGGATTGGATTACTTCAGAATCTTTGAGCTGACTGACGCAGGTATATTTATGACATTTTTGGTAACCTTGACTTACAAGGGGAGACCACGAAAGTTGCTCCGCATTTTTCAATGCCATGTTTTTTATAGCCTTCGGAATGGTGAACACATCCCTGAACTAGTAGTGGTTCCGTTGAATGGGCCTTAGTTTGGCTGTAATTAATTAATTTTCATGCAGTACTTTTCACAAGCCGAGTATAGTTTCATGATATCGCACCTTTCATCAGGAGGGTCAGGTGGGGTAGTGGTTAGCGTTTACGGCTACCACCCGGGCGACCAGGGTTCAAGGCTCCGTGATGGCTTTATATTTTCTTGTCTCCATTGTGATCACAAGGCGTCACATATACCACGTTGAATACTCGACCGAGACGGACGTGTGCGATCAGAGCTCCCGAGCGCTTCGGCATTCAACCGTTTTTCGAGTTTGACGAGTGACTTTCTTTCTCCCCGACGATCTTGCCTTGGATCGTTTTCGGGGGGGGTTTTGTGGACAAGCCGGGCACACGTGCGTGCGTATGCACGGCACGACATGCTCGAACCCTGATTTTGAGTGAATTTTCACCATTTTTTTCGTAGTTTTTTACAGCTCCCGAGATGTCGGTCGAGCGTAAAAACACCATAAGGATCACCTTTAACGGGTTGGCATCACCGCCGACGCCAGTGGAGCTCCATCACTTCATTGATGTAGAGCTACAGCTGGCTACAAAGGACGTAGAAGGACTACAGTTCGGGAAGTTCCGGAAGGAGGTCTTCTTGAAAACTACGACGGAGGGCGTCATGGACAAGATTTTGAGACCATCATCCCAGAGAGCGCATCTCTCTCTTTGATTCTTGAGACCATCATCCCATATGTTAACTGTTTCCACAAGAAGGCAATACTGGGGGGGGATTTTAATGCCATTTACAAAAAGCATGATAGTAACGCGAATCAAAACTTGATAAAATATCCAATCACAAAATCACTGCAGTCATTAGTAAACAGCATACAAGCAACAGACACCGCTTTAGCAATAGGGAACAAAACACAACTATACACAAGATTTGGTATACACACAAACAATAGACTGGACTATCTCTTTGTTTCGACGGCCTTGAAAAAACACGTAAATTTATTTCAAAACCTCACGATGGCATTATCAGACCACAATGCAATAGCTATAAACATAAATATAGACGCACACACACACAAAGGGGCACAAAAAAGAAACTGGAAATTCGATGAAAGTATCCTTGACAACAAAGAGGCACACACACGAATACATCAAAAAATAAAAGAATTGCTAAACCACCCTGCAATAGGAAATGATATTGGTAAATGGTGGGAGGAAATTTTTAAACCAAGGGTAGTTAAAACAATAAAACAAATCACAAGAGAGAGGCAAAAAGAGCAAACCAAGACCATAAACTTTTACAGGGAAGTATTAAGGGGTTTGATGTTGAAAACAAACCGCACCCAAACAGAGGAAAAACAAGTAAAGGACATGAAACAACACGTAAGAGAATTAGAAATGAAAAAATACGCGCCAAAGAAATGGCAAAGAGAAATCTATAAAGATAACTGGGGGCAGATAAGCCTAGCAACACTAAAAAAGACAATTGAGTTGAAAGCTAAGGTGGCGCACGAGGAAGTGGGTGCAGGCGAGGAGGATGAAGAGGCGCTTCTGCAAAAATTACACACACATTATCATAACCTATACAATAAGTATGGGCAATGGGAAGAACAGTCCTCCCCACCTCTAATAAACACAAAAAAACTAGACAATGACTTGAAAAATACTTACAGACAAGAAATAACAGACGACGATTTGGATATCGTTAAAGAGAAACTAAAAAAAGGAAAATCACCCGGGGAGGACGGGATAACTTATGAATTTTACATTGCATTCTGGAGCACGATCAAACACGCATTAAAACTACTTTTTAATTACATACAGGAAAACGAACTAACAGAACAAATGAAAACAGCAATAATACACCCGATCCCAAAAATAGCCAAACCTTCCAGAATAGAACATTATAGACCCATTTCACTACTAAATACCGATTATAAAATATATACACACATACTGAAAAATAAACTGGAAGAAATAGGAACTCCATTATTACACAAACAGCAGTATGCAGGAACAAAGGACAGAAACGCAATAGATGCAGTAACCACAATTAGAGATATAATTATTACAACCCCCGGCCCTGGCGACACCTTCCCTCTTCTAATTGCAATTGATTTGGAGAAGGCCTTTGACCTGATAAGAATACAATGGATAGTAAAAATAATGAAACATATGAATATACCAGAAAACCTAATAGAAGCAATAAACAATATTTACAAGGACAATAAAGGGAAGATAAAATTTAGAAACATGACATCAAATAATTTTACCATCACAAACTCAGTAAGACAGGGCTGTCTCCTGTCTATGCTACTGTTTGCAATAGCTTTAGATCCAGTACTGACGGATTTAGAAGGAAATGGAGTCGGAACATACAGAAGGGGCCAACAATACTCAGCAATAGCTTATGCGGACGACATAACAATATTTACCAAAAACGAAACAGAGATATTAAAAACCAAAGAAATAATAGAAAAGTACGACAAAGCCGGGATAAAAATGAACCAAATCAAATCAAAAATACTGAACCTAGACCCATCAAAAAAACTAACAGGACATATCCCATGGGAAGAAGTTCAAAAGGTTAAGATCTTAGGCCTAATTTGGGAAAGAAAGGTAACAAATATGGTCAATACTAACTGGGAAAACATACTGCAAACGGTGAGGAACCATTCCTCAAGGTTCGGACAAGTAAATATACCTTTTATAGCAAGAATAAAAATAACAAATGTGTTAATATATTCAAGTTTGTGGTACACGGCACATGTGTGGCCGCTGCCCAAAAGGATAAATGCCAATGTAATAAGAGCCACAAATAACTTTATATGGAAAGGATTCCTTATAAAATTAGAGAGAAAACGATTGTATTTGAACCAAGGTAAAGGGGGGCTAAGGCTCGAAAATGTGGAAGAAAAGGCAAACCTTATTTATATGAATAATTTTCACAAAGTCTATTGTGATAAAGATAAAGAAAGAGTAGAGCTACTGGAAGCTGCTCTAAAAAAAGGCGAAAAAACTGCATATCTAAAAAATACGAAGAGCAAAATTACTCAATACAGGAAAAATACATGTTATAAAGCCACCACTGTAAAAAAAATGTACGAAAAATACATGTGACATGGAAAAAAATATCCCCTTTCCTCCACCAGGGAGGATTTCATGGAAAAATTTTAAAGAATTGAAAATTGAGGTGGAAAGAAAAAGCAACATGTTTGAGTTACTGAGTAAAATTTTGATAACGAACGAAATGAAAAATAAATTAAAAATCGCAGAATCCAGAATTTGTGAAAAGTGCCAAAAAATAGATACGGTTGAGCATAAATTTTTAAATTGTAGAAATGACAAAGAAATATGGAGGAAGGTACGTTTCATATACAAATCCTGGGACGTAATTGGAGGCGGTGTCGCCTCAGACAAAGATCTGCTATTTTTGAATTTTAATGTTTTTCCCACTGTTAACAAGGTTATTTTAATTAGAATGATTACCATTTATGTATCTCTGATAATTGGCAAAAAATTAAGCATGGAAAATTTTATTCTTGAATGTAATAAAATAAAAATGCCAATTTTAAATAAAACCTTTGTAATAAATATTTTAAAAGACTAAAAATGTATTTTAAAAAATTAAGATTGTATTTAAAATGTATTTTTAAACTAAGGGAAATTACTTGTGTGTGATAATTTGTTTTTTTTTCTCCAAAGAATTGAAACTTTTGAATTTATATAAACTCAAAAACAAGAAAAATGAAGCATTTTGTTTTGTAAGCTAATGGGTATGAAAAACCAAAGAAATATTATTTGTAAAACTATTGTACAAACCATGGCTTGAAAATTAAAAAAAAAATATATTTAAAAAAAAAAAGGTGAGATATCATGAAACTATACGCGGCTTGTGAAAAGTACTGCATGAAAATTAATTAATTACAGCCAAAGTAAGGCCCATTCAACGGAACCACTACTAGTTCAGGGATGTGTTCACCATTCCGAAGGCCATAAAAAATACGGCATTGAAAAAGGCGGAGCAACTTTCGTGGTCTCCCCTTGTTAGATTTCCAGAGGGCAATACGGTAGATCATATAAACTCGCAGTATTTTCAATGAAACTGATATCCTATTATGCAGATTCATTCCATAATCGTTTTACGGATAATTTTCCCTCAAATTCTCTGATTAACTGTCATTAATTAGGTGAATTCTTATCTTGCCCTTTCCTGTTGACTTCGCTAAACCCAATATAGTATGCCACGCATTATGGAATACTTTGGAATATTAAGCTGACTCAACGAAATTGATATCCTTCTGATACGTGCGTATCAGAAAAATATCTGCACAGTATGACCTTATATACCCTTTGCTCATTGCGAAAATGACCTCGGCTGTCGGCCACCTCCACTACATACCATACCAATTCACTTGTTTCCAAGTTGACGCACAGTTTGTTTCTTGTCATCCTGAATTTTATGCGTTCTTCAAACCATAAATGCAATGCGTGAAGATGGAAATCACGGGGTCTATCAGATTTTCACCATGTCCCCAAAAAGGGAATTTCGCCACTCGAAGAATAGGCTATCTGGACGTTTCTGGAAGCTTACCTCGGATGAATGATGGGGAGGAATTTTATTTCCCAGAACCAATCAAAAGTATATGCCTACCGGCTAAAGAGAGAATTTTCATCATCACCGCTCAATTTTCCCGGGAATGGTTTTATTCAGCTAGCCAGTCTACTCTCCTAGGTTCTCGTATTTCACACTTCTTTGGTTCTCGTTTTCATATTACAAATTACATGTGCCACATATTTCATCTTAGGCATTATATTTTCATTTTCTTCTTCCTTAAGTCCCTCGACGATTGTGTTATTTTTTCTATTTTGTTTCATGATATGTAGGATTAGGTTGTTTAGTCTGTTTCATTAGACTTGGTTTCATTAGTCTGTTTCATAACTGATGGCAGTAGAAACCGAAATTACCACAGATGCTTTTATCGATAAAGCACCATTTTTAAACTACACAAACTTTGAGGCAGGCACTCCGACTGGCCGCGAGTTTTCCCTGTTGCCGGATGCCTTGGATGAATCCGCAAGTTTTAAATTGAAATAGTTCATCCATTAACATCGCAATATCTGGCAGGCAAAGCATTAGAAGGCATGTGTTGTCCATAGCAAATGGCAACATCGCAACCTCAAGCCAATCACAGTGCTTGGCTTAAAGTTTCTGTAATCTGAAAATGGTATGAGTCTGACCAAAACATTATCGGTAATTTTTATTCCTTCGGGCAGTTATTCAGGTTTAAAAATTTTGTGACGCAATTTTTCTCTACACTGTAAAAGGGTTTTTTTTAGCGAAATCAAAACTACCTTCCAACCTATCAATTTTAAGTTCCTAATAGATGACAGGTAAGGCTCATAGAACGTAAGGCAAACCAGGACAGGATGCTTGGTTCAAACTGCTGTGGAGTGGAAATGAAGGTGAAAATTTTCTTTTCATTGGACGTGAATAATAGTTTTCCTCGTACATCTATCCGCTATGTAAGCTTGTGTATGCAGATATCATGATGAATTTTTGACGCGTAAAAATATATTGCATATATAATAATTTATATTTCGATTTACACATATTTCGTGTAAAATCCAGTTTCTACTGTATCTTACATTTATATATCTGATAATAATAGGTTCAATTTGTTAAGTTTGATGGCCTATTGGGAAGTGTTTGGGCATTGATCAGTTGGTTTGGGGGATCAAATCCGGGTGAATATTATGGACGTTCACATCATAAACATGATCGAACGTCGAGATGACCCAGGGAAAGGAAATGGCCCCTGAATGTGTGATATTTACACGGCCATGACTCAGTTTCTCCTCTCCTATCCAAGCCAACATTCACGTTGAATCGTTGGATATTTTAAGTTACTTTTACAGAAGGAGAAGGTTATGAAAATATTTTTCGGTGGTGTTATTAAATGGAATTATGTGGTTGAAGCGCGTTACAAAGTTCAATAGCGATGAAAAATGCTAACACTAAGTGAAGTTTTCAATCAAGATATTTAATAGGAAAACTATTATTTAGTACCGTATGAGTAGGTTAGAGCTGAGTTTCTAATTGGAAAATCCTGCATTGTTTTTCAGAGTTTCCAATTTTATCCTCTTAAGTCTTAGGCTTGAAAGTGAGCACACAAGAAGGAAAACTTCAGCATGTAATATATTTCAGGTGAATACTGTGGACCAACTTTAGGATTGGAATTTTGATGGAAAATTTGGGGAAGGATGCGAGAAACTGCCCGATTCTTTGGTGTGGAAATTTTCTTGATTTTTAAGAACTTAAAATAGGTTTGGAAGTTGGAAAAACAGCATATATAACTGTTAATACAATAATATTTCGCTCTGATCACGTGTTAATTGGAGCCTATTAAAGCTATTAATTCAAGCATTGAGAAAAAGATGGTCTTAAAATTCGGAAGTAGACTGGATTTAATAGCATCAGACTAAAATATGGCGACAATTAGAGTATATTACTCCATATATGAAAGGGGTTGATGAGATCTAAGAGATTAAAAGAAGTAGAATTTCATGTGCGTACGGATTATATCCAATCTAGTATAAATAGTTCTTCTGCTGTGTCGGTTCAAGATTGCCGATAGAGGCGATGACCCTACTGAGTCTGCTAACTTTATTTGTAAAACGTAAGATAATTCACATCGCTGGATTCGTCGTAATTTGTATCGTTGAAGATTTGGAGATAAGAAAATTGCGTTGCGAGCATTGCGTTGCCAGCAGATGTTACAGCATTCGTCATCCTAATATCTTCCTCTGCCGCTATTTCCAGATGATTGACTCAACTATTACTATATGGTACGTTATGGAAATTGCTCTAAACTATAATAATATAAATACGAGAGAAATTTTATTGAGACATTGTTGAATAGTTCTTAACCCCGTTTTGTTCTATTTTCCTCCTGTAGGGGAAAACTATGCACTAAATTGCACGTTTGCTTGACTGTCAGTGCAGTATGCTTATTTTTCGATTTTTTCCCTTCTAAAACCGTCACTTCAATAGTTATGTCTGTACTTCGTGGATGCTTATGGTATTCGACTTTTATCTACTATGGCTATGTACCTGTTTTACGATGGCTGTTACATTCCATCGAAAATTCTTGCACTTGTCTCATTTACTATTATGAAAATAGCATCATAATCTAATTCTAGATTGTGCCTATTATTTAACATCAATATCAATAAACATAATCCAAATCAGGTTGCCTTTCAGATGGAAGCTGTTGAGGTCTATTCAGGGATAAGAAATTTGTTATTGTGAAATATAGATAATTAAGCAATCAGATAAACCTAAGGTTTTAAGGATAGGATCGGGTCAGTTCTATTAGCTTGAGTGTTTGATTCTCACCCTGTGGGTCTTGGTCCCAATCCCGGCGTTGGAGAATGTTTCTCTGATACTTCTCTATACTTTAGAGATTTATTAAGGGCTCTTCGAGCATCCGTAGCACTCTGTCCGTTGGATGGGACGACAATATAGTGGTCTCTTGGCGGATTTGTTTCAGAGCAGGCTAATGCCGACACCACATCTCCATCCGTCATTTTCTAAATTTCCTTATTGTGCAAAGTAGGGTGGACTAGGGCTAAAGTCCATGATATGTAATATTTCAAACCTGCCGTATGAACGGTGGAGAAACATACATAAATTGCAATGAAAAAAATTCCTCTGGATCAGGATTTGAGCCACGGGCCATTGGCTTTCCGGACCACTGCGCAGAATACTACGCTATTCACATTCCTGATTTCCCATAGCAACTGTACCTGGATAGCGTAGTAGTTAACGCCATGACCTGGAAAGTTCAAGGTCAGTGGTTCGATTATCACCCCAGAGGATATTCTTATTCGAATATTATTCCTGGTTCTTGACTTTCCGTGGCAATTGTACTGGAACTTAGATAGCATAGTGGTCTTCTCAGAGGTCCGGGAAGTCAAAGTTCCGTTATACGCTTTCCGGTCCAGGGGAATTTTTTCTTTTGGCAATTTATTTAAGGGTCGTTATTTTGGGGTGGGAGTACTGGTTAATCAACTCCTTCGGCGTCTTGGTGTTATGGCATTCCTACCTGTGATATTGTGGCTGATATGCAAAGACAAGTGGCTATTAGGTGTAAATCGATTATTTTTTACATTTTTGTTCATCTGATAAAATAAAAACTTTCATGGGAGAACTACCTTAAAAACGACCATACTTTCAATTTTTGTGATATTAATCCGTCAATGATTGCCAATAACCTAAGCTGTCAGGAACGTTCACCAAACACCTATCTAACTTTTCTGAAATAAGGTAACGATTTGGATGATTTTATGCGAAAATATGATCGATATGATGTTTTTTAAATCACCGTGCTTTGATGAAATGGTTGAACATCATATTTGCAATGATTCACAAATTCCCGGCTTTTCGAGGTGGTCGATTAGTGTTCAGTGTGTAAAATTCTTCTTTTGAGATCGTTGGAATCGTCTTTCGAAAGCGTCTCCGCATTTTCTGAGAAGTCCTAACCTAATCTCTGGTAGTGGAAGAGAAAACAACAGCCGATTGGTCCCATTGTACATATGTTTTCCCATTGTCCGAGGCTGGATTTCTCTGTCCATATTACACACAAATCTACTTGTCTGCTATAACTCCTACTCTTGATAGCCCGTGTGACCTAACTCAAGGATTGCTTAACGTACTTTTTTCATATACTTAGCAAAGTAGTCCCAATAAATGCGCATTCAGTTGCGAGTTGAATATAAATATGGCAAAAACCATGAAAAATTTCCATACAGCGTTAATGTGATGAAATTTTGTATGATAAATTACTAATTTTTTTTCGCGCGTTAGGAAAATAAAACTTACGGCTAGTAGTAATATTTACCGTGATTAGTGAGCTTGTGTTATGGTCGGATATAAAGACAATGATATGTGTAGGGTAGAAAAAAATTGACTTACAAAATCAAATTTGAATAGCTGATGCAAGTGGAAACTAAAATTACTGATGACGTTTAGATCGAACACACTCCATTTTAAGGCACAGAAACTTTAAAACAAACGCTCCGATCGGCCGCGAATTTTCCCTGTTGCCGAATGCTCTGGAAAACTCAGGACTTCGAATTATTTGACCGCCAGTCATCGCGCTGCATCCAAGGCATCCGGCAAAAGGGCAAAACCGCAATCGGAGCGCTTGGCTCAAAGTCTGTAGTTAAAAAATGAAGCGTTTTCTATCAATATGAAGAACCAAATTTAATGGGCTACTGGAAAAAAAGAGTAAAAAATGTATATCAAGGTACCAAATTCTGTCAATTATTTCAGTTACCATAAAATATTTTCTATTAATGGCGGTGAAGTTTAATGAAACCGTGGTTTAAGTGGTGCAAGTTTCTGTTAATGCATACGTGTAACAAGTAACAGTATTTTCCGGATTAATTTTCCCTGCCGTCTCAACATTTCCATGGCAATTAACGCTCGAGCACCTCGTGAGTTAATTAATGCCTGTGGACGTGTACACGTTCGGAATTCTGCAGTGATCGTTCCAAGAGGTGCACGGAATCATTCGTCGCTACGGCTCAAAGAGCTTATGGGTGCGAAAGAGTGAAGTGATGCAAATAAGGTGCGAAATCTATATTCCCAGAATCCATTTGGCCCTTGCCGCTCCCCTTTTCCTCGTGTGCACAGCTCAACAAAAATCCTTCTCTTACTGTTTGCTGAAAAAAAAACTATACCTGTCGACCCAATTATCGCAATCCCATGACCTGGGTGGAATCAGAAGTCACGCACCCATCTCCCTAAGTCGGTCTATAGGATATCTGTCGAGGGAAATTTTCACCCGTCTGGACTCAGTCGTTAGAGAGAGAGAGAGAGAGAGAGAGAGAGGTAAATCGATAATGAAAATGACTTCGTCGAAAATAAACAGGTAGTTCTTTTTTTACTAGTTAGCTAAGGTGATTTGATTGCTTTCCACGTAGAGAGTTAGGTTATTGGTTCTCTCTCATTTAGGTAACTCCATTTGCACAATACTGCTAGATATGTGTTGTCTCATTTTCCAAACCTGCCTTCGACGCGAAATTTCAGGCTCCTGATTCGAGTGCAATATCTGGTGGAAGAAATTTACTCTCTGTAATTTTTGCTCCATTAGATTTCGCTATTTCGATTTTATTAATTTGTGTTCAATATTGGGCGAAAAATGTCTTCTTTCTCAAGCTGCTTTTGCCTTTATCGACTGCCGCAATATTAACAAAAACCTTCGAGTTTAAATTCGCCTCTATCAATGAAACTAACATTTCAAAATAAATATTGAATAAATTATTTATTATGAAGAGTTTTTTTTCCCCTTCGTAGCGCATCTTCCTTTTCCAGAATCGGTGGTGGCGAGGTAAAGCCCTCGCCTGCTAATCCAGGGGTCGCGACTTTGAATCCCGCCAGGGCGGATATTCCCCCATTCAGAACATGTATATATGAGTGAGCCCATCAACTTAATTGTAAGAAAGGACCGTATTGTCCTCAATTTGGTTGATAAATAAAGACGTAATTATTATTATCATTCCCGTCTGCTACCTTTACAAAAATCTCTAGATTATTCTTCTTTACGGAAAAATCTTCCATATCTCGAGGTACAGTGAAAATGGTTTCACTGGTGATTTCCGCCTACTTGACGGCGTTGAGATCCGCTCTTCCCAAACCCTTTCTCCCCATATCCTTACCCTGGAGGCGTCGTCAGGCTCTCATCGCGGTGGCGCCTGCATCCCCGTTTTGCATCCTCTCTCCTGCACCCATCTCCCGGTACATGGGCTCTGACTTGCTTCCCGGACCGAAGAGGCGTATCCCCGCTGGCCCGCTCTGGGCGCCCATATCCGATACTACCTTGAAAATGCAGAGGAAATGTCAGGGCCATTCCCATCATATGATGATGATCTACCATTTCTCTCGGGAGTGAAAATAAGGTTCCTCAAATGGTAACCCGCGTTGCAACAAATGTTGGCGCGGGATTCTTCCATCCCTCCCTTACACACCTCTCCTTACCCTGGAGGCGTCGGCAGGCTCCTATCACCTCCGTGTCTCCTTCCTTTTCTCAATACTCTCCTTACCCCCTCTCCTGAGGTCCGGACGTAAAAGTCACTGACTTATGAGCCTGGCTTCATATAACGTACCCCCGCGAGCTTGCCAAGAGTTTCATTCTAGTGCTACATTGGTAGTTTTCGAAATTAATCGTGAAGACTGATAATTTGTGAAAATACATAGCAGGAAATGAAGTTAATATATTTGCACTTTTCCACGCAAAAAATTATTTCAAAAGTAGAAAAAATATGTCACAGTCAACACTTTAAGTGCATTGAAACATGCTGACTCCTTTTAACATAAATAAATATGTGGAAAAGTATCTTCACTTCATATCCTTGGTAATTATCGTCAAAAAGTCATCATTTCATGAAAGAGGAACTTAAAATTTAAGGATCTTAATGGTATGTACACTTGAAATATTTTAGGTCATATCGTAGGTTATTTTAAGTAATGGAGTATCGTCGACTTGATGGTGTTGACTTCATTTGGCTCACTTCAGTGTTGACGTTTGGGTTCCAGTCTAGTGTTTACTGCATTGTACTCATGAACTGAAGTCTGAGTGACATAAGCTTCTCTACATAAAAATCCATCGCGTCGATGCTATTGAAGGTTGCCCCGGGAGAGTTTTTATATTTTTTTCCTGGATGATTCAATGTTAAATGCTATCGAGTTAATGTAAAGTAAAATCTCCCCATGGATATAAAATTAATTTCGTTGTGAAACAAAGTGGGAGTTAGTCTTTGTTTACCACCATAGGAGGAAAGTATTTTATCTCTATTCATAATTTGCGCGCCTAAATATTTTGCATCGAATTTTACACCTAAGATTGTCCATAAAAAGTTAAGTACAACCCTTCACCGACAGTCATAATTTTAATGCTGTCTTTGTTAAGAGTTTTGCACTATTTCGCAAAACCAAGACGTCTCAGTTTGGAAAATTGCTAGTTGTTTCTTTAAGGTAAGTCACAAATTTTCAACACTCCTCACGGAAATTAGTGAATATCATAGTGTTAAAATTTCTTCATTTTAGTGTGCACAGTGGACCATGGCTTATTTCTCTAACACACAAACTCACAGGTGTGTGGTATATTGCCAATTTGCTCACTCTTGATTGGCAAACCGAGGCGTCTCAGTTTTGCGAAAAAGTGCAAAACTCATAACTTAAAAACTTATTGTTATAGCAGAACTTAAATCCGACGTAGATTTTACTTTCCAACGAATAATGAATAGTACCCATGTCAACTACGGGAAGTAGTAATTTTGGTGTTACTCGTTCGGCATCCCATTTACCTCGCATGAAGCGTTTATATGTCACCAAAATGCCTCATGTAATGGAATAGAATGGAAAGGGATGGATAGTTTGTATTTCTGTCACTGCCTAGATAGCTCAGGTGCTCTATTTTATTTTCTATCTGAGACCTCGGCTGTAGAAGTAGCTATGCGTAGATTCGAAATTCCAACGGTCCATCGTTGGATCAGTGTTGAGAAAACCTTTTTCTTCGGGCAATTTTCAATCAAGTCATCGGTTGTTCGTAAGTTGGCAGCCCTTACCTTCCACCCCCGACTTAACCACTAAGATGGACATTCCCTTTCTTTCGGTGAAACTAATTTTTTGGCACCGTTACCCTTTGGGGGGGCCGGGGAAGCCCATTTTAAATGATGACGTCCCCCCGCTCCCCAATTTCGCGCCTTTAGCATTCACACCCTCCTGGTTGGCGCCACCAAAGTTCCTCGTAAGTCAATGTCTTGAGTGGCCCCCGTCTTCGGGATGAATTTGGAGCAAAACTTCAGCTCGCTCACCTTACCTCAAAATTGAATGTAGAACCCAGTTCTATGTTGACCTTTGTGCGAGTACAGGAAGCATGCAGATGGGAACATCGATGCATAAGATATAATATTTTTTGGACTTCTCATGAGAAAATACGTAAGAAGTAATTTCATTTTTTGGGCGATATTTCATCCCCCATGTGTGTATGCTTTACGTTACCGTTGTATCCTCTTGACTCACCTCCACGTTTTTTGGCATCGATTTAGTCTTCCTCCGTATGCAACGCGAAAAATCGTTAGCTTTTTGAGAATTTTAGTCAAATGATACATTACAATATTTACATTGGATTTATCCTGTGTTAAAATATCAATTGACAAATGCCAAAACTTCTAGTAACATCGTGACGCATATCGTACAAGATATTTTATGAATACCTGTTCATGGGAAGAGGTAGGACGAAGTATGATATTTTTTTTTTGGATTGATTATTTACCGCATGATTGGGTCTTCTTGAATCCTCAAATTAAGATTGGGATTTCTAGAAAACTCTTTTAATGTGGGGTGAGTCTTTTTTGGGGTTTCAACCAAGTTAGGGTCTAAATGATGAATGCCGACGTTTCGATGGGAGACCTTCCCAACATTCAAACGTCGGCATCTATTGTACAAATCCTTATCCAGTTAGAAACCAGAAGTGGATCCCTCGTATGGTAAACTATTGTATTTGCAGGAGGCGACCAACAGTTGAGGTAATTTGCGCGAGGGAAGGATATGAAAAGAAAGGTGGAGAGAAACCTGGGGTCCGCAGTAGCCTGCTCTTAGCGAAATGCGCTAAGGGTTCCATCCGACGGACGGAGTGTTGCGATTGATATTTCCTCCACACATCATTCGAGCAAGGATTGGCCTACGAATATTACAACAGAGGAACCTCAAGTCGACCCCTAAATGTTTTGTCACCCACCGACATTTAAATGGGTTTACAAAAGTCGCTACTAGTGTAACTGACGGGCAAATTGTTCCAAATTTCACGGGAAATAAGGTATAATTTGGACTATTGACCGAAATTCATACACATGATGATGTGATTTGTCAAATTCATTACTTTTCGATGAAAATCCTTGAAGAGACAAACATTATACTGCAAAATATTCATAAATAAAAAAGTCAATCGTAAAATACTCATCACCGCGCCGCAGGCATTTTGGAAAATCGATAAAAATGCGACCGAAGAGGCAACAGAAATGAGTTTCCCATGGGATGGAATAGGGCCTCCTCAATGAGGTCCCATTGGATCGTCCAGTCACTCAAAATTCTCTGCCACTGTCAGGATTTGAACCCGAGCCTACGGGGTGGGAAGCAAGCACTCTAGTCACCACGCCAATCCAATTTCCTTCGCCCGAATGACTCGTAATCCTCAGATTATCCATCCGTACAGCATAGTATATAATAGCGATTTTGATATTCTTATTGAGAAAAGTCAAAATTCGAGGAATTTTATCTATACGCACTGATATGTATTCCCTCTTGTGTCTACTTGGAACTTTTCATCATTTGACTCTCTTGAGTCAGCTCCAATGTACATTTGGCATAGAGGCTGCTTTCCCCATTTTCAGAAATGCAAATGCATCGCTGTCTCACACACACTTATTGGAAGGAAAACGATAATGTACGAGGTATGTCCTCTGAAATGATAATTTACACCACTTCCGTGCCTCATGTCAACTGTCTATGTATTTGCAAGGCGTCATCTAAATTACTTAGGTGATGTTTGGCTTTTTCGTAGCAATATTACGGCAAATATTTGGAAACTTACAAATAGGAGGAGAGAGGAGGAATATTTGCTCTTACGAAATTCCACGTTAATGTCTGCTTATGTAC
Source organism: Ischnura elegans (assembly GCF_921293095.1). Taxonomy (NCBI): domain Eukaryota; kingdom Metazoa; phylum Arthropoda; class Insecta; order Odonata; family Coenagrionidae; genus Ischnura; species Ischnura elegans. The sequence goes on from NC_060259.1 coordinate 46,528,837, forward strand.
GTGCATATGACGATGCATGCTACCTGCTTAGTCGCCTCGTAGGCGTTTGGAACATGAGGGAGCTTTCCAACTTCTAGAAAGGTAGTTACAAGGGTATGCATATGAGAGTCACGAGGTAGACTGAGCGAGATTAATTTTTCAGGTTGTTTCCAAAAATGCATACCTCGACTGGCAACGAATGAAATGTTTTTTCATTATTACAAAAATCATATTGATATAATTTTTTCAAAAATTATATCCACTCCGTTTCCGTTTCTCCCGTCTCTCACTGGTAACGCTCATGTACCATGTCATCAACCAGAGTGCAAATTCTCCCCATAATCCGTCTCTTTTCTATCTCTAACTTCTCAATTGACATGGTATTTGAGCTAGGGCATACATACGTTACCAATTTGTCCTTAATTTATCTCTGTTGTTCATGTTACATGATTTACTGCCGTGATTATGCATAAGTACTCTATCCCATGATGCTAGCGTTTATGCGACAGTCAACATGCTGCCTTTTAAGTGGATCGAATTGAACCCAGTTCCGAATGTAATATCGATTTCACAGTGCATTTTTGTAAATCCTGTTCACATTCGAAGTCGGTGATAAAGAAGTTTCCCTCAATGCATTGACGGATGTAAGTTTGCATCGACTTTGTAATTGATTTTGGCAGAGTTAATATTATTTTCCTTCAAATTATTGTAATAAATGCTTATTTTAATGTGTGTAATTTTGTTCCCTCTCATGTGAAGGAAATGTGAATAATAATAATTTGGGGGGTATCATGAAGAATAAAGTGCGAAAGAACACTTGAACGCTTAAGCCACCCATCCATTGCCACCTTCCGTAAGGGGAACTTTTTAGCCGCCTCTTGGTTTCATACACACTACCTTCGTTACCGTAATGACGGTGTACGTTGATTCAAGAATAGAATTTCTCCACAAGATTGAAACTTGTCTGGACAGGAAATGTCCCTATCAATGGCATTTATATTTTAGCTTACTAAATTCATATTTTGGCTGTAGAAAGTGTGTTTTGTTAATCTCCCAGACACAAAATACATTTCAAAATAAAAGGCGAAAGATATGGAGCATTTTTTAAAGAAAATATAAAAAAACAATGAGAGTTGGTTGTGGCGCTGGAAGTGGGGCTGGACGATACGGAAATGGTAGTCGAAATTCACTACACAGTCAACTACTCTAATGATTGTGCAAGATAGCAGTTGAATGTCAACAAAAACATAAGTGCGTAAGAATTTGTTAGCCATTATGCATCCTCTGAAACTCCTGAAAGGTCTTGCGAAATTTTAAGATCAGAAAAATATCGTGTGTGTGCATCATCAAAACTTCCATCACTGAAACATGATCCATGGAACCTCGGATTTGTTGCATGATACTTTACCCACTAAGCCATCAGAACGATTTTAAGCTAAGGCAGTCTCAATGTCCAATACCTTGGCTGTGATCACAGGTGTGTCCACGAGAGTAAACCCCATTCTAGGTGAGTCGCGGGCAAAGCATACATCGTATAATATTGGGAAGTATCTTCTGGATCGTAACTGGATATTCTGCACGTTCTCATAGTGCTGAGGATGTGATTATTTACCCGTTATAATCGGAATATAGCTTTAAATTCCCGGTTGTATGAGAGCATTACGAGGGAAAAACTTTGGAAGAGAAGTAGTTCCTGAACTGGCCGCTTTCAGACGCCAATGAGCTGTGCGTTAATTTTTTCCGCCACTGTACCAATTGATCTTGAATTAAATATTATAGCGTAGCTAGAGAGGGTATAAAGCGGTTCATTAGTAGGATAATAGATTTTAAATATAGGATCTTTAACATAGGATATAGAATTCATATACTCGTTCCCTCACTAAATTGCTTGCATAAGGTATCATTCAGTTGGCGGAATGTCTCAAATCTCGTACCAAAAGTCTTGCATTTATTTACAATTTTTCTCATTTATATTGGTCCTAATCGATGCATTTTTATTAAATATTTTTAAAAACTGCAAATACCAATTTATCCTAGATTTTCACTTAAGGTTTTTTGAATAAGGTATCATTCATGAAGAATCTGAGCTTTTCCCGGTGAATAGCGTGGATGAAAGCGTTTTCATCCAAGGTATCATTCAGTTGGCGGAATATCTCAAGTATCGTACCACTGGTCTTCCATTGATTTTCCTATTAAATTACTATAAAATTTGTTGGCTAAAAGCTATAACGTCCTTATACAGTCAAAATAATCCAAAAATTATAAGATGATTATCCTCCAAAAAATGTAAAACCCAAATGGATATTTGGACCCATTTTCTCTGCTTCGTACTTGTGATTTTTCGTTTCATTTTTATTATAATATCAGTTATGATATTAGTAATATGTGTGCTATGAGCTCTTTTGTATGTTATAACCACAATATGTCCTTAATCGACTATGTGAAAGAGCAATAAATCAATGTGACTACGTAGATTTCCGCGGTGTTCAGGTTCCAATTTCTCCATATTTCCGGTGCAACCGCGTCGGTTTGTTGGTGATGACAACAGTTTCGCTGGCACTGCTGCCAGCGCCTTCAGGTCGAAGATGATGCCGGTCCACGATTTTCGTCCTCCTTATATAGGGGGTCAGTCCCGCCAGTTGTGGCTGCCGCTCTCCCTTCACCTTCGAGAGCGGCAGCCACAACTGGCGGGACTGACCCCCTATATAAGGAGGACGAAAATCGTGGACCGGCATCATCTTCGACCTGAAGGCGCTGGCAGCAGTGCCAGCGAAACTGTTGTCATCACCAACAAACCGACGCGGTTGCACCGGAAATATGGAGAAATTGGAGCAATAAATCAAGTTACTATAATTATGAATTTTTATTAACTCCAAGTGCTAATTGATCCAAAATAAAAAATTCTCGCACATTTATAGCTAGGGCATAAAGTGTTTAATTAGTGGAATAAAAGAGTTTTCATGTAGAATCGTAGGTTTGCATATGTAGTTACACTCATTCACACGCTAGTTTATTTGCATAAGGTATCATTCAGTTGGCGGGATATTTCAAGTCTCTTACCACTAGCCTTACATTGATTTCCCTGCTTTTCTCTGTCCAACTCTGTTTTCTGTGAAGGCAGACCCAAGCGTTTGATCTCTTTAATCCCAAGACCCCTGTCGTGACAAGCAGCTACGTCGAAATCCTGCCTTCACCGTTGGAGCGCTGGATATGTCTTCTTCTGAGACAGACAGGCTGTCCCGTTCCAAAAAAAGGGATATTTCCATTCCCACATGCAACGCTTCGGATCCCTTAAGACTGACCCCTACAGCTGTTTGTTAACATCGCCTGGAGTTCTTTCTCACTTTATGGGATCACCAACGGGTTAATTCAGTGACTTTATTTGCAGGTATTATCGAGGTTTTAAAGCACTTACCTCTCGGACATACACACGTTGATTTGCCTGCCAGCTGAAATGGAATTTTTATGAAAGTGCTTAGAATATTTTCTTCTATTACAACTATTAAAAGTAATTAATGAGTCATTTTCAACCGTGAAATGTCATTGAACATAAAAATATTTTTGAATATCCTTAATAATATGCACTACGTTGAAAAACAGAAAATTTATTGAAAATTAAAAAAATAATTATTACTGTCATAAAATTTATTGCTTTATTTTGTTGACATTATTTGGGTAGTTTATAAAATATTTTGTAGGGAGTTTACCCTAGAATTATCGGAATCATTTGCAATTAACGCATTGAATAGGGAACGAGAAAGTAATCTTTAACCATTCTTTGCTGCAATTAAATGGGTACTTACTAATACTAAAAAGTAAAAATTTTCTGAATTGATGGAAATATAACGTAGATGTAATGGTTTGAGGCGTTACTTGAAGGAATCCCATCGTGACTATCAGAAAACTATAAAAATTTATCATGCATTAATTGTTTTATTTTCTAGAGATAATGGGTAAAGAACTAATATGGTTTTTTTCAAAAATAAGGTAGGCCACAGTAAAATTTTAATTTATCAACGCGCAATCGTTCTTTGAACAATATTAGTGAAAATTTATTTCATTTCAAATTCCTTCATTAATAATACGTTCAAGTTCTCAGGAAAGAATAAAACTTTGTTAGTTCCACGATAATTTATTCACTTGCGATCGGTTTCGATACAGTATATCATTTTCCGGCACAGTTTACAAAATTCGCTCATTTTATATAGGGGCATGGACGAGGAAAAAGAGGGGAATAGGTGAGACGGAGGGAGAGTCGGGGAAGCAGAATACTGGGTTGCTGGTGCGTGAATCATGTGGGGTAGTGTTAAGAATTGTCGCAGCATCCGAGTCCTCGGACCTTGGCAGGGGGGAATGAGTGTAAGGCTAATGTGATAAGTAAGGTGATGGTGAGGCGTGGAAGACCAGTTAAGAAGGGTGCTAGAAGATGATTCACCATATCGAAAGCGGTCGCGAGTGAATAATAGTGAAACATTTGTTAACGGGCACCTCTGATTCAAGCGCTGTATTCAGTTCTCAGGCAGAAGGATAGCATTTGAATAAATATAGTGCCTATAGTTTATCTACTCTCGTTCTCACGGGCAACGACACTTATTTAAGCGCAATTTCACTCTTTTTCCGGTACCACCGCCATGAATTTTCTGACTGGTCACTCAAAAATGTACTTTTTAAATTAAAGGATTTAATCCAGCTGGCTTAAATTCCTATACATGTTAATATCTTCAGGGTAATATTAAGTGCAAAAAATGGCTTGGGCTTATAAAATTAAAATTCCAAAGTCTCCAGAAGTGACTTAAAGAAAAAGTAATCAGTAATTAAGTTGTCTTTAGGTCACTTCCGACTTACAGGCACCTCTCACTTTTGTACACATTTTCTAAGACATTTAGTGTCCTTAAATGAGAGGTTTCACAGTAATTTATTGTGGAACTAACAAAGTTTAATTACATATTGATAGTCATGAAGGCGTTCCATGAAGTAACGCATCAAGCTGTTACATCTCAGTTATTTAAGATCGATTCAAGCCATTTTGAGCATTTTTAATGATAGATATCCACTTAATTGCAGCAAAGAACGGTTAGCAAATACTTTCTCGTTCTCTATTCAGGGCGGCAAATAGCAATAGGTAAATATATTTATAGTTTTATATCCCAACAAAATATTCTCTAAACTCTCCAGATGACTCCAACAAAAGAAATCAATTAGTCCGACGGCCGCATAAATAAACTTCATGAGCATAGACGTGTTGTGAATGAAGGAACCGGAAATATTATAAATATTCCCCGATATTGATGAAAGAACGATTGCACGATGATAAAATAAAATATTAATATCTATCTATCTCTATACAAAAAAATAAATTATGAAATATTTTCCAGTGCTTGTGTGGCCATGTATTTAGTTTTTTTTACATAAAAAATAACTTCGTATTGCTGTATAGATTGATGATGGAAAGGCTCATTTTTATTTTTATTTATAGCCAATTTTTAAACCAATAACTATGCATCACATGTGGGGATATCCTATGACTTCCGAAAGATAACTCATTTCCTATAGAAAACAACAGACTGGAAAGAGTTCTAACCTCCTCCTAGTTATCTGCCGGAAGAATCAATCTCTGAGATTCTTCATTAATCAGCCGTATTCATTCAGCGTCAGAAGCTGTGAGTATGTAGGCGAAATAAACAGATTCAAATGATGAACTCATGAACTTTGTAGTAATGTTTTAAAGAAAATCAAAGCTATGGGCCCCTCCGATCCTCTTTGGAGATTGGAATTAACAAACCTTTTGTGGACCGTATCCTCAAGAATAGTAGCTGTTCTGATAAAAGTAGATACTGATTCATCATTGCGCAACGGTCTGAGCTTCTTCTATATCTACAATTTTTTCTGCCTATGTCGCACAACCTTTAGATTACAAATACCTTGTCTGTCACTTCCTGAGTACACATTTTCATCGAGGAAATCGTGAATAAGGTGATTGAAAACTTTCGAGTTTTTAATTCTTATATGAGTGCGAGGGAAATTATTTTATATGACTAAATCAATGCGTCTTGCGTGAAATATTGACGAAAATAGTTCTTATGAAACCAATGAGTAAATTATTTTTTTCTCTTATCAGTTAGGATGCATTCGGGAGAAATGAGCCTTCCATACTCGTATTCACAGAGAGATGTGAATACGAATATGGAAGAGAGAGACCAACAGTGCTTCACTTTTTCAGGCATAGGGCCATCAAGAACTCTTTCCACTTCGCATAACGGATGAGCGAACGCAAGTTTTTGCTTATATATGGGGTTAAAACTCATTTATAACTTGTGCGAAAATTTTACAGAGAAACGGGGGATTCGGTTGGTGTGGTGACCGTAAGGTTGGCTTCTCACCCCGTAAGCTCGAGTTCAAATTCCGACTGTGGCATAGAATTTTCGGATATAGCTAGATCCCTGTTTGAGTGTGATGTGGAGGATATTCCAAGCACAACACTCCGTCTATCAGATGGGTCGTTTAATTGAGGTCCCCTTGGCACCTTTCATAAAGAGTAGGCTAATACTAACGCCGGGTTTCTCTCCTTCCATACCCTTTTCTCATGGCACAAATAGCCTCAGCTGTCGGTCACCTCCTCATAATACCATACCATACGATCCGCAGAGAAAAAATCATTCGTATTAGCAGGTATTAGAAGTCGAATCCCCCAATTTACAGTCAGGTGCTCTAGACACTTATGCTGGCAAGGCGTCTCGTCAGGATAGTGGACGAGTAACTAAGCAAGGGCACTTAAATTTGATGGTTTCCAATTTAACAAGTCTCGATGCATATCATGTAATTTCGATCAATCAGAAAGCCCTATCATTGCTTGGTGTATAAATTGGCTGATCGAAATTGGAGAATAGTTCCATGCCTCAGTTTCCTTTAATTACGATATCCTCGTATGTTTTTTGGAGGCTATGAAGCAATTTATTATATATGTCCCATTCTGAATTACCTCGAAAAAGACAAATATTTCATAAAAATTTATTACCATAAGTCATTTTTGTACGTGGACATAACTACAGTGTCAAATACTCTCTTATTACTGTTAAGGGTATTCCTCAATTCTTATCATCCTAGGCATGTTATTCTCAGAGATCGTTGCTGTAAATTCAGGCTAGACCCTAAGCAAAGATGGATTGCGAACTCCATAAATTGCTTACAACAATTGTCTCCCCGTATGCATCTAATTTCCATCGAATTTACAGGGAAAGAGAAAAGACATTTAAAAAACACATGCATAATTTTACGTTTTAGCTCTATCAGGGCTTGGTATTACTCTTCAGTTTTAGTGATTTCTATTCAAATTTATTTGGTGAAAATGAGTAGTAAGCTGATTCCATTAATATATTTAAGAATTTGCAAGTATATACACCGCTCCACGAAGAATATGAATAAATAACGTTTGTCTAGTAAAACTCTGACCTTGCCGGTAATACACCACTAATTATCGATGTAGGTACATGTACTGCTTATTGTATGTGATAAATTTCATGACATGTATAAATATAGCATGAATGTAGAATTGATCTTTCTGTCATGGACCATTAACAGAATATTTTAAGAAAATATTTACACTTTTCTGTCAAATAACGAACACGGGTATGCTTCATGGTGAAAGCCGAAAAAAATTGATGAAGGAATCAATAGGTTGGATCAGGGGGATGGGGAGGGGACACAGGTTCAGTCAACCAACTGGAGACTACGCTGAACGATTGGAATCGATGAAAGAATTTCGATGCTACTTCTTCAATGTTCCTCAGATGTCAATATCTGAGCTATTTTTATCTTTGCCTTCATGGACGCTGTATTCCAACCAGAAAAGAGTTACCATTTTTTCCACCCTTGAAATACACGATAGCTGCAAACTTGGGGCTCATCAAAGCCAATACCATGGCATGACCTACTTCCGCCGGGAGCTGTTATTGGGATGAAATCGCAGCCGCACGTGCAAGGTATGGGCACAACACCTTCACCCACTCATTCTCTACTCTATTCTAATTGACCAGCAAGTTGCGTCGGTTACGAATCATGCCGAACTTAAGCCCCCAACCGCTGGGCAGTGAACAGTCAGGCAAAATGCGAAACGCATGATAAGGAAAAGAAGTTGTTCGAGGTAAAAAAATTATGAATTTTTCTACTATTCAAAGTACCCTTATCGTTATAAAGAATCCAGTAACGTGATGGTACATATTAATTCCCGCGTATGTTCTTGAGATACAGCTATACTGAATGGCAATAATAGTGTGTGCTGATTGGTTCAAAATTATCCTTCTTAGAAAAGCTTCTTATCCTTCTTAGAGATATTGATTTTTTTTTCAGCAATGAAAAATGTCGTCATCGTCATAAAGGACTCGGTCACGTATCGGTACATATTAACTTTTTGTATGTCCTTGAGATATTGCTGTACTGAATGGCAAGAATATTATGTGTATATCGGTGAAAAATTACCCTACTTATAGATCCTATGATTACACCCTACAATAGGACTTTGATTATTCAAACCAGTTGTGACTAGACTAAAGTTCATAACTAATGAAAATTTTACCTTTTTATTCATGTCCTGGGTTTCGAGAACTCATATCATCATCAGGTACATAATGAAAAAATTAATTATCGAAACATAGGTCACTAGGAAAACGGCCGACGCCATTCGCTACTTCGCCACTTGTTACTTCCTGTTTGGCATGGAAATGATATTTATATGCATATTTGAAAAATATATTTTTTACATTTTTCGAAACTCATGTCGTCATCACGTCGATCACGATAATATAAATTGCCTATCCACGGGTCGCTCGGAAAACATAGCCGACGCCATTCGCCTGACTTGTTATTTCCAGTTTGGCAATGGTATTACATTTTTCACACTCTCGATAATTACTTTTTTACACTGTTCAAAAACTCATGCCATAATCAGGTTCGTCATGATAACAAAAACTGTCTAAACACGGGTCGTAAGGAAAACGTAGCCCACGCCTTACTTGTTATTTCCAGTTTGAAATGAAATTTACATCCTCACTTTCTAGTGGGGACGGAGGGCTAGTACTATTCACAAACTTCTCCCCTCGTATCTCTATCGGCCCAGCATTCATTCATGTCTTCCGCCAATAGCGCGTGCCGGCGGGGTGTACAGATGCAGATAATTCCCGCAGCGGCGGGCGCGGCACCCGGGGTGCGGGAGTGATGAAGGCGAAGCTTCTCTTCATTACTGTCAGGTTTACAACTTATCTCATTCAAACCCCGCTCAAGGATAAAGCTCCGATACCGTCCCCACCACTGCGTTACCTCTCTTTGACATGCTGCGCAGGCCTCGTTGAGTCCACGGTATGGTACAACATCTCCCCTCGTTCAGCGCATTTTAATTCCACGCGGCTCGTGAGCCCAGCTTCCACAAGCCTCCACCGTAAGGGAAGGGCGTAATTGATTTTAGCTCCCATCTCATCGGGTCTCATATTCTTTTGATCCCCATCTTTTTTATTTCTTTCATATATGTTTTCTTCTTTTATCTTTTTGATGGCTTTGCTTTTTCCCCGTTCTGCTTATTAGGGCGCGCGACTCAACGAGAGAAAGTGTGCGTCGGTGTTACGGTACGAACAAGCCGAAATTCTGAGAACATAATCCGTTCTCGTCGTTTATTTTTCTGTCGTCTATTAGAAGTGTTGATCAATGAAAAACTACCCTGAAGGTCGATTTCTGCCGCAAAAATCGACCTTCAGGGTAGAATTGAGAAGATTGAACAAAATTGAGAAGATCAGTCGACTAATGGGTGGAACAGTAGCTTATAGGCTGATTTTTCTGCTTAAACAGGTCTTTATGGTCTCATCTCAAGCCCTTCGGTCTCTTGATTTGATAGTTCAAACGCCGCGGCGAGAGGGCGCGCCGGCTATAATGAACTCTTTTACCCGGTTACCTCTAAATGTGTTGTCACTCACTGCCCATTATATGGGCTCACAAAAGTTGCCACTCGCGTCGCAAACGGACATAGTGATCCGAGTTTCACGGGGAAAGAAGGTGTAATTAAGAGGTTTAACCAAAATTTATACACGTGATCAGAGATGGGCAATATTGAAAATACTTGTATTTGAAATAACGTATTTTCGATACTTTTGTAGTTTGTAATTTGTATCGGAAATACATTTTCTGAGAGTATTTTGTATTTTGTAACGAAAATACATCTAAAGAGTAGTTTGTATTTTTAAAATACATTCAAAATCAAAATACATGTAATGTTTTTGTGCATAATTAGAAACAGCGTGCGACGAGATGGCAGGAATCCCGAATGAGTCGGTATTACTCTGCCATCTATGGGACAATAAATTGCCCCTTAATTTACTTCTGTAACACACGTAGGTGTTTGCAAAACGTAGTCGCGTGTGGAGTAGTTCGCGAAACGAAGTTGTGCATTGAGTAATTTGTGAAGGGGACTTGTAGAATCTGACGCTGTTCCAAAAGGTGCAGGAGATATTTTTCTTCATTTTATTTAAGAAATTTTGCCATGGATAATGGTATAATTGCCAGTTTCATATAAATACGTTGTAAGAAAGTTTGAGCCTCTCATTTTAAAAATAATTCATATTTGACTTGATTTTAATTTTTTATTAGGTAAGAACTTCGGTGAAGGCATGTATTTTGTATTTTAATAGAGTATTTTGAAATTACATTTGTATTTAGTATCGAAAATACAATTTTTAGCAGTAATTTGTATTTTGTATTTAAAATGCAGATTTTAATAGTAATTTGTATTTTGTATCTTAAATACATTTGACATGTATTTTGCCCATCTCTGCACGTGATGATGTGATCCATCAAGTTGATATCTCTTTAATTCTATCCCTTGCAATTAAAAACATTAAAATGCAAAATATTGGAAAAAAAGTGGATCGCATTGGACTCATCGCCGCGCCGCAGACATTTTTGAAAGCCGATTAAATACGACCGAAGGGGCAACAAAAATAATCATTATTTGTAATGGAATTGAGCCCCCTATATACAGTCCTTTTGGACGGAATCATCAGGTTCGCCTTCGTTAATACTTACTGGAAGTAGCGTTTGATTACAGCAAGCAGGTTATCGGGTTCAAGTATAGGTGATGCCTTTGGATAACAGCTCACACATATTTTAACGCTGAGAGCTGCGCGGGGATATGGAACTGTCCCCTCTACGCTGAATGTGTGAAATATGAACGCCTACATCTAAGTCTGGGATGAACTAAAGCATGACTCATACGAGCCTAGATTCAGGATGCAGCATTGTAAATGAGTTAGGAAAGATTACGATTTTTTAAGGAATAATTCTGTAGGAATCTGGGGATACTGTAAAAGCAGCATATGATCTCTACTAGCTGAAAATTTCGTTTTACCTGAGTTAGTATTTATTTGATAGATTTGGATAGCCCGTTAGGTCATTGGAAACCCACCGCAACTTGATTTTTATAAACTATTTTTTTAGGCAAGCATTACGGATTCCTATTTATGACATATTCAAGCTCTGTAGATAACTTCAAGAGTCCCACGTCTTAGTTTCAAAAATTTATGGGTACCGGCGATATGTATCATAACTACGGTGTATTTTATTTAAGGCCTTCTCGTTTGGTATTTAAACGGGCCCACGTGTAATGGCCTTTGAAATCTAGGGTTGCGGGAACTTTGACTCATACGTGCCGGATAAAATATTCACATATGCTAAAAATATCTCTTTCAAACTTTTTTAGCGAAAATAATGTAACGAAGTTCAAATTTGTAGATTCAACTGATAGCACGATCCAAGAGAGATTAATTTTTAAAGTCACTTGAACTTTTTATAACTTTTTTAGCGGTGAAAAATAATCTTCGTATTGCATATTTACTATTATCTTCAAGTGCCGTAGACATATTTTCACTTCCCAGTACAAAAGAAAACAAATTCTTTTACCACATATTAGTAAAAAGGATCACCTCTCCTTGGTCATAATTTTTTCCAGCCATTGGTCCGGCATTTCACTAACATAAAAACGTTCAAGTCAACGGTATGGTACGCATATTTACGTCAGAACATTTAATTTGACTTAGGCGTAAAAGAATGAATAGGATTACGGTTTTTTCCAGCGTCTGTGAGAAATTCTCTCACGTCTGCATTCTTGCCTTACTACCCGACGGTTAAAAGCAGTTAAAGGTGGATGGGAGCCCATGAGGGTGCATCCTCAAAGTCTTCCGCGCTCTGTGACCCAGCATGATTCCGCCTGCGTCGTAAAACGGACTTTGCGCGACATCACTCCCGAAATTTGACGATCCAAAGGAGCGTGCACAAGGGTAAGGGCGTATAAATTTTGAATTGCTGTCCGACCATATTCGTGGGCTTGGGAGGGGGAGGTTATTCCGGACAGATGCAGATGAAGGAGTGGTCTCTACTTCTGTTCCTATACATACACTTGTGTAACACCACCTGAGGCTCCAACCACCTGTTTTGTTGGGTGTGAGTTTACATCGACACGCACTACGCTTTGTAAGTCGTGGGATGGGGATGTCACGTCGCCATCGCCGACTAAGGTGAAAATAAATGTCCATCTCCGAGCATATAATCCGTACTGGAATTAGTACTCCATATTTAATATTAATTGTGCACTAGGGTGCCTCGTTTTGCCACTGTTTTTAAGGAGCAAATAGTAATGCTCGGCAAAAGTTGCGTACCAGGGTGGGTATTAAAGATATAATTTTTTTTAAATCGGTTATTATCTTCCGATCGCCATTTTGTCTTGAAATTTCGAATTTTTTTAACGAAAAACGTTATATATGTAAATAATTTAAATTTGGTTTTAGCAAGCACTCATTTTTTCCAATGGGGTAAGGTGCTCCGGGGTAACTGGGGCATGGTTTTACAATGTGATAGTACGATATCACTTTCAAAAATTATTTTACGGATAACCCCAGTGAATGACTAAAAAAAACAAACAATGCTTTATCAACAATCGGACTAGCAAATCATGTGACTTGAATGTAATTTCTACCAGTAAACAATATTTTGTAAAAATATCATTTTCGCGTCCAGGTTGGCCCTAGTTACCCCACAACTCAGGGGTAACTGGATCACCCCATGGCAAATCCCATTAGAGCACTGCCATTAGTATTTATGTTAACTGGATCTATCAAAGTACTTTAAATTATCAGAAAAAAGATTGGTTAACGGAGAACTCACGGGTTTTCCTTTCAAAACATGTAAGGCAGTCATACCATTAACACAAAGTAACTTTTTTTGTGTTTTATTTTCCTGAGGTGCATGTTTTGCGTTGAATATTCTGATTAATAGCGCCCATAGGTTTTGGAGGGGACGTGACAGAAGGAAGTCTCGTCAGAGTCGAATGTTTGGCCGGGGTTCCCTTTCAAACGAAGTTTCTAGGTGAGATCCGTTAGTTTTTCAAAAAATTATTAGTTACTCCAGAATTAGTTCGGTTACAACGATAGTGCTGAATGCTTGGCACTAAGATGGTTAAAACGTAGATGTACGACTGTTGTCGCCAAATTTTCATGAGTTGGAGTTGTTATGAGAGAGTTTGCTCATGTAGCCGCTCAGTATGAGTTATTCATTGAGGAAAGGAAGCGCTCACAAGAGTTTAAACAACAACAAACCACACGACGCCGATGCACGAATTCAAGTAGTAGCGGAGAAGCAGCGACTGTAGTGATGGAAAAATGATTTTCAATCGAAATGAAAAGCCTGGGTTTTCAGTGAAAATCGATATTTGAACCAAGAGATAGTTTATTCTAAAAAATTGACGTTTCTTTCAAAAACCGTGAGCACAAAAAATGTTATTTTGCATTCGAAAAATACACAAATATCCATTTGAGTGTAGAAAAATATGATTACAATATACAGCATGCATGCTTTTATTATCATTATTAAAAATTTACAAATGGACTTACATTTCAATTTGGGATCATCTTTTGTAGTTATGCGGCTTCGTTAAAAATTTCAGGAAAGATGAAATCCTTTCTTGATGACCGAGGACACATATTTTCAATTTTTCCGTCTTTGAAAAAAGCCTTTCGCACGGGACGGATAACGTTATCATCGGCCAAGTGACCAGATGAGATCAAACGGAATGATCCAGATCAAAGTTGAAAAATCGAGTTTGGATTCCCTATCTGGATGTACTTGATTTTTTACCATTAAAATTCGATTATAGATCATAATCGAAAACGATATTTCCATCTCTAGCAGCGTCTCGCTGGGCATAGCATCATGGAGTCGACATTTTATCTTGGAAAGGATCAAGGCCATCGAGTTTTTACTGAAAATACCTCAAGAAGTAGGTATGGTATGGTATTTGGAGGAGGCGACCGACAGCTAAGGTCATTTGCGAGATGAGGTAAGGGTATGAAAGGAAGGGTGGAGAGAAACCCGGCGTCGGCGTTAGCCTGCTCTTAACGAAAGGCGCCAAGGGGACCACGGCTTAACGTCCCATCCGACGGACGGAGTGTTGTCCTTGAAATGTCCTCCACACAGCATTAAAGCAGGGATCGGGCAGTCTCTTGAAATTCTCTGCCACCGCCGGGATTTGAACCCGGGCCCGCCGGGTGGGAAGCTAACACTTTAGCCACCACACCAACCCGATCCCCAAGAAGTAGGTTAAGTATCAGAAAACTTTTTTTTTATTTTAAAACTACATCACAAACGACAATCGAAAGAACATTGGTGACAGCGCCAAATGTGTGTTCCAGACTATTTTAAACTTTTTGATGAAGAGTGACTTTTACATAGGTCAAAGAACCACTCTAACGTGTAACGAAATCAATCGTTATCTATATTTGTGCTCAAAGTATAGAGGTCACCATCATTGTCTACCAGAATAAAAATGTACCTTTTCTCGGTCTTATTGAGAATTTCCATTGCATTATAATTCAATCCATAGTTGTAATTTGAATTTATTCATACTTACAAATTCCATTTTAAAACAGCCAATACCAATTATAAGTATGCAAAGAAAATTTATTCGTGAAATAAGGATGCTAAGAAGTTTAAATTTTCAGCAATTTAATTTTTTAACGATTTTACCATTAAATGTACTAATTAAATTAATGGAAATGATACGAGTAATTTTTTTCATTCCCTTTTTATATATATTTTTTTCAGTTCACTCGCTAAAGTTACTACCTCAGTACTGATTGGCTGTGATTGACAGTATTTTGGGTGGATGTGGTTTGTTGCTGCTATTAACTGTTTCATGACAAGCCGTGGAATGTATGCACCCAGAATTTCCTCAAGGTATGAAAATAAATTTGCTCTCAGGCTCTTTCTGTCCTTTTACTGCCATTGTGTCAAAGTGTATTTGTAGATCATTTTTAACCATTGAAATCACTTAAAGAATATCACTTCAGCTTGAAAGTATTCTATCAGAAAAAAGGCTGAATTTGATAGAAAAATTTTTACGTAAAATGTTTTACTCTTCTCCTTCTGAGGGTCACTTTGTAAAAATGGTCACGGTATCATGACAGGTGACGCGAGAAATGATCGGACGAGGTTACAAGAGACTATCTTTTATTTGCATATAGATTGACAAATCACCAGATAGGTTCATCATTCCTTATCGCATCTGAATATTTATGGAAATGATTTATTTGTGCGGAAATTGTGTTTGATTGCGACTTTAATGGCCAGAGGAGTAACAGAATCAATGTATTTTTTCCCGAAAATGTGTTTGCAAATAATTAAGTCACGATGGGAATGATTAATTTAAAGATATCCGATTGTTATTTGGGCTGTATTTCCGCATTGCTTAACGCAGGTTGACGTCGAAGATAACGTTTTTGAGTGGACGTAATTGGAGCACATATTTACCGGTGATGGTAGGATCCAAGGTAAATAATTGAAAAGAATGACAAAGTTTTTTCGGGATGAAAGAATTTTGTTAAAATTATTTATTTATTACACAATTATTTAAACATATAGAAAATTGGAACATGACGTACATTCGGCTTAATTCGTATGTGGTTTTCTGCTTTCAATGAAATATGACTGCCAGCGGGGCAAGCATCGCTAGAACTTACGCCGACGGACTGCATTTCACTGTCGCATTCAATACCACCGGACCACTCTGCTCCAGCCGCGAATTACGAACATTAGGTTACAAGGTAGCGACCGGTAGCGCAGCGGAGTCAACCTGGCTGTGGGGCAGGCAGATTAGCTCTGCTAGTCGATAAGTTAAGGTATTATCAGAATGTAAAGCTATCTCAAGGCTATCGCGTTCATCGGAAGGCATTTGATAAAAATTATTACTTATTTTGCGTAAATTTAACTTCTTACAACTTATGCTATAACATTATTGTAGTAGGCAGTAGCACTGTTTGTCCTCTGATTTTCTCAAGGTTTTTTCTAATGAAGATGACAAATATCACTACACTGTTGTTTGACGTAGCATGGAATTGGAGATATATATTTATGTAAATAGTTGAATACTATCTTACCCTAATAGTTGCATTTCTATTTAAGTATTTGATTTTGAAAATCTCTAGCATGCCAATTTAGGTAATTTTACCTTTTCAATTCAGTTGGTCCTATGTGACCTCATACACGGAATAAATGAATGCAATATAGGTATCGGTCCAAAGAAAAAAACATTTTTTGACTTAGTGCGCCAGCAATTTCTCCTTTGATTTTCCGCACTGCCAATGGAGTGAGCAATTAGTTCAATGCTAAAATTATATTTCCTATGAATTGTTAAAGGGCTCCACATTTAGTGTCGTCATTCCAAAACTGGGTCTCTTAAGATCTTTCGTATATGCAGTGAAACAAAGGTGTGCGTTACATTTTATCATTAGGGAAATCAAATGAACATCATTATCGTTAATCAACAATCGTGAGATTGATTTCATACAATTCTCCATTCCCCTCTCCTATCTGCTCGCCATTTCATAGTGACGTAATCCTTACCTCTTGTGAACAATTTTCTAGCTTATATGCCATTAATTTCGGCTGCGAGTACGTGAAGAAGAATGTTATCACTTATCTACCTCACTTCATTTTACCTGCAGTCAATCGATGTGCTCACACCCGAGAATGATTGGATGAAAAATGTTATGAGAATTTAAACATAAGATTGAGAAAATATTTTATCAAATGTTATATGTGGAGCATGCATCTTTGCGGCAGCGAGGTATTAATGCAGCCTGCAGGAGAGGTCAGTAGTTGAGGCATTCAAGTTGTGGTATCTATTGTAGGTAAGAATGTTTGCTGTTTCTCGAGAGAAAAAAATCATTCAACGCCGCTGAATGAATATGATGGGATATCCCGGAAGAAAAATATTGCGATAAGCTACGTAAGAAAATTTTGCATGAGACGTGGGCACGTTTGACATATGATCTCTCTTGTTAAAAAGTTAAATGCACTAAATATCCAGTGCTGTAAGCGCCAAACTTAATAGAAAGGCCCAAGTTCGGAGAAGGCAGAGTGAGATGACTAGTCGGACGTCAGGGCACTTTTAATTCACAGAGCACTAGTACTTTCTCTCCCTAGGACACACAGAGCAACACTCTCCGTGCATTCGCCCTCCAAGAAGCTGCCTCCCGTGTCGCGTCCGTCTCGTGACCCTCTCGGCGTCTTCCTATTTGCCGGAAATGTCCGCATGATTTTGCGTTTCCTGCCTACCTTCCTACTCTAAGATGCTGCAACGTGTTAAACGGCATAGAGTGTAAGAGACATACGCGGAGACCGATGCCACGCGAGAGGTTGCAAGGTGTTAATCGGGGTAGGGTTTTAGAGACATGCACGAAGACCGATCCCACGCTAAAGGCCGTTTTACACGGGGCACGGAATTGCGCAGGTTAGAGCTGCATTAATTTCTAAAATGGCGTGGAATTGCGCGAATGCATGAACGAAATTAGAACGGGCTATTTTGCCGTATCGCATCCACGCATTCTCGCATGTGTTCTAGCAATTCACCGCTTTACACTACGCAATTTTGAATGCGCCTTCACACGTACGTCAGACTGCGCAATTCTGTGTACCGTGTAAAACGGCCTTAAGAGGTTGTAAGGTGTAAGGGGTTTCAGGTATTCGACCTATCACTTGAACCAAATTAGATCTCAAGATGATGTCGGAAGAACTTAATTGGCCACATTAAGAAGCATGATGGCTTGATGACGACAACAGTGGGAGGACAAGGAGATGCGATAAAAAGGACAGAAAGAGTGTGAGTTACGTGCGACAGGTAAAAGGACTAAAAGAGAAGGAATGCCTGAATATGAAATGGTTAGCACATAGGATAGCTTGTAGCTGCGTGAACCCAATATTCGGATTTTTTACTTTTGATTACATTTTCGTAACATGTAATTTTAAATATTCCGTGGAATTTTTGCTCTTGAATGATACATTCTGGCCGAAAAGTTACTTTTCAATTTTTAATATTATAATGCATTAATTGCGAAAAACACTAAATGATGCAGGTGCTTTCATATTTACATTGCCCCTCAAAAGAATATCCCGGAAGGAAAATATTGCGATAAGCTACTTCAAAGGAAAATTGTGCATGAGACGTGGACACCGTGTGGACGTGTTGACATTATATGATCTCTCTTGTTAAAAGTTAATTGCACTAAATACTCAGTGCGTTTATTTTTAGATGTGTCAAAAATATAAAAAAAATGTTTAAACTACGTAATAAAAATAAGTTTAACCTCGCAGTTCATTTTCCTACTTGATTTCAAGTATCACCAGCTTGAAGGGTGTACTTTTCTGTTTGTTTAATTTTGCAATGAAATTCAAATTAGTCTTTCCGATCTCAGTGTATACTTCTAATAATTCCATGGACTTCCTTTAGATTCATAAAATAATTCACCCTTGGAACATGGGCTGCGGTTGTTCCATTTGTTCATTGCATAGAAAAAACCGAATGCCACTCTGTGAAGTTTATGACTATGCAACTGTTTTTTTAGACGTAGAAAATTTCCTTATTATGTTGGTTTTTCTGCATACCAAATATTACCTTCATTTGGAATTCACAAATGGAGTTGGGATTTCAAATCAATTTTGTGACAGTTTCAATTTTCAACCAATTTATATGCAAATTTCTTGGAATGGAACGAAAACAAACCCTAAAAGGCATTCAACTTTCATGAAGGCATTGCGGAGGAATGCACTGCCCTTTAACTTGAATTAGCTGCATTTAAAATTGGCTTTTTGCCCCAAATTCACTGCTTTACAATAATTACTTCTATTTTATCACTCAAACGTTGATGTAGAAACTCAAACGTTGATACAGAAAATTATAGCACCTCAGGAGGATGAGAATATGAGTGTACAGAAATTTTCTTACTCATGGCTGATGTACGCGCCATCTCAAATTGTACAGACGGAGTATTGAAAATATTAAAAGGAACCCTTTATTACATTCGAGTAGCCATTATAATTTGGCATTTGAAAATGAATTTTATCATTCTTTTCACTTTGGAGACATGTGCAGAAAAAAAACTGAAAAATTATTTCTAAAAATCATATTATCTGATATATTAAAACGATGAATTCAATGAATTAAGTTGCAAAGATTGAAATATCTTTTATAAGGTAGTGATTCTACAAAATTTGATTTGAAGTTTGTTTTGAACTGGCGAATACACAAAGAGAAATCTGTTTATTTGAATTTTTACATTTAGTCTTTCCCTGGACTTTGACGCATGGTAGAAATAAGTGATAGGGTATCAGGTCGCATAGAGGGAAAGAACCCCTGCAGCTCTGTGTAAGCATAGCGAATAATATCAGGGTATTTTGAAGAGGGGAAGAAAATGCAAATGGAGTCGCTTTTGTGTTGATTTCATTGAGCTTTGAATTTTGTTTTCTTCGCGAATTATTGTCCTTTTTAAGACTAGGCTAGAGCCGAAGGCCGCTCCCTCCCTGGTTGAAATACCCGCAAAATCCCTGTCATCATAAACCTACGAAACTGAGCCAAGTAGCAATAAAATCATCGGGACTTGGTCGCCTTTAACAAAGCTAAACCAAACAAACCAAAACCAAACCAGTTACCAACCAGCTGAAATATATGCGTGAGTCCTCATAGCAACTTCAATGTGTATCTCGTCGGATAAGAGAGGGGGTTGGGTTTTGTCCCCGCGCGCTCAAAATGCAAAATATAAAATTCACGGTCAGTCTTGAAATCTAGATAAATAATAATTCCATGAATTATATCCGCGTGCTAATCCTCGTGCTTTTTTAAGGGAAAAATTTTCAACTGATAATAAATGCCGAAGGGATTCGGATGAACTGGATTATGACTACTTTATTATCATATGAGTCATCAAATATACAGTTTCCTTGTAATAATTTCTTTCGAACAATGCTTACTTCTCCCGACTGAGATTTCCAGTATCGGAACTCCTAGGTCATATAATCTCAACTCTGTAATTGAAATAACAAAGATATTTAAATCCTTTTTATTACTTACTTTTTATTTAAGACCAGATATTGAATTACCGTGAATTAAATGGTAGATAAATGACTAATAAAATTTCAAGGAATCACTGTCTTAAAAAATTACATCCTTATTTTTGGAGGAATTATGGAAAAAATGAAGTGGATAAGAATATCACTCTATTTTAATAAAAATTAATATTTTTCAGAAATAAACGTAAAGTCAATAACAGTTAACTTGTTTTAATTTAAATATCCAAATTACAGGAGGAGTATTGTTTGAAAGGGATCTGAAAGAATATTTATTAACTTTTAATCTCTTGGAAATTCAGATAACGATTAAAAATATAACATCTTGATTAAAATTTCACTAGAACTTGATCCAATTAATGAGAAATAGCTAAATTATGTACTGTACGAGGAATTTCTACAGTCCATTAACCAATCTGAGTGAATGATGAATTGTACCCTACCGTTTTCCTCCCTCAGTTCACCCAATGAAATTACAGTGATTCTCTCTAATGAATGCATACCCTATGTTCAATGGAAAGCCATCGATAACATTTCCATCCATTTCAGTGTATTACCAATGCCACTCAATAACCTATCCTCTAGATTTGAGAAATTAATATTTTTTCAAAGGTTTCATATGAAAAGAGTTCATGATATACACGCTGACTATCTAAGTAGACTTAGTTCTATCTGAGGAGAATTAAGTGACTTCTATGTCAAACATGTTTTCCATAAAATGCGAATGGATAGTTTAATGAATTCCAAAATTTTTATCAACATATGCACGAGAGCATGCATTCAGACATCTCACAATCAGCGAAGAGTAATAGGTAGATATCAATAATGAATTGGTTTCTTTTCGCTGCAATTGATAGAGAGTTAATTGATACTGCATATATGTTGCTTTATTTTTCTCAAGGACTCAGTAGCCCGGTATTTCATGCTTTAAGCTTCTTTGCCCTCTTCCTCGTGCGCGTGGAAATCTCCTAAAAGAGCTATGGAAAATCATTCAATTAGACTAGGTACTGATGGAGGAGCAGGAAAATTTTATTTCTTGGTTCCTTCATTTATTCCTAAATCATCAAATCGGAATACAACTCAGTCTCATTACTTCTGCCTAAACCTTGAAACGCATTCAACTATTTTCCATATCCTTTTTTTCAGTCAGCCTGTGCAAAAGTTTTGCAGTATTCCGCCTTTCCTGCTAATCAAGGGATTTCTCAGAACTTAATATTCAGTAACTCGACAGGATTGGTAGCGTAGCTCACACGAGTGGAGGCTAGGGGAGGTAGTACGAAATACTTTTTTAACCTCTTTCAAATTATTCATCACGAATTCCAGTGCAGAAAACACGGCAGGAGGTAATCCTCAGTGGGTGGGTGGCTGAAAAATCATGGGTTGGCACTGCCCACCTCAATCATTTTGTCCCGCCCATATTTACCTCCGCACAGCTCCTTCCATCGTCCAGCACCTTTTTCCTTAATTTCCCACCCCTTGCCATACACCTTCCCGCCTATGCAACCGTCCAGATGGCCTTATGCACCCACTTCTCAACTTCCCGCGGCACATTTCGCTCCCACCACTGCAGCGCCAAGAATTCTTCTCCCCGTTGCAGCGCGTTTCCCATTGGCAAGGCTCGGGCTTGCGCGCTAAGCGCGGCTCCCCGCGCCCCTCGGTCGGGTATTTACTCCCGAGACGCGGCCGCACTCGTCCAGTAGCGCCTAGGCCGCCGCCGCTCACGTATCCTGATCCGGACCTGCCTTAGCTACTCTCTTCCCCTACTCTTCTAGTCGACCCTAGTCGTGACGGCCGCCCGCCTGCGGCCAACCCACAGCGATTTCCCTCAGTCTAGAGCGACCGGCCGATGGGACCAGTCCCCTAACCGAGAGTCTCTCTCCTCCCATCTGCTTCGGTTTGAAGATTCAACAAGTCCTCATCTCCCTTCTTCACTCACCCATCTCCTAACCTGTCTCTGATTGCCGCGGGTTTCTTCAATCCTGCTGGCTACCTTATATGCACCCAGACCGCTAAGGTTTGAGGGCACCTACTTGATTTATTAAGAGCAGTGTACCCTCAGCCATTGGCGACCACCGCTCTTAATAATCCTCTAATCCCCTCAGCTCATTTTCCTAGACCGTTTCTGACTTATCTCCATACCTGTCCGCTTCAAGCACACTTTCTGAATTTTCCCTACACCTGCCTGCGATTTTCGTGCTGCTGCTGAACGCTTCTTCTTCTGGACAGTTCTTTGAAGTATCGAAGCAGAGATCTATTATCCTTCATCGACCTTCAGTCTCCTCAACACCTCCTGCTGTCCTTTTCGTCCGTGGTGGAAGCAGAGAAGGAAGCCTGGATCATCGGGGGAATAATCTCGTGGAAGACGTCGTCTTGATTTTCTTTCCCTGTCTTCGACTAAGGTATCCGGACACGCACAAGCCCCGTGGGCTAGACCCACATCGTCCATCGGCTGTCAGCGAGGCCGACGTCGTTTTCTTCGGGCCGCAAGGCGAGCCATTACTCTCAAACTTCTCACACACACCGTCCTTTTACGTACCTATCCGATTGATCCAACATCCATCCACGACTATGCCCAGGTCCTTGCCCCATTCCTTAATCCTTTGGCGGCCCATACCTTTGTCCTCCCAGGCCTTTAACCACGACCGTTTCCTGCCCGTCGGTAACTGCTGGGCGGTGCGCGTTGTCAGCTTGGCGGTGTTCGCACGCTGCTTGACGAATGAGCACTAGAGAAAATCAGCCAAGCTGGCTCCGATAATGGGCTGGAATGCGGCCCCGGGCCTTAACAAGCCACCGGTCCCCAACGATACGGCTTGGTCCAACGACAGCCTAACCGGTGATATCTTCCCAACCGCTGTTGAAGGCGTGAACGCTTCCACGTGGTCGTCATGCTCTTGGTCCAA
Source organism: Ischnura elegans (assembly GCF_921293095.1). Taxonomy (NCBI): domain Eukaryota; kingdom Metazoa; phylum Arthropoda; class Insecta; order Odonata; family Coenagrionidae; genus Ischnura; species Ischnura elegans. The sequence continues at coordinate 46,552,143 of NC_060259.1, forward strand.
CCAGACTCCCGCCCCCAACGTCATAAGACCGGGTACAGCAGACGAGGTTCAGGGTCTGGCGCTGTCCCTTGCCGTGCCGATGGGAATCGGGATGTACCTACTGAGCCTGTTAACGGTCATCGGGAACGCTATGGTTCTTCACGCCATCCGAACGGAAAGACGTCTTCAAACGGTAAGATGTTAACGTAATTTATTTACTATGTCTATTACGCTAATTCTTTTTGATTTTAGGGAAATATGCACCTGAGCTAGTGTTTGCAATTAGGGTTCTGTCTTATTCGCGAATGAAATTGACGGTACAGAATATCACTCAGAAATAACGAAATATTGCGTTTAGATACGTGGGTAATGGCGCGTAATCCAATTTTTAAGCAAATGAGAAATATTATTAAAAATTATTTTTTCTCCAAAAAAGGCATAGCGTTGTAATAATAAGTGAAGAGGGAAAATCGTACATTATTCCACTCAATTTCCACTTAGTAACTCATTGCCGAAGTATTTCGATTTTCATCCACGGCAGGAAAAGTGAAAAAAAGGCGCTAGAAGACGAAGTACGAGATTACGGCTATCGCTAGGTCGGAGAGAAGAATAGAGGTAGGAGCACGTCGCCTTATATTGAACTTTCATATCTATTTTTAACGGGTTAGCTTTGTGATGGCTGCGCCATTTAATATGTCCGACAAAATATCGCAAAACTGGAGGATAGCCAAGTTTTCCAAGACCGGATAAGTTTTTTTGAATTTAATTAGCTGATTTAAACTATTATTCACCACGTCTGTTTGTCTTTTCAAAGTATAACCAGTATCAACCAAAAGATGTCTAGTAAGTGTGAACGATTGATATACCAGGGCATAGCCGATGAGAATAATGAAGAAATTGAAAGTAATCCGCCGCGGATGCCACTAAAAACGTATGTATTACGCTCAATGAAATTCCATTGTCATTCTTTTAAAACATTGAGATAGAACGAAATTCAATGAAGACCATGAATAGTTTAAAAAACCAAAAGTTTTGCCTTTCACTATTCGTTCATTCTCTTCGAATTTCCTTCGCTAATTTTGGAAATTCCATAATTAAAAATCTGTGCTTTCATAAGAGAAAGAGCGCGAACATTTTAAAAATGATTTATAGGATGGTTTTTTGTCATTTCTCCAAAATACGCCATAGTCGATGCGTTTGAAAAAGAAAATAATCCGTAAAGGAAGAATCTACTAAAAACGTATGTATTGCGATCGACGAGATTCAATATTCAAATATTCTAAAATTTGAGACAAACGAAATTCAATGGAAAAGATAGCTCCAAATGTGATTTACGATTTTATAACTTAGTTCATATTTTTGCTTAAAGTTTTCATTATCTTTGGCGTGAGCGGCGGAGGTGGAATTACATATCTCAATTTCTAATAATCATCCTTAATTCCCCCGATTTTTCTAAATAATATTGCGGAGTGTGATGATGCGCAATTTAGGTTGGCATTAATTAGTTTTTCCTTGTAAAAAGGAGCACATTGCTTGAAGAAGACGCCAGTTGCCAAGTGTTGCCAAGCACTTCTTAGTTTTGAGTTATTTTGGGCGTCCCTTGACCTTCTCGTCAAGCTACTCTTCAAGGGCGCTGTCTCTTGCGTTGTATTATTGAGCGCTCCCTACAGTAAATAATCCTTTGAATTATCCCTTCCAGAGAAAGCATTCCTTGCGTTTTCCACGCAAAAAATGAGAAAATATCTCGATTACCTTGTAGTAGAGACCACTAATATTTATTTAACACCAAAAACAGCACTTAGGCCTTTCCATTGGGTAATAAATAAATTATACAAATATAATAAAAAATAAGTATAAAAATAATAATTCATAAATAACAATCATTTTCAATATATATATTGCATAAAAAAGGTGGATATCAAAAAGGAAGTCTTTTTAATTGGTTATCGAAATTGGCGCGGGCGGCAAAGAGGTCAAGAGAAAAAGAAGTTTTTCAGATGGGATTGAAAAGAGAAGGTAGATGCCTAAAAAGAGATCAATGGGATATTTACAGTCAGAATTTTGGATGGTGCAGTATCAGTATTGCGGGTTTTGCCAGCGGGAATACGGAGTGAAAAGAATGTCAGGAGATCAATGCATCTGAAGGACTCGTTCATGATGCAGTGAAGAAATATGATGGTCAATCGGCGTTGGGTGGAATGTAATAATCTAAGTGAGTGTAGTATTCCATCACGAAAGAGAGTCTGAGATGAAGTATGCGATGTCGTACTATTGCTATGAAGAAATTTAGTGGACGGTGGAGTAGTTTTAGGGTGGTGGGAGAAGCAGTTGACCAAATGGGGCCAATTTTCTAGGATGGGTTGCACACATTCAATGAAGATGGATTTTAAAGCACTCGGTTCGGATATCTCGTGCCGACGATATAGGGTCCAAATCACGGCCATAGCCTTGTAAACGATGGTTTTTATATGATCGTAGAAAGTTAATTTTTGGTCAAAATTGACGCCTAAAACGGAGTGGGAAATGACAGAGAAAATGAGTTTATTATTTAAAGTATAAGTGGAGGTGGCAGTGTTAATCTTGAGCGAGAAATACATCGCAGTGGATTTTTCAGGATTCACATTCAACTGCCATTTATTGCACCATGTTTCCATCGCTTGAAGAGCAGTTTGTAAATCCAGGGAATCAGCTGCGGTGTTAACCCTTTCAAATATTTTGCAATCGTCGGCATAGAGGAGAACACCACAGCTAGAGGGAAGAATGTCATCAGCAATGCCGTCGACGTAGAGAGTAAATAGAAGTGGGCCTAATACACTGCCTTGAGGCACGCCAGAAGAAACAGATAAGTAGTTCGACAAAATACCTTCAATTAGAACCTTTGGTTGTGGGAAGTCAGGAAATTAGAGACCTAACATAAGAGAGTGCCATGAATATTATAACTTGACTGGAATTTCTGGATCAGGAGGGTATGATTAATGAATTTGAAAGCTTTAGAAAATTCAATGTAATTGACATCCAACTGGGACCTTTTTCGGATGGCAGAAATTATATTGTGGCAGGAAGAAAGCCATGCTGAGAAGGCGATATGTAAGGCTCACGGGAGAGTGAAATGAAGTATGCGGTTATGGGTAATACGTTCAAATATAATAGATAAGACTGGTAATAATTAAATGGGTCGATAGTTCTCAACTATGTACCAAGTGCCACATTTCAAAATGGGGGTTACGTTTGATTTTTCCAGTGAGTAGGAAAAATTCCACATAAAAAGAACCTGTTGAAGATTGCTGAGATTGGAATGCAATGGCTGTTAGATGTACGGCTGAAAATTAATGAGTTAATGTCATCAGAACCAGTTGATTTCGCCGTAGGCAAAGAAGACAAATAAGATGATACTTTTGGCGGAGTGGTGGAGATGGGCCCGAAGGAATGAGTGGAAATAGACTGGACAGGAGGGAGATAGGTGTTCGGAAGTGAATGGGTGAAATTGGAACAAAAGTAATTGTTGAATGCTAAAGGCCTAGTGTCACCTGTATACGATGCACCACCAGCAGATAGTGTGTTAGGGATGCGAACTGCTCTTCTTTTCGATTCAATCAGGGACCAAATCTTCTAGAATTAACATTAATATCGTCCAAAATCCCTTACACATAGCGTAGTCACGGCGAAGAAGATAGCGGGTGTGGCGATGGAGGTTTACAAAAGACTCACGGGTCTGGAGACTGGGTGGACGCTTACATAGTTTCCAAGATACATCCCGAAGATTCAAGATTTTAGAGTTTAGTCCTTCATAATTTTTTGCATTTAAAATGGACTTCCATCTCATAGTAAGTTTTACGTGCCGCATTGCTCTAAGTGCTATAGAGAGCTTGCTAACTTTTTTCATGATCATAAAAAGTTTGAATGCACTTCCTTATTTGAGAATATAATGTGATTTTGACATCTGATTATGTATTCCGCCAATTAAATTAGCAGATATCTTCTGCATTTTAGATTTGAAGCGTTAAGATTTAGTTGCGCAAAAATTTGGCGATTACGGATCTGGCCCCAGAAAACGTATTTAAAAATCTCCCGCGGTTACGATTAATAATTGAACTAAGTAGTCACGGTTACATCAAAACTGACCTAGTTTTGTTTATTACTTCTCTTTTATTGTATTTTAAGTTAGTTAACTGACAATAAGCTAAAATTGTCATAAAGCGCTAATAGAGGTGTCTCAATCAGTTTTAGTTATTCGTGCTTCGGTTTCTGCTGCGTTGTTCATGGTGCTTATGAATTTGGCAGTCATGATTGTTCTACTTATGTTTATTAGTCCCAGATATTTTTCGTGATACTCTGAAAGGGAAAAAAACGATAGCGGGAAACCGCTCATCGAAAAAGGATATTTTTCGTTTCGTTAACAAATATCATTTTCTTAAGTTTGCGCACACTTTGAAGAAATTTAGAGAGAGTTCGGGAAAGGAATGAGATGTTAATGCCTAGCGAAATCAATACAATGTTTTGAGGTTTTATGAAAAACGTGAATATTATTTGTAGCCCGACGTACTTGATGAAAACTTGTCCGAAGAAAAAAGCTGTCCGCAGCGTAGCCATCAAAAGATGAAATAACTGTCACCATTTACGTTGCCTTGTTTTAATCATTTCCTTGGCGTTTTTCTCTTAATGATTCCGTTTATTTGTTTGGCATAAGTCCGTAATAAGCTATGAAGCCTTTTACCACATCCTGGAGTTAGCTTTTTATTGAATCTCTTCTATCTTAAATTTTAGAATCTTTGAAAATTGAATCTCATAGAGCGTAATGTTCACGTTTTTCAGTGTCTACCCTTACTAGTTATTTTCTTTCTCAATCGCATCGGCTGCGCCGCGGTATATCTGCCGTTGACATATTTAAGATAAAATTTTTGGAGAAATAAAAAATTGCGATTCTATCCATTATTTAAAAAATTACGCGCTCTTTCACGTTTTCAAGATTTTAAAATGATGGCACATCCAAAACTAGCAAGAAAACTCGAAGAAAAGAAGTGAAAAGAGAAAACAAAAGAGTTTGGTTTTTAAATTATGCATGGTTTACTCCTTTTAGCAGGTTTAGATAATATCGGAATTTGACATTGGCTGCATAAAATTTACTTTACATATCTACGGGTTGTCCCTACTCTTGTTTGCCATTCAGAAAATATCTTGCCTCCGTATCTGCCTCTTATTTAACATCTTCTCCTCATTTTCTAGTCTCATGTAACCAGTATTCAGGCTCTATCACGGGCTTGGTTTCGTTCGTTCGCCACGACTTATACCGATCAAGTCTCCTAAAGCGTATTTTCCTCGTAATTTCTACGGAACCCGTCCTTCCCCAGCAAATTATGCATTATAAAAATTTGGGCACGTATTCTGCCACTCTTCAACATCCATACGATGAGGTTTCCGCAAGTCGCTGTGTAAGCAGCGTTTATCCTCCCATATATACCAGATTTATAATTTTCCCTTCTGTGGAAATTTTTTACAATCCAATCTAGAATATCAAATATTTTCTCCATATCTTATTTTTACTCATTATTTAAAAAAATATTTTCAGCGAAAAGTTGCGTTCTGGTTGCAACTCCTTGAACTCTGATATAAGTCTTCATTTTGAAGGTGAAAGGTAAAATTAGCAACTAATATTTCAGCTAAGAATTTAGTATTTTTCAGAATGAAGCTGCTTCAAAAAAAATTAAATCTATAAAAAACATTTGCCTCCTCTGTGATATCCAGCGTCATAAACTCTAAGGAATTGTTTCGAGCATAAGTAATTTTGTACAAAGAAAGGGGAACACATGCAATGAAATTGATGCCGTACATGCGATTTAACTCTCATGGGATAAAAAAATCAATCAAACGAAATTTCCCAAAACATTTTTTCTGCGTAGTCTGTACTTACACGCATACACTGGGGTTATCCTAAGTAAATGAAATACTTTGTTAACTTTATTTTAATATGAATATTTTCATAAGTAAAAAGAGAATAAAGCCCAATTACTAAGCATGAATATTTTCGGTGTCTCATTAAATTCCTTTGGTTAAATGTATCGAAAATTTTACACGTGTATTGCATAAAGATTGTTTTTTATGTTTGGTATAATACGTAATTTTTGGTTGCTTTTTCATTTAAGTAGAAGTAAGTTGGGTCAAAAAATGCAAAAATCGTTTTTCACCAAACAAAGTCTTAATACGCCTAAATATTTTGTAATAAATATAATTTGAAAAATTCTTGGCTTTCTCAAGTACTTGGGGCTGTGCGTAGATGATATCCTTGATGTAAGGGATATCGGACTTCTGGCTGGGTGTGTTTTATGTTAGATAGCGTTACGGATCACAACTATGTATGAATGCGATAATGTTCTGTTTGGAATGTGCTATTTTCTTGTTGAATTTCAGCCGAGGAAGAAATTATTGATTTTCATGGAAAATATGGAAACTTTCTTTCTCTATTCTGATGGACGGTATTTATATTGAATTAAAATTAAACTGTTTTTCCACGTAAAATGTTTATTAGACGACTAGTATAAATTCCATAGAGTAGTGCCTCAAACCATGAACTTCGAATGGTATTCAGCTTAAATTCGAATTTTTTTTAAATTTAGTTGCAGCCCAAAGTATTTATGAAATTTTTTTTTGTATTAAATCTATAATATTTTTTTTTTACTTTAAGTATCCCGGTTAGGAAACATCTTTTTAAAAAATTCAAGGAACCGATTCAAATTATAAAATGAAGCGGAATGTGAGCATTTAATTATCCTAGGCTGGGAATTGCTTTTGAACGACGTTATTTCCAACTCGTTGCTAAAATGTGCCATTTTAGGATGCTTGCTCGATGATGCAGTAAATCCACCTGCTTGTTTCCCGTTGAGTCATTTAAATTTTGACGGAAATTTTTTTCAATTAAATTGGAAGCTTATGAATGTCATCGGATTAACACCATGAAGTTTCTTTTTTGCCGGAATTCAATGAACTCCATTCATTTCCCTCCGACCTAATAATGGCAGTAATGAGCTTGTTAGAGCTATGGACTCGTGCCTTGTGATTCTAGCCCAAGATAACTCCATCAAACGAGGAAATAGGGAAAAGCATAAGAAGTTTGCGAAAGCCTTTTCGCAAGGGAAAAAGGTTTATTGAGGATGCTGCTCCTCTTTATAAAAAGAACTATTCCTCCTTCATTCTCGAAATAACTAGTTAACTTGCGGTGGACGAGTATTTCACATCATCATTTTTTAGCGAAATGCATGTACCTCAGTAGCGATTTTCGGACTTGAATAACACGTTAATTATAATTATGGCTTGTAGTCGACATCGTTCCCTCCATTGACGATTGAAATCTATTCTATACTTATAGATTAGGAATAAAATAATAGATATCAGGTTTATCCAGAGAAATTTCACCTTTACGGAAAATAACAAAATTTGCATATTATGGATCACCGTGCCTTTTTAGACGTGACCTATTTTCTATTTCACATTGACATCCACGTGTTATAAAGTCAATAAAAAGATATATTGCATAGACCATAATTACGGGAGGAATGCATGCAGGTGGATAATAGAGGAAATATAATTACAGGAGGGTATTTTTGTTATGAGAAATACTTTGTTGAGTTGTTTCTTGATAAAATTATATTACATGCATGTTAAATTGAGATAAATATTGGACGGGAGTGCATATAAATTTTATATTAGGACGCATTGTGCTTCTTCACTTATCACAAAAATAATGAATAAATTGAAGAGAAGTCTTCGCACTTTTTAACAGTACGTACGCTCCTAGTGGTTGAAAGTTTTGATAATAGCGAAAATTGTTCCAATGCTCGACTTGCTTGGAAATGTAACCGTCCGACGGTCAGGCGTACTGAAGCAGCAGAGATTTTATTGATTACTATTGAAGGGAACGTAGGGCACAAATTTTGGACTCATCGCCGCTAGTATAAATTCATGACAACTTTTCTACCTTCATTACGAGTTTTTCAACATAATACATTTTTTAAATTCCTGTTTTTACGATATCCTTTAACGTAATTGGATCGTATAAGTGTATGCAAAGATGTGTTAAGTGAATATGAGGACCACATATAACTTCACTCCGTACAAATTATTATCAATTCGCTAAAATATATTACATACATTTTTCTTTTCAAACATGTGCTGCACATCTCTTATTAGCTTTCAGGCGTATTAAAATATCTTTCTGATGCCTTAATAGTTAGTTATTTTTGGTCTTCTCTTCACCTTTACAACATATTTTCTAGGCAATATTACATATGTGCATGATGGAACTGAGAATTATTATTTCGAACTACAATCACTGTATCAACGAAATTATTTTGAACTGAAATAATTGTAGCACCTCGTACATTTTTGTATTTTGCCTTTATTTAATGGGTGAGAAGTCTGCACCCAGATATTTCAACCAGATAGAGCATGAGTCGCGGCTGTGTCTCAGTAGAAGACCGGGGTATTAATTGCAAGATGTATTCTAGCCAGTTTGCTACCGGGGTTTAGTAAAACAATATCGTGAGGCGTTGATTTTATCTGTAGGTAAAAAGAAAGAGTCAATGTTTAACAAGTAAAAGTTTTCTTCCAAACGAAAAAAAAACTCATTTTAGTTATAACACAACTCCTTAATATTATTCTTCTTGCATAATTTCATGGAGGGTCAATTTCAATTATAATAATAACAATAATAATTATTATAATACTAGTAATAATAATAATTCATAATAATTTTATTTAATCCTACATTTTGATTTTACGGCTGCATAACAAAGATAACAAAGGGACGGAGCTTTAGGTGGTCTCCAATGTCATAGGACCACAACTGAGTAACCATTAAATAACAAAAATACATTCCAATAAAAGAAAGCAATATTGAAATAAATAATAAATGAGTGTTTTTAAAAAAAGATCAAAATAAATGATCAATTATTTTTTGCGGAAATAGCCAGTCCTTGGCAAGTGTTAACATTTTATTTGAAGACTTAATTTTTTTAATTTTAGCAGGCAGTAAATTAAATGGCCTTGGCTCCATGTAATGAAAACAATGTTTGTATATAGTTAACCCTGGGCTGTTTGTTACTACAAAAGACTCACTCCTTAAATAATATTTATATTTATCATACCCACTCGGCACATTGCCACTTCTGGCATAAAGAAATTTAAGGAATCTGAATAAATACCTAAAAATGCCTCAGTGGCAACAATTTTAGGGCTACAAACAGCGGAAATGAGTTTTCATGAGAATTTTTGGACAATATTACCCGAATTTTCTTTTGTAAAAGAAGTGCAGACTTGAATGTTTTCATGTATGCACTGCCCCAGCAGATTATACCATAAGAGATTTTGGAATGAACAAGAGTATGATAAATGTTTTTTTAACCGGAAGTAGACATTTGTTTCCTAAGAAAAGTTTCCTAGTAAAATTTAAGGTAAGTAGTTTAGTAGTATTTCGTAATTAGTTATCTAGATAGTGAGAATAAACATATTTATGCAGCCGCGCGGAAAATTACGATATTTTCAACACCGATGGTGAAAATTCACTGTGAAAATTAGATCGCCAAATTCATTAGATTATTATACACGAAACAGTTCCATTTGTCATTCACTCTACTCTAACATTTCCTAACATATTTCTCACGTGAAAACTCTAAAAAATGTATTAATTAAGTTAAAAAAGAAGGAATTTAGAGTGATAAAGTATTTTTCATCTTTACTGGAAATGGGTGGGGCTCTATGATAAAACAACCTTGGTAGGTAGATAATAATTTTTATCATCAACTTTGCTAACTTAAGCGCATCCTCACCATTGTAATTGTTCTAAATTAAATTGGAAAATTTCAATTTTAAGACTACATAAACTTCGCTGTTCTTGTTAGTTGGACAGATTTGCCTCTTTTATTATGAAGAATATTTCATTTCGAGGGAAACTTTTTGAAAACCCATGGGTAGGAACTTAATAGTTTTAAGCCGCTGAAAAGGGATTCTTAAGAAGCATCGCTTTGCAAACGTTAGGTTACATTATGCAAATACAAAACTCTGCAACTGGAAGGGGAGGAGTAGGTGCGCGGACCACCATTGTGATGAATGATTCTTTATTCCCTCGTTTTTTTTTTAGATAAGTAAGATTTGGTTTTAATTATGTTGGAGAAACTTTTTTCTTTTAAGCTCAGATTATTCATTATTTTTTTTCTTTTATTTGATTTCCAGTCTTGAATATGTTTTTCTTCCGTAATCCAAGAAACCTTATTATTCAGAATTGGCTTGATCGATGGGCGTAGTTTTAGATCTTTGCTGTTGTGAAAAACCTATGAAATGACCAGCTTATTCGAGTTCCAACTAGAATTAGCAAAGCGGGTAAAACATGCATAGATCATATTTTTTGCAGAAGTAGAGATAACTAAGTATGAGGGAAGAGCGGACGATTGGGGTTTAACTGACCATCTTGCTGTATCATGTAATTTAAACATTAATGTACCCATTAACATATACGAACGAATTTATCGAAGCTATCGCCGGATAAACTTTAACTATCTAAATAACAGTTTGCAAAGAAGTGACTGGAATGATGTTTATTCACAAAAAAATGTTAATGAAGCCCATGAAATATTTATAACCAAATTCAAATGCAGCATTGAAATAGCTGAATATGTCTCAGACAGTAACAGATCGGGAGGGATGAAAAAGCCATGGATGACTTATGCTTTGTGCGGGAGAATTTCTAGGCGAAATTTTCTGTATAAAAAATGAGGATACACCCTGAAAATGAAAAGCAAAATAGGTACTATAAATCGTACAAACAAAGATTACAATATGATACTAAAAAGCACAAAGAAAAATATTAAAGTGACCTTTTTGATAGTAATGGCAATAATACAGCTGCGCAATGGCGCATTTTAGATTCACTCACGGGAGGAAAGCAAGGAAATGAGAATTATGTAAAAATTAGAACTAGTAATGGTATCGTTGTCACTGAGTGCCAGGACATTGTAAACGAATTTAGTTCACATTATGGTAAAGTAATTCAAGCATTGACCCAGAACAATTATTTTGAAAATAATACGAATAAATACAAAGAAATGTTCCCAACCTCCAATTCAATTGACTCACTGTTTTTTGTACCTACTGATGCGAAAGAAATATGCAGCATTATTGAGCAATTAAAGTCTAAAAAATCTAAAGGTGTTGATTATATTTCTGCACAAGTTATCAAAGCAGTAAATGCAAATATTTCGGAGGTCTTTGCCCATATTGTTAATCTAAGTATGTATACTGGGATATTTCCTAAACAATTAAAAACGGCAATAGTGATACCAATTTTTAAAAAAGGTGATAAAATGAACGTAAATAATTACAGACCAATATCCTTCTTATCTGTATTTGCTAAAATAATAGAAAAAGTTGTTAAAGTCAGACTTCTTAAATTTCTAAATCAGCATAGTTTTTTCAATAAAAACCAATTTGGATTTATGAGTGGTAAGAGTACAGAAGATGCATTATTAAAATTCTGCTCAGAGCTGAACGACGGACTGAATAAGAACTGTAGAGTTGCGGGCTTGTTTGTAGACATTACCAAAGCCTTCGACTCCATTAATCATAAGATACTAATGAATCGATTATGGGAAGCGGGTATACGTGGAACCGCATATGATTGGTTTCAAAGTTATCTTTGTGATCGAGATCAGTGAGTGCGTCTCAAAAATTGCCACAGTGAAAAGATCCGACTCACCTGTGGTGTGCCACAGGGTTCTGTGTTGGGACCCATACTATTTTTGATATATGTAAACAGTTTATGTGCTGGCAGGTTTGAAGGTCAATTAACGTCGTTTGCAGATGACACTGCACTACGTTATTCTGTTAATAGTGTTGATGATCTATACGAGCACATACAAAGTGATCTTTTAACACTCAATATGTGGTTTTCGGCTAATTATATGTTGTTAAGTGAAAAAACGAAATATATTATGTTTAGCATCAGTAAATCTATCTCAAACAAAAATAAAGTATACTATCAATATGCAAATTGTATACAAGATAATGTTACTTCCTGTGATAAATGTATTCTGATCGAACAGGTTAGTCACATAAAATATATAGGCATATACTTTGACCAAAATTGTAAATGGAAAACTCACATAAATAAATTAAAATCAGAAATGATTTACATTGTAAGAAAATTCTACTTCTTCAGATACATATGCCCTGAATCAGTGTTACGAATGGTATATTATGCTCTCGTTAATTCAAGATTGCAATACGGAATAGCCTGCTGGGGTGGAGCATATTTTATCAACATTAAACCATTGATAGTGGCGCAAAAACGTGTTATCAGGGTTATAGCGCGATCGTATAGGAAAAGCCACTCATTTCCTCTTTTCAAAAAATTAGATATCCTCCCTCTAAGACATCTATTCATTTATAAAGTCCTTAGGGTTTTCTATAACCGTAGCGGTGAAAAGGTCAGACCACAAACTTATGACATCCGATCTTGGAGAAACTTTGATATTCCTAGGCCGACGACTGAAATATATAGACAGTCATATCAATACTTGGGGCCAAAATTATGTAGTATGTTGCCAAAAAATGTGGCAAAGAAGGAGAAGAAATGGGGTTTTATATCCGCAGTTAAAAAATGGCTTATGCAATATGAGGAAGTAGAGTTTCTGCTAAGAAAGGTGTTATAAACGTTTTCAAATAAAGGTATATTGTTTGTAATTCTTATGCGTTATGAGAGAAAGTGTGTTATGATAGTATGTGTTAAGAAAAGCTATCCATGTGTAAATTACTGTTAATTCACAATCGAATGCAATTGTCAAGAAAACAAATCACTCAATTAAACGAAATAAATGTATTTTTTATGTATGTTAGCACCAGTCATGTTCTCAATAGTGTATGATGGTAGCCCCAAAACCTTTCCACAAAGGGGTACCTATATATTCCACAATTATTACAGGGTTTATTTTTCTCGATGTAATGCATTGAATATGAGTGGAATAAAATTCTATTATTCTATTATTAAAAAAAACATTCGCCTTCAATCGATGTCATTGTAAAGTTGTATTTTGGGGAATTATAATCAGAGTAAGTTTACTACCCATTTGTCTCAGCGAGGCTTAGTTATTGGGTACGAGTTCATGGATAGCTCTAGAGCGGGAAATTGTCGGATTACTACAAAAATAACTTTTTTCATTTTGCTAGATGTGCAACTACCATGAAAACTAAATGTCAATATCCATTACTTCACCATGCTAGGATCTTCCAGGCTTACGCTCGAGGTATTGGCCAGATCTGTTATATCAGTTATGCGCCAATTCATGTGTGTGGTTTGTTGGTTGCTTTTTTCGGTTCTACTTGTAAATATTATCCTGTTATTGAATTTTTGTAGCGTTTTTTCAATTGCAAATCGAAATTTTTGTTCATTAAAATCACTTTTTCTTTATAAACTGAATGGTTTAACCATTTTTTGGAATAGATAGGCATACTTTTACATTTTGAACAGGGAATGTTAAGTATTTTAAAATTTACAGCTCAACTCTTCTTTGTAGTTTAAAAAAGAAGTCGACCGATATCATAGATACGTAACTCTGAAAAATCTGCCAGATACATGCCTATCATGAAAACTGATTGTCAAAATCATTACTTTACCACACTACGATTTTTTTAGGCTTACCCTCGAAGTGTTAGTTAAATACGGGAAATCAATTGTGTCTCAAGTCATGTATGGTTTCGGTTTACCTCTGATGTCTGAGTCTGATGCATAGACAATTCATTCTTACAATTGTGAAACTCAGACTGTAAATTTATAATTTTAAAACGTTGGTCGGAAATAAAATTCTCTTATAGTCGTAGTAAATTTAGAAAGTTTATCCCATCTTTCATGAAAATATAAATGTTTTAGGAAGAGTTTGTAAAGTAAAGAGATTGTTCTCAATATAGCGTCAATAACTCTGGTAGATGTTGGCAGAAGTACATGAATGTTGATGGATACAAGTTTTTTACCCTCAAGCTAGACTTGTATGGTGTTACATTTAGAATTGACGGTTTTTCAAAGTAAAAATAAATATCTCGTGTGGTAGGAGTATTTAATTAGATGAGATGATAAAATTCAAAATCCAAAACTACAATCTAAGTTTTCTTTCTAAATAAGGCTTAAAAGAGATTTGACTGCAGATGGCTAACTTCTTTTCTTAATACATCGAAACATTTGGTGTCATTTCATGATTATTTAACTAACGTCGTGCGGGAATAATTGAGCATGAAATTTTTTATGTATTTCTCTGAAAATATAATGCTTGTAAATAATCAATTTATCCTGCTAAATAATGATTAATATTCTTTGATAAACGTATCTTGTTGAGTTACTCCACCTCATACGTGTACCGCACCTCTTGATACCGAGCGGAATAGGTATGTATATTCTCTGTCCCGTTTTCTTGATTCCTGCTCGTTTAACCACTCAGTAAATTAGCTGGACGTATGCTAATTTACTGCTGAATATTTTATCTATTTAAACTGAAAAAGTAAGGGCGGAAATATAATGAAATATTTTAAGGACGTCTCAACTTGCCCCTCCTGAAGTGTTGATTTCCGATCGTGGAATGAAAACAAGAGTCCATTTATTTTTGAACAAACTTTTTTATCTTAACAAGATCAATAAATGCGCGTCACGCGATGGAAGAATGCCCTTTTGTGACCTCTCCTTTTCTGATAATTCGTACGGATCAAAATTTGAGCCTAAAGCCATAATCCTCGAGCAGGTAAACATCACCAAAGGAAGTGTTTACTCCGTTGCTGGCAAAACAATGTTTACTTTTTGTCACCCATGAATGCTATGATGATTCTTTCTACCGAAGCAGTCGAATACAATTCGGTGTTAATAATCTGCAATTACCTACAGTTGATTTCCCAGAAACAGCATTAGGCAGGTACGCGTACACTCAAACAGAGTGAAGATTCAATTATGGTTTTTGTATCTACGAAATATCAATGACCGACGAATTTTCCCTATCTCTGTCGTGAATAGTTTTCTAAGATAATTTCTCAACATAAATAATCAGTGTATAACGATATATCCCTCCTTTTATTAAAAATATTTTTAATTGAAATAGTTAATTATTCGTGAATTTTATTCCCAAGAAAACTTAAATACAGTTAAACATCCGAATAAATTCCTGACTTCTCAGGGACCGTATAATTATGCGTGATGCAAGTGAAATGCTACGATTAGCATCTAAATTGAACTGTTACATATTGCCTGCATATGATGATGGATAATTTAAAGATAAAATCCTAATGCCATTCATAAGCCTTATAAAACGCAAAAAACAGTATTGTAAAAATATTCCAAGGCTAAAAAAATCATAATTAAGTTAATGATGATTTTAGGTTTGCAATTAAAATGACGTCGTGAAGGTTTGAATTTGAATAGCCATTCATAATGCCTAAAATTTGGGCGACTACAAGCATAAATCATACTCATCATGTTTAGTCATGCGTGCAACACCTATATGTGCGTAATGATACTCTAATATATCAACAATGGCAAAGTTAAAATCCGCAGGGTAGGGATACCTTCACTTGCTTGAAAAATCGTCTGTGTATCCTATTTATTCTAATTGAAATTCAGTGAGGAAATTTAATAACTTATATTACGATAGTAAATAAGCATTATGTATCAATCAAAATAATTATTCACAATGCCATATGATAGTATTTTTTCATTGGTATTTCCGCATAATCGGGAAATTCGGGTTCGAATCCCGGCTAAGCCGAAGCTTTTAATGGTGAATTCAAACCTTGGGATCATCCCATTTATAACCTCGCACCCATACGCGTGTCAGTGAACAAATTAACTTTTTCTATGCTGTACATTTGTTGTGATATTTTTCATGCATACTAATACAGTAAAATACTCCCAGCCCTCTAACTGCCACTGAAATGAAGATACTAGCGATATGCATCAACGTAATTTTAAGCATTTTGTGGCACTTATTGAAAAAACACAATGTGAAGTAACTATTTTAGATGTAAATTAAATGTTTCTGTTTGATTTTCCTAAAATGGTATTATTTATTGATTTTAATATTCTAATACATTCAATGAAGAATAAAGCAACATATATTTACTTATTACGGCTTAAATCGGCTCTGCATTCTAGCCCACATATCGGCTCACTTTACTTTTCATCCGAGGAGCAAAAACGGATACATGACCCGTGGCACTATGAGGGCTAAAATGTACATACGCGAAAATTGCCGTCCAATTTTCATGAGTTGGTGACGTCATGAGAGAGTTTGCTCATTTCCTCGCTCAGGGAGAACCATTTATTGAGACAACCAATCGCTCAAAATAGTGTATGAAACGAGCCACACGAGGGCGATGTACGAAGACGAGGAGTAGCGGAGAATCAGTGTCTAGTGGTGGAAATAAAATTCGTGGCACAAATAGGGGGAAAAGACAAAGGCTTTATCTCATCTGCTAACTTAAGATGAATGTTTGAGAAAAATTTCAACAGAGGGGATTGCCTTGAACATTCATTTACCTCCAAGTATATGTTCAAGAGTTCTCTGCGAGCCGTCTACACCGTCCATCTGCACCTTTCGGCCTCCTAAATAACTCCCATGCAGCGAGCAAAAAAGACTCCGTGTCCCCCAATCGCTTTTGGGATAGGTGGAGCCGTACCTCAAGATGCTTCTTAATGAAATCCGTTCCATTTAGCAGCGCAAAACTCCGCAAAAACCGAACCCATTTCACTCCATATCAGTTCACCTCCCCCTCTTCACTCGCTTTTGGTTTTGCTTACGTTTCACTTAATATATAAAAAAAACACATAAAACTTTATTTTATTTCTCTCCGTTTTCACTTTGTGCGCCCTCATTTCCCCCTAATATATTTGCTTTTTTATGCCCCGGACCGATCATCATAAAAAACCGTCCTTAATGCCAAAGCCTCTTGATTTCATACTTGCAATCTGAACATCAAAACTGACCTCATATTGACTAATGGATTTTTTTTAACCTGGTATATTTAAAGTACCGTTTATAAAGCTTTCAGATAAAAATAGCCTTTATAATCGGCATCTTCAGCTTGAAATATTTTATGGGTATTAAATTAAATTTTTTATTCGTGCTTAAGCGAAGGAAGAGGCATTTATTATTTATAGATTATTTTCGGATATTAAAAATTAAATATTTTCGATTCGGATAAGGATACACGTATAAATAAGAAAATCATTTATTTTTTATGTTAATACATTTTCAGATACTATTATGAAGTATTTATTAGCATGAATATCTCTTAGATGACAAAAATTGTACGTGTCCACACATAAGAATTTCCGTCATATTGCGTAAAAATGTGATTTCACGTTAAAACAGATCGTTTTTTTTACAAAGTTTAGTAAATGGCGTAAACAAATACATTTTACAGATGTCACATCCTGTGTTCTGACTGTCTCATTCACCCACTAATCAACACACAGCCGAAGCAACTGTAGGTAAAGCCACGACGTTTTCGCAATGTGTTCCTTGTGTCATATGTATTTGCAAAAAGGAAGCGTTTTAGCGAGAAATAGTTTTAGCTTTATTTTTACCTAATTAATGTAAAATGTTTAACTACCATGAGGGCTGCATAAAATAGCATGTAGACCTAATGTCTTATGAATTAAAATTTGAATGAAAGAGTATCTGAAAGAGCTATGAAACGGGCACATGCTAAGAACGAAAACTATGACAGACGAAAGGAAAGTGGATAATGATAACAAAGAAGCCACAATTTTAAGATCAGAATTTGATGCTGCAGTATCAGACCTGTGGATATATAAATCGTCTGTAATTGGCGCCTTTATAGCAGAGCTAATTAAAAATGCCGGAGAGGGTATGTTGAACGAGCAGTAAGAAATCATAAGTGAAATTCATTCCATAGGCAGGATATCATAAGAATTCGAAATAAACATTAAAATCCCTAATCCTAAGAGAAGAAGTCAAATCAGGGTCATAGGAGGATTTAAAAAAGATTTTGGTTAATATGGGCAGGGTAATGGGTAAATATCAGCTTAAAATCAGCACTAAAAAAACCATGATGTAAAACCAAGACCCAAGAAAGAACAGCAGAATAGCCCAAGCGAAGAGAAAATTCCACCAAAAAAGATCTACTTCGAACGGAAAATTTAAAGTTAGGAGTACGGAACTTGCATTTGGAGTATGCTTGTCCACGGGAGTGAAAAATGAACAATGACAGCCGTGGAGTATTATAGGGTAGAGGCCTTTAAAATATGAAGCCACAGAAGAATGATGAGGATCAAATGGATCGACCAAGTAAGTAATGAGGTAGAGGAGAAGAAACACCTCATGAAAAACTCTGACAACGGACGGAACAACTTTATGCGGCTTAGCTTCCAAGGTGCCCTTTGTGAGGCTTTATCTTTATTCAGATAAATCTTCACGAGGAACCCTCGGACGCCAAGCTGCTACTCCGCGGAAGCTACTTCACTACTCCGTTGAAGCCTCCATCAACATTTTCAGCCCATATCTTGATACGTTATGGCCTGATGAAGACAATCGCCGATGAACTAGTAGATGGCAAGAATGGAAAAGGAACAGTTTGAATGAAATGCATGGAACAGGTAAAGACAGGTTACAGGATGAAATAATACGTCGGTGTGAAAAGATTACCTGACAGAAGAATTGAGGAGAGAGCCACGTCAAACCACTCTTAGGTTTGCTGTGATGGTGATGATCCTAAAAGGTCTTCCCCTCAGAACACTGAGAGAAAATTTTTACCATTCGTCGGGGATAGGAATGCTGCAATAAAGTTTTATTCAATTTTCTTCATGCTCCCTTTTCATCTCATTATTGCATTTTAGGTCATACTTCATTCTTTTCTCTGCCATTCCAACAATAAAAATCACCCGTAGCAACCTCGCGTAAGCGTGCATTGTCTGGGATCACGTAGTATACAGCCATTATTAAAAGGTAGAGATAAAATAATGCTACCTTAATCAATGCTCACATGTATTTTCTAATTATGCTGATGGCTTTGCACCAGAAACCTTACACTCATGAATCATTCATATGCTCTCTTTTCAATTCTCTTCCAATGGGAATCTTTACCTGTATTTAAATAGGTTTTAGTCATTCTTCAGATAATAGAAATGAGATAACATAAAATTCTTGATGAGTCTTCAAGACATTTTTGCATGTAGCATTTTCTGTAACAGTTTTAAAAAAACTTCTATTTCGGTGATTTTGCGAAATATCCACAATTATTATTTTTCATGCACACTTTTAATCCAAAATATGCCGCGATTTATCATAAAATATATTTTTTGGCCTTTCCTAGCCACATGTATGGATTCTAAAATTATGGGGGAAACTTAGTTATTTCGGTTTTTACGAGAATAAACTGGCAATATTCACGCCATTCTCTGCCGGCACTATTATTGGATTAAGACCAAGGTATTATTTTATTATTAAACATTATGCAATTGAGGTTAAGATTAAGAAGTAAAGGAAAAGTGCGATGAGGTGGATGGGAAAGATTCGAATGATGAAGTAATTGATATCGCTTGCAATGAAACAGTATTTTTGAAAGAGGTAACAAACTGGTAGAACTGATTATTGACGGAGAAGGGCAGGACAAGATAAACTTTGAAATCCATGTTATACGAAAAATAACGTTTGCGTAAAATCCGAGTAGAATGAGATGAGGGTTAACGAGCGGCAGAACGAGAGAGATAATATTTTCCTAAATTAAGAATGCTACGAATTACTGCAGGTATTAAATGTGGCCATAAATAGGTGGTGGTATATTTCTGATTCTTCGTAATTCTACTGTAAAGAGTGAATCAATTTTAAATAATTGTAGGGAAATAAGTTGGTCTCAACCACCCATTCAATTTCAAGCAGTACGGCTCTGGTCAGGCGTAAGAGGATTGTATAGCCTAGTTGTGTTACCATGGGTATTCAATTGAAATGTTCTTATAATTCTAAAATGATACGGAAAATGTTGATTTATGCTGAAATGTGTGTGTCATTTTTATAAAACCGCACCATATTTACAGGTGAGGAAAATATCACAAATTAAGAGGAAAACATTTTCAAACGGTAATGCATTGGTATTTATTTTCCATCTAGCAATTAAAGGCTTCGAGAACTCATTGGTTGAACTCTACCGGTTGAATGCCACGCAGCAGGCACCTTAATTTGAAATTATTCTCTTAAGATGAATGGTTGGTGTCCTAACAGCTGGAGTTATGCGGCTATTGAGGCGGTCTCAGGAATTATGTCCATGGATACCTAAAGCCTATCCAATCCTGCTTTTTAAAAGTGTTTCATTTTATGCCAATTTAATTAATTATGTGTGAGTGTGAAATTGCCAGGAATAAATTTCGAACTTTTACTTATATTAAATTCTCTCATAAAGTAATCATTTATTTATTATTAGTAGGGATTATTGAAACCAGGAGAGAATGTTTTAAATGTTTTGGGTGAATGATGAAAATCCCTGGAGTAAACTGGAAAAAAAACTGCTATTTTATATCCCCTGAAAACGTCGGCTTACTATCCCCCCGAAATATTTGAATTGACGTGCAAATTATGTATCTTGCGAACTTTATATCAATCACCTTTTTCTTACGTTAACTTATCAAAACGTCGCTAACATGAACTTAGCGCCGTTACTTTTAATTGCAACACCTGTTAGCAAATTATCTTATATCCGAAGCGTATGTCTTCATTAACTTCTTTGTAAGCATATTCTTACCATAAATTTTATGGAAAGTGTATACGGATAGTAATGATATTGTAATGATGGTATAGTTATCTAGAACTGATATGAAATGCAATCAGCGGTGATTAAACATGGACGCAGGTGCGGAGACGCTGGAAAAAGGAAAGAAGTGTTTTAAGGGTGTGCTTTGTCACCTGAGTTTTCTCATCAAAAAGGTTATCAATGAAATGAAAGAGCAATCACCAGCAGCAAAAATCTCCGGTGGAAAAAGAACGTGCTGCGATTTTACGATGGCATAGAAGCCTTAAAACAGGCAAAGAGAGACACGATGAGAATTATATTAAAATTGGAAGAAATAATGACTGTAAATAAGCTGAACATTTTCCAGGGCATAAAAAGTAAGAGAAATCATTGTAAATGTTAACAAGACTCTAGTAGTAAAGGAAATGGACGAGAAGATACTGTACAGAGTGGAAACCAAGGTAATGTGGGAAAAACAAACTATGGCGGAAATTAAGAACGTGCTTAGGTCATTATATAGTGTAAATGCCTCTCAGGAGAATGGTTTTTCCCATGCAAGCAATAAACTGTAGTAGAGGACCGCTGAAGAAGTATCTCCCTAAGATGATAGTGCCGATCTAGAACTTGGAAACCTTGCCGAAGGAGTGGTAAGAGGCGTGATTGTCCCTGTCTAGAAGAAAAGGTACAAACATGGTTGCTCAGTTATAAAAGAAGATGTTAACTCTATTGGACGTAAAAAATATCGTCCAAAGTTATATTAAATAGATAAAAAGTGTATGGCGAGGAAGTATTTGGAGAGCACCACGCAGGATTTATGGAGGAGGAAACAACTATTGGCCAAATATTTCTTATATAAAGCTGGCCCCAAATTATTGAGAATATCGGAAACCTACTCGTATTATTTATTGATTTCAAGAGAATACATATACGATAACGAAAAAAATTATCAAAAACCCTTAGGAAGAATAATATCTCAGTAAAGATTGTAAGATTAATAAACATGTTTGTTGGCGGTTCAAGATGTAAGCGGGAATGCATGGACAAAACAGGGATAAGACAAGGAGACTGGCTGTCCACCCTATTGTTCAACTTAGCCTTTGAAGAAGCATTGAAGACAGTAAAATCTATGCCAATGGGAGAAAATATTTAAGGTACAATCAATAGTTTAGCTTTTTCACATGACGTTGCAATAACAGACGGTATTAAAATCACCTTAAAATGCTAGCAGAGGCCTTCTTGGAAGAAGGCAAGGTAGGCGTACAAATAACAAAAAACATGTGTAAAAAAGGAAGAGATGCGGATGAGGTAACTCAATACTGGTCGTAAGAGGTCACAAATTTTCTGTGTCAACAGATTTCAAGTGACTAGGCGTCTCTATGGCCAGTCAAATTATAACGAACCAGAAAATAACCTGCAATACCAAATGCAGATAATAGGTGATAGTGGCATGTGTCAAAATTATTAAAGAGCAGCTTCAATGAAGAAATACAAAAAATATACTAGGCTATTATGGACTCATTCTTTTGTTTGGGCCAGAAGTGAAGGCTCTAAAGTAACATAGGCAGAAAAAGTTGATCGTGCTCAAAAATAAAATATCAAGAAGAAATTTTTGACCGTTTGGAACAGAAACATGGAGAGTTGAAAAGAGCATGGATCTGAAAGAGTTATTCAGAATTCCTGACATTTTGAAGCAGGAGGTTCAGATGGCTTGGTTATGCTAGTATAAGAGAGGAGAAAAGAATTATAAAAAGAGTGTGAAAAGGGCATCCGGACGGAATGCGCTCTCCAGGGAAACCAAGAATAACATGGGATGACGAAGTAGCAAATGACGTGAAAGAAACAGCCAAGATGTAAGTGACCACGGGAGAGAGTGATATTTCCAGAATATTATACCAGAAAGTAGCAGCAAGACAAAATTCTGTCAATAGGTGCTACTGGTGCCTGTAAAAATTATTTAACAGTAGCTTCTATCAAGAATCATTAAATGTAGGATATTCAAGGTTATTATCCGAAATACTCTCTTGTGTGGGTCAGATTTTTTATACTAACGAAGAATACGCGGAAAATCTTGAATCCGAAAGTAAAATATCAGTGACATAAAAACGGTCACATCACGAGAGACAATCTTTTGATGCAAATTAATGTTCAAGGCCAAATGGAAGGGCAGAACGATAGTGGGAGTCCGTGAACGATTTGCATAGAGAAAATGATAAAGGATTTTATGCCAAAGAATTATGTATGGGTGAAAAGATGAGCTGGTAGTAAATATAAAATGAATAAACGGAAAATCCATAAAAATATAACTTAAAGATTGGTCTACCGCAGTTGAGGAGACCCACCTGAAACTCTGTAACAATACATTTGAGGAGATGAAGGAGCCTTGCTCCTTGGGCATCCGAGTGACCAGCGATTGACGATGGAGAAAGGAATAGCCAGCGGAATAGCACAAGCGAGGAGGGCATTTCTAAAAAGGAGTCTTCCTCCAGTGGAGAAAATAGATGTTAAACTTAGGGAGCAGTTATTTGGGAATTATATTTGTATCATGCTTTCCTGTGGTAGTTAGAAGTGGACGATTACAGCAGCGGAGAAATTAAGTGTATAAGCTTTCGAGATGTGATTTTGTAAAAGAATGATGAAGATTAAATGGATTGAAAGTGTGCATGATGCAGATATTCTAAGAAATGGAAGAGATAAGAGAAGTCAAACATCAGAAGAAGAGAATAAAAGTTAAAAACCTTGGATAGAAGATTGAACAAGTTAATCGGTCACATTATGAGACACAAGCGTTTCATGAAACTTATCGTTTAAGTATATAATCAATAGAATATCCCAAGCAAAAAAATCTTAGAAAGAGAAGTCTTCTTACAACTGAAAATATTAGCGATAAGGCTGAAAGCAATTTATTAGGGCATACATTTCTGTCGAACGATTTTTAAGGTTTGTGTTATAGAAGAATGATGAAGATGAAATGATAATGAGAAAATTGAGGAAGTTGTAAAGAGAGTGGGAGAGAAGAAAAGTCTTTGGAAAAGTTTGGGTGGAGGACTTGGAAGTTGACTCGGCCACTTCATGATGGAATAATCAAAATTGCCGTTGAAGGAAGAATGGAAGGGAAGGATGGCAGAAGTAGGCCACAGATGTGATATATAGAGCAGACGATGAAGTATTAAAAGCAGAAGTAATTGTGAGTTAAATGATTAACTGATATCGGGAATTGAGTTGAAAGATGCATCAAACTAATCTTAAAATTGTTGAATGCGGATGTATATTAAGTTATCCTTAAGGCTCACCACGTGAGAACAAAATTGTAATTAAAATGATTAAATGAAAAAATCTGTTGCTATAATGGCTATTACGCAAAGTGCCGGAAAATTAAATCTTGATCCCCAAGTGCCAAGAACTTGCATCGTGCAGTAAAAATCAACAAGTGTCCCATCCACATTGAAGTTACCAATTTCTCGAAATTTCATTCTGAAAAGGTGACCCATATATCGCCAATGGGGAAGAACTCTTTTCGTCCCAGCCTTAATATTCATCATCACGTACATTTCCTGCCGAGTTACCCCGTCTTGGCGCCGTTGATATATTGAGACAAACGCGTGAACTTTTGAAAGACTGGCTTGAAGGGCAGCTGTCACTCCTAGTTTTGTTCCAACGTACCTCGTCTTTAAATATTAGTGTAGCCGTTCCCACTCCTCGGACCACCTAGATCACCCCTGACCCCTTCACCCAGTATGCTCTTCTCCCTAGCTCGTGAGTCCGCATCCATTTCTTTCTCTTTCCCATACCTCTCTCGACAGGTCTCCACTCAGAATTCGCGATGAAAATTCGGAGACAAGTGAAATCCCCCTTTTACGTATTTTGCACGAGTGAAATCCCCCTTCTACGAGGCACGCGTTTGCACGAAGGCATTGGAAAGCAAAAAATGAAAAAATTAAAATAAATTACTCTTCCCGCGCTGCATATCAAGCAATGTAGGAAATCGTGCTTCCTTATCACTTCGGGAGGTGATAGATAAAGGTATCATTGAAACGTCTGTAAGGAGAATACATAATTTGTGAATAGGAAGCGGAAAAATGTGTTGTTAGTTAACAGTATTGAGGTGGTATCCGAGCAACATGCATTATTAAATCGTGAATCAAAAATCCTGGAATATTTCGAGAATGGTTCTCAGGGGGATTTTAAAATCGAGTGAAGGTTAAGTCTTTATCACTATTTTCCTAAAAAGGGGTTCTCTTGATTCAAATTTTGGGTCAACTTAGGGGTTAAGCTCATGGTGGTGAGACAAAGCTTAATACTACCACTGAACTCTTTTAAAATATTGATATTCTTCTTCTAAAAGAACTTAGGATTCACATACAGCTTTCTCATACTTCTTTCTGCTCATCTATCATTAGTCTTTTCTGGAAATTAATTTTTTCCAAAGTAGTAAAAATGCTTATTAAAGAATTAAATTAAAGAATATTTTTAACTTTTTAACTCTACAAGTAAAATATTAAGCTATCGATTTACTAGTCTTCTCCCGAGACACACTCCGAATCCTTCCAATTCTTTCCCATCCTATCATATTTTCGTATTCATTTAGGCAATATCCTGAAATAATTCAAATAGAGGTGTATGAAGGGAGGATTTGTTGGGGAAGTCTGAAATTCTGACCGAGTATCAAAAATATTTTATATGCATTTCTAGAGGGAACCTCCTCTAAAGAGAACGACTAATGCATAAAGGGAGCCGGTAAAACTAACCCACATTTGCAAATAGAAATCAGTTCATTATGCATGGAAATAAGGAAAATTTCATACAAGACATAAGAAATTTCATTCTTGTCTCCATATTTGTTGACTGTGATCTTAGCGAGA
Organism: Ischnura elegans; assembly: GCF_921293095.1. Taxonomy (NCBI): domain Eukaryota; kingdom Metazoa; phylum Arthropoda; class Insecta; order Odonata; family Coenagrionidae; genus Ischnura; species Ischnura elegans. The sequence goes on from NC_060259.1 coordinate 46,577,741, forward strand.
AAATAAAATACCAACTCTCACTAAAATAAGTGTTGGTGGTAAATTTTTCCTTGAGATGCTAGGAGAAGAAGAGTAAATCTGAGGGTAAAGATTAGATGAGCTCTCTTTATAATATATGTGATTGATATGTCGCTTCCAGTTCAAAGAGAAAAAACTTGAACTCATGTAAATTATGTATTCCAGCATAATTAACATTACTAATTCAGAATAAATCTCGTTATCACTTTAAAATGGCTTAATCTATGTAATTGATTCAACTTCTTGACTCTAATTTGCCTCATACTAGAACACCAATTACAATTGCATCTAGTGAAATGCACGATTTCATGTATTTTTCTTTGTAAGTTATTTTTGAATGGGATATTTTGTTAAAATTTTCACATCCTTATGGATTATATGAAAAACTAGAAATTCAGAAACACTGAATAATTCATGCATCTCCCAGAAGTTACTCGGTACAAGAATAAATATTCAATAGCTTATTTCTCCGCACATAAATTCTCGGAACTTAATTTTTTGTCACTAGCGACCAATTTGTGCCGTAGAGATCATCGCCGTCGACGTCGGCTTGGGTCGCACGCCACTAGGAATGCACCGAGACACCACCGCCTCCGAATATTCAGTCGGCTTCCATGTCTTGGCTGGTCGCATCCCTCCGGGTCTTTAAGGGTCGACGGAATCTTTGTGTTTGGTAGGACATCTCTCGTCCCATGCGATCTCAGCGAATATTCACCCATTCTCCATCTCCTTTCTTCCGCACTCTCTTAATCCCTCCAACCTCCAAGGCAGATCTCGGAAGACGATGCCTAGCCTGTCTGACTCGACCCACTTTACAACTGTTCTCATATGCCACTTTTTCAATCGTACATGTTAAAAATCTCCATTATACTAACTGTCGCAGAATCTGAAGGCGCCTTTTGTCACTAGGTCACGCGTGAAATAGTGCCATTTTTTTCGCGTTGCTTGAAATCTTGGATGGATTTTTACGAATGAATTTAAAGCCATATCCAAAATTATGGGTGAACACAAAAATAATCAAATGAAGGGTATCCTTTCTTAATTGTTGCTAGTTTCTCCAATCACTACCTTTTTAAGATTCCAGGCATAATCATCGGTCAGTTATACCTATATTGGTTTACGAAGGCTCTCTTATGATATGATGTTTTATTATCTGTGTATTTTTTCTCTCTATTATCATTTATTCCCCAGTAATTAATACCTGGAAGAAGAAATGAGATCAAGGTTCGATTGGAACCCTCAAAATTTGGATTTCGTAGTCCATCAAACGCCTATATTCCTCAAATTATTGAATATTACTGTACATTCCATTTCTGAAACTGATCCATAGGTCAATATCATGTAAATAAACCTAGAGAGCTGTCAATATGATGCTCATAACACATTTACGAAGAAAATTACCGAGGCTCACTGTTATTCAAAGATAACAGAAAGGTTTTTTAAAAATTCAACTGGATTATGTTGAATTAATGAAGTACTACTAATGCCAAATATTATAAGGAGGATCGAGATATTCACAGGATTAGACCTGTTCACTGATTATCCAAGTATTTCTGCCTATCACAATCAAATTCACCGCCGACTCAGCAATGAATTATACATTTATATCCCGTAAATTATTCTTGAACTACCTTTGAATAACAAGAGGGTGGCAATAATATTTTCTTAAATGCCAAATTTTAAGTCTTCCAGCTGTGGTTACTTTTTCCAGTTCGTTGAAGTCCCAATAAAAATTTAGCATGTGTACCATGTAATTTAATGCGAAATAATGAGTCGAAATATATGCGTTTCGATTGCGGTGGCATGGATAGTGCTTGGGTGTGACCATTTAATGAGTGTGCCGTTCCTTGCGTAATTTGCGCCGTTTGATACGAACTATTCACCAGTTTCCTGTCATTAACCTCGAAGGAAACACGAGTGTCAATGAGTGGTTTCGGAATAAATTTAGTTGCACGAAACTTGGCTCTTTTTTTAATTTCTCAAAGGTCCTCAGTCGCCTTGTCCGACCTCAGTTGCTACCTACCGCTGAAAAAAAAACTTTTTAATCCCCGGCAAAGTTCGGCTTTTGGTGTGTGCTACCTCCAGAAACGCAGAGAAACTGCCAAAATGACGCAAAAATTATGGCTCAAGAGCCAAAGTTCAATCTGACCCACAAAAATGAAAATGATCAACTCGTCTTCTTAACATCTAAGGAAATATCCTGTTTGCGAATCGTTATTTTTTATATTCTATCACGTAAGGTGGACGAAAATTGAAAAAGTTCCGACTTGCTTCTACAAATTGCTCTGATGTTTTAATCGAAGTTTGGATGCTTTCCCGAAAGAAGAATTTTTCCGGAGGCTTTTCAACCGCCAAAGACTAGTCGGTAGTCTTGTTAAACTTTGATGTCAGAGCTGAAAATTTTCTTTCAGTTTTGTATATTTATTCTCTGTCAATTTTGCTAGCTAAACCAATCCATGATGGTATTGCATATGTCATGGTAGGGGTTATATATGTGTTGTAAATAAAAATTCTCACCTCTGGTGGCGTGGTATTGTTGTTTAATATCGGTGCCAAGACGGCCTTTACACCAAAAGCCTATGTCGTAATGTTGTTAATATGTTTTTTTTTAATTTAATTTTTCGTATTGGGTCACCCCAAGGTATGTGGCCTTATCTTTATATTTAATTCGCTGTTGCCCGATACGGAGGATTGGGCATCGCGGAGTTTCTGTCCGAGGTCGACGAAAAATTATTGTTTGTGTTTTCTCTGCGTTTACAGCCATTCTCTATTTGTTGTACCATGAGTGTATTTCGTCAAGTTGCTCTTGAGCCACTTAAATGGCTAGCTGCGCATCTTTACTCAGAGTTAGTATTGCTGTGTCGTCCGCATACAGGGCTATTTTTGTGCGCCAATCCTCCGTATATCTAGGGAAGTCAGCAGAGACTATGAGGGTTCTAGGTGAACCCTCTTAAGGGTACAAGGCACCGGGGCCGGGAACCAAGCGCGTGGCTTATACGCCCGATCACCCGGGGAGGGGCTGGAGAGGTAGGAAAAAGGATAGAGGCGCCGCCGCGATGGGAGCCCGCCGACGCCTCTGGGAAGTGATAGGAGCGGAAGGGAGGGGACGGGGAAAAACACCTCAACGCTACAGAGCGAAAAGGGCCCACTAAATAGCGAAACCAAGCATACGCAATTAATCTACCACCATCCCGGAGATATTTTCCTACGAGGAAGAAAAATCCCAGATAGGGACAGTGGGAAGAGAAGTCAGCAGTAAAAATATTAAAAAGTAGTGGTCCATAAATAGACCCTTGGGGGACTCCTGCTGTCATGGTTTTTAAAGTGATTTTTTCATGTTGCCACTTAACCATAAGTGAGCGTTCTCCGAGGTAAGAATATGTCTATTTTAAACTCCATTTAAGAAAGTCATTCCGTTCCATTTAAAAAAGCTGGACGATGCCAAACTTTGTCAAAAGCCCTGGAAATATCTAGGAAGATTCCTATCGTCACCTTGTCCCTATAACAAGCGTCGGTAATGTATTCTGTAACTCTGCGTATCTTTTGTACTGTACAACGACTTAATCTGAACCCTAATTTTTCTGGTGCTGGTATATGTCTGCTTTTCTCGTATTCTCAGATATGCGGAACAATTATCCTTTCAATTAATTTACCCAGATTTGAAAAGAGCGATATAGCGAAAAGAGTGGTCTCATCTCCTCAGGGAGTAGCGTTTTACCTCTGTTCCTTTGGTATGCATTTTATGATGAATTTCTTCCATATATCTGGGAAATTCCCCGTTTTTATCGATAAATTGGACAGTTTCACGGTGTATTTCCCCGCTTCAACTGGGATTTGCTTGATAACTTCGTTAGGGATGATGTCATCTCCGGTGGCCTTTCTATTTGGTAGACATTTAATGATTTGCCTTATTTCATCTAGAGTGATTTCCAGAAAAGTGTTTGGGTTAATGTTCCATCTTTCAGGGTTTTTTGCTTATGATCGGAGCGTTTAGCGCCGGCTTATTGTTGTAAAAGGTTTTTTTCTAAGATGTTTGCCATTGTGTCAGCTTTTTTTCAAACTATATATTTCCCTCTCATCGGCTTAAATAATTGGATCGCTCTGAGGAGTTCGTCTTAGTGATATAATTATTTTCCAAATAGAGACGTCTTTTTTATTCATTGTCAGTAAGATAAGTTGGTCTTCCTCCTTTTTCTCCTCACTGCCCTAGTTTGTCTTTAAATTTCATTGTTTAGTGTTCGAAGGCTCTTTTTTGGTTATGACGTGCCGATATATTTGTATAGTCATTTTACGCTGTTTCTTTCCTGAATTAAGTATTTAGTTTGATTGTTTAATTTAACTTCATCTGCCGGTTTTTTTTTGCACTTTTTGGAAGATTTTCGAGAAGATATGAGACCACCTCTTGAAAATCCGAAGGGACTGGAAGACAATCAGGAGACGGTGAAATCGCTTTCACCCACGGATTTTTGTATGTTTGCCCCGAGGCTTGGAGGATATAGCATTGGATTCCCGAATTCCTGATGACGATGGGCGAGTTGTTTATCGAAACTTTGGAAGGAGATATGAAGGACCTTACCCGGCGCTAAACGCGAGAAAACTTTACTGCCCCAATTATACATATTTCAAGCTGATCAGTGTGGTTAAAAGTTGTAAAATTTAATGTTTTAAAATGAGTTCCAGACTCATATTGAGCGTATAAGAAGTTACTTGAGAGTCTGGAAGGATACATCTTGAAGTATTTTCTTGGAAAAATTTGGTTTCATCTGAAAAATACGGTGGAAACAGTAGTCTCGAGTGCGAGATATGATATCGGAACTCATCTATTTCCCTCAGCGCATTCATTTTGATTTTTTTCATTCAGATGACGTATCCCATCAGAGACGCAATTTCTTATGGATTACGCCCTAGGGCATCATTATTACGTCCTATTTTGGACCACGAATAAGGCTGTATGTCGTATGATATCTTCCAGGATTCGAAATGGAAAATGGCGATTCAAGTTCAACTGATCTCCTTTGGAAGAATGATCGATCTTCCTTTGTAGGATATTATGACCAAGCAAATATATTTTGTTTTACAAATTTATGTTCCCCAAGTTTATTTCGTTAGTTGCTTTTATGGAGTTGTGCATATGTAAGTATGTTGTTTTTTGAACTAGGAATGGAAGGAAAAACTTATTATGCTTGAAAGAAGCACTCATTGGCTTTTTCCTCGAAACAAAGTTTTTATTTACTTTTCTGTGAAATTGGTGTTGCATTTTTATATATTTTTAAATACTTTTCGAGCAACTACGCAAAATCTACATTAAATACTCAAAACCATCGGAGTGCATATATTTTCCGTATTTTTTTCACGTCGAATTCTTCGAGTCATAGTTTTTTTCAACCTGAGACCTATAGAATTATTTAGTTTTTGGTCTTAAGAGTTTTTTTCTCTGATTACCTCTTTTCACGATATATGTATAGGATTAAGTTCCACTATATCCCTATGCAAACAATTGTTGAGTTCTACGCAGTTTTCTATATTTCTAACATAACCTAGCAAAACCAAAATCTTATGATCTTATACGCGATAGCAATTAAATATGGACAATGCAGCGTTTCATGCATGGGTATGAATTCCTTTATATTTGGGTCGAACGAATAAATTTATAATATCGTAGTAATGAAATAGTCCTCAGGGGTTTAGTCATCAATATTCTAGTGCATTTGGTGTGCTCATATCATCTTCGGTACAAAAGAGACATCTGTGCATGTATTCATAGGAATGTTTTAGAAAGTTTACTCTTTGTTAACTTAAAGCTAGCTTTCACCAGCAAATGCGCGTGACACTTTGTTGAAAATTTAACAGAGGTCAGAGGTATAAAGCGTGCCAGTTTAAAATGCTGGACGCTTCCCCGTGGTTTTCTTAGAAGGAAAAAATATAGTGTGCGTCTATTTCGAATGCCTAGTGGTTTAAAGCGGCTTTAAAAAATATATTATAGGAGTAAATAGGCGTGTATTTTTATGTATTTATATGTGCAATGCATGTATGGGGTACATTTATGTAAGCAGAAATTTTATACGATCAGTTGGCATAGTATTTTTTTATCCCATTTCCATTGGCGAAGAAAAAACGGCTAAGGTAGCATAAAAATAGATTTCGTCGACATGATGTGATTAAGTTATAAGTTAATTGGAGGAAAAACATATCTCCTCTACCGAATGTAGTGCACACTTCTATAATAAAATGGCCGTTATCCGCTAATATGCTTGTATATCAACGTTATAAAAGTGTATGGGGTGTAAATTTGTGTAACTAAGAGCCTATTTTCCAATACAATATTACCAGGACAATAATGAAGGAACGTCATTAAAAATGGTGCGAGTGCAATAACGGGTCTTATATTATCCTAAGTCATTGGGTGGAATCCCGGTTTAGATCCTCCAAACAATTCACCTAATCAACTAATGACTCTAATTTCAATTAAGCCGTAAATACATTTCTAGGAATGAAAAAATTCATATGCCAAAGTGAAGAGGCAATTTACAAGGCGGTAAAAGAAAACATATTTTAATGTAATTATTTCCGTCAAATTATTTTTACATATACATATATTGCAGTTATTTTTGACCATTGTTTTATGATTACTCCTGCGGAGTGTTACATTCTATGCTACATTTACTGCGTTAGGTCTGCATATAATTTCTTATGCACACTTATTGCTAAATTTATATGTATGCAGAATGATGTGGTAGAATATCTTTGCGCTATTTTTATTAGCTCTTATGTAGCAAGGGGTTTTAATCTTTGAGAACAGGCTTCAGGAAATTAACAGCCATTGGAGCGTTTTAATATTTATCATGAATCCTGAGTAATACTCAGACTCACGTTTTACATCCCCTTTCTTAAGACTGCTCAATAACTAATCGGATTTGCTAAAAACCACATCCATGTTAGGGACTTATTCCTTACCCCTCTCTCCATCCTGTTGGAATACAAAGAAACTGAATCCGAATGATGCGGAATTACAGGAAATTTAAAGGCCACGGCGACGACGCTCCCTCCGTTCGTACGGCAGCCGAACCTTTAATACTCTTTCCTCAGCCCTTTTTTTAACCCAGTCTCGATGAAAACCTTGAAGATTTTTAGCAGCAACATTTGGGATTTGGCACTCCGAGTGCGACATTATTATGCAAGCCAATGTACATCAGTTTGCGAACAAATACGGGGAGGTATTTCCATGCTGTTATACTTTGGTAGTTAAAAAAACACTTTATTTTACTCGCGGCAGCGGTTAGCATGTCAGTTATGTGGTTAATCTTAAATTAAATATTTATTAAATTTAGCTAAAATTTTATTCCCACATACCGACAACATATATGGGGCCACATTAAGAGTTTTTCCGACTACTTAACATCTTTTGTGCATCAAATTGCGTTTTTACTCTGCAAATTCTTTTCAGTTAATGTAGGTATTTATGGAAAATAATATTTGGCATATCTCAAATCATTATTTCAAAGACATTCCGCAATTTTAGGCAACGCTAATGAGTTAAAATTCAGCCAAGGACTTTCATAAACATCTGTGCTGACGGTTAATTTTAAAATTCATTGTGAAAAAGTTATATATTCATGGCTACGTTAAATTACAATTTATGGTATTTTGTTGCCATTCTGTGTATCACCTTTGAAATAGCGGCAAATGTCTCAACAGTTCCTATTTGCGTTTCATGCTAATTGGCTAAATACCAGAACACCTGCTCAAAATTTCCTTGTATGTCGGAAACTCTTGCAGTGGGTGCTAATATTAGTACAGGTAGTCTGAAGGAGCGAAATTCGTGATCTGGGAATAAATAGGTTTAGCACTTGAGCGTCTAGCCCTAATCACGATGCGAGAAGTAAAGTAGCATTAACGGAGAGAAGACGGGGACATGGCTTAAAGAGGGAGCATTTAGCGGGGAATGTCACCGGTCGTACGAATATGCGGGCTGAAAGGTGAAACTGGGGTGGATATGAGTCTGATTTGGAGACTAGGTCGAGTCGGATTCCGTGTACATTTGGTTCGGAGAGATGACTAGGTCGCGGAAAAGGATATGAGGGTCTCATACCTACGGTATAGCCTCTGCCAAAATTGTTGGGGGATTTTGAAATGATCCGTCCAGGTGTGCCTTACAATGTTTCCAACTAGTGCAGAGAAAGCAGCTAGGAGATATTAGAAGGATGTATTCTCAATGTTTTTTCGGATACCCACTATTAATCCGAAAGAGAGCGCTCAGGTATTTAAATATAAAAAAATAGGCAACGCGTAACAAATGAATTTATTATATCCGGATTTTATAATGACCATTAATTGAGTCTAATAAGAAAAAATTCCATGCATATATGTTAGTCCGTTTATCATTCATTCATATTTTAACACTTCTATCGACGGTGTAATGGTGCGATTCCCGTGGTGTAATTCCTTCAAGAGTTTGTTTCGACTTGAGATATCACTGCAGCGTAAAGGCTCCATGATAATGATTCCTTTTATAATGAAGCCATATGCAGTAACCGTGGGTGGAAAAGTAGGGTGTTAAATTATTTTATGTAATAAAATGCCATAACGATAGCAATTATGCGTGGAATCTTAGAATTTATTTATGACAGAAATCGTTATTTTTGTCGCTGGATAACACACATAATGCCCAAGGAGAATTTCAAACTATGATATGCCCAAGCCTTACGTTTTTTCATATTTTTCACCGCCTTTGAAAAACTTGGATAGCTATTTTACTCAAATTTAAATGATAGATAGAGAGTAATTTAAGCTTCTGTAGAAATATCATTGAGACATTAAGCTTAAAGTCGAAGCTTAAATTATTCTATTTGTTGTTCGTAGAGCATGGACAAAATCGTTATTTTAACTCTTTAATGCAAAAAATATAAAGCATTTTTACAATTTCGTATAATAACTTTGGAAAATTTGATTAATTAAAATGAAAGACTCCGGCAATTAGCGGTTAGAACTTCAACTGGGTCATTATATTTGTTATCTAACGATGAAAAGAAAACCTTGGCTTATACCTGCAGCGAAAATAGTTTCCTGGTCATAAATAAAATTGCAATATTATGTTTCGGTATCCTCACGCATAATAGTCCTCTTCTAAAACATTTAAGTCTGTAAGAGCTTGTGGAACCACTTCCAGGCCATAACATCGGCTATGAATAACCATATTATTCCATTTATGTTTGAAAGGTTATTCAAAATATGACTATACCTGCTGTAGCTACGTTGCATGAATAGTTAGAAGATTTCTCTCTGATTTATTTTCTAAATTTTCTCGTACGGTCTTATAATCTGCAGTGGAAACAAAATGCTTGCAAGGTGCACTTTGGGATGATGCATTATTGAGTAGCAACTCCGTGCTGAAGGAAAATTATTCAAAGGCCGATCCCGTCAACATTTACCACGGTATGCCGTCTGCAGTAGTTACCACTGAAGTATTTTATTTTGGGCAACGATTAAGACTTGGGCAAATATCGGCGCCGAGGAAGAATATAGACGCAAGCTTTCCAAAGCAGATTTCCAGCGCAAAAATTTATCCTTTGTCAAATACAATAGCAGTTATTCCGTTGAAAATCAACGCGTATAAACTATAGCAGTGAAGGAGTCGTAATTCCTTAAATACTTCAAAAATACCTTCACCACATCAAAAGACGTAGTTAAAATTTAGCTTCAACGTTGCGCTCCTCTTTGTTAGAATAGTAAAGAAAGCTCTGCTGTTGCTTCTGAAATTAGATTATCTCAAGTGAATATTTCAATTTTCTACAAACTTAGTATTTTATTATTGAACTTATTATGATTTTAATTTTTTAGTCGTTACAAATGAAGTCAATCTGAAAAAATCTGGCATTGAAACGTGTCTGACCTTTAAAGTAAACGTCGCTCAAGTTTAAATGGTCTTTAAAGTAAACTGTCATCAACAATGCATGTATTTTAGTGGTGTAGTGTGATTTTAATACCGTTGAATATCAAATCATTTCAAGCGATATTGCTTCATTCTTTCAACGTGATTACTTTCCAATAAAAAAGTAATAGGAAACCATCAGATTATGCGGCATCGAAGAAAAATTATCTGTAAAAAAGTTTTTTGTACTCCTTGGAACATTGTGGAGGATGAACCGCCTTCACGACAATTAATCTTTTACCTCCTGATTGCTTGGAGTAACTCGTTTTAGAATCCAATCAACTGAGGCAATTTCTAATATATTATCTTCGTTTTTGTTTGAAATTGGGTTATTTGGGTCAATGATTATACTATGGTATTAGATGGGTAGATTTGTTATTCATGTGTGTAAGTCAAATACTGCCACCAGGTAATAAGTAATAATACTAATAGTAATATTAATAATGAAGACAATGTTACAGTTTATCCACGAAAAATTTGTTCTCTATACTCGCATACTCTCACGAGAACCTCTAAACATGTTTCTTAAGCCTCAGTTCATTGATGAAATCAAGATTTGCACTCTTTATCCGAGCTTTTTAATGACGCGCCTCCTTATGTGGTGTTGAATGGACTCCGATCCTCGTCGCCCACCATGTCCAGCACTTCGTTTTTCATTCCTACTCTGTACCTAACCTTCTTCATTCATCTCCACACTCAGGTCTCTAACGCCTCTAGTCCTCTTCGTAAAAAAATCAATAAATTACATTTTAGTATAAATAAATTGGGATTAATGACTCCTCTTCACGGAAAAATACTCGAATTCATCCAACCTTTAAAATGTAAACATCATTCTTTTCTTCTCTATACTCACACCTCGAAGGCCTCCAGTCATTTCTCCAAAAAACATCAATAAACTACATTGTTACTATTAAAAAAAATGTTGAAGATAATGACTCTGTGAGCCAAAACGCGTCGTACGCATTATTATTGTGGAAAAATGCTACTACTTCCCATTTCGATGCGTCGAACATCCACTATATCAACGATGAATAAGTTCAATATTTAAAAATTTGGGATTGATGCCTCCTTTAGCTCTTCTGCATGGAAAGCTACTGGAATTCACCTAAACCTGTAAAACTCTCACCTGTACTCCCTGCTATGGAACTAATTTGCACCCCCTCAACTTTTCTTCTCGGTACACCCTTGCTACTGTTTCCGAGACGAATCTTTCGATCCCGCGGGCACTCAGAGCACGCTCTCCCTTTTTCCGCGTCCACAGATTGACGGCTGGCCTTTTCCCTCGCCGCCTTTTCGATTCCTCGCCCTGCTCCCCTTTCGTTTGGCGGGAGACGGCCGCCCTCCGCGCCGATGGCATTTTCGTCTCTGGGTCGGGGGAAGAGGAGAGGGATCGTAGGGGTGCCGTAGTGGGGGGTGCGGAAATTCGGCGTGGCTTGTACGGCCGCCGCGGATTGGCCGGTGAAAGGATGCCTTAAAGAAAGGAACTGACGCAGCTGCCAGCTGGGAACGTAGGTGCGGAAAATTCAATAAGGTTTAGAAAGACTTAGATCACAACGGAAATCATGTGGTGGGTCAAAGGAATAAGATGTTCGTAGCTTTAGGATACGGTTTTGGAATCTTGACTCCTGCCACGGATAAATTTACCATGGGTAAAAAGGTCACAGACAGTATGGCAAAACTTGAAGCAATGCATTCATTAAATAACTTTGGAATAGTAGTTTCTCTCGATGTGTCGGTTAATATTTTTGTATTCGAGTAGGTTTTCGTGGCAGGGTGACTAAAAATTATAAATTACTACCTTTTTTGCTGAAAAAAGCTCTATAATATAGTTGAAAACGTTGGGACTGATGGAGTGAGCCATCGGCTTATGGTTATGGCCCTATTAAGTGTTGCCATTATGGTATATGGAGAAGACGAGAAACGGAAATTATCATTTCAAATATCCGTTTTGGGATGGAAAGAAGGATGGAGAGTAGGTACTGCAGCACAACGTCTTGACTGCTTAACAGATATCTTTGCTTAAATAACCCACCATATAGCTCCAAAATAGGCCTCAAACTAGAATCTCTATGCAGCCTCTACTGCCACCGAGAGCTGAACCTTGGATAACTTTATATCAGTTGTGTGAGAGCTGAAGAAAACATTTATAGGAGTTCAAAAATGATGTGTTGCGAGGGATTATTTTGTTGGAATTAAACTATGACAGCTTGGAAGGAACAACAATAGAATACACCATGCGTATATCGTATGATATGCGTTACAATGCGGTGGAAGTTGTGGACATTAGTTGATTAAGATATTGAAACGTTTCCAATAAATTTATTGTATTAAAACGCGTCTCTTTGTTGTCACAACTCTCTCAAATGGCACTTGAGACTGTTGCTGTAACAACAAAACGCGTTGTACAAAAATAAATTAATCGGAAACATTGCAATGCGTCTTTTAACTAATATCGGAAATAATAATTTTGGGAACAATTGTCCATATTGAGTGGATTATCCTCCCGCATACTTGATTCACAATGCCTCTTAAATTGGCGGATGCTACATGGTCCTCTTTAAATCGCAATATTTGGATAATCAATGACCATGAACTACTTCACAAGGAAAATAATGATTTATCGCGCTCCAAAGAGATCCAAAGCTGAGCGGGACAACGTTGGCCATCCAGTTTTAATTGCTCACGAGGCGGTTCGCGCAAAATTTGACGAAACTCTCCCAGTCTTAGTGACACTCGTGACAGTTTGACATTCAACGCGAACAGTGGAGTTACGCAGAAATAGTCGCGAGCAAAATTTTGACGTAGACACCCTGATTGCAGCCCCCAGAGTCTATCAGTACCCAGGGCTGGGGAGTATTTCAAATATATTTGTAATTTTTATTTGGTATTTAAAATGCATGACCTGCATGTATCTTGTATTTTGTATTTTAAATGCATGTTTTTGCTATTTTCCCATTATAAAATAAAAAATTCAACTGTAAAATACCTTTGAAGTAGCTCTGATAACACTTCTCTAGCATTATGCTTCAGAGATGACTTACTTACAGAGATTTGCAACTATCCATATCGTGCCAAGGTAGGTTATATTTTTTTAAGGCATCTTATTTTCCATACAAATGTATTTTGTATTTTAAAAGTTACATAAATAATATTCATACTTTATTTTTCAAATGCCCAAGTCGAAGGTATTTTGTATTTTCATTTCAAATACATTTGGAGCGGAATTTTGTGTTTCAAATACTCCTCGGCCTTTATTTTGCCCAGCCCTGACGGCACTCTATTGCTTACGTCTAGGGAAAACGGGCGACGCATTGAAGAGTGGAAAAATGGGTATATGCCACTTTTAAAGCTCTCTCAACGCAATCGGCAATTTGAAATAGAAAAAGGCGAAAAAGGGACGCATTAAAATTTCATCCGACGAACCCATCGTTCTAGTTGACGGTGCCGTTAGCGCACCCTGTTCACGCCTTTGCGGTAACGCGCGGCTGACTGCGTGGGTGCGGATAGTTTTTTTTTCTCGAACGTCGGGAAATTAGGGCTGGGAAAGTCTGGTGTGCGGGCTATTGCACGGAAGCAAGGGACGGGGCGATCCCTTTTTTCGGGAGGGGAACGGCCGGGTGTTCGGTTACTCTGCGGTGAGAGCGTCTCCTTGGGTCGCAGAATGGTGCCATTTGGTGGATTTTTTCGCCTTTTCTCACGCCCTATCTAGACCCCCGCACCCACGCACCCCTCCGACAAAGTCATCGGAACGAGTTAATGCCGTGGTTATCCCACTGACTTCTCATAATGGGAGCACAACTTTGAATTCAGGCGACTGCGCTGGTTATTCCGTAGTATTTTAAGTAGAGCAGCAAATATGTGTATCTTTATTTGATAAATGGTCTAATTTTAAAGTTTAACTTCAACAACTGTCTATCTTAACTGTTTCAAGGAGTTAGGAACATACTTGACTGCAATACGAGATATTTACGCTAAAGAGAAAATTATCCAAGAAAAAATCATTTGGCTTAGCCGGGATTCGAACTCAAACCCCGATCGCCAGTTACGCATGCCTACCGGACTCTTTATCAGACGTGGACTCCTGGCTATTATGTGGGAAGTTTTGCTTGTCCAGTAAAGTCATTGTTTGGCGAACAACGATACGTTTGAAATTAATGTCTAAACGCGTCACGTTTGTACTTCCCTAGATCATAGGTGCCTTTACTTAAGGCAACGGCTTCTAGAATCTTTTCTCTAACATGCAAACAATTTTTCGGTACAATCTTCGGCACCAAATTCTTAATAGCACGCAAAATAGTGCATAATGCATATTTAATTTATCTTCCCATTATTATTGCATATTACTATTTTGAATTTATTGTCCCTTATTAACAAATGTAGGGCTGAATTAAACAAATCCATAATATCCTTAGAGAGGGCAAAATTATGCGTGGATATTTTTAATTTAAAAGCATAATATTCGTGGCTAAATTATCAAAATAGCTTTAGATTTATAATAAAACTTTATCGCGTTATTGAATCATTCATTTTCCGCTTGCCTTTAAGCCGAGAACAGTAAATAATACAGTTTTTTCACCATAGTCGCTAATCTTCGTTTCACTAACATTCAACTCTCAATTCCACTGGCGATGTGCATTGATGTTCCTATGCCCAAGCTCTTTCCTACTTTTTTCTCCGTTATCGCGCGTGTGCTTTTTTCCACGCCTTATCTGATCGAGTGTCCTCTTCCCGTAATCACTAGGCCGCGTTAGTGGCGAAAGAGTCCCTAGGAGCCGCGGGCTATATGTTCCTCGTGCTGCGCTCTGAGTTATAGCGGAAATATCGCGCCTTACACTGTACCCTCCCACTAAGGTTGCCACGCCCGAGATAGCTTGCAAACTTCGTAGGAACATACACCATTCATTCATGCATCCGTTCCCTTGCTGTCTGTCAACGAATTAACCGCTACTAAGAGGCTCCCAATGTAGGTACCTATTTCGAAACGAATGTCTACTCTGCTGTAAACTTTTATGCTGATAATTTGATGCTGAAATTTTGCATATATTTCGTCTCGAAAAAACTGCTGATTTTTTCCCTAGATCTTATACATTGATTAATTACTGAGGCTCACAACTTATAAAATTTTCCAAATGCACCCCATGCGTTTATTTTTCAAAACCTTGAAAAATTGGTTATGCAATTAATTTTATGAAGTAAAGAAGTAAAAAAGTATGTTTTCATCGATTGATCGAATCTATAGGTTGAGTTGAAATTTTAATCCTCAGTAAATCATCCAATTTTTATCGTTCTATATCTTTATAACGCATTCATAATGCTAGTTAACTATGAATATATCCATGGTGCGGATTTTTAAAATAATTTTTGAGCAATTGAAAATTTTTTGGGACCGATTTCTAGAATACAATAAAAATTCCACTGTGCAGAGCCACTATAGTTTTTGTTAATTCCAATATGTTATATGGCAATATGTCACGAGCTTTATGTGAGATAATATTTGCGCTAGGCTATATTAAATAAATGCAATAAACTGTTAGCTAGTAAGCTTGAGTGGAGCAATTTAGCTAATTTTTAGGTCACAATAATTATTTCTCGTATATATCGAAGTAAGTGTCTGCGTTGAATTTGATGCTAGCGAGGGGATACGCTTTTAAAGCTGGGGAAGGGGGATGGGCACGAGGGATTATCAACATGAAACGAGGGCTTTGATGCACGTTGTCCCACAAAAGGACGTGCTTACACACTCGCCTGCGTGTCGACATGCAGAATTGAGTGGAAGCACCGAGTGATGCAGCCGCGCAAATCCGTTTTGCATGTGAGCCGCGTACTCTGATGCTGCGATATGCACCACGACGCCTCTTCAGTCCCTGAATATTGGCCATGAGACTCGGCAGCACGAAGGCGCATGCTAAAATGCCCGAGGAGCACCATCATTTAGATTTAAATCCACCGGGAGTATGCACGGAATCCGCTGTGAACGCTTGGGAAATGCCTCTAATACCGTCGTGATAGTGCCTCATTTCTGGACTCTGCTGTATTTGAGATTAACTTGGAGATAGCAGTGTCTAATGTATTCCCGAATTCTCATTCTATAAGGTAAAGCGTTTCTGTACGGATTAAATAGTATGGGATAGCATTTGAATAATTAAAGGAAGCACAGCTTACAGTCACCCCAAAAAAGGGTTGCCTCTCTTTTCGGTTCTTATTACCCATAAATGATAACAAAAGTATTAGATAGTCTAGGGGTGCTATATGTGTCAATATTTTGCTACCTCTCATTGTTTGATGTTTTGGGGTCATTCTCTGAACCGAAGGGCGTTGATAGTTAAACACACATTGGTATTTTTTAATTTAAGGGAGCACTGTTATCATATCAACATTAATATTTGTCAAAGGATCGATAAAAAATATTTCATGATGGCTAATGTTTTACAGGGCCGAGTTTCCTTGATTTCCGTTCTTTTTAAGCCTTTGACTGGTGGCTTTCATTCTCTTTCTTCGAACTTCCGCCGCAGAGTCATGGAACGTCAAAACCTTGAATGCATTAAAGGGGAGAATGCTTTCTTTTGCTACCTTTGAAGTGTTTCATTCATTTTATGCTGCGATGAAAGGAAGTTCATATATTTTCCTCATAGAAGACTATAATGATCCACTCCCTTACTGCCAATTCTTTGATCAATCTTTACGTTCTCAACTCTCACCACGAATCTTTATTACCTTTTCAGGCAAATATTTTTCATTCGTTATTAAAAAAAGATATATTAACTTTTCAACTTTGACCCAGATGAGTTTTTTTTTCTTTTTCTTGCTTAAAAGTACCATCATAGCTGCGAGGAAAATGATTTGTAATTTCATTAATGGTTACATTCAATTAATTTTTGTTATTTTCTTAAAGGTGTGCATTTTTGTCAAGATGCATCCTTGTAGAACATTTCTTAGATATTAACGATTATTGTGAGTCGTCGCTCAAGATCTATATCCACAATTTATGTTACATTAGGTTCTGGCGGTGGAAAATTTGTTGTTGTTTACTATCTTCCTTATTTGATTCATCTTTGTTCTTCCATTTTCTTTGCGGGTAAAAGTTTTGTTGTTTTTCTATGAGGGATAGTTTATGCAAATGATAGCTTTTTTATGGTGTACATAAATGATGGCTTGCATAATAGGCACAAGAATCTCATCAAATAAACATTAGTGTGATAGCATGATTAAAAATAAATATTTGCTCTCCAATAAAGCGCAATTCTTAATAATTCTTATTTTTAGCCCTACTCTAAAAATGAAGATAGGTTCATAGGTGATAAGTAATGCAAAAAATTTTAGCATAAATTTGACGTAGTTCTACTTTGAAAATTAGTCACGCACAATGATTTTACCTGCAACAATTAGCTGAGATTCAGCTCTCTTTCATTAGGTTGGAAATTTTTCATTCTTCTAATCATTCCAATTATATACCGTACTATTGAATCCAAACAGAAACGCCTTACCGACTGAGAAAATTAATGATAATTTTTTGCACACTTCGTTCAAGGCTTAAAAAAATCACCGCCACTGTTGAAATTCCTTCTGGGGCATTTTGAATTGGACCTACGCTCCCAAGTTACTTGTAAATTAGGTTTCCTAGTATCTCTTCGAGAGCTGGTGTCAGAATACTTGTACGTTTATCGACTCTTCCAGCCGGCCAGGACGAGTGGTCCTTGACAAATTGACGGGGGCGTGTACTCTTAATGAATCCGTGCCGCCCACGCCAATTAGGCGCAAGGGTCGCACGCGTTACTTCTTTGCATGCAACGCGGAACGAATCCAGGCACCATATACCGCGTGACGACTCTGCTTCATATCGATTGCCATCGACTCATTGTTCAGGAGTGTTCCGTCGGAAAAAAAACAACCCTAGCATGAGCAAAAGACTTCATTGTTTAAGCCAAACCCTTCCCCAGTACTAGGAGTGCGAAAGTTATAGAGAATTCCGTCATATCTCCTTTAGGCTCTGATGTCCTGCACGCCATGGTGGATCATTGTTGTAAAGTGAAACGTATCACCTCATACAAGCGTGCCCATAACATAGTGGGACGAGATAAGCGCACTTTTCCATCTTAAAGCGTTATGAAGATTCACGGAGGAACGTCTAGGCAGTAGCAAGTGAGTCACAAAATCCATCTTGTGTTCCTGATATGTTCAGTCAATCCGTAGTTTGTTGTATCCTTACTTCTATTAGCTAATTCCTACGGATATTTCAGGACTGACAGACTCCGATCCAGTCCCATGGTGTGTATTGCTGGAGTATCTAATAGTTCAAACTCGTTTAGTATTTTTTATTCAGTGTGAGTCGTTTGCGGCAGTATCTTCGCAAAACTCTATCACCATGACGAATCGTTACATCAGTCAAGTTTACTATTTATTCCTTGGTAAATTTCTGATGAGAATTCAAGTGCGGGACAGTGTTCATTATCCCTTTAACCATTTCATCATTTCAAGTGAAGAAAAACGTCTCTAAAACGCATGCTTTTTAATTTGCTTGCATATTCTTTCACGAAACTATTTCTTTTATGTATGACTAGCTGACCCGGCGAACTTCGTACCGGCTAACATTCAATGAACTTATAGTTTAGTTGCACCATTTATAATAAAGAGCGGCTGTATCGTTTTAATCATATTTGATTTATTATAAATTAAATGAGAAAATATTGATGAAATAAAAATCATACACATTCAGTTGTTGGGTATTTGTGTTATTAACCGTAAAAAAATGTTTTTAGGTATAAGTCTTTAGCGTAAACTTGGCTCGTTCACGGGGCAGGTTAACGCAACGCTAGACCGACGCTTGACTGATGCTCAAAATAGTGTAAGAAAAGCCCCTGTGAAGCGGCATTCGTATCAAATGACTTTAGGCGCGCCAGTTATAGTATCTCTGTTTGGAAAAAATGCACTGCGTAAACGTGCTGCATGCGTAAACGCACCACGGTGTTCCCTACACATTCGGGTTTAATGTCTTGCGTCAAGCGCCTTCTGATAAACAACAGTTTTTGTTTTGTTATCAGGCCCAAGATAAAGCGAATGAAGCTTTAAATAAAAATAGGGAAGCAAAGCAGGGACGCAGCGAGGGGGGTTTTTGGGGGTTAAAACCCCCCCAAAAGATCAGAGAATCTTTTTATAAAACATTTGGTTATTAATATTAGGGGGACGGATGAGTCAAGAAATATTTAACTCTTCACACAGCCGCAAAACCTACCATTTTGAACCTTTTATCCTAAAAAATGTCTGGGGAGGGCCCCCACACCTCTCGCTTACCTTGGTGAGTTTTCTATACCCTACAGACCCGCCAGTATTAGTTGCGGCTATCCTTAATTCCTAGCTGCGCCCTTGAAGCGAAGGAAGAAATACAGCGGATGGTTTACCGACTCGTAAACATACCACATATTATTTACCATGAGAAAATCATGGGTTTTCACTGACACATGAGAAAAAACATCACAAAAACTGAAAGGCTGACCATGCGATTTGTTAATCGTTATCACGAATGCAACACGAATTGGAAATTGAATACGTTTAAGCTCAAGAGGGCATATAAGTTGGGATCATGGAATCTTCGGATTGAGAACTTTCTCATCTTTGAATTTTCCTTTGAGTATAGTGGCGTGAACAACTATCATTAACAGTTTTTTTAATAACCAAACACGTTCCGTTGGATAGTTTTGGTTGGTTTAGGTTTCGAAAGATCATGAACACAGAGCCTACCTTTAGCTTTAACTCGTGCCGTGGTAAGCCAGGTGCGTCCAAGGACTTTAAATATTCAGGTAAATAGTTGGTAACTTCGTCTTCGTTCATTACAAAGTTAAAAGATTTGAATTCATGCATAGTACACGGACATTACTGATAACCAACAATTGCTTGGAGATTTGTTTACACACACGGTTGTTATGTGTTTGTTGACAACTCAATTCGAGCTGAGCTTACCTCTAATTCAATTATTTTAATACTATTTTAATTTTACTTTAATATTTTTAACATGGTTGAACATTTAAATTTTTTTTAATATTGTTAAAAAGATAAGTGAATACATTAGTAAAAACGAATATAAATCTTATTTCTTTGACCGTCTTAACAATCAACTCCTAAAAGCATATCTGTAAGATAAAGTTTAATTTTTTTGTGAACTTTTCCTATTTTTAATGTCCTATATGTTATCCGGGGCTGAGACGAATCCAAAGATCTTAATGTCACTAAAATCGGTGCAGCCGTTTTCGAGTTATATGTGTTCTAACTAACACGATTTTCCGCTTTCTTTCATATATATTGATTTCTCTCATATAAAGTATATTTTTCAATTCTACGAGCTTAAGGATTCCTCTTTTAGAAGCCTATAGCATTTGCTAATGAGATACATGTGTCATTTAAAAAATTGAGTAGATGTAATTAGGCATCATTTCTATCATATGATGTAGAATGCGGACGTGCCAGATATTAATTTCACTTTGAATGAGGAAGGAAAGTAAGTAATTACACTCCTTTCTGAGAATTTGTTTAGTTTAAATTCTTTTTCCATTTTTTCGCCATATTTAGTAACCACCATTTTCGCTAGAATAGCTTGTCCTTGACAATAATTTAAGTTGCGAAAACGTATTTAACTACCTAACTAAGCATAGTTAATTATACTCATCTAAGTTAGTCTACAGTGATTACGAGTGTTGAAACGAAAGCGACTGCTTTAGTTAATTTTTCGGAATCTACAAAGTTAATTTCTATGCTGTCATTATTCTACGAAGTTATTATACTTTCCGTATTGCTTATTGCATGCAAGTTAGTTGGTTATTAAGTATGTAATTGGTCAAAGGACTTTTAAATATGCTTTCGGAGAGTATACTTAGTAGTGATTGAGATACCAATGAGCTGTATAAGAGAAGGGGGAAATACAATATTAGAAATGTATTGAAGAAAAAAAGGTTTACTCTGTTGAAATCAGAAGGGAATGATAGAAAAACTCAGATGGATATGTAGGAGAAAAATTCGCGGTGGTCCTTTTCAAAAGAAGTAGATAACACCCTTGGTTGAGGCAAGTGTAGGAATTAATACTATACCAATGAAGTAACATTTTAAGGTAGCTATTTATGCAAAGTTTTTATCTTAAACCTTCTAAGAAGATTACTTTGTTAAGGAAAAGTGAACTTTGGAAAAAATTGCACTTGTTTTGGATTTATTCGATGAGCAGTGTGTACGTATGACTCAGCTTAATCGTAGATAGTGTAGGGCAGGGCATATTTGTTAAATGGTTAAAAAGAGGGAACATGATGAAATAAATCATGCGCGCAGAGGCGTGGTATTTGAAGCAGATAACTTACATCTTAGGCAATTTGCAACGTGATCAAAGGGTAAGGAAGAATTAGGGGAGAGAAACCTGGCGTTGGCATTAGCATGCTGCTAACGAAAGGCACTAAGGGGACCACGGTTATACGTCCTATCCGAAGGACGGAGTGCTGTCATTGAAATGCCCTTCACAAAGCCCTCAATCAGAGGTCGGGCTACGAAGATCTCAGAAATTGTCTCTGAAAATTCTCCGCCATCGTATGAGGGTATGAACGCGAACCCAGAGGGTGGGAAGCCATTCCTCTACCCTCCTGTATCAATTCTATCCCCCGTGCTTAGAATATATATTTAATGATGAGAAAGAAAGCATGTGCTTTCTGAAAACCGCAAGCAATAGCTCAGCATTCAGCTAATAACGGCGCGAAGCTAAAACTCAACTTATTTACAACTGTAGTGAGACTTATTATTTTAGCAAATAAGTAATTAAACAATCGTGGCAATGCGCAAGGTGCCTGTTTACTAAACAGAGAGACACAACATGAAATACCTGTTTTTTTAAGTCCTCCATGATGAGAATGTCACGAAAGAGAAATGTCAAATATATAAGTTTGGCTACATTTTTGTTTCATTATTTATTCATCATTTCACAATTACACTTGTAGCGTGGAGAAAGCTATCCCGTTTATTTATTTCTGAAATCCGTCAGCATCAAAAATATTCCATCCGATTCAATATGAGATTTTTTATTATTCCCTTTCCGATATTAAATTTCCTGAATAAGCAATTTATGATTTAAGGGAAGCTCAATATGGCGGATTTTATCTTTCGAAACAATATTAATAATCTGACGCAAATGGAAATGTTTATTTTTCAAATACAAGAAAATTTTATTTATTATTGTTATGATCAATGATAATCATTGATGTTACGGCCGTGTTCAATGAATATTTTTTTACCTTAATAACTATTTCACTTCCCTTTAAAAAATAACATAATAGACGCAGTGTCTTTAGTAACATAAAGGAGAAAAGATACTATTTTTTTCGATCGAAGATGGAGAACCTTTTAAAATAGTCAAGTAATAAAAGTTCAATTTTGAAAAATATTGTCACTATTATTATTATATACATTTTTTTACAACGGGGTTTCAACAGATGTAAAAAGTGAACGTACACAAACAACCATGGAGTATATGCGAAATTAAACATCGTTACGGAACAAATGGCTTCTTATTTTGATTTGTTATTTAGTTGTGCCGAATGTTTCGTAGTTGTTATGATACACTTGTTAAAATACACTAATCCATTGTGTATTTTTGCATTGTACATATTCTGATATTGCAGTACGAGCTTAAGAAGTTTTGTTCTTTTCAGATTTCTTAGATCTTAGAGAATTGACAGGATTCTCGGACTCGTGTTTACAAATGCCCAAGTTCTTCCTCTTGAAAGGGCTCCTATTTTTTGTGTCACAAAAGGAGTAAAATCAATTGTGAACCCAAGGAGAGATGTTATTGGGGATATTAACATGGCAGAAACCGTTTCCTAAAGCCCGATACGAGCCTCGTATGTCGCAATTTATCTTTTGCAACAATATCAATAATCTGACGCAAATTAGAATGTTTTCATTCAAGATAAAAGATAATTTGATTGATTATTAGTGTGATGTGACGGTCTTGTTCAATGAATAATTATATGCCAAATGTATCTCCTTTAAAAAATTCACATTGCGGACGCATTCCATACATTACCATGAAGGACTTCAAGGTACTTAAAGTTGATATGGATAAAAGATGGGGAAAATTTAGAAATTTTAGTTCCGAATTTTCAAAGAAACTCCATCTCTACTATGACCGTTTCCCGCACCAAAAGGGTCTAAGTTGAGCTTTTTCAAGCTTACTTAGATCTTACGAAATTGTAAAATTCTCGGACAAATGTTTACATGTGCTGAAGACCTTTGAAAGGTCACCTACTTTGTGTGCGTCGTAAAAAGAGTACCATTACATGTGGACGCAAGGAGAGCTGTAATTGGGGCAATGAAACAGGGAATCCGTTTCCTTATCTCCCGTTGCCGGGCGCGCCTCACGACGCGGACGTCCACTCCTTGCGCAGGGTGACCGACTATCCGGGGTGGGCAAATACGCTACTCCCGGGACTCGGAATTTATTGCAGGGTTTGGGAGTTTTTTGTTTCCTCTCAATACATTCACCTCCTCAAGGAGGAACTCCGAGAGGAAATCTGAGATCCTCCTCCGAGAGGGGAGAATAGGAGAAGGGAGAAAGTCCAAAAACTCTCACGCGTTTCTGAAGCCAGAATACTCCCTCCCGATCGAGGAAGAGGACATTTTGTCATGGAGGAAGAGCTATTTTGAGGATTATTTCAGGTAACCAAATGTTCTCCTCTTGTTAGAGCTATGCTGTGAGGACTCTGGGAGGAAATGAAAAGTGGGTCCCAACCGCCATTAGGGTCCCTCGGCGCGAGAGGTCCGACCCTTTCCTATTGTCCGTGTGGGGATTACCGCGGCCCATTCCGGCTCTCAGTGTCCCACTCAAGGAAGGGGCTCATGGTCACTTATTTGTTTATAAGTTAAAATAACTAAAAACTTTCATGTTGAATTTATTGAAAATCAATGCGAGGAATTAAATTCTGTATGTTCTGCTGATTGGTTCCAAATTTTAAACGGAATTCTAGCGTTCATATTAACGGAGTTGATCATCACCTAGAACAATTTTTGGAGACGCTAAGGTTAGATGTTTAATTATTATTTCTATAACTCACTAGCAAGTTTGTAGGAGCGATATTGTAATGATTTACATCTAAAAATATACGTTAATTTGTTAGCTCCATTCCAGATGTACATTTGCGGTGAAATTCGATAGAATATTCGATTTAACTTCTATGAAAAAAAGCCCTCGTAATGTAATAAAATATGATTCTCTCAGTTCTTTGTCGTGAGCCAAAATTACAGCGACTATTTTTAATAACCTCTTACCAACCTTTGAATTCAAAGGTATTATAAACGAATTTCGCTATAAATACTGATTAATGCATATCCTAAAAATTCGTAAATTTAATGTACGATAATGTATGATAAGGAATGTTTTACGTAGACACATGTTGTGAGAAGCATTCCATACCATTGGAGGAAAGACAACTGCTCTACCCAGGTAGTTACTCTCATATCTTGGATCTCTGGTCAGGTTGCACCTCACAGAGTTAGTTCGGGACACATTAGCGCATTGATGTTTTCTTGGAAAAACTTATTATCCTCCAACTGGAAGACCCAAGAGTATATTGGTGTAAGTATTCTCCTACTGAAAAATGTACGTGGAAGGTGATAACCTCACTCTTCTCGGAATAGCTCATTTTCTTTTCAAAATTTTCTTGGCGTGTATTCAAATTTAGCCTCTGTACGCATTCCGCTACCTATACCAGGGATGGTTTTTGTGGAGCCCTGCTGTGCGATGCAGTCCATACCATGAATGAAAGAGAACTGCACCACCCAGGTAATTACACTCATATCTTGCTTCTCCGGTCAGGATCCAGGTGGTCTGCTTTGTGCCCCTCACGGGCTTATTTCGGGACACATTAGCGCGTTAATGTTTTCTAGGAAAAACTTATCATCCTCCAACTGGAAGACCCAAGAGTATATTGGTGTAAGTATTCTCCTACGGAAATATGTACGAGGAAGATGATAACCTCACTCTTCTCGGAAAAGCTCATTTTCTTTTCAAAATTTTCTTGGCGTGTATTCAAATTTAACCGTAAATGTTCTGTATGCATTCCCCTTCCTCCTCCTGCAAGGATTTTTTTTCAAATGATGTTTCATCTACAACATCTACATCTACAAATTACCCTGCGAGCCACCTCTAGGGTGTTTGGCAGGGGGTGATCAATCACCAGCATGCAGCATGCATTTGGACTCCCACATGCACACCACACCGTCCAAGAAACGTCCCGTATAATAACAAACTATACTACTATATGCAGTTAGAAATAGAATATAGAATAGAAATTCAGAAACATGCAGTAAGTTTTACATAGGTTAGTAGGCTACACTACAAGTCATGCAATCTATTTACGCGTTCTATTGCTGCCGTTATAATCTCTTATTGATCGTGGAAAAAATGACATTCGGAATCTGTCTGTTCTGCAATCTATCTCTCTTATTTTATTTATATGATCTGATCTTCCGTAGTACGTTGGCGTCCGCAAGATATGGTTAACTTCGTCAGAAAAGACACTGCTCTTGAATTTATCTAAAAGGTTTAGTCTATTTTTCAATCTACGGTCCGACAGAGATTCCCATCCGAGTTTATGTAAGAGGTCAGTTACACTAACAAGACTATCGTAACGACCTTTCACATACCTGGCAGCTCTTCTTTGCACGCGTTCTAACTCTGTTATTAAGCCTTTTTCATGAGGGTCCCAAACACTGGCAGCGTATTCCAAATGTGGTCTAACGAGGGAAAAGTAGCTAATTTCTCTCACTTTGTCGTCGCACTTTCCTAATATTCTTTTAACAAAACCCATTTTACGATTAGCTTGACCGGTTATTTCTCGAATATGTTTATTCCACGATAGATCATTATTGAGTCTAACCCCTAGATATTTCACAGATTCAACTGCCTTTAACTGCGCGCCCCGAATGACATAGTTACGCTGTAGGGAGTTATTCTTCTTCCAGAAATTCATTACGACGCATTTTTCCAAATTTAATTCTAACTGCCAAGCATCGCACCAAGCTTGGATAGCAGCAAGGTCATTCGTTAGTTCATCTTTATCTTTGCTGGAACGAATTTCTCTGTAAACTACAGCGTCGTCTGCAAATAATCGTAACTTACTCTGCACTACTTCGCCAATGTCGTTTATATAAAGAAGGAATAGGAGTGGGCCAATGACACTACCCTGAGGAACGCCAGAAGTCACTCTAACCTCATTGGAGACTGCACCGTCTAATACTACTCTTTGGACGCGGTCGCTCAAAAATTCTCTAATCCAGGAAATGACATCTTCGTCTAGACCATAAGATTTCAGTTTTAATATTAACTTTCCGTGGGGTACTTTATCAAATGCCTTTTTGAAATCAAGAAAAATCGCGTCTACTGGAATGTTGTCTTCCCCGGAGACTAAAATATCGTGGGCGAAAAGCGCTAACTGAGTTTCGCACGATCTGCTTTTCCTGAATCCATGTTGATTTCCCATTAATAAGTTTTGCGCGTCTAGGTGTTTCATTACCGAGCTGACTACGATGTGTTCAAGGACTTTGCAAGAGATGGACGTTAAAGATATCGGCCTGTAATTAGATGGCTGTTCCTTGTCTCCACTTTTAAATATAGGCGTTACATTAGCGATTTTCCAGTCATTAGGTACTTCGTGTTGCTTGATGGATTTACTGAATATTAACTGCAAGTAGGGGGCAAGTTCTGAGGCTAGTTCTTTATATACGCGAGAAGGGATTTCGTCTGGACCAGGTGATTTATTTGGACAAATCGATTTCAATATATTTTCTATTCCGAGCGTACTAATTGCAATAGCTGGCATCTTATGAATACAGGGATTGTCATCGGTCTCGGGTGAGTTTTCGGAAGGCTCCGTGAACACGCTCTTAAAGTAGGAATTTAATAAATTGGCTTTATCGTAACTGCTTGTCAACACATCTCCATTGTCGTTTCTCAGCGAACATACGGTAGATCGTTTACCTTGAACTTCCCTAACATATGACCAAAATGCTTTTGGGTTATCCTGTAACTGCTCTACTAGTGTTTTTCTTTTAAAATTCGTGAACGCATTCCTGAACGCTTCCTTCGTGGCGGCTTTAGTCATCCTATATTTTTTAATTATTAGCTCGCGTTCATTAGCGGATAAATCCGTGCTGACTTTTTTCATTTTAGCATGACACGCTCTCTGTCGCCTCAATGGTTTTCTCACTTCCGCGTCGTACCATCTCGGTTCGCTGCCTTCTTTTACTATTTTACTAGGGATGTAGCTATTTATTCCCGATGTTACGAGCGAAAGGAAAGCTTTCCAAGTATTCTTTACATTTAACTTTATTACTGATTCTTGAAACTCGGGGAAAGCATTTTTCATATGACTCTTAAACCCATCAAAATTAGCTCTTTTAAAAATGAAAACTTTACGCTCTTTTTTAAAGTTTACAGCGGTATTTAGAGAAAACTTTGCAGTTACTACCCTATGGTCACTTATTCCTTCGACAGTGCCAGCGTTTATTACCTGATGTGGTATATTTGTCGCTAATAAATCAAGAATATTTTCTCCTCTGTTCGGTGCGGATGCTATTTGAAACAATGAATTAGATGTGAAAGTGTGTAATAAAGCCTCGCAGATCACTTTATCCCTCCCACCAGGAATGAAGCTATAAGTCTCCCAATCTATAGAAGGTACGTTGAAATCTCCACCCACAATCAAGTTTCTTTCAGGATACTTGGATGCTACGCTGTTTATTTGATTTTGAAAATCCAACATTGACGTTATATCTGAGTTAGGTGGTCTGTAATACGAACATAATAAAATAGTTTTGAATTTTGGACATTTAATTAAACACCACACAGATTCAACGCTGGAAATATCGGTGGAATTACATTTTTTCTTGGAATTATACAGCCAGGATTTTTTTCTTGAAGTGCCTTTCGTTTCGCTTTCGTTAGTTTTGCTTACGTTCTCGACCTGTTCGGAGTTGCTTGGCCGAGAGGAGCGTTAGACAAATTTCCTGGACTTAACTTGCACTGGGAAAATGTCCCGGCTAGTAACGGATCAATCGATCCTGGAAATACTTACGCAAACAGACAGTGAAGACGAGGATGTGAAAATGAGGAGTGTGGATTTTGGCATCATGGATCTAAATTATGTTAATATCATAAATCGTAAATACCTAGAAGTAGGCTAGGAACATTGAAATATTTAATTCCCTTTAAAGTATTTGTTGGTCTATGCTATAATGCCGTTTTGCTGAAAACCCTAAAAATAACCGTAGAACTTCGTTTAAAAGTTCTACAGGCATTGAAAAATGAAAGGAATACATTGATGAACTGACATTTAATGCAACAGTAACAATTAAAAAAAATTAAAATTGCACTGGTAACAATTAACTGACCGCAAAAGTACGCCGGGATGGGCTGCTCTCGGGGAAAAGGGTCGAGGATTATCCCCACTAGGAAAGGTCATTAAGGGGAGGAAGCGACTACCTGGTCAGTCCCAAGCCGAAAAAAAACTCCGTACGGGGCGAAAAAGAAAATCTCAAACCCTTCGTAGAGCCAAAAGCAACTTCCCGCGAAGGAGCTCGGCGCGAAAAGGTTAATCAATATTTTGGGTTAATTATATATTTGAGTTACAATAAAAGCGAATTATTTGCAAAAATAAAAGAGTTCCGAAAGAAAAGGAAAATGGCTCATTTGACCTGGGGACCAACGTTGCGTATACGCATCGTTTCACCAACCGCAAACTAAAAACAATAAAAATATTAAAATCGATAATTTGCCTTATTTCAGTCTGTTTTATTGCTAATTCATCAAAATATTTGGAATTTTTAAGTTATTACCATGCTTGGGATTTAATGGGTTAATGTACCATTAGGGAATGTTTTACGTAGACACATGTTGTGAGAAGCATTCCATACCATTGCAGGAATAAGAACTGCTCTACCCATGTAATTACTCTCATATCTTGGTTTTCTGGTCAGGATCCATTAAGGTGGTCTGCCCTGTGCACCTCACGGGCTTATTTCGGGACACATTAGCGCATTAATGTTTTCTTGGAAAAACTTATTATCCTCCAACTGGCACACCTAAGAGTATATTGGTGTAAGTATTCGCCTACTGAAATATGTACGTGGAAGATGATAACCTCACTCTTCTCGGAATAGCTCATTTTCTTTTCAAAATTTTCTTGGCGTGTATTCAAATTTAGCCGTTAAATATGTGTACGCATTCAGCGGAATATACCTATACCAGGGATGGTTTCTGTAGACCCCTGCTGTGCGATGCAGCCCATACCATGAATGAAAGAAAACTGCACCACCCAGGTAACTACTCTCATATCTTGCTTCTCTGGTCAGGATCCATTAAGGTGGTCTGCCCTGTGGCCCTCACGGGCTTATTTCGGGTCACATTAGAGCATTAATGTTTTCTTGGAAAAACTTATTATCCTCCAACTGGAACACCCAAGAGTATGTTGGTGTAAGTATTCTCCTACTGAAATATGTACCCGGAGGATGATAACCTCACTCTTCTCGGAAAAGCTCATTTGGCTATGATATAGTGCCGTTTTGGGATATTTCACCCGTAAACAAGCAGGTTACTTATCTTTAACCACAATTTTACCGGAGTAAAATTAGGGTAATAATGGG
The DNA here is from genome assembly GCF_921293095.1 of Ischnura elegans. Taxonomy (NCBI): domain Eukaryota; kingdom Metazoa; phylum Arthropoda; class Insecta; order Odonata; family Coenagrionidae; genus Ischnura; species Ischnura elegans. The sequence continues at coordinate 46,607,349 of NC_060259.1, forward strand.
GTAAAATATCTTTTGTGTTGGCTGGGACATTAATTTGGCCCCTCCTCCTAACTGATGCTACAAAGTATAAATACTGGCGACTGGGTCCAACGGGATCATTTCCAGTCCTACTGCACCCGAGGAAATAGCTCATCTAGAAATTTGAAACATCGGCAGTGCATTGTTGAAAGTGTAGTGTTCTACGGTGTTCATAATTTTAAAACCCATCGGAAGTTTGTTGGTTAATTGTGTAGTACTATGTGGTGACTAACTTTTTTCCAAAAAATACAACGAAAGTGTATCGGTTGACTTGACAATCAACCTCTCCAGAAACTGACAACTGTTCCAGAAAGCTAGAAACAGGTAAGTGTTCTTATTATTTTCATATTTGAAAGTATGAATTGCTTCTATGATTTAAACCGATCCTTCACGGAGTCACCGCGGCGGAGGCGCGAATAAAAACTGTACCGGTGAGCCTAGACTCACCCCAACCAGTCAGTTTACAAAGTAATTTAAAAATGGCGCACGTGATCTGTTGCTAGTGTAATGTAGTGTTTGTGAGAAAGAGAAACGTACAACTAAAAATTCAGATTAATTACGAATGACAATAACAATGAATTCTTCGTCAAAATATTAAATTTTGTGCTTATTGTTATTTTTTTATTATAATTCTTTTTTATTTTTTATTTTCATTTTCTATTGTAAAGAACAATGGTCTTTACTTATTATTTTTTTCTTTATATATGATTTTTGGTAATTATTTATATTTTTTGTGAGAAAGCACACTTTTTTTCTATTAAATACAGAAATGAGAATTTAATCTTGCCTAACTTAAAATTAAAAGAAGGAAAAGACATAGAAAAGACTCATAGCAGAGCAATTTGTTGAGGCAGTGCATGTGTCGTTGGGTGTCAGATGTTTTCAAGGAGTGTATTTCTAGTGCCCTTTAACCTGGACTTAAAGTTTTTAACTAAGTGCGAAATGAAGTCGTTCATTGATGGGAGCTTATGTGCCTTTAGCACGTCAGAGATTTTGACCAAGCGGGAGAGTTGGAGTAGGTGTCTGATTGATTTATTTTGGAACACTTCGAGTTTCCTGCGAATTATTCTATTTTTGGCGTAGATTTCGAATGCGTAAAATATCACCGGTCGCACTATGGATTTATAAATACGAATCCATGAACTGTGGGAGAGTGAAGTGGAGGGAGAGGAGAGACAAGAAAAGGCTTGTCGAACAGCAATAGCTTTACCGGAGCAATATTTTAGATGGGGAATGAAACTCAGTCTACTGTCGGGAATGACGCCGAGGAATTTGTGCGTGGTTGCTCTAGGTATTGCCTGTTTGTTAAAGTATGGAGAGATTGTTGCTCTACCTGTTCAAGTTTTTTCCCACCTACTTTTATCTTGAGTCTCGCATTCCTCGCTCAGGGGTCGGCAAAAGAATATTAGGATTAACCCATTATGACCCAATGTTGCTTCTATGCAGCATCAATAATTTGTAAATTTTATGCTCTATTTAGGAAATATCTACTCTACGCATAACTTTATGATGTAAATTATAATTAAGGCATATTTAGCTACCACGATAATCATGATACGGTGCAAAATGTTCAATTTTTCAAAATTTAAAATCTTGAAATTTGATATCTCCGGGTTAGAAAGGGTTAATTAATATTTAAGACATCAAGGATGGGAATCTTTACAGGAGCGTAGTAGAGCCTAGTAGTGTAGTTTGTTATTATACGGGACGTTTTTTGGACGGTGTGGTGTGCATGTGGGAGTCCAAATGCATGCTGCATGCTGGTGATTGATCACCCCCTGCCAAACACCCTTGAGGTGGCTCGCAGGGTATTATGTAGATGTAGATGTAGTTCGAATTATACGCTTAACATACTAAGGACATTCGATGAAGATATTTTCTTAGAGGACGTGAATCATATCCTTCGTTTACCGTCGTACTATGGTAAATGTGATCATGAGAAGAAAATAAAAGAAATAGACTGCAAAACGGAGAGATTAAAAATGTCATTCCTCCCTCGTACTATTAAGGATAGCAACGTTGTCTCAAATGATAGGATTAATGGCGTCACTCGCTTGGATGACACATGGCTTATTTCCATAGTTCTAACCTTGCTAATAACTCTTATTTTATTTATATGATCTGATCTTCCGTAGTACGTTGGCGTCTACGGAAGATATAACGGCAGCGATAGAACTCAAAAATAGATTAGATGACTTTTAGTGTATCCTACTAACTTACGTAAAACTTAATGTATGTTTCTTAATTTCATTATTATTTCTAACAGCATATGGTAGTACAATTTTTTTGTATGTGTGACGTTTTCTGGACGGTGTGGTGTGAATGTGGGAGTCCAATTGCATGCTGCATGTTGGTGATTGATCACCCCATGCCAAATACCCTAGAGGTGGCTCGGAGGGTATTGTGTTGATGTACATCTACATGTACATAATACCCTGCGAGCCACCTCTAGGGTGTTTGGCAGGTGGTGATCAATCACCAGCATGCAGCATGCATTTGGATTCCCACATGCACACCACACCGTCCAGAAAACGTCCCGTATAATAACAAACTATACTACTATATGCTGTTATAAATAGAATATAGAATAGAAATTCAGAGACATGCATTAAGTTTTACATAGGTTGGTAGGCTACAAGTCATGCAATCTATTTACGAGTTCTATTGCTGCCGTTATAATTTCTTATTGATCGTGGAAAAAATGACATTCGGAATCTGTTTCTTCGGCAATCTATCTATCTCTCTTATTTTATTTATATGATCTGATCTTCCGTAGTACGTTGGCGTCCGCAAGATATGGTAAACTTCGTCAGAAAAGACACTGCTCTTGAATTTATCTGAAAGGTTTAGTCTATTTTTCAATCTACGGTCCGACAGAGATTCGCATCCGAGTTTATCTAAGAGGTCAGTTACACTAACAAGACTATCGTAACGACCTTTCACATACCTGGCAGCTCTTCTTTGCACGCATTCTAACTCTGCTATTAAGCCTTTTTCATGAGGGTCCCAAACAATGGCAGCGTATTCCAAATGTGGTATAACGAGGGAAAAGTAGCTATCCTGTAACTGCTCTACTAGTGTTTTTCTTTTAAAATTCGTGAATGCATTCCTGAACGCTTCCTTCGTGGCGGCTTTAGCCATCCTATATTTTTTAATTATTAGCTCGCGTTCATTAGCGGATAAATCCGTGCTGACTTTTTTCATTTTAGCATGACACTCTCTCTGTCGCCTCAATGATTTTCTCACTTCCGCGTCGTACCATCTCGGTTCGCTGCCTTCTTTTACTATTTTACTAGGGATGTAGCTATTTATTCCCGAAGTAACGAGCGAAAGAAAAGCTTTCCAAGCATTCTCTACATTTAACTTTAATACTGATTCTTGAAACTCGGGGAAAGCATTTTTCTGATGTCTCTTAAACCCATCAAAATCAGCTCTTTTAAAAATGAAAATTTTACGCTCTTTTTTAAAGTTTACAGCGGTATTTATAGAAAACTTTACAGTTACTACCCTATGGTCACTTATTCCTTCGACAGTGCCAACGTTTATTACCTGATGTGGTATATTTGTCGCTAATAAATCAAGAATATTTTCTCCTCTGTTTGGTGCGGATGCTATTTGAAACAATGAATTAGATGTAAAAGTGTGTAATCTACATCTACATAATACCCTTCGAGCCACCTCTAGGGTGTTTGGCAGGGGATGCATTTGGACTCCCACATGCACACCACACCGTCCAGAAAACGTCCCGTATAATAACAAACTATACTACTATATGCTGTTAGAAATAATAAGTGAATTAACACGTACGCTGCCGGGCCCGAATTCTGCTGCCATTCCGCGTGTGCCAGGCAAATATTTTCGAACCTATTACCAAACGGCAATAATGATATTGAGCCTATCTCCGGGTTTTACTAATATTTCTCGGTATATTTACATTCATTACGTGATGCGCTATCGCTTGTAACTTTATTCACGTGCGACGCCATAGGGCGTCTCCCCACTTTTGACAATGCCTAAAATTTGATGAGACGCCATTTGGCGGCTCAGGCAATTGGTTCTGCGTTCCAACTTTTTAGTGTACACTCAAAAGCTATGATTGAAAATAATGTTAAAGAAATTTTAATTGTTGATTATGCTTTCAATGATATTTGCTATCGTACCATTACGGAATAAGGAATCATACCTATTACGGAATAAGCAATCATACCTGTATTAGAAGAAGAAAAATTACCTGTTACCTATTTACGAGTTCTAATGCTGCCGTTATAATCTCTTATTGATCGTGGAAAAAATGACATTCGGAATCTGTCTGTTCTACAATCTATCTCTCTTATTTTATTTATATGATCTGATCTTCCGTAGTATGTTGGCGTCCTTAAGATATGGTTCACTTCGTCAGAAAAGACACTGCTCTTGAATTTATCTAAAACGTTTAGTCTATTTTTCAATCTACGGTCCGACAGAGATTCCCATCCGAGTTTATCTAAGAGGTCAGTTACACTAACAAGACTATCGTAACGACCTTTCACATACCTGGGTTATCCTGTAACTGCTCCACTAGTGTTTTTCTTTTAAAATTCGTGAACGCATTCATGAACGCTTCCTTCGTGGTGGCTTTAGTCATCCTATATTTTTTAATCATTAGCTCCCGCTCATTAGCGGATAAATCCTTAACCTCATCCTCTTAAACCCATCAAAATCAGCTCTTTTAAAAATGAAAAGTTTACGCTCTTCTTTTAAGTTTGTAGAGGTATTTAGAGAAAACTTTGCAGTTACTACATTTGGATTCTACGAACACCTCTCGAGAAAGTACACTAATGAAGAAAAATCTTTTTTTTATCTATTTATTTGTGATATCCATCTCATCTACATTGTTTTCATATTTTTTAAATCCTTAGATTAATAAAAATGAAATAAACAAATTCATCTCAAACAGTGATTCAATAATTGTTTACAGGATGTCGGCCCAAAACAAATCGATAGCTAAGACACAAGGCGGGGATATTTTGGCTTTTTATAAGCAAAACGAGAATGGCGACTGCATTTGCCAAGTGCAAGTGATGGACAGGGTCGGGAGTGGAAAACATCCGTGTGGCACAAAAGTTGTAAGTACAATACGGTTCTATCTCTCCGGCTAAGAAATCATCTAATAACTCATAATTTAATATTTTAAAAGGATTCAAAAAGCGCTCTTATGAATCCTTCCTCTTTGAATCTCAGAAACTCATTTTAGAGAGTTCTGTACGCTGGTGGGTGATGTGAATGCAAAATTCACTCAAGCCCATTTTGAGACATTCATTACCTTTAAATTTGATTATTTTTTTATGTTATTGACGAATTCTTTCTCTTTATAGACCAACAAAAATAAAAACAGAAATTGGAACTTGGAACGACACGTCAAGACGTGTCATTTTCACGAATACAACCAATATTTATCATCATTGGGACAGATGAACTTGGCAGACGAAGAACCAACTTGTGAACCTCCAATAAAAGTGATGATATCAAGCGCATACTTAATCGACATGACAACCAAGTTTATCTACGAGGATGGGATTTCCCAAAACGCGTTGAATAACGGAGCCATGAAAGACTTAATGAACAAGCTAATCGACGGGTTGAAAAAAAACAACCAAACTTTGAGCTGGAACCATCGGAACCAAATATTCTGGCTTCGACAGAAAGCAAGTGCCGTGCGAGATGTCATTAAAGAGGAATTGAAGGTATAATATACTACAATCATTATCCTAAAACTATTCTCATTTCATGAACTTATCTAATGTTTATTATCTTTTGCTCCAGGGGAAAATGGTAAGCCTCAAAATCGATGGCGTATCCAGATTGGGTAAGCACTTTGCTGGAGTCAACATCCAATTCGTCCAGAACGGCACGATCCACCTCAGGACTCTGGGGATTAAAGAACTGTCGGATCGACAAACGGCAGCTCATTTTCGGGCAGTAGTAACGAAGCTGTTAAATGATTACGGGATGAATTGGAATCAGATATATTCGTTCACCTCGGACGGTGGTTCGAATATGGTAAAACTGGGTCGCCTCATCAACGAAGCTGAGGAAGAAGAAATCGAAGAAGAAGAGGACGAGCGGGCAGAAGAGCTTGAAGCTGACCTGAATAAAACAGAAGGTTTGGTAGCGATGTTCGGGACGGAGCTCGACATTACGTGCGTGCGATGTGCAGCCCATGTAATAAACCTGGCTGCAAAAGATGCCCTCACCGACCCCGCCATCGATGACCTGGTGCGAAGTGCTCGAGAAGCGGTGAAAAAAATAAGAAAGCCCAATTTTCTACGGGATCACGGCTTCAGGAAACCTCCACTCGATGTAGAGACGCGATGGAATTCGGCCTACGACATGTTGAGTGCGCTACAGCAGCTCGAATGTTCACCAGGCGTCAGAAAGTTTATGTCGGCGACTCATTGGGCCCAATTGCCACAGCTTTGTGAGGTGTTGGAGCCTCTGAAAACATGGACAAAGGTCTGTGAAGGGGACCAAACAACGATGTCGGAAGTATACATTGGATTGCTTGCAGCAGAAATGAAGTTGCGAAGAATCCATCAAACTTCATTTGCTCATCCGTTCATAAGAATAATTCAGAATGCTCTAGATAACAGGAAAGACCTGATTTTTCGGAACGCAAGCTTCAAAGCTGCGCTTTTATTGGATCCATTGACCTGGATCTGTGTCAAGGGAGAAAATAGAGAGTCTGCGATCACTCACTTGGTAGGGATTTGGGAGAAAATCGACCCCAGATCGCGGCATAGGTCGGAAGATATGGAGACCACTGACGAGGTGCCTCCCGAACCGGAAGACGTATACACCATGCTCCGGACTTTGGCTGGTGTAACCACATCTGGCCATGATTGCAGTAGACCTCAAATTCGGTCTGACATTGAGGCCTGGTTGACTGGAAAACCAACACGAGCTGCAGATACGTCACCAATGTCATATTGGGAAAACCAGGCAGCCGTACATCCCAAGATAGCAAGACTGGCTCAAGTTGTTTTTGGAGCCCCAGCTACATCATGTAGCGTGGAACGGCTGTTTTCCAGCCTCAAATGGATTTATTCGGATCTGAGGAACCGCTTGAAATCGGACCTTTTGGACGACATCTTGGTACTTCGTTCCAACATGTGCCGAATTAAAAATTCTCAAACCCTCGAAAACAGAGTGCGGAAAGCAATGGCGGCGCATAATATTCGAGAACCCACATCACCGCCAGAAAGAACTTCCTCGCCAACCGCAAGCTCATCACTGGGCGACATACCATTGTCGAGTTTGTCGACGGCTTCGGACCCCAATCCGTACGACTTGAGGCCAGAAGATTTTGAAGATGACATGGAACCTTTTCATTGAACGCCTCATTCATTCATGCATTATTGATAATTATGTGTATTTTAATTTGTAAATTTCATTACTTCTCTATCTCTGTAATGTATTTAATATTATTTTTGTGCTATGTATGTTCATATTTTATTCATGCACACAAACATTCTTGAATAAATTTTAAGCTCATCACTGGACGAAATACCATTGTCGAGTTTTGTCGACGGCTTCGGACCCCAATCCGTACGACTTGAGGCAAGAAGATTTTGAAGATGACATGGAACCTTTTTATTGAACGCCTCATTCATTTATGTATTATTGATAATTATGTGTATTTTAATTTGTAATTTTCATTACTTCCCTATCTCTGTAATGTATTTAATATTATTTTTGTGTTATGTATGTTCATATTTTATTCATGCACACAAACATTCTTACGAATAAATTTTAATTCAATGCAAAGAAAGAAAATGTTGTTTTACATCGAAAAAACTGACATATTATGTTTTTTTCACTTTCCGATAATCTTAACGTACAGAGAGCGAAAGAAGAAAGTGTTAGGAAGAGAAAACAGAAAAGTACAGCTCAAAAGTGGTTCTGATTTTTAGTAGTTTTTATTGTTAGTCATCGGAGAATTTCGCAGTTCTTCACAGCCCTGCGTGTCTATGCCAAAAATGTCTCCAAAAACTATCCCATATGGCCCAAAAACTGCGCGGAATAATTTATAAGTGCTCTCCAAAAATGTTTCAAATATAGTTAAAGTTACTAGTCATTTTAAATTCAAAGTTTTGCCATTTCTATCACTTCTACAGTTAACTCTTTCGCTGCTGTTCAATCTCCGAAAATCTTCTCCTCACATGCTGCGAAAATGTTAAAATGCGTTTCGTGGCCCCATGGAGCAGGTACTTCCAGGATGGGTGTGGTGCACACTCCGAAGGGTCGCTAATCCGCGGCCCTATCCTCGACGAGCTCATCCACGCAGGACCGTCTCCTCGACCCTACCAGCGGGGGGCCTATCTCCCGAAAAATGACCACTCTGACTGCGATTTCTAATTCAATTACTCAATGTGATCATCAAAAGTAATTGTTTTCATCGCACTCCTGCCAATCAAGCAATCAAGTACGTCTTTGAACCGTGTTTCTACGATGAAAAATAACGATTTGGTTAACTTTTCTAGAAACGTGGCTGCGGACAACCGGAAAAATGGCCATTTCAGCAAAGTTAACAAAATCTTTATTTTTCATCGCAGAAACACGGTTCAAAGACGTACTTGATTGCATGATTTTCGGGAGTGCGATGAAAACAATCATTCTTTGATGATCGGATTGAGTAATTGATTTTCAACTTGCAGTCGGAGAGGTCACTTTTCGGGAGGTAGTCTGCCTGCTCGTAGGGTCGAGGAGACCTGCGTGGGTGAGCTGGTCGCGGATTAGCGACCCTTCGAAGTGCTTCGGCGTAAGTGCTGACCGCATGTCTCCACTCTGTCCAGAGCTTTGCCTCATGAGCCGTAAATACTTTTTTTGTATTGCTCTAGCTCATTTGGGAGGAAACTCTTTTCGGAGGAAAGCCTTTTCATTCTCCTCTTCACATTATGTTGGAGGAGAAAAAAACTCTCAGAGTTTTTGTATTTCCTCTGAACAGAGTTCTCCTCCCAAGAGTTTCGGAGGTAAGGAGTTGGGAGGAATCCCTCCTGACTTTCCTCCAAGGAGGACTCCCAAACCCTGATTTATTGTATCCGGTGCGACATCGGACCCGTCGTGGGGGCCACGTAATGCAAACCGCCTGCGGCACTGGATGCTCTCGAGATGTCCACTTTGATTATTTGTCGCGTTGGTCCATAAGTTGGTCCATCGCTTGGAAATGTCTGCTTATGCTACGACCCGCCCAGTGTCCCACTCCACTCCGGCTGGGCCCGAGATGAAATGGTCTTGCTCTATCCGTGAAAGCGTCTCTCCAATCGTCTTCCTCTTGCCGGAGCACTCGGACTAAATGCTCTAAACTTGAGACTTCATACTTCGTAGGACTTCCACTATGTCTTATACTGCAGAAATTTCTTTTTGACGGAGGTGGCATCCCACATTTAGGCTACGTATTCCCAAATCGGATTATTTTGAAAGGATTCTTTACATAGGGTTGAATATTTGCAGTTATTTGGCTTATTTCTCTCCCAGTACCTTTGTATTATTTAGTTTCTGTTAATATATTCATTTTTGTAAAAAAAATGAATTGATAAAACCACCAATTTCAATTTCATGAACATCCACAAGGAACTGGTACAAAATTAAAGATCGTAGGGTGTATGCTGTCTTCTTACTTTGCTTGGCTATCCTAGTTGTGTTGAATTTTTTACAGTTGTCAATTTTATAGTAAAGTATGCAAATCAATGCAGTTAATTTACGGAAAATATTTTATTCATCGGTCAAATAGTTTAAATATATGCTGTGTTACTGGAACGCGCACGACTCAAGGCTAGCTAATGCCAAGAGGGTGATTAAGTAACATATGACCACGAGTGTTATACCTGAAAAAGGAACATAGTTTAATGATTTATCATAAGGCAGAGTCAATCTCTAATAAAAATCATTTGGATCGTACGCCATTCGACAGACATATATGGAAATATTCAATACAGAAAAACATAAAACAAACTTCAGAAATATTTGAAGAAGAAGTAAACTTGTATCCTAAAAAATGAGAGCAAAGAATTACTGAGAACCGATATCTCTGTATATATTAAACTTTTATGTATGTACACTTTTGTATGTTCCACAGGAGTTTTAAATACAATCAGGCATATTGCAATGCAATTTATATACACCGCTTTGGTCCTTGTCAATAAATTTTGGCTTTGAATTAAATAAAAAATTGCCCACAATTGTCATATTACAAAATGATAATCTTACTTTATCTTTCGGGTACATACCAGTCACCCGATAAGATAGGGGGCCAAGGAATGGTATTTTCCCCCAAGAGGTTACAGATCTATCACTATCAAGAGATGTTGAGGGCAAGGTTGTGACAGTCTGAAGACCGTTTGAGCAATGAATTGCGTGCTTTTTAAGTTTCCTATTAAGAATTTTGTCAATTGTAATAGATTTATACCCGTTTTGAACAGCAATTAATTTTATGGTGGATAGTTCTTTTTTTAAATTTTCATTTGACATGGGAATGGCGACCAAGCGGTGTATTAAGGACTGAAATGCCGACTGCAACCATAGCAGTGATTTCGATGCCAAGGTTCTCCACATCTTTGGAAAGGTAAAAAGCTGGACTTTCTTGAGCAGTTAGAAATGTTAAGATCATGTTGCAACAAAAATGTACGGGTGGTAAACGACCTTTTGTACCCCTCCCACTCCTCTCCTTTATTATCAGTTCTCATGGACTAAAGAAGTAAACCCACTGACCTAGAGGAACCCATTTCCTCGTTAGCTCTTCCCCCTCCCACCATCACCACCTCCTCCCTGTTTTAACCCCCCCCCCCCCCCTCCTTAAGGTATATAAGCTCGCAAATTTGTGTATATTCACCTTGATAATGACATAATGTACTGTCGAAACCTGGGTCGGTAATTAAAACTCCTGTGGAACATACAAAAGTGTATCTTCATTATGTTTCCTGTCACCAAGTTCCACCAAGTATCGCCTTCCAGCCTTAAGTTGGTTTATGTATATGTTTTACGTCGATGCTTCACAGGGGCCATAATAGTGAACATTAATAGATACTAAAATCGATATCAACTATAATAAGTACTCTGCGAAAATAATTTGAGCGCATTAATGACAATTTCTCATTCTTGATTCCGTTTTGCAGGCGCGTGAATATTTTTTCTGGGGGGCTTGCATGAATTAACTGAAAAGAATTGATGCATTGTCGTTTTAAATATATGCCCGGGTGATTCGCCCCCAGAAATTATTAAAGCGATTTTTAAATATCTCGTAATTCGGAGCCGTGTACGGTGTAACAGGCTTAAGACGAGTGGGACGCTGATGTGCTATCAGTGTTATGAAATGAGTCAGCGTTAATACGCGAACGGAAAGTGCACAAAGTTAGGGGTGAGTCTATATTTTTCAGATTTCGCTCGGCTGCCACTCTCCACACAGTGGAACCACGCCATTCACCTGTGTGCGAGTCATATCTACATCTACATCTACACAATACCCCGCAAGCCGCCTAAAGTTGTGTGGCAGGGGGTGTTAGGACACCATCCGTTACAGGTAAAAAAAGAAAATGAAGTGCTCTAACGAAGTTGGGACTAGCGTTTATTAAAGTCCTTTATGGTTCGGGGTAAAAACTAATTCCCATATCCATCCGTTCGGCAAAACATCTCTCTTAATTAATCGTTTTAATTGGAGCCTGGAAATATAGTGTGGCTGTAACATCTGGGTTCTCTGTGTCGCTCTTAAAGATATCCATTCTCAATTGTTCAAACAATCTAAGCCTAGCGCGCAGCCTCCGAGTCTCCAGCGGTTCCGAGCCTAATTCGCTTAACATCTGGGTAACACTGTCTATACACACGTATTAGTTTTTGACGAAACGCGCAGCCTTCCTTTGTATTTTATTCAGTTCGCGGATTAAGTCTTTCTGCACCGGATCCCATACCCTCGCTGCATATTCAAGGTGCGGTCGGACGAGAGCGAAATAGCACCTTTCTTTTACTTTCTCATCCGAAAATCTTCCCACAATACGCTTGACGAATCCTAATTTCTTCAGGGCTATGCCGCAAATATTCTTTATGTGTGTTCCCCACGTGAGGTTCGAGGTTATCGTAACTCCCAGGTAGGTACTTCACTTCGTCTGTTTCCTTTATGTTAATACCATCCACTGTATAAATATGGTTAGAGTTGGAGGAATTCCGCAAGAAATGTCCCGACATGCATTTGCTCAGATTAAGTCCGTGTCCCCACTCTTGGCTCCATAAATGAACATTGAAGCGACAAAATCTGCCGTCTCCCGCGCTCAAGCTTTCCCACCAAACATCCACTCGGACTATTCCCTACACTTTTACCGCTTGGCTACACGCTCCCCGATCGCTACTTGCGCCAAACGTTTGATGCCGCCCAAGTCTCAGCTTGCGGGTAATTATTTGGCTTTTTCTCGATCAATACCCATTCTTCATTCGCGTTTCGCAGTTAATGGAAAAGCAATCGCTTAGCCCAGCGCCACCTCGCCGAATGATTCCACTGCTTCCTCCCGCCACACTCGAATGATATTCAAATGTCACATGTAGTAATTTAAATTATTTCAGACATAATAGCATCCAAAAGATTCAAGCGTCATGGAGAGGAATTTTACCGCATTGAAATAAATACTGACAATCATTGACGATTATAAAATTATATGCGTAATTTAATGTAAATGATAGCATAATATATTTCCACCATTATTAATAATCGTGAAAAATTGCAATTATGTATTTCAGTATGTTATATCCATGATTTGTTAGTATGTTATTTGTGTACTAAATTTTTAGGTTTATGCCCAGGAAATGTATGTCCAATTTATTTAAAATGACTTCCTTTTTTCTGACTCGTTTATTTAAAAATTATCCAACCTTTTATTCCAGGTTAACTTTCATTAGTTTTAATGACTGAATTGTTTTCTAACTGTCATGAAAATGTATCTCGATAACCGCGACATTTACGTGTTAACTTAAGCTGTAATTGTGGGCATTCACTTTATAGAGTTATAATTATCAATATAATTCGTGGAAGATAGGAAAATACTAGGAAGTTTAGGACGAAGTATGGAAGTAAAGTAACACATGCGTTTATCGTAGGATTGAGAATATATGTACTTTTTTGAGATACCATGTCCAGGGAGAATATTTACAACCATAAGGATAGTGAACGTTTAGGGGTTAATTTCACATCAAAACTAGATTGGATATAAGTTAGTTTATGAATATATCTTATTATAAGTTAGTTTATGAATATTGTTTCACAGCACACCACTATAAAGGAAATTCCTTTAAATGCTTTACCTACACATTTTCCCCGATTTGCTAAGCGGTTTCTATGTTCAAAAGAAATTCTTCCAGGAATTGTCTTCCAGTGAGAGATAATAATTTATTTACGACAGAAACGGCCCTCCTTGTGCTTATTTAGGGCCCTATGACCGCGTTATCTCTTAAATATTTCCCAAAATCATTCTTTATGGCTTGAAGAGACATTTTTTGCTTTAAACATAACTATGATGGATACATATTTTTTTAACTTTTTAGAAATTGTCAGTACTGTAATCAAAACAAATTTAATGCATACAAAATATTTATCTAGAGCGTGTAAAAGCCATATCTTTAATGGCTGCTTTTCCTTGCTGAATGGACTTATTAATGGGCTCATCAGTTAGTTAATGCCGTTAATTCGGCCTTCAATGAGGTAAAATTTGCATCGGATTTTATATATTTTGCATGCATTCCGTACTGCTCTTTTCAGATTTAATTTTTGTCTACAGGGCGGAACACTTTGCTTTCTTTTTTGCGATACAGCAGATTATCGTTTGAATTATGTGTAACTTTCTATTTTTTCCTCATTAATATACCTTTAAATGAATAATTAATTTTTCATTGTATATTTTTTTAGTCCTAGCGCTGACGTTATCGCATCGAATTATGCATGTACCTATGCCTCTGCAGTTTCAACGCATTAATTATTGAGGAAAGCAAAACGCTTGAATGAATGGAAGAAATATGACAGTCCATGGCGTATCTTTAGTTTAATTGAGAGGTGTGTCAGTTACTACTAATTGGAAAACATTTTATGCCGTTGATGAGGGGAAAAACGGGGAATGTATGCTCCAGAACTGAGGAGGTATGAGTCGATTGCCAATTTCTGTGAAAATCATGAAAGTTGAATTTAATAATTCATGAAAAACATTCGCTCATGCCTTTACGAGCTAAGGATTTTTTTTCAGTTCGTCACTTCATCTTTAATATGTCATTCCCTCAGTAAAACAAACCACGTCATGTCAAGAGCGGTTTATCTTATTTTCTATTACCTGAAGCTATTTGGGCTCCCGTTTACCAATCTCTTTCCTTGTTTATTCGTTTAGCGCAGAGATGGTGGGGGTTCATTGAAAGTTGAAGTTAGCGTCACTTAGACTTTCTACATATGCCTTTCTAAACTTACGTCTTCGTCTGATGTTTGCTAGGATTAAAATATCCATGCTGGAGTCCTTGGATATTATATTAATATTCCACATATTTTTTGACTCGTGCCAATAGGTTGAAAATGTTCAGATTACGCTACCATGTATTTCTCGTTTCGACAAAACACTAATGTTAGTTGCTCCAGGATATTAAATGATAGAAATTAAATTGAAAAATCTAAAGATAAAAATTAGTACATCAAAATTAGGGTTTTGGCAGTAAATTGCGCTGTAGACAGTTCCAACTGCTGGAAAAGTTAATGATCAAAGGTCATATCCATATTTTTTGTACTTTTTGGTACATAACTATTAAAAAAATGGTGACCAGTTTTACCCAGTAAGGTATCATCATACCTAAAGAACTGATGGCTCTTGGAAAACATCCTGGAAAACTGTCAGCTTAAAAAGATGATGGTGTAATATATAAATTAGTACAAGTTAGAAATTGATAAATAACATATTACAGGTCAAGCGGGAGTATTGCATCCTTATCCTTTCTAAACTTGACATATACAGCTCTTGGCAATTAGAAAAAGCACATAATGAATGTAAATACACTATCTAACCGCTATCATCACAGAAACTGCCGTGCACGTGATGAAGTCTCCCAGGAAGCAATATTCCCATCTTTCGTGTTAGAGAAACGTTTAATTTATTTATTTGTTTCCATACCACCAAAAATAGCACAGATTGGTATTTTACACCGGGATTTATTGATTATTTAAACAATTACACGTGCACAAACAATCATGTCCTTGATGAATACATCCTACCCTGGCGGGATTCGATCCCGCTAGTTAGGTAGGTGAGGACTTTACCCTGCCGCCACCAAGAAAATATTGTTTAAATAATTTTTGATATATAAATATTCTTATTGTGAAAGAATCAGGACTAGTATATCTGTAATATTAAAATATAAACTTTTTTCTCCTCAAAGGCATTGTTTTTCGTGATTCCAAAACTTGCGCATATACTCACCATAAATTTTTCACCCTTACTCCAACTGGTTTCCTGTCTTTCTGCGCCTGTAGCTCTATGCTCTTATTCCTCGCCCTCCGGCCTTTCAGAGTCTCCCTGTACTCCTCGCCTTACTCGACCCGTCCGAAAGTTGACCTCGGCGTGAAGAAGGATTATCCTCCTCCTCAACGCCAGGAGGAATTGATTTTTCATCATAAATTCTCTCGGCTATCAAACAGCTGAATCTAAAGATGAGAAATGTCCGCACGTTAATCAACCCCCGTAAAAGGTGCTTCCTTCTATAACCCTCCAGCTAAATATCTCAAAATATATAATAACTCTCATGAATAGTTTGTTGCCAATTCTTTTAAAGTAACCGCAATCAGATTTTAGTAAAATTTCATTCCCGTGTTGGGGCCGACTTTACATTGTTGTATGTACATACATGTATTGTAATTGTCGGGTGAATGTGTAAATAGAAGTTAAATAATACATTAAAGTAACTATCAAACAGCTAAAGATTTAGATACCGGCATCGGACTGAAATTCCTGCCATAGGGGTCATTGTCCCCAGCGCTATCTTGAAAAAGTTGGTGTAAATCATTTACATTTTCTCAAATTCAGTAGTTTTAAAAGGTGTTATCGAAAGTATTTTTTAGAGAAGCGATAACCCATCTCAGTCATACGGGAATAACCATCTTGCTTTACCACCCAAGACATTTTAGTATGACATAACAGTTAAGAATAAATATTTAACGCTGATTTCCTTCTTTACTTGATAACATTATGTTTGTTGAACAAATAAAACTTAGATTTGAACGAAATGTTAAAATTTTGATACCATGCCATATCGATGGAGGTTTTAATTAAATTTAAAAATATCGAGCACACGGGCGATTCAATTACTATGGAACGCTCCATCAAGCAAATCCGTTTTTTGTGAAATGCTGCTACCTTATTTTAAACGAGGCGCCTGCTATATGCAAATATGAGCGGGACAGGACACATTCCGTCGGCTTTGATCATTGGAACCATCCATCAATCCACATTATCCAGTCAGGTCCTCAATAAGTAATCGTCATTGCTTGTTGGCCTATTCCGTCTGCTGTAGGAGCGCAGAAATTCTCATCAACATTTCCAATCGCGTATTGAAAAACCTGCCGAAACCCCTCATTCATATTCTCACTGATTTTTATAATTTACTGCTATCAATCCCGTATTTCCCTACTCCTTGGAAATACGCTAAAGTTCTCATGCTCCCTAAATTAAATGAACCCCGATGCAATAATCATGATATCGTCAAATTAGTTTGCTAAATACCCTTGGAAAGCAGTTTGAAGCAGTAATTCAGTACCGTTTGAAGATTATTCTACACGACGAGAAGATCATTTTCCCGGAGCTTTTTTTCGTCCAGAGAATTCGATAGTTCACCAAATACTTCGCCTCTTAGAAGCCATCACTACTGAATATAATTCGAGGCTATTTTTTATGCAGTATTCATAGATTTGGAAGTAGCCTTTGACTGTGTCTGGACCCTGGGCCTCATTCACAAACTCTTCTTTCTCCAGAACCCAACTTACCTTCCCAAGGTAATCCGATCCTTCTACATCCAAGTCAACTCGGCTGCTTCCGCATTCATCCTCTCTTCTCCGGCGTCCCTCAAGGTACTATTCTATCTTCCACTCTTTTCAACCTATTCGTAAATGATACCCCAATCACTCCGTATACCAGCTTCTTCCTGTGCGCAGACAATATTACAACCTTATCTCGGGTATTATTTCAAAAATATGTTTGAAATTCATCATAAGTAACGACTCAACAGGGAGCGTCGTGGCCTAGTGGGTAGAGTAGTATGGTTAAGTCCGGAGTGAGCTCTATCCTCACCTAACCAAACAAACGTTCTGGTTTAATTATTGAGGAAATGAACGTCCTACAAGAGTCGTTCAATAAGTCTTTGGAAAAACGGAGAAAAAATTATTTTGGGTCAATTTTTTATATTTTTTAACTTTTTCTCTTTTCAGCTCTGTAAATTTTTATTAGTATTTTTCTAAGCATTTTAGCCGCAAAAAAAGCAGATTTTTGTTATCTCCTCACAATAGGCATTCTTTTGGGCAATGAACTGCTCCTTAGACGTAAATGTTTGTCTGCAAAGCCATTTCTTCACATGGAAAAATGAGAAAAAGTCACCGAGGGTCAATCTTGTGAATACGGTGAATTTTGTTTCAATTGGAACTTTAATTCCGTAATTTTGGCGAATAAAACTGCGTAAGTGTGCGACCGTGCATTGTCGTCTTGAAGAAAGAACTTTTTCCCTTTCAAGTGAGGATACTCATCTTGATTTCTACCATCAACCGGTCTCATGGCGATGATTGTCCTGTTATGGCTTTTCTATTTCCTCAGAAATCGAAGTAGATTATTCCGCATTCATCCCAAAATGTTGTCATGACCTGACCGGCCCATTTCACCACCTTCACCTGTATTGGAGCCTGTTCACCTTCAAAGTCCCATTGTTTCCACTGCTTTTTCCATGTAGTGTAGTGACGAATTCATATTTCATCAACAGTTATGTATTGATGTGAAAAATACTCAGTATTTCGGCGGAAAAATACCAAAACAGCCTCGGAGTTGACCACACGATTTCGTTTATTCTCCATAGTGAGCAAATGCGGCACCCATCTCGCGGAAATTATTTTCACACCCACTTTTTCGAGCAAACTTTAATTGATTGCGCATTGCGATATGCCTATGGCCTCAACTATATCGTGAACTTTGATTTTTCCATCACTTTAAACCATAACGTGGATGTTGTCAATCATTTCGGGGGTAGACACTTTCAGAGGGTGTCGAGAGCAATGTTCATTTTTTGGATGTACGGCCGTATGTTGAGTCATTTACCCAATTTTAAATAGTTGCAAACACAAGAGCAGATATGACATGAACTTCATTCACCTCAGCTTAGGTCACCACGTAAATCCTTTTAAATGCAAGTGTTTGATCACCGCACGAAACTCACTTTTATCAATTTTTATAAACAAATTAAAGTTGTTCACTACAACCAGCAACAGCAATCTTTACAATTTATGGCATGGATACAGCTGAAACTACAACAGCTGACTAGTCAAGAGTGCTTCTTACTGGGAAAATTTTCTCATATTAAGAGTGCAATCTCTCGGAAATTTTAAGGACTTATTGAACGACCCTCGTATCCAAAAATGTAAATCAGTCTCATTATCCTAATGTAGTTCTATTGAAGATATTAAAATATTTAGCAGGTAAAGTTAAACCTTAGACACAACACGCGCCTCTCTCTGATGAGGTTAGTGAAAAACACTGCTAACCTCATGCATATCATTTACCTCTTAACGCAAGTTTGGTGCTCGTTATTTAATTATACGTTCGAAATACGGTTATCGTGATGTGATTAAGACATAATTACTTTTTTGGCAGTGCAAATATGCTCTGAGCTTTTCCAGTTTATGCTTATCATACTATCTGATGAGATAAATCTGTAGATAACGTATATTGATAGAGCGGGGTCGTTGGCAGCACGGAAATGGCTGTTAAGCTAACTCTTGCGTTGCGGTCGCGGGATTATCTGATAAGATCAAGGGTTCACGTACTTGACTCCTGGGTGATGATCATACGAACTAATATGGGACTCATTAGTGGAGATCAGCGAGCATAATCTAAAATCCACTCATAATATGAAACTACTAATAGTCGTAATGGCGATTTAAAAAATAACTGCCTCTCCTGAAAGGTTGATTCTTTTTCCACAAAGGCAGCAGTCCTATTTCACTTGGTTTCTTTATGATTTAATATTTACAAAAAAAAGAACGAGTGGCATGGTTGATGATTAATTTAAACATAAGAACCATCGCATACTAAACACATGAATTCAAATTTTAGCACTAAGTAGACCGAGGATTTATTGCTTTCATTGGTTAATGTTCATTGGTGGTTTCAATGGTATTGATAAGCAAATATAAAAAGGTCGTGTCCCCATTCAACTGCTTATTCCTCCAGTCAAAAATGCTCTCATTAAAACGTAAAAATGGCATAAGGCCCAAACTTAAATCCTGCAGCCGCGGAGAAACAAGAAGAAGAAAGTAAACTAGAATACATTCTTGGATTCAATTCAATACTCTGCCCCTATTCGATTCTTTCTAATCAAACTTATAGTCAGAATTTGATGAAGAACACTAATATTTGGTACTCTCTGCCTAGAGTAGAGCATGATACTACCGTTAAATATTAACTCTCCTATTTATGCATTCAAGTTCCTAATGCAGAGTAGGTCATCTCAAAAACATGTATTTAAACATTCTCAAAATATTTGAATATGACCCGCAAAGCACTGCCTTTTATCAAATATTAATGTAGATTAGGCAAAATGATGAATATTTGATGTTGAAATGGCATATTAGGTATGGGAGCTAATTAATACATAACACTGACAGTTTATGAAGATGAATTAACTACTTTCACTCTAATAGCCAAGCGCCTTTCCCCACACCGGAGTCGATGACATCTCTCGTACTGGCTGGCAGTCAGAAAACCTGATCCTAGCATGACTATCATTAATGGGCTCGAAAATGAGAATATTGAAAGTACGCTCTTCGTACTGCTCTTAAATTGTATCGTGCTACATATTGTAATTACAGGATTTAATATATTGAGCGTATCCAGAATACAAGCTGAAATGAAGCTGTAGGAAGAGTCGTATCTTTGTAAAATTGAATGTCTGTTGCTTGATTGAACTGCATAATCTATCGGATATTATTGGCACCATAACCATGGATTATTAAGTTAACGATATTTTATCTACAGAACCGTTTGCTGAAGGCCTCTCAAACTCAAAATAGTAATGGAATGTTAATATATAATGATAAGCTTAATGGAGTAAACTGATATGGTGAAAATACCGTAGGGGAACCAAGTGCGTAAAATAATGAATTTCATATTTTTATGTTTAATCACTCGATCACAGACGAATTGATTGGAAAAAAATAAAATCTTTTATGTAATATTAACTACTAGTCAATTTATGTTGGATAAGGACGGATTTAGATATCGTGTTAAGCATGTCCTTATTGTCCACTTTGAGTAGACCGTAAATTCTAAGGGCATGAAAAATTTCATATTTGGTGGGTTTTTTCCGACTTAGTTTGATTTAGTTTTGAAAGAACAGCGTAGGAAGGTAGCATTTTATTGGAATTTTGTGAAAATTTTCAAAAGTTAATACAACTCGACATTATTGATTTCTCCACGTTTTAAAAGAATTACATCGTAAATTTTATATGGATTCAAGTCTCCATTCTACTCTATTTGATATGATTTCATTAAGGACTCTTCAACATCTTGGAATTTTTTAATCGAGTCTTCGTGGCGCCAGGAGAAAAAAATATTGTAACATTTAAACGACCAGTTCTTTTTTTTAACTTTTCGTAAAAATTAAATCTGGCATTACAATGCGCATGGTTAAGCCCATTTGAGCGATACCACCCAGCATTGTGAAGGATTTGGAGATCCGTTAGCTTGCCATTTCACTTGCTTTAGCAGAAACCTTCCTCCCACGGGCTTTGGGTGGGGGTTCGTGACGGTGATTAATGGTGTGAAGAAAAATGAACCAATAGAAGAGTTAATGAAGTTTCCTGCGAGCCCTGCTCATTTATCCGTGAGAAAGGCTTGCAGTTCGATGGAACTGGTTGGCATGGTTCTCATGCATAATAAGATAATCATTTTGGCCAATTTGTCTGGGGTAATTCATGAGTATAATCTTTTTTGTCCTTCAAAAAGTCATAATTTGTACAGTCGTGCTCAAGATATGGAGAGGGAATTCAAGTTTTCATTTCAATAATGTATTTAACATATCTTGAATATTGCTCTAATAAGAATTACTACCGTAGTAATATAGTGTGATAGCCGTGGGTAAAGTGATAGTTACTGATAGGTGGTACAGGCGTTCATATTCCTCTTGGGTTACCCAAAAATTACTCAAGTTGAAAGATGCGAAAAATAGATATATGATTTCTTTTTATACCACGGTGGCTTATATTCTAATGAAATTATGTTTAACGCGCTAAATTAGAAGCATTGTTGAATAATTATTTCTATAGCTTCATTTGAATAATTGCCTTCTGAATAACTATCTGTAGCATTTCTATCCCAGACCTATGTGAGCCATTTTTCAATCATAAGCTAAAGCCTTTTACGCTTTCCATATTGTTATTCTCTTTATTTTTGACTGAATTATTTTTTTCTGGAGGAGAACAATTATTTTTTTCAAGCTAAGAAATAACTTTCGAAACAAAGGCCCGATGATGCCAAGTTGGAGGAGAGAGAAATAATATAGAATACCATTCCTATCGATTTTGGCGGACCTCGGGGAAACCAGCCGAAATATTGATATCTGATTCACTATTTTGGAGGGAGACAAAACTTTTGCCGTCTTAGCAGAACAATCACCTCTCGAGGAACAGAAATCTCCAAACAAAGAAGTCATTTTATGTGAAGGAGACTTCTTCAAATCAAATCTGCCCAAGATGGAAACTAAAGGAGCACTCCATTCATTTCAAACTTATGGTTTCAGTATGGCCTTACGCCACCTGGGAATGTAAATTACAAATGGCAAAGTTAAGCAGCTTGCATAGGGAACTAATTCTTTTATTATGATTTTATGTACGCTGTGTTTAGTTGTTTGAAATTGATTTATACCTGACGGAATAATGCCAAATAATCAATAGCCAATCAATAGGCTTTCATGCAGTTAATATTGCAAATATCTTGAAGTGGCAAACAAATGAAATAAATACGTATCAAATTTATCTTTGCGCAAAATATACTCTATAATTCCGTTGACAAATGCGATTTACAAATATCGACTCAAAGGGATATAGCTAACAGAGGTTGATTGTTTGATGGGGTGTTGGAAGCCAGGGAAAGACTCAAATCATGGTATTTTGAGGAGGCGACCGACATCTGAGGTCATTTGCGCCATGAGGGAAGGGTAGGTAAGGAAGGGTGGAGAGAAACCCGGCGTCGGCATTAGCCTGCTCTTAACGAAAGGCGCCAAGGGGACCGCGGCTTAACGTCGCGTCCGACAGACGGAGTGTTGCGCTTGAAATGCCCTCCATACAGCATTCAAGCAGGGATCGGGCAGTCTATGAAAATTCTCTGCCGCTGCCGGGATTTGAACCCGAGCCCACCGGGTGTGAAGCCAACAATCTAGCCGCCACACCAACCCGATCCCCCTAAACTCAAATCATAAAAGCAGGTCATAATTATCGTACAAATGGTAAACGAGTTTACGAGAGAAAATTGGCTGAGGCAGTTATGTTCTGGGAATAATATTTCATTCCTAGGATATTTCAGAACCGTGATATTTTATAAACAGACGTAGCAAACCAAGGTAGCCCTTTTATAAAGGCTTAACGCGTGCGACGGTGACAAGTGCATTTACAAGTGTCTGGAGGCTTTGGAGGTTCCTCTTTAAGCTCTCCCTCGGTATATTTTTATTTCTCGAATTTGAAAAGTTTTGGAAAATAAATACACGGCATATGTGTCCGTTTTTTAATTGCTGCCTACTTCTCCAGCTGTTTGCAGCGAAAAAAATCGTATGCTATTCGAAACTTTTCCCGGCTTTTTTAATTACGTCGCAAACTTCTTACAATCGGTTCACTATGCTTCAAGTATAATTTAAAGAAGGAATTGTTGAAGAGTATTTTTTAATTCTGTCGGCAAGAAAATTGATACTGAACTTGTTTGAAACTGTACGTAAAGCGGTTTTGAGAAAGGAATACGTTTGTCATGAAACCATCATCGTGCTCAAAAGTATTCACGTTGCAGTTGACCTAGTCCCTCATATTAATTCATCGTATTCAGAAAAATGAGGTAGAATTTATTCTAAGATCAAGTTGAAAAAATGAGACTAAATATTTAATCACATTAATAGTAAGAAATTAATATTGCTTATGTTCCCAAAAATATAAGTGCAAAATAGATATTAAGGGTATCATTATAAATTACTATGCCGTATTAGACTTTCGTTGTATTGTATCATTAGGTAGAATAAAAGCTGAAAGCCACCTCGCGCGATCCCAATTTTCTTCGCGACTTGAGGAAAGCGTCGAAGTCAGCGTCGGGCGGAAAAATCAACAGCTTTAATAGCTGTTGATTTTTCCGCCCGCGCGGAGCTTTTATCTTTGCATACCGTTTTAATCTTGAATTTCTCTCAGCTTGCGAATTAAATCATTCCGTCCCGGGCCACAAATGTTTGCCCCGCACTCAATGAAAGCTCGGATTATGTGAAATAACAAACCTCTTCCACGTTATACCCCAAGGCCTTTCCTTTATTTACCTTTAATGAGACAGCCTATCCCTAAAATAGTATGCTAAGAATATGTATTGTTCACTAAATAGCTGACTAGCGTCATCAAAATATGAATTTGAAGTAATCGTGCCCCTTTCGTAGTTAGCGATGCTTATAAAAACTCTAATACATATATTATCTATATGTAGTATTGGGATTACATTGTTAACAACATGCATTGTCAAAACCTAGGCCGTTTAATAATTAAACTCTGTGGGTCATGTAAACTTTTTTCTATCAAAATGGTACCCATTACTTGGTCCCACAAAATATCGGCATATTCTCTTAAGTTTGTTAAGGATAGGCTATTTCGAAAAAAAGTAATTGAATCAGCAACAAAAACAATAGCATTACAGTTTTTAAGTTGTTTTAATACGCAATATTAATATCATTTTAGCATAATTTCATCGCAATAATATAATCAACATTTTAACATAACATAATTATATGCGAGATATGTTGTTCATTGCATTGAAAATAATTTAAATGGAAAGCTAAACGGTACTTATGCGAATAAACTATAATGTAGGAAGAAATGGTAAACGAGAAGATTCCTTCACTTTTGCATGGAAGGAAGTAATAAAGCCGCTCGAGTGAGTAGATCGAAAGTAAGATATGCCTCCTGATCGGAAGACCTGGAGAAAGGCCTAATGCAACAAAAACACTCAAACCAGCAGAAGCGGATCTTTTGTCGTTTATTTAGGATACCATCATGTGAAAAAAGGTCAACTAGTATCAATCGGAAGTCCTAAAAATACGAGGAATTGAATACGTAATGTAAGGATGTGCAAAGCAACGTAAAATTATTGATTGAATTTGAGTTATGAAAAAAAAGTTGTCCATGTGTAATGCCGTAGCATATGTAAAAATGTCAAGGTTAAGCATATAGAACATACTGGGAGAGATAAATTTCGAAATTCAATACGTGGGCTTAATGTAATACAATTAAATACTTTCTAAAGTGAAGAAATGATGAATTACATTAAAAAAGAGTTTATGCAAACTTCAAAGACATAGGGCATAAAAAATTTGTATAAATAAGAGTGTCGGACATGGTTCCTTTTTTTTAGTTCTTACAATGAGATATTTAATTTTTGATAAGAACTGAGTAGCTTGCAGTTTCATATTTTTCATATTTTTATCAATGATGTCGAACCTGAAAGATTTATAATCTAAATTTCGATTTGAATCCGCCAACATTAAGTTATTAGAATATGCAGTAAACGTATCATGCAGATCTTAATGCTTTAATGCATACGGCTGGTGAATCGTCAATATAGTCATTTTATTATTAGTATCGGAAATTCAGTCTGTAATTCATGGCGAAAACTAGTAATGCCGATGTCATGTTAAGACAATGCAAAATAATATGGTTCCTTCGACATAAATGGTGATACCCAATAGGCATGCCCATCTTCAAGGCCGGAGTAGGTGTAGTGTCCTCGGCGTTGCCACGTTTATACTGTACACAGCGATACGTTTTGGCAAATGGCAAAAAATAGTAATGGCGACTTCAAGTCAGGAAAATGCTTTATAATAATAATAATGATATTTCTACATAATTTTTGACGTTCAATAGCCGGGCATACCTAAAAGTCATGCCCGTCTTCAAGGACGGAGAGTGTCTTGGATGTTGCCGCGTTTCTTCGCATGCCTCAGGATGCTGGAGACGTTGAACCCTGTTGAAAAACCTGCGGCGGTGAAGGCGACTTTTTGGAGCCCAAATCACGGGCCAAGATGAGCCCATATTTCAGCCCTCTCCCCAACCCTTTTGGCGAAGCAGGCCCAGCCACCAGCAACACTGTTTCTTCATTCTGTTTTCCTGGCCGGAACTGGTCGACCGCCCCTCCTACGCTCGCCAGAGTTCTACCCCAGCTCCACAATCCCCAAGCTATCACTCCATCTCATCCCCAACCCTCTTACACCCCCTGCTCAGTCCAAGAAAGAGAGCTCCTTCTCTGCCTTTCCCACCGAGAAATTTGCCTTTTTTCATTTTCACTCCTCCATCTACTCGGTGTGTTTTTATTCCAATTTGAGTACGTTTCTCCGAAAAAATAGAATTTTTTTCTCCACTTCCCCTCGGTCTTTTTTTATAGCCCCTAAATATATTACTCATTCCCAACAGCAAATTGTCACTCTTCCGTCGGCATTTTTATTCTAATAATTTCTCTTCCTTTTGTTTCCGTAGCTCATTCATCAGTCTCGTTTGGTGGGACTTGAGTGCATATTTGGATCATAGCGGTCCTTTGGTTTCCCTTGTGAAAGGAGATACGCTAAAAGTAAGACTAAATATGTATATTTCGTCTTTGATTTTGTTAGCGTAGCTGGGCACCTAAACAAAAATTAAGTTATTCAAAATACGAGTTTGAATTAGGAGATTTCATATTCGCCGTTTGCTATCAAGTAAAACCATATTTTTACAAATCTCATGATCGCTGATGCGCATTCAGGGTACATAAGTGCACATGTTATCGAAGTATACTGTGATCACGTCTCCTTTTATGTCTGGTAAATTACAATTTTAGTGTGGAGTAACTAGTTAAACATAAGAGTTTGAGGGGTCACAATCAGCGTAACAGAATCTCATGTAATAATCAGATCGTATTTTTGAGGGAATACTCTTTGCATAATCTTACTTTTCTTGCCATTGAATTTACAAATGCTGCTGTAAATGTTTTTATTGCATCTTCCAAAAGTATTGATATCCAGTGAAAGTGATACAATGGGGAACATCAGGATTAAAGCCTCTTCTAGAGAATGATTGTATTTGTGTGACTGAAATAAGTTAAACTAGCTGGAGAGCATCTGCTAGAAATTTAACCTAATGATATTTAATTTCATCTTGTATTTTTTAAATCTATGTAGCGTGTTTTGTAGTGAATTCATGGATATATTGCTACCCATCAGCGGTGAAAATGTTAATGTTTCCTCTGCTTTTTCGATTAAGACTTTATTTGCCTCCTCAGAGGGGGAACTCCTCCCAAATATTCCTTCGGTCTTTATTTGCCTCCTCAGAGGGGGAACTCCTCCCAAATATTCCTTCGGTCAGGAAACCTGCTCCAAAAAATTCCGTTGGCATTTTTTCCCAATTTTCCAAGTCCACTGAAATTCCGATAAGGAATCTTTCGCGCTATTGATTGGGAAAACACAAAACCTGTAATCCGTACGATTACATGTGATGAGGCACGGAGAAGTTCTTGCCATTGCCTGGGAACGAAATAAAATTATCGGTTTTTTTTTCAGATTTCCCGCTTGAGAGAACGTTAATGAAGCAAGTTAAAACATATAAATGACAAATGGCCTTTTAATTGAGGCCAACAATTTATCGAGGGAATTTGTAGGGAGACAGAAGTGCTGATTTTTTAAGTAACCGATTCGAAATCTCGCTGATGCTCTCTTTAACTTAAAAAGATTTTATTATGCTTGTCCAATTATGAATATGGAGCTGATTTATTGTTATTGCGCTATCTGAAAAATGGAAAACATTTGTGAAAAATTAGTCCCAGATTTTCTTCCATTGAGCGAAAAGTATGCACCTAGTGACGTATTACGCTGTTAATTCAGCGATATTATTCCTCTCTGCCTTTCAGCGCCATCGGTACTGGTTAAGATTCAAGTATTTATAAGTATGTATGACCATGTCTCTGTAAAGTCGACGCTAATAATTCCCTCTCTATATCTTAAAATGCCCTAAGAACTGAATCAGATTCAAGTACTTAAAAGTGTGTTTTACGAATAGGATGCAATGAATAGTGGGCCCGAAGCATTAGTTTCATTACTCTAACGGCAAAAGATACTAAAATGGTACTTTAAATTCCCGTAGTGGAGTGAAAGTAGCCTCTGAAAGACGTAATTATCTACATCTACAGACTACCCCGCAAGCAGAGTGGCACGGGATGTTAAGACAAGCTGTGTAATATAAAAATCAAATGCTCAAAAGAAAATTACGACTACTATTTATTAAATTCTTTTACGATTTGGGGGAAAAACGAACTCCCATATCTATCTTTTGGCAAAATATCTCTCTTAATTTATCGTTTCTGTCATGCCTGGAATTATATGCAGAATTGATTAGCATTTACATAGTAGTAGTAGCAGCTAGTATTCGAAACCAGAACCACCTAAGTTAATATGAGCCCTGGACCCATAAATTTATCCCAGATTTTACTGCCTCGGTGAATTTCATCGACGCTTTAGGCGAGCGGGGTCTTCTAATTAGGCGTTGTACATTTCATGCAGCGAAGAACCGTTTTCCGAGCGCATGGGAGAGGTTTGAGCCAAAATACTTCTCGTTGTTCTCGACTCTGGTGTCAGAGATCCCGGAAATTATGTGCCTAATCCTTGTCCGGCGTAGTGCCATTTCTTGCACGGGCCTGAGCCACGTCCTCACTGAAATTATTCCGCAGTACCACTTTCGCGACGCCCAGCGTCCATTCGTTAACTCCACACATTCTTCACCTACCCACCTCTTGATTTACATTTGGAAACCTTGGCTCTCCACCTTTTTCCACCACTGCCTGACTTCAGTATCCCTCTATCTATTACGAATATCAGCGAGTGGTGCATTACATGTGATGACAAGCCCAACCCGATATTGCAATTTATAACTCTCAATAATTTTACAATAATGTATACTTTTATAATATATTTAGAATAATTTAAATAATTGGCTCATCGTACTTGGTGCGTTAAATGACTAATTTTCTAGAATAATGTTAGCAGCCATTTTTTAAAAGATATACAGATTTATAGCTAGTTTTTCTGGTTGGATTGCCGTTGTATCTTAATGCATACGACGATATCTTTTTTGTCCTCATTGGGAACAGTGACAGGTTTATTAAAAATATTGATTGTGTCACTAAAATATATGTACTGTAACTACAGTTAGCACAAAATGAAGATGATGAGGACATATTTATTTTCATGCACACGTTAAAGTGAATAGTGTAAAGTGCTACATATTTGTGGTGACAGCATTTAAATTGAAATACGTTTTCCGGCACGAATTGGCTGTTCAAATAGTTTTTCATATCTTGTGAGAAAAAATCTATTTAAAAATGCATAAAATTCAACTTGAAACGCTTTAGAAAATTCATATCAAATAGCTGTACTTAGTAATTTTTTGTATGGCAAGGTAATCCATTCTACGGTAAGGCTTGTTGAAATGTGTAAATACATAATACTTTTGTAAAATTTCAAAGGTTTTTAATTGATACGACGCGTTTCGACGCTATGGTGTCACTCTCGATTGTTCGAGAAAAAAATATGTGAAAATTTTAAAAGGTTGTACATCTTTATTCCGCATAAATTTTCACGATGTGTAAGCCGACGAAACCGATTTCAGGTTTTTGGATTAATCAGTCTTGTGGAGTTAGAATTTTTTTGGTGAGTTCGGAAAAATAACTGAGTCGTTATTTTTTCCCCTTAGTTCCTTAGAGAAGAGTATGTTTACATTTTTGGGTCACAGCGAAGCGACATGCTTAAAGACTTCCACGTATTCTGTCGGCAGTTCTTTCCCGTCCTAGCCATTCTCTTTTGCACTCAATGATCTGCGAGAGTGCTTCTCGGACCGAGAAAGTGCGGAGGGAATGGGAAGCAGGTAATCGTTTCCCGGTGGTGATGGACTGGAGTCAGGGGGATATACCTGAAAATCGTTTTCATTGTTATTTTCCCTATTGACGATGCTTTGAAGAGGGCTTTAAGTATTATTTTTGCGCCGTTCTCTGCGTGTTGTAAGACTTTGCCGTCCATTGTTTTATTTCCTTCAACGGTGAGCGAGCATTTTATTTTGTGTAAATTAGTTTTGCCTTTCTAAAATGCTGAAATAGAATCAGAATAAAATATTATAATTAAAAAATGTGAAGTGTCGACTATTGAGATTTATTTCTCAACGAAATTTTAAAATTATGAAAATATTTTGTTGATCTCTTTTTCATATCACTTAGTCCATAAATTTATTTGCATGAAAATGCTTGGCCGTACATAATAATGAATTCGATGCAACAGTTTATGAAAGGTTATATATCATTTTTAAATAACAGAACAAATTGAATCCAAAAATTTGTCAGCGGTTATTGGGCGTAAGGTGAAGCACTCAGCTCCTTCATCCGGGTATTTTGCGACCTCCGATAACCTCGCAAAATAGTATGCATAAATTACTATTTTTTTTAACTTTTATGGCCGTTCTGGTTATATCAGATAACTCTTCAATGACGGTAGAAATTTCATAAATGGCAAAGAAGCTTGCTCCTTAGAATCCAGAAGACTTCAATATAAACTTGCTCGTCAGAAATTCTGAAGGGAATTTATTCACAAGTATCGCGGGGAACTGCTTTTACAACTATCATAAGAGAAATATTTGGAAGAAAATCATTTCTTTCGAATGAGAAACAACTTTTTTGGTTTTATGACTCTTGACTGCGATCATATTTCCTTGGTAACGGCCAATAGTGATAGCTCCGATCGTAAAAAGTATTCGGAACTGCTATGTCCACCCAAAAGGTTATACAAGTGCTCTGGAAACGGGATTTTTTTACGTACAGTAGTGAAACTGGAAATAAATTGACTGTAAAACGAAACTAGCCCTGTGGAATTCCGTTGAGCGCCTTCTAAGTAGTCCAGCGGACCATTGAATCTATGGACCACCAAAAGCAATATAAAGCGAGGGAACTTGAAAAGCACGCCCGGTAAAATGAAGTAAACAAGGGCTGAGGATCCTGATCTACGTCATCATGTCTGGGAATTTCAAGGCTCTTCTTGAACAGGCACTAGATTTTATGTGTTCATCCCTTGTAGCATCCGTTAAACCTGAGGGATAATCCTTAAATTCCCTTTAACGGGTTTTGATTAAAAGATCCTACGGGAGAGCGAGACGTAAATTTAACTTAGCTATTAGAGGTGTCTACAGATAGATAAAAGAAAAAAATCTTCGGGCTTTTTTTATCTCGTTGCTATTGTTATTCATCTCATCGAAAGCAGAACGATAGCATATTTTACCTGAGTAGGTTAGTAAGTGCTCACTGGAGCTTTTTTAAGATATTGCAATGGTGAACCTTGAACCACACACATTTACTTCTACAGACAAAAGAAAATGTGTGTGCTGTAGATCTATTGCGTGAGTTTGGTAGAAATTATTTATGAACCGTTCTTTGTTAGCTGAAGTGAATAATATCGCTTTGACTTTAGTCTCTTGAAAGTTTATTCCTTGGGCTCTCAAACTGCATCGTTAGGAATTTAAAGTCTTTAATTTATACTGAAAGTGTTGATTTTTCATTCCCTAGCTTTCTTGCTTACAAGTCCACATGTACGTAGGATTGCCATTAATATGTCTCACTCCAGTTATAAAAGGTATTCAGATGAAAATTTAAGAGACATTCTATGAAAATAATTGAAACCAATCAGAAAGATTTTTATTCAAAATTGCATATTAAAAATATAAATTTTACTTTTCTATAAACTTGGGGTCGAAAATATTTATTTTGACAGTTAAATGTCCATTTATGCCTCCAGTTTCCGTCACATTGAAGTGCAGCACTGAATTTTACCGGACTATACCTACTTATTACTCAAATGCTACCCATGCTCTCACGATCACACTCAGCGTCGTGCTGGCATTTTTATAATGACATTTTTCCCGATTACGGACAGGTCGCTATCATGCTTGATTCATGTAAAACGTAGCAAATAGTCACGCCTTTCCTCCAGGTCTTCTTCAGTTGGGGCCCCAATTAGGAGAAAAACCTTTTCAAGGGCATTGGAGAGAGAAATGGCCCAGGAGATATGGGAAACGGTCATCGTGGGCAAGGGAAAAGAGCGTCTCTGAATGGATACGGCCGGGCCACAATGGTAACGCTTCATTGTTCTAGTTTGAGGGTCCAATCAAAAGAGACAAGGGCTTGGAAGCCGGAGGGAGTGTAACCACTATGGTCTGCCGAAGGGTCACTGAGGGAGGTTAGAGGTCAGGATTCCATGTAGAGACACGGCCGACCGCAAATAAGTCGTGGCAGTCAACCCATTCATTCGCTTTTGGAATTTGGTGGTCTTATGGTTTTCCACTTGAAATTTGTCGGTTATTTCCCGGCCAAACTTCTCCGTTAAACCGTCTGAACGGAATGTCATATGGAGTAGTTGTACATGGAGACTGCCTTTCCTTTTTTGCAGTGAAAGTGAGTGGAGAGAGTCGAGAACCTTGGTCGCCACTCTCTCTCCAGCAAATTACCTCTTACTTCTCTCTCTTCCGCCTTACTCGACTTCCTGAGAGAGACTACAAGATTTGGTCATTTTTGCACTATATTGAGTGCGCAAAGAATTTTCTCTGCTCGTACAGCTCGAGGTAGGAGTTGAGCTGGCTCGTAATATTATTTATCACATTTAGGCATTTATCCTGCTGATTGATCTTGTACCATAGCTACTATCAGAGTATCCCTGCAAATAAATCGTATCTAACTTATTTTCTAAGTTGAAAAATGCATGTATACACACTGTATAGCGTATAACGCGACTAAAACGAAATAAACATTTCAGTTTTGAATGGAATGAAATTGATATATATATGAGTTTGTAACAAATTTATCTCCATCATCATTAAATCACCAATTTTACTTCATTTGTAGTGCAAATTTCCTGATTACAAAAA
The DNA here is from genome assembly GCF_921293095.1 of Ischnura elegans. Classification (NCBI taxonomy): domain Eukaryota; kingdom Metazoa; phylum Arthropoda; class Insecta; order Odonata; family Coenagrionidae; genus Ischnura; species Ischnura elegans. The sequence goes on from NC_060259.1 coordinate 46,639,816, forward strand.
TAGAAGTATGCTATAGTATCACCGCATAGTTAAAAAAAACTCTTAATCTTAGGACGCATCTTATAGAAGTTGCTTTCGAAATTGAATGCAATATTTTAATTTTCTGACGCAAGAAAATATTTGGAGTTCAGGCAATTTCCATTACTCCTTTTTGATTTTACGGAATGCAGCAATCCCATGTTCACATGCAGCAGTTCACGTGCAAGAAGAACATTCGATAAAACTCAAATTACGATCATTACACGAGAATATTTTGATAAGAGCTGTACTCAGTCATCAGAACACGTAATTGTGGCGATAAATTTACCATTTGTCAATTAATTAAAATAAAATTCACTTCATTATCCTTGCGTATTTCAATAATGCATAATTGCATAATTTGTGCTATAAGGATGTTGTAATGATGATGTAATACATGTAAAATAATAATTTTCGGTGCTTACGGCGGTATCTTCTTGCTTTCTCTTCTAGATTGATAGGAAAATATTTTCTTTCTCAACCTTTCGACATTGGCGACGAATATGGATTACTTTCTTGTCAGTTTACGGCGTTAGATTCTTTCAATTTATACGATTGCTGGTAATTAATTAAAGATGATAGTTTTTACATTGAAAACAGTTGGAAGGGTTCGAGGTTATCTGAGCACTGAAGGCATATTAAATTGCTTCTGTTTCCACCACTCGTTAAAAAGTGATGTTAGATACACATTGAGAGTCAGCTGATTTGACTGTACAATTCCTGTAATGGCTTCGTTGTATCCTAGATTTTTTTATGCTCAATAGCCACTCTCAGACGAGTCGAAAAGAGCTCCCTGCCTGGAGGTCCACTTTCCAGTGGTTCAAGAGTTCGCCGCTCATCTCGAGTCTTTAAAACGTAGAATGCGAAGGACCTTTGGTCATTAAAGAAGCTGTTCTCTGGAAGATAAGAAGGCTGCGGTTAATTGGGGAAAGGGAAGTGGCTGAAGAACCTTTTTTCCGCTCCAGCCTTTCATTGTTGGGCGATGTTAAGGTCAATAATGTGTGAAAGAGCCAAGCTTTTTCCTTTGTTCCGACTTGCCAGTGAATATACCCTCAGAAGTGGAAAACATTCCACTTAAAATTTTTCTCCTTTTGTCGTGCTGCGTAATTATTGTATTGGAAAGGGATGAAAAGACATGAGGACGACATTTCGAATGGTGTAAAATAATTCAAAAGAATGTCATTCATTCTGTAAGCTCGCAAATATCCTATTTCATCTCGTCGCCGAAACATTTGAGAACAATCAAATTAGATTTGCATATTTGACTTGGGCCTAAAATGGAATGCTTGATATTCAATTTGAGGACAAGTACAATGCATAAGAATTATTTGAAAGTGTGAGATGATGGAGATATTGCCTTGGACTTATTCTGTAGTGAGCAAATGGACCAACTTTCCATAACTCGATCCCAAACGAGACCCTTTAGAGATGGTAAAAAGTTGGCTCTTATATTCAGACTCATTTATCATTTAGTGAAACTGTTGACACGACGTGTTTTATTGCTTGTATCCGGGAAAATGAGATAATAATAGTAGATAGTGATGTTAGCAAGACGTTTAGCAATCCTCGATAACGATTATTTTCTCTCGATCGAGTGAATTCAATACGGTTTGAATTCAGTAGAAAACCATTAATTGAAACTATAGCTAACGTAATATAATTAGTAGATCTGATAACTGGGAGTTATTATTTTCTTATCTCATTTGAATACATTAAATAGTTTAAGAGGTAGCTTCGTTCAGTTATAATGAATGATTTGGCAATTGACATTGCAAAAATACGGCTATTTTTTTCATTTTTGGGATTAATTCTCGAGGCATTATAGCCCTTTCCAACCCAGAGGTGCCTCAAGGAAAAATTAAATTTCAAGATTTTCATTTTTTTTAAATGAAAATTTTCTACTAAATCCTAATTATCGATGCAGCTAAATATTTTTTCATTACGTTCTACAACACCAAATTACAATTTAACAATTTTTATCAGAAAATTTTTGGCTTATATCCTTTTTATAGTTCATAGTTAGCAGTGCGAGTCTAGTTCATAGCCTCGAGAAACATTTTGGTAACACATTAGATGAGGCTGCAGAACTAGAAATGTTATATTTTGTCGATCGAATAGATATGCGGATTTGTTTTTCCCTCGAGCCATGAAGGACTTTGAGAAATGGTAGTCGTAATTTTTTTGAAGTATTTGCTTTTAATAAGTAGATGGCGGGTGCCCTAATACCCCCTGCCGAATGCCTTTTTAGGCGTCTAGCGGGGTATTATGTAGATGTAGATAACACGTAGTGTAGATATATCCTAAATAGAGATGAAAATATATACTTCTTTGTTGTTACTTAGAGGGTTCAATGATAAAGTAATTATTTTCGACACAAAATATTTAAGATATTGGAATCGTGGAATTGGATCGATCATATCAAGGGGCCAGTATTGTCACTAGGGATTAGTGAAGGATTTTAATAACTTTGTTGGCGTTGGAGGAAAATGTTCGGTTCATTGGTTATCTCTTTTTATTTTACGACTGGAAAACTTAGTGGTTGGATACAAAGCAATAACACCGATGTTGGAAGAAGAAAGCTCCTCTCACCAGGACCTTAATGGATATTTTCCAAGATTTGGCGGAATACGCGGCAAACACTCCAATTTGAAATGGCTATTTTATAGAGCTCTCTCGCCTGACTCTATGTCGGAGGTCTTCTGACGACCATATTGTTTTGTCACTCTAAGCAAGTGGCTATGAAACCAGAAGTAGTTTCGATTATCAATTATCTTAGAGAAATTTGCTAGGAACAGGAATAGTCGGAAAATTCCACAGAGAGAAAATCATTTTCCTTGACCGAAACTCGAACCCAGATCATCACGCTAATAGTAATGAGACTCATGGCAACAAGTTAAGACCTTTATGCGTCTTTGGCTGCATTTACAGGGAATATAAATAAAATTCCATTCATATTTATAGCTCTTTTAATGGGAGAAATAAGGCACATTTACGACTGAGTGGTGAAATTTTAAGGAAGTCTTTCGGACAAATTAATTCTCCTTCTGTGCGCAGTAAAACCCTTTATCGATAGAAAACATGAAGAGCATGAGGTTTTAATTTCTACTTCATTCTATCATCCCTTATCTTTGTACTATATGTAAAGGTACTGTTCGTTTCCTATTTCAGATATTTCATGTAGTAAAATGTCTCTCTTCTTAATGCTAAGCTTCGTGTCAGAGGATTACGATTTATTTATGGAATGCAATACAGTTGACCCACTAATTAAGTCAATTAGAAAACCAATATGTAGTTGATGATAAGTTCCTTTGGTCAATGATGATGTTCAAGTGGCAGAGATGAATACGGCTTTACCAAAGTGGCTTACGTATAACAGTAGCCAATCTGAGAATGGATGAAATAATCTCTCCATAACATCAGCATTTCCGTGTTTAAGGAGATAGATTTAAGCGTTTTTTCTTAAATATACAGCTTAGTTGTATTTTTCTCCCAGTGTTGCCTGCTGCAATTATTAGCGGTTAAAGTCTTGAGCTAAGAATTCTTTCTACTTGAAGAGATTCATTTGGTAACGGCTTTTCAGAACGACTCCTTATTCGTTGATGTAATAATCGTTTTATTAGAATAATCTAAAAACCTTGTTTACGCAGTTATCGATTTTTTTTACAAGCAAATCAACTTTTTCACTCCTTACCTTAGTACCTCACGATTGGTAGTATGCAGTTTAAATCAGACTTTTCATAACGAGTTTAGTTCTATCTATTTCTTCTAAGATCCCACTCTACTTATTACTTCTAAAATCAAAAATTCATGCCAGCTAAATGTTAAAAACCTAAATTGTATTGAATTTAATGAAAATAATGTGCATAATGTTTCTCTTGAACGTGTGTGCCATGTAAATATTATTGGTATTTATGCATTGAAATGAAGGGATAGTATGCATGCATATATTTAAATGCTTGTTCTTGTGTACTTGTACTCGTAGCCATGAAAAATGAACTTTACTCTTTTTCAACAATTACCAATCCATCAAAATACGTTAGTGTAAGGTCCCACCCTGTATTAGTCCACCAGTCTTTTCCACGAATATCAGTCACTGATTTGATTTATTTTTTTCCTCCGTCACTTTAAGCGTGTTAATATCCTATCTGTGTGACGGAAATTCAATGAACGAGGTTTCACCTTGGGTGCTGAAAGAGTAAAACCAAAACTACCTCAGATTAAAGAAAAATCGATTTCCTTCTATTTTCACCTCTCTCCACTCTCAATGCTATAGCCAAGACCCGAGGACGTTATCAGAGAGTTGCTTTCGAGAAAGGATTAGTATTAGTCTACTAGTCGTTGCCACGAATAGCAGTAACTGATTTGATTTATTTTTTTCCTCCGCCACTTTAAGCGAGTTAATATCCTATCGTTGCGACGGAAATTCAATGGAAGAGGTGTCACCTTGGGTCCCGAAAGTATAAAGCCAAAACTACCTCAGATTAAGGAAAAATCGATTTTCTTCTATTTTCACCTCTATCCACTCCGAATGCTATAGCCAAGACCCGAGGACGTTATCAGAGGGTTGCTTTCAAGAAAGGATTTGCTCAAAATCAATCCGATAATCGATGGATTTTGCCACCCTGTGAGGGTTCCCAGACGTTCACACCTCAAGACTCTGTCCCTATGCTTTAAAACCCATTGATTGCATGCGGAGAGAAACGATGCAAAAAACGGTTGCCCTTAGGAGACAGGACCAAGATTCCTTTGTAAGTGGTACCTGAGTCGTAAAATGATTGGCGGTGAATTTGGAATCAAATTGACACACTGAGACTGATACTTACGTCGTTCGGTTAGCGATTTCAAAGAGGACGTGATAGGAATACATCACCGTGATTGGCACGTGTAAAACTAGAGGGTGTTATAGGTTGAAAATGCATATTATTTTAAAATACAAATATAATTACGTAATTTATGGTAATGCGTGCACGCAAAAATTACTACTTTTATTTTGTTTAGTCGTGAAGGACCCTCACTTGCGTATTCTGTATTTTTTTGCTTAGACAGTGCATGGAAAGTTCTTCTTCAACCTGTAAGAAGTTCCTATCCATCCATTTTCGCCTGCTTGGTTATAATTAATCACCTGAATTCTGGCCTCTGATTGTTAATTTTTTGTTTACATTTGGACAGCCATCGAAATATCTGCAGTTTTCGGCTACATATTATGGATGCATAGTACGTTATAAATGTAGTTACTAACTGAGGAAGATTAGCCGGTGCTTAACTTGCAACAGTATGTAAATAAACTAATGTGGTTCAATTCGATTTTTATATGAAATTTGAACTGTTCAGATATGTATGTTTCGTAATAAAATAATAATTGAAATTTTCTAGGAAGAATGGAAATAAGTGAAACCAACAATAATTCATAGCAAAGTGCTGAGAAATTTCATCGCAACAATGCAGTTTTTAGATAAAAGGAAAAACGGAATTATAATAGTTCTATGAGTTTTTCTAAGTCGGCAGCCGGTTGGTTAGCTTTTTGATGCCAAGATACCTGACAGCAAGTCTTTATTCATAAGGCCGAGAACCTTCGTCACATTCTTGCCTCATAAAAGCTCCTGTTTTCTTGCGACTTCCGCCTTCGATTGAGATTCCTCCAGAGTCATGGAAAGTTTTTCCATGTGAAGACTTTCCTTTTCTCCCCTTTCAGTTAGGCTGTAATCCCTTCAATTGGCATTACAAAAATGAAAATAAGTACTTATTCTCGAAATTTAAACAAATTTTTGTCGTCATCTAATATGCATGAAGACTATTTGTGTGAAAAAATATGGCATAAATGTCCACAAATCGTAACTACTGCCCTGAATAGCAGCATACGGAACGCAAATGTTAATCAGCTCTTCTGAAAAATACTAAGACTAGATACATAAAATAAAGATATAACTTCCTAAATGCATATAATAAAACACTTATAATTATATACAAATGATTATTATCGATATTTTACGGCATTATTCATTAATGTAGAAAGACGAAGCATCAGTTGGGTAATTTACCCAACATATGACGCGGACCACATACCAATATCGATTGGATGTTACAATTTTGTGGCATCTCCACACATATTTTCTCTGAGCATATACATGGACATGATGATGCATGCAATCTCACCCTCGAAATTTACGACGAGTTTAAAGGCAGAACAGGGCCGTTGGAGTCTCATTCTCGTCCCTTTGCCGAGGACTTTTTGTTATGATCAACATGGCAGGTGCTGGGTTTTGGAAGGGAAGCGAGAGTACGGATATTGCTTCCAACGTCACCTCATCTCCTCGTTGGCCCTCGATAATGATTCGGGACCGGGTGTGTGCCTGCACTTGCCCCCACCTCCTTCGCTTATCCGTCGGATGCACGGCCTCAGCCTCCTTTTGCACCACCACCTGTGATTTTCAGCCCATTTCTCTCGCTTCTGGAGAGGCACAAGGTTTGCTCCATCAGACTGTTCCCAAGGTCGTTTCCCACTGTCCCTATATTGGGATTTTTCTTCCTCATAGAAAAATCTCCCCGGGATGGTGGCAGAGAAATAGCATCGCTTGGTTTCGCTAGGTAGGGCTCCCTTTGCTTCCATAGCACTGGGGTGTTTTATCCCTATTTTCCCCCCTTCCATCCCTTTTCCTTCCCTGGAGGCGTCGGCGGGCTCCGATCGCGACGGCGTCTCCATCCTTTTTCCTTCCTTTCTTCCCCCTCCCCGGGTGCGCGGGTGTATAAGCTTCGTGAGGGTGAGGGTTCGCCCAGAACCCTCGAAGTCTCTGTTCCCAAGGTCGTTCGGTATCTCGACCGATCCTTCTTCGAGTGCGTCGATCGGGAAATACAAAGGCTGTCGGAAAGTATCATCCGTTTTTTTAATAAATAAAACGCTACAGCAGATGTCCAAAATTTATAACATAGCTATTAAAACTACGACTGTCATTTACTTTTCAACAGAATTCCCATGCACATTTAGGCACTTATAATTCTTATAAACTAACTTTGAAATTTCTTCCCCAAAAAATCTCCCGCCTGTGCCTTGAGCTATCTGGTGATCCGCATATTTGAGCTTTCCATCATCCTGAAATCTCTGGGAGCCAAGCCTTTTTTTCATTTGCATAAAACTATTCCAGAACAACTTCTTCACTAATAATATTTGGGACATAAGCAGCACAAATTTCCCTATGAATTTTTGCTGCCGAATATTTTTTTTACCTGTAAACAATCGAATAACAGCAAGGACTTTACACTTCGCGGGATTTTCTATTGCAACACACATTTTGAAAAGCTACTAAAAACAACTAGCGCTCAAACGACCTTCACTCTACCATGACTGTACATTGACTGACCTGCCGTGGGTGCCGATGCAACAATGGTGGCACTACTCCCTCCACTTTTCACGTAGTGAGAAAACGGAGTTTTGCTTTCCGTGCAGCCCTCGTATATCGAATGCCAGAATGTCATGCAGCGCCTTAAGACTTAAGGCCGCTATACACGGAGAATGATCATGCTGAATGATCACGTGATCATTCATATGATCATGCAAGCAAAATAGAACATGTTCCCATTTTCTCTGAATGATCATGCGCGTGATGTTTCATTTGCGAAATTTTCCCGTTATACACGGCGAATAATTTCATTTCCATTATTATTCAGCATGATCATTCGCACGATCATTCACCGTGTATAGCGGTCTTAAGAGTAGGCTCAGTAAAGAGTGTTATGGGTTTCAATATTGAGACAAGTGCAGTGGGACAAGATATATCACCCGATAGAGCTGGTATTTTAGCATCATATTCGGGAAGTGATTCGCGTCAGTGAGGTTTCCATTTTTTTATTTAGATTATTTTTTTATAATTGATGCGGAACATTTTTTTCGCCGTGACGACTGAAGCTAAACCCAATTCAGTGTGCTACGATACAAATAGCGCAATTTTAATGTTCCTTAAACCATGATTGTTTGTTTGAGCACTTCTAATCGGGTATTTGTAATTGTATTGATGGACTGAGCTTTTTGCGAGAATTTCTTTTGTTTTTGTCAAGTTCTGGGCCACTACTGTCGCGAGGACCAACGCATAGGCTTGTGTATTTAATCATTTTAAATTCAGCATAAATAAGGGCTTTTGTCAATGCCTTACTTATTTTTATTCTTTATTTTGAAAAAGGCAAACGCAATCTCTTGTCTACTTTCAACTAATTGATTCTAAGACACTTTTTATCCCTAATCTTAGTGATGTCACATGTGGTGTAGGATGAACATAATAGTTTGCCGTCACATCTTATGTCTTTTTTACTACATTTTTATAGTTAATTCAAATCCTCGCTAATATGACTCCTGAGTTAACCGAGTTTATTTCCAAAGAATTATGTTGACGATGAGTATGGTAGATATCTAGAGAATGCATAGTTACATAATTATATGTACCATGGCAGTCTGATCCTTGCACAAATACCGAGGCGTTAATTTAAAGTTAACACAATTTCAATAATTAGATAATTAAATGGTCAATGACAGTTTTATATCCACGCAAATTCAAATATGGCAGTTTTATGTTGGTAAAAATACCGAAAAGCCACCTATTTTACATGAATGACGCAAGTATTTTATGGCATTATTCATTTGATAGATAAATATTAATCTGCTTGTGTAAGTGATACCGTATTCAAGGTCGTATCTGATTCACCTCCATCATTGTCATTATATGCTTACCATTCCATTCCGCTCTCCCGTAATTACTTCCGCATTGACTTGCGTACACTTTGTCTGCTGAGAGAGAGCGAGACAATCCCGTCATACTTCCATTGGATCATTTTACCGGATCCCCGATTACTCAGAGGGCATGGTGTTTTACCGTTGCTGTGAATTCATATTTTTCCAGCTTTCTTTTTTCTCTTGCTCTCGAGGAGGATACCTTTCCAGAGTAACAAGAAAAAGATCGGTCCTGAGAGTCTAAAAAATTGCAATGAATAGGAAATTCCTCTCACTTCCCAACATCATTGCAGCTGTTGCATTGAGTTGAGAAATTGAGACATTCCACTCGCTTGATCCGCTCAAATGATTCCAGGCTTTCCATGTGGACTAAATAAATGAACGTTTTTAGAGTAACATCCTGCACTCGTGGAGTGCACTCCCCGAAATTTTTTAAAACAGATTTCTGATAGAGTTGCTAGAATAAAATTATTTGCCTTTGCTTACGTTTAAAATGATCTGAGCATACATTTTTAGGAATTTAATCATTTTTCAGTGATTGCAGAAAGTTTTTTTTTGCAACGCCTTGTGCTTCCATTCAGTTTTAATATCTTGAATATTATACCCTACCTGTTGCTTTGTAGTGAGCAAATGGGTTACGAAACTAGGTGTTTTGTTGCGTCGCGAGCTAGCTTAAATTATTTTACTTTCATATCAAGGACTCACCTAACCACAGCCGAAGATTGGTCTTTTGAAAGATCTCATTCAAATACCATATTATTTACAAAATTTGCTTCAAGTCGCAGTAATGGTAAGGTCTAAATAAATATGGTTTTTATAAATGTATATAAATGGCCAGCTATCAATGCCTAGTGTTTTAACGCTGCTCTTGTACATCTCAATCCGATTCATGCAATGAACTGAGATTTTAAACTTAAATGCGAAAAAATATGCGTAATTATTGTGAGAAGGTTTTAGGAAAATTTTACTATCATTTTCATCCAAAAAGTAATCGAACTCTATATTTTGATGAATGATTTATTTTATTAATTCATTTTTACGCAATGTAATGATTGACTCCTAATATATTGCTTCATTTATTTGCGCTCAGCATTTAAATACCCCGGTATAGACAATGAAAACCTAAAAATTCATTAATAATCATGAGTGTGTGACAAGGAAAAAGCATTCGAATGTGATAAGGTAAGGAAATCTTGACAAATAACATTGGCCCATTTTCCATGGTAGCGTAATGTACGTGAAAATCCTTCAACGCTGAGAAATGGGATGGAAAATTGACTCACATTTTCGAGCAGGATGAAGGAGCTATTAGCGAATTGAGTTTTCGAAACATTTGAGAACATGGAATAACTAGCCCGTTAGATAACCCGAGAAACCCTAATTTGTCTTTCATGGCTTTTCTATCGAGGTAATATGTTTGCTACACATTTCTATTCCCACCTCTATTACTTGGGTTCACATCCCAGTTTTAGTGAATATTTTTTTCACGGAATCTTAATGATTTCAGTTGGCATATACATAAAGTTATTTTTTATTTATTTAATGCAGCCTAAAACATCGTATGGCACATTAAAAACGACTAGTAATGGCAACAATAAATAAACCGTAAAAATACGTAAACAACAATGAAATAAACAATATTCCTCAGTTTCATCAAATAACAAAGAAATAATCGCAGTATTCATTGGGAGGAGTCAAGGAAGAAATTCAGTTGATTCAATCTGCAAACACCTATCAAGATTTTTTATATATACATGAGCTAGGGTGCTATTATACTTGAGGCCAAATAGACATTGGAAAAGTCATAATAAATTAGGTTATTTATGCATCTAAAACGCATAGATACTGTGGAAAATGCTATAGAAGTCCAGTACTTCGTCCATAAACATGAATTGCAGCAAACGAAAAGCGTCGGATTGTGCCGAATCACCAATATCTGGGAGAATTAAGCCAGACCCTTGCCATTTTAGCGCATTGTAGTGGATAATAATCAAGCGGCATGGAAAGGGGCGGACAATATGCTCAGCATCTTCGAGCGGGATGAAGACGGCCATTTCGGAATGCTGATCACGCGTCGCATGCTTGCTGAAGATTTTTCATTCGTAAGACCCCTGGGTCAAATTATAGGCCACGTCCCCCGTACCTACTTCTCGGCTAGTGATGGAGAAGAAAATTTCGATTAAAATGCAGTTTTAAATGTCATCGGATGAGGAAATCGAGATCAATCCTTGATGATCGACTTTCGGTCAAATCTTAATTTTTCGATTTCTATCTTTTTCACCATTTCGTTTGATCTCATGATTATCTCGTTACTATCAGCCTGTGATAACTCAATCCGTCGCGAGTATATCAATGGATGACCAAACTGGAAAGGCACGCCATTGATCATCAAGGAGGCATCTCAATCAGTTCCTTAAAACTTTAAGGAAGCCGATTGGTTGCAAGCGGTTGCCTTGTTCAGACGACGATTGTCCGTTCGATCGTCCTAACGATAGTTGGCCGAGCTAGCCGCGTGAATGCATGTCCTGACAATAGTTCACGTTGTTCCAAGTGTTGCCACGTTACGATGGTTTGTTAGGCGCTGGAAGACCGGAAAAGGAAGACGAAAAGTTCGTGAAGCTCCCTTCGCTCTTTTTCTTTTCATGGATTTGTCCAAGCAAGGAAGAATATGCGCAGAAGAAAAATTATTCGTTATATACACCTTGAACAAAGTAATATCTTGACACTACATACCTCAAGCTTTGCTAACCGTCAATATCTCGTTCACTTTAGATGTCAGCAGTAGAGGGCAGTACAGATTTTAACCATCGTTGTGTGAATGCACGATAGTTCCAACGATTGTTGGAACAATCGTAATCTGAACGAAGCAGGTGATCCCAAATCATTACGGTGAGTGCATTTGTAAATTTTTCACAAATAATAATTCAATTTTGTATTCTGAGAACATTTTATAGGAATTTTTCATCACTTTAAATGTGTATTTCAAGTTTTTTTCAATTGTATGATAAATATTTTTTGAACAAACTGTATTTAAAAGAGGAGAATCGTCGATTTTTTCGATTAATTGAACTTACGAATTTCGATTAAAAATTGAACCAACGAAAAATCGATTTTGGCCCATATTTTTCCATCACCATTCTCTGGCCCACCTGCCGCCGCCGGTTAGCTCGGGTGCCCTCCACACCATTAGCCCACAACGGTAGCCGAAAAATGGAAAAGACACTCTGCCTCCACTTCGGCGGCCCATTTAACGGGAGCAGCGAAATATTCGGGGGGCCGGGAAAGCATTTAGGATGCGAGCGCATCCATCTTGTCCTGCCGTTCAGAGAAACACTCATTTCTCATAAAATGGATGTGCTCGAAACACGTTGGTATTCTTTTTATTTCCGGAAATTCCTCAAATTTTCTCCCTCCCAGGCGTTTATTTATGTCTGCTTGGGCCAATTCATTGGAATGCCCTCTGATGAGTTTGAGTCTCCATCGCTCTCGAGCATAGTTAAGAGGTAGAGGCAGAATTTAATGATTAAACTAAACCCTTTACAGTGCAGCGATATTATTTGTATGCGGGCGAATTCGTTGTAAGGCAGGCGTAATTGTGACAAAGGTATACGATGTATCCTATTTCTAAGTAAATTTGGAAGGTCAGGTGATTATATCGCGGCTGAAAAATTAGGTAATACTTAATATAAATGACCAAAAAATCTGACAACTATTATCTTCTCCGTTTGATTCAAATAATAATGTCTCTGCATTATTTTCAATCCGGTTATGAATTCGATATTTGAACGTCCCATCCACATGCGGCAACTTTATATAAGCTGCTCTATTTAGTCCATTATTTTTAATAGCTCCTTGTTCAATTTTAATAGTTCTTGGCATCATATTATTATTGGCCCCGGTTGTTATGAAATAAGTTTTTCTTGAGGAAATATTTATTTTGCTACGGTTTTAATATAGTAAATCTTAAAATTTGGGCAAGTATACCAATGCCATGAATAACAGTGCAGTGATTTAGAACGATTTATTCTAAGAAATCTGATTCTTACTATAATATGAAGAAATTATAATAAAGTGCCATGTAAAAAATTATTTACAATAGGAATTAAAAATCAAGCTATTTTAAGTAAAATCGGGATAAATGGAAATCACGGGCTTACGCTGATGAAAGGCCTGGATAAACCTCTTCAATGCCACCTTTCCTTGCTTGGCATCATGAGTGACGACTAAAATCTATTGAAATATTATGAGAAGAGGCAAATTGTGTTTATTAACAGCGCTGAGAACACATTCCGTTATACAGGGTTCAATGAAATGCTTTCTATCTACTTTCAAAGTCAAGGTCACTTTATTGTAATAGCTCGGAATGTGGAGGATACTAACTAATTTTGAAACTATTTTTCCCCGAAGAGTGAGCTTTTTGGGTAAAGATCGCGTTTAATGGTAGGTTATTTGACTGACGGGATGGCCTCGGCATATAGTAGAATAGAACTTTTAGTTCCAGTGGCAATTTAGCAATGAAATTCGAAGAATAGAAGTTGACAAAAACACTCGGAAAAATCATGTTTTTGTGGAGGACTCCTGTTGGAAGAGAGTGCCTTAGCACTCGCTAACTTTTTTCACTTGAAAGTGGAATTGATTTAAGATATTTAACGAGTGAGAAGCTCTATTTTCAATGTAAGAATCAGAATTGTATACCATGATTTTCCAAAGATTGTTAATTAATGAGCATTAACGAGCATTAATGGTGGAGAAATGAGAAAGTAGCATAAATATAGCTGGTTGCTGCGTTTTCATCGAGGAGAGCCCAGAGAATACCCGCGTATTTTGAGGAGTGGATGTCAGGAAATTTTTTTTCATCCGTATTGAAACTTATAGATGATAAGGACTGAGGAAGAAAGAAAAACTGGGAATAATCATTGGTTGCCATCAATTCGCTCTAATTGGCATTTGTCGATTTGTCACAGTGCGGACGAAGTGAGTTTGCGTTCTTAACCCTGCGCAAATAAAGATGGCACTTCTAACAATAAGTACATTTCGAATTACTACCTGACCCGGCGAACCTCGTACCACCTGATATTCAATGAACATTTTAGGTATACCATTAATAAATTAAGATAGGGTGTGTAGATTTGAATACTTTTTGACTAATTGTAATAAAATGCGCAAAAAATTCATTTAAACTACAAAAATAAGTATTACAATGTCTTGTTAGAAAGTCATTTCCTTTATTCGATCTACATATGATACACGCATGTACCCGCGGGTATTTTTCAATGAATTTTCTTATTTTTATGTTATAACTTTGGAGACTGTAGACATTGTGGTATTATAAAATATCTAATAAAGTTAAAATATTATCTATTCAATTGTTGACCAATTTGTATTTTTCACCGTAAAAAATGTTTTCAATCCCTAACCTGTGGCGCAAACTAGCCACTTCTTGCGCTAAGTTTAAGCAACGCTAGACCGTTACTTTTAACGTTATGGCCCTTTACTACATAAGTATATAAGGGCCTTGCCAAACGCTTAATATATCCTGAGGATAGACCATAGGGAACACCATTAATATGTCATGACTCGTGGCGCGCTGGTTATAATTCGGTTCGGAAATGTGCAATGCGTAAAAGTACCCCGAGATGCCCTTCACATTCAACTTTATTCTCTGAAGTCGAGTACCTTCTGATAAACAGCAGTTTTGTTTTGTAATCAGGAACAAGAAAAAATGAAGCGGTTGTTTTACTAACGCGTGAACATGGCACATATATTCGACCATGAGAAAAACAATGGTTTTTAGATTCTTACCACAAACACTAACCTAGTGGATTGTTCTCATGTTCATCATGAATGCAACACGAATTGGAAATAGATTTGTCAATAGCAAGCCGATAGATTTGAAAGAATGCAGAATATAAACGATTTGACTCTGAATTATCATTTTTAAGCCATCCACATGTTCCTTATTAGCCTCCAAAATTGCTTGATCACTCAACCATTTGGTATTTTTGTGGCTATCAATCAATTTGGGAACAATTTGTTGATGAGCTCATCTTTCAATGAAAAGAAGTTACATTAATTCCAAGGAAATGAAATCAATCTCCTCCATTCGACGGCAGGTACACTATCATTACCGAGAGTCAACAAGTGCTCGGAGATTTTTTTATACACACGGTAGCAACGTGTTTGTTGAAGGCTCAACTCGAGCTGAGCTTTCCTCAAATTAAATGACTTTAATATTATTATTCTAATATTTTTAACATTATTTGACCATTAAACTCTCTGATTGATAGTTTTTAATATTGCTACGAAGCTAAGTCATTAAATTGGTAAAAACAAAACCAATCATCTAGTTTTGACCGGCTTGACAGCTTTTGCAAACCAACTCTTAAAAAAAACCTAAGATCAAGATTAGTTTTTTGTGAACTTTCACTATTTTTTGTTGCTTCTTGTGTTATCCGGGACTGAGATGTATCCAAATCCCTAAATATCATTTAAATCGGCACAGCCGTTCTCGAGTTATAAATGGTGTCACAAACACGATTATCGACTTTGTTCTTTACATATAGAAGATAGTTTTCAAGATTCATCGCTTGAATGCATTAATGCGTTCATCTTGATAATTACTGTGTATATCAATTTATGCAGCCATGTCCGAGAAAATATTTAGCCAAAATTAACGTGAAATGTTGTGTTTTTGAGATTTTTACTAAATGCATACTAAATTAGGTAAAATAAGGTATTTTATTTCGCTAGTTGACATGAGTGAAAATAACCATGACTACCGGATATTGATTCATATGAAGGACATATGAAGGTAGCTAACTCTTTGGCCTCCATTATTAGCGGAATAAGAGGGGAATCATATTTAACTGTGATAGTACAGTAGTAACAAGTATGGATGCTAGACCCACCTGAGCAATAGGGTTTTCCGAACCATGGAAAGCCTAACGCGAGGCATTTTTTCCTTTTATTTTTAACAGAATATTAGTCAAGGAAATTTTTTTTAATTTTACTCATCTGTACTTCATCTAGGTCAGATTTCAGTCACTGTATTTCCGGAAAACATAAGGGCCTGCAGAGAGATGATTGATACCCTATACATTTTTATTCATAAAAAATATGCATCGTCCAATCACATCTTGCTGGCTTTACCTCAATTCATGGATTCAAATAATCAGTATCATCCTCTAACCTCTTGTTGTTATATCTTAGAAGAGAAATTTAAAAGCTGTTCCCGCATTGTATCCGTCAGTTTATTCTCGACAGCTTGGAGTCCATAGTAGATTTAACCAAATGAATGGTACCTATTTTAATGATTTCTTTATACAAATTTCTTCAACAAGTGACTGATTTAGTCTCTTATTTAATTTTTCATGTATCCTTAACCTGGAAAGTGAAGTTATGCCATTAAAACAGCCATTGAAGTAAAATGATCGCCTACTAATGCGTTTCTCATCGGGAATACTCAAATTCCTGGAAATTGCGGGGACATCCGCAGTTTTTCAGAAGAGGTCTTTTTTCTTCTGAAGTGTTCCTCGGCGTGAATTGTGAGCCCGAAAATTCAGTTCGGTCTTTCACATTTCAAGTATTTTTATTTGCGCTCTTGCATTCAAAATTGGATTTTTTCGACGTTTTCCCAAATGTCTTCCATTTCGAGCCGAGAATCCTTCTTGAGCATTAGTTGGGTTAGAGCACTTAGGCTGTCCGTGTAATTAAAATTTTGACCTTGATGAAATTTATTTTTTCCATTAAATTGATCAAGAATGCTTCAATTGTTCCATTAGAGAGTTGCAAGTCGTTAAAAATGAAATATTTTTTGCGTTTTGACGGAAAAATCCTTAATAATATCCGTGTGCCAAAATTCGTATTTAATTTTTGAATTCAAAGGGAAGAATACACGCTAAATGGAGAACAGCAAGCAGAGATGGTGATATATTTAGGAACATTTAAGTTTTTCCCTCATTTCTATGAAGAGCTTGGTTATTTTTTTTACTTAAGTAATTTATGTTGAAGATATACAGCAGTTATGTTTTGTAATCAGGAGCAAGAAAAAATAAAGCAGATGTTTTACTAACACGTGAACGTGGCACATATATATGACCATAAGAAAAACAGCGGAACATCAAGCGTAAATAATGATATATTTAGGTACGTTTAAGTTTTATCCTCATTTCTATGTGGAGGTAGATTATTTTTTTACGTAAGTAAGTCATGTTGAAAAACACTCATATCAGGTCAAAAAAATTGAAATTAAAATCCGTGGAATCAGAGGATTTGACAAACATGACATAGACCGCAAAGATACAATCTATTTTGAGTTATAACAGGTAAAATATTTTGATATCCACATTTAAATTACTTATTTTTATTTTTTAATTAAGTAATATCAATCTTATTTTTCACCAAGAAACAGGAGTTTGCAAATATCGTTGCTAGGATTGCGTTTTGCACGGATAAAATAGTATTTTACCTGATATGTTCCCTCCATTTACTTTCTCCCCTACCCCCTTAAGCAGCCGTTTTATTTGACACCGAATAATTTCCGAGATACTTGGTCTTTGCCGAATCTGACATGTATTCATTAGACGGGGTAGGCCAACTATTATTGATCGACTTCCTAAATGAGTGATTGATTTCTTTGGAAATTAAATGAATTATTAGTTTGAAAATAATTTATCTATCTTATTGTCGGATGGCCTTTTAAATTTAGTTAAATTTTGAAGCACGTACATATCCAGGTTAGTTTCTAGGTTATATTGGATAAATTTTAGACTTCTGGAATGTCGTTGGTTCTTCTTCGAGGGCTACTACTGAGGCAGAAGCGTTTTAATAATTGTCACAATTCACTACGGGGACGCATAGCGTAGTCGGAATGAAAATTTTATTGCACAAAAATATACGATCTAACTTTTACGTTGTTAACCAATTGATACCAACACTCGAAATGAAAATAGAATTATTCCGATATTTGAATATTCGGAATAATTCCGATCATTGTAAACAACGCATTTATTCAGTGGCAACTTCCGATAGGAAAGATGCTGGAAGAGGAGAAGACATTGGGGACCTTGGTATTGATCGGAATTATTACCATCGGTTTCAATTCCAAATGGGATCGTATCGAATCGAACAATCGTATGGGATTTTTGTATAGAATATTTTTTTACCCCGTTGACTCACTTTGGCGACTCGTACCGTTGTCGGAATGAAAATTTTCAAGCAAAATAAAAACAATCGCGTTGCCTACAAATCGAAATCGACAAATCGAAACGAAAACCGATCGGAATAATTCCGATCACTAACATTCACGTCAACCTTTTAGGCTACTTTGCTAAGTCGAGCAACTTCTCGAATAATAAGTGTCATTTACTACTTCTGCACTGATAATTCGTTTTTTCCTTGTATTAAGAAGCGGCTATTCAGTCATTTCTGTAATTACCATATTAAAATGGTTATTTTCATTGAATCATATTATATACCATTTTGGACGTGCCTCCCGGGTTTAGATTCATTGACACTTTTACGTTTTGAATGCCACACTTTCTTCGATAGCACTTTCTGTAGAATGTTGTAGGAATGTTGCACGAAGAGAAGAAATTTTGGAGCTTAACATAAATCGGCATTATTTCAATCGGTTTAAATTGCAAAAGGTGATTCAAATTACGTGCAATGCAATGAAAACTTGTTGTTTAAGATATATTTCACCCCAAAGACTCACTACCGGGACTCAAACCGTTTCCAGAACGACGATTTTCAAGTGAAAAAATATGCAATAATGTAGGAAACCAACCGAAATCAACGTCTGGAAATCAACACCAATCGAAATTGTTCCCATCATTGTCATATGCTGTTTTTACATTGATAATGCGTTTTTTCTTTGCATTAAATAGTGGCTATGTATTCATTTCTGTAACTACGATATTAAGATGGTAATTTTCATTGAATCGCATTCTTTACTTTTTAGGATGTGTCCCTAAGTT
Organism: Ischnura elegans; assembly: GCF_921293095.1. Taxonomy (NCBI): domain Eukaryota; kingdom Metazoa; phylum Arthropoda; class Insecta; order Odonata; family Coenagrionidae; genus Ischnura; species Ischnura elegans. The sequence goes on from NC_060259.1 coordinate 46,658,527, forward strand.
TTGGCTGATTGATACCTGTAAGTTTTGAATGCCACACTTTCTTCGGGGCACTTTCCGTGGGGAAAGTGTGGCCCCAGGAAATTGAGAAGACATTTGGGTGTTTCGTGAATACTCCAGACCGTACAATATTTGGCTGCGTTGTATCCGAAATGGGAAAGCCGGGACAGAAGAGGAAGAGAGTGTGCCCCTGAAATCGCGGCGCTTGTATCTGGGAGCTATCACACGTGACCGGGTCTGCAATGTCGAGAGAGCGGAGACTTCTCTAGTGGGGATGGTGGGGGTCGGTCGCGGGCGAGATAGGAATTCGAATGCGGTGCGGGAGCTGGATGCGGGCGGGTTGGACAGACGATGTAGCCCGCATTGGAGTTACAACCCGATCCCTTCTGCCTATACCAACTCTCATACTTATACACACTATGCCTATGTGCACTACCAGAAGAGTTAACGAAATTGTATTAAAAGCAAATTTTCTTCTAATTCGTTTTCGGACTATTAAGTGATATAATCCATTTTTTATTGAAACCGACAATTAATTACCATTTTAAGGTCACCTTAGGTTGAAAATAAGAAAATCAATTTATAGTTCGCATTTTTGTATCGGTGTCAATACCCGATATTTCCAATGTTAAAATGTAAACTACAAATGTTAATTTCAATACTGTAATATAAAAATCTTTAACCGACAGTGGTTGGATACGTGAATATATTGCATTTTCACCAAGCCAGATCTGAAACGATTTTTTAACGATATTTTTCTCCTTTCATAGTTGATCCTTGTTGTTCCCATGAAGTTGTTCACTATTTTTAGTATTTTTAAGTTTGAGGAACAGGCGGATTTCAAATATTTATTTCCTTTTAAATATCATGAATTATTCACCACAAAATATGTTATCTTGTGAACATTGGTAGGACAAGAAGCTGTTTTGCTGTTAAAAATGAATATTCTGGAAATTTACGATTTTAGATGTACACCGTTCTAGTAAACCTCTATAGTGATATTCTAGAGACATCTCCCCCCCAGCGTGAATATAAAAATTAAAAAAAAGGAATATAAGAATGCCTCCCCTTTCTTGTGGGTGAATTTATGTACGGCAAAAAGATTGAGTGATCAGAATGAGATTAGACCTTTGATTCTCATATTCTGCGTTCGTCTTGGATTCGAAATGGTGGGGGCAAAATCCAATTTGTATACAGAGCCGTACTTCAGTCTCTTCCATGGAAGGCTATCACCCTGCCGCGATTATTCTCAATTGAGCTCCCCATGCCATTGGTCTCATGAACCCTTTGGGCCACCAATTCCCACTCCTCACCTTTGATCACCCTCTTGCCATCGCTCACGCCCTGCCAGTCTCACCCGAACCTCCAACCCCTCCGCTCGTCTTGAGCCAATCAATATACCAAGGAGAAAACATCTCGCCGCGCAGCGGACTTTAAGGAGCGTGGAATAAAACTGCGTCCATCGTGGTGCGTTCACGGCCAAAAGTTCATGAAGAGAATACTCACTAAAATTATCACTTTTTATCTTTTTGTTCAAAGTTTGATTTCCTGTGCCACAAAAAGATGAACTTTCGTCCAAAAAAATGTTAGAAGTCTTATTGTTAGTTTTGTTCTATTTTTAAGTCACCCCCAACAAGAAATTGCTATTTAGAGTTATAGTCATATAAAGGTACATCCCTGTTCTTTCTAAAGTCTTGTCCAACGTTCTTCAAAGATCTCAATCTGTATGATGGAACTCTATAGAGTAGTCTCGATGCTTGTAAGACTCTCTGAAGTCTTCTATGACTGTAATGAACTTTGTATTGCTTAATAGAAGTGTCCAGAAAGCTCTAGAACATTCTCCAATTTTTAAGTATATAACTGAAAGTTTGTGCTCTTCTTGTTATTCTTATTCTTAATTTCTTATTAATTTGTTCCAAGTCTCCAACTACAATTTGAAATCATAATGTCTCTTAAGATAAGTGTAACTCTATTGAAAGGAACAAGAATATCTGGGAGAAGGATGTTACTCAATTTCAAGATTCACATAAGAACAGAACTGTGCCACTAGAAGAACAGTCCCCGAATTATAAAAGCAGGGTATCACTGAAAATCCAAGTTGTTGGCCGCTATATAACCCTTGAACCATCTATCAAAGGAGGGAAGGAACGAGTGAAAGAGATTATGAAAGTTGCAAGGTTGTGGCAAAAGAAATTAAATTTCTTACCTTTACCAAATCAAGTAGTACAATCCAAACTAGAACATTTGCTAAAACTTATGATGAATGTGTAAAGCGAGGAAAATACTACTTATTGAGTGAAATATTTGATATAATAAAAGAAAATGGTTTATGACTCTGCAGTGAGGACTGAAAGTTATATCATTGATAGATTGAGAGCAATGAAAAATTGGTTATACTACTGAAAAGGCAGCAAGTAATGAATCCATCCATCCAAAAGAAGAAAAATGAATTTTGCATCTACTTAATCAACAGCAACTGCAACAAAAAGTCAACTTGTGTATCAGAGATTGAGAGTGAATATCAAGAGTCTGAAGAAGAAGAATCCACAAGCACATGTAAGAAACACAGCAAATCCAAAACTGCTACCAAATTAGTCATATTTTTAAATTTATCAACCAGCAAAGCATCAGCAGTTTGTAAACAGCTATTTCAAGATGGGATTAATGTAGATATGCTTTCACAATCGACTATTTACAAATCCACTAGTAAAGAAGCCATTTTATAAATGAATAAAACGCTACAGTTAGAAATATTTTAATTTCAAAACATTAATGGAAATTAGAATCAAAATGAATGGAAATTTTATGGAAAAGATGATTGTTAAGGACACTAAAAATGTGAATGCTGGAAAAAGAATGAAGTTGTTATTCAGTGTTAGCTGAAAAGAAACTTGAAAATCCACAATTCATTCATTGCCTGTCGGCACCAAGTTCTTGATCGAGTTCTTCGCTTAGTAATAGATAATGAAATTCGAGAAAACGAGACATCTCCCAACAACGAATATCCATTTACTCCGGAACTTGTTTAATAATTATGAACAGTTAAAAATTAATTTTAAAAATGGCAAAGAAGATATTACTGAATCAGCAGAATGACGTGATGATATGAAATTCCTACTTCACTTAAATCGGGTTTTCGTATTTTATGAAGAAACTGGAAGATTTCATTATTAAAGTTTCAGAAAATACCTAATTTAAGTAATGCCAGGTGGAATTCCCGAGAATACTAGCTCTTTTGTCATTTATTCTTTCACCAGGAAAAAAAACTCGCTACTCAAAACTTGTACATTAATCTCTTACAGCTGGGCAGATCCAGTGGGGTAGCCATGAATAACGTCCGGGGGGAAGGGGAACGGGGGAAAGCTCGAAACCAGGGAGGGAAAATTTTGAAAAACAGAGTACTAAGTAAAAGGTTTTAAACTACTTTTTAAACTTTTTATGATCAAAACAACTTTATTTGCCAAAAATCTTTTATAAATTCATGATTTTTCAATGTTTTGTTTTCTTTTACAAAGGAAAGTATTTGTGTTTAAAACATCGGTGGTGTGGGTTGGCGGGACCCCCTAGCCACTGGGCAGATGTGTCTTTTTCTTTACTTATGAACAAAAGCTCATTAATTTGTAGCACAGGAACATGGGGTTACAAAAAAGTCATAACCCTAATACTCACTCATTATGGTATCACAATATATAAGGTCTGCTACGGCTGCTGATATGACATTCACAGGAGTTCAAGGTTTTTTTTGGTGTAAGGTTTTAAAACGTTGCGTACTGATGGCGAGAATTCTCGTAATTTTTTCCGAGCGTTCTGGACGGGAAGAAGGGTCGTCATAAAAGTGGGTCAACTTAGAAAATTTTAAAGCATAATATAGATGTTTGATATACGTTTTCAGTTTTTGTTAGTTACTTATTATGAATGGAGGTATAGTTATGTTTGATTATGTGAATTTATATTTCAAGCATAAGCTTTTTAGCCATGCTTGAACTAAAGGCAGGTCGTCCAAAGTGGTACTGTTGTTATCACCACAGCAATCGACGGGGTAGTAAGTAGAAATGAAGACAATTATCCAATCAATTCAATAGTAATATATACATAGAGTCTTAAAGTATTGCCTTATATAAATTTTTCACCCATTGTAGCACGATTGTGGCTGAAAAAATATATAATAACATTAGTATATGTCTAATCAGTTTTTATTAACTCGGGTTCTGAGTCTTGTTTAAATTAGTCTTCAAAAAGCTTATTCATGGTAAATTCCGCGGGTTTTCTTATTTTCCTCCAGTACAATGAATATTTTGTGTTTACTGTCATGTTGATGAAATGTATGCAATCAGCGCTCAGAACATTTATGGCGGGACTTAACGACTTGGCGCATTAATAGTCATTACCACGAAAATTTGAAGTCTTTTCAGACAAAAAGCTAATTGTTTGCTATCCACGTAATTTAATTTATGCATACTTCTTCGAGCTTAAGTTTAATCAATGACTGTCCATCTTTATCTTTCGTTCTCCTGAGATATGGCTGCCAAAAAAAGGTGAATAGTTCAATTGTAATTATACAAAGTTCATATTAGATATCATGGGTGAAAGCGAACCAGGTATATTGAGAGGAGCATGAGTTTATGAATGAACTGGGACCAGATTATTTCCAGAAAGCTGCTCACAGGGGGAAGAATTGAAGTAGGCAAGGACGAGGTATATTTAAAACGGAAAATGAATAGCGATAAGCACGAATGCTAAGCAAATTCAAGTGATATGAGATTAGTTGTATTTACTTCGAAAATAACGTTTGTCATAGAATGCCAATTCCAAACTAGTAGCAAGATCACGCCGTCAGCTTGGCGTTAAATTCCATTTGGCCGTAAAATAATCGTGAGATGAACATCCAAAACTCCACTTAACTGTAAGAAATATTTAATTTGGAGAATACATTGAATCGTGCCAAGGAATTAAAGAAGGTTAAATCACCAGGCAGTCAGATATCAGTGCAAGCAATCCGTAAAGTACAGTATATATCAGTTAAACAACGCTCAACAAGTAACACGACTCAACAGGGCCGAATGGTTGCAATATGGATGCTAAATTTTAATCTTGCCCGCGGAGCTCTCACACAGTGATAACCTTACGCGAAAATTCACTGGATTACCACTGGCTAGTCTGCTGTGTACTATTAAAAATACGGAGTACGTTATTATGTTAAAGATATTCTTAATATTTGTAGCAAAGTTGTAGTATCTGACAAGAAATATGAAAAATGAGCTTAATTAATTAGCTTGATTAGCCATAGCTTAGTTTTTTGTCTCAGTTTTAAAAACGTAGCTGCAGAAAAATACAATGCAAGGAAATTAATTGTTTGAGGCGTAACTATGTGAAAGCGATTCATAATTAAATTAAGAAAGAAGAACTTTGTACTTTCACATTAATATTTAATCACGACCATGGTTTCAACGTTAGACGTCATCACCTGATGATGACGTCTAACGTTGAAACCATGGTCGTGATTAAATATTAATGTGAAAGTACAAAGTTCTTCTTTCTTAATTTAACAATGCAAGGAGTTAAACATGTAAGCAGAGCACGAAACAATTACTTTTTTGGACCAACAGGAAAGCCACCATTTGTAAGTGAGGTGTGGTTTAAATTCGATGCGTTTATGAAATACAAGTCCAATTTCAAGGCTGCATCCGGGATATTCCAAGAGTGGTTGAACTCAGAGTTGAGCATATTAGTCACTCTTTTGCAGTATCTGATACAGAAGTGCAGGAGAGAAGATGGTTGACGAATCCTATCACTTTCAACCGATGGAAGGTGTTTTGACTGCACGAGTAAAGAAATATACATATTTCCATTCCTTGCAATTTGTACAATTTACTTCAACTCGTCATCCTTTTCAACTCCTGATTACCTGTTTCACGTCGTATTTTCACAAACTCAGTGCACGGTTGCCGTAAGATATGGAAGAGCAGTGGAGGTGTGTCCAATCAGTGCCATCAGGACCACGCGCGGGAATGGGGCTTCATTCCGTTTCCACTCGGAGGGCCCTTAAGCCATGAAGGCCCTTTACACTGTCCTCTTAACTCGAAACGGAATGAGACGAGAGAGCATTAATGTGCCCCGATATTCTTTAAGACTCCGTAGCTCTTTCCAAGCTCCTGATACCGGGACAAACGACAGATAACGCAAGTGTTGATTAATTTAAGAATCCTAAGCGTTATTCTGGTAGGATCGGTAATATATGATGGTTAAAATTTGTGAAATCCATTTCAATGTTCAAAATAAATCATTTCATTAGCTTAAACATGTTTGTTGCAATATTATTATTTACTGAAGTTAAAGGGCATATAATGTTTCAATTGAAAATTACCAAGCATTTGAATTTGGATACTAAATTTGGGATGTAGGTATCTTATTTATTTTAACTTTCGATTGAAACAGCCTAGAACCTAGCAAAATTTAATCATTTAATAGTTTAATTTAGCCGTGTTATTTAATGAGCATAATTATAACTTTTATGCAATCAGGCATGGTGGACAATGGACGACATTTATTGAATTATTTGCGCAATATTAATGACTATTTATTTACTTAGCAGGGAAAAGAATGAAATTTTATCGCTCTCATCCATTACTGAATGCGGTTGAACATCGCCTTGGTATAGAGTAATCAATAGGATAAAGAATTGGTATCATTAACACCGTTGAGCATGCTCCATTGCTCGCTAAAGGTGTAAATGGGTCACAAGACGAAAACAGCAGCAGAGGTAACGGTGGGGGTTTTTCCTCGAGGAGTAATTTCCCGGGCACTGTCCAAGCGGCATTATACTTATCACTAATTCATGGGGCTCTATTATGGTATTGTTGAGGCTCATGAACGCTGCATGGAGATGGTACCTTACCGAAGAAAATTTTGGCATAAGCCTGAGGGCATTATCTGTATCCATTCCCCCACTCCAATATTTAGAATTTATTAAGTATTTAGGGGATGAATGAGGGTGCATGCAATTTTGAATAATAAAGCGAGAAGGAAGGATCGAATAAGTCGTTAGACGTTAATGAAAATAATTTATTAAGAAACTTAATCATAATGTGAACATTAAGGAACTTGAGTGAATTAATCTTTTAATATGACTAAATGGCTTAAATTACTTGATGAATAATTTTCATGAGCGGCTTACGACTACTTATTCGAACTCTCCTCCACAGTTTATTTGGCGTGCATTTTCCATCGAGCCCCGACGACGAAAACTTTTTTGAAGACGTGATGTTATTACTTGTATTACTCCCTCGCTATAATATTCAGAATTCATTAAGAGCATAGTTGCTTGGTGAATCAGTTTTAGAAACGGCCCAAGACTACTTATTCGATATTTCCTTCACGCTTTATTTCGCGCGCATTTCCCATCGTTAAAGCGAGCGTATCCCATTCGACACTGCATGCACCCCCATTCATTTCCTCAGATTCCATTCGACTGCTCGGCTTGCGCTCCCTAAGCCCAACACGAGCGTTCATCGCTCGAACATCTTAATCTCCTCGTGACTTACATTATGGTATTGGATGCTCTCGAGCGTCCCTGGTGCGATGCCATTTAACGGATCTTCTCTCGAGGGATTTCTACTTGAGTGATATATTTGCTCCATGTTTAATCGCACATGCAAGGATAGAAAAAAAAATCAGGAGTACTTCCTCTAGTTGACAAATAAGGGAGCTGAAACTAATGGAGTACAATTCCTCAACTGCGCTTCTTGCAGAACGTTCTCAGCCATTTCGATTCACGGCTCGCCACACACCATGTTCATTAGTATTCCCATTATTTTGTCATCATTTGTCTATCAAAATACCCATTTCCATAAATTATTCGTATGAATCTGTTCCTTGTCCTTTTTTTAATTTCAAGATGCTAGCCGAGAGTAAACATCCGTCAAAACTTCCAGTATTTCCAGTATGCTATAGGTGAAAGAGTCTGAAATTTAAAGAGAAATGCAATAAAGATAATAGCCCTAGCGTCTTAATGGATTTCAATCTTTGTGGCCAACTCTGCTCGCGAATCAATGTACTTCTAAGAGTCCGAGCGAGTCCGTAAGTGCAAAACTTCAACCGTGCCATTGAATGTCGTAATGGGCACCAAGAACTTTACGTCATATTCGCGACAAATTATTCGACACTCTAGGCATTTTTGGGAGAGAATTATTTTTTCATCACCCTTTTTCACCAGGTTTTAATAGCGTATCTATTTTTAATGAAGCATTTATCCACTAATGACCCCAGTAACATGCGTTCATTGAAACGTCAGCCGAGATGGAGTTGGAGAACCTGACCCGGTGGAATGCCCTAATAGCCTTCCACGATTCGATACTCCGGGAAAGCGTAAAAATAAAAATGTTTATTGGTATAAATTTCGCTTAAAAATATTTAGTTATTAATGTAATCCAGGGTTTGCTTCTGTCAAACTCGGCTTTGCCCATTCAAGCAAACAGCCGGCGGGAAAGAAGAATTGGTCGACAACTGGCTGAAAAGGAAGAAAGAGTATATTGAAAACCTTTGTTCACTGTAATAAGCACTTGCAAGCATGGCATCTTAACAAGCACAGTCCATAATTTATACTTTCTTGGCCTAAGACAATATTCCTGCAGTAATTAAAGAGTCTCGTTGTTGCCCAGCGTACACCCCGGGGTCATTTTCAAGTTGAGAGAAGAAATTGGATGGGAATCATTAGGGTCCCTTCCGCTTATCGTCCGGGAGGGAGGACGGGGCAGGTAGGAGCGGATCCACACAAAAGGACTTGCAGCACGGCGCTGGACAATCGCCAATTTAGGTCATTGATTGTGCTCTCCATGCCATACCAAGTGTCGTATCTCCCGCCTCGGTGAGACCACCGACTGGGAGGTCTAGGATTCCGCTCGCTATGAATAACTGCCGCTTTGAAGTCATCGAGCCGCCCTCGGTATTCTGCAGGGCTACTATCCTGGCCATTCCCACCCTCTCATTTGCTAGGAAATATCACACCAAGAAATTCCCCAGAAATGCAATCAATTACGAAAATGCTTCCCAAAAATTCCGATTGGCGGAATGGATGTGAAAATTATCGAAATTCCGATGGGTACTTTGATCTTCTTAAGTAGCTGTTAAGGACTATTTTTAACTTTTATTTTAGTAGTGAGTATATGAAGCACACATCTAATTTACTTCTGGTTTACCAGCTAAGACTGTTTGTGGCGAAACTCCATGCCTGAGGTGTTGTTTGTATCCAATTTTGTTATGGTGTTTGAATGAAATCCTAGGAAATCTGGTTGGTATGAGTGATGAGAAATATTTATTTTAATACTTCGACCGTATCTGTTGAGAACTGTTTTAAATTATTATTCTAGCAGTCAGTGTAAAAGCGTGCATCTAATTTACTTCTGGTTTACTAACATGTACAATACCTTGTGAGAGATGTAAGATGCAACTCCATGTGAGAGGTGGTGTTTGAATATAATTTTTTTATGGTGCTTGAATGGTATCCTCGAAAATCTGGTTGTTATGAGTGATGGGAAATATGTATTTAATATGTCAGCCTTCATTTTATTTTGAATTACTGCATGGTTTCCTATGTACTTATTTATGAGTATGCTATCCATACTATGGATTTTACTGGTAAACCCATGGTTATTTGAAACATATTTCCTTTACAACTGGTAAGAAAATGGGAACTTTTGTCGCCACGGGATATGATACGCAAAGTAACATTGTTTTAAGCATACTTGAAACTTATAAAATAATATAATCATAGTCTAATTTCTATGGTTATGGTATTTTATGAGCAATTGAACAATAGATGTGATTTTAAATGACTGATGAGCAGAGGAAAGTAATGTTTAAGAAGGGTTATCGTTCAAGCCTGGAAAATTTCTCTCTCGGAGATTATTTTTCCGCCAAATTTATATTTACACTTATTAATCTCAGAGCTGATGAGCAGAGGAAAGTAATGTTTTAGGAAGGTTATCATTCAAGCCTGGAAAATTTCTCTCTCGGAGATTATCATCCGCCAAATTTATATTTACACTTATTAATCTCAGGATATTATTGACTGCATGATTACTTTTTTCCTAGTGCTAACATTAATTTTGATTCCATAAATACTGACACGCGTGTTTTTTCTCTTTTCAGGTGAGCATGCTTGTTTCTTCGTCAAACTGCATGAGTGGTATGAATAGGATAAGAAGTTAGTGAACTCAATATTTAATATTAATTTTACTAGTAAGTACTTTCATTTGAGCAATGAGTAGATTATCAAAAGCCCTCTAGTCTCTTTCCCATTCCCGCTAGCACTTGCCTGCTATTTGGCTGGCTTTAAGCATATCTAGAAGATGCACGCAAAATAGTTTTCATTTCTAAGGCGCACCAAAAATCACTTAAATGATATTACGTCAGTCTAAGGATAGCATTGACCCCAAATCCTCAACATAAAAATGAGTTATGACTTTGCAAATAGCAATGAAGTGGGACTATAAATCGTCATCATTCCTAACTCATGTCCCATTCCTTCCACCATAATCCACTACTCTACTGAAATTATCAATTTTCCACGACCTCCTTAAGAATATAAACTAAACTGCCTTCTTGTTTTCGATATGTTTTGCGATTATGTGAAACAATTTAAATAATTATCTGATCCATATACTAATTCTACAGTAAATATCATCGCCATTAATAATTAGTTTTTGTTATTATTAGTGACAGAACCAAAGTTAAAAAACGCGAATCCTTCGGCAAACTTTCTGTTAAAAAGATTTTACCATCAAAATGAGCAGAAATTCTGCGTACCTTGCGTATATTGAACATAAAAACTTAAATTAATTATTATTATCTGAAATACGGCATGGGTTTGGTTCCAAAACGCCGCGGTAATTATAAAATATGAATTGAAGTAAAAATTACTCGCAGGTCTTCCGTGACGATTGCATTTATTTTTGTTACAAATAATCAACAAGCCCTTACTGCATAATCGCCGACAACATCTGAAATTTTGGATATAATATTTAAAACAATTAAATTACCCCTTACTTGATTAGGAAATATTTATAATTATAGCTTGCGAGGATTATATAAGTAGTCCGATGGTTAGGTATGTGAAGTAGGTAACCGACAGAAAAAAACAAGGAATGAAATGTGAATGGATTAGAATGAAATGATTAGTTAGAGAGAAATGGTAGAAGGAAAGCCCTGATAGGCATTTGGTTTCTGTTTTGGAATTAAACCATATTATATTGACTGAATATTACGTCCTACCTCATGTGAAGAGTATGACAATTACTTAAGGTGGCACATAAAATCTATGGTAGGTCCGTGATTTCTCCAAAGCAATCCACACCGCATAATATATAAGCCCTTACTATATACATATAAACCAGGGCTCTTGAAAAGTAGAGACAATAGTCTACCCCCGCATAATTAAGGTAATTTCAACCTGTCACGTGAATGATAATTATGTTTGAAATCCCTTCAGGGAAATTCCTTATGATCGGGAATCTACAGGTTTGTCTATGAAATTTGATTGCCCACCACGCATACCATGGCGCTGCGTTTATTTCATTCACACTCGAGGTAGTTTCACGAGGGCTCATGCTAGGTGCTAATGATGGACCTGGCGGTCCATCGAGAATTTCAACGTGAGAGAGATTAGGCTTCAAAGGCAAGTCAAAGGCAGTGCGGAACCCCATATCAGCGCAAAGGCTAGCTTGACTGTGAATTCAATCTCACTTAACTTTCTCTGCGAATGGCAGTAAAATTCACAACATTTACCTTGATTGAAATTCACTCGTACCGATACATAAGCCTTGAACGATTCAATTCCATTGCCCAAGAGCTATCCTTCAATTCTGTGAGTGGATGGTTAAGTCTTTGTATGAATCGGAACATGTACAAATTTTCCGAAATGAAAAAGTCGACGGCTGGGAAAAGACTTGAAAAAAATCAGTCAGATAAGACGTCAGTTATGCATAGGTAAGTTAAGTCGAAGAACAGTGGAGGAGGTTAGAAAAGTAATATAAAATATTTTAACTCGAACTCAATTATTCCGTTTGAATATTGTAGTATCAAAGTTATTATTAACGGCAAGGAAGCTTAGAGGAATAGTCATGACGTTAAAAATAGTAAAACGTTGTTATTAGGCTAACTTAATTCTCTAAACCGTAGATGTATGATAACTAGGGCCATATCAAAACATTTCTCAAGTGGAAGTAGCTATTAAGCCATTTTTGCTGAAAATTCAAATGCTCATATAGGTTATTCCTACTGAATGAAACTTATTTCAGAAATAGTTAAAAATTTGAAAGTATATACCGTTTTACCGGGCATATATGATATGCATTCAATCCCAAAGACATGTTACTTCTGCAATTTACTAATAGGTAAATAAGGTGCTCTAAGTTCAATATCATAACCTTGGAGAATCAATAACGCATTTTTATGCGGCATAACTTTTAATAGTTATTAATCCATAATTTTCTTATCAAACCCCAAAATATCTTGCAAAGTTCAAAAATAGGGATTCTTTAGGACTTTAAAGAATAACTGGTAGTTCTAAGCAATCACTGTAATAGATTTAGTTTGAAGATGTTCGACCAATACATAAGAATTAAAGTTCTCAAGCAAGGGCTTAGGTAACGCTACTCTTGACGTATTTATGTCGTATGAAAAAGAAAAGCTGTTTAATGTGGTAAATATATGAACAATCGAATTTTGTTGGATAAAATATTATTTCAAGACAAGAAAATTGGCCACTCTTCCAAGATATTGCTAAAGATTTAGGCTAAGGCAATTCCAAATATCACCAAGGCTGGATGGAGAGAGGTAAAGACAATTGCCCCCAATTGGGCACCCCTTGCCAATAGCTTCACAAGGTCGATATGAGACCATAGGGTGTCAACATGATGGAGTCAGGTTTATAACGCTGTTTGAAAGGACGATGAAAGCCCTTCATGAAATATCTTTCCTAAAAAAAGGAAGTATACATTGGAATTCTAAGTCTCTAAACAGGATGCGAAAGAGCAGCAGAAAAATCAACAAGCCATGGATCAAAGAAGAAAGAAATATGAAAATGGAAAACAAATGAAGAAAGTACACAGAGAAACAAGCAGCAGAAAGCAGCATGAAAGTGAAAATTAACTGAAATGGAAAACTCATCGGGAAACATAATATTAGAGTTACAATATGCTAAAGCGCTAAATTTACAGGAAGAAATGGATTGATTTTATCCTAAATGAATTAAGGGTCAGCACATGGAAGAAGGATAAAAATCAATATTTACGCCTCATCGGTGGAAACTGATTCACAGAATTAAAGAGGAACAAATAAGTTAGTAAGAATAACAAACAAGGGAAAGGGTACCGGATCACCCACATTAGAAATACACCGAATTGGGAAACTGAGAAGTAGAAAGTGAAAAAGGAAAAATGAATGTGAAGCCATGAAAGTGAATGTGAGTGGAGGAAATCTCCTCTCAGTTTTTCCACTACCTATTTGGGAAGAAGTGCGAAGAGGTGTCTGGGTATTTTTCATTCTTCCGTTGCATAAATATTGTGGGAGCTGAAAAATATTCAGTGAAAGTCCCAGTTCCGAAGAATGGCAAAGCCCTGGAATCCAGGAACCACAAGAATATATATTAGCTCAATATTGCTTGAGGAAAAAGTGATTCTGAGAATTTGGAATGACTGGTACGCACGAGTTAAAAAACACCTCCTTTGGTGACGGTCAAGTTTAATTAAGATTGTGTAAATAAGGGTAGCGGCTGTGAGTACAGAATGTCAGATGAAGAATACAAGCGAGCCAGATATGAGGAATCTGTGATGAGGACTAAGTGAGAGGAATTAGCGAAGACTTTAGACTGGAAGAAGCGTTAATCATGGATTTTAAATGTCGTGCAATAGAGTCAACTTAGTAATAAGCATTCTCCATAAATCTTCTATCACCTTTCACCTAACAGATTAGAGTAGCTAATGTAGAAACAGAGCGGGTATATTACCCACTGTAGTCTTTGCCACTAAACTTTGAATCTATCCTTGATGAAAATTTCAGTGTACATACGTTGGTTATGATATGGTGGTGGACCAGTGATGTGATAAAAGTTTAACAAATATGATTCACGGGACACCTATTTATGATTTTCATGTGCATACAGTGCATTACAGGCCTGTTTTTGTGCTTAAATCCATGGTGTAATTTTTTGAACTTACGGCGAATACTGTGTGGAGCATATTTTTTCATCAAGTATGCAAATTAAAAGGAGTAGTTTGAAACCCACAGGTGATGAATGAAAATTGTAATTTTGCAGTTGAAAATGAAAATAATTAACTGCCTGTGGCTGGGTTTCAACCTGCATCGTTTGCTCTGATCTACAGACCAGTATTTCATTTTTCTACCCGATTAGGATTTCGGGAATTGGATGATATAAGTACCCAATTTCTAATATAGAGTGATGTAAAAATACAAAATAAATACAAAAACTATCCATGAAAACAAGCTTGATTTCATGAGTGGAATAAAATTGCATTTTATTTCATTCCGCTACATATCGATGAGTGGATCTACCGTATTATTGTGATCTAATGATGAGAATAGAATTGAGTGGAGAGCTGCGACAAGTATAATTTGTAATTGTTGGCGAGGATAATGATTATAATTGCAGTCCTTTTGTTTAAGTGAATGTTTTAAATCACAAGCATATCTCTTTGCCTACAATTCAAATTTCAGATCTCATATTTGTGTCCTATCAAGTACATTCCTCTACACCAATGTGTAATGCAATACTAAGTGAACTCGTGATACTAATTTACATGCAAGCTCTCGTGACTGTATTAACTGTACAATGCGAGATTTAAAACCAAGTGCAAATCATTTCCCAAATGATGGCATTTTATTGTCATAGTGGTACCGATGGCGCATAACCAATACAGATTTGTTTTACTACGTCAGGATGGTGTGGAATTCGTGTAAATTCAATGTAACTGACATTTTTATTTGTCAGTGTAGAAAATCGTGTTCTCTAATGTGATATTTTCAGGGAGCAATGGGAAACTTATGAAAAAACGCTTTATGTACGATAGAGATGTATTTTTTGAAAGGCCTATGTCTAATTTCTCACGAATCCGGATGAAAATAGTGTTTATTTCATATACCTACGTTCTAGGTACAGCAGTGGTTAAAATTTGCTAGCCTGAAGGTTATATGGCCAGAAGATACAGAAAGACACCTCATTACAATCACTGTATATTCCTTCTGTGTTCAGCAGAGCTGAAATTTGGTGAATATCTAGTGCACAGTTAGATATAAGAAATAATGACATTTGTGTCTATGTGCGGTAAAGATTCACGTTCAAATGTGGTGCCTGTTCAGTGATGCTTCAGTTCGTTGTTTTGTAGCCTGGTTGAGTACATAATCGTATTAAAAATTTGCACACAGATATTTTCACGGGGAATCAAGATAGTTTGCTATCGGCTTCAGCAAAGGTTACCTTAGGGAAAGTAAATAGTAGAAATTGAAGTTATCAGCTTCGTGTTGCATTTAGTTAGATTTAATAATAACAGTAGAATTTAGTCAATGGGAAGACGGGTTGCAGGAGCCGGTCGGCGTTGGGAGACAATGCGAGAAATCCAACATGAATATTATCGTAAGGAAGCCATATAGGTAGCAAATATTTGAATTGAAATGCACAAAATTTTGCGATCTCAAATTTGGAACGTAGAAAAAATAACTTATTGAGCCGTAAGTTAGAGCGGACACATTGGTCAAAATATTTTAAGAGGCAAGCACAAGCTAATGAGATTTTTAACGAAGAAGGAGGATGTTATGAGGGAAGTGCTGTGTATGTGTGCAACGGAAAGCCAGGTGAAATAATGAAATTAAGTATTGGACTGTGCGAGGATAACAAGTGGACAATGATTAAGGAGGAAGTGTTTCCCTTCACTACCGAGTCGGAATTGGACAACCAGCACTTCAGGACGTAGGATATAACCTGCGAAGTAAATTTATCATTAATGGTAAATGAAGTGAAATTTATTTCACTATGCGATGACATACCCGTGATTTTTGTTTTTCCTTTTCACCATATTTTCCAATAATCCTATAACCTATTATTATTTCTCCTCATCACCCTTCTGCAAAACTGGGATACTATACTGTACTGAATTTAAGAAGATAAATCCCGTGAAAAGAGTATAGCTTCAATAATTCGTCACAGATATCAAGGAAATGGGTGAAAGATGGATAAGTGATGGGGTCGATGTAATTTTGAAAGAGTTTAATTTGAAAATTCTTTCACTAAGACCCCATTGTAGTCTAGTCTCATCACTGACATGAAGATGCTAAGCTGACCTTCAGTGAAACTAATTTTGCCGGAAACCTTCACATGTGAAGGCGGATACGGAAGCGAAGATTTTTAAAAATATTCGCTCAGGAACGCGTAGCATCTTATAATCTCTATATTCAAAATAATAAAATGTGACTATGTTGATGAAGAATATGCGAAAATCCTACAAATAACTTATTTTTTTGTCACAGTGTCGTAGTTGAAGGTATTTCGCGACATTTTCTCCCTGCCTAAAATATTTCAATGGAATTCTACAAGTTTAAGGCCTCAAAATCTATGTGCATAGAATATTTGTATGAACTATTTTTTTTCATTTCAACTAAATTAAAAAGAACTCCAAAAATGTCTCTTCCATTGACATTATGATCAATTGCTAGATTTTCGCATTCATTTTCGCGTCTTTAAGTTGGGGAAGAGGCGTTTAGCAATAGGTTGCATCTTGGTTGAAGGAATTTCGTAATTGCGACATGTTCTCAATACATAAATTATATTTTAACTATTACTGAACATTTTAAACAAATTAAAAACTTTACACATTATCTTCCAATTGTACTGTGATCAATTGCCAGGGTTTCAAATACTTCTTTTTCATGTCTTAAAGTCAGGGTAGAGGCAGTATATTTAACATTTGGCAGGATTATATATATTAAGTATAATAGTGAATTTTAGCCAAATTAATAAGAAAATTAAAAATATATCTCTTCTACTAGCAGCACGATCAAATTCGATGGTTTTACGTACTTCTTTTTCGCGTCTTAGTCGGGGTAGAGGTTGGACATTTATCATTAGGCAGGCATTTTAGAACCACAATGCAGGATTATAGAGAGACCACGTCGTGGACGCATCCACACAAAAGCAAGTCCACCGCCATGCATGTAGAAGAAAATGGCATTTGTCTCGTTTTGCGATGGATGGAACCCCTTAAAATCTCTCATTCAACCCTAATCTCTTCGTACCGCCTCCCTCAACTCCCACAACTGGCAAATTCCCCGTTTTATTTCCCTCGTCCAGAGTGACAAGCCCACCTTCTATCGGCGGGATAGTCCGTTCCCACCCTTTCTTTTGCTCCACGCTTGGTCGATGGTGCATGAAATTCCTCGTGTGACCGGTCAGACGAAATTTGGGCCGCATCGCAGAGCCGTGGTCCACTTTTCGCACGGCGAGTGCCCGACGTTTGGCAATGCGGCCCGCAATTCTCGGGCCAGCCACAGAACTGAGTTTCATTCGTCTTTTTTTTTAAAGACCGGCTGGGATTGAATTATCGAAGGGCTAAGTGTTTCCCCGCGTCGGCCTTTTACTTAGATTCGCTCGCCGTTCCCGCGCCCTATTTCACGGAATGAGATAATTTCTCGGTCTTATCCGAGGTACGAGAGTAATGCTTCAACCTTGGCTGGTCCTGCTCATGCATGATGCAAACGTTTTGGTGGTTCCGTTAATAAGATAGTGAGTAATTTCATGGTTAAAGCTATTGGATTGACCCTTAATCCCTTTCATTGTTCCGTCAAAATTTCGCAGCTTGATTGGTTAGTCCAGTATATAAAGGATTGGCAAGAGATTTATACGTAACATATCTACTTTGATCATTACGGAAGGCTGATTTTAAGAGCGGGTGTAAAGGAAAATAGATCGTAGTCAGCTACATTTTTAAGCCGGATGGCTGCTGCGACTGCCCTCAATTTAATTTTTAATTCTCATCTTTTTTCATGGCTTAAATGGTTATTTCATGGTAATCCTGAAGCATATTAATATGAAGTATTTAATGAACTCGGTTACCCTAGATAATGAAAGATATTATCTGAATTATTATTCGAAATTTTTATAATTAATTCGTTGCATTATCAAGTTTTCTCTAAAGTTAACAAAATCAAATAGCCATCTCACATTATTAAAGAAGGGTTTTTTACTTCTCCTTAGTTATTGAATGAATGATTGTGTTATAAATGGCTTGGTATCTCGATAGTATTGATATTATATATTAGACGTAAATAATTGAGTTTTCTGGTGATTCGCCATGTAAAATTGATAATTGTACTCTCATAATATTCTCTCATTATTCCGTAAAGCAAGCGTTTTAATTTTATTATTTTTTATACAAAAGGAAAAATCGTTATCATGAAGCTTCAGAACACAGTTGGCAATTTATAACAAGTTATATACTTCAATAAGGGCACTTACCAGCTTCTCAATTCTTTATGTTATTAGTTGAATGAGGCTTGTCTTTTATTCTGCTTTTTGTTTAGGCAATTGTTAGCTTTCCCAATTTCCATTTTGATAGCCTGTCAATTATCGTTCACATTGGATTCATTATCACATTTATGCATCGGAAGTGAATGGTAGGCAGTCAATTGATTCGAGTATTATTCGCAGTTCTCTTTTAATTGCGAACTGGGGCAACGAGTATTGATTCTGTTTTAATTTGATTTTTTATCAGTTGCACCTGGCTAAAAGTGTATGGCTTCCTCCGTTGAATGTTTTTCACAATATTTGTATCAGCTATTTTGAGTTTAACGGCCAATTATCCGTTCATTACTATTTAAGTTGAAGAAAAACTGATTTTTCCAGCCAAATCAAAGTAAAATAGGTATCTGCTATTTTTTTAGACAAATTAAGCATTCTATTGATTAAAGTGCAATAATCACTGGCTGGTAGGTAGGTATGGTAGTTGAAATTTTGCATCATCACTGGTCAACAATCCTAGGATTGGTTTGACGCAGCTCTCCACTCAGTTCTCCTATCAGCTAATCTTTTCACACCTACATATTTCTTCTCTTTCACATCTCTCTTTACTTGTTCCATATATTTGTTTGTATGTAGTTGTATCCATTTTGTTCGGGGTCTTCCTTTTCCATTCTTGCCTTCCACTTGTCCTTCGACGATTGTCTTCATCAGGCCATCATGTCTCAAGATGTGGCCTATAAGGTTGTTCCGTCTTCTTATTAAGGTTTTCATGAGGCTTCTCTTCTCTCCTACCCTTCTTAGGACTCCCTCGTTACTAACTCGGTCGATCCATTTGATTTTCATCATTCTTCTGTTGCACCACATTTCAAAGGCCTCTATCCTTGCTTTCTGCGCTGCGGTCATTGTCCATGCCTCACTTCCGTATAGGAGCATACTCCAGATGTAGGTTCTTATAAATTGTTTCTTTACTTCCATATTTAAGTTTCCCGCTGTAAGCAGGTCTCTCTTTTGGTGGAATGCTCTCTTCGCCTGGGCTATTCTGCTGATAATTTCTTTCTTGCTTCTCCCGTCAGTAGTTATCTTGCTTTCCAAATAACAGAATTCATCCACCTCTATCAGTTTTTGCAAAAATTTATAATTTTAAAGGAAATATTAGGTGTTGTAGCTGTTTCTATGAAAGTAATGCATTCCGATGTAATTTATAACTAAAATTTAATTGACTAAAATTCTTACAAATCATTCTATAAAATAATGAAAGAGCCGTAAATAAAAGATTTAAAAATTTATTAGTGCGAATTTTAAAATTTACAAGATCGAGATATTAATTTGATTTAGTGTTATCATAGGGCTCTTTGCAACAAGCATTTTGTATCATACGATTCAAAGTGTATAGAATCAAAGCAATCTTAGGAATTTTAGCTGCAGTAAGCGTTTAAAAAAGTGAATTGCATTGCTAGCTTTTCTAAAATATAACCGCGGATAAGACAAACTGTGACGGCACTAACTTCATGGAAATCCCATTGGAATAAACAGCATATAATTTCCATTTAATTCTGATCCACCAACCGGCCAAGATTTTAGCACATAAGAACAATTTTAGTAGCACCTAAAGAACTTGATTAGAAATCGAGTAAACATATACAGATACGCATTAGCTCACACAGTGTGTAGGAATTAAAATAAGCTAAATTATATAGGTATCTAATTTGAATACTTATTATATATGATGAATTAGTAATCTCGATTTTATTTTATAAAATATTAAATGCAAAATATATTCATATTTTATGTAACATTTTCTCATAATTTGTACGAAAATCAGTTTTATGAAATAGTGGAAATGTCTCTGTAAAGTTTCTCTATGTAAATTAAGGCATCTAAGTTTTTCAAATATTTCTTGCAATTGTAACTGATACAATTTTCCGGACAATGGAAACAAACCACCTTTTTTAAACTAAAAGTTGTCTATCAGGATTTCTATTCACTGCGAAACCCAATTATCAGGAAAATACAGTGTCGTCGATGTTGGCACGAAGGCAAGTTTCAAGTCCTTTAGAACGCCTATTCGCTACCTTTGACTGCATCATTCATTGATTGGTGGGGAACTTGTCCCATTTTAGAAGCAAGTTACGGAGGTAACTCCGGGGCTTAGTCCTCCGATAATCACATTCCAACTAGGCTAACACTGGAGTTAGCATCCAAATCTGAGGACGTGGCTACTTCTAACTAAGTCAATTTACCAACAACAGTTGCTCTTTTAAGGATCAAAATTAATTTTTTACCCCGTCGGCTTAAGTTTTGAGCGTGAGAACTTTGCTAGCCATACCTGAATGATTGTGTTTCTCCATACTTCTGTTTCTAGTTTTTCTCTCACTGAGTCGCCCTGTACTCCCTGCAGATTCGAAAGTTTACGAGCACTTCCACATTTTTTCCACAAGTTTTTTATTCGGTAGATATATATTAAAATCATTCCCATTGATTTATCATAAATATATTTGTTGGTATTTTTAATCTTGTAATGATGGGTAAACTACGGAGAGGCCGGAAGAGAATAATATTTTTAGATGGAATTTAAGGGAGCTGGATTTATTTTGAATAGAAGAGGGAATAGAAGTACAAGAATGAAAGGGAGGCTGCCAGAATACTTCTGAGGTACTCAATGGAAACGTACCATAATTGGTAGAATACTTGAGAAATCCTAATAACAAAATGCTTGACTGATATTTACTGTTTTCAGAAATTATCACATATACTATTCAATAGTCGTTCCGGAAGTAGAACGCAGTTTTCAAGAACTACAATCTTTTGGTAATAGTGAACGCGTAAGACAGTACGGACAAATTATGACTATATCATAAGTCAAATTCTTTTTAAGTTTGGGAATTTTGTGGTTTATGTGAGTATTAATTTATACTTAGCAATTTTATATCGATTCGCATTAAATGTTATCATTGGAAACGGTAACATTAATGGCCAAAAAATGATTTTGTAACTGATAACTACAATGTCTGCGGGAGAATCTAAAAAAATAGAGTCGCCAGTTGTAAGTGGATAAAGTACGATACAATAAGTAAAAAAAAATTAAGCGGTCAAGATTTAAAGGTCAAGTATCGAGAGATCAAAGTGATATTTTTTCAGTTTTCTGCTTTAAAATGAAAATACCGCAAAATTTCATCCGCACTTGAGTATTTCAAAACAATTTCCTTCTTGAACAGCAAATATTACTGAGATTAGGTGATGACTTAAGGAAAGGAGGTAGCATCTACTTAACAATGGCCAGCCCTCTGTCTAACGTCTAAAGTATTCTCTCTCTCTCTCCTCGTGTGCAAGTGCATTCGTGGAATCGCTAGGACTCCAAACGCGCAGAGCTGTAGGTAATTTAGAAGAGAAAACTTAGCGGGGTTTTCCAGATCTGTCCCGTTCGCGAAGGGGAAATGATAAGGAGGGCTTAGGGGAGGGAGGTAACGAAATGAGGACCGGTTTAAGCTGCCTTGGCTGGATGAGTCGCGAAATGAAAGAAAAGCCGTGGGAATAGGACAAGCCCTGAGGCTGGCAGCAAGAATTTTCGGTTTCCCGAGAAAATCCTAGGAAATAATTTTTACTTTCACCGGAATCCTTTATGAAGAAATATATTTTGTCATAATAAGGTCAATAATAGGTTTATTCATGAAGGGAAAGGGATTCCCATGAACTTAGCTTATTTTTGTCATCTAGTTAACTATTGTTTGTGCGGGCACATATTGGTACGGACATTAAAATTCAATGAAGTGCTGTTAATTTATACTCCTTCAAGTATCCCTTTTAAACGCAAATTGATTTACATCCCCTTGGTTAATTTTTCCTCAATCTCATTTTCTTTCAAGCTATGAATCTTAAATGACTGTTTTGTTTTATGCGTTCACGAGCTCTCTTTAGTGTCAGAAATCTGAAATTATTGTTGTTTAAATCATCATATGCAAGGAAAAATCCAATCACAAAATAATCCTAAATTCTTCTTGAGTGATCATGCCGAATAAAATATGTTCTAAATGTTGGTTCAATGTTCTTAAATTTTATTTTATTAAATATTTATTTAATGGTTGGCTTTGGTTAAATATAATGATGAGTCTCTACGATGAGTCTTGGAAAACATAACTAGTAACTGTTTTAGGCATTAAATCCGAGTTTCTTGTACTTATATTTAGAATTTTGAAGACTGATGAGATTAGGAAAAGGGCTCTTTGGCACCCTCTTAATAGTAAATATGAAAAAATAATAGAGAAAGTGAACGCAAAGCATTTCAACAAATGGAAAAAGATGTAGAAGACTCAAATTTGCTGGAAAAAATATTCCGTTCATCTGAAGGGGTATTTAAGCGATATTTACCAGATTTCGTCAGTATTAATGACTGGCCATTTTTTCTTCGTAAATGCCGTAGTAAAACACCATTTGATTTAATTTCTTTGTATAACATAGAATATTTACTTTTTTCCAGCAATTTATGAATTAGCATAATTTATTTATTTATTTATTTATTCCCAAACCTCCGAATACAGCTCTCGTAGGCCATTTTAAATCGGGGTATTCAACAAATTCAACATTGAAACATACACGAACAACCATGCCCTGGATAAGGGTAACTTACCCAGGCGAGGACTTTACCCCGCCGCCACCGAGGCCGATATCGTTCTATCTACTTACTTACTAGGTACTACCCCAGATTAATTAAATATTTTACTAAATTTAGAAAATTATGAGGGCGAAAATTTCATCGTTATTTATACTAAACGTTTTTTTTTTTTCTGTTTATTATTTTTTATATTGACATATGGGAAATCATATTGTCCTATTTACTGATTTCCTGTTGTCCTAGCTCAAATTATTGTCTAACTAAGTGTACAGAATTATGTGGTGAAATGTTCATCATGATTAAATGATTTACTTTTTTATTCTGTTTCATTGTTATCATGCCTGGGAAAGAATATCTATTTTTAACTTCCCGTTGCTTTATTTCAAATAAATATTATATTTTTCAAATTTAGATAAGTATGAGGTGAAAGGTGCATCATGATTTTACGTGGATCATTTTCTTCTTGTTTTCTTGTTAATTTCAGATTTTCTTTCGTTGACATGCATTTTTAAGATCTCGCAAGCTTGCCGATATTCCTTATAATCCTGACTAAGGCACACAGCCTCACGGAATTGGATAGAGAATAGGTATGAGGAATTGGGAGGAAGGGAAAGCTGAGCTCCACCGTCTCGCCGCCGTCAATATTGATCCCCTCGTACAGGCGCAACAGTTGTTTCCGGACTCTGTCGTCCAGCACGCGACCGTCACCGCACAGGTTCACCGCTTGGCCAGTTCCGCCCTCGACACCCGAGTCTGCTTTGGGACTTCCCATCTTCCTCAGTCTCAAGCGCATCTCGGTGTGGTTTGCATTGCAAATTCAGACGTCGCCCTCAGTGTCTTTTTCACCGCCAGGGACTCGCTCACGTTTTCCCATCGCTGGAGGTGTTCGGAGGTAGCAAGGAGATATGTAAAGAGTAACTTTATTCCTTTGCGTAGCGTTTTACCCTGAGGAACATGGAAAATTTCGAGAAGATGTTTTAGATGGGGAAAATTATGACAAAGTCAGGAAATTTGGGAAAATTATATGCTATCATATACTACATGACTGAATGGAATGCTCGTCTACTTCTTCTAAAGTCCTGTAAATTTGACTAAATGCAGTGCAAGTTTTACTAACTAGTATACTTTAATCACGTGTATACACGGCTAAGCCTAGAAGAATGATAAAGAAATGAACGAAATTTACTAAAACTCCTGGAAGTTTATTGGAGTAAATTCTGCTCTACGGAATAAAGTATTACCATTTTCCCTTAATAGTGTCCGATACCTTAAAATGATAATTCTGTATCATATTCACACTCTGTCCGTGCCGTTATCCTAATTAATATATTCAATCCATCTATTCGAATAATCGTTTCAATCTCTAGTTATTTCCAAAAACATACAGTTTCCTCACTAATCGCCGTTTTACAATGCAGATATTGCATGGTCAGTATAATACGGAACAGTTACAAGGCGCATTTTAAATCGAGAGGCGAAAATCGAGAACATTTTCATGAGGTAAGCCGAAAATATTAACCCTGTAGACGCTAATGAGATTTTAAGTTGCATCCGTACTCTCTCGTTAATTTTGCAACACTGAATGGAAAACCTACCGGTTATGATGATAAATTGCACTTTTGTCATGGATTTTTAAAAGTTTTTTTTTTGCCTTTATAGCATTTTTATATCAGGACCTTGTAAGCCACATCGCTTGTCAGAAGGTTCCGTAGTCCTCATACCAGCGGCATTTTACATGGTGGAAAATAATATTAACGTACATGAAACAGAACTCCAAACACATCTCATTGGAAAAAATGATATAATATATCAATATTTTTTTGACTTATACGCATATTTTGAGAAAAAAATCCAGGAAATTACGGAGAGTTCATCATTAAAACACATTTGTATGATAAAACTGAGTAATACGAGTTTTTATTGCATCTCCAATGCCAGAAAATTGTTAGAGCTCATTAAAACGTGCGAGTAATGTTATTTCTGGTAGCTAATTAGCCAGGATTTCTATCTTTTTAACTATTCAAACCCAGAGTTTTGGAAATTTTATATTATGTTTTTGAGCTTAAAGAGAGATAATTAAAGGTAAACTATCGAAAAAAATATTAAAAGTTAAAAATTATTAACGTGACTCCGTGTAGTCGGTGAATTCATTTTGACTTGCGTATTTAACTGTCAGTTGCAGAGATTATAGAGGGAAAATAGTCCCCGTTGTGTTTCGTGATGAAACAATTTATTTCTTAATTAAGAAACCATATGTAAATAATAACTTTTCCCTGGGCTACAACCCTGTCACCTTGGATAGGCTTGCAGAAATGTAGAAAATGTTTTCAAGTACCAGAAACAGTTCAACACATTATATCTGGCTGTAAGACGTTAGCTAATACAGAATATTTAAGTAAACATAATGAAGTTGCAAAAATAATCCACCAAGAACTGGCCTACCAGCACAAATTAATAGATACCAAGACCCCATACTATGAATACCACCCCGAAAAAATGCTTCAAAACAGCTCATTAAAACTTAACTACGATTTGCCAATCCAAACAGATAAAACTATAGTCATTATGATTAAAAACTTTTGGGCTATGTCGCCGCGTCAATGCTTTGGTTGTTCCCAACCTTTCCCGACCGATGCTGGTCGCTTTTTCAAGGGATTATGGAGAGATGGGAATTTAAGATCTTTTATAAAGGTGTCTGTGTCAGGAGGTGGAGGGAGGGGAGCCAGAGGTTGGGGGAGTGGGTTACGGCTTGTTTCTTCTTATTACGGGTTGCCAAGTACGGCTAATTTTAATGCCGGTGTCTCTGTTGAAATTATTCTTATCTTCTTTGGATATTTCAATGGCTTCTATGACGAGTCTCTGTTTAAAACCTTTAACTTTGGCGAGGATTTTGACTTCCTTGAGGTCGATGATGTGACCAAGCGCTGCGTGTTCGGCTACCGCGGACTTTGTTGGTTGCCCCAGTCGAATCGCTCTCTCGTACTCTTCTAGGCGTGTTTTAACCGACCTGCCTGTTTCGCCGATGTAGTTCTTCCCGCAGGTCTGGCAAGGAATTTGGTAAACCCCTTCCACTTGGAGTGGAGTTCTATCCTTGACGGTGTTTAGGAGATGTTTTATCTGTATGTGAGGCGAGAAGATTGTCCTTATCTGGAATTTTCGAAGGATATTTCCTATTACGTCTGTCGTCCCCTTAATGTATGGCAGGAAGGCTTTCTTCTGGTCGCTGAGGTCGTTTATGGATGGGTTCGCGGCTTCTGCGGCGTTGTTTTTCATTTCGTTCTTTTTGATGACTTTATTAAAAGTACGAGAGATAACTCTGTTGTCGAATCTATTTTTTATCAAATCCAGTTTTTAATCATAATGACGAGCACCCGCGAAAGTTTCAACGAAAAACTATAGTCGATAATAGACCAGATAAAATGTTGATTGACAAGAAATATAGAACTTGTTACGTAGCTGATAAGTATTGCTGTGCCACTGTCGCTTAACATCGGAAAGACAATAGCCGGAAAAATAAATAAGTACCAAGAATTGGCAATAGAAATAAAAGGAATATGGAACAGGTGTATATAGCTCCAATTGTCATCTCTGCTACCGGTATCATCCCAAAACATACAAAACAGTTTCAAAATACTCAACCTTCATCCAAATACATACGTCTAACTGCAAAAGGCTGTAATAATTTCAAGCTGCCATATCACGAGAAAATTCCTCAACGCAATAGAACAGTAGAGAGTTACCTTGATGAGAACTTTGCTGTTAAGACTAAAACAACTCAGTGAAAACTGACGAAAATTAAAGAAAATTAGAAGATAATAATAATAAAAATTATGACGATACCAATAATAGTTACTAATCGCCGATAACTTTAAAAATGTGTTACAGCTGAATGCATGGTAAAAACTCACAGGCTAGTAACTGTACAGGTCTGGTTAACAATGCTCAAACACTTATGTAGATAAATGAATGGGATATTTCGTCCATTGAATCGTAGTCTTCCAGATTTTATCTTGCCTTTTTCATGGTTTCTTTTTTTAATTATTGAATTTTCTCTTTTATACTTCATGCTGTGCATTAACAGGAGCTTCGTAGTACTTCTGTAAATATCATTATCCAATCCATTAGCATTAGGCGTATCAAATTCCAAAGATATTGAAATCTAATAAAGAAACCTCAATCCTCCAGCTTTGAATATTAAACTGAACTACAATTTTTTTGTAATTTCAAGGTGTTCATGCTTCTGATAGACTTGTATTGCCTCTATATACTAAATGACAGAATAGAATTTCTTCACTCAACTGTGGATCTTTTTCGCATTCACCGGAGGCGGCACTATTTTCTGAAACTCAATTTTGAAGTGTTATTTAAAAGCTATTTATGAAAATTTTTAATCTCGAGTTGAAAATGAGTTTAAAACCATTTTAAATTTGGGTACTATTTTAAAATTGGGGAATGAAGTCTTACAATTTTCTTTTGTCAATGTAGGCGTGTTGCACTGTAAAATATTCGTCGCGTCTTAATGTGGTTGAAATAGAGGGATATAATTTTCTTAAAAAAAACTTCCACATCAAGAGCCGAGACGGAGGCACGACAAAGGAAATATGGCCTCGAAATAACGGATGCCTTTTTTACGTTCCTTTCCCCCGAGAAAGCGCAAATTTGAGACCTCGCCTCCCCTCGCCGTTGGGTGCGTAGACGCTGGAGAGGTACACGGCGCTAAGGAGACGTTCTGACGACGGCGTCTGACCTCATTTTCTTCAGAAAATATTCTCCCGTAATTGTATGCAAAATGCTGGAGCCTGGACGTGGCTGGGTCCTTCCTCCCCTACCCATTTACCCTTTTCCCTTTCTCCCGTCCCATTCTTCGTCCCTGGGAGATTTGATTGGCTGTTAGGACCGGGAGGGAAAGGTGGTAGGGTTGTGTTGGTGTGGTGAGGAATCTTTCCTCGGAGGGTTCCATTTCCCGACCACGTTCAACGCACGGCCTCGGTGGGCTCACCGTGGTGCCTGAATAGGTTAATCGCATATGGACGGTCCCCTTGAGGGACTGATTCTGGTGTTCTATTCTTAGTAAGAGGAGAGGATGACGGTGTATCCTTTGCGACCTTTCTTCCTTGGCCTTGACACGGAAACCTTATGCCTTGCTCTCGGTGTGTAGTCCTGTTCTACAGGTGATTTCAGATAGCAAATAATGCAATATTGGATGATCATTAACGGTGTTTTCTTTTGAGTTTACTTTACATTGCGAAATAAATCCCACTTTTTATCTCATATCCAAGCAGTAGAGTTCGGATTTTTAACTTTTTTAAAGAATACTCCCCAATGTGAAAATAAACGTGGGTAAGAACAGAGGTTACTTCGCCTATGCAAAAGAAGTAGTTCTTCTAAATCATGATTATAGTTGTCCCTACCTTAAATTATCTATAATGTCCCTCAGGGCATGGCAGATACATATGACGATTGTTTGAATTGAGTGAATCTTTGATGCAAATTAACTTGTTTTTTATTTTCCATGCTAAATAGTTCTCACTATTTCTCACATAAGTTCTCACTTTATTTGTTAATCTTTGTATCACCTAGTGAGAATATTGCAATAGCCAAGGAATGTAGCTGTAAGTTAGTTCAGGCACTTCGTGTCCATAGTAATTGCCGACGCACGTTTTATTTCAAATATTTCTCTCATTTTGTATTTCATTCTGATTTTGTTAAAAGAGAATTCAACAAGAAACTCTTCATGTCCCTAAAATAGCCAGCCATATTTTGGGTTCCCACGTGTATTTTTAAAATGGAATCCAAAAGAAGATGGGAATTGAATTTAATCCATCATTTTGAGCCAGCTGTCCGGCTTTTGGAATCTAGTTGGATATGGTTTAATTATGGCCTTGATATTTTATTTAGATGGTATATTTGTAATCACTAGTACTTTAGTAGAATTTGCAGTGATATTTTGTAATCATGTAAACATAATCTTTTGTACTTTAATGGATGCGATTTTTTTTAGCCAGTGCATATTCATTATTCAATCCCTTATGGACAGAATAATTATCCTATTGTTTATGCAATTTGTTGCTCATTTCTATGAAGGTAATTGTATAAACGTCATACTTGGGAAAGAGGTAAACACATTTTTAAGTTGATCATTACTATGTATAATATAGGGTTAAAATCATGCTCTAGAGAAATGCGGGCGTAAACATAGTAGATGTCTTGTAAAGGCAAAATATAACGATCATTAAAAAACAGTATTGGTGTAGTAACTCTTAGTACTAGCCGTTTAAGATATTGCGTTTGCTATTTTAACGTTTATTGCATGGGTCCTATTTTTAATGGAATTATTGCAAATAAAACAACATGATTCCTTTTCACTTGCGCATTTCTCATTCTCATTTCATATTTAGCAATTTTTCTCGTGGAAATTCAATTTCCTTGAGTTTTTAGGGAGCTCTTTTGATTGATGATACGTTGACATTTTGATAAAGTTCATAGTTCTTCTAATTCCAATTAAACACTTTTTCTACCTCCTAATTCAAACCAGATACTTTTTTGGCATGGACGCCGTATGTGATTAATTTCATATTTCCTTGACTCCGAAGAGATATTAAAGCTGGATTGACTTTTTGTGTGTCATCCACGGAAGCTATATCATGCTGAAGTCATGGTCAAATGCGGCTTTCTTAGAATTTTTTTTTTTCATTTCATAAGTCCAGGCTGACATTCCGTTCAAAAATTTGCTTCGGTTCATTCTTTGCAGTGTAAAAGTTTTTACTGGCAAGTTATAACATTGGTCTTTATTTAAACTTTTATAATTATGTGCTGATAAATTGAATTTTTGAAATAATTACAGCAGCAAAAATGAAAATACAAATTTTATGAATAGCATTATCCCTATACCTTACTTACTATCCTAATCCTTAAATAGGAATCAGGAGTAATGCTATTCAGTAAGAAAGGTTCGTCACATGCTTTCCATGCTGGATTTAAACATTTGAGTTTAACAAAGACGAAAAGATATGTAAAAATGCTCGTGCATACAAGCGCGCGTTTATAATTTTTGTAGCTAAATTGAGAAATATTGAATGGTAAGGATGTAAGTTTGAAAACTGTTTTTTTTATAAATTCTGTCTCCTAAATAAAGCGTCCCATGCACGATTAAAATGCAATTATTAAAATAGAGGCTTTAAACTAAGGGGTCCTTTTTAAAGAGTCCACGTGAACCTTCTGAATTCTTTTCATGCACGTGCTGTCTATACCCTAATTTAAGGATGCAGTAAAACTGTCAGCACCTCTAGGGAAGAGCGAGGGCATAGCCCATCAGGCATTTGATTTTATGGAATTTCACACGATCCAGGCCGAGGGTCTACGTGCTCCTTTTTCCCTTCCCACCTGTGGCCTCCCACGGAGCTATGGAACTCAGTAAACTATACGGCCTGGATTTCAATGAGGGTGCACAGGCTATCAAGGAGGAGCCCTTAGGTCAATCACTCCACCCTTCGCCACCGTTCTTACCTGCCGTTATCACATATTGATTTTGATGATAATAGCATGGAAAGAGGGGTTGAAACTAAACCATCCGATAGACGTAATACATGACCTACCGCGTTCGGATACAATTCATCTGTCAGGTTAGATAATGAATTTTTGGTGTAGGCTTAGGAGATAACACATAAAACTAATCATTTCATTTACACTTGTGTATATTTTTCTTTTTAGACAACATTTCCGTGTATCATTGCACTTTCATGCAACAAAAATTGAACATGCAATATTTTTTTAAAATATATAACTTGTTGAAAACATTTACAGGCTGCTTCTTTGCAACTCAGCTAGGTAATACCATTAACAAAGGTAAAATATTTCTCAGTCAGGCAAAATATTCAGACTCATGTTGTCTTTTATATCATTCCACAGATTAGTTTCGTCTATCAGAGAGCTAACACGCCTAACCGTTGTCCTTCAGTAATATTTTGAGCAATTCAAGACGACGCTAAATCAATTTTAGATTTTGGGGATTCCCTTTTTATCTCCCTAACCTTGCCAGTTATATTCTTACTGTTCACGTATGCATTTCATTGTATTACTCTTGTTGGCTCAGCTCCAGCTAAGTTTTCGTATTTTATTGTTTACGAGGATCTTAGAAATAAGCGGATTTACTGATAGTTTCAATGCTCATAGTTTGTAATCTATAAACTATTTTCGGTGTAATTTGATATTTCGGGCGTGAATCCATGGAAAAAACTCAACGTAATGAAATGGAAAAACTTTATAATTCCACGTAAATTTAGTACTCGGCGACCTAGGTTTTTGGTGTTACGTCATAAGATGATGACGGGCCACGTCGAAACCAATATCGAAAGGTATTAAAATTATGTATAATTTAAAATTTTTTTCATATTTCAATATATTTTTGGTGTATATGTGGCAGAAAGTAGCCGTAGTAACTTGGCAGAGCTTACAATCGGATCATAAGTCCTAGCTCTTCCTCCGACTTTGTGATTTGCTTAGCTTCACAGTTATACATTATGATTGTTGACAAAATGTTCTCTGTTGCTGTGTTACAGAAAAGAGGGATTAGAATTTCATCAGGACCGAGCCACAAATGTTAACACGTGATATTTCATCGTTTGCCTTTGCTATGATAAGCCTCAATTTGTATCCTACATTCGTTTTCTATTCGTCGCTGCGACTTCGCCCCTACTACGTAAGAGCATAATTTATTAGTCCAATACACGTAAAAAAAAATGATCTTGTGACGCTGTTGTTCAGTATTAGTTATCAGTAATCAGCGTCTATTTTCAACCATTTTTTTTTTAGTTTATTATTAATTACAACTTCCTAATGGTATTTATATGCAAATGTGTTTTAAAGGTTTTCTTTCTTCAGTATTCAACCCTTTCTTGCCGGAGCCTACAATTGGAAAAGTTTTTCCGAGCTACGAGTAGAATGAAAATATTTTAAACCTCTCTGTTCGGAGCTCAATTTTTGGGGTGGAGTATATCTTCGTCCCTCAGATTTGGGACCCATGTCAACGGGACGCCCGTCCCTTACCCGGCCGCTGGATTACACCCTTTAACCCTACCATAGCACGAATCCACGGTCAATTTATAGCGTTACCGGTGTTTTTTTTTTCAACCAAACGTTTCATTTGATTTGCAACTTTTTACTGTTCCAAAGGAATTACTAACACTTTTTCAAGCACAGTGGAAATTTAAACGGATTTCAAGTATTTATAACAACAAAGTTAGCAAATAAAAGGTAACAAGGCCATGAGTCCGGAAGTCCGTTATATTCAACGCTAGAATTTAGTTTAAAAACTGCTTCATCACCGAACAAAACGAATAATTCATTTCAATGTATATAAAATTGTAGTATACAGCAAATTATATCATTTAAAAAATTATTGACAATATAACGACTTTGCAACGGATTCCTGCGGTGAGAATGATCATAAATGAGTGGGAGGGTCGAGCTAAATTAAAGAGGAGTGGCTCTAAGGACTCGCTGAGATGGGTGTCAGGGCGGGCCTGAATGCATCACGCAATTGCTACCTCAATGGTCACTTCCCTTCCCTCGCGTCGGCCAGAGCCGACGTCCGGTCGTTTGCGTTGAAAACTTTACGACAGCTATACGCGACGTTAGGTGTTCTGCGATTGAAAATGTCCGTCGGCTCCACCCGACGTCCGGCGCAAAAGAGCCAGTAGATATTATTTTTTTGGTTATGTTCACAATAGAAGAATCTTGTTATTTTGTTATTATTTCATCACTCCTCCAGGCTTATTTAAGCATGACATATTCTAATAGCATTTTTGTATCTAATTT
Source organism: Ischnura elegans (assembly GCF_921293095.1). NCBI lineage: Eukaryota > Metazoa > Arthropoda > Insecta > Odonata > Coenagrionidae > Ischnura > Ischnura elegans. The sequence continues at coordinate 46,691,472 of NC_060259.1, forward strand.
TAAATGTTTTTCTTATTTTATTTTCACAATTAATTTTATATGATGCTCATTTTATGGAATGTTAAAACACCTTAAGCACATCACCATTTTTAAATTGCTACATTGGTGCTCTAATGGGCATTGTAGCCAGAGCTAATAAATATTTTTATTATTATAACCACGTATATCTCATCACATACATTAGCACAAGACCTACTTTAGCGTAATTTACACATTTTTACCATCACTCGTTAAGGTAAAACTGACACTGAGCACATCTTAATAATGAAATCACTGTTGAATAATTAAACAAAACTTGTGACGCGCACGCATCTAAATATGCTGAAGAAGGTTCCATATTGTCATGCTTGGTGTCATTAAAATATTTAGAAAAATATCATATTTCCGGGGAGCTAATTTTGTGTTATGTCTACTTAAGATTCATAGAATTAAGAAGAAATGTTGCGTAGATACGTAAACATAGTTGTGCTTTTACGCGATGCGATTTTGGATGCTGAACTTCGGCGTTCTGAGCTTTATCGCTGATACGTTCCTCTCTGTCAAATTTCGTGCGGTGACGATGAGACCAAATGACGCATGAAATAATAACTTCTACTGCGTTATCGCAGCCAATTTATTCTCCATAACATTCCAAAACAATGCTCACAAATTAATTACCAAAGGCACTTCTTATCTGCGATAAGTATTTAGAAATGGGCATAAATATATTTGTATGCTCTACTGCTCCTCACAATAAGTTCACCACGTCTGAATTTTATCAGATGAATTGTGGCGGCAACCGTTATCAGGTTGTAAAGAAGTATTTTTAGGGACTTTTAAGAGTATCAACACTCTTTATTCATTCATTAGTTTGCATTTTATAATTAATGAACCATCAATTGATCTTATAATTATTCCCAAACTAATCTGGAATACAATTGGGATCAGAATTTGGCTAGCATTGCTGATGGCTTTTTATCATTCAGTTTCGTTGCAATAGAAATGTGATGATAAAAGCCATTAGCTGTGCTGGCTGAAAATCATCGGAAGCCATAACGATGAAGAAATGTGGAATATTCATGGATGCATCGCGCAAATGGGAAACCTGGAAAGCAGCACTGGTGATAATTAATAGTAGCGGACGTAACTTAGTAGAAATCCTTAATATTGGGTATTGAATAACTTGGCTATTTCCACGCTGTGATTTAATGTGACCGACCATGGGTTCGTTACAGCGTAGCATTATTAAGGTATAGCTTGTATTGGGGAATTTCCTCCATACCCTTCGCCTTGATAATGGCAGGTAGGTATTTGGAGGAGGCTAGCGACAGCTTAGGTTATTTGCGTCATGAGGGAAGGATGGAGAGAGGGAATTAAGGAAGTACGGAAGGGTGGAGAGAAACCCGACGTCGGCATTAGCCTACTCTTAACGAAAGGCGCCAAGGGGGCCACGGCATAACGTCCCATCTGACGGACGGAGTGTTGCGCAGCATTCAATTTATTCTCTGAAAATTCTCTGCCAACGCCGGGATTTGAACCCGAGCCCACGGGGTGGGAAGCCAACACACTAGTCACCACACCAAGCCGATCTCCCCTTGACAATGCATCGCTGTAACGAAACCATAGTAGGTCACAATATATAGCCATGTGGAAATGGCCAAGTTTTTATTTCTTCAATTCCAACAGCAATGGTAGGTTGGGTTTTACAGTAAGAAATCGGTACCATGAGTAAACCAAACGGAAAGGTGTGAAATTATAGAACGGCTCGTGAAATATATTTTCATGAGACGTCATTAGCTGGGGACAAAGAACTATTTACACAGTTTCAAGCTTGAAAAAAACTCTCCGAAAGTCCAGAAGAAATGATACGCCCTTTAATGAGACCAATCTAACTCTCATAGCATATACTTTAAACTATTGTCCGTAACAAAAGTATAGAGGCTCGAGGTTGAACGCTAATAAAAACCATACCTTTTCCGCAATTTCAATAGCTTTGGTACAATAATTTTCTTGTTATATTACACGTAGATTAATATTGGTGAAAACTCTTTAACTTGATAGTTATATATAGATATTAGTGCCTCGACCAACAAATAACCGGTTTATTTTAAACCCTTCAAATTAAACATCAACTTTATGCATCGGCCGAAGTTAAACGCGCAAAGGCAAACTTTGCCAAATTTATATATGTCTTAATGCAATTTTATTTCGGCATTAATATAAATCTTTATTTGTCTCGTGCAATGAAAACAATTTATATTGTATTATTTATGAAACAATATTTTCTAAGCTACGGTTGCCCATACCAGATAAATTTTGAGACCTTTGTCGTTGTCATTGAAATTATTGTCTTCCGTATCTTTGTGCGTACAAACATACGTACTTTGATACGTACATCAAGTTTTCACAAATAAGCGTTGATTTATAAAGTTTTGCAAGTCGTGACAAGGAAAATCCAAGCTCTTCCCCAACACCGCGGAAAAAAAGTTCCTGGAAAAAGGACTGTCACCAACCATTTACCAACCAACCATTTTTATCGATTGGTGCTCTTTACCTCGAGTAAAAAATAATTATCGTTACAAAAGCAACGCTTATTTGTGAATATTTTATTACTTATGTACATATATACGGAAGACAAGCCAATACAACAGTGTCAACATTCACCTCGTACGGTAACCCGATGTTTACAAAATATTATTTCATTAATATATACAATAAAATTTGCTGTAATTGCAGGAGTCGAATGAAACTTAATATAACCGAAAGAGCCTTACTTCGAAGCATATAAATTTGTTGACGTTAGTAATGCACTTTTAACGTTGGCCAATGTTTAAAACTGAGCCCTCTTGCACACACACCGATTTTGGACGGCCGGTAAAATATCGGCCGATATTTTACCGGCGAAGCGATGCTTGCACACACGCCGGATTTTTACCGGTCAAACGATAAGCTGCTATGTTTTTGAGCCGGCACCGGCGATCCACAGTGACAATGGCCGGCAGCCAACCGGCATTTTGCCGGTGCCGGCGCGTGATCGGCATGTGTGCAAGCTCTCATTCCCTCCCACTGTTCACCATTGGAATGTGGACGGCCGATATTTTACCGGCCGTCCAAAATCGGTGTGTGTGCAAGGAACCTGAGGTTAACTTAGATAGGCTAAAAAGCCGGCACTTTTTATAGTTTATGAATAATATCTATGTTTCTTTGGTAGAGTAAAAGTTTTCAACCATAGTAGTCAACGTTCATTATAACAAGGAAATTAATTCTACCAATATCATGAAGATACCTTAGCTTTTCCCATGCAGATGACTTCTTAAGCAATCGTGCTGCCTCCGAGACCATAGCGAATGACTGCTTATACCGTCACGGGGCCTATGTCGGATCTTTCGATTCCCCCACATTGTCACCGCTGGGTAGGGTTCTCTTTTCGGCCCGCAGTCATCAATTGAGCCCCTAGCGTCGCTAAGGAAGCAGTCGTTCTTGGCGAATTAATACATATACATAATATAATATAAGCTATGGCGAATTACTGCTTAAGAAGTCAAGAATCTTTATAAGAAAATTATTTTTTCGCGTAAATATGACTATATGACATAATTGTACAGTGATCAGTCTTTTAAACATGAAATTAGAATAATAATAGATTTTTCATTGAATATGAACTCAAAATTTACCCCTACACTGAAATTGTTAAAGGGTATGGTTTTTATAAGCGTTCAAAGCGAGAAACTATCCGTTGGGATATACCTGATCCTGCGTTTCTTGGTTATATTGGTGAACTTTGGTCAAATTCATTCCCACCTAACTTGCTTTCAGGTTATATCAATCTATTTTATGTATTTTCTATATTTGAACGATTTTTTCTTGAGGTTATGTAATGATATCTCTGTAATATTGATTCAGAGAGTAAATGATGATATTCTTTGGTCGAGAGAGAGAGGTTCTTTTCCGGATAAAATTCAAATGTTTTTCAAAATACATTTATTTATGTTCTTTCATGTAAGACGCATCATTGTCTGATGCCATTATGCCATAAATAATGTATAACTACCAATATATTTCTGTTTTGAAAATGTACTTCAAATGTTTTAAATTTTCGGTGGCCCAATTTAATAAGGTAGTGGACAGAGTATTCTTTACTCTATGTCAAGATTCATGGATGATGTAGCATGGATGACTTTCTATCTGTTGGGAAATATCTGATTAACCCTGCGTATAATGGTTATCGTGTTGAAATTTGGTCGACTTCATTCCCACCTAACATGCCTTAACCCTTACACGCTCAAGGTTCTGATAAATCGGCTTTCAGTTATCACTTTAAAACGCTCAAGGTGCCGATATGTCGGCTCCGTGTTTCATACCATTTAAAAATGTTTGTTTGCAATATTTTCAGTTAGTTTCACTTTTGTACTGATGTTTCTATAAACGTTTATCTCTCCCGATGGAATGGTATTCTTTTTACTCTATTTTCTGTTCTTTATAAACAAAAGAATGTAAAAAATTGATATTTGCTTACGTAACACCTAATGCGTTCTTAAATCGCGCTAAAATAAAATTGCCATGAGAGCGAAAGGGTTAAGGTTATATTAACCTATGACATATGTTATTTGTCATTTATTATTATTTACGTCGTGGTATATTTAAACGTTTTTTCTTGAGGTTACCTATTAATATCACCTTAACTACATGTAGTTTATGTATTTATAATTGTTACCATAATATTAGGGTATTTGGTAATTATTATTGCGAGCTAATTCGGCTCTGAGTTATTGCAATTTTTATGTGTAATATATAAAGGCATAAAACCCTCCGTCTTATTGTATTCGTATATAGTTTATAGAGTTACGTCGAGGAATGAACGAATATTACGAATTGAACTATGCAAGTTCTCTGCGTCTTTTCGAAGAAATGATTTCGTAATCTAACGACCTTGAGAAGCAGTAACCAGAGGAAATTTTACCTGATCCCCTCGTTAGTCGATAAAATCATGAAAATTATTGGAAAGTGACATTGATGCCAGCAAATATTTGCTCAATAGAATGTTTATGCCTAAAAATATTTCACATTGTGAGTAACAATGGATTTATAAGCAAGGATCAGTAAGTTTAATACCTTCGACCCAAGTGCTCAAAGTTCAAACCTTAAGGTGTGGATCGGGTCAGTGTGGTGGCTTGAGTGTTGGCTTCCCATATCGTGGTATAGGGCTCAATCCCGGGGGTGGCAGATAGTTTTCAGAGACTGTCCGATCCCTGCTTGAATGTTGCATGGAGAACATTTCAAGCGCAACACTCCGTCTGTCGGATGGGATGTTGAGTCGTGGTCCACTTGGTGCTTTTTGAAAGGAGCAGGTGAACGCGGACGCCGGGTTTTTCTCCATCCTTCCTTCCATACCCTCCCTTCAGGGCGCTTATGACCACAGACGTCGTTTGCCTCCTTCAAATTCCTTACCATACCATTGTTAGTATCGTGAGCCTCTCAGCGACCAAGCTTCCTCTAGAAACTGCTGGGTAAAATTGTACTTTTTTTTACAAAATGTTACTATCATTTTTGAAGTGCAGACACCAACCCAAGTAGATTATTAAATAAACGTTCTTTATATAGTGCAACAGCCACGATTTGATAAGCAGAAGCGCTCTCACGGCGAAGGACTATTAAAGCAGCTTCCTCCCTGGTCGTCTCCAGCTATAGCCTAAAACGCCTTTCGGCACGAACTTAATAGTCCGAATGCCATAAACAGCCGCGCCCTCGGCGCCTGCCTGCCCCAGTGCCGTCCTTACGCCTTCTCCTCCGGCCCCGCTCCCTCCCTTCCACGGAGAATGCGAAAGCGACCGGCTTGGATTTGGGCTGAAGGGGTCTTTCGTCCAATGTTCCCTAAGGGAGTCTTCATTAACTTCAAAATAAATCAATATTCCTCCCACTCAAGACGTCTTAGAGCGTTCATTGTGCGAACAAGCTAATGACTTGGGGAGGGAAGGTATTTTGGAAAGAAAAGGAGAAATGAGTATCCATCGGTGAGCTTCAAATGTTTTTTAGATTGGGTATCACTAAAGGGCTTCATGACGCGAATGCGAATATTTGCCATCTCATTGCTTGAAGTTTTTTAATGTGGAGGTTTGGTTAAAAAACTATCAAATATTTAGAGCGAATTGATAAATAACCCACAGAATCTAAAACTCGTGCGATAAATACAAAAGATATGAAGTAACGAACATTGTAATTTGCAAAAATCCAGAAGTCCTACCGGTTTTGGAGGAGTAAGGATGCTTTACAGGCATTTCTATCCATCATAAATGCATGTATTTCGATATGCTGTTTGTGGCGAACTCTATTTTTGATAAATAGACGATCATCCGGCAATTTCACTAGGTATCATATTTGCCCTTAAATTCAGCTAAAAACTACTCTCTGTTTCCGACATACTTCGTCACCTACCTTTGCAGTGAAGTGTTCGACATACCTACTATAGGGAAAAGTTTCCCTAATGTATCTACTTTCATGACGCCAAAAATGGCATTGAAATGCTCAATATTTACCTAAGTAAGTAGGCTTAGCGCAAGGCCGGTGATCTTGATTTTTCATTAAAATTGGGCATATATAAATAATATGCCCTATTTTAATGAAAAATGAGGATTTCAAATAACTTTATAACATAGGGATTATTCTTTATTTAAATTATTCTGTATCCTACGATTTTGCGAATTCAATTGAGTCCAAATTGAGAACACGACTCTAGTGTTTCATGCAAGCGCATTTAGTAAGCAAGGGAAATTGTCTAAAACTCTGATATTTGAGCAACCTCATCCCATCAAAAATCCTTGCATCGTTCGCTAACGTAGTGTTGAATCCATCAAAATAGATTATGGGTTTATGAGAGAATCTTAAACCAATTCAGAGAATACGTAGATTACCTTTTCCACGCGCAGTTATCACGTCGAGAATTTCAATTGCAGGATTAAAGAGATTAGGAGCATCTAGTTCCGCAGGGATAGTATTATGATTCATGTAATATAACTGCCTCAACTCGTTTACTTGATAAGACTCAGAATTACATCTCCTGAGAGGTTTAAGAACTAGCCTGAGGATTTAATGAAATTACATCTCACTAGGTGAAGCTTAAAGGGAGTTCAGGTGTCAGCATTGAGTCTGTTTCCATTTCTTTGCGAAGGAATTCCTTATCAAATCCATAAACGTTTGTGCTCAATATGGATCAAATTGATTTAATAAAGTTCTTGGATTTGAATTCTTGGTTTAAGGAATTTATCCGAGAATGAATGGTTTTTTTGCTTATTTGCTTTAAGTATAGATTGCGATGTTGTTATGAAATTATTATAATTTTTATTAAATTTTTAATGAAAATGTAAAAAAGATTATTTATTTTCAAATTCTAATATACCAACCACTGGGAAAAGTAGAATATGTAATAGGAAAGATCGTAATAAAAAAATTTCAGATCATTTTTTAGTAATCATAAAAGATTTTACAGCAAAATTCTTTAAAAGACAGGAGCATTTAATTTTCGTGGAATTTGTATTAAACGTGGAACATGTATGCAACTTTGCACACGTATTGAATAGGCACACAAGAAATCATTTCTATCTTGCTTGGGATTTATTTTCTTTTAAACTGTCAGTAACTTTTTTACTACTGCTTATATCAAAATTCCGTATTGTTTTCGAAACCAAACATATTTTGTTGAATAGAATCTAACTTCATACAGTGATGACTCTTAGTTCACTATTTATTTAAAAACAAGCCGCAGATGATCAATTACTGGATTGTTAGTACAATCTTAAGATACATTCTTGTACAATTATTAGTAAAAAGTGAAAATTATAAGACTTCTCCGAAAATTTTGATGTATTCTAAGTCGTTTGAGGAAAAAGATTTTGGAGGCGCTTTTTTCCTTTAAATTTTTGCAAATATTGCTTTAAATTGAGTGTTTACTTGATAAATTGTATAATACTCTTCATAATTTTAGAATGGCGCAAGCTTAAGCAATATGTAGATGGATTGATGAGGAATAAAATGCGCACAGTTCACCGCAACGTTTCAATAGAAGTTTTTTCTTCTCGGTCCCTCATGCATTCTTCATAGGCCTTCACCTCCATTATAAGTTGCTTCAACAGCATGGGAGTGTCTTAAGCGATGCAGGTTTGCTCACTTCCCAAAATTATCGAACCACTACAGAACTCCTCACGATGGGAAAAGTTTGTCTTCAATAACTCCGCTAAAGTTCGTCCATGGCGCTGTAGCTTACAAAACATCGGGCCTTTAACGGTAGTGGACGTTATCTTTTCTTACGTAATATGCTCTCAATAATAAATAGTTGAAGGCAGAAAGGATTTTATATTAATAATTAGCTAATTCCACGGTGAAAGGATTAAAACCTTTCCATTTTTGTCTAGCTACAAGTTTAAAAGCTTATAATTATTGGTAAATTCACATTGGTGATAATTTTGATGTGGATAATTCAAAATCACTGCGAACGCTTATCTTTAAAGTCTGAAAGTTCTGATTGGCATAAAATATTTTAATAGATTTAATTTATAAACTGCCCTTATGACTATACTTTGATCCATGTACCATAAAAGTCATCAAAATTGCGTTTTCATTTATTTTTAGAATTTGTGCTAAACAACTTGAATAGTTTTATGCCAAGTCAAACTTTTGCTGACGGAAACTTTTTCCTATATTTTAAAACAAGCGCTTTTTGATAAAATCTTTATTTTTATAACATATTCGTTATGTCTTTCAATGCAGTTCGCTCAAATTTATACCGAATAAAATACTAATTTACCTCACTTATTTGGTAAAATCATTTTATAGATTTTGGCAACTTTCACCTCTAAAATTATATGTTTTTCGTATACGTGGAATAGAAATTTCCATTGTTTCAAATTTGGTAGCAAAATCTACAATTTAGGAGCTAGATTTGCTTTTACAAGCAATTCAAAATATTTTTACCTTCTAGATTCTTACTTGGCAGAAAGGCCGATCTGAAGATAGAAATTCTCATCAAACTAAGCGAATTTAACCTGATTTAAAAGTTTCGCGACGGATGACGATAGATATCCTTAATGTAACTTGGGACATCAAAGTAAGACCTTTTGCTCTATTTCAAGGCAAAAGCCTTCAATCAAATCTCACCTAGTGTGCGTTGTATTACCTATGCTGTACTAATACCATATTCTCTTATCAGGTCAGTGCGAGTTGAACATTGTGCATATTGATTTATAATTGTTACAAATGAATGAAAACCATGACCACGTATTTTGATATTTTAACAATAATAAATAGAGTAATAAATAAAATAAAAAATAAAAATAATAATAAAAAATAAAGTTACATAGATAATGCAACCAAAAAATGTATCTCGTTGGATTTTTAAATGAATTTTTTAGTTGCGACCAGCTAATAATCTTCCAATTCAACGGTGCCATTGAAAATTTTTCCCGTTAACGCCCAAGCTAGATGGTATGTCCTCCATAGTTACCCATATGTTTGAAGCCTTGATCTTATCTCCTACCTACACCTTTAGGACAATGGCAAACCTTCTTCGTATTGCCTATTCATGGAAAGATATAGGGCATTCTCCCGTTCACAAGCGTTTATTTTTTTTTCTACCACCCACAGACATTCTTGTTCCATCTTCCAGTACAGCAAACTCTCTTATACATTTCACCATCTCTACTAGTGTGAGACTGGAAAGCGATTCCTGTTTTGCTTATTTTCCCCGCTTGTGTTAGCACTTGTTCCGTTCGTGTTTTTATGCTCCTTCCGAGTCGTTTCCCCAACTTCGATCAGTCCTACCCCCCTTCCTTGGATTCGGCGTAACCTACCACCACCAAAACAGGCGGCCGTACCCATTTTGCCAAGGAAAAACTTCCTCAAATCAACACGCCCACCTCCTGCCCTCAATACCCCTTAGGAAAAGGGTGAGGACTTCATTTTTAATGTCAAGATACCCGAAAATTCTCGTGATACCGAAGTTTTGTCGGGGGAAAAGGGATTGCCGAGATAATCTACGTGAGGGTTCAGCTGTCACGGTACATTGAATGCCACGCTATTCCAACTTTGCCGACAACGCTTGTTGCCCATTTTTCCTTTCGGGGAGGAAAATCTTAATCCTCGTGGGGCGTGATATATTAAAGCGAGCATTTACGTGCGGATTCATACACGGGAACGCGAATGGTCCGATTTCCCATTTCGATCAGATAGTTTGGGGTTAAATGCCTTCGCGCATTTTCCCAATTGGTTACAGGGGTATTTGTTTTGCTTTGATATTCTCAAACAACATGGGCGGAATGTGTAAGCTTGGAAAGGGTGCATAGTTAAGTGTTACCGCGTGGATGGAATAGGTACAATATATAGAATTCTCGTGACATGGTTTTTGTAGGCAAACTCATCCGAAACGGCTGGACCGATTCCTATGAAATTTGGTGCGTATGTTCATTAGGACGGAGAATATGTTAAAAATTATTTTTCATTCTTCTCCAGGGCCCATGAGGCCTAGGAAGGGGCCCTGAGTCATTTCCATAAGAAATACATATAAAGTTCGTTTTTAATGACTGCAGACCTTTTTTATTTTGCATATTTAAAATAGTGATAATGGTCACTTTAAGTTGAGGCATATACCATTGGAAAGAAAAAAAATACACATTCTTATTGCTGCAACCAAAATTCATTTTATTCGTTATTTACGGTGTATTTAGAAGAAAAAATACAAAAAAGCTTAAATTTTAGCGTTTTTGGCTTACTGTCCCCTTGACGACCGTCAGTATTGTTTATGTCGTTTGAAATATCTTTCTGTCACCATAAATTATGAATGGCGTGTTCCAAGGAGATGTATTACTACTACGAGTCCCTATTATTCCGACAGATGTGCCAATTGAATACAAACGGGTTCAATTTCCAATTAGATTGACATTCGCAATGACTAGTCTCAAGGCCAAACGATGTCTTTTTGTGGCTTTGAGGCACACCGTGTTCTTCATACGGACAATTATGCGTGGTATATTCACGCGTGGGCAAACAATCCAGTTTGTTTCTTTGGCTAATATAGATTTACTAAAAATATCGTACACTCCATTGAACTAAGAGGCTGATAATGTTTTTTAATAGTAATAATGTGTGATAGAGATATAATTTGAAATTTATTGATTACTAGCAGGCCGCCCGGTGTTGCTCGGGAAGTTTAGTACCCAGAGAAGTGGGAAACTTGGAACTGGGAATTCATGGTCTTATGGCAGGATTTTTAGGTAAAAGATCAAAGCAAATCTGATGATGGTATACACATATAACTGCAAACAATTTCTGTATATCCCGCACGGAATGAACTTACGCATACCCAAGAAAAGCTTTTTGCACCATGAGTATTAATAGGTAAGAGTAGAATCCTTTTAGTTATTTTTTACCAGACCGTGTCAAGGATTTTGTCCATCCAGCAGGATTAGTTACCACAGAAGTCGCATAACGTGAGGTAATAAAATGGTAATAAAACAAGGACACAAATAACGCGTCGGACAAAACCAAAAGTAGCACTACGTGATTAAGGAGCATGAAATGCACCTACGAACTAACTTTGGTTGACAAACATACAAACTCTTTGATATATATTAAAGATAATAAAAGTACAATGAATTTAAAAAAGAATGTTTACAATTTTTTACATGTCAACATCGTTCACAGCATCTTCCTCTTTCACTCTTGTACCACATCCCCACACACTTACAATAAAATAGTTATATTTTATTTGACCGCCAAAATACATTCTAGAAATCATTAATATGGCAAAAAACGTTTGCCAGGTCAGCTAGTATATGCGATCCTATTACATGGTTGGATATTATTACACTTGCAAGGAACTGCTCATCACCCGTACACATTCTATTACTTTTCTCTGAATTTATGGTCTATATCGCTTCTAACGCTATTTTCCCGTTTTTAATAAGTGCCCTTATAAGCCGTTTTGCTCATCTAATCCAATCTCCAAGAGTATCTTTGAATATAGCATATCTCAAAAGAAAGGAATTAAAAGTTGAACTACCTACCAAGGCTGCATGGCGCGCAGCAACTTCAGTCATTAACTTGATTGCGTTTGCCTACGGTGCTTACCGGAAATTCCCAGTTTGTCGCTTGTAAACTATTTTGGCTACAAAGTTAACAGCGCGAATAGTCTTAATTACGTAAAGGTAGTTGTATCAACAGTACGTGCCGCTGTAATTCTTGGTTTCTGCGGAAATAGAAAACAAATAATTACTAAACAGTTAATAAACACGGAGCATAAATCTATTTACCTTCAATTGAGGAAAAAATAAGACGAAATAGTATTTAAAATGTATGCATTGTGTTTATCTTTGTGAATGTAACTTAACCCACAATTCCTAGGGGCAGCAAATATATTTTGGTTGAGTGGGTAGCAAAGACAACTGTGTCTTTAAACAGCTATTCTTATCCATTCAAAATATGCATGCCATCACTCGTTTTAGTTACAAAGCCAACCTCTTTTGCCTAAGATTTATCAAGATTGAGATAAATATTCTTCGTTTTTTAAGCCAGATAATTATTCACCATTATAAGATACAATAAGGTTTTTATTTGGAAATTATGATTATGTGATAGCGTATGATTGTTCAACGTTGTCGTAGTTTGGCTAAGAAATGATTCTTCTCAGTTGATTTCAAGAAGTCATTTAAACGCACCAATATTTCCTGTAGTCAACATCCCTAATTTATTTCACAATAAGAAATAGATTAATTTTGCTTCATATTTATCAAATAATAAAGTAATTTATAGGAGTTAACTGCAAAAACCGTAATATTCTGATTAGTTGAGAATAAGGAGATATTATGTTCCTTACTACTGCAATGGATACTAAAGAAAATTGAACATCGTAGAAAATATTTTCTATGCATAAGCTCCGATATGCCTTATTAAAGACTCTCTGGTTAATTTTCATTATTTAACGTGTGAGAAAATGTGCTGAGTACATTCCTTGTCCCGCATTTCCTTGTTCCTCATAACCCTCCTTTGTAATGTAGTGAATGAAGGATAGCCTTAAGGCGTTCATTTCACTGTAAAACAAGGCCCTGGTGCGTTAGAAATCAATACAGGATAATTAAAGTGGGAAAATTACCCTTCTATTCATTTTCAGAGGAATTTATCTGGTTTAGTTAATGTATTCTCCTTATATACGAAATTACTCCTTGCACCATATTGCTTCTAGCGTATTTCATACGTGATTATTGTTATTATCATCATTATTATTATTATTATTTTCATTTTTCCCTCTTGCTATCTTACAAGGATTTTTCACAGTGAACGGACCAAGTCAAGTTCAGCTGTGTTTTGTTATTACTTCCGTTATTATTCTATTGAAAGAACCGTCGGACAATATGACAGGTGTCCAGGATGACTAATTTTTGTATTTTTGGTCGAGTTTTCTCCAAGTTTAGCCTTTGTAGCTGGTGTAGAACTTCGCACGGTGTGATTCCTGTTGTTGTTATCACTATTGGGCATATATCTACTGACTGCATCTTCCACAAGGCTTTGATCGCTGCTGCAAGTTCTGCATATTTGTTAATTTTGGTGGATTGTGCTTTCTGTACATTATGGCTTAAGGGAATTGTCACGTATATGAGGGTAGTGTGCCGTTTTATTATGTCTATTATAACTATGTCCGGTCTATTGTTTTTAATTGCTCGGTCAGTTTTTATTTTTGCATTCCAGTATAATTTGCACTCATCGTTTTCCATAACATCAGGGGGATGGTATTTGTAGTGTGGTTCATCGGTGTCCAGGATTCTATTTTTTCTTGCCAGTTCTTGGTAAATGATTTTGGCTACATTGTCATGTCTACTGGTGTATTCATTTGCAGCTAGGGCCGTGCAACTTCCCATAATATGCTCTATTGTCTCAGATTGGTTCTTGCATCTTCTGCACTGATCGCTGGTAACGTTTTCTTTTAATTTATTATTATTATTCTTTATTCCACAAGATTTACTTGGAGGTCTGCCAGCGTCGGGCCTTGCCAAGACGCTGCCTCAAGTTACAATTCATTTAAAAACAATCTAACTGTTCTACATGTATCCAGTACTACAGATTTTTGAATGTTATATATTGTGTTTCTTTTAATTTTTAATTTTTCAATTCCAAAATTGAGTGATGAATGTATTATTCCTGTTGATGATATTACTATGGGGATGATGGTGACCACGTCCTGTTTCCAGATAGTTTTTATTTGCCTTGCGAGGTCTTGATATTTTTGTTTCTTTTCCTCGTATTTCTTCTTAAGGTTGTGGTCAGCCGGAACTGCTATTTCAATTATAAAGGTCTGCTTTTCTTTTTTTTTAATCCAGATTATGTCCGGTCTGTTATGCTGGACAGGTTTGTCTGTGTAAATTGTGTTGTCCCAGTATAATTTGTAATTTTCATTTTCTAGCACTGTAACAGGGGTGAAAAGGTAATATGGTTCATGATCCACTTTTAATCCGGTAACATACGCTATTTCTAAATAAATAATTTTGCATACATTATTGTGTCTTTTGGTGTATTCATTACCTACTAGATTCGTACATTCGCTAATTATGTGTTCTATCGTCTCACTCTTTGCATTACATTTGCGACATAAGTCATTTAATACGCTTCCGTCTTTGATTATATATTTCCTATAATTCTTCGTACCAATTACTCTGTCCTGAATGGCTACCATTGTCCCCTCCGTTTCCTTATATAGCTCACCTCTTTGTAACCAGGCATTTGATAGTGAGGTGTCTACGCATTCCTGATGAAGAAATTTGTGATGTATGCCATGTACTTGCTTGCTTCTCCATGTGTCTTCTAGCTCCTCTATTTTTTCTTCATCTATTGAATTGTCTCTGACATTAAGCTGGAGTGGTGTTGCTTTATCATCATTTTTTACGACTGACTTATAGAGGTTAGTCGTCTCGCCTTTCTGGAAAAAGTAATTTCGAAATTTATCTATAATTCTGTAATGTAGGCTTTTAATGCGTATTAAACCTCTACCACCATTTTTTCTTTTAATGTATAACCTTTCGACAGCAGCATTTGGATGATGTGATTTGTAATTTGTTAATGCTTTCCTTGTCAATCTATCTAGGTCTTCTAAATCCGTATTAGTCCAATGAATTACACCAAATGTATACGTTAAAGTTGGAACAGCAAATGTATTTATGGCTTTTGTTGTATTCCTGCTATTTAACTGCGTTTTAAGTATAAGTTGAAGCCTATTTTTATATTCTCTTGTGACTTTTTCCTTAATTTCTTTCTGTGGGATTTGAGTGTTCTGCAGTATGCCAAGATATTTATATTTTTCATGTTCTTCCATGTTTTCGATTTTTCCGCTATCTAAAAGAATATCTTGCCCTTTAACGTATCTCCCTTTATTAATTTCTAATTTTCTGCATTTATCTATTCCAAACTTCATACATATGTCATTACTAAAGCTCTCCGTTAATTTCAACATATAATTTAACTCCTTCTGATTGTGGGCATATAGCTTTAGATCATCCATGTAGAACAGATGATTAATCATATGTGTCTGATTTCTATCAATTTTTAATTTGAATCCATATTTTGTTGAATTTAATATATTTGATAATGGGTTGACAGCTAGGCAGAACCATAATGGGCTCAGTGAATCCCCTTGAAATATTCCTTTTTTTATTCGGATAATACTACTTTGAATTTGACCTTGAGAGGTATTCAATACCAACTGAGTTTGCCACTTGCTCATTACTGCGTTTAGAAACTCCACAATTGAAATATCTATTTTGTAAATTTTTAAGATTTCTTTTAGCCAATAATGTGGAACCGAATCGTATGCCTTTTGGTAGTCTATGTATGCTATCAATAGATTTCTCTTGGCCTTTTTCGCAGTGTTCATAATTAAACTGTCGATTATCAATTGCTCTTTACAGCCTTGTGATTTCTTTCTACATCCCTTTTGTTCCTCCGACAAGATGTCATGTGTCTCGATATGCTTGTAAATCTTTTTTGCCAAAATTGATGATAGTATTTTATAGATTGTGGGTAGACATGTAATTGGTCTATATTTATTTGGGTCCATTGTATTATCGGATTTCGGTTTTAGGTATGTTATTCCTTGTGTGAGGAAGTTTGGTGAGGATTCTGGGTTTTTAAGGATCTCGTTTAGACCAAACGCTAGACTTTTGTGGATGGATGTGAATTTTTTATACCAATAATTCTGGATTTTATCTGCCCCTGGTGCTTTCCAACTTTGTGTGTTTCTTACACTCTCCGATACATCATTTTCTGTAATTTGTATTGCACCCATTTCTTCAACTTCTTTCATCCTATTCCTCTCTTCTTTAATCCAACTTTATTTATTATTATTATTATTGTTATAATTATTATTATTATTATTGTGTTAATTAATAACTTTTAATTGAATGTGATTGAAAGTCTATGCTCTATTCTAGGAAGTTTCAGGCTTGTGATATTGGACTAAGGTCCTTTGTAGGAGAATTGAATCTGGTGTTTACAAGGAAGAGTGTTTATCCCGAGTGACTCGTCTCTCTTCAAATTTCGCCTTTAATTTATTTAAAATTTCTTGGAAATCTCTCGGCCCTGGATTGGCTGTGTTGTAGACAATTATTAAATGAAACTGGAGCTTCGTCTCCTGTGATTATTATTGGCCTTGACTCCAATATTGTGTTTCACAGTTGGTTTATTTAAAATGCAATGGATATGGATATACTGAAGATAATTTATAATCGGAACTTAACAGCGTTGTTACTCCCTAGAATATCGGTATTTTAGGTTGAATATGTATCTTGAATTGAATTTCATATTTGGTGACCAATTAAATCGCAGAATGATTATTATTATGTTTTTTATTTTATATGAATGTGAGTTTAATTTATAATCTACCCATCCACCACATACTCTCAACTTCTAAGAGAAAGATTTAAAAGGAAATCCGTGGGGAACTCGGGGCCGTGACCGTGGTACCGCCGACCTTTAGTACTAGTACACAGTTCATTAATACTCTATAATAGCTTCGCCTCTTCGTCCTTGAATTCTACACCAATTTCATTTTAGTCTGATAGACACAGTGCCAAAAACTTAATTTCCTTTGCTTTCACGCCATACATTTTTCAGTTAATTGCTAATCTTGCTCAATTATCCTTTTGTGACCGGAGTTCATCTTGTGTCAACGCTCTACTTTCTTTTTGTTACGTCCCAGTTACCAGGATAATATCCTGTCGTACGGTGCGTATTTTACCATGTTTACCTTCGCATTCGTACCGTCGTTCCTTCATTATTTCTTCTTACATTCCTCTTCATCATTCTTTCCCCTGTTTTCTGCCGGTCTCATCAAGACCCTTCCATTTGAATCGACCCCTGTTCGTTGTGATGTATCTCTCTTATCTGGCCCCTGTTCACCTGGAGGAGAATATCTCGTGGTTACGTACCTTGTGTAACTGTTGATTGAACGCGTAACTCTAAAAACTCGGTACTAGCGAGAGTGTTAATTAGCCAAAGTGAGACAAATAGAGTTATCATACTATCTTTGATGTAAATTATCTCTTATCTCTCGACGATTTAGGTAGCACAGAAAATTACTGGTATAAATACTTTATTTTTTATTTAGTTTTAACCATAAACTTAAGTTTATCTTCAGGACCTGGAGATATCTCTCAGTGATGAAAAATAGTCATATTATTGATAATTTTGTGAATTTATAGAGCTTTAATTTAGTACCGAAGAACTTTATCAGGCAAATCGGAAACCATTTGTTTTAATATGGAAATCAAGATTTAATTACATCATGAAAACATTCGTCGTTTACCGAGTTCAAATGGGTATGTCGTTTTATAGATTAGGAAATACTAGTCATCGCAGAATTAGGTGAAATAACGGATCATTAACCAAAATGAGAATTTTTACTCGCTTATCATTCAATTTCTGAAACATATTTGCTTGAATATGTATTAATTTATCCGGAGTGTATTTAAATGTCCAGCTAACCTTTTCTATCGAGGGTAATTTAGTTGTATGGACCCTATGTATGGAAATATTGTAGCTATAGATTAACCCTAATGGTGTACATCATGTTTTGTTCTCGAAGAGAATTTATGTAGATAACAACCGTTAGCACGAAAATATGACAAAAGTGTTGCCATTTTGTCTTGGTAAAAGAAAGGATGGATAATTTTTTCTAGTAATTCCTAGTATAGATAATTTTGTCAAGTAACTAGGAATTTCTGCTAATTTTCATAAAATAATAAAAAATATCTGTGTCATTCAATGTGTGGGGTTAAAATGGCAAAGCAAAGGTAGCAAAGCAAAGAGTGAGGTGAGGCTGAAGAAAAGGCTTTTTCTTCAGTTACTTTCACTCGATAATTGAATGTATTTCTCAAGGGCAAAGTTGCCAAAGACTTTTCCCACGAAAACTTTGATCTGATAAGAAAGATCTGAGGTTTTCCCGGCGTATGCTGTTGTTGAAGTTTATTCGGGATTGCCACCGGATAAGGTTCTCCATCTCTGCCGACGTTTCGATGGCCGAGTCGTCCATCGTCATCAGGGCTTGAATCAGGGCTTTGATCTGATACACGACGGCGCATTATAAATTTATTTTTATGGGATATTTGCATGATAATAATGAATAAAAACCCGATTATTAAAAGCTGTATTGAAATTTTGAACGGTATTTGAAATTTATTTCTATTCAACGTTAAATTTTTTGTCTTTTATTTGAATATTCGTTGATTATAATGTTTTAAAAAAAAGTGTATATAGTAAATTCTCAAATCCCACCCCGGACTAAAATCACTATGGTTCTGACTAAAGGTCGCATGAAAGCCGTCTACGGTGGCATTGTTAACTTCGGAAAATGGAACCTTGTTTTACATAACTTCGATCGTAAAGGCTTTCGTCCATTTCATATTTCATGAGAAATTTCATATTTTTCAGTGTCCAAATTTCAAAATTCATTTCATATTTCGTCGCTTTCATAAGGAGTTCTCACAAGGTAAAGTTTTCTTCTAAGAAACTTTTGCCCTTCAGTCTTCCTCCAGGTGACTTTATCAAGAGACTGATTAATTAAATCAAAATTTGCAGCTGGGATTACGCTGTTTTGCACTTAGCTGTGTTGATCCTTACCTCTGACTAATAATCCTTTCTTACTTGAACTATTCCGTCAATGTTTTTCTAGCCTTTATTGTTGCTAACTGGTCCCTAATAATTGTGCCAAAATAATTCTTACTCCATTAATGCCAAACAGAGTCCTCTCATAGCCAAATAGCCTCGTTTAATTATGGCTGAAATGTTTTTACTTCGTTCCTATGATATGCGGCCGAGTAAAAAATAAATTTTAAAGAGTTTTATCAAAGTCTGCCATTGATTCAAGGGCTGTACCTCAGGCCGTGAAAGCAAGCAAAGTTTTTGAGTGCAGAGCTATACAAATTTGACGAATTTTTAGGGACTGAGTCGTGCCCAGCGGCCTTATTTCTCACAAACTGGGCCATCTACCAAACCCTTCCATTCGCCCAAGGGGACGTGCATCGCATCTACCCCGTCCAAAACTTGACTTAAGGTAATATTTTTCAGAAAGCCTATTCATTATTCTTCTTGAAATATGGATAAAATGTTGAAGTTGATCAACGAATTAAATTCAAAGAGTTACATGGACTTCCTTTCCCGCTCATATGAAGGACTAAAATTTGGGAAAAATATGATCACACTGGCAAGGTCGATAGGCTAGTTCACCTTACTTATCAAATACTATTATTTGAACTGCTGGTTGAATTCTGAATTTACAGACGTGGATATTTTACATGCTGGCTAACGGGCTCATTTTATTTCTTAAATTTTGTTTTTCAAAAATTATATAGATGGTGCTTTAGTGCTATTCCTTATCGAAATAATGTCACCAAATACGACAGATTCGACTCATTTAAAGGATGCGAAAAATAATACAATATATGGTATCAGAGGATATGACTTTTATATAATTTCATTATCATCCAAAAATATTTTTTAAATATTTGGAAAAGATAGCGGGGAGCTTATTTGAAACAAATTCACGTATTTCACTAGAGTAAACTTTGTTTATGGACATACTGAAACGAGTATATTCCGCTCGCTAGTCTACACTGGAATTTGATACATTTTTTCCCGAATCATTACTGGATAGACAACTTCCAACAACAATATGTTTTTCGTGCTACTCTTGATTGCTGATATTTAATGACCACATTTTGAGAACTTAATCAATAGAAGCATGTCTATTCTCACCTTTAGTTTACGAAGCGAGACATTGAAAGCAATTCCAATTAGGGTGTTTCTTTCTGATTTTCGAAGCTAGAAGAAAAAAGATAAGTCAAGAATTACTTCAGAATTATCATCGTCTATTATGTAAATGGAAATATTACATAAAAATACAGTTCTTTGAGTACAAAATAATTAATTCATGGCTCACGTGAGCAATATAGAGCAGTGCTTTAATGAATAGGGAACGATGAGAAATGCCTGTGAAGGAACGAAAAAAACTGATAAATAATTATACTTCTGTAATCTTGTACCCCATATTCGTGATTAAAAAATGCTCTCTAACCGTATAAGTTATTTTAAGTTAAGGAAGATTTATTTGGCTTAAAACATTTGTATTTTCTCTACTTGCTCGAGATAAATTACTTCAAAAATGTGCCTTCTTGAAAAAGAGCTCATGCTTTTAGTTGTCTCTCCATATATACCATTTTCTGCCTTCGAAAGTAACTGAGGAAATTTATCTCAATAGCATAGCGAAGCGAGGTATTACTGTGGAATTCCTGTGGTGGGAAATTGAGCTGAAAATGAGTTGAGGTTCAAACAAGGAAAATAAATAGCTCGCGGCTTCAGGAGTGAGTATGTTTGAACAGGAAGGCAAACTGACGCGGATTGTCGCAAAAAGAAATAAAGATTGCTTCTAAGGATTGATAAAACCTATTTATGACCTCATCTTCCAGAATTCATAGTTCCTAAATTAGTGAAGCTCTCACGAGACGGGAAAATTATGTCGATCATTCTAGGAAGGAAAACTTTCTGTGGCTTCTGTGGTCCGAAATCGCGTTTGCAAAGAGTATCTTCATTTTCTGCAGCCTTAGTAGGTGAGCGTAGGTAACCATCTCTAAGGTACCAGAACATTTACTTAAGAATCCAGAAGCACGCTATGAAATAAAATGTAACTCTTTTCATGTATCATATGGGCTGGTACGCAGGCATGACACTAACTGCAAATTGCAAGTGCCTCAGTTGTATACGCCCAGTGGTTTAGTTTTAGTGATCTTTTTAGTAATTCCAGATGAAAATTTGAATTTTATTCACCAGTGTCTCAAATTATCTCTTTGATTTTGATTAACTCTTTGCAGTGACTATGAGTGAAATTTTTTAATACTAGTTTCAATTGACTGTAATTGTAACTTTAACTACAATTATAAATATTAGCCGAGAATTTCGCAGTCACACCACCTAAACCGTTGATAGTCGTTACAGAATCATAAGCCTTTTCTCGTTACTCTTCCGTCTCACAGCAAGAGAAGTTTTGCCTCCTTAAAACCTGTCGGCTGCCTTGCGAGAGTGAATTCAATCGTAATCATGATAATCCGTGACTGGGGCTTCAAAAAAATATTAATCTCATAAATTTGGAAAGCACATAAAATCTTTTTTACAAGTTTTGTAACAATATAGAAGTACATGAATTTATAAATATGGGTTCATTTAGTTTTCATCACATTGGCGAATTGAAGGAGGTGAGCGATTTCCCCCCCTGTTTCCTTAATTGCTACAATAGACATGCTGTCAGGCATCTCTTTCGGATTCCAATAACTATGTAATAATTCTGTATATGAACGATACATATATAGAAAAATTCACTCATGAAACTAACGGAAAGCTCACCTTGAAGATCAGATCATTGGCGCGGATGTAGAATTGAATTCCTTATCGGATCTTAAATTTCTGTAGCGTTGGAGATATTGTGGTGAAATCCGTATGTCTGAGTTACAAATATGTTGGGATCACTTTTAGTAGATACGATATTCCATCCGCCGAATGACACGCTAAGCCGTGGTTCCACACATTGGGCATATTTCTTTAATCATTTCGATCTTTCCAAAGTTTAAATATTGCCAATAAATGTCAGTATTAAATGAGAATATTTATACTGATGCCAAATAGCTCTTTTCCTTTCCTTGCCATGCTTTTACCGTGCTACTGTCGGTCCACCATCGTTGGCTATCTCTGTGATAGGAATTACGTCAACTGCTGTAAATTGACCGCGTACAACCTTGATAAGAGGGAGCAATCCACATAAAATAATTAGCCTCTGTAAGGTGCACAGGAAGGCACGATCTAATTATCGGCTTAGCTAATGGAAAACAAAAATTATCCCCCTACACTAGCGTACTTGATTAAATAGATTCATTAATCACTATAAAAATTAGCTAAAATACGCCATCTGAAACAATCTTTAGACTGCTTTATAAAATTGCCTATCATATTCAGGTAACAAAAACACAACGTGTGTGAAATAAGTGAAACACTATATACACTTGAAAACCGGGTGATTTTTCAACACAATAAATCATTTTTTCAATACTAGGGAATGCTTAAAAAGTGTAGGTTAAATGCTACGAATTTTTGTGCTGGGTATGATGAGTGAAAACATTTTCCAGCTGTTTCATTTGACTGTAATTGTAACTAGAGCTGCTTTTATAAATAATAGCTGACAGTTACACTTAGGTATCCTATGCGAAGTTGTATTAGAATCTGAAACTATAACTGCTATTTTTATTAGTAAATTACCATAGATAAGGAAATGAAAAGGAAAATTTTAAGAGGGGGATAAACCCCAATAATTGTGTATCGTAAATATACTTTCCCAGTGCACCCACGAATCATTAAAGAAATATATTTTACGTTCTACGACATTATGCGATCGCCCAAAGTTGCAAAAATGCTAAATTATTTTAAAAAATGTAAAAAAATATTTCATATTAATTTTATTCACATATAATTCTCTTTTTTCAATTAATACAGGGTTAAACTTATTTTTCGAGAGATAATAATGATTTTTTACAAATAATTCGATATTTAAAAAAATACTAATTCTTTTAATTATCAAGTCACCTGATACGCAAGATAAACGTTTTTATGCGGGTAACTATTCCATTTATTAAGTGTTTTATTCGTCCATATAGACACAAACATTTCATTTAATAATTATTACAGCTTATGTTTATTTGGAATTCAACATGATGTCATATAGTATTATTTAACCTGTATTCATTATAACATAGACATGCATTACGGTTTGAGAGAAATGAGTCAAAGGGAATATTTCACAGTTTTTAATTGAAATTTTTATGACTAAAGATTGAATGAAAACAAGTAATGACCATTTATGAAATTCATGAAAGCATTTTGGGTGCAATGGGACACAATGGTACATTAATATATATTTTGAAACTGAGGTTGGAGACGTAAATATAGATATTGACATTGACGGAACCTTTGAATTACAGTACGTGACATCATGTGTAGTTAATTATGGCGATCCTCTTTTGAAACGCCCTAGAAAACATATTAGTACTTTTCATAAAACTCATTTTCAAATAGCGGACTTGTCTCCTCAGTGGAGGAAGGACAATTTTTCAGTAACGTTTTCTCCTAGATATTTAGAGCCGGAATATGCGGGGAAAAAATCAAAAATGAATTGAGTTGATACTGTCTAATTTAAAATTTTTTCAATTTTTTTGATGATTTTGTGTTAGAAAAATTATGTACTTCTCAAATAAATATTCTGTTGTTCTCAATAGGCATAGTTTTTGCCTGTCAATGATAGATATCAGAAAGTTTCTGGGTTTTTTCATTGTATCAGGCTATCACCGACTTCCACAACAAGATACTGGTCGATTGACGACGAAAGCGGCGTGAATTTGATTCGGAAATTATTGAGGAGAAACGGATGTACATCAATAAAAGAAAATTTAAACTTTTCAGGCAATTCCTGTCTGGACAAAAATGACAGATTTGTAAATTATGACCTCTATTTGAATGAGAAATTTTTAAAATTCGAAATATTTTCCCATAATTTGTCGATAGATGAACAATACCTTACTTTGGTCGCCTTAGTGCAAAAATGTTCTTTATATACAAGCCTTTTAGATGTGGCTTTAAATATTGATACTTATGTTCTTCAGACGGCTTTAAGGTTCAACCACATAGTGGGCGAAAGGAAATGGCTTCTATCGAAAGTTAGACTTGGGAGCAAGTGTTATTCTAGAATAGCTCAAGGCTATCCCTGAACCCTCTATTTATCGTATGTTTTTCGATAACTTCTTTTCATTGTGCAGACTATTTATTATTTTGATAGAAAAAGGATACGTAGATGTTCCCAATAGATTATAGTGAAACTATCGGCAAAAAGCCGAGAGGATCATGGGATCAAGCATTTGATGAAGCTGTAGGTCGTAGTATTGTTCGATGGAATGATAACTCGGTTGTCACTGTAGGCAGTGGTACGAGTTCTGCGCTTCTTCGGGAAAAAATGGTGGCGGCCTTGTATATCCATTGACTGGACAGCGTTCGCACTAACGCCTGGAAATTGTCCAGGCTATGCAACGGAAGTAAATTCCACAGGTAGACTTCAAATCTTATCTAGCAGGTACGCATTTAAAGTTAATGCATCAGTAGATGACGTAGACCAATGAAATTCACGTCAAAGCATAGAAAAAGGTAGGCCTTGTAATTTATCGCTGATTTTTCAAGTAAGGAAAGACGAATTAGAGTTTAAAAAAAGTGAGACCAGTAGAAGTTGCCGATAGTATAAATTTCAAACTATTAATGGATGTTCAAAATTCTGTGTTCCATTGCTTTAATGTATTTCATAAATAGACATTTTTTGTTGTTCAATCTCTAATCATAAAAATTTCAGTTAAAAACTAAAATACATACCTTTCTGAGAAAATATCCGCTTTGACTCATTTCCTTCGAACCTTAATGCATGTCTATTTTATAATGAACCTACAGGTTTATTAATACTACATCTCACTGGACACAATATTTAAGAATTTTTAATCATCAAATATTACGGTATCTGTCAAATACGTGGCATAAAAAGCCGTAGGATTACATCTGACGGTAAATACGTCAGCGTTTTGCATAACCGCCAATGGATACCGAATCCGGCCAAGTTGTGTAAACGCAACATTTATTTTTTACTATAAGCAAATTTTTTTGAAGGCCAATATTTTTAAATTACCTTTTTTAGCATGTTATCAGGCAAAATTAAATGAAAAATTACTACATTTTCAAGTATTTCTTTACTCGGCCGTTAATGGGTTAATAATAATTCGAGTTGACTTTGATAAATATTCAACTTTAACTTTTAATTATAAATATTAGCCGAGATTCATACGAGTTCATTGCAAGGTTTGTATTAGAATCGGCTCCACCGAAGGATGGATGCCAATGCGTTAATTGTCTCGTCCCGAGAGACAACGTGAGTGCTTCCCCCTTAAGGCCGCGGCGGGAAAGTGTATTTGCAGAGGAGATACCGAGGTGGTGTGGGAGGAGACACATGGGGCGCGGGATCGACTTACGGAAATCCTTCCATATGCGTCGTTTGAGGAGTGGGATTAGCGCATGAACGGCTCTCTGTCACTCCTTAAACTCCCCATCCCACTTCGCCAACACCGCACCCAACTCTAGACAGGGTGGGAGGATATAAAACCCCTACCCAAGCACCACTTCTCTCAAACGCCCTGACCCCTACGTTTCCCCTACACTAAATTCAAACGACACATCATCCATCCCATCAAAGGGCGGAAGCACAAAGATCGCCTTTCTCCACCCTCGGAGATGACTTGAGTGAAATGGTTCGAGACCATGGAATGCACCCCAATGCCGTTTAATTCACCTCCCAAAGGGTGGGAGATGGATGGCTTAAAGCGTTGGGTTTGGGGGAAATATTGGATCAACTCATTGTCCCAGCTTTCGGTTTACGGAAACTCGAAAACGATTAAGCGGTGTAATGAGTTGCAAGAGGGGGATCGCCATCCATCAGGGGTTTCCACGCCGGAATCGATGCCATGGTAAGAATGAAATGGAACGTCATAGTTGTTTCCCTTCTCAGAATTTAGCTCTTTAACCTACTGTGTCTATGGACAGAAATGCTTAAATGTGGGCACTAATGTGTCTGTGACTTAGCTATAAGATTTAAAATGTTTACAGGGTTATCATAAAAAATCGTATGGTTTCAGTAATTCAAAGAATTACAGTGGGGAAATTTCAAGATGTTTAATTGATTTCTCTGTTAGCCTACATTAAAAATATATTATTGGTTTATTCGCGACCTAAAGTACTTAATGAGCAGGATTAATTAACCATTGACCTCCGTTAACGAAGGAATGTAAACTAATATTTGGACAGAAGTTGAGGAGAGTTTAGAAGTTTGTCGAGTGAAGAGTGTCGAGTGGGCGTGCGTATTGAAATTTATTAACTACGTAAGACAACCAACCCTTTTGACGAAATATTCTGTAAATAAAAAGTATAGACTGTTTTTAATTTCTGATTTTCTTCACAAGTGAAAAAAGGGTTTATGTAATGCCAGAAATCTTGAATGGTTGAAGTCTTAAAGCGTTAAAATAAAGCTTTAAATCTCAATATAATTGAGAATGCTCAAAGAGCGAGTGTGTTGCCGTAACTGTATTTCCTTCTCCGTCATAAAGCACTCTAAATATCGATGAAGGACTTTAGCTGTTCCTGGAGACTAAAACTAATAAAACGCTAACGTATTTCCAAAGAAAATATTGCCATTACGATTCGCTGTTCAATAGTTTAGGTACGACGAGTTATTCATAATATACCTAGATTAGCAAAAAGAATAGGTTGTCAAAAAGTTGCTCTTTAATCCACTATAAGACGGAGAAATGGAAAATTAAATTACTTTACTATGCCATTTATGAAAATTTAGTTTCCTTGAACAAATCCAAATTTATTTATTTCTTATAATTAATTCCCTTCTCTCATCAGCTAATTACCTCGCCTTGAATGGGGATGGCTTCAATTTTTATCTTTTATTGCCTCGGTCGTCACGCCTTGTCATTAGAGTAATTTTTTCATGTTTCAAATGTGATCTATGGGATTTCCGCCTCGTCCCAGCATCGCCAGAGGACACTCAAGGGACATGGAAAACGTGAAAAATATAATGTCGACAATATAAGGGAGATACTGTCGTTTATAACTTGGAAAATTTGGTAAACAACCTCACAAATTAAGGGAAAACCTTTCCTACTCCATCAAGGATAATTTTAAAGGTGGAACTAAAGCTGATAGAGTTTATTCCCTTGAAATTTCTCAGTTGGGGATAAATCACAAATAATTTCTGATGTATGTGATGCAAGGGCGATCAACGTGTCAACGTTAAAGCGTTATCATTAAAGCATTAATGCAATTACAGAAAACGGCGTTAGGGTTCCCTATGATAACGCTTCTGATAACGCTTTTTAGTTCTCCCTACATTACAAATTCCAACCGGAAATAATTAGAAGAAAGGGGGTCATGATGGAATGCAATAAAATGATCTCTATTGAAGATTTTCCACCGGTTATTTGAATGAATCTGATGAATTGAATTTTAAAAATCAAGGATTGCGCGCCGTAAAGGTGCCATAATACAGATCAAGGAGCCAGTTTCTTAAGTCTCTCGCTAATTAATTCGTACATTTCTTTTTTCGATTTTTTTGGCCAGCAGCAATTCCGTTTATTGAATATGCATTCCAAAATATAGCTTTCAATAGATTAAATACCCAAAATACGATTTTAGGTTACCCGTATTACGACTCTTTAATTTACTAATGTAATGTAAAAAATATGGAGCTATGTCTCTGAAATTTAAATAAGGGGTTTCTTATTAATCTCTTTCGAAGTTTAGTGCTTATGTCCTCTTTTTTCTTAAGATAATGTAGCTTTCACTCTCATTTTTTAACCGATGTCACGATTATTTTTATATAATTTTTTCTAATACATGTAATTTACTAACTAGCTATATTATGACCTGTCACATAAATGTCACATAATTTTCTGAATGTTTTTTACCTTGATAAACTACGATAAGACGTGCAAATAGCCTTTATGCCACAGTTATATATATAATTGAAAAAGTACTATTGCATTTTCAGATATCAGTATTATTGGTTTTTCTGTTCCTCTATTCACAGTGCGTGCGTAAGGACTCCCTGTAGTCAATATGACATAAGCTGTTCAGAAAATCACTAGTACGCTGTTGAATTTCCCTTCATTAGTAATTGCTAAAACATTGTAAGTTTCCTTACTTTTTACAGCAAAAGTGCATAAGCATAGCATGAGATCGCCTGTCTAAGCATGGATTCAACTGTTCATTTCATGATAAAATAGGTATTTTTTATATGCAATGCCACAGTATCTAACACCACGATGCATTATATTGCATGGTTTCCATAATGCACGCCTTCAATTTTCAGAAGTAGGCCATAAAATGTCGCGACTGTGCTTTTTTCTTTGACATGAGTTGCATATTGAGATGTCAGTAATGAACCTTCTGTTAATGGGCGAATAGCCTTAGTCCTCTTCTTGATCCAAGCGGGCACCGGATTCCCATATTGCAGTACACGTAGCCATGGGCTGCATTACGGTTGAATAGGAGCGCGACATTGCTCCAACTCTTATTCATTTTGCGTGCCCATGGGTCTCCCCGCTCATCTGAGGTATCAATTTCCACCGTATCCTACCCACTCTTCGCGAGTGATCAGGAAAAAATGCGATATTTTTCTCATGACTTCTAATCCTGATTAGGGTACATTTAAAGCATCTTAATTTGGGAGGAAAGGCCGGATTTTGTATTTTTGCTGCTAACGGAATAGATAATCTCCTTTAAAAGAATGTACCCAGCGGAACATCGTTCTGAAATATTAGCCTCATGTGAGTCCTCTTTTCATATTTACAACAAGTTTTACACAGCATGATTTTTTTTATTACGAATAGTTTTACAAACCTGCGTCAAACCTCTCTGCAATAAATATAAGATAAATTAAGAGAGAAAATTTTTTGTTTAATCGATATTTGTTTTCTTCATTAATTATTTCGAAATAATTATCTAATTATTTATTCCTTGAATTCGAAGTGTTTGTAAGGCATTATATCGCCTGAAAAAGCATGAATTTAGCAGTTCATTCGATCGTTAATATTTTATTTCAAGGTAACATTTTCCTTTGATAGTAGATGATGCAATTTTGGGAGGAAATACACTTGTTCAATGAGATGGCTAGAACACCGTGAATTTGTAAACGCATGAAAGAAAATATTTTTTTATTACTATTAAGGCAAATTTTCATTGTCATTATCCTTGCAATGCACACTCCATATCGCCCTAGTTTAACTGGTAGTGTGCGTTAAAAGTTTGTCATAAACAGCAATTACGAAAACATGCTTTCATTTACTTCCAAAATTAATCATTTTGTAACTTTTAATAGCTAATAATTTGTTAACGTCCATCATCACGACGTGAGGTACTTAAGGTTCTCTAACCCTAACTTAAGCACATGAGGGTGAGGGGATTTTTAGGATAACTCACTACCTATTCTTAATGAGAGAGAATGGAATGATGCAGACCTCTCTTGTCGCAGTCCTCAGGTTTGAGGGGTAGGCTGAGGTGAGGTGGAAGAGGGAAGGATTGGCTGGTGTGGCTTGGTGAGCTATGTTCATACCGGACGTTTTAAACTCTTCTTACAACCAGATAAGTGCCAATTTCAAGTTTTAGCTCAATATTAGTGGCATTTCCGGTAGTATTCATATCAAGGAAAATGAAAATCACTGGTCAAAAGCACAAAGACGGGAGAAAAGAAGCTAAAAACCTCTATCGAAGTGACCGAGTATCTTACCCTCGCAGTGAATTCTTGAATCTAAATAAACTTGAGAATACTTATTAGAGTTAGTGCCTTAACTATATTTCCTTCGTCAAAAAGCACAGTAAAATTTTATGATAGGTTTCACATTTTTCCGGAGACTAAAATTGAAAAAATCTTGTAGTGTTTCCATCTAAAATAAAGCCTTCACGACTTTCCGCACTTACTGGGAGACGGTGTGTATTTAGGAACAGACTCAACGAATGTATTTGGTGGAGTGGCGTTGGTTTTTCGTCCGTATTAATATTGTAGCTGTTAGATTCTGTAATAGGCAGGCCGAAACTGGCAGGACAGGCGGTTGACCTAGGGGTGTGGCTGATCTAAGATGTGGAGACAGGGTGTGAGCTTGCGTAACGAGACCGCGCCACCTTGGCCTTGGGTGCGGCCAGTGAATCCCGCAGGACACCACCGTGCATACGAGAGAGCGCAGGATCTCTGATCGCTTTTTTTGTTATTTCATGCTATCGAGAGAAAATATGGGTAGCGGTATTCAGGAGGTTTTCTTGGGTAACCAACCGATCTCCGTGGCCTTAAGCGTTTTGGCTTCTGACACGGGCACCTTCTTCAGGGAAAAGTGTTGATAGTGAATTACCATATTTTTATTCGATGAAGTAAAATTGTCCTCTCTAATTTTACTTACCATCTTTTCGTAGAGGTCGACTCAGGTTTTTTGGTTTCTCTTAAAGTAAGGCCTAAATATCAGTTGATAAGATTCTTCTGGCCTATTTTAGAAAGAACACATGGATTAAAACCGAAGCGTACGAAATATTAACAGCTACCAGGGGATGAATCAGTCTTGGGTGGCTAAATGGCTTCATTTTAAAATCCATTAAAATAGCAATAGTGTGGAGTGATCTTTGTATAGCTCCTGAGTGTTCCTTTGGAGGAACGGCTTCACGTGTCTACTTAATTAAAGTTTGCTGAAATTCATTATTTCATGACTTTCCAGAGAGGCGTATTCATTAAAGTTTCTTGTTAATGGGGATAGGGTACCTTAGGAAGGACATCCATAAAGATACATTTGGGGAATATGGGACGCGTTTAAAAACGGTCTCCTCTTTAGCAGCTTTAATCTAGCAGATTGCACAACTGCATATCTGAGTTTCTGTGCCTACCATGAAGTAGCAATAATGTTTCATTACGAATTCACTAATGCTTGGGAAAATGTTTCTCAGTACCATGGATCCTATTTCCTAAAGTGAACTTCTATGAGATTAGAAACCTCATTCGCTGATGAATAAACTACCAAGCATGGATTTCCCGCGTGTTGGTCGCCGTGCAGATGTATCTCCTTTCGTTTAATGAAACCCATTCCGGATTTTGGCTCGCGAATATAGTGATGCGGCAATTATTCTGGTGGTGATTGCGGTATCTAAAGGGGGATAGGTCTCATTGATTGCAGTTTAACTCGAAATTTTTTAATTTTAAGGTATTGAGCACAACCTGTATGGGGATGGAGCAGTTGTGAAGGCAATTGACTGCGCTTGAATATCTGCCTCTCAAACCACACATTTGTTATGGTTTTCGATTGATTCTCACTTAAGTAGCAGTAGATGATTTGATGCCAGCTTCACCAGTACATATGGAATAGTTATGGACTAAATTTAAAATAAGTTACTATTCTATCCAGTTAGGAGGTAAACATAACAAACCCTAGGGCAAAGAATATTTACTGTAGGTTGTATATCGCTTTCAATTATAAAAAATACATTCCTGTCATTGGTCACAGATTTTTTGTATTGCTTCGTGTTCATTAAAACTGAGCACGATACTAAGGTGATGTCATTGAATCTTCTGTAAAAAAAATTATTTGGTTATCGGTTGCAACGAAGATTATGAGGTCATTTTAAGATTATTTTGAGTATCATCAGCGAGCTTAATTTTTCTTCTATTCATTTCCATAATTTCTTTTGTAAATTTTCGTACAAAAATGATAATGCTTGTGAAATTATTGGATGGAATGACAAAGCTAATAATTTGGGTCATCATAAATATCCGTCCTTTGTTTTCTATGCATTCCTTTATATTTTGAACCTAAAACTTTTAGTACTCCTAATATTATCTGCAGTGAGTTTATGATACTATTGCTAAATATTGGGTATATTTGATTTAAAATATTATTTGAATTCTAATAGGCGAAATCTGTTTGTCAGGGACTTTGAAATTACATCATAATATTGTAAAATCAAAAAGAGCCGAACAGCACAGGGTGTTTCATGGGACGAAAAAATGAAAAACTTACCGAAATTTCTTTCAGTAACTGCTAAAAATCTCCTCCTACGAAGGAGAGGACGGATTGGCTCGAGTTAAACTTCTTAGCCGTGACAAGAAAGCTCTCCGTTCGTATTTCTCAATTCATTACGGCCTAAGTGAGGCTAAGTTATAAATAGCGGCAAACATCTTCACACCCTTAAGAAAGGGATAACTTTGGCAAATCGGTGCCGCTAAACACATGCAGCGGCCTGCATTACGCACCGTCCTTAAAAAGCTGTCTCAAAAGTTCATATGTCTCGGGCTGAAATCTAGTTATTGAAACAACCCATGCCCTTCTTTCCGCCGTAATTTTCGAGGAGGGTAAGGAGGGCTAAGAGATTAAGGCGCTCGAAATTTGCTTTGAGAAAGTTTAGCATTTTTCAAGCCGGTGGGGGTGAGAGAAAGTAGAGAAAAAAGACGTACCATCAGCTATTCATTATCCCAATTTAAGAAGTTGGACGAGAAGAATAATTGTCACAGTGCATCGTTGGGGCTAGTAATGGTGGCGGTTTAGTGCTCCCGGTTGTGGGCTACGGGATACATGCGAGCGTGGGAACTGAATGTTAGGGGGTTGTTAAAGGGGATTAAAACCCCCCACGAATAATTGGGGCATGAGTGGTAACGCTGGCCTTCTGGACCAATATTGACTCGATATATTCTAAAATATTCTAGGAATGAAAAAAAAACGAACGTTACAATCTCTTTGGCGCAGAAGATTTACAGTAGGCTATATACTTCGCAGTTTAGATTTTGAAACTTTTTTTTTAATTCCTATCATTGGTCGTAGATTTTTTATCGTATCGTGTTTATTATCAATGAGTACGTTACTAAGGTGATGCCATTGAATTATAATGGAACAAGGATCTAATTATCCGTAAACATTTTCACTGAGCAGGGGGATAAAGTAATTGTAATTGTCACCTGCAAAGGTAATGCAACAATGTTGTATGCATATTATCTTTTGTAAGAGCATTTTAAATAATATGCCTGCTATTAATTTTTACCATTTCCAGGTTCATCATCCTTTTCTTTGGGGTCTTTTGGCCCAACATCAACTCGTTTTCAGTCTTCAATGCGTCGGTTGACATATGTGCTAAATGTAGACGTTACTTTGTTGTCTAAGTATGCATTATTTTATCTATTGTTACTTTAAATTGTGACCCATTTACTCTTTATTCTTATTTCTTGCATTAAGTCGTGGGTCATAGTATTTTATTTTTCGCGGTATCGTGAGACCTATAACTCCACGTGTGGTTATGTGCAACAATATATGTCTCAAAGTTTATAGGAATCTCCATGTAGTACAAGTTCAGTACAAGTCTTCTCCGCTGAAGTTCAGAGGGTCAAAGCCTACAAGAGTCTTACTCTTTCGGAGCACGATTATACGTGAATATTGTTAATATTATTTTTGTGAGAGGACTTTACATAGCGATAGTTGAAACATTTCGCTGCTAAATAACAATTTTACCCCTATTCTGTGAAAATGAAGTGATTTTTAAGTACCTGAATGACGGTAACCATAGCCTTGGGAGATAACGGAAGGAAAGTGTATCATTTAAATATTACTCAGTTATTCCTCAATATCTTTTCCTTTGCATGTGATTTTGCAGGCTAAATTCATCTGCTCTTAAGAGCCAGCGATTTTATTTAAATACTATATATTGAATCTGTTGGCAAAGTTATTCTCCTGGTGATATCGAGCCCTTTTTTTATATATATTGTATTTTAAATTCCATATGCGACATTATTAATGTTATATTTCCGGTTGGTGAGAGCGGTCGTCACCATCCAAGCGTTGGTAGCAGAAGGGGAGCTATTCACGGCCAAAGGAAATAGGGGGAGAAGCAAGAATAAGCGGACTGTAAGGGGCGCCAGCTAAGCAGGGGCGTGAAAGGACCCAAAGATGGTCATCATCCAAGGTTGGACGGAAAACATCCGGATTACCAGTAAATTCCATCACCCCATCTCAAATCCGGATACATTGCTATCCGTTATAGTCGGGATAACAGCATCAGATGAATTTGTCCCTAAGGGTGCTGGTATCTTCACATTTAGATTGTCGGTGAATTTTTAGGGATGAAAATATTTCGGCTATAAGATTCGTATTGCGGCAAATATGATTATATGATGTAATTCTATTATTGCTGGCGTCCAGTAAATTCATGTCTCTAACCAAGCCGGGGTATTTCTGAGATTCCATCAAGTTTTCTCATCTGAAATCATCTCTGTAATCATTGCGGATGTCAAAAATGGCCATCGTCGTTTTATAGTTGATACTTGATTTTTAATAGAGAAATATGGGATATGTGTTCTATGATATGTTATCAACTATCGTGTAAAATTATTTATACCAAAATATTAAGGCTCACTTTAAAAATAAATTCAAATCAGAATTAATAATAATAATAAATTTTATTGCCCAAGGACCTTTTCATATGGAAAAAAGATACATTTAACCCAATAAGTCTCGGCAGCGAAAAACAAAATAAAAAGTTAAAAAAATACGGTGGAAAGAGCTATACCTAAGCAATAAGAGCTTTACCTAAGGAAAAAGCTAAGAGCTATTAGGGAATGCGGCCTTGCTGTATCTATTAGCCATGAATATAGTTGTACTTGGGGCCTATGCTTAGCAACCTCTATCGGCATAGTGAAACAAATTCTTCCTTTGGTCAGTATTCAAAGGGAGATTGATTTTCCTTAAATGTAAATTTATGCAAATATTACTCTATGAATGATAACATAGGAGTGATGCCAATATGCATGCTACATTGATTGGCCATAGTGTTTAGGGCAAGACATGATAGAGATCAGCCTTACCAAGATCGATGCATGAGTGAACAATATTTTTTCAACATCACCTATATTATCTATCACCAGCTTAGTCTAAATATATGTATTCACTCTCTTAGAATAGTATCTAAGTTATTTTTTCTCAAATTTTCTTATCGCACTGATAGCTTTAACAACTTTAGAACTAGCGTATGTAGACTTATTTAACTAGAGGCTGATCCACTAGAACTTCCTTCGTTGAATGGTGTGTCAAAATTTCACCAGGTAAGTTTCACCTTTGGATTGCTAGGCTCACTCAGTTATCATCTCAATTCTGCTGCTTAAAACTATAATAAAACTACATTTTTCACATCAGTTTGGTCGGCTAAAGACGCAACCAAGTATATGAACTGTTATCTGAAACAGAAGTGGCTAAAAATGTAATACATAAAAGCGAACAAACTATGTATAAATCCACCAATTTATTTATGTGGTAGTACTAGTCGAAACTAGTACTACCACATAAATAAATTGGTGGATTTATACATAGCTTGTTCGATTTTATTTATTAGAATGAACCTCCACAAAGTTGAGCCTGTTACGATAGAGCTACAAATGTGTTATTCACAGTTATAACACTCCGTAGTCAACGTTAGTTTTACAGCACAACCAAACCACTTAAAAGTTTAATTGAGTGGAAATAAGTCTTGCATGAAGCAGTTTCCAACTCGCATTGGGTGAAATATATTTTTTTTACTGATTTAGATATTTTTCACCGTTACTCTCCATTGTACGTCGTTTCTGTTGCTACTACTAATGCGTCCATATTGTGAAAAACGTATGATGTTTTTTAAACATTTATAAACGTTTATTTTGGAATTTATTTTCAATGTAATACGTTATTAGATGATTGATACGTTTAAATCCTTATGCCACGTCATCAATGCAGAAATAATAGAAGATCCTGAGAAAACCTGCTGAAAAAAACTTTGAAGACTCTATATCTAGTTAAAATTTCATTTCATCCCAAGTTTCCAGGTTTGATAAATTAATGTATGTTTGGGAACTACTGGTTTAATTGACTGAGTATTCATTTGAATTTAATATCTTGCCTAATTAGGGGGAATCTTCCGTACCACTTCTTCTCTAACCACAGCCATCTCATGTTTTGATTAAAAAATACAAGAAGCTTAGATTATTGATAATAAGACTATTGACTCTGGGAATGAGAGATGGGTTGAGAGAAATGGCTTTCGAGGGTTTTCTGTATTGAACTTTTAGTACCTTAGTTCATGTCTTTGCAACGCTCCCAAAAACTGTTTTCAGCAGAGTGCTTAAACGGAAAAATGTAAGTCTAACCCAAGTGTCCATTGCCAATTGCCAGTCACTGCAGGTCTCACGAATTCCTTTCTTGAAATATAGTAGATCCAACGATAACACTCACTGACGTAAGGACTTCTATTATACCACCTTTGGCGGTCATTTAATAGAATAAAACTTTTGTCTTCTCGATTGATTTAATTTACCAACTAAGCTCAAGTAGTATTGGTCCCATATTTATTCCAAATGGCGTCAAAATTCACTACATTTCAAAAAATACCTGTGTTTTTCGTTTTAACATTTCTTCCACCTATGCCGTTAGAGCTGTTCTGTTAGAAATTGGGAATGACAATAATAATCATAATGGTTGCCTCTTTATAATGCTCATCGACAGAACTACATCTATTTTCAACAATTCATGGAAACTCTTGGCTAGCCTAAGGGTATTTTTTCTATGGCCTCGGACATATTGTTTTTGAGTAAATGATGATGATTATATGTAATGATCTAGGTCTAGTTTTTCAGCTGTTTGTTATTATTAATGCTGGGCCGGTTTTGGTGGCCATTGTATACACCACCGCCTTCTTCTTGTCTTGCATTTTCTTCCAGCTGCGTACGGGGGGTGGCCCTCCAAAGGGGTTGGTTACTGCAAACTTGGGCTAATCCCTCCCACGCATGCGGTACCTCAGCGGGGCGTCTACTCTTCTGTTTATTCTGCGGTCCTACGTTGTCTCCTGTGCCTCGCGCGGGGGAGGTCCACAGAAGGGGCTGGTTACCGCAACCTTGAACTAAACCCAGCGCGTTAATGGCACCACTTGAACCTTGAGCCACGACATTCCACTGTCATCTTCTTCCATCTTGCAGCGGACTCCGTTCCGTTCCACAAATATTTTTCTCTTCCCCTCGTTTACCAAGTGCTTCAACTCATTTGTTAATCACTTCTCGAGTTTAGTTTTAACGTGTGTAACATATAATACCGCCCCTTTTTTTCACCGCTGATAAATTTTGATCAGTGCTGTGCTCACGATGAAGCTGACCAACGCGTAGTTGTGTGTACTTTCGTCGATTAAGCGATACATTTCCTCTATACACAGGCTGTCGATTGCTGGGTCCAGATTTTTCCATAATTCCTATTCCTCTGGGCAATGAAACGTGATGTGTGAGGTGGAGTTCTCCTCACGCGGGCATTTCTTAGAGAGGCCGTCAGAGAGACTGGCCTTCTAAGCGGCGAATTAATTATAACTTCTGGAATGATAGTGATGAGCTTCGATCTGCAGGTGCATCTTCCTTCATTGACTTTATATGTAAGACCCAGTAATTCCGTTTTACGCACGAATTAGGGAGGTAATACATTGTTTGGCTGGTGTTTGTATTGGTAAAATATTCCATCTGTTTTCAGCCATCATCATCAACGCCGTCAGTCATCAATCCGAAGGTTGTTTTGACGTAGGATCTGAATCCCAGGTGTTTTAAACACGCTAGGCCTATATTTGCAATGTAAACTGCCTCGGATTCTCTGGATGACCGTAATGCGCCACGCTCAAGAGTGTTAACCACTTACTGCCAGGCTAAAAACGAAGTAGGTGTATACAAAAGCGACGCAATACGCGTCTGGGATTAAGACTCGTTAGTATTCTATAGGATGCAATACTAACGAGTGGTTAACGTTATTTTCGGTATCAAAATTGGGATACCAGGTGCCTTCAATAAAATAAGTGTTGATTTAAAACTGCAGTTATAAATTAGCTATTATGAGATATTAATCCTTAATGCAATTCTCCATAAATTATACGCAGACCTTCAGATATTAAAACTTCAAACCATTAGTGAATGAATGCACGAGGAAAAATTACATTAAGATCATGTTCATTGAAATTAATTCTTTGGGAACAAGAGAAATTTTCACCGTAACGGTAAACTATCGCGTTTGGATGCAATGTAGGCCATGAAAAGCTGAAATAAGACACACCTTAGATTAGCATATTTAATACTTTGATTACCATGAGCTCCTCATACTTCTTCTGTACTATTTCATCCAGCAGCTGATATTCTCTGCCTTTTGTTATCATCATTATTACAATTGTAGAGAAAATGCTGGAGTAAGGGCTTGTTTATATCGAAATTCAGAAACAAATTAAGAAATAATATGATTATTTTACTCTGCTTTAGTGACATAGTCACGTATTAAAAATCAGTTGCATATATTTACTATCAACTTGACAAAATATTAAATTTTAGTTTCCCCTATTAAACAACTGGGGACAGCCAATTTCAATATTTTATCATGCATTGATAAAGTAAATTTAAAATGAACATTAAATGCTCATTTCATACCTCATTCTCATATTTCATCTCTTACTTGAGGAATCTCTCTGCTTTTGAAAGCATCGACTTACTCAATTTCTTTTATGAGGTCTGGCAAAATTTTTTCTGAAAATTTACAGAGATTCAAATTCTGATGGACTGAATACTCTTTGATGGACACAGCAAATCCTCAACACCCTTAGTTATTCGTGGATAATTTATTTCCATGATTAATATTTGACTCCTGTCCTTAATTGTTTTTTTCCAGAAACATTTTTCTTGCGGTTAATGCATCAATTTTAAGCCAAGAGTCTCTTTAGGACATATCCACCAAAGTAAATGATTTAAACAAATAACAAACCACTTGAGCTGTCATCTACTTCCTCATCTGTCTCTTGGCCTGCTGATGGCATGACGCTACTGGTAGCTGCAATGGTATCAGCTAGGGGCAGCAATACGTCATCATCATCTTCATAGCTTGAAGGTTTTGGAAGTTTTAATATATTTTTTTACGGACAGAATTCTGTACTATGTTCTAAGACCTTAAACAGTGGATTTCTGTTCAATTCCTTCCTCTGTCTAACGGATAAAAAGAGTTTTCCTCGGCATCTTGATTAAGACGTGCCGTTAAAATATGTCGATAGTTAACATTAGAACATAAACGTAAAATGGCATTTATTGTCAACAGAAAACCATCAAAGCATGGTGTTACGTGTTGCTTTTTTTTATTCTTGAATGTCTTTGGTCCCTTTTCCGAAATGAGAAAAATTTGAACATTTTCCTCTGAAGGATACTCCTCTGCATCTCGAGTTGACTGTTCTTTTCTGAAACCAAACTGATATCCGCCCGAATACTCATTAGCCCTTGCCTTCATTCTTATGTTTGATATCCTCAGTACCAATTTTTGCCACTTGCGATATTAGTCTAATCGTCCTGTATTCCCCGCATTCTACAACTTGCTTCTTTTTTGGAAGAGGAATTAGAACTGTCTTCACGAAATCCTCCGGCCTCCATCCCTCCTCTTAGGTTCTGCGAATTAGTGAAAACAACCTCTCACTATCCCTACCTAGATGCTCAGAAGCTCATACGGTTCATTCTCGACGCTCACTGCTTTCTCTAGCCTTCATATCACGAAGGATTCTCTCGATTTTCGCGTCTAAAATCCCCGGTCCAACATTATTTTCCTCTACTGCACTTTCCTTCTCTAAATTCTATCTTTCCGGGCCATTATTGCTACCATACACATCCAACGCATATTCTTTCCGTCTATTATGATCCTCGTCTCGCTCGATCAGCATCCTCCTATCTTTAGCTTTAACTTTTGGTATGGCCTTTCCTCTTTTGCCGCCATACAGTTACTTTACCTTGCAGTAACACGGGCCTAACTCTAGTTCTTTCTGAAGATTTTCCATTTCCCTGCACTTTCTATTCCATCATGCCTCCCTTGCCCTCTTTGTTTCACGTCGTAATGGATTATTTATTTGCCTATACATCCTTTTACCCTGCTCTGTGTCCACGTTCTTCCACCGCACAACTTCCCTTTCTTTCATCATTCCCTCCATTATCCATGGATTTCTTATCCTACTATGGTCAATGTAACAAATTCACTTCTCCACCCCTTTGACATTTGACGCTTATAACATTATCCCACCATTATCAGTATTAAGTCTTCCGAAAACATACCATAGGCGATGTTATCTCTTAAATTTGGCTGCCGCATGTAACATTCCGCAATCGTGGAATTCGCCTTCAGTCATGAAAGTATAGCTTAGTTACCTACATAATGTAAATTTCTCTTGACACCCTTGCAAATTGTTACATATGGCTTCGTTTTGATGTAGTCTCACGCCACACCCTTGCAGCTATCAACATTGTTAAAAGATCTTTGTTCAATACACAAGATGGTAGAAGCCGTGATAAATACTCGACAAGCTCAAATTTAGGACTGTGTTGAACTCATGAGAATTACAGCAAACAAAATGAGATCAGAATGACGATTTATATCATTTCATTTAAATGCGTCATGTTTACGGTTATTCCCCGTCCTGTGATGATCATCGGTTGAATTCAAATTTAGAGGAAGCTAAGCTTTTCTGGACTTAATTATCTTTTTTTTCCACGGGGTTGTCTCTATGTGGAAATGAGTGGACCTATTGATACAGGCCTGAGACAGGTTATTATATTATTGAAGAAAAAATGAAATTTAATATAAGTTGCAAAAGATTTGTAAATATTTGTCATATATTTAAAGTTTTATAAAATATATAATATTGAAAATACCTTTTTGAACATACTTTCTCTTCTCCCCGGAGATACAGGTAAGATATATAATGAAAGAATTAATTATCAACAAATAGGAGAGCTTGCGGTAATTATATTTTTTTATATTCTATCGCTCATTTCAAAATGTATTGAAAGTCGTCAATAAAGGATATATTTGTTATAAACTCAATGAAAGACGGAGTCATCGCATTACGGTATACAATGAATCGAATGAGTATATGCGATAATTAATGATGTTTGGGAGTGATGGAGGAAGGATATTCGACGAAAGCTCAGAGAAGAAAAATCGACGAAAAATCTTTGCAATATCACGCACACGAAAAAATAGAGTTTTAAGACTAGATGAATACAATTACTTCAAAAGGAATAGAATCTTTCAATTACCTCAAACACCATGCAAGTAGCCAAAAACTGTTTGCGTGGTTTAATGACTGTTTATAAAATTTTATAGACTGACATAAGGCTTAATGATGGACTACATGAGATGGTTATTTTTGAGGATAAAGATCATAATTTCTAGTTAAAATCTCAATGTTTATTTGCAACCATATACATTCTTATTGCATATTAAGTAGATTTTCGATTCCAAACACCCAAAAATCTATTCTTCAGAAATTTTAAGCACCTTTCCTTATGACTCTAAGGCCAAAACCATGGAGAAATGAACAAAATTGGTAATAAATTGCAAAATGTATAATATTACAACAGCTTAAAAGTGATATGACCACCTAACGACACGGTGAACGTTATAATCCCAATTTTTTGACGCTAACATCTGGTGCTGAATTCTTATTATTTTTTTAAGAAATTGAACATTTAGTTGCCTTTTAATAATTTCATTATTACAATTTTACCTTTTTTGTTTCTAAATGGTAGCGAATGAATTCAAGAAAATCTAGCCTTAATATGATTCAAGAGTAAGCCCATGTGTTATTTAATGGCGTATATTTTCCAGTGGTGAAATACAGCTTCTGGCTCATAATTTTAAGCAAAGAAGTTCAGGGCTGCGACCATTTCCCTAAAAAAACATCACGTAGTGTGGTGGGGAGAAAACGTCCTTTGCTTCTCACCTGGGCGAAGGAGCCATTGTGCTGAGACGACACTGGGCTGCTCCGCTTGCTGCTGGTGAAAAGCCTTCTCGTCGCTGAGGGAGCGCGAAACACGCCGCTATGAATTTCTCCGCTGACGTCCCCAACGGCAAAACTCTTTTTATCTCTTATCTCTTGTAAGAATATCTTTGCTCCTTCTCCCATGGAGACTTCTCATTTTTCCCCTCAGCAAGGATATCGAGGTGATATCATCGACTAAGCCGTCCTACTTTATCTTTCGCTCCGTATCGAAGTCGAATCTTTTTTTTATGCCTCTCCAACTGGTGACACCCATTTTTTTCTTTATTAGTCCCCATTTAAACACAAGATCTTCCTTATAAAAAAATCCTAGTCGTTAAATATTATTTAATTGAGATATAAATGAAACACATCAGTCAATTTCCGAACAGTTTTAGGCTTACTGACCCAGTTTCGACAATTTGTGTCATTGTAAATTATAATGATCCAGCTCCCTTTTAGTAGCTCCTCCGATTTTTGACAAAAGGTCGGATTACTATGCTAGCTAGAGCTGCTTCATTTCTTGGATGATCAAGTTGCAGATGTCAATTCAAGTCTAAGGTTGTCATTTCCGACATGGCACTCTGAGAAAATCACCAAAGGAAGGAGTTATTCGAAAAATTAAGAAATTTACGTTTTCAGTGGTCAAATGATTAAAAAGAAACGTTTGTATGGTCCGCTTATTTGGTTAATTGCCCAGATTTCGGCAAAGTTGGTCATTATCAAGGTAAAAATAAGCATGAGGAAAGCTTATTCCCTCAAGTTTTGGAGGTAAAAGGGGTCGGTGAGAGGTCGTTTGAATGTGAAAAAGAGAACAGTAATGTGTTTGGTGTTTTACACCTTATATAGGGACTGAGTACTAATGTGATCAGTTTGAAATCAAAGAGACATGAAAGTAATTTTAATGAGTGTAACGGGTAAAA
This sequence comes from Ischnura elegans, assembly GCF_921293095.1. NCBI lineage: Eukaryota > Metazoa > Arthropoda > Insecta > Odonata > Coenagrionidae > Ischnura > Ischnura elegans. The sequence continues at coordinate 46,734,374 of NC_060259.1, forward strand.
TTGACCATTTACTATTTCCTATACCTCCTGAATTATCGTTTTCACATGAGAAAGAAATTTCCAACTGCTCCAAAAAGTCCAACTTCATCTCTCAGTTCTGAAGAGCTTTGCATTTAAATAATAGTTGCGTTCGGTGTCTAATAAATCCATAGCAAAATTTTGGACATCACTTGTTACTATTCGACTTTTTTCAGCTAAACTCGTTTTGATTGCACTTCCAGATTGACCGATAAACACAAAATTGCATTTGAGCGTGCACATCACAAGTTGTATACACCGATGTGCTCCTCGTCTTGGCTGTAAAATCAATTTTAATGGTTAATATATATTCTCATGAGTAGTCTATCATCAAATGAGATTCTTTCCTGAATTCCCTTCTTCTTTTCGAGTGATTAATCGCATTTCTGCAGCGTCATGTACGCTGCAATTTATACAAAGACCTAGATCAGACACAATATATACGCCAGTTCATAGCCGGCTGAAGTATTTGGACATGGATTGTATTTTATGCTACTCTCTATGAATTAATTATATAAGTACAAGATAAATTTTTCATTTCTATCAGCAAACTAAAATATTGCATAGAACATCAAATGATGATTTTAACAACTAGTGCTAGATGGAACTGAGACTTATCCGTCTTTAAAAACCGATCACCTAAGTTTTTTCCGCATTACTTAATCCATCGCAGGACACATTATTCGACGAAATTCTCATTCAAAGGCTTAAATTCAACTGAGTAAAAACCTCAGTAGTTCTAAATCCAACTCAAATCAGCAAGCTTTTTTTTCGATTATAGAGAATCATTTACTCTTTTAAGAGACACAAAGACTTGAAAACCTTTCGATATAAATGCTCCGAATTTATCTCGTTTCATTAAAATAGTAATAATTTCAGCTTTACACAAAGTGAAAAAGTTTCCAGTTTTTTCCAGACTAGTGAAAAAATACTTTGAAAATATTTTTAATTAACAATGCAATAAATATGAATTTAAAAAAATACTCTATTGCTCCAGTTTGAAATTTCTAGATCACTTTGATGCAGTTATAGTTACATCCATCCATCATTGCTCCATTATCTCCCCTTAAAGCGTACTGAAAGCGTAAGCGTAGATACGTAATTTCCGCTGACTGACGATCAATGATACTGACGGCAACGGATAAACGGATTCTCTTTGTAGGCCGTTGTATGCATACCTAACCCTGCGTAGACGCCTTATAATCTACCACCACGGATACTTATGTGAGCTGCAAGTAGCATACCTGTAAGGATGAATAATTTACTAATGTCACGTGCTTGGTCAGAACTGATAGAAGGACACAGAAATATTGTGGTCTTCAGTTTGAAATAGAAGAAGAAGTAAGACAGGGAAAATTATAGTAAAATTAAAAAAAAAACATTTACATTTTTATCTCATTCTGCCTTCAAATATTCTCAATATAAAAATTTGGAAACGCTCAAATACTTACGTTATGACGTTAACGAGAAGATTTTTAAACGACCAACTACATTGGCTAATATGTCATAAATTTCAAGGAAAACATAAACACAATTACATTAGATGGCCATTTTCTCATGTGATTTACGAGTTTAAAATATAATATTTTTCCAAAAAAGATAAAAAATATTGTAACAGCATCCTTGTCAAATCTGGGGAAATGCAGACCTTCAATCTTGGTATGATGACATATGCAAAATCCTCAGTGTTCATGATTGGAGCATCCACCGCAGGAATATTCGACATAATCAATTCTACAGAGTTAATTACCTTTACACTTAATCGCTATTTTTTTCGTTGAAATGATGCTTTCCAATTAACAAATGTATGCTATGAAAGCAACTTAAGTTCATGCTCCAGTAATGGTAATTAATGCTTCTTTTCTAGATTCTACTGAGCACGTGGAAGGTGAACGCCAGGATTTGATTTTTCGATGAAAAATTAATGGATTTACGGGTATTTTTTCTGAGCAGTCACTCATGAAAATATACAGTCACATCTGTAGAAATGTAATCTATCCGTTGGAACTTTTGACTGCATGCCTATCCATGCCTGAAACTGGTTCAGAAAACGCCTCATTTAAAACTCCTATATTGCTAATGACTCCTCTTCAGCTGTCACAGCCATATCGACAACTTGAAATCTCGATTAGCACGTAGTACTTTTGATGGCCCATTTTCCTCCGCTTCGCCTCTTTGACACCGTATTAAGATCTGTCTCCGCAATGCAGTTGCACGCCCTTTCCGAACGAATGGGTGTGAGTATATATCGGCGCGGCACGGAAATGATCGGAGATACTCAAGGCTAATTTTACATCTTGAGTTTTATTTTTAACTCTACGGCTTGTGTTATCATTCCGATTTCACGTGAACTTTAAATCCTCTCTTTAAAAGTAGTTTTTAGTGCGCGTTTTTTTATGCACGAGCTGTGACTGGCACTCGCAAGTGGCTCTCTTGTTCAATTTTCAAAGTCGAGCTTCTTTATGATGTTTTCCTTCTATTGATAAATCTCAACATTTCCCCTGGGTTCAATTATTGTTAATTAACTACTCGCCTTTATCAACTACATTTTTATGTTCTGTGACCTTTTCAAGGAATTTCCATTTTTGCTCGCTTTCTGAGCAGGTTAAAGCTATTGCAGTCGGTATGAGTCCCTAACTGGAATTAAACCATCTTCATTGTTACTATTATGATTAAATATAGTCAGCCACTCAAAGAATAATATTATAATTGATTTTGATAAGAATATATTGGTCTATTAAAAAGGGAATTACATTATTAAGAATTAAATGAAAAATAATCATAATCTTGGAGAGAAAATAAATGCGTTGTAATTTTGATATTTACACCTTATTTCACAAGCTGCCCGATTTTAATGCAGAAATGAAGTCAGCAAAGGGATTCAATCTTTAAAATTGTTCCAATATTTCATTTTTGCACAAGTTGTGGTGACATGCAGTCATGAAAACAGCGTGTCATTAACGCCGTAGGTTTAACAGCAAATATTTAGCGAAAGACACTTTTGGACTTATTTTTAAATTGATATTCTACCTCTGCAGTATTTATTTCCGGTGTTTCTTTTATTTTGCATGGCTTTCCTTTTCGTTCTGGCTAAGAATCCGCGAGTACTTTCTGCGTAATCAATGTTTTACGATTTAAGTCTTTGTATTTCATTAAGAGTAACGGACTTTAGTTGCAGACCTCAACGATAAATTTAGTTAGCAGTTGATTGATCGTCTAATATAAAATATTAGTTATGTGTTCACTACAGTCTTGAGTGCACTGGTACAGTCTATTTCAGTGTTAAATATTTGGTGTGCTAAAAATACTCTATTGGCTGGAAAAATCTAAATTTTAGTTATTTTTGAGCATTTTTATTGAGATAATCTGGTGTACCCGTCACTATCTATCGATAATTATTTTTGATTACTAATCCACTTTTTGGTTCTCGTAACATTCTGTCTCTTTGGGGAGCATGGTGGCGTTGTAGGTGTAGCGCTTTAATGCTGATCGAAGGGCCTCTGGTTCTAATCGTGAGTGAAGCCTTAGGACACCCCAAATCAAAAATCCTCCAAGTTCGAAGTGGCCTAGAGAAGGTACCTATCCCCCTACCCTGAATGTTAAACTTCACTCGCCGGTGACCTGGTTCCGGGTGAGCTCTATCCCCATCTAACCAACCCTATCTCAGGGTTTAGTCACTGAGTGAAGGTGTGATTTTTCTATGAGGGATGAAAGGGAAGATAATATGTCATGCGAAAATGGTCCTCGCATGGCCTGTAAATCCGAAGTTCTACCCACAAAACGTTAGTTTACTCAAGAGGTAGTTCGAGATGGATATTGTAAAAGACCATGCTTTGCATTCTCATTTCCTGCTGCCTTGCCATTCCTGACCTTAATCTTACCAGTAGCTTTGTTCCCGGAGTAGCCAACTTCCCTCACCCCTTTCTTTGGCAATTGGGCCGAACAGGCAGATCTAGAAACACGGAGTATTTCATTTTCGAGCTCCGTGCCAGAAGGAAACACGTGCGGCGGTTAGATGGACTACTGCAAGAATTGAAAGCTTACTGCAACTTATGTATTCAACGACGGATGCCTGTGATTACTGTGGGGCTTGAACTATTCCCTAAGCGTCAATTTCAGTACTCGACAAGAAGTTCTGCAGTACTTAACGTCAAAATTATGAATTTGATGACGGAATAGCCGCTTTCGTAGCTGAGGTCGTGCTTTAACGGATATTGAATTGCAAAATAAATCATTTGAAAAACTTACGGATAAATTTGTATTTAATTGCCAACCGTGCTAAATAGCTTTTTTACCTATGTTGGCAAAATAAAATAAATTTTAAATGATTCTCTGCTGAGGTGTTTCGCAGAATATTGTGGTTACATATTACTTTACGCTATGCGAAAGAAAATATCAACATCCTAACGAACGAAGAGACTGTATTTCATTTTTATATTTCAGCATCGGTTTTTTATCACTGCAAATCAATTCGAGGACATCCGTATTTTATGAAGAGAAAATCCCATACTTTTTATTAGTATTCCATTGGCCTTTATTAGGAAAACATATTGAGATTAAAGCGGATTTACTTAACATACCTTACTTAAATTCATGACTCCAGCCTTTATGCTTAATCTCCGATATTCTTAGTAATCTACTGAAAGCCTTGAGGCACGGAGGAGCAAAGAGATATAACTATTACTGCAGCAAAGTGATCTAGAATTTTCAAACTAGAGCATTGCATAATTTAATTTCAAATAAAGGTACATTCAAAGTATTTTGTACCGCAACATTTGGTGTCGAGCCATAAATTTGTGAAAAAGACTATTGTAATTAAAGGAGATTAATATCAGGCTTGCCTAAAAAGGCTTTGGAATCTTTATACAGTATGAGGGAAGCATAAATACACCATCATGTGAGATGAATTGAGTTGAATATAGAATTACTGACGTTTACTCCTTACTCTCCTTAATGACTGCACACCTGTGTCCTCTATGCTGATTGTTACTCGAGATAAAGTGAAAGAAGTGTGAAAGACCAAATCTTCTCTATATTTATGGAAGATTAGGCCCAGCCATCCACAAACATAGCAGAAATGTTTAGACATGACGAGCCTAAAATTAGAAAAATACTCAGGTTTCATTAGGAGGAGGGTGGCAGTCCAACTGTTGCATAAAGTTAAAGTGCAAAAACCTCAGCATCGAGGCTAGGTTGCTCTTACCGGCTATCACCAAGAACAGCACACAGAAAAATCTAATATACGGATGGAATGCAGAGGTTAAAGTGCATGTCTCAGAGAATCCGATCTGAGGAATGCTTCTTTTCAAAAATATGTCTCCTTCCTACGCCAGGAAGATGACCCGAGACTTCCGGATTGGAAGAAATCTGTCCAGATTTATTATTGCATTCTATTCCATTATCATTTTTCCTTCTTTCCATATTTTCTTCCTTTTTTATCTAAACACTTGATTGGAGTTCTGCCCGGGTGTTCATTTTCCCTCACAATCCTTTAACTGCTGCCGCTAATTGTTCCTTCTGCCTGTCCAAGATACTCTCTTTTCTTATTAAGGATTTCACTTGAAAATATATTTTCATGTATTCTGTAGAGTAGCTCTTAATGATCATTTGAAAGATGCTTTAGGCTCATCATCATGATGAAGGGTTATTCCATAATACTAATTCATGTCGTATTTGCAGTTGTTAGAATATTTCCACTATTCCACGTGGTCATCGACAATCTTCTGATTTTCTTTTTGATGATGTGCGTTTCTCTACTTTCTTCCCGATACTATGAATGTGGCTAACAACCAACCTGTGTATTTTAGCGAAATGGATCAACGATATCAATATTAAAGTTGTGACAAATGCACGGTTTTCCTGGGAAAATCCTCATTAATTATGAAAAACCTCAAAGATAAAAATTAATATTTCTCTTAAGATATCGGTGCGGACGCTAATCTAAATATGTAATACATTGGGGTCAAATGCTTATTAAGAACTCTAAAATGTTATCCCCCTCCGTTGTAACTTTGTTCCATTCGTGCATACAGGTTTAACTCCCTATTTACAGGCAGGTATAATCTCTAAAAACTTTTACTGATGATGACATTACTGCGGATGAAATGAATGTCATTGGCTGCGTTTTTTTTACAGATTCAAGAGTAGAACCAGGTTAGAAACTGATCCCCGACCTTTGATGAAATCGCTATCATAGTAGCCTTCATAGTTAAAGCCAATAAGCAACCGTTTACATTTTGGGGTCGATTTAAAATCAAATAAATCAATGATGCGCAGCAATATCCGCCATTATCGGTAGTGTGATGACTGAGACATTCCATTGTTTATTTTTTTCCATAATTGAACAAAAATTGATTGATCCAGCGTAATGCGAAACGGACTTGAGGGTGAATTATTAAAATAATTATTTTATATCCAGTAGTATTTTATGGATGTATAAAAAAAACTAAATTCTTGATGCATAAAAAATATTTGATTTCACTTAAGTTTAGTCAATCTTGTTAATGGAGGAATGGAAGTGTATTATTTGCTCATTATTGTTGATTTTTGAATATGTCACTGTCGCCTTTTCGTCTTTATTTTGTCCATTTTCACTACTTACCCTTTCCACGCTCATCATCTTTCACGCTATTCTATTTTTTTTTTAAACTAACTTTATCTTTTTTCCTGTTTTTTTCCGAAATCGCTGCCTTTTGATTGATCCTGCGGTAAGGAGCGTTATGTTCTACTGCTTTGGATGTGTCTGCAACAATATTCCACGTAACTTTCATCCTTTCTAAAGGTATGATGTACACTATAGATAACGTTCGCATGCTGAAGGTAGGTGGTGTTTGTTTTGAGGCATAAACCATAAAATGGAGGATGAACTATGAAGATCATGGCTTGGTATAACATAAATGTGAAGTTTTGAAATATCCACTTGGCAAACTTTCAAATGTTGGTAATGAATCCCTTGAGATTAAGATTCCAGATATTAGCAATTTTAAAGATACGAAGCGCCGATTCACTTTAATGCAACTCATGGGAAAGTAAAGTGTGCAATAAGTCATGAAAATGTTGGCACTGGGGTCTATAATGCAAAGGGTTATGACTTGGCCTCAAGATTTCATAGATGGTATTGCCATTTAATCAAATTTGTCTTTGTGGACATGAATTTTTCTAGTTAGAGCGTCCTAGAATTTCTTTTAAAATTCATAATAATATTTCAAACTATATTAATGGTAATATGTACTTTTTGTTATATTTGCCATAATAATATCCTTTGTAATACTATAATTCGTTTTTCACAACTATATGCGTGAACTTAAAAGCTATATCTGAGAGAGTTTTTATCAGATTAAAAAAATATACTCGGTTCTCAACTGTTCTTGAATTAACATACATGAATCTGAATTGACATGCTGCGAGTAGGAATAAACCCTTTACGTAGATTCAAGAGCGTTGGATGTGGTTGTGTCCCAATATATATTACGTGAAAATTGCTAATCAATCGTTCATCCAGCATTTCTAAATGGGATGTGCGAATAAATTTCTCAATTATTTATTAACTTATTGGCTCTAATAGGCTGCGGTTGAATTCAAAAGTATTATTACGACCTTAAAATTTCAAAGTATAAACATGAAGCACCTGAGAGGGTCAAACCGAGAAAAAAAGCCATCAACCGCTCATGTGATTCAACTCGAAGGGTGGGTTGGGTTGGTGAAGCAGAGCTCACTCCAAACTAAACTATATGTGTGGGATATAACACATTCAGGGTAATGATCAAGTTTCTTTCCATGGACCACGTTGCTCTTCGGGGATTTATTTGAGGGTGCCGAAGGCTTCAACTAGGATATGAACCCGGGATCCTTCTACAAGAAGCCATGCACTCTACACAGCGGACTACCAAGCAAGTATATCTATCATAGAGGCATCAAGCATGAGAAAGAAAGTTAGTGTGTACTCTATCAGTACACTAACTATTATCGTTCGCAGATTTATGGTAACGATATGAGGTGGTTAAATAAAATAAACCCTTTTAGTAGCTCCTCCGATTTTTTACAAAAGGTCGGATAGCTATGCTAGCTAGAGCTGCTTCATTTCTTGGATGATCAAGTTGCAGATGTCAATTCAAGTCTAAGGTTGTCATTTCCGACATGGCACTCTGAGAAAATCACCAAAGGAAGGAGTTATTCGAAAAATTAAGAAATTTACGTTTTCAATGGTCAAATGATTAAAAAGAAACGTTTGTATGGTCCGCTTATTTGGTTAATTGCCCAGATTTCGGCAAAGTTGGTCATTATCAAGGTAAAAATAAGCATGAGGAAAGCTTATTCCCTCAAGTTTTGGAGGTAAAAGGGGTCGGTGAGAGGTCGTTTGAATGTGAAAAAGAGAACGGTAATGTGATTGGTGTTTTACACCTTATATAGGGACTGAGTACTAATGTGATCAGTTTGAAATCAAAGAGACATGAAAGTAATTTTAATGAGTGTAACGGGTAAAATTGACCACTTACCATTTCCTATACCTCCTGAATTATCGTTTTCACATGACAAAGAAATTTCCAACTGCTCCAAAAAGTCCAACTTCATCTCTCAGTTCTGAAGAGCTTTGCATTTAAATAATAGTTGCGTTCGGTGTCTAATAAATCCATAGTAAAATTTTGGACATCATTTGTTACTAATCGACTTTTTTCAGCTAAACTCGTTTTGATGTTAAATAAAACTTAAAGGAAAAATAAATCAAAATAACAGGGTTAACATTTATTTTATTCTTTGAATTCAATGAAATTTGATCTTGCGTTTTTATTCCAATCAATTTGATTTGGTCAAAAATGATGTCATCATTACGCTTTAAAGAAGGTATTAATTTAATTTAGCCATGAATATCATTGCTCTGAGAAATTTATTTAGCCATGGATATCATTACTCTGAGAAAATTATTATTTGTGGTCACCAAAAGCATAATTTATAATAATTGAAGGCCATGAGTATTTTTATATAAAGGAAGGTTTTTATTGAAATATTTTCATTTAAATTATTTAAAATTTTATTCCGATTTTAATATCTGAATTTCAAGATATTTTAATACTTTTCCGATGCATAAGATCCAATGGCATGCGAGACTATATTTTAACTTCATGAAAAAGACCTTACTACCTATGTTTTGATCCAACTTTCGGTTATTTCCGGCTCACTGTCGTGTCAAAGGGTCGAGAGCCACTGACAGGTTTTGTTTTCTGCCATCTTCACGCCTTCATTTGTTTATCTGTGGGTTTTCAGTTTCGGTTTCTCCTTTAATTTTACGCAAAGATACTTTCAAGCACTACCGCTTTTTATTTCGTCGTTCTCTGTAAGAATTCATACGATTCATATTATTTATTTATTTAATTATTTATGATGCATTATATATATAGCAGGCTTTAATTACTTCAGCATTTTTTATTTCTCACAAATTATCAATAACGCTCAATCTATTAATTCATTTTTCAGTTAAGAATTGCTTTCTGGGTCACATTTTGCCTCCTATTTTCTTAAATAGCGCTATTGTTTAGAAATGCAATGTTCTAGAATGTTAAAATTCAGATTTAACGTTCACGGGATAAAGTGCGGCCCACTGGTTGTCGGGGATAATTCCATAGGCAACAGCAGAGTATGGTGCCCAGTATAAGAAATATTATGAAATGCTTTCATGAAATACTCTCCAAAATTTTTATCAGAATCGCGAGCTTATTACAAAACAATGCCCGATCATGTTTAAATTCTCGACTAAGCACAAAATTGAGGACATTTTGCTGAAATAATTCTTATCCTAAGTTTTGTTATTTAACCACTTATGTAAGAAGCCTTTACCCCTACTATATTTATTAAATTTCCTGATCAGGGCATAATTTAAGCCATTCTTAAATTAGTGAGCCCAAAATTTTTTAATCAATTCTGTGGTCAAAGTGTGTCATTGTTTGGTATTCATTATATTTTCTCTCTGCTCTTTTGAACTTGGTCAAATAGTGAGATGAAGACGCATTTTTAATCTTTTTGCATCAAAATAAGGTCATATTTCTCCAACAAAATAAATAACTCCTATGCGATTCATATATTTGTGGAGATTCCCATGGAATTACTATTTTTGTAGACATTTATGCATATTCCGTGGAGAGAGGCTCTATTTGCGAGAGGATTGGAGAGAATTGAGGATTTGCACGAGGCTCTGAGATTGGATTATTTCTACAAATAAGGGAAGTCACAAGTGCGATAGATAAATTCAATGGGGATCTTAGAATATTTGGTGCGCGTTGAGGGAAATATTTGGTCAAACATCCGATTAGTAGATAGTGGGTTGTTTGGGTAGACAAACAGTAGCAAAGGTGCAATTTCCTGTCAATATTTTTGCTTATATAAACTGTAGTTGAGACATTGAGAAAATAATTGGGGTGCTTTTAAATGAGCCAAGTATAAATAATTTTCTAGGAAAGGTTTTTGGAGGGACTACCAGAACGTATTTGGGTGCCATGGGCTCTGCTTATGCACAGCTTTAATTATTTTTAAACGGCAAATAAGGTGAGGGAATAATTCATTATTATTCGATCCTTGTTATTTTATCGGGTTCTTATTGAAAATTCTCGATTTTATAGTAAAAATAAATCGTATTTTAAAATTTTCAAATGAAAATAAATCTTTTATTTTTACCCTTGGTGCGGCCTTTATTGTTAGATGCTGGTAAAATTGCTTTTTATGAGGACCAGTGTTGCGTATTTCAAAGAATAAAGGCACGTTAGCTCCTTAAAGAAAACATTTAATCTCTCAGACAGTATTAGTGAAGCGGACGAGATGTCGCGGAGTACAAAAAAACGAGAGAGAGAGAGATGTGTCCTTGCTGCTCTACAATTCAGGAGAGAGAGAGAGAGCTAACAGGCGCTTGCAGCATTTACAGGAGGTGCGCGGACAAGTTGCGCCGCAGTGTTCTCCTAGCGGCGAGAGCAGGGACTAAAAATCACGCAGGGGCGCATATTTAAATACCAAAAATCCGCAACGACCAGTCACTAATATACCATCAACGGGTAAAAGAACTCTTACTTACAGTTGCAGCCGATATTAGATGGAATTTGATGGAATTTAATTGCTCAAATCTTGTTGGAAGATGTTGTGAAAGATTGCCAGGTTATTTGAGTTTAAAAGAAAGCCGAAAACCTCCCTAAAAATACTCGTGATGGCATTGGGCCAAATGCAGGATAGAGAATGTATGCTACACATGAAGAATGAAAGTATGATAGGGTAAAGCCAAGAAATTTAGCATTGTTTAAATATAAATTTGGTTAGTACGAACAGTTTGTGTATGTCGCCCTTTGTCAACCCCATTGGGTCCTAGTGATTCAGTTTTGAGTTTGTTGATTGAGGATCTCCATGCAATTAATGTTTGACGCTTCAGGACTTCAGATAAGACCTTTCTGGGGCAAAGTGCTTTAATTTACTGGTATGCACTTGATGGAAACCAGACCTCTTAAAGCAGTTCGATTAGGATGAAGGCGATTGCGGAAGATTCTTCGGCCACCCCATTGGCCCATTGTTTTGTAGGTCCCGTAAACTGAGGAGGGAGGTTGATGAAAGACGTGGTTTTAATGAGGATTTCAAAGCAGGGCGACCCTCATGATTTCTCGGATGGCTGCGAAGAGTCGTCATGTTGGCGAGGACGAAGATTTGGATGACACTTAATCATTCCGTGAACGTGCCTCGTTTTTAATGCCTTTATTTTTTACTCCATCTTATTCCTAATTAGTTCATCTTATCCCTTAACGCTCCGTCATTCTGCAAACGAGTGGAATACGTTGAGCAAACCTCTTAAGGTCAATTTTTTCGCTCTTCAAACAGGGCCTCACTGCCTTGAGAAAGCACGCACCGTGAAATACATTCATACTTAGTTTGTTTAAGCTCTTGGAAAATAGCATGCAAAGTAGCTTCTTTCCAGTAGAAAAATATAAAACTCGTTGTTTAACTTCTGGGATGAGTTTATGAAAAATTGGATCATAAATCTGGTCTTTTCTACAGGACTTTGCCATTAAATTCCAAAGAAGGCAGGGACTCATACTTTGTTTTGATGAAAGTGGATGAAAAATTAAGACGTTAGTTGCGACTATCTTCGTCTTACGCTAATAATCTCTGATCTCTGAATATGTTTCTCTTACAGAAATATTCAGAATCCTAATCATACTTAGACAAGTGGGTTGGCCATATTTTCGGGTAAAAAAACTGGAAGGAGCGCTAGCTAAGTAGCTGAGGCTTCTCGTGTCAGATGATTGTTAATACACCCTCCCTACCGTCGGCAGAAAAAAATATTACTATCTCTCTATGTCTTTATGCCATATGTATACCTGCAAACGGCTTGTTGCTTGAGCTATTTCTTTAAACTGCGAGCGGAGTTTTTCATCAATCTCCTTCCTTTGCAGGCCAAAATTCGAACAGCTCCAAGATTACTACGTTGCTTTTGTAATTCCATGGAAAATGCTTGTACGTTTGCGCGTTCATATCTATAAATATCATAATCTCTTTTATACAAATGACATCGAACTGGTTGATTTTGGTGCTAATTTGTAAGATTCGTACACGTTACAATGTTGAATAGTAGCTAAGAAAATAGCTAAATCGCTCCGCATTTATTTCTGATCCCCCTCAATTTCAACGATATAGACGTCATAATATGGAGTAAAAGCTAAGCAAGCGTGAGACAGTTTCGTGCATTTATCAATTCCGAGGCAATAAAGTTTCGAGAAAAAGATGTGGGAGCGTAGATAACCTTTGGAGCGCATAGCAGGCAGAACTACGGAGCGTAAACAAAGTCAAGGCCAGGTGTTGTGTCTGGGATGGCGCTGGAATACGGAAGAGAAAGCAGCGGGAGAATTCAGACTTCAAAACTGTTTAGAACGCTGGCGGAGATGCAGTTTTCGGTACACATTACAATCAGCTCATCAAAGGAAATAGGCAGTCTAGTAATACAGGGTTTTACTAAATGGTGGACCCTTTTTTTAAAACCTCGTGTTCATTCAAGTGCAATTCCAGAATGAACAAGATTTGAATTAATGAAATGAGGAAGTTTAATATATTTCATAATGCGTGATATCAATCTAATTTCATTAATTTGTATATTTTTTAGTAATTATTTTTTAAAACGGGTCCATCATTTAGAACAACCCTGTACATTCTCCTTTTAACAAGCTTTCTCAATAAGATTTAACCGTTAGATTTGAATTTTTCATAAAACACGCATTTAGAATTTAAATAACTTGCCACTGCTACATTGTAAATCTTGAATTGAGGCAAACTTTCCAGCTATGCAATATTTTTATATTAATAAACAATTACTTAGCACGCATTAAAGCGAAAGCATTTATCTATCTCTGCCCATTTGGGAGGGCTTAACTTTATGTTATTAACTTTTTTAATTAAGTGGTAAATGCAGGAAACTAAAAGCGTGAACAAATTTTAGCCATCGTTAAATTCCAGTGAAATTATCGCATTATCTTGAATTACATCTTTTTCAATATAACATTCTTCATTTAAGACATAACTCTATGTAAATATTGCCTACCTATTATCCATGCTACCATTCAAAAATTATTTTGATACTTTTCTTCCACTGTACCGATTTTCATTTCCCATAACTTTTCTGTATCCATTTTTTCATCTTCTATTGACAACTCTTGCAAGGAAATTTAATACGCAGTCCCAAATTCTATGGTGAGTGGGATAAAAATGAATTTTTGAGGGGTGGATTTTATAATTTTCTTTCTTTCAAAACTTTTAATTACATCGAATGGGGTTTGATCAAAGGGAACCAATAACTTTCCCATTCGGGAATAGGGAGGAACGGTGATTTATGAGTGAGGGCTTAAATAATTTTAATTGATGAGAGATTAACAGTATGACGCGTAAATATTCACCCGAGTTGAATATCTTTGTGAGCCACCATTTCACAATTCTTCCATCGGTAAACTCCAGCTCAATTTCTACACCACGCCCCTCGTCATTCACGCAGGAATTAATGACCGGTAGAGGTCCCGGCTGGGGGAACAGAACAAGATTCAGGGCAACCACAAACACGGTCAACACTTAAATCTATCGCTGTTCCCTAGTCCATGCCCATTCGAGGCCTTTTCTTTAAGTCCAGCGGTTAAAACAATCCATGGAGAACCTTCAGGGCGATGGGAGGAATAGTCAACTTTATTTTAATATCACATAGCGAGCCAATGGCCAGAAAACTGTTAACTGATTGTCAATAGCGTACATTTACATCCAGTCACTTGTAAGGTGGTATAGTTTACAGTAATTGCTGTAGGAAGAGGACATTCATGCAAAAGTAACCTTTGGATCTTCTATCGAAAACAAAAGTCACTGACAAATGAATAGCCTTTTATTTCCAATTTGATAAATTGAAAAAAATATTCATGTTTAAAACTCTCTAAGTTTATTCTTTTATAGTTTTAAGTTAACTTAAGAAGTGAAATGTTAATAAGACAGACTTCAAGCTGTACAGAACGTTAGAGGAAATTTGGTCTCCTGAGTACTTTACAAACAGCTAATATAGGTTAAAAAGCCCTGTTCTAATCCCTGTTGATAGCCTATTTCGATTAAATTTAAGATTTATTTCGCGTCTTTATTATAAAACACGAATTGATACCATTCATTGTGATCGGTCGATCTCATTAATATGCACAGTTATCTTTTATGAAATTAGTTAACAATTGGTAAAGATTGGAATTTAGGTACGATATTATAATTTGGTGGCCAATTTTTAAATTTAAATGGCGTTTTGTTAGGTTTTTCTTAATGTGTCAGCTGACACAAAAGAGTTGGAAATTCGTTAATAATGGCTAACTAAAGCAGCAGAATCTAGGTAGCAAAACTCGGTCACCAAAGGGGTCTAGTCCATCCCCTTGAAGGAATTTGGGGACTCCAACCCATCCCACCCCTCCACCGCCCAGTCGCAGCCCAATATTTCCCAGGGCGCATCCCCAGAGTCCCCTAAAGTCCCCTTACACCCCCCAAGAATGCCCTTCCCCGAAAAGCCCCACTCCCGCCTATTTTTTGCTCTCCGATCTCCCCGAGCTATGATCAAGGTATCTCTTTGCTAACAACGCTAATTGTTTGCTTAATTGTTGAGCATTGTTTCAACGTCTCCCTTCCACTTTTCATCATCCCCTATCCAGCCCTTAATTGAGCCCACGTCATTCTCCTCAATCGTGTCCCCAGATTTTGCCGCTCCTTCACCGCGTCGTTTCCTTTCTTGACGCTGTCGTATCCTTTAACGGTTTCTCGCTTTCCGTTCCTTCCTTGACTTTAAGACCGACTCATCACCAGCCCGAAACACCGGTCGATTTCAATGGACGCTTAATACACTCCGCCACTAATTATGCCGTATTTGTAAAGAAAATGGCCCACTGTGACGCAGAGCGTCAGCAATAACACAGATATAAATCACACAAGACAATTGAGGCAGAGAGCGAGCGGTTTAAAAGGCAAATTGCGGAATTTCTAATGAGTGACGGGCGGGTAGGGAAGTGTCTTGAATTTTTATTCTTCTCCCTAAGAATTCTTAACCTATGTTGCTCACGTGTCGGGGGAAAATAAGTGGGAATTATTTCGGCATAATTGGGAGTTAATAATTATTTTTAAAGTATAAAAGCGCTTTCGATACCCGCAAAAGAGCACGTCTGTGAAGTAGTAAAAATAAATTCTAGCAACTTCTAGAGATGGAGAATGCTGGTCTGGCAACCCTACGGGAACGCCTTACGTTGGTAGTCGTCAATGTACATGTATGATTCATGTCCATCCCCTCACTGAAGCTGGACGTCAAATGCATCTATGCACAGGAAAAGCACTGATATATTTTAAACGACAGTAATAATGAGCTGATATCAAGGTAAAATTAATAACATATTCGATCATTTAGTAAATCACGTATGAACTAGTTAAATTCAGATTGCGTGTATTTTTATGTTCCCGACTTAAACTACGCGCTGTAACTGTCCAAATTCAGCATCAATATAATTTAAAATAGAATGTAGGAATAAACCGTGTCTACCGCCCATTATCCAAAAAAGCTCGTCAGTTCTGCACACCAAAGAATCACTAACATAAGCCAATCCCTCAAAAGAGTCACTGTAGTGTGAATTGTAATGTAAATTAGAAATACAGCATTGATGGATATATTAAGGCATAATCGTGCTCAATCAGATTTTTTGTGGAGAGAACCGTTGATTTTTTGCAAAAAAAATAGCCCGCGAAACTATTTTTTTTAAATTGGTCCCGAAAAATAAAAATTACTAATAACATTTCAAATTAAGTACATTTCATGCATAATGGTTACTTGTAATCAGACTTTTAGATTTCAATCAAATGGTTAAATGGAATACCTGTTTGCAACACCTCGCATGGCATTGTTGCGATTGGTAATTTATAGAAAATGATGGTGATGGGCTTATAATTTCTGTTTTCAGGTGCCAAAACTTATTGGGTGAATCTGAGGCTGAAGCTGAGGAAAAATCAAATCGACATCGATTTATCTCCAAGCCTCGATCAACATTAGTGTTGCTTCCGTTCTCGGTAGAAAAAGGCTACAGCTTGCGCTCGGAGAAAAATAGAATGGGAACGAAAACATTAACTCAAAGGATAGCTGACTGAAAATATACTTTAATGATGACTGCTTGAAGCTAGGGATACTCCTTCCTTAGAATTTGAGAAAGTTGCTGAAGTTCTCTATGTATTGTGTTTTTCTCTTGTGTTTTTCTCGATGGAGTATAACAATTGACCCAACAATCAATTCTGATGAAATCTAAGACGAATGAAGTTATGCTCATATCAAGGATTGTTGTAGAATAGGGGTTGTTTATGACCTGGAGACTACTTCGAAAGCTAATATGTGGGGGGTGAAGTCTGTACGATTCCTTGCTACGATCTTTTATCTTCATAGATGACGTACATCTTACAAGTGTAAAATATCTATAACTGAGGTAAAATAGAAGCTACTGCTTCTTACAACACATAAAAAGACGGTTACGTAATAAATAGTTTTCAGCCTTTCTCTTAGTATGGTAGTTACATTTCGGGAATTTTTAGACATTCGAACGGTAAAATTTTAAAGATTTTCCTCTAGATTTAGTCCTTAACTGCATGCGTAGTGGCCTGGAAGGTGACAGATAAATGCCTAAGTTTTCTTATAATGTTCTTTGAGAATCTGCGCTACTACCTTTTCTTGTCCAATTAAATATTGGTACGCTAATCACGTGCGATGTTCCAATAAATACTTGATGGCTACTATGGCCTCTTGCATATCATTTAGAATGCTGAAAACTACTGCATGAATATTCACCATATTTTTTACATTGAAGGGCTTGTGACGCCAATTCTGACATTTATGCCCAAAAAGTTTTGAAGTTGACGTTCTTGATCTGGTGTGAAGAATTCACCGCGTAACAAATATTATGAAACAAAAGGGCTTAAAATAGTTAAGAACTTGCTTTCGAGATCTATCATGGTGTCCATTTCATGAGCTGACGGTGTTCTATAATTGATATGAAGCTTGATCCATTAAAAAGGAAAACGTTAGCGTTTAAAAATAATGTTAACATATCTTAGTGAATAGTTCTCGGGATCGCCGCCGGGTCAGGAACTCCATGTCTGCCGACGTTTCGATGTCCGGCTCGGTGATCGTCCTCAGGGCTGTGAGTGTCGAGTGAGAATTTTGACTTGCTTATATACAGTCACTCTGGTGGTCAAGTGACTGCTGATTTGCTGGCGTGATGGTTTCGCCTAACCTTTTGGATACTCTTGAGCACAGGTTACATTCGTAGATTGCGTAAAATGCTGCTCAATGCTCAACACTCACAGCCCTGAGGACGATGACCGAGTCGGACATCGAAACGTCGGCAGATATGGAGTTCCTGACCCGGTGGCGATCCCGAGAACTATTCACTAAGTCCATTCGCCGGGAAAGCACGAAATCTTTCTTCAGTGCTAACATATCGTTGGCTTTCGCTGCTTTCTTGGCAAAAAGATAATAAAAAAGTCCTCGGTAAGCTTTCATTTCCTCCGATATAATTACAGCGGGAAAGAAGCTGCAGCGAATGCCAAGACAATGTGTCTTCTGAGAAGTTTATTTCGAGAGTACGTTGTTGCCAGGAAAAAGGAACGTTGAGGGTTTCATCCTTCATTGGATAGTTTTTTTTTGGGTTACTATGCTCTTCCCTATAATTCCTACCACAACGGTGTTCATGCGTGGAAATCTTGGGGATTTGTGACGGAGAGACTTAACTTCATATCCTCAGGATCACCACCATTGTGGAACCGCATCATTGAAATTCCGATCCCTTCTGTTGTTCCGGTTGAAGTGCACTTGAAGTAAAGCTCTTAGTTCGTCACAATGTACGTCAAAATGAGGTCCTAAATCCCTTTAAAAGTAGTCACTACTGAATCAGCTGTCGGTTGTCTCCTTTAAGTTCCAGATGAAATTGCCTATTCCGCTGTTGACTAAGATTTTACAGAGTAATCTTGATCCCTTTCACATTTGTGGATATTCCATAAATGAAGTGACCCGTCCAGCGGGTGAGACGTAAAGGAATGAATATAATTGTTGGTAATATAACAATAAAATTTACGTTGCATT
The DNA here is from genome assembly GCF_921293095.1 of Ischnura elegans. NCBI lineage: Eukaryota > Metazoa > Arthropoda > Insecta > Odonata > Coenagrionidae > Ischnura > Ischnura elegans. The sequence continues at coordinate 46,753,023 of NC_060259.1, forward strand.
GAAATAAGGCAATGAGGTTATATGATTCAATAACATTCATGGGAAAACATCTAATTCTTACTAATGAAGAGTTTTGACGACAATTTGGGACGTCCTATCCTAACATATAAAAATATCATTCCATTCATATCTCTTTCATTGATATTTACAGGGTTGCTTTGACCTTTTTTACAATTCAAGTAATTTCACAATGCTTAATTTTATCAGTCATCCACGTGAAAAGGTAATAAATAAAGCTTAAAAGAAAATCACGTGCCAACAAATGGGTAGTCATTAAATGGTATCTCCATCACTTCTGACGCAACTTTATAACTAAATTTTCTGATTTATTACTGTAGCTATACTGCTTTCAAATATGGCTTTGGTGCATGCGAGAAATTTTAAAGAAAAATAATTGTTGAAAAGCTTCCGTTGACTTGATACCCTTGGCCTGCATGGTTGTCACTGACTGCCGCAGTGCGGAAAATTCTCTCGTAACCATTGTATAGATGCCTTCAAATTTGTAAGTTAATGCGATTTTGTACGAGTTGCGCAAACGCGCAAACGTTTTGAGGCACCTATCAGCAATGTTGGTTGAAATATTTCATTTGCAAAAAATAACAGAACATATTAACATCAAATTTATGGATCGAATGCGATTTTGTAAGATTTGAATATTCATTACAGAGGCTTATGGAAAAATAGTACGAAAAGCGCAAACATTTTGAGGCACCTATTAACAATGTTGGTTGAAATATTTCTTTTGCAAAAAATAGCAGAACATATTAACATCAAATTTATGGATCCACCCCTAGAGCTTTTGCATTGTTGATGTGTTACGACAACTTCGTTAAAATAAAATAGGCTCTGTAATGAATGCCACTTTCATCAAATTATGTAAAAAAAACAAGCACAACTGTAAAGATTTAAGTTTCTTATCAAACAATTGATAAAAGCGAGCTTCGCGATTTTGATTTAAAATTTTGAATTTATTGCATTAAGGTAATGAGTATCATCTAATTCCAAAGCAAACGAGTAAAAATATGGAGATATTTCTAGTTATGAATTTTAATAAGAATGTAAGTCGTCATTACCTAACAAAATATGGTAATTTTACAATCACTCCGTTTAAAGAGCTCATTTATCAGAAAATGAAAATGATTACGATGCCATCATCGCGGTGAATTTTAATTGGCCCCTATTACTCCTCGCCGTATTTGAATTTATGTAGTTCTTTGTATTCTCTCATCTAAGTAATATGAGTTTTTATCGGAAAAACCCTCTTTTAATTAGTTCATAATTTTCAGTGATGGTTCTTCAATTCAACTGAATTGGTTAATTACCGATTGCCGAACATGTATGGAAAATCTGTGTCATTCGTCTCTATCGATGTCATTAGTATTTTTCGTGATTTAGATAGCTTACCTTGTAAGTCCAGGAAATATATAATAGATTGAAAAAAGTTCATTTTAAAGAGAATAGATATATTCCTAGTTTTGCAAATAAAAGGGAGGCTGAAATTAGTCCCTAGAGAAAAAATATTAGAATGTTAAAGCTGTGAGTGAAGGAAGGCTGGAGATTGTAATTTTGCGTTAACATTAGCGCCTAAATATCCTTAGAAAACGCTTGGGCTCATGTCACTTAATTTATTTATGTTGGAAAATCCCCAAAGAGAGTTTTTTACTCCCTCCAATGTATTGACTAAGTCAATTGTCCATTTCCAAGGCAAGCAAGCATTTTAATTAACCTTTCAAGCTTAACTTGCTGAAAATCTATTACTCCTCTTTCAAAGTAAAACTACAAGTAAATTTCGGCACAATATAGTAATAACCAAACTGATGATCTAGTTAATGACAAAGGTGCTGAAACTATGTTGGGTTGTTTAATTAAATACTTTTGATGGAATGTTATGTTATTGCGGGTTTCCTTTAGGCATTTCCCTTCGTATATTTTTTTCTTCGCCGCGACCAGAATCACAGTTTCACATTCCTCACACACGGTGGCAAATACAGACATAACAGAGAGGTATTTCACATTTCCCGTGCCCCCCTAATTTTTATGCGCGGGTCCCGCGTGGCGAGAATCCGGGCGTTTTCAAGGGAAAGGTACCTTACCAGCGTTTTGTTTTTGCGCCTGGTCCCTCATAAAGGAATGCCGCGTGAAATCATGGATGTGGCCCGCCTCGCATTGAGCATTATATTCGAAGGCACGACATAGAAAAATATTTCATCAACAGCAGGAGTCCATGACGTGTGTGTGAATAAAATATTTTTTTCTTCTCCATGGATGTAATTTTTTTCGCTCTTATAATGCCGTGTGTGGTTTTGAAGCCAGCGGCCGTAACTTCTCAAAAATGATTAAGAAATACTACGCCTGAATAGGTATTGTTGAGGAGCAAATTTTATTGCGTCTAATGTATTAGGATATCCCTCACAATCTCTCTTGGTGATAATCTACCTAATGTAGTGTATTGTAGGAGGTATTAACTACAACTAATTATTCTTTCGGGTAGATTATCTCTAAGCGAGGACGTTCCTCATATGGGGCAGTTGATTCATTAAAATGGATCAGTTACCGTCATTATGTATACAATCGTTTTTGGAATATTTTAGTACATCAAAAAACCCATAATTTTAGCCTTTAATTATCATTTCACTTCAATTTATGCGTATTTTTTCCATTTATTTTGGCCTGTAAATGATTTATATATTACTTTTACTCATTTTTATTTACTCAGTGTAGCAATAACGTCATTAGAGCTAATATAAATGCTGAACATAGCATGCAATTTTAAAGCAAGAATATTAATGGCCGCTCACTCTATTTTTTCTTCTATGATTCAAATACTTTGGGTTTTTAATTTTGAGGATTAAGGATTTTCTATTACTTCCAGTAAAGGTGCTATAATAACCGCGTAATATTTTGAACATAATTTGATCTAGGAAGAGGTTTGTCGCGAGAGGAATGCAAGAATTACCATTTAAAATATTTGAAAAAGTTATGTATATTAAATATATATACGGCAGAATTACCCTGGCTGAGAACCCGAGAAGAATTTATCAATACAAACCTATTAGGTTTTGGTTGTTTCATATATATTTCATCTATTCATTCATTATCAGTCATTTTTATGCAATTTGATCATTTTTTGTTTGCTAAAGGTTTGTTTGCTAGCCTACAATAGTGTGGATCCATATTCTTTTTATTTACAGGTTCTTTAATTATTTAGTGTTGATGAATTCGTATCATAACTACACAAAGAAATTACTACTTGGCAGTCTAGCCATACATTTTGAAAACATTTTGAGTATTTTTCTCCGATGAACTTTTCGTTAAACTCATACCCTAAGAAATGTCTCTCATCGGCAAATAATCGTGCTAAAGGTGAACCTGTCTCTTCTTTTTTTTTTCGCAGCTGCTAGGCCTTTTTTATCCCTACGGCCGAGGGATTGGTAAGGGCCAAAGGAGGATTTTCAGGGTGCGACACGAGAGCACTTGACCTAAAAGACTACCCAATGACCGCCTTAGGTATTTCATCGAGGCGACCACAAGTCCTTAAGACCGAGTGGCTGCGCTGAGCATGAAGACAATTTAGCGTCTTTCATCGAATAAGCCTAGAAGGACAAAGAAAAGCGTGCGTTTACTCTCGTAATACGTTTAATATCGTACTTCACCGTGAATACGGATAATCGTTCGGGATAATAATCGGCGGAAATCATGAAACTGATCACACGGCTCCTATTCCCAAGATAAACCTCAAGAAATTCAGATAGATTTTCCTTATAAATGGCGGTGGTGCTCATGTGTATTACGTTGGCCTGGTAAATAGAGAGTTGGTTTTCTTCCTTGTGGGTCCGTGCTCAAATCTCATCAGTGGCGGAGATCCTTCGTAGAAAGACCGATCCCTGATTGAGTTCTTTGTGGAGGGCGCCTCAAGCGCAGCACTCCGTCCGTCGGATCGGACGCTAACTGTGGTCCCCATTGCACCTTTCGTTAAGAGAAGTGTAATACCTAGGTGGGGTTTTCTTCACCCTTTGAGCCCTGCTCATATATCATGGCGCAAATGAACTCTAAGGTCGGTCTTCTTTTCTAAGTACCAAACCTAGTAGGGGCAAAACATTTTTTTCAGCGAAAACGAACATTTTACCGCTCCTCTTCCTCCTCATCATGAGATTGAAAATAAAGCCCCCGTAGCACTATAACTTTGCATAAAAATAATCCATTTATTTTGTCCATACGCTTGCCTTTATTGCAACCGTTACTGAGCCATTTCGGGAACCTCGTAGGTCCAATGTCTTGTGGATCACCCTTTGCCCAACTTCTCCACTCAACTGCATTCTTTGTAAGGACAAGTTATGTATCGAGAATAATGTTCTCTGTGATAAATAAAATTTTTACAATTTTTATTTTCAAAGAGGACAATTTAAAAAATTAGAAAATATTTTTCAAAAAATGTATTTTTCACATATTTTCTAATCATTATCATACCATATTAAGTGCCAGGTGATTGACAATGATGTGCAGATTTCTCATCTGCTTTTAAGCTGTACTTTGATACACATTTCAAGACATCAATAATTGCTAGTTGAAATTAGTGTTGTGATCAGGAAACTTAAGTAAAGTGTATTTGACGGATAACTTTAAGATTTCCTATTCAAAAGTCTGATTTTAAAGAATATGTTGGAAAACCCTTCGATCTTCTGACGGAGTTCGTCATTAGCTTTAGGCAAAATTTTACCAGCTAGTTGGTCTTAATTTTTCAAGAAAAATGTATCCACTCGTCAATTACTCTCTCGTCTCTACCGTAAACTATCGCCATTTTGAATAAAAAAATATAGCCATGCGTAGTTCCGGTAATCGAATTACGGTGATGGCACATGGTTTTTAATAGTCATAAAATTGAAGATATTTATATTTTTTCTGAATAAACACCTAGATCATGGGTATAATGTGGAAAAATTATATTTCCGAGTCGGTCGGATTTGCCAAAACAGTTCCATCTTACGTCGATGGTCGGTTCCTATCTTTCAAGGTTTTCCTTGTGGCCCATTCCCATGTATGCTCTCCGCACACGCCAGTGTTTTACGGCCAGTGGGCTTATGAAATCCGTAACTGGAGCATGGAAAACCATGAGAGAAACATTTAATTTATCGAGGAATATGTAAGTTATGTTGGCTATTATGGGCTATTTATAGACCTATTGCCAAAAATATTGCTGCTAATTTGCACAATGAACGAGCCGCGTGTTAAATGAGTAATGGTACTTCATTTTATGCAGTCCTCATTCCGCGGATAACTAGTGGATCCCATTTCGTCCATATAATTGATTAAAATGAGGTCGCATCAACATTTTCCTTTGAGAAAAACGCCATGCCGTGTAATTATTTTTCTAATAATCATGCAATTTTTTCACATTTACGTTCATATTTACTCCAAGGGGTGCAAAGGGAGAGCCTAATTTATTGAAAAAAAACATGAAATGCGTGTGAACATGCATGCCGATTTTAAGGCCCCGTCATGTAGCTGTACAACCTTAAAAGTCATAATAATTTATATTTTACTACTTTTATTTGTTGACCTCAATAAATACAATCATTTGACCGATAAATTACGAATTTCGTACTGCTAGGTGACTTTATATGGAAAATATACCAAATGCAGGATGCATATTTGCAGGAGCCTCCCTATTGTCATAATGATGTTACCTAAATTTGCGCGAATGCGTTAGATGTATAGATTTGTGTCTTAAATGTCAGATTATCCTGTATATTTCATAGAACTATCTCTTTATTTAACAGGTAAAATCTTTTGTTACACCATATTGGCAAAAGTGGAAATTGAGTAGGGGGTTAAGTTATAAATGGAATCGAAAAATTACACATCCTTGTTATTCGTCGTGACCTAAATGTACCATATATTTCTTTTGCGTGATGGGATGGTAAAAATATTTATCTTATCACACTTTATGATTTTTGAGAAGATATTTTATGGTGCATTATGTAGCTATTCGAAATTGAGTGTACCTTGGAAGAGTAAGAAATAAATTACGATCATATTACTGCTACAATTTGGCCATTCATATTAAAATATCATGTCTTTGGACTGCATTATTGCAAATGAAAATGGCCGTATCGAAATATAGCCCCCCGACAAAATATTATCTTGACCCAAATTATCAGTCTTGCGCTTTAGTGTAAATATTAAATTTTACATTTTAGAGTTAGGCGTTCACTTATTGTGTGGCACTAAAATTCCTCCTTTAATAAAATTAAGTTAAATAATTTTGGCCCTTCATCTGGCGCTGATACTCGGTCTCACTTTGGATTTCAGCGTTGAAGGCAATGTTAATCGCACCATCAAATTGCGAGTACATAAATTGCGACTATTACGTCCAAAAATAAATTTCAACGATCACCGCACTGCAGTTCTGTTCCTCCGATAGAAAAAAATTCCTCGGAATTTATTGAAGGTTTTCGTTTGAGCATATTGTATAAGCGTGGCTCTATCGTTTTAAAATGAAACGAAATTCGATAACGGGAAGGATTTAGGATTTACCAGCTTGAAATAATGATGCGTTCATTCTAAAGTGCAGCGCATTGCTGCATAACAGTCTATAACTTTTTCTTCTATCAGAGCAAACTACAGCGTTTTGCTACAAGTAGGATAGCATGCATGAATACTAGATTTTTCTTCCACCACCAAGAGATTGTTTTGATGCAAAGTACACACTTAGGTATGTTTAAGGTATGTTTAAGGTTTTATTATCAACCCGTAACTTTGTTTCTAGCGTTGTATGTCAATGTTCCGATTGTATTACTTGCGTTTTTACTATTTCTTACATGTTCACTTTTCATCGATCTTTCGCTTCCATGCAGTTCTGCTTATTCTGCTGACTGGCAAAACATATTCTCTCTATATATAACACATGCCGAGGTATGAAATCGTGCATATGAATTTATTCTACTTTATCATCGATCCTATTCTAAGCCTTCTTTATGGCCCTTGTTTCCTCCTATCCTTATGAAATTACTCACGCTAAAAAAAATTTTATTCACTTAATGCGTTTTTCATCATTGTGAACCAGTTCCACACCAAGCGTTTGCATATAAATATAAATGTACTTTATGATTTTTACACATTCCAGGCGATATTCACAAAATTCCCACCAATGTTTCATATATAATTTCAAATAAATATTGTGCATCGCCGTAAACAATATAGATAGCGACTGCAACTCGACATTAGTTCAATGGTTTACCACGACCACGTTTTATTTTTCCCGCAGGAAACATATAGTTCCGGGCCAATCTTATAATACATTTGGACAAAAATATGATGGCATTTGATCTAGTTGGCAGGTTGCGATGGTCCCGTTGCTCACCAGAGCATATCCTAACACATTTCTCAGCCAAACCGTCCGTGTAATACTCCAAACGTATCGATCCAACTTTCAAACTTACTCCTTGGAAGGCCATCACTCATCCTAAAATCGAGGAATTTTTTCACAATCATATCAAACCTGCACTTTATGATTCATTGCCTAGGTGCAAAGAGGCACGAAAATTTGTAGTTTTTTAAGAGCAGTTCGAGCAGTTTTAAGAGCAGTTTTACAATTCGAGATAAATATTAAAGGCAATAAAATTACTTAATGTATTCTAGCAAAATGGCTCTATAGCTCTAGCATTCGATTAAAAAAATAAAGTTCCTAACTGAAATTTAATGATTTGAAATGGAAATTCGTTAGAAATCGACTACATTTGTAAGTTAACAAATAATAAGATATTAAACAATTTTAGAGTATTGTACATAATTCATAAATATTAATAGGCTATTAATACACTACGACCTATTTAATTTGTAATTACATTCTTAAGAAGAATCTAGAGCTTATCTACATCAGGGCAGGATGTATTTGTTTGTGAAAATTCTTTATGTGAGCTTTCTCTATTTCGTTATTTTTGCATAATAAACAATTGTTAAAATAAATTTAGAGCTTTTCCTTGCTCAATTGAGGCCAATAATCTCGTAGATCTTGTGACTAGAGTGTTGGCCTTCCACCATGTGGGTCCGAGTTCAAATCTTAGCGGTGGGGGAAATTTCTCATGCTATCACCTATCTGTGCTTGAATCCTTTGTGGAAAACGCTTCTTGCTTGCTGCTTGAGTTCGTTAAATGGAACCTTAAGCCGTGGTCTCTTAGGCGTCTTTTTCTGAAGGCAGGCTAACGCCCATACCGCCTTTCTCCCCGCGCTCATTTACCTTCTACCTTATCGAGCAAATTATCCAAGCTGTCGGTAGTCTCCTCCAAAACTCATACCACCAAAAGAAGCAATAACATAATTTTCTCTCAGGCCTCAGGCCATTTTCCTTTTCCATTCCCGCATGTTGGTCAAATCTGCTACTATTTTAAAGAAAGGAGAACATGTTTTTTTTCTCTCACGCGTTGGAGTTACTACTTTCTAGCGATTTCACTTTTTATTGTAGTTTCATCTTTTTGAATTCAATTAATCTCGCTCTCGTTTTAAATATTGTACTCATTTCTGCCGCTATCGTGTTCAAATGCGGAGCAACAATGACTTTCACTTTATGATAAAATTATCAGTGAAAAGTTGCCTTGCACTCATTTGAAATACACCCTTTCCTAGGCTAAAGTCGCCGCAATTTTTTAAGCATGCCCTTGGTTAGGTAAATATCGAGTAAAGTTTTAAAGTATGCACTTAGGCATGTCTAGGAAGCCATTTTTTATTATGCCACATCGTCTTCATTCATAAAACCATGTTCTCAGATAATTATTACATATTTTACCGCCCTCTCCGTTGTAATCTTTCACTACCTCAGGCATCCGTTCCATAGGGTAGTTATTTTCCCAATCAATACCTCAATTGTGACAAACTGATACAAGTGTTTCATTTATGCCTTTTCCTGCGCCTGATATTTCATTATTATTTTCACCATATTGCCTCCCATTATGTGACATGAAACTCTCGAGATCACCCATTTTTAATATAGTTCATTGTTTCTATCAATCTTCTGCTTTATCAGTTCCTTATAATTACCGTCAAGGTTATAACATCTCTTTTCTAGTTCACATCCTCATTTCTGAATTCATCATTTTAGAAATCGATTACGTTCAATGCCTGGAGCAGATATAAGTTTCGCACTAGATACCGTGTCCGCTATTCGGTAGTTTGGGCAGATACCAATCCAAGCCTTTACAAAAGAATTGAAATGTATTCAGAAATTATCGATGCGATACAATAGGAAAATCAGAATAATGAAAATTCCGCTAAGCATTGGAATACAGATAAAAATTGCTATAAATGAAACGCAATATTGTGAAACATTTTGTTTATCGCACGATTACGTATATAATGGCTTTCAGATTTCAAGGTAAAAGTAGGTAAATGCAAATAGCTCGAAATTCAAATCTTTTTACAAATGTCATAGTGATAAATTATGAAAGGAAACACCGTTGACTTAGCTACATATTTATATTGTGGATACCTTGAACGTTTCTAGGAATCCGTTTTCAAGTGAATAATGCATTTTAGATACAATCCAGACGCAAATTTAGCTTTCTATCTTCCCCTCCTGGTTTTAAAATGAGAAAATGAACCGCGACCGTTATAAAAATTTGAAGAAAACAAAACCAGATTGAGGTCAAATATGCGTGAATTAAGGGGTGAGTTATTTTTCTCAATTATTCTGCTCGTGATAATAAATAGAGGACAATCAACGAGCCCAAACCTTCCATAAAATAAGTGAACTAGGTGAGTCAACAACTAGCGAGCATTACGATACTCCAAGGAAATATTAAGGAGAATCACTTTGCTCGCCGTATTTCAAATGTTTCTATAGAGATAAAAGTATTCCAAGAGTTTTTATGTATTTTGTTCTCTCTTTCTTTTCAGAGCGAAGGATTAAAATACGGTATTTTGGGATTTTAAAGTAGTAATCACGGTACTAGCATCTCAAGTTCAAATGGTTGAATGGCAATTTTTTTTTTTCGAATGAATTGAGAATATTCAGGCCGTATAGTTGTATTTAGCCCTAGATGGAGCCAAACTGGAGAGATTGGCCTTACCTTAAGCTTCCTCTATCAACGAATGAATCCTTTAAATCAATATCCCCTTGTCCCCCGGTTGATCCAGATTCATGCCGCAATTCTTCCCATTCTAGTCCACGGTTAGAGAGTTGGTTGAGAGGCCAAAGCGGACCGATCAGCAGCCTAACGCGGCGGCGTCCATTTCCATCGATCGACGCTTCGCTGATTGTTCGCACGTGGGGTGCGGGCGGGCACAGCGCATTGTGCACCAGAAATCCTCGTGCATCGTCTCCGCAATCAGTCGGCCTTTTGACTGGCGACAATGGGTGCGGGAATGGCGCCCCGGGCTATCGCCGGGCGCGGAGAGGGCCAGAAGTGACACCACTCGACCTTACGCCCGTAGCGGGTCACGGATGCCATACATCCCCAGTCGCGTATTCTCCTACTTACCTTGAAGATGCCGTGCCTCGAATAAAAGGAAGATCCAAGTGTCCTTTTCGACTCTTCGCCGAGAGTGAAAGCGGCTGTTTCACGTTTCCTTCGTTCCCTTATCACGAAGCCCATAAGTAGCTGGCTCGCATTAACGTCTTCGTGGACAATTTAAGTTTATTGCAACGTTTTAAACTCTTCCAAACCTAGCATGAACAATGAAGAATATCAAATTTGAAGATTTTACCAATATTAATATGTACTTTTTTGACTCAATCACAATCATGATAGCAGCTAAATATTTTGAAATTTAATATTCCAGCACAAAATAACTCTTCATTCAGCGCTTTAACAAGCTGAGCTGAAAAGGCACCCATTTCTCTAACGGCGGACCTTCAGATTTGATGTTGCTTAGAAGTAATTTTGGATTAGGTAGGGGTGAGGATGCTATCGCTTGGAGGACCAAATATACCCATTGTCTCAAATACTTCTTATATCCTTTTGATGATGTGATTAAACAAAATAATTATAGTTTAGAAGATTGCTGGTGTTGATTTTTCGTGGACAATGAAAGTTAATCGTAAATATTTTAAATACGACATCGTTTGAAGGACCTAGAAATTACTCTTAATCTCAAATAGTTTTGATATCCATTTGATGATGCGGTTAAAAGTACCATTATAGTTCATCTATTTATATTACAGATAGAGGCACTAATTGTTCGATTGCGTCTTAATTGAAAACTTGGCAGTGAACATTATGTCTTTTTAGAAGACAGACAATTTGAACCCCAAAACTTGAGTCTATGCTCATTGCTGATTTCGGTAATTACGATAAAAGCCAAAGATTTCCTAAATTCGATGCACCAAATGGTATTTTCGTATCCAAACTTTCGTGGTTCATAAAGGTATGTGTATTATTTGGAAGGTAACTCCTTTTAAATTTGAGCGCAAATTAATATTTTAGTGGATATTGAATCCCTTTATTGCTCATTAATTTGCTTCTTAGGGGTAAACTTGCCAATTGATCTTCCGTTTTTAACGTAATATCTTCATTCGGAGTATTGAAGTGAAATTTATTAGGCTGTTCATTTACTCACTACTCTCTTTGTTGGTGAGGAATGCCAAATTTAACATGGCCCATTTGCTAGTATTTACGGATTGCAAGCATACTCTGCTAAAAGCAGTTCTTGACGGAATTAGCTCTGATGTTGTAAAAGTTAGATCAGGCGTTCCACAAGGAAGCGTAATCGGCCCCCTTTTGTTTATTATATACATTAATGATCTCTTCTCCCGCATTAGCAGTAAAATACGTTTATTTGCTGACGACGCTGTCATCCATCGCGAAATTAGTGATCACCTTGACTGTGAAATTCTATCATCGGACTTAAACAACGTTCATTTGTGGAGCCAAGAGTGGGGACTATGACTTAATCTGAGCAAATGCATGACGGTACATTTCTTGTGCATCAATTTGTCCAACTATAACCATGTTTATGGTGTTTGACTTCGTCTAATGCCTTTATTTACATAAAGGCATTAGACGAAGTCAAACAGCAGAAGTGAAGTACCTGGAAGTTAGGATAACTTCGAACCTCTCCTAGGGAACACATATAAGGAATATTTGCGGTAAAACCCTGAAGAAATTAGGATTCGTCAATCGTATTGTGGGAAGATTTTCGGATGATAAAGTAAAAGAAAGGCGCTATTTCGCACTCGTCCGACCGCACATAGAATATGCAGCGAGCGTATGGGATCCGGTACAGAAAGACTTAATCCGCGAACTGAACAAAATACAAAGAAAGGCTGTGCGTTTTGTCAAAAATTGCTACCGGCGTACATACAGCGTTACCCAGATGTTAAGCGAATTAGGCTGGGAGCCGCTGGAGACTCGGAGGCTGCGTGCTAGGCTTAGATTGCTTGAGCAATTGAGAATGGATATCTTTAAGAGCGATACAGAGTAAATAATATTAGAGCCGTACTATATTTTCAGGTCCAATAGAAGCGATAAATTAAGAGAAATGTTTTGCCGAACGGATAGATATGGGAATTCGTTTTTCCCAAGAACAATAAAGGACTTTAATAAACCCTAGTCTCAACTTCGTTAGAGCACTTCATTTTTTTATCTATAAATGGCTGGTGTCGTAACACCTTGCCACACGCCTTCTAGGCGGCTTGCAGGGTATTATGTTGATGTAGATGTAGAGGTAGATGAGATGAATGTAGTTAAACGATGTCAGACGAAGATTTTGGTTTTTAGTCCATATTGATATAACCAGCAAGTGCATTAAACATCCCACTCAATATTTCGCCTCAACGTGAATTAACTATCTCATAGATATTTAATTGAAGCATGAGCCTTTGCTATAACTTTTATGGCAATTTAAACGCATCTCATGTTAAAATTACTTCTGTGTAGGTAACTTTTGCGGAAGAAAAAAAATTAAGATCGATCTCCATCCGTTCATCCTTTCCTAATTTACAGGATTCGATGCCAATCAGGATAGTAAAGCAACGCATCCGCAAATACGATTAGCGGGAAACCATGATAAAGCTTTTACTATTAGCCCGGCAGTCTTATTTAAAGGGGTCCGTTTCATTCGCGATTCAAGTTGGTAGCGTGGTCCAAGTGGGAAAATTGGTCGCGATTTCCATCTCGGGGACCTCTCGCTCATGTCTTTGCTTATATTAGCGGGCGCGAATTGGACCTGCAGTATCGCTTGCCTGATCGCCACCGGCCATTCCACCCGGCACGTGCCCCAGCATCAGCCGACAGTTCGGGGAAAACGACGCCGCAGCCTCGTGGTCATCCAAAATAATTCCCTTATGAATTACTTCGGTTAGGTAATCCTCTTTAAATCCCTCTGCTTTTACCTTTTTTGCTCCCTTTCGTTGGGGCATATTCTCCGAAAAAGTGTGAATAACCATAACTGTACAGTGTAAATAATGAAAATACCCATTGGTTCGTGGATTGCATAACGGTATATTAGACACAAAATGACCAAGCCATTGACATAACATAGGAGCTGATTATCATAGCTTACCTCTTCGTTTGTTCAAACAAACTAACAGGTAAACTATTTTAAACAGCCCCCTCTCTTAGAGGCATATTTTCCGAAAAAGTGTGAAGGACCATAAAAAGAGACAGTGAAAAGAAGAAAAATACCCAGTGGCGGATTTTATAACGGTAATTTAGCTACAAAATGATCATTCTCTTGGCATGGCCTAGAAATAGTTGTTAATAGCTGACTTGTAATCTTGCTGAAACAATCACTAAATGCTTAAATGATGTCATTAGATTCACAGTAACATGAGAATTATGTATACGGGCTCCAATTTAAAGCATTTCTTATCATTTGCCGTATAGTTCTTTTTATGAGGTACTAACTATGACTGTGTCATGTTTATCTATTAGTGACATGAGTAGAATTTTACTTTCAGGGACAAATTCCATAGCAGGGCTGCTGTTGGCATTATTTTGAATGACTCTAAATATAACATGGCCGAACATAATAATTCCAGCGGCAGCTCTGTTAATTCTAAGCATCATATATTATTTGTGTTTATCTATTTATGAAAAGAGTAGAACTCTGCTTGCGGCGGCAATGTCCTTATCAGGGCTTCTAGTGGGATTACTTCGCATTGCTATAAAAATAACATGGCCGCTAACAGTATGACTAACAACAATTCAGCTAATACTCGGTATCTTATTATTTGTCTTTATCTCATTGAAAAAATATGATAAATACTTTTTCTAAATGCTTAGAGCAGAAATACTTGCCAATTTCGTTGTTTACCATGCTTTCAATGCGTCAATATATCTGAGGGAAAAATTATCAACAAGTACTAGTTTCTTATGGCAACACAATCATCGTTTCACAAATCATATCTTTCAGTTCCAGTAAGGTTGTTGATGGATTAGTAGTGAGTGCTTAGTAAAATCTGTTAGCTGAGAAAATACATTCAATAAAGTTTCGATTAAATGTTAGAAAAACTGCAAATCTGATTGCTATTGAAGGCTGATAAAATGGAATTCCATAAGATTTATGGAAAATTTTCATAAAAATACAACCACAGAAATGAGCAACGTATTAGGAAATAACGGAAACATATCTGATGATAAACAACAATGGTCCAACAATGGAAGGGAAAGGAGATATTAAAGTTTGTGGATAGGATAAAAGGGAATAGGCCTCATAATTAAATTGAAGAAGAAAGTTAAAAGTGGTAGAGGGATGAGCGTGAATGATACGTAAAATTCTCGAAGATGACCTCCCTTAACTGGTGAAATGCGTTTATAGTAATTATGTAACTTTAAACGTAGAATTTTGCAGCGAGAGTCATTAGTATAGAGGGCTTTCGGAAGCAGCTGTGTGTTACGCTTTGTCAAGCAAGTTTTCGTGGCCATTGGAGACCGCATCAGGCAATGAATAAAAAAATTAAAAGTCGAATGTCATTAATATACTCTATCTCATGAGTAATGTGTGGAGTATATTTCAAGCGAAACGTTCCGTCCTTCGGAAGGGACGTTAATCCGTGGTCCCCTGGGCGCATCTCGTTAGAAGCAGGCTAATTCCAACGCCGGGTTTCACTCCACCCTTTAATATACTCTATATTATTGCTCTCATGAGTATATTAACGACAACCAATTTCCAATTTTTTATTCATCGGCTGATGATGCGACCTACTATGTCCGCGAAAGCTCGCTGGGCCATGCGTAATACAAAGCTGCTCGCAAAATCCTCCGGTACTAGAAATCATGTAGTTTTACATGAAGGCGCACTGCAGGCTGCGTCTCTCCTGGCCTCTATTTTCAATGCGGAGAGTGGGAAACTTCACTTCCATGCGAGGAAGGTGAGAGAGAAGGTGTTCGCTTGCGCGCTGGGGTAGGGATACTTACGTTGAGATGATTGTGAAGACAAGTGCGCCCTACCTCCTCTTCCTCGAAAGATATTTCTCGAGGGACGCAACGACGGAGCTTCATGCGGGAATCCTTCTCTCCTTTGGGACGAAAAGGCTTTCTTTGACTCGGCCCCCCTCCAACGCACGCATTATTCATACAAAAAATACTGCTCATGCGGTGTTCCCTCCTTTGGTTGGGCCTTGGGGTTATTCTCCGGCCACACCTTGAATATGCAGCGGGTAAATAAGATGCGGAAAAGTCTAACCCGTGAAGTAAATAAAATACAAAAAAGCTGCGCGATTCGTCAAAAATGCTACGAGTGTATAGAAAGAGTTACGCAGATGTTAAGCAAATTAGGCTGGCAGTCGCTAGAGTCTCGGACTGGCTTATATTGCTTGCAGAGTTGAGAATAGATACCTCCGAATACAGCTCTCATAGGCCATTTTAAATCGGGGTATTTAACAAATTCAACAATGAAACTTACACGAGCAACCATGCCGTGGATAAGGAAACTTACCCAGGCGGGACTCGGAACCACGACCTCATGTTTCGCGGGTGAGGACTTTACCCTGTCGCCACCGAGACCGGCAATCATGCTGGAACCCCACTGTATTTTCAGGTCGTACGGGAACAATAAATTAGGGGAGATATTCTTCCTAACGGATGGATATTGGAATTCTTTTTTCCCCATTAATTTTCCCCCGAGCAATAAAGGACTTAAATAATTTCTAGGCGTAAGTTCGATAGAGCATATCATATTTATTTATAAACGGCTGGTGTCCTAATACCCCCCTCTCACGCTTGAATTGCGCGTTAGTATGTAGATGTGGATATTACGGAGTGCCGTGCTGGACTGCGGAAAACGGAAACCAGTCCCCGTTGCGGCGTCGACGCTGAGACTCCTGGGAAGTCGTCTAGGATCATGAGCCTCCCGGAATATATTCATTGCTTGGAAATTCAATCTATTTGTAATCTTAGTTTAGCGCTTATTTAGTTTTGGAAACTCAATTTTTATTCGTTTGTCGCGCCCTAGAGACCGTAACCTTGGATACGTGTCCGCGTCGCACGCTGCAAAAATTGGACAATGTATCATCCGCCATCGAAATTATCTGTCGGCCTGCCCGTTTATCGTTAGGATTATTCGTTGTAGATATAGTGAAATAGATGACGGCGCTGGCGGCAGATGGGTGCCAGATATACCGCGATTTGTCGCATCCGGCCAGTTTCACAATTTTACCCACTTAAAATATTAGGTGCGCTACTACGTTCACGCTGTTTTTAAGAGGTAACTCTAGAAGTAATTTTTGGTCGATATCGATATGTGGAAACGTCATGAACCAAGCTCAGACAATTGGCAAATAAACTGCTATACAAAAATGATGAGCTTTTTATGGCATCATATCCTAATTTTTTGCGTGAATACATCTGAGTTCATGCCAAATAACCGTCATTTGCGGGAGGTATTTATTTTCATCTTTTACTCAAAGAAAGCGGTGACTGGAGCGCATCTAGAGATCCATAAAAGTTTGCAAAGATGCTGCCCAAAGGTAAACGACGTGCCGTAATTGGTTTTGCCGCTTGCAAGGCGGCTATTTCAATGTTGACGACAGGCCCGGACTGGCCCGCCGGCCCATCGGCCCGTGGGCCGGTGCGCCCTTTGAAAATTGCGTTCCTGCGCCCGCAAGGAAAAGGTACGTATTTTCAAAAGGTGCTCCTGCCAATTCAAAACCTAACACTAGCATACAAAAACAACTTATACAATTTATACTGTAACTAAGACGACAGCGACATGTTATTAATGCAATGACGCGCTGCGCCATTGCAAAAGTTTGCGCGTTGCGAGACAACGTTGACAGCTGTGGCGGCGGCGTAGACGCCACTTCCACGCCACCTATGATGCAGACGACATGGTGCCAAACGATAAAGAGATATATTTTTAAATAAAATCCTTCTCCTCTGCAGTTATGACAGAAAATTATAAAATCATGTGAAAAAACCATTCAAATGAGTAAAGCTGCGTTAAAATCAGCAGACGATGATGGTTCTAAAACCAGAGGAAGGGGAAGCCAGGTGACATATCTGAGTAAAACCGCTGTTAATAAAATAATGAACATTATAAAATGTTTAATGAAATCAATTATCGCTGATGAAGTAAAGCAAGCTATGACCTACTCTGTTTTAATGGACTCAACTACAGATGTCTATGGTTTCGACCAATGTGCCATTGTTTTACGATACGTGTTTGGGACAGGAGTAGAATAAATAATAATTGGCTTGCAGAGCGTGCAGTCGTCGTCAACAGTAGAAAGTTTATTCAAGACATTTACCGAAGTAATAAGGGAAGCAGGACTTGATATCAACAACTGTATTGCCAACTCATTTGATGGAGCTGCAAACATGAGTGGTCAATATAAGGGCGTTTCAGCCAGGCTGCAAGAGCAGACCCCACACCACATTCATGCATGGTGTTATTCCCATTCTCTAAACTTGGTTATGGTAGACACATCACAAGTTGTGACGGCTTCGATTTCGTTTTTTGGTTGACTGCAGTAAATTCAAGTGTTTGTAAGGGAATCTCACAAGAGACTAGATATTTATTTGGAGCAACATGCAAGTTATAGGTTGGGTGCTATTGGCGCAACTAATTGGAGATCAAAGAGTGACGCCACTTCCAAGATCTTTGGCTATTTCCATAACTGGATGAAATTGGCGGAAGATGAAGGAAAACTACATAAAACTGTGTACATAGAGTTGATCATTCCTCTTTCTATCGTGGCAAATGCCCAAGAATTCGGTTCCAAAACAAGAAATGAAGCAAACAGTCTTCTTAAAAAGTTTTTGTCGTTTGAAACAATCCTAACTGCTATGATGTTCTTGATTATTTTCAAATCAACAACGCCTATGTCAGACTATCTTCAAACAAAAAAATTAGATTATGCACAGGCTTGGAATTTGATTTCATCAGCTCAAGACAGTCTCAAAAAATAGTAAGAGAAGAGTTTTCAGGCATTGCGTCCATGTTGCAAAAAACTTTGTCAAGTTCATGTCAAAAAGTCCGATAAATAAAATCGAAGAAAATCCAATTTTGGATCAATATTCCAACAACATCAGCATAGAGAGTGAATTACCAGCCAGAAGACAGAAGAAACGGAAAAAAATGTCAGATGAAACAAGTGATGAGGTCGTAGAAACTCCATTCAGCAGTGAAGAGAGTTTTAAAGTTAATGTGTTTTATGTATTTGTTGACCAATTTAACGCCAGTATGGAAGCAAGGTTTTCTAATCAAAATCGAGTTTATCAAGATCTTTCATTCTTTGATCCTGTAAGATTCTCTGAGTTAGGAACAAAGCGAATACCAGGAAATGCATTGGAAAAATATGCTCTGTGATCCCCAACATTGTCAAAGGCAAGCTCCAGGAAGAACTGGAATCTTTTATTGAGCAATGGCCAAGCTTTAATATGATTTACAAGATCACTTTCAGGAGGACTCCAGTGACATTGACGTGAGTTTAAGTTCTAAATCAGAAGATGAAGAAACAATTTGGTGTAAAAGAAACAACAAATGCCTGTGTTAAATGAGCATACAAGATACTTTATCAGTACAACATGTATTCATTAATGTATCCACAACTCTATAAGGCTTACAAGTTCCTTTTAACAATACCGATGACCCAAGTGATCTGCGAACGTGCATTTTCAAAGCTGAAGCTCATAAAATCGAGAATTCGTTCATCCATGAGCATTGAGCAATGAGAATTTGGAAGCTCTCCTCTTGATGCAGTAGGAACGAGAATTAGTCACAAAGATAACCAATGAAAAAATTATAGATGAACTCTGTTTCCAAAGCAAGGAAATGAAGCGCCTACTTTCCTTCTGATAATAAAAGTGGACTCCAAAAAAGTGGCCTTCATAATAATTAGTGATAACTTCAGTTTTCAGAGGCTGTTTTGTATTTGTACAAAGATAATTTTTATTTTGTATTAATTTTATTTCATGAAACAGTTGAATACGTCTCTTGTTTCATGTATGATTTGGATTTCATAAATGTATACATAAATAAAACCCATTTATAACCTTAATCTTGCTTATAAGTTTTATCTTTTCCATTATTCAAACATCGTAAATAGTGGCAGTATTGTAATTTGTAGCATTAATAATAAATATCTTTGAAAATATTAAATATGCAATATTTAGAAAATATCCATCTATAGTGGAAGCCAATTACTCACTTTTTGAATTTCAAAACAATATCCTACAGCCCTACCCTCGAATTGCGCCCTTCCTTAAGTTGAAGGCAGCGCCCTTATATAGGTCCCAGTCCGGCCCTGGTTGACGACCGTCCGTGTGAAGGAGGATCAAAAACTTTTGAATACGCTGAATTGGATGTATTACTCGATGTAGATCCGTGTCAAACTCAAGAAGAGTTTGATTGTCATTAGAAGTTACCCATAGTATTATGCAATGGAAAGGAACTTGGGTTCCTTATGATTGGACAAAATTTTATGGCACGAGAACAACCGACCTCATACAGCCAAATCCGTTAAAGCCTATCTCGAAACGCTCAAATGTGAAGTCCTAACCCACCCGCTACATTTCCCAGATATTACAAAGCCCGATGATTACTTGTTCCGTTCATTGGCGAAGTCTTACTGATCAGCTCTTGTGCTAATTAGAAGAAATCAAAAAATGGCTTGATTCGTGGATACCCTCAAAAGATGCACACTTTCACTGTTACCATATTCGAGCTTTGCCGCAATGATAGGCAAAAGTTGTAGCTAGCGATAGGCAATACTTTGATTCATTCGTTTATAAAAAAAATTTACACAATTAAGTAGTATTTTGATTTAAAAAATAGCGAGAACTTCATTGCGCACCTAATACATTGTTTTTGTTTTCTATTTTTAATGTATCTATAGTAAGTTTGTTGTTTGTTACATTTCTAAAAAATGTGTACTCACAAAAAAGACTATCAAACATTATTGACGTATATGAAAATGTCTTAAAAATATAGCGATATTGACAAAATTAGCCGTGACGCATCAATGCAATCACTCGAGATCTAGTATAGTAGTAACCTAAGTGGTATATGAAAGATTCGCATATAGTACAAAAAAGTACAAATTCAATTTCAAAATTTCCTTTAAAAAATTGACTGAATCTGCGAGGAATACTAGGAAGATAGGTGAACTTCATCATATAAGGAAGAGATAAGGGACACATCGGTGCAACTCGCTTTGAATAATTCATTGAGAATGTATGGAGCCAAGAATCCATTGAAACTCATTATTTCGTCCTTTTGCTTGTCTAATAGCATTTTCTCATTTTCACGTTTCTCTATTACTAACGCAATTGCTTTCTTTTGTGCCATTGCCATGTGGATAAAGTGGCTCCTAACTTGAGTCCCGAGTTTTTTCCTATGAAAATCCACAGAGCATTTCAGTAAAAGTCCTTGCTGTCCACGGTGGCCCAAAAAAAACCAACTGGACCCTCTAACCTGAATGTGTGAAATGCCTGTGGCCTAGTTTAATATGTTTACCACTCCAAAACATAAACTTTGCATTTTATTTCCACTTCACTATAATATTTTGAGAGGCGGATAGTCAAATCCAATTATATGCCCTTCATACGAACGATGTTTTGATTCCAAAATTACCATTTATAATCAAAGTCAGCAATTTAGCATTCTCCAATGCCATTATGATGTTATTTCAACATACTGGAGGTAATTATTAATCCATTTATGATGTTCATTTAAGCACTTACCGCGATCAAATTAATTCGCCAAAAAACATATCACTTAAAACCTCACATACTGATGAACTTGTTTTTGTTCTGTCTCTTTGTTCATAAAAACTTGTAGATGTGATTCAAAGTAACTGAAATGAGTAATGGAATTTTTTACTCGGGTTTGAAAAAATGACCTAAATATCTTATTTTAAACACTTTTACATAAACAATGAAGTTTTATTTTCCGCTAGATTATCATTTAAAAATTATTTTAAATCTAACTTGTATTTAAATTCTGTCGTTCGTAAATTGTAAATCTTTTTCTCTTTGTTTCTCCTTAGTTTCAAGGTATACAAAATTACTTCATTCGTTCATATTGCCTCGTATAATTCTACTTCAATGCTGAAATTCATCGTGCTCGTACTTTATCATATAATTGAAGATCTAGAGACTTACATACGTAATAATTTTGTCGTCTATAGCATCAACAATGAATTGAAATACGCTCACCCTTAAATGATGAAACTGCACACGAGTGTGTGAAATGAGTGAGTAATTATTGGTTGATGGAATTTTATTCTGCATTAGATTTTAACTGTAAAATAATTTCATGCCCTAGCGGTGCAGTTTGACTCACTTTCGCCAGTGACCGTTTCGGGCATTTAATTCGGTTTCTTTATAAGTAACTTGTGTTTAAAGTCTCCCTAAAAGGCAAAATTAGAATTAATATCACGCATGTTAATTAAATAAATTTATAAGCATGGTTTTATCTTGAAGATACATTTAGTTGAATTCACGAATCGTAAGAATTAATTAAAACCCAACTATGCAGTTGATTTCTCATTTGAAACTCAATTTTTTTATTACTTTTATTTGAAAGAGAATGAAAAAAAGGGATGTGCTCCTATTTTTCCAGTAAATTATTACTACAGTATGGTGTAAATTTGGTGAAGTATAAATGTTCTATACATTAGAAACCAAGAGCCAAATTAAAAATCCAAATGGCTCAAAATCCGTATCATTTTCTTGTTATGTGTTGCATTTCGTATATTGAGGAAAGGATAATTACATAACGCAGTAAAATAATGAACTTTTGTTCACTACCATGGCCATCCTTCTTTTGCAACTCTCCCGACGATGTAGCGCTGCATTGCCTCGCGATATCACACTTTAAGCCATCCCATCCGATACCATATAATGTATCCTGAGTTTTGCGATCGAAAATTGATCTAGTATTATCTGGCAACCACTAAATCATTGAATTTCCTCTGTTTCTCCCATACTTCCCCTTCTCTCTCTCTCTCAACACCCTCTAGTGGAAAGAGAAAGAAAGCCATCGCCTGGCTCATTACAATTTTTATTCTGTCTCGAAAGGGGTTTCATATACCCATAATGGATGTGTTTTGATTTTCGATACCCATACGTGATGCGGTTATAATGTGGAAAAATTAGCTACAGACTTTTTCATTCCTGCGCACTCAAGGAAGTTTTGTGACTTCAAAATAAATTTTCTCACCTCATAGCCGTTGGTATCACGGTAGATGTGGCTTTATTATTTTATATTTTCCGTTGACAGCATAGATTCCAATTAAATGAAGACATATCACACGTGATTCATGTAAAGAAAAAGTCATCACCAATATTTTGAGCAAGCTTGTCATAAAATGTTAGGATATTTTTTAACTTGTTATTAAACGCATCAATAGTATTAAATAGCCATATGCGTATCTAGTATTAGATAGTCTTATTTACTGCTCTGACTAAATACTAGTCCACGTCGTCCTTTGATTTTTCAGCTGTTGCACAATTTATGTACCACAGTACATTACACAGTAAATGCTTTCATGCAATTAACCCTCAAGTTATTTTCGAGTTATGTTCTGATTTTTATAGAAAGTATAGCAAATGTATCTATTATTACATCAGTAGCATAATGAACTGCGCGATTTCGGATATAATTTCCTTTTTTTGCAATTCCGTGACCGTCAAAATGTGGAATATATATAATTGCGTAAGGTAGAAAAGTGAGTCATGATGCCAAAATGCCTGTGATGTAAATGTCTATTCTGTGAATGACGAATCAAAGAACATTCTTAATTCCTTCCTTCTTTATTCCTTCTTTTGGATAGATTCTTCAAAGATTTTTCGAAGTAAGATAGACAACAAAAACATCCTCACATTAACTACCGCTATTATTTTAGAAAATTGAAACAATTCATTTGCCATTTGAAGCTGGCCTAAAAATCAACATTAAAAGAGAAAGAATGTCACGTGACAAATAATTATCCTTGATTTAAATTCAACTAGCTCCGAGATATTTCTCTGAGCGCTCCAGCCAGCTGAAATTACAATGATTATTTTTGCGTATGGATGTTTTTTGGCTTTAGATAGCCACATAGCAAGGGGACTAAAGTACTAAACAATTTAAACCATCTAAGGATTTTTAATCACAACTGGGCCAGAGTTTCCTTTGGGAATTATCCCCTCAAAGACTAGTCGAGGGAGTTTGCAATACTTTGATATTATATTTCCTCGGAAGAGAGCCATAAGGAACGCTCAATTTGTACCTGTCGAAAAGAAATGGTCCACTATTTTGGTCTATCGAAACGTTGGAGGATTTATGAACAAAACATCCGGAGATTTCCAGTATTCATATGAAAGATACTCCATCGTTCTCATAAATAGGAACCAGGAGTCGTTGATTTGTCCATGAGGTCGATATTGACTTTTCAAGAGCGTTGATTGAGCCCGCATATAATCTGAGGGACTGGGAAATTTTCACTCTATGAGAAAGATGAAATATTAAATGCTTATTGAAGAACTGGAGTAATGAGGCGGGTGGGAAATACATCATTAAGAAAGAGGGACTTTAGGGTGAATCGTCAAAGCTCTCATGCAGAGCGTATCTCTGAAATAATTTAGGCTGGAATGGTTCAGCAGTGTGAAGGAATGATTAATTAATAGGAAGACAAATGATTATAAATTAGAAAACAGATCCCGGGGAGCTGGCCATGGTACTCACTGGCTGGTTGGTAAATTATAAGTGATTGTCATTCCACAGGCAAATTATTAGGGGAAACACATGTTTACATTTAATTTAGCGGTAGTGGATTAATTACTGGGGATTATAGTAGTAATATTGGTTTTCCTGAGAATTAGCAGTGTTTTCGCAATTCATTATTTTCTGGTCCTCAGCATTAGTGGTATTAATCAATCTATTATAATCGTTCACTCGATTTCAATGCCTGTTCAAATTAAATGAGAATTTGCCTAAATAATAATAAATAATGTTTTGTGTTATAATGCTTCAAAATTGTAATAATTTGAACTTTGTTACACATTGCAAATTACATAAATGAAAGCTTTTGCGATTTTTTAGTACAACTCCTAAACCACTATTAAATTTTCTATCTTTTCTGCAAACAGTGATCTCATTTAGGGCGGATTAAGGTCGTTGCTCTATTGAATTTGGAGGTTAATGACATCTACCGTGGTACCTTAGTGGTATGCAATGCCTCTCATACTACCATATTACATTGTTTCATAATCTTTGCCATCTTTTTAACTTCTCCATCAAATGTGGGGGCGGCAGCTCCCCCTTAACCAGCTTCCTAACTAAGGGTCCACCCACTTCATCCGCCACTGGAGCTCATTAACTTCTTGATCATCTTAAATGTCCTTAATTAATGACATCTTGAATGTCGCTTCTAATGGCTCTTCAGTGCACCGCTTTCTAAAGAGGGGAGAGTGGGACGTTGTCTTTGGAGTAATTATAGACCTATGTATACATAGAAGTCTTTATTATGTGTTGACGTACAGTCACTTTCAAAAGTTTTAGGACAAAGTTTGTGGCGCCACTTCTGCTTCTCAAGAAAATTTAGTTTCCCTTACTCCATTTGTTTTCCTTGCTCACGCACTGCAAATATTTCGCTTCCATGTGAAGATATATGAACAAAGAGGGAGAAGTTACTTACTAAATGTATCGTTTTGTTTCGATCTTTGATGGATTTAATGATTAATTTCGTGTGTATACTCTGTGTCCTTGCTCCGGTTTTCACTGCTGGTCCGATATTATGTATTACAAAAACCTCGAAGTCAGAAGTCGTGGTGGCGTAGTGGAGTTAATGCGACGTCGTCATAGTAAAGGTTGCTGGATCGATTCCCCTGATCGGAATTAAGATCTCAACTTTTTTTCCCTTGGTAACTCCTTTTGTATTAAATAATGGATTTCAAATAATTTAAATTCGCTGTAACCGTTACATACTTTTTTTAATGGTAAATGGTAATATACAAGTTAAGAATTGGGCAAGGGTTGACGTATCCTTTTTATGGATTGCTAGTACACATTTTGAACGTTAGGGATTTGCAAAAGGGGTACCCGTAACCCGACGGTAAGGGATGCATTCAAAGCCAGCGTTGGTATTAACTTAGTGATTTTAGATTGGCGATGAAGGGTCATACATAGCAGTTGATTATTGCATTAATTAGTTTAGAAAGCTGTTGATTATTATGATTTTCTGCAATGAGCTCCATACTTTTTCACCCGTCCTTTGAGACGGGTGATATGTGTGTCATTATATGACGTCCAACTTGACTTACATACAGCAAATAGCCTTTATAATCATCACATATTACTTCATTTGGGTTTTGCGTTGAATGTCATTTCTAGTTTTCAATCAATGCAAAGATCCAACTAATTTGTCAGAACGGATTCATCCAAGTAATCGGCGAGCTGATAATGGAAACATGTTGATGTTATACCCTATTGCGAATGCACAATCTAGAATTTTATCCAATGAATTAGAAGAAGGCCTAAACAACCCTAAGAAATAAAAAATATCTTAAGAGACCTCTACCCCATCATCAGCGCAAACCAAAGTACTTCCAATCTCCTCCCTTCCCGACCTTCAATCACCTACAGAAAGGCACCCAACGTGCCCAAATATTCCGATCCACCCGCCCCTCTCCCCCGCCCTTCCCCCTATCTTCTCCCTCCTCAACATGCAACCGCCCAAGATGCAAGTGCTGCTTCTTGTTTCGCTCCACCTCCCCACCAGTCATCAACAAATCTTCCTCTTCTCCTTTTTCCTTTAAATACTTCCTTTAATTCCATCTACCGACTATCCTACAATTTCTGCCCTGCCTACTACATTGGAGAATGCACCACGGCAGTATCCATTCGAATGAACAACCATCGCCTCTCCACCAAGTCCCCCTCATTCGTTGAACCAGTACTCCAACACAAAATAGTTCCTTCGAGCAGTGCTTTTCCCTTTCCTAAATCGAAATACTACCAGAAAATTTACCCAGCACACCTGGGTGGAAACAGCGTTCAAACCGCCACACAGTGGGCTAGAATCGAAAAAAGCTGGCCAAAACCTCAAAATCGATTTTTTTGAGCTAGGAAGTTGAAACTTCGCATACACATTCTCAAATAAATTGTGCATAACTACCCAGATTATTTTGGTCCTGTGTTTTGACTTTAACAATATATGTGAGGTCAAAGTTGAGCAAATTTAGCGAAAAACGACCACCCTCGATTTTTTCTGAAAATTGCCGACTTTATCCTCGTGCAGTTGTTTTATAAATAGTTTTATCGACAAAACTGTTATACCATCTTAATTGACACGTTTTATTCTTTCATTTAAAGGGTTTTTAAAGATTTTGTTTCATCAACAACCATAGATACATAGCAAAATGGCGGAGCCTGTTTTCAACCCATTTTTTTACATAAACGTAGAAAAAAAGTAGACATTGTCACCGGCTTACACTAAGTAACTTATATCATGTCGTTCTTTGAAGCTTCTATATTGTGAATCTAAAGTCAAACCTTGCACCAATTTGGAACCCCGAATTTTAAATCGTTTTTTCGAACGCACGGACGACTCCGGTTCTGGCCGGCGGCGGCGGAGAGTACGGCGACGCGGCAAGCGGGAGGATGCAATACGGTCTCATTCACTTTTACGTGTGGATAACAGATATATTAGTGACAGAAAATAATCACCAGAAAGTAAAATTAATAAATATTGCTACGAATGACTCTCATTATGCGATCGCTGGGCACTGCAAGAGGTGCACTGAAAGGTTTCTTTCTTTGAGTGCATTCCATGGAGAATGGACTAAAATCGCGTGCTTAAAGTGGGGAAACGGACTCTTTCACTAACTAATAAACTTTTTAACAATAACAATTAATATATTCCTTAAACGTGATGGAAAATGGCTCCATACAGTACTTGATTTTGCCGAATTTTCCCAAATCAAGTACTATCTTGGTGCTTGAAGAGTTCATTATTTTTTCCAGCCTTTATATCAACTCACCAACCTGTCTGTTTGTTTGTCTGTTTGTCTGGTACAAATCTTGTAACTCAAATTTGACTCACTTCCTGTGAAGCAAAAACGCTGAAATTTTGCACACTTCTTCATTTCCGATGACAATACATGAAAATATAACTTTTTCTCTCCAACCCCCCTTTAACCACCCCCCAGTCAACCTATAGCCCCCCAAAACATGTTTTTCATCTAAGAAGTTCCAAATGGTCGATTTTCGTGTTTTGCGACCACAGTAAAAGTTATCCACCATAAAATTAGCTAATTATGATCTTCATATATTTATTAACAATTGTAAGGTTTTGTAAATGTTTGAATATTGTTTTACCGTTACATAAAACGTACGGGGTGGCATTTTTAACATAGGGGGGTGGCATTTTTAACATAGGGGTAGGCATTTAAAAGCATAGGGGTGGCATTTTGAAACATAGGGGGCTTACCATTCACTGAAAATTTAATAAATATAGTGACTTTTTTAATACGTCACTTTTGGTTTTTCGGGGTCACTGAGTTTTTTTGCTTTGTGTCATATATAAATGTTGCTCATCCCCTGTAATCTAAATATAAAGGCTGGTTTAAAAAAAAAAAATTTATAAGAGCTTATTATCCAGTAAGGTTATTTAGTTTATATTCTTGATTTAAAGCAATTAATAATTATTCCTTATGCAGCACAATTTACATGTTGCTCTAGTTTAGCCAGTGCAGATGGACGTTAATTCATGTTTTCAGGGCTGTATCGAGAGAACGAATAGGATGAAAACGAATGCAAAAGGAAGATACAGTGACCATCCTCGGAGGCAAGAAGAACTCTTGCCAAGTGGATAAAATGCAACCCCTAGTATTATGTTATGTCAGATTAAGAGGCCCTCTCACTAAGTAATTGTGTCCATGCAGCTCACAAAATTTCGGTGCAAGGGTCTTCGAAAATCTGAAATGCCAGGGATATAATATTATCCCCAGCGATGAGAGAGTGACGCGAGCATATGATTTCATTTACCCGAGTGAAATTATTGTAGCAGAGGTTATATAAGAAGTTTCCAAAAATGGTTCTGCATCTTACTGCGACTCGAATCTTAACGTGCATTTCCACATATCCAAGTTTCGCGTCGCATATAAAGTGCACTTTAATTTGCAAACACGGCTTTGACAGCAGTTAGGACATGCGCAATATAATCTCACGTGGGAACGAGGGCCTATGTCTCATGAATTATTGCTCGTGAGCACCTTTGTCCCTTCTTGTTTAGGTAAAAAATGCTGTTCGTTAGGCGAAGCATGAAACAGGCACGAGTATTCAAAAGTCATCACAATTATTCCAGATTTCCTCTCCAAATAATTTAATTTTCTCTCTCTCTCACTGACGCTTTAAATACAATTATGGTATATCACCAACCGTACATAAGGTCTTCATTGACGGAGCTGACATTGCAAAAGAGTCCATTCTTAATTGCGACAACTGTCAGGGGAAGCAATATAGGCACGGTATAAGGACGTGAGAAAGTTCCGTGAACGGTTGACTAGAAAAATGGCACGAGTGGCCACAAATTGGGATTTATTCCGAAGACAACTCCTGATGTAATAACTGATAATGACAAAAATTACGCCAATTAAACTGGAGGAAACACATACCTTGCCGAAAAATGTAATGGATCTGTTTTTGAAAAAGGAAAACAATGCTTTAGCTCAGACAGTGAAAGTGATAAAAACTCGTCAGATAGTGAATGAAAAACAGTAACCTTTTATTGCTGACAGTGCTAATTGCAGTATGTTAGTTCGGAAAAGTGTAAATTGTGTTGCTTTTGTTTATGTTATGTCTGTATGGTAAAATATTTCTGAAAAATAACTATTTTGTCAGCAGCGCAGTTGATTAAGAATAATGACGTTGATATATAGGTAAGAGATTTAAATCAATACTTTAAATTGAGCATAAGGCATAGTTCAAAATGAACTGTATTTCTTAGAACGAATACATTATTCGATGTGAGTAATATGCCTTCCGAAGAATAATTTGCAAGCTTTGCCATTTTTGTATCATGTTTTGATTTTTTTACTTATATTGGTCGATAAAAGATTTTACGAAAATTTACAATTATTTTTTATGCGTGTACTGAACAAAACACGGCAATAAAATTAACAATTTTAAAGTTTTCCATAAGTTTTGGGTTCGCTAGTAATTATTTTTCATTATTCATTTAATTATTATCTTCACTTTAAGTCATTTTTATTTGATCATTCGGGGAGAGATGATTGACAACCACAAATTTAACTTACCTGGGATTCATTTTATAATTTGTCATGGTAATAGAAGTTACTTCATTCCTTTATTTTTCATTTTTCAATATTTAAAGGTTTATCTGTTAAACGATTCTCAGTTAAGTTAGAAAAACTTGAAATTATTTAAGAGTTGCAGTGGGTTATTGAGCTCTACTACCCTCTAGCACTATATGCCTGCTATGGTAAGTGTATAGCATGAGTGGGTAATTTCACGGAGACAGATTTTCGTTTTGACAGTGCATAGGTAATACTCTCCGAGGGCTTTTTTCAAAAATCTGGTGGTGTTGGACATTTTTCTGTTGAATGTCGTTCCCATCCTGTGTGGTGTGTGGGTAACACTGCAAGTACAAAATATCTGTCCGTCGCATGTGACGTTCAGACCCTTGGCGACTTTTGTTAAGAACAAGAGAAAGCCAATGCCAGCTTTCTCTACTCCCTATCTTTTTTAACGTGCTCTGAACGCGCAAGTGAAGTTATTTGTCGTTCGCCTTAAAACATTACTTGAAAGAGGATTCAAATATTGGCGAATTCCTTATTTCCACCATCTTTAATGATGATATATATGCAGGGGTGCCGATTCATAAAAAAATATTGGGGAAGCCCATACCGGGGGTCCTGCCCAGGGAAATTTTTATAAATAGTGCGTTTAAAAGTTTAATTTCGAAGCTCTATTTCGAATCCCTAGACTGAGGTTTGTGGTGATGAACACTGTGCTTTATCACCCGTCTCAAGAGACGTGTGATGAAGCATGGTGCTCATTGCCGAAAATCATAATAATCAACAGCTTTCTAAACTAATTAATGCAATAATCAACTGCTATGTATGACCCTTCATCGCCAATCTAAAATCACTAAGTTAATACCAACGCTGGCTTTGAATGCATCCCTTACCGTCGGGTTACGGGTACCCCTTTTGCAAATCCCTAACGTTCAAAATGTGTACTAGCAATCCATAAAAAGGATACGTCAACCCTTGCCCAATTCTTAACTTGTATATTACCATTTACCATTAAAAAAAGTATGTAACGGTTACAGCGAATTTAAATTATTTGAAATCCATTATTTAATACAAAAGGAGTTACCAAGGGAAAAAAAGTTGAGATCTTAATTCCGATCAGGGGAATCGATCCAGCAACCTTTACTATGACGACGTCGCATTAACTCCACTACGCCACCACGACTTCTGACTTCGAGGTTTTTGTAATACATAATATCGGACCAGCAGTGAAAACCGGAGCAAGGACACAGAGTATACACACGAAATTAATCATTAAATCCATCAAAGATCGAAACAAAACGATACATTTAGTAAGTAACTTCTCCCTCTTTGTTCATATATCTTCACATGGAAGCGAAATATTTGCAGTGCGTGAGCAAGGAAAACAAATGGAGTAAGGGAAACTAAATTTTCTTGAGAAGCAGAAGTGGCGCCACAAACTTTGTCCTAAAACTTTTGAAAGTGACTGTACATTAAATATCTAGACTAATTCCTGCTTATCGAAATTGAAATATGAGTGTGCTGTAATTTTATATCACATTAAACTTCCGTTTATTATTTTTGCCTTTCTCGGAAAACCATTATAATTCCGCTGTTTATTTAATTAAGTGTTTGATCTTTAATAATCGACTAATTTTCACAGATAGGTATTTAATTGGAAAATTAAGAGCTGTAGAATCTGCAAAATATTAAGCTTATGAGATTATATGCGATGAGAATCTTCATTTTTATTCAATCTCCAGGTTTATTAAGTTTGACCTTTTGATTTTTTTGATTTTTTCGGGCTAAACTGGACTAAATTATTTTCATAGCTACCCTGAAAAAGTATCTGATTCGTATCAGTAAATGTGTCGTTGCAATCGCCCGTTAATGAGTTATCAAATTCTAACTAAACATCCATTTTCTCTGAATTTTCTGCAGTGAACTCGATGTTTATTTCAACCTTTCATGGAAAA
Source organism: Ischnura elegans (assembly GCF_921293095.1). Taxonomy (NCBI): domain Eukaryota; kingdom Metazoa; phylum Arthropoda; class Insecta; order Odonata; family Coenagrionidae; genus Ischnura; species Ischnura elegans. Next base: position 46,784,653 of record NC_060259.1, read on the forward strand.
ACAGCTGCTCACACCAGGTTCAGTCAAGTTCGCGGCCAGGTAATTATTATTTCCTCTAATAATAGGTCCAAAATGTGGAATCAATTTAGTAACCTAACAGTAATTCACACGGAAACCCGAATCTGCATTTAACTGATCTATTTCATTCGCGCGCCACATATCCATTCATCGTAATATCACTTATTTCACAGGCTTGAAATGAACGCTCATCTCTTGCATTTAAATTGCGTATTGTCCGATAATCATCGGATTGAATGTTTTGTGGGGGATGAACTTGGTTTCCATTGCGGCTTTTGTTACCCATGGCTAATTGGAATTGCCGCATGAGTTGTAATTTGAAGACGCAAGGTTACCATGGTCCGCAGCACACATACCCAAGCACCACATTCCCTGCATACGGTCATGATACTCAGTAAGTCAGTCGTGGGGCGGTTTTTGTTTGTGTACCCTCTTTGATTTCGAAGTCATTGCTCCTCTTTCATTCGTTTACCGAACCAAATAGCACTTTTCAAAGCAGCCTGACACAACGTTAACTATGTTGGTGGTGGTTTTCGGGTATTGCTGTGTAGAAAACATTTTTACTCGACGTTTCACTCCTCCTACTGGGAGCGTTATCAAGAGAATGGAAGGAATTTATTCTCCTCCCGAGCTTATATATGTTTTTCGCTACCCATTGTTGTGCCGGATTTGAATTTTAGGCGATAGCCGTTGGTCATTATATTGTGCTAGGAACCCTCTCCATATACGGCTGAGGTTATACCCATCCTCCCTATTAAAGTTATTAGGTCTTTTCGCTATCTCGATGGATTAACGTATAAGACGCGGATGGTATTCTTCCGTCTTCGCTAATACCCGTGTAGCGTCAAACATTATTCTATGCCCAGGGCTATGAAAGGGCGTTAAAATTACATCAGTGGGACGCATCAGCTGTTGCTGAACATTTTGCCTCCAGCCCTGGGCATAGAATAATGTTTGACGCTACGCGGGTATTAGCGAAGACGGAAGAATACCATCCGCGTCTTATACGTTAATCCATCGAGATAGCGAAAAGACCTAATAAAGATAAAAGAAGCTGTGAAAATCTTCAGACGACAACGTTAACTGTCGAAAATCACTTTTAACATTGCAATAAAGCGTTGAAATGTGAATTGAGAAAGTAAAGCACGCTTAAACTGTTCTGGACACTAATGTATTCGTCTGAGGGGTTTGAAATTTGGATATTATATGAAAATGCAATTTGCGTATTACAAAAGGAAATTCAGTGCTTTGAGAGCAATACCTCAGTAGTTATAGTCGATCATTCCTCTTAGAATTCAGTAGTCTAACAGTAAAATACGGTTAAACTGTTTTTGAGACTAATGTATTCGTCTGAGGGGTTTGCAATTTGAATATAATATGTAAAATGTCATGCGTGTATTACACCACGAATTTCAGCGCTTTGAGAGCGATATCAGGAGTTATAGTCGATCATATCCGTTGGAAATACGAATACAGAAAGAAACACACGTTTGAACTGTTTTTGGCACAATTGTATTCACCTGAGGGGTTTGAAATTTTGATATAATATGTAAAATGTCATGTGTGTATTACACAGGGAAACTCAGTGCTTTGAGAGCAATACCTCAGGAGTAATAGTCGATCATTTCCCTTTGAATTCAGTATTCACACCGTAAAACACAGTTAAACTGATATGGAGACTAATGTATTCGTCTGAGGGGACTTCAACCCGCGGCCCCCCGGGCAACATGCGGCCCACCAGCTGATTTTTTGCGGCCCCTAAAGGCTAAAGAAAATATTTTATTTCTACCTTTTCATCCAATTATGATTATTGCACTTTGATTTTATTTTTCATTTTATTGATGTGGTGGTAAAGTGCCGGAGAACATTGTGATCCTCCGGGCGATACAAAATCAATTTTTGGCTCCTGTATTAAAAAAATGTTGAACACCCCTGCGTTAAAGGATCTTTTATGTGACCTCTATCATGGATTTTATTTTCTACACTAAATTCCTATAAATGCATTGTTTTTTTATAAAAGCAGTTTGAATCATTTAAACACCTAAGCATATGTATATTTCATATTTTTACCTTAAACTGATTAAGTATATAAGAACTGCAGTTTATAAATAATCTATGCATTATTGATAGGTACATTTTATACGCTTTCTCTTGCTGTTAAGTTAACAGAAAGAGTAAGCTTAGTAAATATTGCTCTGCCTGCATTGGCAATGAAGTCAGCATTGAGGTGTTTGAGATTTGGCTATCGTTTCTATCGGTTGTGCTTCTTAAATTCAGAAAATAAATTGGAAATTGTAGCGAATAATTTTAGCAAAAGAGGATGCAACGCAACCAGATGAGAGAATAAAAGCAACAAAGGGTTAAGGTAATCGGACGTTTTCTTGAAACTACTTTATCTCCGTTTTCCACAAATGATGTTAATTTGATCCTCCAAAATGTGCATGATGACTCAATGTGTAATAGTTAAGTTAATAAAATGCGGGTGATAAATGATAATTTCATCGCCATTAGTAACTATCAATTGCTGAAATATATATAGAAGTAAATTTAAGCATTGGATTTTATCACGAATAGTGTCCCAGTACCTTAAGGAAGGGTGTTTGACTAAGCTTGAGCCCATCAAAGAAGCATTGTTATCTGGTGAAGTGGACTTTCTATAGAGACTACCGTTTTCCTTGTCCGCAATGTAAAGGTCACTAGTAATTTTTCCTCTTGGAGAAAACGAAAGAAAAGAACCCAAATTGAAGTGTCCTCTGCACGGATCTGTCCCCAGAACCCTCGCTTTTAGTACAAAATCCTGAACCCAAAGGAGGCCTGCAGTGGACTTCTTTATGGAGGAATAATTTATTTTCTAACTCCTTCCCTTTATACAAAATACTAACGACGTTTTTGGTCGCCCGTGCGGCTTCCTCGCGTGAATTCTTTGATAGGTGATAGAGATAAAAATTCCGTGCAGCATATGTATAATGTCACTCGGTAAGTTCTGTTGTTATCTCGCGAATTTTTCTCTTCTTCCAGGCCCTTATATTTTATTTTCCGTTAATGGTCTATTTCTCGGAAGTTTTTCTGAAAGAGACTTTTTCCCAAAGGTTATCACTTAGGATGACAATAAAGTCACTCTGTGCATCAGCGCCTTCCTTTTACGTACGGTCGTGTTAATAGAAATTCAACATCGTAATGGAAAAATCTCTCGCACATCATGGAAAAATTTTGTACGGAATATTGTTTTGTTCCACGATCAAGGAATAGAACAGACACTCTGTGATAATCTAAAAAATACATTATTTATCAACTTATTTATTATTGACGTTAGTTCACCGTTAATCTATATTTGTAACGATTGGTTGAGATTTATTGGTTTAAACTTATTGTATTAGTTTCATGAGTTACATGTAATCTAAAATTTGCATTATGAACCTTGCGACATGAGCAAGCGATCGTTACTCTTACGGATGGTGGAGAAATTCTAGGCAGCGACAACCTGAGGCTCCAATGGAACAGTTAACAGTGTCTAACTTGGCCGCCTACTAACCCTTGGGCAAAAATAACGAGGTAGTACCAGACAATTGGGTAGTTAATTTGAATGCGGGCAACAAATATGGTCGTACACGCCATGAATGATAGTTTGGTCGGTGAATGTTGGGCCATTAGAGAATTTGGGATTAGAAGTAGGATGGAGGAAACCGTCTGCATTGATTGTCCAGATTTTAAGAATAGAAAGCATGGGGTATTTTATTCTAACATCTAATCTGAGCTATGGAGTGATAATGAAAAGGCTATTTAATTTTAGTACAGATTAAAATTGTCAGTATTTCAACCTTGAGGGGGATCTTTGAGCTTTTATCAGATTATGCCTTTTATTTGGGAGACATAAATGCCTAAAGTAAGGAGGCCAGTTACATTTTTTCCTTTTTGCAGCATCTTCCACAGTGTATGGTATGTGTCTATATAATTTTCATCGTGGATTCACTTTTCATCAGCCAGATCGACAGTGAAATATATTAAAACTACCTCTGTTTTTTTAGAACTTTTGCTATGCTAATGGCCTTTGTTTTTGTAGCTATAAAATACACAAGACTTAAAATTACTTCTGTTAATTTGCATGCTTTCACACCTATACCTCCACCTACTTTCGCTCTTTTACTCTAACCATAAATTATGTATACATGGAATCAGAAAATGGCTTCCATCAATTGATTCCATATGCTTGTATCCATAATGACTCTTGTAATTAGGTTGCAAATATTTATAGGACAGAAGTTAGCAGCTTCATACCGATTAGTATATTAAGCTGGCCATCAATTCAATGAAAATGGATTTCGGATTGAACTAAGTGAAATGTGACTTTCATGGGACTAGAAGTAATATATATAAAATTTATTTTTTTAACGCCCTTGAAAATAAATAATGAAATGGGGGGACAATTAATAATCACTCACTTTCACATTCTTTAATGCGTTGATTGCCGTTAACGCAAATGAAGTATTGCATTTGTTTTTGTATATTTGCCGACATTTTTTATAAATACAGTTTGCTCCAGCTCAGACCACATTTTTTCCGATCACTCGTGCTACTGGACTTGTTATTCACTGCAACGCTTTTGCCTTAGATAGATGTGACCGGCGGTTCTATCCGTTCCTGCTGGCTCCCAGCGTCGACGATTGAGAAAACTCCGAACGATTGATCTACGACCCAGCTCACTACAGCCGAGCTAAATTCTCTCCTTGATTGTATACTGTAATATTTATTACGATATAACCGAAAGTAATGAGATATTGAGTATTTTACTATCCGGCAGCGCGGGTTGGACAGCAGCAGAGAAGTCAAGAATGGAAGCATTGTATATGTTCGTTTGGATGTATAATAGCTCTAGAATCAGAATAGCATCAATTTATAACCCGTTTGCGCTTCAAGAATTGAGGCAATTACACGAAATTTTCTCAAACAAAACTCAAACACTGATTTTTAAACAATGTGGGTATATCACGGCAGTTACTTGAAAGTACGAGCTTATTGAGTAATAGTAAGGTATGGTGAGGCACGGGATGCAGTAAAATTTTCGAATATTATTGGCTGTTTGTGATAATGCATATAAAATTAGTTTTGTTGCATCAGTAACATCAAATTGCTTCGGTGGATACATCGCATATGGTCATATTATCAAAAGAACCCACACGTCCGTATTATTTGCTACTTGATAACGACGGGATAGGGATAGCCATCTCAAACGGTAGGAATACGTTTCTTTCGAGTAGAAAATCACCGACGTGATGTTCAAACCATGGTAATTTCCGCACAGTAAATACACCCACGCTCACATTCAGGCAGCATTTTTTTTCGGGTGGTATTTATCGGAAAATTTCTCACAGAGAAGTTGATAAGGGAAATGGAGTTGTGAAAATAAGCTACTAGGCCGTGCCTGCTTCTCCGTGAGCGGTAAACACTGTAGTACCGTTATGTGGTATCCCCATCATCATTCGCCGGTTTCCCGTAACTCGCCGTTACGGTTCAAGCTCGACTCTGAAACCAAGGAGCTCAAATTGGGCTCTGAATTTACGCTTGAGGCAAAACTGGAACTAAACGGCTGAATTTACATTTCACTTTGTACAAAAGGACTTCTCGAAAGCACGCAGGTTAACCTCAGTTGTGGTCGCCAACATTAAGGGAATTTCGGCAACCAGACCCTTTCATTCCTTCATAAAATTAACATGTTTGAAGTCTTATAGTTATAATTAGCAAATAGTTTTGTGTTATGGCTGTTGTGTCCGTGGTGACAAATTTGAGCGAAGTCCAATTCTTTTCTTTAAATTCCAATCATTCTGTTTATTTTATTTCCGCTTACATTCTTTTTACTCTAAATCCAATGTCTTTCTTATTTTATTCCAATAAATTTCTTATTTTTTGTGGAGCAGTGGAAACAAAATAATTTTGAGAGCATATTCCTTAAGACTTTTTATGAATAAAGGCCATATATTTGAGTGCAAATGTCAAAAATTGGAAAGCTTAGAAAGAAGTAGAATTTCCTAATACAAAATGAGTATCTTCTGCACTACTTGTAATTTGAAAAAAATGCCTAAAGTAATTTTAACTATATTTGTTGTGTTGAATTTCTCTTTTTATGCTTGCTGGAACTAATTTATTTCTATTTTGTTAATGTATATTTTCAGTGAAACAAATATGTGCCCTTAAAATTAATATCCTTTTGACTATTATTCAGATAATAGAGAATTTCTGATTCTCTAAGTCTAGTAACCAAGAATACTTTTACGTTTCTCAAAGAGCGCGTCACTCATTTTGTACGTATTCAATCTCAAACATGCGTAAATGTCTATCAAAAATAAGTGTTTTGTCTACATTGATTTAAAACTTTGAATTTGTAATAATTAATTTACCAGAGCCTCTACGACAGAAATGCTTTCCAAGTTTTTATTCCTTGGTGTACGTATGCCAGAAATTATCAAGGCTTATAGTTTTCTCTGAACACTTAAAAATACGGTGAAGTGGGTGTATCTATCAGAGTAATTCGAGAGGAAGTCTCATATTAAATGCCTCAGGTATTGCACCGTACGCTTTTTGGCATGTACATGCTTTTGTTAGCAATTTAATATCTCGTCTGAAGCTTGGAATCTTGTGGAATTTGAAACAAAATATGTTCCATATTATAGTTTTTATCTCACCTATAGTTTCTCTTTACCCAAAATTCTTCTCATACCATTCTATAATATAATTTATGATGGCACTTAGGGCGTCGGGTTTTAGTCATCTCCCTTTAATAACAAGCCATCCAGGAAGAAAAGTTAGGCTCTTAAAGGGAGACAGGAGAAAGATCGAGTGAAATTTATATTCATTCTTTAAACTCGGCAGACGATATGATTATATTTTTAACTTTCAGACACGCAACTTTGGAAGAGAATAATAATTGAATATAAATATAGGATATAGTATGATATTATTAAAATGAGAAAATCTACGTATTTCTTGGATTTGTAAAGCAATATACAATTAACTGACTTATATAATCATTAGAGTGTCTAAGTTGCCGGAAAAACTGTATCATGTGCGCATATACTATATTTAAACTGAAGTTAATATGATAATTGTGTGATTTGTACCCGTGGAGATAATCTTCTGAGATATCTCTCGCAAGTGATACCATTCATCTAGCCTTGGAGCAGAACTTGAGGGGAGTTCTCCTGGGATGGTGAATTTTACGTCTAGTTCCCTCCGTCGGAGGCGTGCAACTTGCCAGGAGATATTTATTTAGTATCATGACTTCCACCCATTCCTGTGCATGCTCCAACCAATTTTCTTTTCAAATTGACTTCCAGCATGATTCCTATCTTCCACGCAGATCCAAATATCACATTGCTCTCACTTGAACTTCTCTAATCCGATATTTAATTTGTTCCCTTTTATATCAAAGATAGTTCATTGAGCAAATTATACTAATATATATGAATGGTACTCAGGGAATGATATCTTTATTTTATAACGTGTTGAATAATAGACAATCCTAAGCATATTTTTGAATAAAACCTTTTGGGCTAAGTTACCGCGTCCATTTTGGGTGGCCCCAACGTTTCCCGACCGATGCTGGTCACTTTCCCGCATCGGTCTGGAAAGCCGATGAGGACCGATGATGATTCCCTTGAGAGAGCGACCAGCATCGGTCGGGAAAAGCTGGGGTCACCCAAAATTGACGCGGCGACATAGCCCAAAAGTTTATATGCAACATGACGAGTACCCGCGAAAGTTTTAACCTAAGCATATTATTGGTAAGAATGAGAAACTTTGAAATTTCCTTGGTTCTCCATCGGGATAAATTATTCTTGGACAATTTGTTCCGGTGAAATACCAAAACAAAGTTAATTAAAATAGCACCCGGGATAATGTAAAGATTTGATAATAATGAACAATGTTAATTTCGTGGGTAAAGTCCTGTTATAGGGTTCAAAAATATTTTTCCTGATGGTCATACGAATATCAATTTAAAAATTCCACGCACCTAATAGGCATCGTATTATGAGCTCAAATTAACAAGCAGTGTATGTTATCATTCTCATTCTGGTAACATATCATTTTTGAAAGCCCTCAAATTCTATCTTTTGTGTGTTTGACGGCGTGCGTCGCTAAAAATCACATTTAATGATAGAAACGAACCTTCTTGGTTCTGTTATTTGAGAAAGGATGACGCAAAGTCATTGATTCTTGGAAATAAAGTATTTATCCACTCATCAAGATGGTTTATATAGAATACTAGTATACATAATTTGCCTGAGGTGAACTCCCTCGAGGCATTATCTTATTTAAGACGGTAGAACAATGTGTGCGAACCACGCAAGTTTCCTTACTGTACTACGTAGGTACTTAAAGCCATATGCAGTAATTAACCCCACGTTAAACTTTTTTTCAGCATTGTCGGCATTCCTAAAAAGAAATTCTGGTACACGCTCAATTAAATTTTTATAAAATTTGAGACGGAACCTTAATAATATCTTTCATTTTTACCATAATTGTTCCGTATTACTCGAGTAAAATCGAATCAATATTCCTCTTATTTAGTATTTGTTACTCTTAGTTATTGGGTAGGGAAAAATCTGGGATATCAATAAGGATTTTGTCAACTAATGAATCGAATGAAATATATTTCACGATGTATTGAAGGCAATTAATTTATGTAACTAACCTAATTGAACTTTGTCCCAATGCAACTTGCGTCGATAGATGACGGCGTCGTGATATTAATGGGGTTTTGCTGACCTTTGCGATCCTTGATTATGTGATAGTAGGTCATCATTTTCATTATTCTCCGTCCATCAAGCGAAAATTTGCGGCGAATATCAACCTAAGTGTAATTGAAGGACTGAAATTAGTCCGAGCTTTTACAAAGGTCCTTAAACATCGAGCGTTAGACACAGGCGATGGACTCGTTGCTGTAATAACATTATGAAATTGACCCTTGCATTATCTCATTACTCTCCGCTTTACTAAGGGGTTTGAATGACCCCTGACCTCCGCACTTTCTGTAGTCTCCGTTTCCTCACGTGTGATGCGCTAATGTGTCGCGTTTTTCTCCAAAAATTGAACTCGGTAATCACTTTGTTGGCTCCGGTGAGACTCCGACGTTCTCTTCCAGCCCAATTTTGCTCGTCAGAAGAAAAGGCACCGTCGTAAATTGCAAGCGCCTCGGTTGCCGCCGGGAATTTTAATACAAGGAGTGCACCAGAAATCAATGGAACTAGTCAAGCACGAGTAATATGAGGCGTAAAAAACAATGCTGTATCTTTTGTATTTACTGTATTGAGGTGCGATAGTGTGCCGTCTACCAAACTGGGGTGTGTTCGGTGGAATTCGCCATTGATCCTGACAGTATTTCGCATGAGGGTGTGAGAAGCCAAGTGGTACAAATGATTTTTTTCCTAAACAGAGTTAGGTTTAGAAATTTATAAAAGAAATATACAAAAACTTGGTGGCCAAGGGACACTAGTTAGTCTGTTCTGTGGTGATATCGAGTGGAAAATCAAATGCACTCTTAAACATTTAGTTCATCCCGTTTGTTTTCGTTGACTAATTTGTGTAAGTAACTGAAACTTTTGAAAAAAAAATTTGAAACTTGAACCCCTTGGTTTCTCACCCTCTCATATATATATATTTCATCCTTTAGCATGCTTCAATGTCGCCCAATGTAATACGTACCACATATATTTGCTTTTGGCGGGTGTTCCATCGGGTGGAGTCGGTGAACCGAAGTTTAGACGCTGCTTCCGGAATCAACTTTAGACCATTCAAAATGTTAGACTGAAGAGTTTTGAGCATATTGTTTTGAAATGCCAGCCCTCTAGAAACTTACCTAATTGAACAACGAAAACAATTTACTGCATTATTTGGGAAGTGAAAAAGAAAGCATCTACTTCAATAAAAGGTTTTCTTTCCCTGCTTCAATGGGTACCGTTACTCAGAGCGTTAGGAAAAAGCTCAAATGAGGAAAATGTGAAGTAGGAATTATTTCACCCCAATGAGGAAAAACACATACGTTTATTTGAACGGTTGTGGAAATAAAAAGAATTGGATTTTTTTCGATCATTAGAAGTTTCTTCCCTGGAGTTTCAACAGGAGGTCGATGGATGCTGCAGAAAAACTAGAATTTACTTTGCCTTAAGATGAATTGCGAGAGTCTTTAAAGGGCGTACGCGGAGAGCAGCAACTTTAAAAAAAACAATGATCATCGTAGGATGAGAGGATAGGACTACTGAGCTCTTGGAATGTAGCCGATTCGTGATGACTCTGATACTGATTTAATATCCTAAGTATGAAACCACACTTGATGGAAAATTTAGCATTACCTACTTTTTAATTTTGATAACACTAAGGTCCTCAAAGTTCAATTAATTATATTTGTCACATTAGTAAACATGTTTGTTACTGTGCTGTATCGCTAAATAGTTTTCCTGATTTTAGTTACTTGAAGCTTAGCGTGGAGTAGCTCTCATATTTTCGAAGCATTATCTCCGAAGCAAAATCGAGAGGAGGGTTTTATTAATGAAGATGCCCATCGGGTTACCTAGAAAACAAATGAACAAGAACTTTACATAAGAGAATTTACACAGTCAGCCACTGGACGTGTTTTCACCTACCGCGCGTTAAAATTGGTTTGCACTTTGCCTTCTATCACGATCTTGAGAGTAAGTTGGTATTCCCTCCGGCTCCTGAGAGAATACTCGCGCGTGTTTGAAAAGAAAAAGAACGTGATTCAAATCACCACCTCGGTGCTTTCGGTGTTATTTTACACTAATTATATACCACCCTTGAATACGCAGCGAGCTTATGGTACGCAGTGCAGAAATACTTAATCCGTGAACTAAACAAAATACAAAGGACAGCTGCGCGATTCGTACAAAACTTCTCGGTCCGCCAGTCAGAATAAATGGCAATGGGTATTTTGACGGATAGATAGTTATGGGAATTCGTCATTCTCGCGCACGATAAAATACTCAAATAAATGCTGGGTGTAATTTGATTGGAGCATTCCCTCTTTAATGTAAACGGCTGGTATCCTTACACCCCCCGCCACACGCCCATTAAGGAGACTTGCGGAGTAGTATGTAGATATAGATGAATCGTACACCGCCACGCTGCAGCTTTAAACATAATTCTTACGCAAGCGTAAACATTCCCTCTGCTTTTACTTGAATGGAATGATTCAAAATATGTTAGCTGGGGAGAATTGACGCTGGTCACATGCACAGATTGGTCTCTTTTACCGAATATCTTCCATGACACGTACGAATCTAGGTCTCCAGGCTACGCAATCCCATTTCTGCTCAATATTTCTACTCCTGAACGGCTAACCTCCGCGCGGGCAAACGCCATCCACGCTCCAAATTCGTCCCTTTGCTAATATAACCCATCAACGGAATTGAAAATCCTCCTATTCCCTTTCTCTCTATCTACTTTATAGGTATCGGATAACTTGATTTGGCTCGGTGACCTGATTTCTGACTTTTCTTCTTAAAGTCTCGTATTTGATACCCCAGCGCGATGTAAATTCTTCAATGCAATCTCGTTATCGCATCGTGTGCGATGTGGGGTTCTATCAAAACTGTATTGATAGTCTATTTCAAATCGGTTGGGCCTTAGACACCGCGCATGCACTCGTCAGCCCTTACTTGTTCTCGTACGAGAGGGAATATCTGAGTAACAGGCGAGTTTGCGGACGAATAAATGTGAAGACAATGTTGCTATACACTAGCAGTTTTCGAGTTAGAGATACAAATTTGACGCTTAGGTTTCAGAGCTAATGGGTTCATTTACTAATTTGTTTTATTATCGATTGGTTTTACATAATTTTATTTAAAAATTGTATGTCTTATTTATTTAAAGTAAAACGTAAACTAGCATTTTCAATAAGAGGATACCACACAACAAAAGCAACTAAGAAAAAAGAGTCAATCAATTTCTCAGTGTAAATGTCTGTATACAATTATCTTTTTGCTTACGGGAATAAGGTTTAATAAAATTGTGTCCATAAAATATAATAAAAATAACAAGTCTAGTATGTAAAAAATCAATAAACTCGTGTCGATAAGGAGTTACCCCACAACAAAAAATAAGAGAAAGGGGTCATTCAATTTCTCAGCATAAAATTTATACACTACAATAATTTTATCTGGGGAACATGATAGATGAGTATTATTAAATATAAAATGAATAATCTATTTTAAATATGCCAAAAAGTAGTATTTTCGACAATTCGTTAGTTCATAGTGGAACTCTTGAAAGGAACTTGTAGGCGTGCACAAGATATAGCCGGTTGGATATTCACCACTCTACCATTTACATGGTACTTGTTCTAAAACGGATATACGGCATTTATAGTGATGGCTCAAATGAAAAATTATTCCTGCTGCATTATTCGTGAATACTCTAGAGAGGTAGAACGACATTACTTGATGCAGGTCAGAGTATGGACTCCATGAAGGTGGTATTTTCCGCCGACGTTATTATAAAATACCTGCGATGAGACTGCATTATCGGATTCAATTGTTATCATTGGGATATTCTGCTGAAGATAAACTCATTCCTAACAGATTATTTTACACTTCGTTGGCTCCCGCGATACTTATGACAAAAAATTAGGGTTATCAGGCTGCCAAAATTCTTTCCACGAATGCCTTTCATAAATATTCGTTACAGTTACGCTCTTGCCGATCTTTATATGTGAATATGAAACAATAGTCTCTCCCCAGTTTCTCCTCAGAATCACTGGCAAGTGCTTCGTATCCGAGGTTATTTTTCTCGGATAGAATTTGATTTTTGGGTTATTTTACTATGTGTACATTCAAATTGTCGTCGTATTTATGATGACGAATCAAGGAGGAGAGAAGAACGATAAATTGTTGCTTTGCCAGGAAGAGAGGTGGAATGTTGAGTTCGTCCTTCTTATAAGCTAAGAGGACTCCCTTTATTCCCGTTTCTTTCCATACATTTTCATTGTTTACGACACTCAATGGATAAGCAGATACGAAAAAGAGTGGTTCTAAATATCCGGATAAAATGTGATAATCATTGTGTTAAATTTATTTACTTGACCCTTTTATTCTATGTATATCTATTTGCATAAATTGTATGGAAAAGATGACTAATATGTATAATTTTCCTACTTTATCGTCTATAACATAATATTTTATATATTTTATCGAAAAAATCTTCCCTTGAGTCTTTCCGTCTCAATAATATTTTGTTTTATATGATATTAGATACATAATTATTGATTGTCAAAATATTCTGATGTGATGTAGTGGAATTTTTTTCATATAGAAATAAATATATATTTGAAATTTTCCACGATTATAATTTTTGTTTAAAAAATTCCATAGAAGTTAAAAATTGCAAGTACTTATTTCAATATTAGTTAGATAATTACTGCGTGTCTCCAATCTTGAATTCCTCATTTATTCATCAATTAATATTTCTTTGTAGCACTAGCACTTTATTAACCGGCATAGGCGGCTGGAGAACCAGAAATCTTGCAGACATCCTTCGCGAATACGATCATCGCCGAGGAAACCTAAACAAGAACTGAAAAATTACAGTGTAACTCTGCGAATAACATCGTGTTTATATTTCTCTGAAATTCTCACTTTCTTTAATTTTTGAGGACTCAGTATACACCGTGAAGCGTCATACTGGAAAATGCAGTAGTGAATAAATTGGACAGGATTTACTTACTAAAAGTTAGGATGGGGGATATCGCGTTCTTAAAGATAAGGGGAACTGGGAATAGTTATGTGGGTTGAATAAATTTTTTGTTGAAATGGTATTTAAAAGGCCCTATACCTGTGTAGTTAGTTACGTCGTCAATGGGACTAGTAAAAATTTAAGATTTTCTCAGACTTGAAGCAAAACTAAATGCAAGAGCTTCTTCGTCATGCATATAAATCATAAGTCCATAAAATGCCGGAAATCGACGTTTTTTTCTGCACATTTGAGCTGAAAATGGCCTTCTTTAATTACATCCACACCTATATGGAAACCACTGCGCGCGTAACCAGAATTTTTTGTCTCCAATCAGAATATTTAGTCGATTATATGCTATAAGTATCCTGCAGCTCAACCATATCCCTCAATAAATGACTTTTATGCCTGCGTGCATAGCTCGCACTAAGCTAGCAGCTTTATTTTGCACTAGGTTTCACGTGTACACTTCGACTTACTTCAAATTCTTTTACAACTACCATTTTATATATTTTCTATTCAAAGTTGGTACTGAACAAAGGAAACACCCTGAATAAGCTAAAGATCAAAAAAACTAAAACATAATAGAGTGGTAAAATAAAAACATGCAGTTTGTCGTATTATCGACGTCATCGATTGATATCGGATTTTAGAAGCTTTTATAACCATGATTGCCTGAGGAAAGAATGCCATCTTGAGACTCTCTGTTCTGAATACCATTACATTTATCTATCGTTATACATGCTGGCAGGAATATTACAGAAGAGGATTCGAAAGTCTCTACATGTGTTTTCACCCACCGCGCATTTAAATAGGTTTTCATAAGTCGCCACTCGCGTCGCTGGCGGACAAAATTATCGAAGTTACACGGTGAGAGTATAATTAGGGGTGTTAACCGAAAAGTACATATATGATATTGTGATCTATCATTTTCATGAATCTTCAATTCTATTCCTCGCAAATACAAATGTCACACTGCAAATCATTGGGAAAAAGTTCATCGCATTGCACTCATCGTCGCGCCGCGGATATTTTCGAGAACTAACGAAAATGCGAATGAAGTTGCAACAGAAATCGGCCTTGTGTTGAATGGAGTTGGGCCTCCTCTATGCAGGCACCTTGCGTCCTAGCGTCAGGGAAGATTATTGGAGTCAGGCGAGAACTCCGGTCAAGGCAAATGAATTTTACCCCTGTCGAACTTTCGCGCTTTCGATCGGCCGTCGAAATGGGCGTGTCCTAATGCGGGGCTCCAGGGCGGGATGAATGGATTATGGCCGTCTCCATTCACAATGAATGCCTCGGTAACTTCTCAATCGTGCTCCACCGGGGACCACCTCGTCGTTTTCATCGACGACAATTTTCAGGTCAAATGACTTCATAGGAAGAAGACCTCAGTAATGATCGTTCCAAACCGAGCTCTGATGGGAAATTTCCTTGCTTACCTCATGAAAATATTTCTTATCAAGTAATTTCCCTTAAATGAGAGAACGTACATATATTATTGATTTTAAATACAAAGCATTGTAAGTTCCGACATGAGAGTTGTCATGTTGATCCCGCGAAACGATGGCATTTATGGTTTTGTAAGCCGTGCAGAATCTTTAAAAAGGCTTTGTGTGATGCGCTATTTTCATAAGACTTAATATTTTTTTCGCATTTATTCGAAAGAGTATTTTCACAAAGTATTTTTTTCTGTTTATTTAAAAAATGACATTTTTGAATTACCTCCGCTTTGAGAAACCTTTTCTTTTGCCTCTCTTAAATCTCTCCATCATTCATTAAATCATTTCATCATGGTGAAATCATGTTATCATGGTGAAACCCATCTGTAGTTACTGTCATGAAAGTGTTCCTCTTTTTTTAGTCGGTCATAATATCACCCCAAGTGCTGCTAAATACACCCATCAATGGGAGCCACCGTTGGAATCCAGTAAGAATTTATTTGCTAGCACTCCTAAGGTGCAGCGAAAGAGTATGGCCATCATTAGAGTTTATTTCCGAGGTATTCTGAAGCTATTTCCCGATACTTAAATGACTAGATAGAATCCATAAATTCTTGATCCTAACCGTGGGGAAAGCTTAGCTTATCTTAATAACTTGACAGCTCCTATTTTTTCCGTGTAAACTAAAGAATTGCTTTAAGACGAAATGAAGGGATTTTTCAATGGCAAGTGATATTTTTTTGTACCATCCTCATTTTAACAAACATCTTACCTTAAACCATTTATACCTGAGATTAATCTTTAAATAATATGTAATTTTTTACTCCTGCTAATACTTTTTATTTTTACACTAAGATTCTCCGGTCCTACCATCAGTTTTGCAATGGGTTTACTTGTAATTTTTGCGAATAGATTTGGTATGTTGTGAAAAAATTGCTGCTATGAATTTTTTTGCGGATCAAGAGCCACACTCATGTGATTCCTGAGGGTGACTCCTGATCCGTTCTCGTTCTCGGGAAGGGAAGCAGAGATTTGTTCACGTCTACGCACAGCCAGTGCGGCGTACTCCATGACAGGTCTAATGAAGGCCTTGTATAGGAGCAGGCCGCACTGTTCTGAGACCCCGCGCCCTCTGGCTCTGACTGCGCGGATTAAATTACTTCGTCTGTTGCACCTCGACCATATGTTGTGAACATGCTTCCTGAAATTAAGGTTTTGGTCAATTAGGGTCCCCAGGTACGTTGCGGTGTCGGATCGGTGGATTTCTTGGCCCCATAGGTGACACTATGGCTGTCGAAGTGCCTCTTCGTTGCGGGCTTGATGACAATCAGCTGTGTCTTCTTTGGGTTGGGCCGAATTCTCCATTCCTTGAACCACCTCTCTAGCCGGAAGAGCATGGTCTGGACTTTCTTCACTGCCATGTCGGCCTGCGGGGATGTACTCCATAGGGCAGTGTCGTCAGCGTACTGTGTTACTTCCACTTTTTGACTTCTGATGCGTCGGTTATTAGTGGGGATGTCGTGGCAGAACAGCGAGAAGAGCAGGGGGGACAGCACAGTGCCCTGAGGGGCACCTGCTCGTAGTGGGAATGCGGAAGAGAGCTGCGATGCGACTCTCACCTTCGCATTTCTGTTTCTCAGGAAACAGTTGATGAGCCTCAGGATGTCCGGCTCCATCCCGGGCAGCTTCTCTAGCTTGTACATGAGGCCGTCGTGCCACACGCTGTCGAATGCCCTCTCTATGTCCAGGAATAGTGCTGCCGTGTATTGATTCCTATTGCTGGCTTCTGCGGCGGTGCTGGTCAGGAGTGTCAGAGGGTCCGTGGTGCATCTGTGTGGACGGAACCCATACTGGAGCTGTGGTAGTCCTCCGTTACTCTCCAGAAGGTCCGTTAGTCTCCGGACGACGATCCTCTCGAGCCATTATCCCACGGTGCTGGTCAGACTGATGGGCCGGTAGTTTTCTGCCTTGGCGTTATTCTTTCCAGACTTGGGGATCATCACCATCGTGATTTTCTTCCAAGCCCGAGGGTAGTATCCGAGGGCGAGGGAGGTATTGAAGATTTTGTTCAGGAGTGGAAGGCACGCTGGGGGTTTCTGCAGGTGGAGTGTCCGGATGCCGTCGTCGCCCGGTGCTTTGTTCTTCCTGGGCCTAGTGTCTTCCATTTCCTCTTCTGATATGTGCTTAAGTAATCCCGTGTCCGGCTGGACTGTAGCCATGGTCTCCTTGGGCTGCAGGTAACCCCTTTTCCTTACTGCGTGCCTGGTGCACATCGCAAGCTTCTTTTCATTGAAGAGGGGATCGCGCATCAGTGAGTATACATTCTCGAGCACTCGCCGGAATTCCTCTGCCTTTCCTGCCGCGTCTGCGATTGGTATGTCATCGAGACCTTTTAGGGAGGTAGGCGTGTTCGTCAGCTGGCCTGTGAGTAGTTTGAATTTCCTCCAGAACGCCCCTCCGTCCTGGTAGTCCAACTTCTTGCATGGGCCGCCGCATGCGAGAAATTGGACTACCGGCTGCCGCGTATCATCAAAACGCCCAAAAAAGTTTAATAGAGAAGACGGATACAATATAACCAACGCCTGGAAGAGAGTGTTTAGAAATTCAACCAATCACGGCGCAGCAACAAGGGAAACCGGCCAACAACACCGCGGCCGCCAGAAGGGAGAGCTATATATACGCGGCAAAAACGCGGAAAGCAACACTTCGACCTGAAGACGCCTGGTGGAATCCTGGCGAAACTGTCTTCACCTCTGACCACGAAACGCGGCGAAAACCCGAAAATGGAGAAATCCACTAATTCTGTTCGCCACGGAAGACTCCGAGACAACATTGCTTCTTTCTTGTTCATTGG
Organism: Ischnura elegans; assembly: GCF_921293095.1. NCBI lineage: Eukaryota > Metazoa > Arthropoda > Insecta > Odonata > Coenagrionidae > Ischnura > Ischnura elegans. The sequence continues at coordinate 46,802,701 of NC_060259.1, forward strand.
AAAAAGAATGAATGTAGTTATTAAAAAAGTGAAGGGGAAGTAAAATGTTCTTTTATTTTAATCTTTCGGGGGGTTTAATTTTTTCATAATCTTTTTAATTATTTATTTTCCAGTGTTTTGGATGCCTCAACTTTTTCATATTTTCGAAATTACTCATTTAATTTATGTTATACTTTAGCTGTTTACCTCATCTTGAAAATCTTCGAAATATTTTCCCACTTCCTATCGAAATATTTCTCACATTTTGAAAGGGAGATGGAATTCTCACAGATTTCTTCTCAAATTCTACTCTACCATAAATTTTGAGTGTGATGATGCATTCAGCGTATATTTTCACTTTGGCTGTTGGCCTTTTTATTATTTTCAAGCCCTCGTTATATGTCAGCGAACCACCACATTTAAATTTATTTCAAGTTTCTTCATTTGATATTGTCAACTTTTTAGTTTGTAGGAAAAAAGTCCTTAATGACAACTTTTACTGTTGCAATAAAGTAGTGTTTTCATACAGTTCCAGGCCTCATGAGAACAGTGTTGTTTTATGCGAATTTTTTGTATAGTTACCATCACTTAGGGATTCACTGAATATGCTATTTATGGTAATCATAAGGCGCCCATATAAAGTTATTAAAGCGAGCAGAATTTCATCGTTGATGTTGAATATTTAGAATTGAGCTGCATACCCACTTAGCAATAGACGCTTAGCAGATTTAGGATTTAAAAATTCTATACCTTTCGCGTGATAGGAATTGTAAACATATCAGCATATTTAACCAAACAAAGCCGTTGAGTTCAAAGATACGAAGCTACACTACCGAGAGGCGTGTATGACTGTAATATTGGGATGTTTTCCCATTAGCAATCGATTATCTGGTGTAATGCGAAGAAAAGCTGGAATCCTTATGTTATGCTTATGCTAAACTAAGAAAAGCCTTTTCATAGATGGGTAAGAAGTTTTATTTTAGGACCATGTGTATTGTTATCTGTGGACTGCAATGAAAATAGACGCACAAAACGCCTTGTACAGTAAAGGCGGGGGTCACCTTATTATTATAATCATTATTGTTAAATTCTAAAAGTAGGCCATTGGCCTGGTTAGTGTAGTGACAAAAATCTTCCCACTTCCTGCCAGGGTTCCCACCCGGTAGGTCCAGGTTCAAAGAGTTTTTTCAGAGACTGCCCAATCGTTGCTTTAGGTAGGACGAATAATTCACTCCATGGGTTAGATGGGACGTTCGTTGTTCGTGGTGCTCTTGGCACCAACGCCTGGTTTTTCTCCTCTCTTTCATTCCTACCATTTTCTTTGGAAATGACCCTTGCTGTCGGTTGCCAACTTTGAATACACACCTTAACACTGAAGTAGCTATTAGCGAATTTTTCGTAATAATACTCGTCAAAATGTTCACCTTAAAGTATTTTCACGCAATGGATAGCGAATCAGCATATCTTCTTGCAAATGCGCCTAACGTTGTTCGTGGTATATGAGGAAATTTCTTAAGAGCTCTTGTCTGGCTCACGGTAAAGTTAGTTTATTCTTTTTTCTCATACGAAAAACGTTATTTTATGCAAGTTATTTTATGCTGAAATTATCATTCGAGGATGCATTCAATATACTATGCGCCCATATGAGGCAATTTTGGCCAAAAAACCTGGACTATCTTTTACACAGCCGTGTATGTTACAACACAACATATACCTTCAACAAGATCCTGCAGTAAATTCCGAGATAATATCCAATAACAGCAGTCACTAAAATCGCCTGCTACGGCCATCTCTACAGGAATGAAGAGACAGTCAAAGCGGATGAACAAGGGAAGCTGCAGGTGAGTAACTCGAAAATTCAGCGATGGAAAATGATCTCTCTAAAGGAATTTAATTCGGATAAGGGAAGGTGTTTTTTTCCTCGAGATTTCGTATCATTTTGTTTTATAACTGGAGTATCGCATCCGCCCGTCACGAATGAAAAACCCGTCATCGAAACATCCGATGCCTAGTACAAACGAACCTTTTTCTGCCTAATGACCTCACTCTCGTATCCATTTTGGTGTGTCTGGGAATCCGCAATCCACAAGCTATCACTCCTTTGATGACATGCAAAAGTTAGTCTTTAATATATTTTTTTTTCACCATATCCTGCTTCATAAAGGGTACGATTCTGGGTGAAAAAAACAGGGAATTATCCCCTGTTAAAAATTCTCAGCTCGAGGCTTTCTTCGTGTTCTCATTCGCAGTTTTTATTTATTACTTTTTAGATTATCTCTCTCTAACGGACGGGGTGGTCAATTTAGTGGTTAGCAGGATATAAGTGGGAAGTAATCCAATAAAGAGCTTTCTAAATGTACTTTTCTTTCTGCTTTTGAAAAAGCCCATTGGGAGGTATAAAAAGATTGATATCCGCAGACCACTCAAGTAGTCTTCATTTTTGAAATTATCTAAAAGGTCATTTTTATTTCTTTATTGTGTCCGCGAAAAATTTGAACCCGAGGTTCTTAAGTTTCTGCACTAGACCTAGAATAAATTTTTGGAACAAAGCCTCACGTTATTCAGTAAAGTGAAAAAAATGGATAAAATTCAGTTGAAGTAGTGCGGTAACTTTAATATACGCAGTCTGAAATACCTATTTGATTTTTTTCCATCTCGACGAAATAACGTGTTTTTCCTATTTATGCTGTTTGATCATGATTTTTTTAATTTCATTGCTTTTCACTTCAGTCCGCTAATGGATAAGAAGCAAAATACTTAAATGACAGAAGTAAAATTATCTTCGTTGCTTGATCATGGAACGACCATCAACTCTTAGAGCTTCGAAGAAGGCATGCATTAAAAAATACAAGCAATGAATTACACATAATATGTGCCCTAATGTTAAATATCGCCAAAATTAAGTTAAAATTATAGAAACAATTCCATGAACCCATTTCTAAAAACCAATGAAAGCTGTTATGAATGGATTAAGCAATACTCACCCTAAAATATGTTTTTACTCAGCCTTGGCATATTCGTTTTATACGGAAATCATAAAATACTTACAAATATTTGGAGTGGTATTTTTTAAACATATTAAGCAGAACATTTTAAATTTCTTAAAATATCTCAAATTAATAAATATGAAAGTTATATGAACGGATAACATGAAAATATAAATGAACGGAGGCTTTTCTTTAATTTGAAAATGCCTCATTAGATTCAAAGTTCCTTAAATTATATTTTAAGATTTTAACGAACCTTTCTTACGACTTCTTGACCTTTTTTTCTGCCAGAATCGCCTTCAGATCGTTCTAAGTATATTAGTAAATGCTCTCCAGCTTGCTGATTCCCTATGACTTTCGCTAATATGAGCTCACGAGATGCGCTCAGTGATCTCACTTGCTTGTGGAACTGTTGGTACTTGCGGAAAAGGAGGGAAATATTGGCCAAAGTTCAAGTGCGGCTTCATAGCTTCACTCAAAAGGGAAATGTTTGTGTTGAAGTGTAAATAAACGACAGCAAGTGAAAGGTAGTGTACTATTAGTTTAGACCCGAGTTCAGCTTTCTAGGGACCCGATGGGACAGTGTACTCGTTAACGCCCACATGGTGATCATTTGCCTAAATGGACCCGCCTTGTCAATAGCACATTTATGATCTTGAGTTGTTGGCATGCTCTGAAGCTTTGAGAGTCACAATGATTCCTATTAGAGACGTAATGCTGTGTCCTTCGTGTTACTGAGGTTCCATCGTGACAGAATAATTCAAAACGCTCACTTTTCACATATTACGTCTGAGTTATGTCGAATATTTTTATATTTCGACAAAATTTCATGTTAGGGCATACACTTTGTGCAGTTCAATGATTTTATCTTTTATGTATGTGTTTTCTTCTCCGAAGCTATGTCGCTTCGAAGCGAGTTGACGATCGTTCCATTTTCATGCGATGATGATTATATTTCACTCATTTCAGTTTTTTGCTGCAAATTCATAAGATATTTGATATATTGATAAGATATCTGCTTCCCACTTCTTTTTTCTCTCTTTATAAACGACCTCCCTGATGTCCTCATGCATTGTGACTACCACCTTTACGCCGACGATTTTCAAATTTATCGTCATTCATCGCCGCCGTCCAATATTATTAATTCAATCGCACTTATCAATGAGGACATCGAGAGAATTAACAGTTGGGCGCAGGCCAATCATTTGGTTCTCAATGAAAAGAAAACAACAGCAATAATTATAGGGAGCAATTATTTCTTTTCCCAATTAGACCATGAAAATCTACCTAAAATAAGACTCGGTAGCCACAATATACCTTATGAGGAAACAGTAAAAAACCTTGGAGTCATATTCGATCGAACCCTTAGCTGGAAGCCTCAAACAAACTATGCGAGGCGTAAAATTTTGGGATCACTACATCAACTTGTCAGAGCCAGAGAAATACTTACACCCGACATACGAATTTCATTAGTTAAAACACTAGTCTTCCCTCACTTGGATTATTGCACAGCCTTATTCACTAACCAAGACGACGCAAACAATAATAAACTCCAATTGGCCATGAATTCAGCTGTAAGGTTTATTTACGATTTAAAAAAATGGGACCATATCAGTAACTATTACAATCACCTCAACTGGCTTAAGGATAAAGAGCGTCGCACCCTTCACATAATAACTCTAGCCTTTAGTATCTTAACGACCGGTTACCCGCCATACTTGTATGAGAAATTCATTAGAAAATCTGAGGTTCATGATATACCTACCCGAAATCATAACATTGACCTCCATATTCCAAAACATCACACGCCTCATATGAACAAATCATTCATAGTAACCGCCTCACAAATATGGAACTCTATCCCAGCCCAAATAAGAAGCAGTACAAATATCAATAGGTTCAAACACAGCACATATGGGTTTCTGAAGAATGCCTCCTTATCCCCAAGTTAAATTTCTTTTGTTTATATTCTATTTCTTATGTTCATATTTCTGGTTTATATTCACTTTCTTATGTTCATATTTCTTTTTTATATTCACTTTCTTATGCTCATATTTCTTGTTTATATTCACTTTCTTATGTTCATATTTCTTGTTTATATTCACTTTCTTATGTCCATATCTCTTGTTCATATTTCTTTTGTTTGTCACCTTAAATTTTGTAATTAGTGTGTTATATCGAAGTGCGATTATTTATTATTATTTTTTTTGCCGAAAATATTGTATTGTTTCTTTCATGTACTAGGCGATATGCACTGTTCACATTTGACTGTATATGTATATATATTTATTTACTTTTTCTTTTATTTATCTATCTCAATGTGAAATGTGGAAAGATGTACTTATATTTTCTCATGGGCCCCAGTGCCTACGAAAATAAACGATATTATTATTATTATTATTATTATATCTGCTGATAACCAGATATTATTTATTTTTGGAAGCGTAAGCCTGATATTTTCCGACTTGAGAATTTCTCGGAAATATTCCTCCTCATTATATCTCCACACCCAGTATCGTTTGCATAGTTTACATATGCTTATTATATGCTAAATAATTACCTCGGATAGAATTTCTATATGAATGCACATGAAGGAAAGCAAATTAATTCTAGCAATAATATGTATTTCTCATTAGAGGTTTTATAAGAAAATGAGAGCACTTGGTAACTTCAGCAACGACAATATCGGCATTTTAATCATATTAATGTATCAAATGAACTATATTTAAAAGTTTCATCCCTAATGACTTCTACCAACAATGCGTCATTTTTACGAAGAGTCGGAGTTTTTAAAATGAAACTTAAGGAGCTGAATCGTAAAATGACTATCATGATGAAAATACAACCTAAATACTTCTTTAAACACCTGCAAATGAATGCTTTCATTTCAGTAAAATCACATTACTTAGATTAAAATGGTGTTCGTGTTGGCTCTAAAAGCTTAAAGCAGTATTGAATTGAAAACACAAGGAGAGAGTAATCCACATTCTGTGCACCCTAATTTTATCATCGATAGATGTCGAATACTATGGAAAAACTTCATTTTCCAACTTGCGAAAAAATATGCTTTTATTCGCTCTTTAGTGAAAGACATTTTCCTTAGGGAATCCTCTTAATGACTAGTGAAACGATTCTCTACTGTTCAGAGAATTCTTTGAGTTCCACGCAGCTACTAATAATTCTCCCCGGCTGCCAAGTCTGGGTTGGGGACAGGGTTGGCGAGCGCAGTCTCCACAAGAGATACCGAAGCGTGGGAATACTGCGTTGGGAAGGCCCGCGGAGCCGTATGGGTATCATTTAAGTCTTTAGAGATAATATTCGCTCGCAAAAGCGGGAAATGTTCTGAGATAAATGAGGGCACGGCGCTGAAGGAGGAGGCGAGAGGTGAGGGGCTTAATGGGAGGAAATTTTTAGACTGCTTTAGTGCCTGCTGCAATGAGCGGAGAAAAATAATCTCGCAATTCAATAAGGCGTAATGCTTGTGGCAGAAATGGCCAATTAATTACGTAATTTGACTCGTCTGACGAGGGATCTTTAACGATAGAAGAAGTTTTTTTTTGCCTGTGGCAACCAGAAAATTTACGTATTTTTTAATGGCATATTCCACTTTTAACACGTGATAGTGCATTTACAAGTTCGATGTGAATAGGAAAGACAAGCGGCAATATCCATAGTTCAATACCTCCATTTTGGTGTAATTATTGAATTTAATTATTTCCACCTTCCTAAAAAAATTCAAAACATGATGCAATATACCCATAAATGTTTGACTTGTACCTACTTCTTGCATGCCAGGAAATATTTGCACCTTTTACCTTTGCCTTCATTTTCGTAATTTTAAGGTAGCTTTGATTATATTTTGGCTATGGAATTTTAAATATGATGTATCTCTGAGATATTATTATCTATCTGTCAAAATAGCTGTAATCTCACCCTAGCACATCATTATTGTGCTTTTTATTTAGAACATTCCGGTATCTCCATTTTCCAGCCCTCTTCAATTTATTAAAGTTATATATCTTTTCTGCCGACTGAAAGAAACAACTCGTTAAATAAATTTCTTAAAATAACTTTTAAGGAAGTAGACTGCATAAAAGTCAAGGTGTCTTTTCCAATAGTGTGCGGAAATTGCCTACCATTCTAGAAACTCTAATACTCCCCTCACATATTTTTCTCCCATTTCTTGGCTCTGCCTCGTAATATCTGGTTTGATGGTGATTCTATCTGCACTGCCCATTCCTTGTTCTTGTTGTCAGCTCAAATTGCCACAAAGAGAACGGATTACTCAAATTAAGGAGAAATTTTCATGACCGTATTAACTGCTAACATTTTTCACTGGAGACTTAAAACATTAAATATTTCCAACTCCATAAAATTTTGGCAGTGAAAATGAAAACATCAGTTTAATTTGAAAACGCATGCATTTAGCCCGAGTTTACCCGTTTCTGTATTTATTATTAAATCTTTATACATAACTTTCATTGCAATCTTACTTTGAGAATATCTCTTTGAAGGAGCTCTACCCCAAAAACTCATTCTTTAGTTCGATACTTACGACTATTAAGTCACCTGATGCGATGGGAAAACGCTGTAACTTTTTACAAATTTAGTAAATTTAAAATCAATTATGAGTTATGATGCAAAGATACTTTATCATTAAGTTATTTTACTTCATTTTTCATATTCATAAGTAAATTTTGAGAGATTCAAAAACGAAACGGAACAAGTAGAGACAGTTATTATAACATTAGAAATTTATCATCTGTCCCCCAAACTTCGAAAAGATTCCAATTTCTCTAGCCCCCCTCTACCACAATTTACTCACTGCCCTTCCTTTTCATGGTTATATTACGAGTGAGGAAAGGAGATCTGTTTTCCATGCCGGTTTTTAACGAGACGAGAATCTCACGTCACGACGAGTTCCAAGTTCCCCCAGCCATATATATTTCAGTGACTTCATGGGAGTGGGGGAGTTGGAGGTTAAATGTATGTCAAGGCCAAACAAGTGAGAGAGAGAGAATAAAGAAAAATATTCTGGAAAGTCATAAGGTGAGGACCATTTAGATCAAGAGAGGCGAACAATATCCCCTTTATCATGCCGAGAAGCTTGCCCGTTGTATCATTTCCATAGCTGCCAGGGAGATTGTGTGATTTACTGCCTTTGGGGGAGGGAGAAAACACACTGTGAAGCATGGATGCTCACACAGAGTGGATAAAATAAAGTAGCTCAGGGGGAAGGGTTGTAGTTACGTTCGGTGTTGAGGGTGAGGTAGGGTAGTATGGAGGGGAAAAGTCAACGAAGATGGGGAAAGAGAGTGGGAGGGGTCCTTGCATCAAAACCCGCGGACAACACCAGTGACAAGTCTCCGTTTTTTCCATCGTAACCGCCCCTACTTTTCCTGACCCCGTCTGGTGATTGAAACTTCTTAATGGACGGCTCGTCGGCCGAGGGTAGGGGAGGCTCGGTTGAAAGCCTTCAAAATTGCAACTTCCACGGTGTACGTTGTCCGTATTGATCCGAAAGGGGCTGTTGAGTGTCATTGTATGCCGAAGCCGGCGTTTCTCTAAACATACACCCTCCTACTTCCCCACCGATTCCCTCCGTAGAAGCTATAGGTGGTCGCCACGAAGGGGGATGGGTTTGCTCCATGTTTCATTCGTTGCTCTTGATATTGACTTATGGCACGGTTATTTGCCTTGATATTCGTGTGGTGCGCAACTGGTGAGGTCACATGGAATGTTTACAGCGTCGTGATCGTTGAAGAATGGAAGAATGAATATAGTAGAGCAAGCATGCGCACTATGTGTATGCTAATTTGGAGAGAAAAACTTTATGAGGATCATTATTAAATGTATCATCAGTTATTCGCTGTTCTAAACCTTATTGTTGTCCGGAGGAAATAAAAAGAATTTGATGTTACTTTCCAATCGCAGCTATTATACTTGATATTCAATACAGACTTGCGAATAGTGGAGTCACTTAAAATACTGAAAACCAGTTAATCGATTCGGAGGTGAAAGAGGAGGAAGAAAAACTGTTTTTTAAGAATCATTACTTAAGAACACATTACGTACTCACTTCGTGATTGAACCCGAAGGTTATTTTAAATATGTTAGGGAAGGTCTCACCCGAAACTAAGGTACAGGTGTGTGAATTTTGTACCTGAGACCTACTTGAACCTGGGGCTCCTTGATCACCAGTCGATTCAACATTCCCTGTAAATGTTATTGCATCACCAATTGCCTTCTTATCTTTCACTATTTGAACCCTCATCCTCACAGCGTTTTCATAAAGTCGATTTATATCTGTTTGTTTCTTTCTAAGCTTGTTTGTCCTTCCGGGCTAAGTCTTGTAACTCATATGTATACCACTTCCCTATTATCTATCGGATTCAATTTTTCAATACACGTCAGAACCATACGAAAATGGATTCTTATAATTTTAACACGCTAATTCTAGTTTTCTAGAACGTCATTTCGCCATTTTCAAATTTTCGATTATTGAGATTTGTATTTATCGGCCAGCTAAAGCATGCATTTTATGAATTAAATTTTTTGCAAATTAATAACGAGCCTTGTGGCGTATTTTCTAGGGATCATTAGTTACCAAGTTCGAACATTAGCGGGGTCGTAACATTTCCTTATATTTTTAACGTTTTTTTAATCATCGGCATAGGCTTTGCTATTTCGACCCTTTTAATTCGAAGTTTTTGGTAGCGTTGTAGACTTCATATTTACAAAACAAAAGTTATGAAAGAATGTAAAATAGATAAAATTATAAATGCAGGCTTTCAAAAACCCAAGAGAAGAAATTATTACGATTTATTTAAATATTACCGTAGAAACCCACGTTTATATTCAGACTAAAAAGGTTTTAGATTTTACAGATAAAATAATAAATGTTAAAAACCAAAAAGTGTTGGGCATCAATTTCAAAAGATTATTCCAAAATCCTTCACGATAAATATTCATTAAAGTACTCCAATTAAATATAAAATTATTTAATGACGAATTGATATCATTCCAGTGCCATATGTAAGGTGAATGTGCACCAAGTTTTTGGTTTGGAACAAGTTATGTTTTATTTATATAATCTTAGTGTAGGAACTTAGGCCTATTAGGCGTCCTATGTTTTCTTTTTTTCATTAAGATTATAAACGTTGGTATTAAAACTGTTTTCAATTTATTGCAATATGATAGTCTCCTTATAATATTATCATCTTCTCATCAGTTTTATTCCTCTGATCTGGGTGCCGTTTCTTCCTATTCGACGATATTGGGATTTGGAATATCTGATCCCCTTTAAACTCCGCAGGTGCCAAAGCGGGGCAAACAATACGAATAAATCTTTTGAAATCTGGGACGGTTGTTTTTGCAGCTGCAGCAATATGGGAACTTTTGCAGCTGCAGCAATATGGGAACCTAGCGTCGACTTTTCTTCAAGGGAAAATCATAAACACAAGGAATACATACAATTTGTATTTAAACCCCAGTATGTTAGAAAAGTCATTATGAAATCAATAAGTATTTGTCATAATCCGAGGATTTAACCACATTTTATCTTGACGGCCGATTTAAAAATAGCAGTTTGCTATAAAATAACCATAGGGAGCCCTTTAGGTGAGATTTAAGTTTCCATATGTCAATGGTGACGTTCGAGTATACAAATAGATTCTGGCTTAATCAACGAGATAGCTAGCGTGAAATGTTTGAAGTTTACAATTTTTTAGTCATTTGTTTCAACTGATTTTCACCTGTTTTTGGTTTACTAAAATCGTAACTCATGGAAAGCGACTCCTACAGATGTAAAATATCACAAATACAAAATGGAATGGATAAGTAAAACCTCGAAAAAGACAGTGAGGGAGCGAAGGAACAACTCAATTAAATTTCAGTACGTTGTCTGCGGCACTTTGCTGCTAATATTGCAGAAGGATGATAGATGGCGCTATTACTGGTTCATTTTTTTTATATACGCCCTAGAGCAATCCATGAATTGTTAAGTACTCAGTTTTATTTTTCTATCATCCGGCGTTTGCCTTGTATATTTTGTTACAACGTTACCCGACCAAGTAAATCAAACAACCTTAGTTAATTCCACGTTATAAATCATTCACTCCTTAACATAAATTATAAATATATTTAAATGATAAGGGACTTTTTATATCTCTTTTTAGGATCAACTCTAACTAATAAATAGGATGAGATAAAGATCTTGTTGAAAATTGTAGACCGGTAAGCCTGACTTCCGTAGTATGCAAGTTGCTAGAAAAGATCATAGCAAATTACCTTTCGGATTTATGGGAACGCGAGAATTGGTTGTACAACGCCATCATGGGTATAAAAAAGACAACTCACCTGAAACCCAACTGTTAGGATTTTGTCATGATATTGCCGACTCTATAGATTCAGGAAAAGAATTAGACGCGGTAATAGTCGTTCTTTCTAAGTCCTTAGATAAAGTTGATCACGAACGGCTTATGCTTAACATGGGGCATTTTCCAATGAAAATAGATGGAAGAGTCATCTTGTGGATCGATGAACTCCTCAAGGGCAGGACGCAAAGGGCTACGTAGGGGATGAATGCTCAGAGACAGCGAGGGTAACGTCGGGTGTTCCTCAAGGAAGCGTCTTAACCTATAACCGGTGACGTGCGGTCTGAGAGACCGCTGCGTTTCTAAAATTATGAATATTTTCAAAATTAAGATTTCAAAATATCTATAATTCTCGTTAGCTTCATATTTTTGCATAACAAGGGCATCCCACTCTTAAAATTTAACGTTCCTTTTATTAATTTCTGTAAATTTGTAATTGAATTCGATTAGCTGTCTGTGAGACCGCACGTCACTTACTAAGAATGCATCAAGAAAAGGAATAAGCGAGATAAATTTCATGGTTACTTACTACTTAGCCTTCCGAATTTAACATTTAAGGCCTTTTTTGAATCTGGCGAAATATTGATACATAAATATAATAATTATAACTCAAGTGTTTTTGGCATCAGTTTTTTGATCCTGCTTCAAATCACAATTTTTTATGACAAATTGGTTCGTATTGGGAGTGTAAAAAATTTAATATAAGTTTTAGAATAGCTAAGCATTCAAAGAAAAATTAAACAAAGCAATCAAAATGGCGTAGCAATATTTTATGAATTTGCATGGAAACAACAGGATGGAAATAAATGCAAATATGTCAACTTCAGAAAGAGGAAAAAGAGCGGAAATAGAAACTATGGATTCTCGAGTAGTTTAACTCCAAAATCGAGCAGCTTTAAATATTAAGGAGTCCATTTAACTAAAAATTTAAGTTGGGGTTCAAACGTCGATCACACGATCAAAACATCGTTTAAAATATTGCACTGGGTAATAAGAAACCTTAGAGGAGGCACCAGGGCCGCTAAAGAAATGGCCTATAAAACTTTAGTGCGACTGAATCTCCATAGCTATAATTAGGCCAAATTAAGTACAGTGGTCAATATTATTATGCCCAGAACTAATTTAGAATATCATTAACCAAAGGGCTGAGCTGAATTTTGCTTGCTTGAAACCTCTCATATTATTGACTACATAGATATTGGTTGCGAGAAATTATTTCAGCGTGGTATTGAAATTCAATTCTAAGATCATAGCTTTCAACATCCTTTGTCGACAAAAACTAAAAAAGGGTTAGCGTGAGTTAATTCATGATCCATTACACCAACTTCTACCGTTTTTTTTGCAATATCATGAGCATCAGTTAAATCAGTCAATTTTATGCATAATCTTTTGCTCAATCGACATTGTTTAATTTCTGGTCCCTATCTAGATTATTACCTACAATTTTTCATCGTTTAGTCTTGAGTCAAGTCTCATAGGTATTATAAAACGCATCAAAGTTTCATTGTAAGGTTTCCTTCTCATTTTCTTGAAAATTTCTTACCGAAATTCGCTTACCTTAAGACTTTGTCATCCATACTTACAAGGGGAGCGTCACAAAACCTCGTCTCAGGTTTCAATCAAACTTCGCAGTGCTGTAGTCCATCGGGAGATATCCACGAACCATCCCCGAAATGGGATTATGAAACCAATAATTTAAGCAAAAAACGCGGTTAAACATTTACAGGCCTAATATATTCCCTTAGAAACAGCGAAAAAAATTAAATGAAGCCTTGTTGTTACGATTGACGACTCTTAATCGAAGCTCCCGGGATCGATTCCCGAAGTCCACAATTTCTTTTCATAATTGGTTATTGCTTTTAATTTTACAGAAGCCTGCTGTTCATCATTATTTCCATGATTTTCATTGAAGATTTTGTTTTTCTGCGTGAAAATCTTTTTCTGCAATACGGCAGTGTCTGATGTTTTCCCATTTTATCATACGGATGCCTAATTTCAATAATGCTATTATATTATAAATTCGCAACACGAAGCGTTTTTACTTTGCACATGAATTTGGTTTCCTTGTACGTTGCAATATGGACTCGCTTTCTTCCAATTCAAGCCTAATTTTTGGAATTGAATTACTTTATAGCGTGAAATGTTAGCACTATACGCATTAATAAAGGAGAACGATGGGATAAAAAATGGCCATGAAAACAGTACGCACATATAATATTGCATTGCAGTAGACTATCGGAACGTGAATTTCGTATCATTGGTGTTTATCCATCTCGTATCAATACGTATTTATAACGTTTTTTCTTTTTTTCATTTCTATAGCGGCTGGAAGGTGTGTCGTCCTTCCTGTTTGTTGGCTTTCATTGACGTACACCGTAGACTCTGTCATTCCCAGATGACGAGTTGAAAGAGTCCTGTTTATACGTCGCTTTTGCAGCGACTTCTTTCTTCTTTTGTGTTTATTCGGACATATTTGACCATTATTCTCCTTGGATCGTTCGCTCCGCGCCGCTTATTTACGCAATGGCATGATTCCATCATTTCTTCAGCTTTATAATGTCAAGGGCAGTCCCTAGCCTCTTCACAATCCCAAAAGTATTCTCGATTGCTTCATCAGGATTTCCGTGTATTTCAATGACGTTTGCACGTCTGGTCTGAGGGCTATCTATTAACTTTTTTCTAGTTCTTTTTAATCCACGTTTTCTTGCGTGAGAGCCTCGACCAAATCCGAGTGTTTACCTATGTTAGCGCTATATTCAAAAAGTACCGCGTAAGCATGAAGTATATAAAGCATATAAGTGTACATACCTAAAGGATTTGCTGATATCGGCCTCCATTCGTCGCCTATCCACCATTGAGATGCATTCAAATTCTATTATTAAGGTGCAAAAGTTTTTTACCTTGCAACGAATTATTTTTACTGTATTCCTGGTTTTTGCGAACACGTAAATATGTTAGGTGATGACAAACCTTGATTAAATGTGCGGTAAAATATCTACTGCTTCAAATTTTTAGATAAAAAAACGAGTTTCTATGTCGGCTACATTGAATTCTCACTTCCTCTAGAGACCGCGATAGCAATACCTTTCTAATAAAACTGAGATATCACAGGCCTTTCATCAATATGAAATGTGCTTGTGATGAAATAGTGCCTACGATATTTTATGAAGGACCGGTTCAAGGATGTTTCAGCTGGAAAATAGCTTCAGATAAAAGGATTTTAATCTCAATGATGGTGCTAACTATCGGCGTCCTCACTCTAGTAATGGGCAATCGCGTGTTTTACTTCACAATAATGCTCTGAAGCGTGTGAGTTGCGTCCTTTGTGATGAGGACCTATCTTCCTCATACATAATGAAAACCTTCCGGGCTACATCCTTGCGGATGATCTAGCAGTCTGCTGCAGCAGAAAGCAACCATAATGGCGGATTGCGTCCAGGAACGCTTTTAACTTCAATATTCTGCTCGCTTACTTTAGAAATGACCGTACCAATCACGGGAGCGGGCGTTAGTCCAACAAGTTATGATATCAAACAGAATGCTTCGGCGACGGGGATATCGGGAAGAGGGATTGGAGGAGTATCAAAAGGCAACCGAAGCTAGAGGAGAAGGATGGGAAATTCGTGGAGTGGATAGTTTTCGTGGAGGATGAGGGGTTGTAGGAGCGGGGTCTTCCCCCAAACCGCGGAGTTACTAGCGCGTGCCCTGAGAGCGGAACGGGGAGTTTGTGGGTTATTCCCAAGAGAATAGCGCTCCTACCATGATATTCCCTTATCGCCGAGTCATACCCTGGGGAACGTGGAGATATTGCCCAAGCCTAAAGGAAAATGTCCCGTAAATACATACGAAAGGTTCTGAAAACTCATCCCATTGACGAGATTGATGTCTGTTTTTTTCTCATCTCTTGATCTTTTCCTTGCATTACTTTTTTGAATTTACAGCCTGAACGTTTCAAACACCAAGGTGTGCCACTAAAATCATCGAAAGCTTGTGCCTACACATGGTGTTATGGTAATCATGGTACATTTGCAAATACAACCTTTGAAATTTTGGCTAATAATTGGACTTATTCGGCTTTTGAATGCTTTTACCTCTATTTTTTTTCCTCACGGGAAAATTAATATCTCGCGTTTTATTTAGAGGTTAGGTCTCTAATAACACATTTTTTTATCGCCAGGATGTAGGTTTGGGGACCTGTAGACATTGTCCTTGCTAAGAGATATATCTCTGTCCATACTCATGAGTAGTACATAAAATTCATCCCATTGATGAGAAGTGCTCTTTCTCATCCTTTATCTTTTTCATACGCCTCATTTAAAGTCTGTCATTGAAAGCTCTAATTTTCCATGAATCACTCTCTTAATCTACAACCTGTGCTCTTAGTTAATATTATTGCGATCATCTAGTTATTTTACCGCTATTACTAGATTCATTTTACAGTTCGGCTCATTAGAGTGAACTTTTCGTTAGATAAATTTTTTTATAACTTAAATATATGTGAGCATTATTAATTTAATGGTGCCCTTTTTGTAACGCACTCTATAATTGCAGTTAACCATATCCAGTTAAAAATGGATATTATGATAAAATGTTTTTCCATTTCATATATTTTGCCAATTATAACATGCAAAAAATCTACATTTTTTTCATTTGACCGATTCGCTATTCTGACTTAAAACCGTTAGAATATTATATTAATTGGAATGATTGTGTGAAGAATGGTGCAAAAAATTCGAGTTACCAATCATAAAATGATCTTAATTCAAGAGCTATGTAAGATTCAGTGCATTTAAGTCCGACTAGTGAGGATACAAAAGGTCATTGCTAAATTCTTTGGTGCGTTTTCTTTTGCATTCCACCACTATGAAAAGAAACAAAAAACAATTGATTGCCACTAATTAGGAAATGCTTTCGGAATTGGGCAATATCAAAAAAATTTCGAGCAAAGGACTAGCTTTTTTCATTTAATCCATATCGTGCGTTTACGTGAAAAACACTGAGGAAAAAAATGGAGGCGATTGGTGGAGTTCGTTTGCGTCAATTAGATACACGGGCGTGAGAAGATATGAAGGCATAAAGAACCCATAATATGGCCCATGAGATATAATACTTATTGCGCGACGGGAAGTGTCGTAATGGAAGGATTCATGGGGAAGCGGGACAGGTGATCCCGACATGGGTGGAGGGACATTGACTCGCTCGCCACCAAGTGCAGCCATGGATGATAGGAGAAAGAGACGAAGACGAGCAATGAAAATCTGTCGGACGGAGACAAAGTGAGCTTCTGCCTTTCCGTTTGGCCTCAAGACAAATGACTATAACTCCATTTACCACGGCTATTATTTTTGGCGAACGAGATACGAAACAAAACTGCAAAAAGGACGTAGAGAGATTCATTGAGATGTTTAGTACCTTTATGAGCCGTAAAGATTCAGTGTTCTGCTGTTTCCCGTTTTACGTCTTCTTGGTCATAAAAATAAAATAAATCAATGTGATGGGCAGAATAATAATGTTGCAGGTAAAATATTAATAATCCAACTGCTAAATGCCTTTTTCAAATCCTATATGACTTTTTTATTTGCAGGAAAATAAATAATACACAGGATAAAGTTTCCTATGTTGTACCGGCTTCTAATTTGTACCCCCTCGGTAAAACGGAAGGACGTAGAATCTTGAGACTTCTATCATGCGCAGCTTCAACTAGTTCTTAGTAGACGCCAAAATACGAGTCGCCAGCTTAGCGCGTTAGTGAAAGAGTAAAGTATTTTGCAGTTAAAAGCAATATTCCACCACGTGGATAATGGAATAACAATAATAACGAAAGTGGAAAAAACTTTATAACTTATTACCTGGGAATAAATGTAAATACCTCAGTTTTCAAGAAGATATGCTTCTGTAACAGTCATGGTTAGTTTGAAAGGAAAAACGAAGACGAAATGGAGGAGTTGCGTATAAAATATCTCTAGCAGTTTCCAATGTTGTACCGGTACAATTAAGGACACCCTAGGGCTATTACATAGTGATTTAGCTGTTTTTTATTTGCAATCATATGTTAAATTTATGTACTTTTGTTGATGCTATTTATTGCTAATGTGCTATTTATCGTGAATAACTACTTTGTGTTATGTCATGGGTCCCAAAGGAAAATATGAAAAGTGGAGCGTAGATGAACTGTAGGTGAATGAATAAATGAATGTAGATACCTTCAATTCCCAAGACAAAAGCAGCAATAGCTTGTACTTGAGCTCCAAAACCTGGACATGGAGCCTGTGAGTTCACGAGTAGTCACTATATGGTAAAAGTCAGATTAGCGAAAGAGGTAAGGTCAAACCTGCAAAATTACCCGTAAAAAGTAAATTTTTTGGTGACACTGCAGTGAAACCAAAAAAGAACCTAAGGGATGGGGTTGCGGTAGAATGGTATTATGAACTGTGCGAGGAAGATAAATGGAAGAGCTGATGAGGTGTAGGAAATGTAACATATGGATTCATGCTAACAGTGCAGGCATGGGAAAAGAGTGAAACATTTTTTCTGCATTGCGTGTAAATTGATGGATTGATTGGCAAGGTCCAGTAAGATGCTTATATCAATAACATTGCTCTGAACTGCAATGGATATATTTAGCTTCGGTCACATAATTGATAGGAGCAAACGATTAGTCCAGTTTAGGAAACCACTGGTAAAAATTAGGAGACCAGTTTCCTAATTTGTACCGCTGGCAAATATTTATAGTTTCAGAAATATTTGGCTTTAAACCGTGTGATTTGGAACAGTTTACTATAGAATGCTATGCATTGCATCACACAGAACAAGATTAAGTGGTTTCCATCACTGAGTAATTTATTATTTGAGGTATATAAAATAAAGTTTAAAAAGTGGTGCAATAAAGGAAAAACTCCCCTATCCCTGCACTGACACTATAGTCAGGACGATTACCTCGGGGTTCAAACGTTTTTTTTTCATCATGTGTAACAGTTTTGCCTGCATTATATAGCGTTCAATATTTACTTTTGAAATCGGAATAAGCTCATTGAAAATTGATTTCTTGTACGCATAGTAATGAAAGTATAATATTGATGAGATAGTGAAAAAAACTTGTCATTTAAATACAGCATTATTAAGTACCCGCATTTCAGTTAGTCATTTCAATATTTGCATGAGATCATGTCTTAGAATTGTACGCTAAAAACTACAGGAATCAGAAAAATTCGGTAAAAATATTATTTGCCCATTATATCGACCAAAAGTGGTTTGAAGCAGTCCTTAATCTGTTTTAATATATTTTGTACATTCGTTTCACGTTTACAAAATTGGAATACGTTGTCAATAGAGTCATGGAATCTAGTACCATCTCGATTTGAAAATATGTCATTAGTAATATCATCATTGTAGTCTTTTGCGCGTCACCCATTGCCTTTGTAACGAAGTACCTTTTTAAGAGAAAGATTTTATGTACAGTTAGTAATTAAATGAAGTTTCTAATCAAGATGTAAGAGAAAAACCTACGATGGGGAGTTTCTCTGTTTATTTAGGCCGATGGTTGTGCGGGGATGTTTGTGAAATGAATGACAGCTTCCCGGCACTCCGGCTTCCGTGGCTTTCACTCAGCGAAGGCACCTCAACATGCATTATTTCCCATGAAATCACGTCTTTGTTCTCTCATTGGAAAAAACTAACGCTGTTTACTGTGTTTCGCAAACACAGTAAGTTTCCCTCGTGAGTAGCTCCACATGTAAGGGTGACGTGTATCTAAGGCTTTTTTTGCCTTCGAGGCTAGATGAATGAAGCGTCGAGGAGCTAGATAAAGGGTAGGATGTAAAAGCATCTCCTAATAAAGAAATAATGAAGTAATGCTGCTGTTATATTACGTTTTACAGGGTATTACGTACTGTATCTGGAGCCTAACCTACCAAAAAGAAATGAAGCAAATATTGTAGTTGTTTACGGTATTCGATCACGGTTTGTGTCTTTCAAACGAAACTCAAACACTATATTTGGTAAGACTCAAAGTGCATTTTCACGTATAATAAATCTAAGATTAGCATTAACTGATAAAGAGATAGCCTTATAAAGGTCCAACGGATTTTCTAACTCTTAGCAAAAGTTTTTTGCAGGTGATAGCTGGAATGCTACAACTGCACTCTTGGTTATTAAACCTGCACTACTTCCCAAATCTGTAGTCGAGGAATATCTTCATTGTTAGCTTTATTCAAATGTACAGGTAACAAATCACGCAAGTCTCAAAAATTATTTCTCGACCTTTTTTGACAAGTCGATTTTCACGCATTCCATTAGCTAACACCGTGGTGGCTATTATAGTCTGTGAGAAGTGTTCTGAATAGTTTACAAACGACGAGAGGCTTCTTTAGGACCATCTTAACATTAGAAGTGCCGTCTTTTTCCATGCCAAAAATCGCCGGCAGTGGTTATTTTTACATATAGGTGTTTTCTTGCGTTGTGGTGGTATGTGTAAAAATTTCTCTCGTGCGTTATATTTGGAACTGCGAATATTTTATTTTTAACTCAAATTTATAATGTTTTCATATGGGAGGGGGATACAGTGTTTATTTCAGAAAAAATAAGCATTATAGCAAGGTCATGCACCCTGGCCCTGAAATTGCTATGCCACTCAAAGTCATTGCACAGTAAGCAGCCATTTCCTGCCAGTCCTATAGTAGCAGTGACTGAGGTACATGTTTTTGTCCCGTTGACTGCTTCCTGACTTAATTTTTAACCTTCAAAACTGTGACATCTGGTGAGGTTTTGTTTTATTATAGTTTGTGTCAATGCTACTTAAATAGACAGTGAATTGAAGTAATTGATATTTAATTATAAACATTAGTTTGCAAGGGTAAAGTTGAATCATCTCCTCACCACATATGCTCAGTATCGGACAGTCGTGAATTGACCAGTACCGGACACTAGCTCGTAAGTGTGCTAGCTCATTGAACCTTATTTTCTTCTTTCCAAGCACATCCTAAGGATGACGAAGGAGAAAAAAGGGTCAAAAGGGGTATTTGGTCAGAAGACTATGAAAATTGTGGTAAAGCAAGTACTGAAAATAAAATTACTATTAGACAAGCTTTACTCCATTTCTCTGTCCCAAAGTACGCTGGCAGACAGATTCAAGCAGCTAAGAGGAGGTGGGGACGTGGATATGAAGCCACATAGGGGTCACTTTAATAAGGCATTCTCTGCTGAGCTAAAAACAAAATTAGCCGAACATTTAATAGATCAAGACAAAAAGATGATGCCTGTGAACAAGAATGAGTTTCTAATATTTGCTTTTGAGTTAGCTGAGCACTTGAAAATTTCACACCAATTTAATGAAGAAAAGAAGACTGCAGGATATGAGTTTTTTTTATCAATTTTTAACCCGCCATCCCAAACTTTCCTTGCGAAAACCACAGTCAACCAGTATTCAACGAGCTCTCAGTTTCAGCAAACCACTAACACACTCAATGCTGAGAAAATTTATCGTAACGCACCGCCACGCGGAAAAAATATTTCGCAATAATATCAGATATTATGTCTTCCTTAATCGTATACAATCATACATAGTTCAAAATTATTAAAATTTGCACTATTAATAAATAAAATATTAAATATTATTATAAAATTATAATAATTATATTATTATAAAAATAAACCAAAAAATCTGCTGCAAGCAAACGTCTTGTATCCAGTCACAAGAGAAAACACATTGAGACGCTGGGCACAATTGCAGGGTCTAGTAGAAGACGCGGAGGCAGATGGCGGGCCGAGAAACCTAATGGGACCGATGCCTTGTATTCAAGGCATCCGCGTCCTAGGCTAGCGCGGGATGCCTTGAATTCAAGGCATGCGCATTGAGTGTGCTAACAGATCTTTTTTCAACAAGTATGAAGAAATGCTAACAAAATTTAACTTTATTTACTCACAAATTAAGAAATTTATAAAATTGTGTCAAATGATTATTATCATCATGTAAACCAATGTAATCAAAGTGTTCTTTAAGTGTCCAGTAAAGGGCAAGCGTATCTGGGCCACTACTAAAGATGAACCTTTTTTATTTATTTATTTAATATATTTAACCTCTTCATTTTGCAAAGGTTGATTTTTTCTAAAGAATAAACATTTTAACTTTCCAAAAATTTCATTTTTATTTCCTACACGCAACTATTGCAAAAAAAATATTATTTTTAAAAACCTTAGGTGTCCGGTACTGGGCAAGTCTCCCCTATTAAATAATTTTTTTTACCAATTTCGTTCAACAGCTTGAACACAAACTTGGATAGGTAGACTCGGAGGTAGATATGCCATAGTCTTGTGATATGAATGCATGGCATTGACACTAGAATGACCAGGGGCGGTCAATCGGCCGTTCGCGTTTTTCTTTCGCGCATCGTTTCGTTACTTTCCTATCAATTACGCTGAGATTTTTTTCACTTGTAACGTTTTCAAACAAATAACCTGAAAACGAAGTTTTTTCGGGGGCAGGAAGTTCATGTCCAGAGAAATGTCAGCTTTTACCTTGAATGACCGCGAGCGATCAATTAACCGTTTTTGTATTTTATACCGTACTTGAGCTCTCTTTGCCGATCCTTGGTGTTAATTTCATTCATATATCATACCGTGCACTTTATCACACACGAATACTAGTCGAGTATGACTCTCATGTCTTATAAAAACAGTTTTTACGTATGAGTTTACAGTTTATGTGAAGGAGATTCACATAAGCAAAACCAGGGTATGATACGTCGTAAAGAGTTGCAACTATGCCTACTAAGTATTCTATGGGCAGTGATGAAAATTCGTTTAGCTGAAATTAATTTTTGCGTTCGTGCGTAGATAATGGCGACAAAGCCAGGGGC
The DNA here is from genome assembly GCF_921293095.1 of Ischnura elegans. Taxonomy (NCBI): domain Eukaryota; kingdom Metazoa; phylum Arthropoda; class Insecta; order Odonata; family Coenagrionidae; genus Ischnura; species Ischnura elegans. Next base: position 46,824,895 of record NC_060259.1, read on the forward strand.
CGTCGCAACCCCGATTCTCTCCCGCGCCACGTTGCCGGCGGGGCTGCCCGTGAGCGCCCGGGGAATACCCTTTCAGTGACTAGTTACAACTTGCATGCCGGTCACTGTCTTATCATAGATGATGCAGTCACCGATTCCCGTAGTTCAATCCACACTGTGGTCATCCGGTTAATCAGAACTGGTGATATTCTCCTAAATCCTCCAGTAAAAATTGTATCTTTTCAGCATATTCGGAGAAACCTTTTTTTGCGCTCAGTTGAATGGAAGAATGAAATTTGTTTCAAATGCGGCAAAGCATTTACAATTTTCCTAGAGAACAGCAGTTGAAATTTTCACCAGTTGGGGCACAAAGGAGTGTGTAGTTTTTTCTTTCCCGAAATTGATGCGATCTGTCGCCCAGGGGCATTTCTGTTGATCAATACCAGTGTCCTATATAAACGATCGTGGATATTTCCACCCACGTCCTGGGTTTCCAACCACATCCTGCACCTACCGTAAATATTTTCTACAGCACGCTCATTGAACGTGTTTGAATATATTTCTGTGTCGATCGGCAAGTCCTATGTCAGTCTCATTTCCCCCGTCGCGGTTGGTCTCAAGGAGACATCTTACTAAGACACTAAAGTTTAATCGCAGACTCATTGGATGGATAAAATGAAATACTTAGCGACAAATTCTGAAAGTATTCTTTTGTATCTCCTTGAGATTCAAATACGCGTCTCATTCCACAATTTCGGTCACTGTATCTAAGCCAATCTCTTTTGTTGTCTCGTAGTTTACCGTGGCCCTCTTGATTCGTTGATCTTTCGGGTTTTCACCGCATTGTTTGTCATTGGGTGACGGCAGTATCACCTGGATTCCTCTAAGCGACTTCATAAGTTCCGATATCGGCATTTTGCACCTGCTATGCGCAACGGTTTCTGGCCCAGAAAAATCCCACGTTTTTTACATGCGCAAACATTAATGTTCTTCGATGCTCCAGGAAAATTATTTTCATTTTAACACTAGTTTGTGTCTCCCAAAAACATGTTAGAACGTCGTGAACGTAATCAGAAAATTTGCTAACGCGCTAAGAGAGTAAAAAAGTACATACCTTGAAACCGAATTTATAGTCCTTCATTTCAATGCTGTCTTTTTTATTATTTTTTTCTCTAATGTGTGCTTTTAAAGAGGATAAAAATATCAACATTTTACTGGAATTGCTTAAAACTCCACATCCCTCATAACCGCGGTTATATTCCACCAAAAATGGTTTCATATCGTTTTCACTATTCTAGCCCTCCATCGCCATACCGGGGTTAGCTTGTTTCTTCCGTATTAACTAACATACGTATCTTCCGTATAATCTGACATAAAAATAAAGCTTTGTGAACAGAGAACATAGCAAGATAGGCACATGGAAGCCATCGCTTTAGCACGAATAATTAACTGGAAAGTGTAATTGTCTGAAGTGACTATTAGCATAGCCCTGGATGAGTTAAAACCAATGTATTCTCCCCGTTCAATACGGTCTAAGGCGGTTTTGGAGATATTTTCCCATCTAATTTTAATTGAAAATAGAATTTTCTGTATAAAATCGTTTCAGGCTTGATTTTGTGGAAGTTCGCTATCTCCACGATAAAAACACAAATGGCAATTTCCACACTATTTAGTTTAACGATCGGTTTCAACAATTTGTGTCATTTGTGTCACTGCCACTGTGTCATTGTGTGTACCTTGAAAATGACACAAAGTGTTGAAACTATGGTCGGTCGTTGAGTGTTAAGTTAAATAATGTGGAAATTACCATTTTCGTTTTTATCATAGAATTTTCTATTCTCGGAAATATTCATTCGCTTAGTGTTTTATTCTATTAATCGGTTACGTTGTTATATTTGGAATTTGATCAAAGTTTATTTTTTGTTTTTTTGAAATACTATACCTATCATTGTGATAGCTTCCATTTAGAGCATCTTCATTGATCTCTTTAGAAGGAATGTTGTGTGCATCACAAAGATAGAAGGATTGTGTTTGAGTCCAAATATTTCATTACATCATGATAACAACAAAGCGTTTTATTCAGTTTAAATAACAGGAGTATCATTTGAATGTAAAAGCGTCTTTATGTAAAAGTAGTGATTAATTATCATTGCGAAAAATCTGTAAAATATTAGGCTTGGTAAATAAAAAGATTAGTACTGTGAGGGATTCGGTAATTTTCCCAAACCCATTTCTCTACCGAAGGTGAAATACAGCCAAGATTCTATTTTAATTTATTGTAAACAAACTATGCGAAATATTGAGTTTTTACATTCACCATTGATACCACCGACACATATTCAATTTCATAGCCTTGTGGTTAAGATTGAGTCCCGCGAATCCATGCTCGCCTGCGTTAAATCGGCAATGGTGGACCTCTTCGGGTCTGTAAGTAATCGAAGCAACCAACTGCTTTCCACCGCTCCGGCGACAACAGAATCGGTCGAGGTGGAGGGGGATGTCGGGCTCCAACCGGGGATGCCGGGGGGGGCGGGGGTATCCGCTGTGGTGGCTTTCACCCAGGAAGTCGGCGACTGAATTGAGGGATTGCGTTCGCGCCAATGATGTCGGCTCGCTGGGAATAATGAATGGGACATGTCTGGTGCAGGCGGTGTCCGAGGTCCGTGCGTCGCTGACGCCTGAACCGCCCGCTCTTATTTGGCACCCGGCGTCGCAACGTCCCAATATCTCCCAACTTTCCCTTCCCGGGAAATCCTAGCGAGCATTTTTTAACACTTAGAGTGCCGATGACGAAATATTGCATTCTCGCGAAACTTCGTAGGAGTACGGATGACATAACGTTCCGTCGGTTTGATTTTGATCGTCTTTTTTTTATTGCCCCCGTAACATTAAGGTCAGATATCTATGTAGAATTTTTCTTTAGACGCGTTAGTGCATAGAAAATATACTAGTAGGTTGATTCTTAGATATGGCACTTCTTATTTCAACTTTCTATGTACTTAAGTAAAACTACTTAAAATGTCTATAATTTGGGAAAGTTGCCCACCACTGAAGTAAGGGATTGGCTATAGTGGAGCTAGTGTTAAAGACACGTAATAAATGCAGCAAGTACTAGGTTTTAGTCGTGTCGGTGAAGATATTATTTGAACGCATCATCTCGCAGTTGGGCCTTGAAGGCATGTATAGCAGTGAAGTTTGCTGGCGTCAATGGCGGAGGGGTTAAGTCCTTTCCTGCGACACTAGATGTCGTGTTTTCCAGCCCTACCTCGGTAGGTTGCCAATACTCAGGGCATGGATGTTCGTGTACGTTTCATGTTAAGTATAAAACCCCGATGTTAATTGCCAATGGCGATGTTTTCGGTGGTACAGGAATAAATAAAAACATAAATGTAATAACAAAATAATTGAGGTAATTTCAGAAGACCCATACTTCATCCATCTTAAAGTGACGTATTTATCCCCTAAGTCTTACCCTGTCACCCTGTAAATTTCTGATTAAATAGAGATTACCGTGCATATCTTGTGGATCGGTTTCGGTAGATAATACCTCAAGTTTTCTTGTGTGAAATACATGTATTCATTAGTTTTGATAAAGTTGGTTATTCTAAAGCTGTTAGAATTCATTACTTAGAGATGATATATGCTTAATTTCATTATCGCGGTCGTTTTTTATTATTTTAAGAGTAAAACTTTGATTAAATATTATCTCCACTTATTCATGGCGGGCCTCTTGAAAAAATTATTTCATTGAATTATAGCTTGGAGCATATTTTCAGGTGGTTAAAGTGATAAATTATTAAATTAAACTACTCAGCACTAATATGATATTTAATCCGTTCACAATTTGTGTCGCATGACAGCAAAAATCAAACTTAATCAAAATTTTCTTATACCTCAGCTGAAAAAATATGAAATGAGATGGAAAATCGTGGAAAGTTTTCAAATTTTTGGTACTGGGAAATTCTGAAATGAGCCAACCCAATATACTCTGGAAATTTCATGATGATAGCATAAATCATAGAGCTTATTTTACTATAGGAAGCCCCATTGGAAGCAGTATACGCGTTGCTGTGAAACCGGTCTCCACGCATTAATTCGCACTCCAAGTTAAGTCACTAGTGGCGCAAGGATCGGTAGCTGCCAAAATATTTTACCTTTCAGAACTTCTTGTGAAGTAAATACTGTCGTGCCCGAGTGGCAAAGGTGTTCGAACTTTCCGCAGAGGTTTTAAGGTCGAGTCTCGTCTGCGATACTCTTCTTTATATTTCTTTCTACTTTTTCTTTTACGGAAGCCGTCTCTTCACAATTGTCATTTTATTTTCACTGAAATTTTCACTTTTTCTATGCGACGATTTTTTTGTGTTCATGCGGCATGTGATGTTTTCCCCATTTTTCTCTTCGAATTATTTAATTTCCTTGTCGCAACACGACGCATTTTTAAGACACAAATGTAGCTGTATTTCTTATGTATTGCAATACGGATTTGTGAACTCTTATCATTCCACCTTAGCTTTCGAATCGTTGGAAAAGAACCGTTGAAATCCAGATAGAGCGAGCCAGGGAGGGAATGGATTCTTCCTCCGGAGTTGGGGACGGTTAACCATCTTTTCACTCAGCGATCTGTCACTCCTCTAACTAGAGGCTCCAGAGAAGCGTTTTGTTGTTAAATTTTGCTTTTTCCATTAGCAGCGCCGCTATCAATTTTAATCATCAAATAATATAGCTTTTCCAGTTATTATTTTTCCTTCTCCGCAGGGTTGTAAAGGTTCAACTAATAACAAAATCACATTCGAAAACTAGACATGAGTAGTAAGAATGAGACCACAATATCATATTGAAAAATTAAAGGAAACCAAATACATGTGTATCTTAGTAATGCGTCGTGTTGCGACACGAAAACGAAATAATAAAAAAATAGCTTCCGTGTGAAAAAATGGGAAAACATCATACGTCGCAAGTGCACATAAACATTTTTCCTCGCACAGAATTAAAATTTTGAATCATGAATATAATTGTGAAAAGCAGGTTTCTGCAAAATAAAAATTAGAAGGACGTTGTGAAAAAAATTACCACATACTGAGAATCGAACTTGGAACTTCAGAATCTTATTCCAGCACTTTCACCACAAGACCACATTTAAAAGTTATAGTATTGTTCTGAAGGGAGTAAATTTCAATAGTATATGTTTAATTCCTATTTTTAACTATTAGATATGAAATTAAGTTTAGCACTAATTTATAGTTGAGCTTGAGTTTGAGCAATAAACGATTACATTCAACGAGTAGCGTATCTCTTACAAGCAAATTCGTATGTTGACTTGTATCCTAGCGACTGAAGCGCCGCTATTTATTGCGACCGATGGGAATCATAGGAACCACGGGAGTGGAGAATCCTGTGTAGATTATTTATGGCATAAATGTTGAGTGCGTATCGGTCACCAAAATTTTCTACAGAGCGGCAGGTATATGTCCTCTTGAAGCATTCTTCAAGCATAGATAGTCCAATAACCATAATTCAAACGATCCTGAAGCACTACGTCATTTCCCTTAGAATCAAAAACATATATGTATCATATCCAGGTTGTAGCATATGTAATTGTTGATGCATTGGATCTGAATTTTGACAAATCGATCGAGTCCAGGTTGAGATGAATTATTTGTATTGGCCCTTCATTACATTTGTCTTCGTTTCAAATAGACACCTCATGCGTTTTAACGGAATTAATTAAAGCTTTTATTAGTCCCTATTCACGTCCCATTCCCACTACTCTCTATCTACCAAAAATCCGCTAAGCCAACCCTTACGTAGAGCCTATTTTCTTCCGTCCCGCGCAAATAGAAGCTTTTTTATCATTCGGCCATATCGTCAAACCACATATCGTGGCACTTCTCCCGTTATGTGTTCCACACTACTCTCATTCACCATATAGCTGCGCATCTACCAAAATCACTGTGCTTTTCCAGAAGCGTTCTCTGTAAAAATAATGGGGAAAGGCTCAAGTGTATAATTATATAATTAATAAGTAAAATTGGGAATAGAAAAGTGGATGAGTTGAATGAATGCTGTCATTGGGAAGCAGGATAACTAGCTAATGGGAGAAGGAAGAAAGAAATGACCACCAGAATAGCCTAGGTGAAGAAAGTATCAAAAGAAATACATAATGACGGCAAGAAATTTAAACATGCAAGTGTAGAAACAGTTCATCAGAATTTGGATTATGCTTCTCTGCGGAAGTGAGGTATGGGCAATGAAAGCCGCGTAGAAATCTAGGGTGGAGGCCTTCGAAATGTGATGCCACATAAGAATGAGGACTATCAAATGGATCGACCGAGTAAGTAATGAGGAAGTACTAAGAAGAGAATGAGAGAATACCTCATGAAAACTTTAGCAAGAAACCAGAACAACCTTACAGGTTTATTTTGAGATATGATGGCCTGATAAAGATGATCGTCCTGGAACAAGTAGATGGCAAGAACGGAAAAGGAAAACCTCAAATGAAATATGCAGTGAAGTTTTCTCGGGTTTCGCACCGGGTCAGGTCCTCCATTTCTCCTTCCAACGCTTCGATAGACAACTCGCCCATCGTCTTCAGGGATTCAGGAATCCAGAATCCAAAAATATCCATCGAAACGTTGGAAGGAGAAATGGAGGACCTGACCCGGTGCGAAACCCGAGAAAACTTCACTGCAATTGTTCGCCGGGAAAAATCTAAAAACTATATTACTCAAATGAAACATGTTGGACAGAACAACCTTATAGAACTTCGTCATGGCTTGGCTTCTATGTTGTCCTCGTCCTGTCATCTTCATTCAACTAAATTGACAAGGATCAGATGCCAAGCTGTGCCTACTGCACCACTCCGCGGAAGCCTTCGTCAGTACTTCTTGTCATTAAATTGAGGGAGTTCAATACTCAATGTAACACGTAAGAATAAATGCGCGAAAGGCGATATTCTTATGGTATTTCCTTGTTTTTACTTAAATACCACGGAAGTATTGTGACACATATTTCAAGATAATATGTTCGCCATATTTTTCTCAAAGTTAGCAAACCAAATATTTCATATAGTAAAACAGACATTTATTCTCACATAACTTGTCATTTTCACATCCGATACTTATTTTTAAGTAGAAATAAAGGGCATTTTTGCTCAGTTCACCAGAATATTCTGAATTATATTCATGGTTACCACTGCGACATCGATCGGAAAAAAATTGTTGAAATTGCCGGAATGTGAGCTCGGAATTAGAGTAGGGACTAATTTGCCGTCACGCATACACGCATTCTCGCATTTGTCCTAGCAATTCACCACTCTAACCGACGAAATGTGATTGCGCATTCGCACGTTCGTCAGTTTGAGCAATGACGTGCCCCGTGTAAAACGCCCTTTTGAGGAATACTGTTGAGACCTCTGCACTGGTGGAATTAGTGATTAGCTCCCAATTCTTTGTGTTAATTTATTTATTATGGGTCAAATATTTATTTTTTTGGCAAAAACTATGACAGTTTGATATACCTGTTTTTATTTTATGTGGAAACCACAATTACTGCCAATGTTGCCAAGACATCGTGTGGATTCCTGGAATAACGTAATTTTTCATGTAATGTTAAGTACTGAGCAATAAGTTGGATATGTATAGATAACACAAATATATACTTTTTTATAACACTAAGCAACAAGTAAACGTTATACGATCTTGAGTATTTTGCCAGATAATCTTAGATCGTGCCGGGCTACCCTCAATTCGCCTCGGTAGCATTACTCCAAAGAGGCGTCTGAAGAGATAGCTAGTAGAGTTTTTTTAGAACTGTAGATACTTTTAAACTATAGATTTTGCCACGTTGCGGGATTCGTAAGAAAATAACTGAAGTAGCCTCCAAGAAAATCCGCATCACAAAAAATCTTCACATCGAAGTAAACTTTTGAGTCGCAATTCCGAAAAATAGCGAAAATATTCTCAAAACGCGTGCTCCAAAGAAAGAAAGTACATCAAATGTAATAAGCTTTTCCTGGGAAAATTTCCAACATAACACACATAATCTGGGAGGTGAACCAATCGAATCTTAATCTTGAAAATGTGGCGTTAACTCTATCGCAGTTCACTGCTGCACCGTTGAAAACAAATACGCTGGCATGGAGCATATATTTCAGGGCGCAGACGAGGTCAACGGAGCAGATGATGCCGGCGACAACGAAGTCTATCCGCCAGAGTATATAATCTACAGATACAATCGACGCGATAGGACAGGTGGTGGAGTTTTTATGCAAGTTAAATCACATCTACGCAGCACTGCTCATGAAATTACAAACTGACAACGAAATAAAAGGGTATGATGTACAACTAATCAACGAAACAAAAGGAGCATAAATGTTTGCTATTTATATAGACATCCCTACTCCGAAGTATTTATCAATTACTAATTATAAAATCAAGTAACAGCATTTACTTTGAGGTACCGTAAAAGTGTAATTATTATTGTGGAAGATTTTAATCAATTTTTTATGCAATATCCTATGTTTGATGTCTTAAAACGAATTTTGAGGGTAGGGGGCTGAAGACAAGCATGTATAAGTCTTATTCAAGTCGCAGTTCCAGGTAGACAAGATTCGGCATGCAAAGCTTGTTCTTAATCCCATACCATGCTTTCCTACTTATTCTTCAAACGATTGAATTCCTTGCCATCCCTTGTGCCAAAATGGAGTAGTTTCATTTGAACACAACTCTTCCTTGTAATACGCATACAACCTTGCGTAGCGATATATTCTTGATTTATTTTTCCGGTTGCGAGTTTTTCGACAGTCCGATTGCGAGGAGTTCCACTCAGATACGCACTTAATGAAACACTCGGACAGCGTCCTTTCTTCGGTTGCTCCTTCGACCAAAATTCGACGAGGAAATCCAAAGTCCCTTCGTTGCTATCTGGTGCTTTTGTTGTGAACGTCCATGAGTTGAGGAAGACCCCAGGTCGGAATCTCATTTTAAACGAAAGAAGAAAATAGTGGAATGAAGAGAGCCATTTGACGTGGGAGGTAGCTTCTCTTGATGTAACCGAAATGTTAGCTATCGGAAGTTTGCGGTACACTGAAGGAAAACCATTGCAGAGAAGCTATTACGTAAATTTATCGTCATAGCTTCGCTAAAGCACAAAAAAAATTTAAAGCAACTTGAATATATTTAAACATAGGAATAGTGCACTAAAAGCTTGAGTCTGCAACTTTTAGGTGAGGTAAAAACCTTTTTACCAAGCAGCTTCATTTCTTGACAAATTCCTTAAGTAGAATTCGAGTTCGTTTTCTGTTATGAAAGTTAATTCTAGGAGACTCGTATCCTCTAAATAGAGCTACCAGTTGCTGACGGGTTCTTTGTAAGTTGTAACTGTTTTAGTGCTAATCACTCAAGAGAACGTTGAAGCCATATAGTGCAATATAGTTAGATTAATTTTGGACTTAGTGTAAAGCATCCTAGAGAACAGAAGACAACAAAATTGTGCGAAAAATCCACAGAGGAAAAATCATTCGCCTTGACCGGGATGGGATGACCGGGCGAATGATTTTTCCTCTGTGGATTTTTCGCACTATTTGTGCATTGCGGGTGACTCCGTAAAAAGTTATCACCGTGGCTAGTCCCGGTATACTTTCACAACAAAATTGATTTTCCAGCGCCTTTTAGATCTACATAGAAAGAAAAATATTATGTAATAAAAAGTGATTCGGGTATGTCTTTAATTTCCGCTCAGGAAACATGCTTCATAGTGTTGTAAAAGCTTAAAAATTGAAGATTTTCAAATGAAAATTGTTGCACGCATTCAAGAGTTGAAAATGAGGCTTGAACGGTGGAGAATATTCATAGGAGAAAGTTTCTAACTCGACTAAAATCCAAGTGACACTAATCTTTACTATTTAACTCTTAAGCACTTTCTATACCTCAGTATGACTTTTGTAACATGATGAAATGCTCGTGATCACAGAAGATTCTTGAGATTTGGCAGGAAAGTTACAGATGATTGACTTTCAAATGTACATTTCATTTTTACAATGCCCTCATAATAGGATTTTTCTACTGTTGCGGTTGCTCCCAAGTTTATTTTAAGACATTAATGATGAAATTTTCATTTTAGCCTACCAGGGTAGAAATAACTACTTTTCACATCCTACCCTAATAACCAGGGCCGTCGCGTGGTGTGGCCGCGCCCGGGGCGAGATTCTGTCAAGCGCCCCCCCCCCCCCCCCCCCCCCGGGCGACCGCACCACAACTTACACTCAAAACCAAACACAATGCGAGCGGCAGGTGTTTACAGGAATCCCGAATCACCAAATAACAAGTAACATATTTGTTTTTAACATTTATTCACAATCCACGTACAGTATTGTTGAAAATATTCAAACCAAGATAATAAACATATATACCTACGAATGTTAAAGTTGAAAGGAAATAAACAGAGGCACTAAACACTGAACGGCATTCGCCTGGCTTTTGCATGAGCAAATTTTATGAGCACATCCTTAAAATCTATTTTTCGTTTTCAATAGATAAGAGGGCTAGTGAATTTAGTCTTTCCTGTGACATTGTTGACCGTAAATACGTTTTTATAAGCTTTAGCTTGCTGAAGCTTCGCTCCGCACTGGCGACTGAAACTGGCGTGGTTAACAATACTCTTAAGGCAATCTAAAGATTCATAAACAAGTCTTTGCTCTCTGTTCTCTTGATTGTTCGTAAGACTTCGACGGTATGAACTTGAGGTTCTATCAGTTCCAAGATGGTGTGGATATGTTGCAGTTCACAAAAAAGTTCATTGCCATTAATGTCTGAAGCGTCAGTATTTTTTAACGTAGATTCAAGATTCAAACAATTTTGTTTCAGCATGTCCTTTGCTGGGAGGTTAGCCACATTGTACAAGAAGCCCCACTGTACATTATGGTTTTCAATTGCAGTTGACCTACTTTTCACTGACGTGCTAACTGTGTCCACCAGTGGATAAAATACCTCCCTCTTGAATGTCTCTGATGCAGATGCTTGCACTTCCTCTTCCTCATTATTTTCATTAAAAAATAATCGTTTCTTTTTTCGTATTATTTTTTCTTGGAAGACTGGTTCGATTTCTTGCTCTTCTGCTATCTCTTTCACTGTAATTACCGCGTCAACGAATCCACTTTCCCGAAATTTGTCCAAGAAGTCTAAACAATTACTGATCTTCTTGTCAGCATCACTTACACTCTTAGCCTTCCCTTCAAGAGTTTTGCTGATTATGTTGATTTCGAACAGCAAGTCATGCCATATGACTAAGCACTCTAAGAAAGAAAAATCCTCCATCTGCTTGACGAAAAGCACGCATATTCAATTACTAAATTTTGAAAAGATATTGACTTAAGATAACGAATATTTTAGTTATTATTGCAGAATGTTAATTTTGTTATTGAAAAAACAACTTTTTTTAAATTCTGGTAGCAAACATTTTTGTTTTCCCTGCCGCAAGATTCCCGTTTATTCTACCGCAAAATTCCCATTTTCCCTGCCGTCGCCCCACCCACGCGACGGCCCTGCTAATAACCTTCCTCTATTGAAAATTTGAATCAATAGTGTAATTCTCTATTAACACACCATCGACGTTTGTGCAGCTGTAATTTTCTTTTATGGAATATCTTAAGTTGGATCCTTAAAAATGAAGTTTGATATACGCCGTTAGAGGATGCTTAAACCCTCGACACTCTACGTTGTAAGTAAAGATTGGTGCATTTAATTGATGCAAATACGCACAAAGTCCATGGCATAAATAAAAAATCTTCCATTACTTAGAGAAACCGCTGTAACAATAAAAAAATTGTGAAAATAAGATATTTTCACGACGCCACGTATATTTGATAATATGTGAGAAGAATGACTCACAAAAAATTTAATTTACGGCTTATGTTATGAACCTTATGCTTTTCCCCTCACTTGATTGCTTCACTCTTAAATAAGTAAGAGCAAGCAAGCATCGCAATTCGTAGATTATCATACGCAAGTTATCTAGAGCTATTCGATGTTTTGTATAGATTTAACAATATTAATGAAAATGATGAATTTTATTTATTCATGGGACAATACTTGTTTGCATTGTAATCCTCCGATTGGAAGCAAAGTTACATTTGACCCCTCAAGCTTGAAAACATGGTTCCATTTAACACACAGTGCCCATTATGAAATATTCAATCATTTTCACCATAAAAATAATTTAGTTTAATTTTGTCAACTCCTGCTTCGAGTAATGAAGTTTTTCCAATTAATGCTGTTTATAATATTTAAGGAATTACTCTTGCAACATTAAAGGGTTTAGTTGCCAATGTTTCCTAACCAACGTTTTTTACTAGACCTAATGCGTCTGGATCTGGAAGTACTGGATGAAACGCATTCATCTACAATGAAGACGTGGTCGAAGTTCCTTAACGTTAAAAGCCCTTTACCTCCACCTCAGTGTCTTATTATGCGCCAGGTCATCTCCTTCCGTGCATTTGCGAGGGAAGCGCTCAAGGCGTAATAATTTGTACGTGCCGTGCGTTCAGAGATCTCTAAGGACGTACAAATGTTCCTCATCTCTTGTGCACATCACGATGTAGAGCACAGAGCCAAAATATGTCCCCTCGACCCTTTAGTCCTCACGACATCAAGTGTGCGCTTACGGATCGTGCTATCCTCGCCCTGAGTTGGGTCAGGCAAGGTTTGCCTTCATTTCATCGCATTCGGCCGCACAAGTTCCGTCTCCAGCTGTATTTGTCCGCACACAAATGTCATCTTGAAATTACATCCGCCAATGACCCTTCATTTGAATTTAAACAGAGCAGGTTACTTTTATGCAGGACTAAATGGTAAAGAAATTAACTAATTTCTTGAGGATTTTACTTTGCGGAACTTATTAATTTAGAAAAATAATAATAATGAGCCTTTTTTGAACTAAAAGAGGGCACCGTGCTTTTATTCATGACTCATTATTGGTGAGGCAATTTCCATACTTGAGGTCCTTACCTTGTGGAACTTATTTATTTAGTAATAAAATTAAAAATGATTAAAACTCTTTAGTTTTCCTTTTAACCATTCCATAGTTAACCATTTCTAACTCTGAGAAGTTTCTGGGATAAATTAAATTTCAACACTTCTCAGTTTCAAATAGTGAAAATTTTCTATTAAATCATAATTATTGTGGCAGATACATATTTCGCTATTTAACTTCACATCACAAAAGAACACAGAGTTCAAATCTTTCCTGAATATAGCTGAAAATCTTCACATTTTTGTGGTAACTTAATAGCAACATTGGGTTGCCATGGGTTTACTGCGCTTTTTCGGCTATATTTCCAATCGATGAAATGAATAGGTGCTCTAATCGCAAGTTATGGAAACGCACAAAAATCATTATCAGTGAAATATTGTAATTGTGACCAATATCTTTTCGAATGATTTTTTCGGGAAAAAAGAAGTAAATATTTAATCCAAACTTCCTTTACAGCAAAAGAAAATTGTTGGGAAAAAAATTGTCTTGTTTATTTATTTTTACTTAAAATTATTGATAGATAAATCATTCATCCACTATTCTCATGCGAATTAAAATCTTGAGACCTTTTCTTTATTTCCCAATACATGACCGATGTATACGTAGTTCATACTTTTAATTGCAATATTCGTCTTAGACACTCAATTTATTCTATCTAGATAAATATTTGTTATAAAAGAAACAGCAAGTGTGGCAAAACTTAGAAAGGTACATACTTTCTGCACAATGATGTATGAAACATTTGGTTCGGCGAATTGCCATTAAAAGAATAAAAAACATTTAACATTTGTGTATAGTCTGATCGCCTTTGCTGATAGGCAATCTCGTGATAAAAAGTAGGGTAAAATCGTATGAGCAATTTATTGGACGAAGATTTTCCTCTTTCTTTCCGGGGCTAGTGACGCAAAGTATTTTTTTAAGTCACAACGCCACATTCGCTCATGAATCAGGGAGTTGAGTCGCGAGAAAATTATGTCCTTTTTCTCTAGCTGCGTCGATGATTTTTTGTTGGTACCATTTCCATCAAATGTGTTACTTTCCTGCTTGCACGACCCCAATCGCTTCTTGAATGCAATGCAACAGACAAATAACAGAACGTGGTAATTTTTCTCAGGATTTTCAGCATTGAAGTTACGAAAACGTTATGGTCAGATATATCGTGGGTTATTCATTTCTAGCTGGATGTTGCTGTGAAATATTTCCCTCTCTTAAGATACCAGTCAAGCGGAGTTTTCTCCACACTTGCGCAAATTCATGGCGAATTTCGAAATCAGCCGCTCTACTACAGGAAAGACATTTCTCAAAATATAGAAAAAAAACTTTCCCTAAGCGAGAAAACTTTACTGAATGTTTAGTTTATCTAACGATTTGATCGTTGGATTATTCTTCCTCGTAGAATAATCCCCCAAGGTCGTTAGAATATTAATTGCATATTGCTTGGTTTCGCTTATAGTAGGACCTGCCCGCCTTTGTGACGGTGCAGGATTCCTCGTCCCGTCCTTCCTTCCCCGTCCTTTCCCTGAGGCGTCGTCGGGCTCTAATCGCGGCGATGCCTCTAATCCTTTGTTCCTATCTGTCCTCCCCCTCTCGAGAGGCTCGGGCGTATAAGTCTCAGACTTGGTTCCCGGTCCTCGAGAGCGTATCCTTGCAGGGGCCCGCCCTGGACCCCTGAACACATTGAATGTTTAGTCAATTTTATTTTTACATCTACAAACGGACAGCACTTGACATAAGAGCCTTGCAGTAACTCCTTGTGTTTGAATAACTACCTTTTCCAATAATTGCGACAAACAATTTGGAAATGAATTGAAAAGGAGAAATATCTAGCCAGAGACATATAGAACAGAGGAAAAGATAGATTACCTGAAAAGATTGAATTCAACTTGATTACGTTCATCCATAGCTATAGTGAAGTAAAATCAAAATTGTGCAACTTTTAGGTGAGGTAAAAACCTTTCTACCAAGCAGCTTCATTTCTTGACAAAATCCTTCATTAGAATTCGGGTGCTTCTTCTGTTATAAAAGTTTTAGGAAGGGGTGGGTTGCTGCATGAAAATCATGTAACTTGTTAATGCATTTTCCGTAAGGCAAGAAAATTAAAAGACATTGGTGATAATTAATTCTAGGATAATCGTATCCTCGAAATAGAGCTACCTGTTGCTGACGGGTTCTTTGTAAGTTGTACAGCTTTAGTGCTAATCACTCAAGAGAACGTTGAAGCCATGGGATGATCTCAGGGTGATAATATCGAAACACAAATAATTACCCTTGTATTCTACCTTATTACTATTCGAAAATTTTGCCCATCGTTGCATTCGGTCACAGAAATAGAAACCTGGATTTCCCTGTACCTAAATTCTATTTGACCATATATCGCACCTATTAAGGCTTAAAATTATATATTTGCAGCCATAATAAAGTAATAGATATTAAAAGCAAAGTTTAAATTATGGAATAGAGTGTTGATGCAGCCACCAGATGTAAATACTGCTGCAATACCATTCCGTTGAGGTAAATGGGTGCAGGAGATTACCTTGTCCTCAACCTGGTCGCCAGAACACGAGAATACTTCGTCTAGTTTATTTAATTAAACAACCACGGGTAGTTCCTGTATGATAGGGAAATAAGTTAATTTTAAGGCAAAGAAACCAGCGTGTATGATTGTTTCTATATTTACGTTTATTACTTTAATTGGAATTTGAAACGCTTCATTAGTTAGATCCGCTAACTTTGAAATAGAAATCAATGCTCTTTAGAATGGCATTAAATTAAATCTTAAAATTTAAGATTAATTTTAATTAAAACTTAGTTATATGTAGAAGATTGACTTTCAAATTAATCTATTGACAGGTTTTCCTTTGAAATGTATCAAAATGATGGCTTGGATTAAATATTGATATAAATTATTTAAGCAAAGATACAACCAGGATGTTATGCTTCATAAAATTAACCGCTTGTCTAGATTCCTAAAGAAGATTTTTAAAAAAAGTTAAAAAATCGATTATCAAGCGTCTTTTGGGTCTACATAAAACGAAAAATATTATGTAATGAAATATGATTCGGGTATGTTTTTAATTTCCGCGCAGGAAGCATGCTTCTCAGAATTAGAAATTCTCTGGCGGGTAAACCATACCTCCAGACACCCCAGTATTAGTTGCACCTAAATCTCCCTCAGCCTTAATTCCTAGCTGCGCCCCTGCGAGGAAGATCTCCATGATAAGGGAAATAAAACCATCGCCAAAGGAAACGGGATGGCAATACAGTTTGGAAATCAATGGCCGCCGTTATAGCTTGGCTCAACTCCATGACAGAATCTGGAAAAATAAAAAAGGTTGTCAGTTCCATGCATGGAGATTAATGTCGAAGCATAACTGCATTTCCATTTATTTTTTGTTTTTCCGAGTAATGTATTGCTAGCTGGCAAAAAAATCAATCATGAGAAGAACTGTTACATGTCCTTTTCCCTTAAGCCCTGTACACACGGCGACATTTCTGGCGCCGGAAATGGCGCAAGTGGTGGCAAGGTGAACATTTCTCCGTGTGTACAATGACATCGCATACCATCTGCTGGTATGCGAGATAATCGCATACAATTTGCTGGCCCTGGTAAGGATTAGAACACGTTCTATTTTCCAAGCGATCTGGCAGCAATATCTGGCGAAATTCCGCTGTGTTTCGTTTGAGAAGAGAGAAGTTGGGAGGACAGAATACTTAAAGATTAAAGTTTATACATCAAAAAGACCTTCAGTTAAGTGTAAAGCACCTATTTTTTGTTATAGACAAACAAATTATTGCAAATCTTGATTAGACTATGCATAAATACACGGTCACGAAGTCTTTTTTGATGCTTCTGTTTTCCATAGCGTGGTTTTATTGTGATGGCCAGTGATAATTTTTGTATATGTATTCGGTATATATTAACGTGGTGAGATATAATTCTTATTATTCTTATAATAATTAATTTAAATGTAGTTTCAGAGAAATGATTTGTATTAGAAATTGATTGGCATAATTTCATACTAAGGTGTTTTGAATAACTAATAAGGGGAATACACGACCTTCGCATCGCCGATCGAGCTCAAATTTTGCGAATCGGTAGTTTATGGGTACAAATGTAATATGCCGAAGCGAGACGACGCACTTCTCGTAAAATTCCGAGAAAAAAGCAATTAAAAATCGTTAAAAATGAAGGTACGCTATATAATTTGTTTTGAACGCCCAAAATAAACAATATGGCAACAGCCCAGTGGTTATGGTGTCCGACTGAGGAGGTGAAGGTAGCGTAGAAGGACTGGCAGCAGGTCGCGGTGCCGTACGGACGTGTTTTTGGAGCGCTCCGTCTCTCGCCGAGCGCGAGGGCGAAATCGGACTTGGCGCGGTCGCCTGCCGGCAGTTTTCCTTTCTTGTGCACTGTGCTTTATTGCTTTTCTTTTGCGAATGTGAAGCTTTTTTGAAACTAGTGCGCGTAGGAGGTGACGACGGACAGCGCTTTTCTTAGGAGGTGACGACGGAAAGTTTATTTTGTGATTTGTGCTTAGTGTGTGTGTTCTCTCCCTGCCCCACGTCAATCCCTCACGATGGTAGTGGAAAGAGTGAATACCCTTCTCCTTAGTACCGATCCTAACGAACGTGTCCCCACCCCCCTGGAGTTTCATACGTTTGTGAGAGGAACCCTAGAAGTAACAGAAGAGGAAATTGAAGTAATTCAATTTGGACTGACGAAAAGAAACCTGTTCGTGAAAGTGGCTTCGGCTGACATCCTGCAGAGAATTTACACTTCAAAGACGGCGATCTTACCATTTCCCACGGCTGAGAATCGCCTCTTCGATTGCAGAATGGAATTAACATCAGGGGCACCTGTAAATGTAAAAGTTATGTGTCTCCCTTGTGAGACACCGATCACCGAAATTGGAAATGTACTCTCGCAGTACGGAAAGATCCACCGAAGGTGGGAGACAAAATGGGGGGGAGATGGATACTTTAAATGCTCCACCGGCACGAAAGTCTTTAGGATGACTCTAGACAAAAACATTCCATCCTATATCACTGTCTGCGGTGAACGCGGACTTGTGATCTATGAAGGGCAGCGCCGGACATGTGCCCGGTGCAACATGGAGGGCCACGAGAAGCGACACTGCCCGCGGAATGAGAGACCTAGAAGCTACGCGGAGGCCACATCCGCCGAAAACATTGAAGAAGATGAGGAGACAACTATCGCATTAGCGCAGGAATTGGCTGCGTTGGACGGCGCTCATGCCCTCCCGGTTACGGCGGAGACATCGCTTGTAGAGGGATTTAAACGAGGCATTAACCCCCACTCCGACCCTCCCGCCGCTGCGATGGCGCCGACAGAGCAGCCACCAGGAGGAGACGCAGTAAAGCCCGTCCACCGCGACACCCAGACGGCGACGAAGCGGCCGGCAAATGAAGACTTGGCACACGTGCCATCCTCCCCCACCACAACCATGGGAATGAAGACGAGAGGGAGAGCACCTTTCGCGTGGCACGAGCTACCAAAGGGGCTGAGGAAGGGGCAGCGAAAACCGAAGTTGAGGGCGAACTGCACAGCGGTAGGTGAAGATGAGACTGCGCAGGCGAGAGCGAATGGCGACATCGAGACAGCGGTCGACGTCTGCGAAGCGACGGTGGAAGAGGAAGTGACAGGGGAGGTTACGAGTGACGTCACAAAAATGACGATCGCAGATACACCTGACTACGATAACACGTCCGGGAATGCATCTTCCTCGGACGACGAAATCTCCGCCGAAGATCTCCCTTCCTTCCAACCCTCCCCTTCGAGTCCTTTCACTACCCCAACTCCAAACGTCAATACAACAGTTTCCACCCCGAAACAATCCTCCCGCCCAAACTCCCCTCGCAGCAGATCCAACTCACCCACTTCACAATTGTCATTCATTACTCCCAATCAATTCCAACTTCTACCAGAAGTAGCAGATGACGAGGAGATGCAGTTGCCATCGCCTCCAGACCTGCAGAAAAGGAAAACCACGCGACGCAGAAATGGCAGGAAGTAACGTGGAGGACCAACCCACCAATCCCCTGAGAGTCCTTTCACTGAACATTGCAGGTATTACCAACCCAACCAAATTATCCCACCTCCGTACCTACATCCTTACTCATTCCCCTGACGTTGTCCTCTTACAAGAAACGTCAGATGAAATACCCTGGAACTACCCCGAATATTTACCTTTCACTAATTCCTCTGGTCTGCGGAATGGCATCACTACCTTAGTTAAAAAATTGCATGCAGTGCATGCCGTAAGACGTCACCCATCTGGGAGAATCCTCTCATTAACAATAGATGATATCACCTTCATTAATATCTATGCACCTTCAGGCAGCGCAAAAAGAGCTGAAAGGGAATTATTTTTTGAAGAGTCCGTAATTCCCTATATCACTTGCTTTAAAGGCAACGCCGTCCTAGGCGGCGATTTTAATGCAATATATAGGCCACAAGACGCGGACTGCAACAATGAAAAAATCACCTATCGTCCGAGTCCAGCTCTATCCAAAATTGTCTCCTCCTCACGAGCCGTAGACGCGGCGATTCATAAACGTGGCAGCAACCCAATCCCATTCACCCGCATAGGGATATCTAGAACCCGGATTGACTACATTTTTTGCTCACGAAACCTCTCCTGCCACCTCAAATCATGCCACACCCTCCCCTACTCCCTCTCTGACCACTTGGCAATTGTCGCTTCTCTCGATTACCCTCTCTCCTCTCACTCCTCTCCCCCCCGCCATCATCCTCCCCTATGGAGGATGGACGTCAAAATCCTAAAGAACGCTGATGTCAGGAAATATTTAAAAAACCAAATAATAAACTTAACGTCAAAAATTGACAAATTCACAGATGAGAGTGAATGGTGGGAGAGAATCTTCAAACCAAACCTCAAAAAAATAATAAAAACAATAACAATAGAATGGCGAAAAGACCTCTCACACACTATATCTTTTTATCGACTGGCCCTCGAGGAACTTATCCACCTCAACGTGAAACCAAACAATTTTTACCAACAAGTCCGTACATTAAAACAGACCATCTTCAAATTTGAAACCATCCGCTATGCCCCAAGCGAATGGCAAAAAGAAATAGATCCCGATATCTGGGGTCCTATTACAATTTCGGAACTAAAACGCAGTTTCGCATGCGACGGAAAAATTCCTTCAACAAATAATACAAAAAATGTTTTACAGGAGGCCACGACTCACTACGCGTCTATCTTTTCCCAATACTCTCCGTGGAGAGAGAGCAACTGCCCCCCCCCCCCTCCCCCCCTCTCCCCCACCTTTCAGCTGATGAGCACGACGCGCTAGTCGAGAACATAGGTGAAGACGAGCTTGATGCCGTGTTGCCATCCCTCCATAAAGGCAAGGCTCCGGGCTCGGATGGCCTGCCCTACGAACTGTACATCGCTTATTGGGATGTGCTGAAACCCATTCTTGTACGCGTATTCAATCGTATCTTAAGCAATGGCTCACTGACTCCAAGTCAACGAGCTGGAGTGATCTCCATCTTACCAAAGAAAAATAGACTTACAACATTTGATGATTTTCGGCCGATTGCACTTTTAAACTCAGATTATAAAATTTTCGCTCATGTTTTTAGAATGAGACTATTCAATGTTTCCCCAAAGGTTTTAGATAAATCCCAATATGCCGTTTCAAAATCCAAAAATATTCTTGATGCATCATTCCTAATCAGAAACATTATCCTCACCACCCCTCAGTCCCCAGACCCATTCTTCAGCATTTTAGCAATAGACTTCATTAAAGCCTTTGATCTCATACGCCCAGAATACATTTTTCAAATATTACATTCCATGAACTTCCCCACTAAATTCATAAAACATCTATCTATCCTCTACAAAGATACTAGCGCGTGCGTGAAGATCGGCGGAAGGATGTCGGACCCCTTTCCTGTCGCAAACTCCGTGCGGCAGGGGTGTCCGCTCTCGATGCTACTCTTTGCGTACGCGATGGATCCAGTCATCCGTGCCATGCGCGTAGCGGGCGTCGGCGTGAATCTTTACGGCATGCGCCACACCGGTGTGCTGTATGCCGACGATCTTACTCTTTTCATCAGCAATCCTCAACACTTAAAAACTGCACATGATATCATCAAAACATTTGAACCAGTAGGCCTAAGGACAAATCAAAAAAAGTCACAAACTCTTCTAATTAAAGGTAATTCCCTGGACACCAACAATCCTTGGCGCGTTGCCACCCCACCCGTAAAAATTCTGGGATTCTGGTGGGACAAAAATCCACATATATCAATAGACCGGAGCTGGGGGGAGGTTATCCGGCATATGCGTGGGATGACAGCAAGACACGCTTCGGCGTCCCTCCCGCTGACAGTGCGAGTCCGCATACTCGAGCAACTTGTGCTACCCAAGCTGTGGTTTGTGGCACATGTGTGGCCCCTTCCCCCCAAATACAATGCAGAAATAATAAAGATCACAAATAGCTTCATTTGGCACTGGAAACCGATCAAAATAGCCCGACCCGTCCTATATCTACCACCCCTTAAAGGTGGCTTAAAACTAACAAACACACAGATAAAATCCAACATAATATACACTAAATTACAGACCAAGACACTATTAGACGCCACACCTCAGGAAAAACAATTAACTATAGCCGCAATAGACACTCACAATCATGCACTCCAAAGGGCCGCCAAGGAAACCAAAACAATCATCAGCCTAATGAGGAAGGGAGAACAGTTCCAGCCTAAAAAGATATATCTGAGGGCCATAGAGGAAAGCGCTCCTCCGACCATCAAGGCCAGTACACAGTCCCTTAAAAACTGGGCATCTGGCTGGAATAAATGGGGAGCCAGGCAACTAAGTGCCTCTTATGAAATCCTTCATGGAATAACGGCTACGCTAGAGAGGAAGTTTCAAATAGGAATTGTTAAAGACCCGAATTGCCCGAAATGTAAACGGCCGGACGATTTAATCCACCACATTTTAGGGTGCACAGCAACATCTCCCCATTGGAAAAAAATCCAAAATATCTTCCAAATCTGGAACACTTTTGGTGGTGATGTCGTCCCGGACCAGCACTTACTTAGCCTAAATTTCCGCTTCTTCCCCTCCTTCAAGTCTAACATCATATCTTCCCTTGTTTCGAAATTTGTTGAACTGAGACTCTCAGGTGGTGCGGTGGGACCCGGTCTTATCGCATATGCCCGCAAAATGGACTTCACTGGAGCCCCACCGACCCTGCAGCCCTGGGTAATCAGAAAGCTGGAAGAGACGGCCGCTTAGAAGAAAAGGAAAAACATGGGAAAATATATATATTTATAGAAAGAAATGTCACAAACTTCCCCCTTACTGTTTATCACTTCAATTTTACTTTATTTTTATTTATTTTTTGATTGTTTACAATAATATTTATTAAAGGTTACTCATTTCAATTCACTGCCAAAAGGGGGAATTACTGAAACATTGTAAGGAACAATATGTACCTGAGAACTACCTTGGAAAAAAAAAAACTGGAAATAAAATGATTTAAAAAAAAAAAAAAAAGATCGATTCTCGCTCACGGAACTTTTTTTTGTGTTAATTTTTAAGAATTTTATTGTTAAAATTTTTAAAGTTCGTTTTCTTATCTTCGTTACTACTATGGAATCTATTTTTAAAAGAGTTTTTTAAAATATTTAAATCAGGAATGGATCAGCTTGGGATTAGGAACTGAGGATGAAGGGTGGATAGAAACCCGGCGTCGGCATTAGCCTGCTCTTAACGAAAGGCGCCAAGGGGACCACGGCTTAACGTCCCATCCGACGGACGGTGTACTGCACAACTAGTGTAATCCACATTACACGCAGGGCTTGAATTTAGGAATGCCCCTTCATTCTTTACCGAGATTTGGATGTGGAAGGCCAGTACACTGCCTCACCACTCCAGTTAATCCTTTATCCCATCCTGAAAATTGCAAATAACTCTCGCACTCGCAACTCATTGCACAGCATACTGTGAATCTCATTTCCACCCTCATCTCTCCGCTGTATCCACGGCCTCGTCCACCACCTTCTATTCCTCCACCTTTTATTTCTTTCTCTTTCTCTCCTAAACACTCTCACTGCTTCGACCACTGCTATTACTCCTAACACATCCTGAACGTCTCGAATATCAGCCATTTTGGAAGAACTGCGGTCACTCGGGCTCAACTGTTTCCACCACTGGCACAAGTGAGGGCTTCGTGTGTACACATTGCTTGCACGCACTGCGCCATCGATTGCCGCCAGGCCATCCGGCAAGATTTGGCACAGTATTTCACGCCATCTATGGTGCCAGAAATGTCGCCGTGTGTACAGGGCTTTACGATCTAATCCAGAGAGCTGCCATTGATGAATTGCTATCAAGCCCCCACAGCAATATAAGACTTATGACTGTGTTTTTCGAGCAGAGTCGAGATTTCTTGAGCCTATTTGTTGGCAATGAGAGGCAATAAGAATGGAAGAGAAATAAAATTGCATCTCAGAATCCAGAAATGAATAGAATTTTTCCTAGTTTAACCAAATTTAGTAATTAATATATCAGGTGGTAATGCGAGTAAAAATAATACAGTGCGTATCTTTATTCATTATATACATTTTTTCCGACATCTCTGGGTGCCGTCACTTCAGCAGTTCATTGGTTTGTCAAATGATTAAACTTCAGCAGTTCATTGGTTAGTCAAATGATTAAACTAATAATATTTCCCATTTTACGCTGAATTCTGCAAATTTTTGGTACTGGGTTTTCTAATATGGGCATGGTCATATTGTTGATTTGCTGTTTTTAACCATGTGAGACTCGTGCCCTATTTTGGAACGCGAGGACTCGCGCTGAACCTTCAGGCTCTCTTTTCTTTTTGAGGCCTTAACCTATGAAAGCCGATTATTTTTCTTCTTTTGTTTATTTAAATCAAATTAATAATTTGTAAACGGTCCGTTTCAATAAAATCAAGCCCGTATACGTCTGATAATATATTTAATTATTAATTCATATCGGGAGGGATATGAAATAGGTTAACATTACTTGCTCTTGATTTATTGACTCGTAAAACCACTGCAAATTCTTTATATAAGGATAGAAAGAACATAATAAGGCAATATTATCAATTAATGTTATTATGCAAGCACGCACTGCCCAAGAAATTTGTATGCTCGAGTCAAATACACTTTCCACAATTTTCGCAGACATATCTGGAATATCCATTTTTCTTGTATCCTCAGTCTGCACACCCTTTTCTAATTCCAATAGACTTTGGATTCTATGTACTTTCTAGATTCCTTTGTTTAAACTATTCTTTAAGTATAGACAGTATCGTCTAATATTTTCCACAATATAACTCTTTGGGGAGTTTTTCTTTGGTTCCCCTTCTTTTCGTGTGTTTATTTACAACCTCAGCTGACAGTTACCTAACTAAAGCTCTCCGAGATTTTACTTCTTAAGTTTTTATTCCGAGGTAAACAATTTAGGAATTCACTACAACAATATTAAACATAGCGTAAATAACTTCCATAGGCCAACGCGGTTTATTTCTTGATGTAGTGTATGCCGAGCATAACTTATCTACTGTATCTACTTCAGATTTTGTCATGTTATAAAAGGTTATCATTTCTGGCTTTCTTTCGTCTCCAGTACATTCATCAATTATTTTGTCATAGTGCATGGCTGAAATCATAATCACATATTTATTCTTTCGTGTAATGTATGACACCAAAGTACAATTCTTGCGGAAAATATTGTACACCTGATATCGATAAATATTCTGTTGGTTTGTCTACGCTGCACTGCCGCATACGATTTTTTGAATGCATATTGGACTTATCGTATCGATTGGAATTGAAACAGTGGCATTTGATAATTTAAGTTTTAATTTATTTTAGTTTGGAAAGGAATGATAAGAAATTTTTAAGTAAAAATTAGTAATATAAATTAAAATAACTATTTTGAAAAAGTTGTTCAGGGATTTCTTCAAAAACATAATTACAGGCACGTGGAAGTTTTTTAATTACTACGCTCCACAAACCAATTCAAATCACTTTCACAAATTCTGCGCACTCAAGAGAACTTAGCTTTCCTTCACCACAGTCAAAGTAGAACTTAAGGTATGGTACACATTTTAAAAAAGCTAGTAGTTCCCGTGGAAATACCCCGTTAAGACGGTCAAAGGCTCAGCTCCGCGGTGTCATAAAACGACCGTAGTCGAAGTAGAATCCTGGGGGTCAGAGATCTGAGAGTAAAGAAGGCATCAGAGTCTCAGCTGGTATATTTCTGGTAGGTCTTTTTGTATGAGCCCCAGGAAAACAAACTCACTTTTTCGAGGTTTGAACGCTTTTAATAGAAGCATGGTCTTCGATCGTATCCAAAGAAAACGAAATGAACTTCAATGAAACGTGCACTTACATCGGCTGATAAACCTCCACTGTCTTCACCATAGACCATTTGAGAATCGGTGTCTTGAAGCAAAACATAAAAACGGTGAATGCTAAGCGTTAAAACCCGTACAGTTTCAATAACCTTACCGCGTCGCGGCTAATCCAACTCCCGATGCGCGGAGACGAACCCTGCCGCGCGATCGAAAAATCAATGATATTTCCGGCGTCGCAAACTTATTTCAAAGATAACTGCATAAACACCTCGATAAATTGTCAAAGAACGCTCTCATATGAGTTACTTTGCGTGGATTTGCCGAAAACCCATTTGAAACTCTACCTAAATGTAAAACTTTGTCGAAAAACAGTATCCGCCATTTTTTAACTGCACGGTAAGAATTTATCCATAATATTCTTTAAGATTACGGAAAATTAAAGAAAAAACACCATGGCAACAGATTATGTGGTTTTTTATTCCACAAGAATCCACCTTTAACTTCATCATCTACTTACTTTGGAAGGTTTTCAGAGAAAATTGAAGACGGGCGTTTTTATGGAAAGTTGCTCACGTTTGAGCCTCTCTATCTCAGCAACGGGTGGGATCTATGTCAAATAAAGTACATATCCACATATTTCAATCATTTTTTAGTATACCTGCGAAGTTTCAAGTTTATAACTCAAACAAAGCCATTCTGTAGTTTTGTCCGGCTTTTTCCGATTTCCGCCGACTGTGCGATGTTTCGGGCTCCAACCCGTTGCCCATTTTCGAGAGAAGGTCACTCTTAGTATTCAACGTTAAATTTCCCAATCAAACCTTAACAAATTGTATGCAGAGTTTATACTCCAAATAATCAAAATTATTTTGATACCGACCATTGATTACCATTAAGGTATTGCTTTTGCTTCATGCCAGAGGCGGATCTCGGGGGTGCGGGGGGGGGTATTTACGTGCCCCCCAAAGTTTTATTCTTACGTGCCCCCCAAAACCCTAAAAAAATATTTAAGATTTTTAATACGGTCCCATTATCATTGCGCTCGTTTTGTATTAAGAGGTATCCTTGTGCCCCCCCCCCCAGAACAAAATCCTGGATACGGCCTTGCTTGTGCCACCCAGAAAGAAATCCTGGATTCGCCCCTGCTTCACGCGTTTATTATCACACCTTAAAACACTTCTACATTGGCAAAGTTGTGTAGGACAAACATTATGATGCAATCCCTACATAATTTCAAACATTTGTGATAATTAAGATGAAGGTGCTGATTTTTACAGTCTAGAAAGTAAATCGTAAATTTTGCTTTCATCTCCGACAGTGGTGTGAATAAGAAAAAAACATACTAAAGCTCCTATTGTTAAGCAGACGTGCAAAACTGCGTTGATATCAAAGTCTTGTTTCAATGCTTTGTCACAAAAATACTCATCTTCATTCCACTTTAAACTCTTTCTTTTTATCCTGACTTTTTCTTAGTAATCACCTCTCTGGGAACTTTTTCTTGAATCAAACTTCCTCCTCCAATCGTTCTCGTCGCTGTTCCCTTGTCCAATGATCTCTTCTTTTCCCTCTCTTTTTGTTTCAGTCCTACTGTCCTAAACGTACCCTCTTTACGACAAAAATAGTGTCCTGAAATTCTTTCTCTTTTCCGCTCTCACTCCGATGTTTCCGTTTCCTTTTAACGTCCTCTTCTCTTGAATGATTGACTCCCTTAAAATAATTTTCTCTCCCATTATTCATGGTACAACTTCCTTACCTTTAAGAATTACAAGCAAAAGTTATTATTTCTTATCCGGTTATCGTCGGAGAGTGAAATAATTTTATCCATACATCAGAATCCCTACTTTAAATATATCACCAAACTATTAGTTCCTATAATAAATGTATTTACTTGATGAGAGGTATGCCCAGGAACTATTTGAACGAAATAAAAACAAAGGAAAATTTATTGACGACTCCTATTGTTTTCCTATACAGTGGCGTATTTTAATGGAATCATCTTGAGAAGCAATCGAATTTTTCGAATAATATGGCACCTTTACAAAAAGTATCCTGGTAGAGTAAGATAAATATTGTACATTCATCTTGCCAGTTTTGTATGATTCTGTCAATGAAGTCGAAAACAACCTCACTGTGGATACCCGCGCGATAAGCTTTACCAGTGACTCACACAAATCGGCCAGTTGAAGGATAGAGTGAATTTTCTTTTGCATATATTTGCATAGTAATTTTAGTGTGGTGCTTGCATGAACCTTAGATCCAGCATCTTAATATATGAAAAGGGCACAGTTCGTAGGCAAAAGTTTGTGCATCCGAATTCAAATAGATGGCTTTTTTTAAATTAATTTATTTATTTATTTATTTCCAAATTCCCCGTAAACAGCAAGCACATTGTGGCCTTTACAACGGGTCTTCAACATTAACAAAGCACAGCACAAACATCCATGCCCTAGTTAGGGATCGCCTACCCAGGTGGGATTCGAACTCACGACCTTCGGATTGGCAGGCGAGGACTTAACCCCACCGCCACCGAGGCCGGCAAATGATATTATTTTTCATATTTTGTTCTATTATAAGTAACTTTGATTTTTTTTATTTGCTTTATGGTTAAGTTTCTTTTTTTTAAGAATAAATTAGATTCATTAGACAATATTTAGTCTCTTTTATGCCGGAATGCTCGTTACTTACGCTGGCTAGTGCCAAGGAGATGGCGATAGCAAGATATCTTAATGCAAGTGGGAAGAGAAAGAAACATCAGGTTGTAGAGAGTAATGAATTTTTCCTGATTACTGTGATGCTCGCGCCAATCCAGGACTTACTCTAAGCAACTCGTCATTATTATTTCCCCAATGGTTCTATAAAGTCAAGTGTTAGAATGGTTCCCGGCCGGATAAATTTTTAGTCAAAATCTTTCATTTTTTGTCAACTCCATCTCATCGCTGTTTCTCGGAATTCCATCTGTTGCCCCCCTCCTCCCGTCTTCCCACTTCAGGGGCTCACTTTTTCCTCATTATTCTCCATCGTCTTCATCCCTTTGCATTTTTCCACTCGACTAAGCCGATGCTCATGAAGCGGGTGGAAAATGCCATCCAAAATTCGCGATTGCTCGAATTCCTTAGAACTCCGAAAACGTCTGCTACGTCACATTATCGGCTCATTGTCAATTTAAAGAAGAAAGGTAGAGGAAAGTTTAGTCCAATCTTTTCCAGGTGAAAAATCGACATTCTTGCGTCAATTATTTCTATGCTCATGCTAAGTATTTAATTTCAGCTTTCATGGCCTCATTATATTTATGCTACTTAATAATCATTCCTTTTCTATGCAGAAAATATATTTGTGCTTATTTTGCCGTAGCTATTTGAGTCCACAGTGCCACTTTTATATCTTTTTTCACAGTTCCATTATATTAATGATAGTTTCTAGGGCGCAGCTTGCAATTCTTTATGCACTCATGTAATTCAAGTTAACGAGTAAAAATATTTTATGCTATTTTTTAATCTTCCTCCTGCTTGAAACCATTATATTCCTTGTGATAGTAATTTTTAAAATAGCCCAAAAAATAGTCAAAGTAGGTCAATACGAGTATTGTGGATTTTAAAGACATGCCTAAAGCTACATTTAATCCAAAGTCTAAATTCACGCCATATTTTGTATGTACAAGGCGTTTAGATTATAAATAGATTGGCACAACAAGACACACTTGGGACTGATTTTTCCTTCACTTTAACAAAGCTAGGTTCCATTTGAGCAGACAAAGTTCCGTATTCTTTGGGCAAGGAGTGTAATACCAGCCGTCTTGTCGAAGAAGCAGATAAGATGCTTTGGAGGATGGGAGTTTGGAAAGGCTTTGGGAGTCAGCCCTCAAAAATAGGAAATTGATAATTCCACGTAGTTGAGCAAAACGGATATTTATTATCAGTCATATTCATAATTCCCATGATTTTTCAAGATCAATCACAAACGTGGGTACAATTCATAAGGAACCTTTTGATGTTAGTCAATTCGTAATTACAAGTTATTTAAATTAAGGACTTCTCAGGAACTTTTTTGTATTGGCAGAGTATTGGTTAATTATAGAATAGGAAGAAGTGATGTAATTGTTTGGATTACAATTTGGATTCTCAGTTTAAGGCAACTTACCCGCTTTACACCTCGAAGGAGACAAAATTATTTTAGATATTAATTCTGAATTGATCCTTATTTATATAAACAAAATACATTATTCCAAAGGTGACTGTTACATAAAAACGGCAACCTTACCCAAAGAAAAAAGTTTCACAAATGCATTTGTCTGTTGGTAAGAAAAATGACCCATTCGGGACAGTAGATGACTGCCTTTTTAAAATGGTAAGAGAACGCATTGCACCAATGTATATTGAATATTATCAATTCAGTAAAATTTTATGAAGTTTAAATAATTTTCCCATTGAATAGTTGTAAAATGCACTATTCAGTATAAAAGAGTATTATTTAGCATTGAATGCCAAAACAGGATATCATTATTTTAATACCGCTGAATTTTTCCTTCTGACCATTTCATTTTATAACATCCTTGCATTTTTTTCTTCCAAGTCTTTGAAGAGGACTAAGTTTGTGTTTCCTTAAATAACTGCGTTAAAACATGGATTTTTGGCCAGTGGCAGATGTTTTTTTTTCTTGCACTGCTGTCGTTAATACTTAGGAGAACATCTGAGTTCAACTTGACATGAGTTTTAAGTGTCCTTGTCAATCCACTCTCCGAGCAAAGTTTTCAAACAATAGTGAGCTAGCAGTCAGAGAGTAGCAGAAACTTTTTTAGCTTTTTTTTAAAAGAATCAAACGTCATTTTCCACTAGGCACGTGACTTTTGCAACCACAGCAAGTTAATCTGTTGCATCAAAGAGAATTTATTTTTATTACTTCGTTAAAGAGATCTTGGAACACGCTGCAAAATGGAAAAATCCAAGCTGCAAGGTGCAATATGTCACGTATTGGCGGAGTAGAGGTGAAATTACGCAGCCAGTATGAAATTTATAATCTCACGAAGCTCTTTTACGCAACCTCCGCATGTGACTCTTGAATGCAACATAAAGCATAAACTTTGGTTAACCAAAAAATAAAATTTTTCGATTTCAAGTTAATTTTATGATTAAAAAAATTTAATTAGGTTCGTCGTTAAAGATCTTTTCTTTCGCCCTGGATTTAGGTAGTCATTATAATATGAAGGCACAGAAACGGATCTTAATTCTCCGGTGTGAAGATGAAAAGCTTGAAAAAAATTTGAAATTTTGCGGTAAATTCTCATTGGGTCAGAATTTGCAGAGGGAATGGGACAGTTACGTCATTATTACGTCAAATTATGGTTGAATATTCTATCTCTGAAATACATCGTATATTCCAATGTAATGAAAAATGATATTTGGAATTCAGCTTTCCTACCCTTTTGCTAGAATTGGCGGGTATTTTAGGACATTTTTTTCTTAATTAGTGTTGGGTTCAACATATTCGTTGCGCGAACTTTGTTCATTGCACTTGTTTTTTGTAAGTGATCATGATTTTAATTTTGATTAAGTTTTTAAATAATACGTCTATCCCTTCCAATCTCACCATAAGTTTGCTTGACAATTTCTTTGCCTTTTTGCTAGGAATCGTAACCTGCGATATAAATCAATTTGTGCTTCAACCGTGTGTTTCAATGATATCAATTCATATTCACGTCAAAGCAAAAAATTGTAATCAGATCCCCAAGATGGTTTCAAATTCACCTTTGGCAGTTTTCTTGTGAACTTTACCATTTCCTCGCTTATTTATTCATTTCAAATACTCCCTACAACAGTGCAATGAGGTCTCTACATCGGAGGTTTTAACAAAAATTAACATTAACAAATCACACAAAATCATGCATTGGATATAAGAAACTTATCCAGGCGGAAATCGAACCCGCGACTTTCGGTATGGTGGACCAGGACTTCTCCCCACCACCGCTAAGATCAACAGCTATCTTTGGCCAGTCATCTTTTATTTTCCTAGAATTTTCTACAACTAGAAATTTTCATTTTTTCTTTAGAGTAAGAGATATTAAACAAGGCACCTTTGGGACTGATTTTACCTTCACTTTAACAAGGCTAGATTCCTTTTGAGCAGACAAAGAACCGTATCCTTTTGGTTGTCTTGTCGAAGAGACAGATACGATGCTTTGGAGGATGGGAGTTTGGAAAGGTTTTGGCCGAGGAACTGATGATCCAAATTCACTTAACAGTAAATTGAATGACGGAGTTCAAATATACCCACACAAAGAATAAATAAGGGCAAGCGGGAAGGATATTTAGCTCCTAAGAAGGATTAGATACTGTTTTCTCCATTCATTTGTGAACGACCTAACTTGAATATGTATCCGCTACGGACAAAGTGGGATTGCAACATCAAAGACTTTAAGTCAAGGGAGCTTGTAATCGGAAAATATCGTTTGCGGGTCTAAACTAAATGGTATAGTATATAAATTTGACAAAAGCGCTTACGTAAGTCCAGAGATGTTTATCATATGGAAAAAAAAACCTTCAGTGTCACAGGAAATGATTATTCAAGCATTGTTTTATCCCGTCTGTTTTCTATACATGCCCCAAGTAGAAAAATTGAACAGTGACTTCACGTGAATTCAAAATTACGAGTTTGCAACAAAAAAGTGGCTGTAATTCTATCCGGCTGGTTACTATCAGCATTATAAAAGAAAAGCATCATTTATATTAGGTGCAGTATTAAAA
Source organism: Ischnura elegans (assembly GCF_921293095.1). Classification (NCBI taxonomy): domain Eukaryota; kingdom Metazoa; phylum Arthropoda; class Insecta; order Odonata; family Coenagrionidae; genus Ischnura; species Ischnura elegans. The sequence continues at coordinate 46,857,030 of NC_060259.1, forward strand.
TAAGTTTCATTTTTATGGAATAAATTCAGGACATTTGAGCGTTTTTCTTTCCTTACTGATCTGCGATGAGAGTAACACACACTACAATATATGTATCACATGAAATGCCGCGTTAAGTTATATTGTATTGTATTTTCATTTTACTGCAAGGGCATATAAATCACCACAAATTCATTTTAATGTTGTTTTCACAATTAACATCTCTCTTTCATGCTCAAATATTAAATCCTGTTCGTTAAAACGACTCTTTTAAAGCATTTAATTTAACGGTACTTTGGTAAATTTGGAAATGGCAAACGGGAGTTTAGATTAACGCAATTTGAAGTTTATATCGTTGGTAAAATTACTGCACCCATTTCTGTATAAACTACTTTATGTTGATTAGGAAAACAATGGTGACCCTATTACACAAAATGTGGCGTTAACAGCCCTGTATGACGAAGTAACAATTCAATGCTTTGGCAAAACTCTAGCAATTAACAAAAAACTAAATTAAATCAATGCTAGAGCCTTTATAGAAACCGTTTTAGATAACCGATGGCTTCCGAAACGCTAAAAATCTTTCCAAAACATGGTTTATTATTAATATTTTGGAATCTTTATTTCAATGGACTTACTTGGGTTGATGAAAACGATTTGAAAGAAAATATTCAGTGTCTAGTTCTAAGACACATGATCATTCTTGCACTGTTTATTAGTAATAATATTATTTCCTCAATTTTACCCTAAATAATGGTACTAAAAACACTGTGCATCCTAGGATACGGGGGACCATCATTTATTATTGCAAAGTTTTATTATTCATTTTATGTTATTGTTTTTTATTTATTTTATCCCATTTATAGCTCACTAGTTAAATACAAGTTTTTGTTTATATATTTATTCATTTATTTATTTATTACAAATAAAATCATTGTAAATTTTTATCTTTCATGACTCTTGTAAGGTACCCTTGAAGCATGGGCATGACGTATTTTTTCGTGTGACCAAAATTTAATATAATTCTACCTTATCAGGAAGGAAGCATAGCGGATCGATTCCCCAAATTATTGGCAGGTTCATATGAGGTAAAGATTGAAATAATTCGTTGACAATATTTTCTGGCAGTTAAGATAATCGATTTTTTTCGCACAAGGGAAGACAGCTTAGTAGAAAATGAGGATGAGGAAAGAGAATCTTTCTTATAAACCGGTTCTAAAGGGATATTACTCAGGAAGTAGAAGATATTACTCTACATTTATCAAATTATTTATAGGTTTACCGTCTGAACTTCGATAATCTTCATATTTTATATTTATTCTTTGGTTATTATGGAAAATGGTAATTTATGCAATCATCTTCATTTTATCCTAATTTAGTTATATATTAATAAGAAATTCTAATCATAGGCTTTTCATGGAGCCATAATGCCTATTATCAAACTTGTTTGTTCATCATGGGTATTGATTCATCTCATTTTTTAAATTTCTTACAATTTTCATATTTTCTCGTATCTAAGAATAAATTTTTTTAGCCTTTCTTCTTTAAGCCATGAATCATACTTGTGATTTTCATCCCTATTTAAATTTTTTTTTCTGCGATTATTGTGCACCCAACATATTTCACTTATTTTTTTCCTTATTTACTGAACATATTCATTGTTTCACTTACATTCATGTTTTCACTTGACGCCAGCATTGTACGGACAAAAGTTGACATTTTCTTGACTCTGCATGAGTAATCTTATTGTTGATGGAAATAATTTTTCCTGCTCCGTGAAGGCAGAACTCTACCGATGGAATAATAGGTACTGCTCCTGCTTAGTCAGTATAAAATGGATGAAAATTCCTGAGATGAACGTGTGAACATCAGTTAGATAGCGATAATCAGAGTAATGCAGAAAATATGCAAATACTTAACTTCTTCTTCAACTGCTTCCTATATTTCCGTAGAGTGTGCTTAGATCTTTGATTTAGATCGGAATTATTCCATTTGGTTGTCATTACGAGTGGTCAGTATCGCTATCGAAGTTTGAGTACTTGATTGCTGAGGTAACCGATAGCTAACTACGAGGATTACTTATCGTCCGAAACAAGTATTTCAAAACCACCAACTTCCGATCCCTTTGATAGGTAAAGGATATAAATATTATTAGTTGTATAAATAGAAGCTACCGGAATATAAATACGTATTATCCATCTCATGCTCAGGCTGATACTTCAGGCGGCGGAACTCCAAAATTTGGGAGTTCTACTGCAGAAACTGCTGTTGATAATGGAGGCGTGCATTATTTATGAAGTAGAAAACTATATGCTAAAAAGTTACAGAAAAGCCTTGTTGCATACTTTTCCCTTTAATGTAATCGATCAGCTTTAAAAATAACACAAGGTTAGTAAATAATGATTAGTGGAAAACTAACTTAAGAAAATGGAAATAAAACAGTCATCGCTTGCTCATAAATGCCACTGGGAGAGGCTTGGTTACGAGTGGGTTTGGCTGAATTTCGAATCGTCTACAAACTATATCCCAGGGCTGTTGCCGTGCCTGCAATGGACAGGCAGCAAGCGCGATATGATCTCAGCCATCAAAGGATGTGAGCGTACAGTGAGCATTAAATATCGGGCCTCTTGAAACGGAAGGAAATCGATATTGCTGGCGATGCATCATGAGTACAGTTGGTAGTGACAATTAGCTTGAGGTAGTTAACAAATTTCTCCTGATCGCCGCTCTATTCCAGTATTAGCATAATGGGATAGCTTCATTGTGTGGATTTTAATGTCGTAAATGAAACAATAACTTCGTTTTCTCCAAGTGTCTTTTTTTTCCTTGGTGCAGCATGTTTTGACTAATGGGGTAGCTGATGATGACACCGATACGACAAAATATAATGTAAAAATAATGAAACAAAATCAAAATACAGTAGAGATACAGGAATATTTATCTGTGGAAAGAAACGAATCTACTTTCTAATTTATTATAAGCAATAAGTCTTGTGTTTTCTTCTCTCTTCATTCGCATAAAATTATTATTCTTAATTATTAATGATTTCGTCTAGTTTCCATTACATTTTAAAACTTTTACGTTGACCGACATGTTATCGTAATTTTTTCGTCTTCCATTTTTTCCATCTCAATACCTACCTCGTAATTCTACGAATCTATGTTTTTATGGACAGCCTCAACTTACAAAACTTTACTTTTATCTAAACATTTATAGAGTTCCCCTCCATACATACAACTCTATACCTATTTATTTACCGCCATTGATTTAACATTCTTTTCAGAATATTTTTCTCGGTACATAAAAGTCCTTTAGTAAATTCACTACTATACACGAAATTTATTCCATCCACACGATCGTTAAAAATTTCCTTTGATTTCTTAAATTCATGTTAATGCAGCTAATGGAAATATTCCTATCCAGTAAAAATTCAGTGTCGATAATTGAAGACTCTCCCAGGAAAATCCCACATGAAATAACCAGCAAATAATTGTTCAAAGTGTATTTATAAAGAAATTATCGTCTTCACGACCACCACAGGATTTGTTTTGTTGGTTTTCTCTCTTTTTTGTCAATAATTACTTTCAGTTCCAATTGGTCACTGAATTTTTACTTCCTCATATCTCTTTCCGTTGTATCCCCGATCGGATGACTGAGTTCATCAGCTCTTGGAATTATTGTGTATTAACCCAATAGATTGCCATTTCTTTTGTTTATATTTATCTCTCTTTCGCACCTTCTCACAAACACCGTGTTGCTAACATGATCGACTAATGCCACATGTATTTCAGCATCTCCCATTATGCCAATTTTAGTAAACTACCCATCACATATAATATATCATTTCTGCCACCTTTTTATTCTCAATTACAAGAAGAAGAATATCCAAATTTTAGCTGTATGAAATACTTTCTTTCTTTTTTCAGGTTTTGTAAACGATTTTTCCTTTGAAATTTTATTTAGAAAATATTTTCATGAGAGTTATTATTAAAATGTTTGAAAAACAACGAAATATTCCAGCTATGAGAACTCTTTAAGCTATTCTACCTTTGGCTACTTTTTTCCAATTCACAAATTTCATGCAATTTCTATATTGCTGCATTTTCAACGTGCTCCTTATGAGTAGTGAGTAGTATGAGTTTGCAGTGTAACAGAGCTATCTGAATCAAAATGAAGGTGTTGATTTTGGGCAGATGCACCAAATATTCCAATTCTTCTCGATGTCTGCCTCCTAATACTTCTTTTTGGATCTCAGCTGGCCCGCTAACCTTAACTGTATGATATTAACGCTTAAAACATCTCTAGTACTTGGGAGTACCATTTAACTATCTCTTATCTAGAACTAATTCCCGGATTTATGCGCTCTTTGAGCGAGTTCAATAGTTCTCTCTCCTCACATTCGTATTCCAACATCATAAGGTAGTCAAGTGTTCTGCTCCGTCAGGAATTTCTATACCATGGAGCTATTCTCACAAGTTTCTTTAATTTCTTCATTTTTGCTTGTTATAACCTGTATCGAGCTTCACCGGACCTCTATCCTTCCACAGTATCCACTGAAACATTCCTTCGTTACTCTAAAGAAAGACAAGCATATGCCTTTCTACAAACTTTCTTGAAAAAATGTCTTCTTCTGTTATTCTGTAATGATAATTTTCAGGGTGCATAATCCTATTTTTGCTGCTTTATCACTAGGGAGCAAAAATTCATTAAGTCCCGCATAAGGAGTAGCGTTACTAATCCTTCTTATTTTTGGCTTAAGTTTTAAGATCTCAGAAAGGAGACTCAAATTCCAATACACAATTCAGATTTGCTTGTCGTCTCCCTTCAGCAGCCTTAAAATCTGAATTTAATATAACTAAGGGGGCATATTGTAAGGTGTTAGCCCTCCTTCTAAGGGTTTGTTATTTTCTACGTCAAGAGTTTACTCCAGCCCACACAGCACGAAATATCTTCTAGGTATCTAGAGCTTGTCTACAATGTCTTGGATATCTTAAATATCTACTAGATGTCTAGAATATGTCTTCAATGTCTTAGATACTTGAATTATCTACTAAATGTCTAGAAAATGTCGTCAATGTCTTGGATATTTTAAATATCTACTTGATGTCTTTTTGATCGAAGACTCTTGCTGTATATGCCCAGTGAAATTAGCCGAAAAACACCCGGATCTTGAAAAAAAGTGTAACTGCTTTACTTTTTATGTGGATGGATAGATAAAGTTATTATTGGCACGTAGATCAAAAAGGCAAAGGCAACTGGCAAATTTTTATGACAGCGATTTAAAGTTACGGTGGCTCCTTCTTCAAATGTCTACTAGATTTCTAGAATATGTGTATTCCATGTAAGTGTGGCTACTGCTTAGCCTTCAAAAATACCGGAAATTCAGACACTGAAAGTAATTTTTAAAAAATTTCATTTAAATATAAGATGCATATTAAAAAAATTAATTGAGTAATTGTGATGAAAGAGCAGACATCGACCATTTAAGTAAAATTTATTGTTACTTAATTAATCAAAATTGATCGGTAAATATGGCCTGTATCAGCTTAGATACCATCAATCAACAAATCTAATTCTGTGTAAAAGGTTTGTCAAAATTCTAATCTCTTCTTTTTCTAATTTATTTAGAACTAATTTTTTTACTATCGTAACAAATATGGTCATAACCTTTTACTTATCACAGTGATGTATTCATTCATTCATAGGCCTGATAAAGGTGTTCAAATACGGTGCCAAAAACTTGCATGAAAATTCTTCAACACCTAATCTGCAAGACATTGAATCACCATTTATCGATAATCTTGCAGACTCCTCTCTGAAATCTAAAAGGAATTTGTAAGCTGCTTCGGAAGCTTCAAATTTGGAGTCAGAGGAGTCTCCCATTAGAAAGGAGTGAAAGCCGGAGAGGTTCCACTATTCAGGAAGAATCCCCAGAAGACACCCGACCTTCACCTCCTGCTCCTCGAGCAGGCTGTCAGTTGAAAATAAACCCTTGCCAACCGAAACATATTATATTTGAATCATTTATCCTGAATTTTCCCAGTGGGTCCGATTTGAATATAAATGTCTAGAAAATATCTTCTCAAGATATCTTGTAGTTATCAGAAAAGCTGACAGATATCTACAAATGGTCTAAAAGATGTCTTGAAGATATTTTCTAGACCTTTGCTGAAGACGTCCTAGATATTTTGTGCTATGAGGTGGGGGGTGATCCCTTCAATTACATATGCTATCCACATTTTGAGTTGAATCACTGAGTGAGTAATACTTATTCTACGGCTATGCATGCATCCTTCATACGTAATTTTGCGTTCTTATAAGTCCTCTCTTGGAGCTCAAACCAAAAGATAAGCAATGATACATTGGCGTGGCCAATGCCTTCAAAACGATTCCAATACCTGTGCCATTCTAATTTAAAATCCAGGTGAATGATAATTCTTTCCCAAGTCTTTAATGTGGCAGAGTAAAATTTCACAGATATTAAACTGTAATACGTTTCACCAAAGTAGTTTTATCATAAAAATTTAAGTACATTGGTGCTTAAGATACTCTGCTCTTAAGATATTAAGATAACTGGCTCTAAAAAGTGCTGTAATCGCTTTGTGATCATTATCTGAAACTGGCATGCAAATATATAAACAATGATTTACTTTTGAGGGAAGCCATAAATTTTTCACCAAATTCAATTTTAAATGGTTGCTTAAACTGTAAGTTTGTATCACGGCACAGTACATCATTAAATAACCTGTGCCTAACCTCTACGGTTGGGAAATGGATTGTAAACTCATGTGTTATATATGAGTGCAAATCATTTTTATTGAAATGAAATATTTTTTCATATCATTGGCGTAGAATCAATGATGTATGTATTGCGGAATCATTATTTTAAATAACGTTAACGTACCTTTATAATAAACCTGCCACATGTTCTAAATCATCCCCATAATTCCATGATTTTTTACTAAATAATTACAGTTCAACATAAGCTAAGGCATTCTTTGTTTCGTTTTCTGTTGTGTTTTGAATTTATTTACGCGTGTTCTAAAATACAATCATTCGTACTCATATTTATTTCTATAGTGAAATTAAACTTTTTTGTTGCTTGTGCTTAAAATATAAATATTATCTTGCACAATAATGAAACTTACGATTAAATATTCATAAATGGTGGTGTCAATGTCAAAATTTGAGCAATCACCTTTTTTTAAATATGAAAAATTTTAAGTCTTGAAAATGATTGATGTCCATGGGCGTACCCAGCAAGGGGCAGGGGGGCAGCTGCCCCCCTAAAAGAAAAAACTCAATAGTCTTTCATCAAAATCAGTACTGAATTGAAACGAAAGTAATCAACAAATTTTCTTTAAACCCACGAAAAATGATATGCATTAGTATGAGATATTTAACTAAAATAAAACTATTTTTTCAAGGAAATAATCTCATAGATCCTGTGGCTTCCCCCCACCCAGACCATGGCTTGCCCCCCCCCCCCCCTCCCTTAGTTACGATCCTGGGTACGCCCTTGTAGATGTCATTGAAACGTGAGGCTTAAGTATTTAAAAAAGTTATATTTCGGTGATCCCCTGCTTAGGCTTACGGAATACCTGCGACTCCTAGAGAACGCCATCCCGAGACTGGCTCTGCCCCAAGGATGGAAGCGAATTGACAATGGTGACGCTGTTGATTGCAAGACGGTCACAACTACGGCAACAACTATTAGCAGTGGAATCCGCGTGCCATGGCCCCCAATGCTGACTGTGCTATCTCATAAGGGGTATCGTCAGATGCCAGCCGTTGTGGAAACCACTGTTGCCAGATGCCGTCTTCGCTGCGCTTCGTCATCCTCCAAGATGCCATCGAGTGGCCCCGCCACTGCACGTCGTTTCAAGTGTTCCGGCCCATGCGCGGACAAGGATGCACCCGCCAAGGAGGCTAAGTCTCCCGGGTAGGATTCGTGTACCCAATCACCCGTCGTCATGTTTGTTGACCCTGTGCCTATTAAAAATAGTGTGATATACTGTCATTTTCCCCAGCCGCAAAAATATCTCCGGTGCATAATCAATGGTAGCGGACGTAACTAGATCGAAATCCTTTATCGCAGGAGTTGAAGAAATAAAGACTTGGCTATTTCCACATAGTTCTTTAATGTGACAACCTTGGTTTCGTTACAGCATAACATTATCCCTTGTGGTATTACTCTTTGATAATGCTAAGCTGTTACGAAACCATGGTTGGTCACAATAAATCACCAAGTGGCAAATGTCTTCACGTCTTTATGTCTTCAACTCCCACTCTCCGGTGCATATTCTTAATCCAGTCAGTTCAGAAGTTCAGGAAGGGTACTCGTCATCAATTTGAAGTAATGTTTCACGTTCGGATTGCTGGAAGTTTTTAAAAATGAGTATCACAGGACTAAAATCGGAGTTTTTCGCCTTGGATTTTTCTTCAACTCTTTAATATCTACTTACTCATTAAGGCCCAATTTCAAAGTGAAGGTGCAGCTCGACCGATAAAGCAGTTTTTAGTGGAAAACTGGTATTTTTCTCTCGGATACAGAAATATTTTTTCAACACTATGTTTTGATATAAATTTATCAAAGTTGTTAAATTGGGTCTTTGTCCTAATTAATTTCTTTATAATTTTTATTCAGCTTAAAATTTCTATTTTTTGTCAAAATAAATTAGCATCGTCACCTGAATACATCGATTTTTATTCTCTATGGTTTATTTATCCGTTTAGGTGTTGAAATTTAATAAATATTCAGTTCAATATTCGTAAACTGTAATTCTGTTTATCTCACGTGCTATCTTGAGCGTAATATTCTAAATGAATAAGCTTAGTTTATTATTTCACTTTTATCAATTATTCAGGTAAAAATCATCTCTTTTTTAATAAAAAATTTATTTATTGCTCTCGAACATTGCGTATTATACAAGAATATTAAATGTTCATGATCCTCGTTTGAAAGCACAGAATTTACTTAATAATTTACTTAAGTTTATTTAATTAATGTCAATGATAAAAGTCCCTTTGCCATGAGAGCTGTGTGTGAGTAATAGTTAAGCGCTAGATTTTTCACTTACCGTTTGGAGATAAGCTTGGGAATCACAAGAACTAAAAGCCTCGTACTCAATATCTGCAAGTTATAATTCTCTCAAAATAATGTTGAACTCAATGCTTTTGTATTAATTCTAATATTTGCTACCATATCTTGAAGGAATCTAAAATTGAAAATAATTTCAAGAAAATGTTATTGCTTCAAGAGTATTCTATCATTTATAAGCAGGACAAATGGCCATCCCTGCAAAAGAGCTTTGAAGTAAAATTGAATGGGGTCATTCCCCTCCAATTTCGTCTATTTTAGACGCTTGACCTCTCAAATGTCGATGAAAATTGGTAATCGTGTTTGCCTCATTAAGGAAAAAATGCCACTTGAAACGTTTTGTGAAAAGCAGATGAATAACGGATATATATAATATTACTGTTTGGTGGAATGTCACGAACGAGTTTTGAAAAACGTTTACACATTTACAACTTTATTCCAAGCGGTTCTATTGCTCATGCATCATACATGCTTACAGTAAGCTTGCACTACTTGTCTATGAATGAAAATGAAAAAGCAGGAGCAATTTCCTGCTTTTTCATTTTCATTATGTCACGTTTCCACTCCATCTCGCCTGAAACCTCAGACTATATTGTCTATGAATATCCACGGATGCAAAAATTGTTGCAGACCGTCGAATTGTCTTTAATCCAGAGGGACCGTTGCGAAGTTATTTATTATTTGTAATTATCTTTATTCGTAGCTACTTAAATTTGATGCTGCTATTGCCCACACGCAACTTCCAACGACAACTGATAATTATTACTAATGTTAAATAATAAAACATAAAATTCAATTTTTTCCAAACGAATTTCATGACTAAATTAATACATTAACACCCAGTGAATCATCATGAAATTAAAAATCAAGGAATGAAGATTATACAATATTTCAGTTACCTTCTAGGGGTGTAGGGGTGTTTGGCCATGCTTTCATCTAGTGCAGTTATAAAGTACATTACATTGAAACTTAACATGTGGAATTGAACGTGAAAATTTACGATCACTTAGATATGTAATTTAACGCAGCTTCATTTGCCAAAAATCTTGTAAGCGTAAAAAGCTAAGTGGTAAATATATGGGAAAATGAGGAATCTCTTCACAAACAGATTCAAAAACGGCATACAGATTTAAACATTATTGGCATCTTACGTGGAGAAGTAACCTTTTACAATTGAAAAAATACACATTTTAGAACGAATTTAATTGGTAGAAAATGGCTAAACTAGCAGACATTATTATTTTTATCTTTGCCAAGATAAGGTGGAAAACTGTTTTGGTATTTTTTTCTCGAAAAATTTAGCTTTTTAATGTCGCAATAGCGAAGATCAACTTCTTTGTAACTGCCCGTTTCTCAGTTGTCTTTGCCTACAATGCTCGTGTAACGCTTCACATAATATTCCTTATTTTTGAAGGAATATATGTATAACAAATTTCATTAAAATATTAGAGGTCCGAGGAACATAAACTTGCTCTGTTCTTAACTTTAATGTGACTTATTACAGTTAAAAATTACATGATGCTGTTGCAGCGAATTTAAAATTATTGGAAATCTATTAAGAAAAACAAATCAAATTAACGACTTGAAAAAATAATGTTTCCACGCCGGGGACTCGATCTAGCAATCACCACCATCGCATTCGCACGTTTACTCCATTAATCCACTGCATTGTAAAACGGATAATAAAAACCAACAGTGAAAACTGGAGAAAGTACGCAGTAAATGCACACTAAATAACCATTAAATCCGATATATATTGAAACGGAATGATCAATTTGCAAGTAACATCTCCCTCTGAGTGAATTTATCTTCATTGGCAAACGCAATATTTTCGGTGAGTGATCAAGGAAAACAAAATGAGTAAGGGAAACTAAAATTCTCGATAAGCAGATGCGGCGCCACAAACTTTGTCCTAAAACTTTTGAAAGTGACTGTATATACAACACTCTCTCCTTGGGATCAACTACGGAAGAAAATGCTTGGGATTAGTCGCATCCCACATATCCCATCCAAGCTGCCAGTAACATTTCTGGAACGCAAGCATTTTCTCCGGGTGTTGAGCATAAAGAGAGATAGTTGTATGTACGTTTTCGTGTGAGTGAGTATTATCTCAACCAAGGAAACCTTAGCGAGGCCCCTTTCAACTCTCGCTCCAAAGTTTCCTTCTAAGTTGAGTGAGTTGTTGCTATGGATTTCCATTTGAGAGGCTGCGGTAGGTCACAGCTGCAAATCTTCCCGTTCCAGCAAACCAATACAGTATTTTGTGATGTACTTGTGACGCGATCCCTAACGTATGGCCAATGGAGACTTCTGTTTTACTATTGAGGCCATAGAGCTCACTTTACCTTTTCTATTACCGGAGTCATCGTAAGAATTTTCCAAAACCAGAATCCAAAATAACAGATGAGCAGTTAAGGCTGGAGGCGAATATCAAATATCACAGCAATATGAGACGATAGTATGAGTAATATCTAGTCAGTGGTAAATCTTTCAAAGATGGATAACGATAGCTCACCTATAAGAAAAGTGGCAATTTAAAGGAGACTAAGCAATACCTACGCCCATCGAGAGATATGAGGCTCATTTCATAACCGCATGAGGTGCAAATCTGCCGATGATGCGAATGTTAGAGAAACATAAAACTTCGTAGGGTTGGCAGTATATCTAATAACCCCACGTATCAACAAATACTCCCTAAACGATAGTTTCAAAATCAAATTAATAATTTCATCGAAGAAACGTGAGGTCAGTGCTTTACAGGAGCTATCTCATCATAAATACTTCAGCATTCTAGCATGCGTATCAATCAAGAATACACGTAACCATCCCCTATCCTTGAAATAGTGATTCTAAACGTACGTACATCTCTTTTAAACTAGTCCTTTCTGAGAAAGCTATGGTGTTAATCGAGGCCTCGTTGAATAGACGCATAGAAATGAAAAGATGAACTGCTTTTTCCCGTCGCAGCCATAATTATAGCCACATGCGATCCAAGTTTCGTCTTATCATGACATAACCTAGTGCCGTAGATATCAAGGTGCAAGAATTTTTCAGAGCATAAACGATGGAGATAAGAGTCATTTTCATGCCTCTATCTCTTCTTCCAATATATCCACCAATCTTAGACTCCCCAATGCAGCATCTAAAACCTGCCTAGTGCACTGAAATCGGAATTTATATATGACTCACCATTACCATATTTTTCGCGTCGTTTATTATTTTAGAAAACTATTTTCACCCACTCTTCGGGCTAATATAAGTCATTAACAAATAACTCTAACATAGTATAGCCGGTTTTAGACGTGTATAACTTATTCTAATCTAATCGAATTAGAACCAACGTTTTCCTTGCTGCATTCATGTGTTTCCAAGTGCTTACTGTAGAGGATCACAGAGTAATCTTTGCAACGTTAAAAATTGATGTAGTGTCAGCCGTAACACCAAAACGCAATATTTACTTATTTGATAAATGCAACTTCACAAAATTTGGCGAGATGCTTAATGACTCCTACAAAAAATTCTTAGTTACAACAAAGGACCAAAGCACAGACGTAACATGGAAAAACTTCTTAAAATTCTGCGCCAAGGGATCAACGAACATATTCCGCAAAAACTGAAATGTGATAATAAGGAACCTCGCTGGTACAACAACGACGTCAGAAGGGAACTTAGGAAACAGAGAAAACTATACAACTTGTACAGAAAGTCCATTACTACACGTAATAAGTTGAAGGACCTTGAAACTAAAGAAAGTTACGCTGCACAACGTTCAACAACCAAGAAATCAATGCGCACTGCAATGCGAAAGTTTAAGAAAAAAGTACTTGGAGAAATACTCGAAGAAAATCCTAAATCATTTTGGTCGTACGCGAGAGAGCTTCAGGGAAAACATTCAACCGTAGATTCGTTATTTGATAAAGATGGTAAACTTGTCACCGAAAATATTGACAAAGCTAACTCTTTGAATTCCCACTTCGAAAGTGTATACACTACTGACGATTCTCAATTCAATTTAGACATCCCACATACTGACGAATCGATGGAAGAAATATCTATACAACGTGATGGGATAACTAAACAACTACAATCGATTAAGAATAGTAAATCACCGGTTCCGGAGGGAATCCCCGCGCGTGTCTTCAAGGAGTTAGATCCACAGATCTCACCTTACTTAGAGATCATATTCAAGAAGTCACGAAGGGAAGTTACCGCTGGACTGGAAAATTGCAAGCGTTACACCCATATTCAAAAAGGGAAACAGACATGACCCAGGGAACTACCGTCCGATTTCATTAACATCGATTATAGGCAAGATACTCGAGCATATCATCGTTAGCTGTATCATGACTTTCTTGGACAGACGTAACTTCCTCCATGACTGTCAGCACGGATTCCGAAAAGGTAGATCATGCAAAACTCAGCTCGCGCTCTTTCTTCACGACGTTTTAAAATCTGGTGAATCAAAAAGACAAGTTGACGCACTATTTCTAGATTTTAAGAAAGCTTTCGACACTGTACCTCACAACAAACTTTTATACAAATTATAGTCATGCGGATTAAACGAGACAGTTGTAAACTGGATACGCGACTTTCTCAGAGATCGTAAACAAAGAGTAGTTCTTGACGGAATTTGCTCTGATGTTGTAAAAGTTACATCAGGTGTTCCACGAGGAAGCGTAATCGGCCCCCTGTTGTTCATTATATACATTAATGATCTCTGCCCCCGCATTAGCAGTAAAATACGCTTATTTGCTGACGAAGCTGTCATCTATCGCGAAATTTGTGATCACTCTGACTACGAAATTCTATCATCTGACCTAAACAATGTTCATTTGTGGAGCCAAGAGTGGGGACTCGAACTTAATTTGAGCAAATGCATGGCGTTACATTTCTTGCGGAATTCGTCCGATTCTAACCATGTTTATGCAGTGGATGGTATTAACATAAAGGCAACAGACGAAGTGAAATACCTGGGAGTTACGATAACCTCGAACCTCACGTGAGGAACACATATAAATAATATTTGCGGCGTAGCCCTGAAGAAATTAGGATTCGTCAAGCGTATTGTGAGAAGATTTTCGGATGAGAAAGTGAAAGAAAGGTGCTATTTCGCTCTCGTCCAACCGCACCTTGAATATGCAGCGAGCGTATGGGATCCGGTGCAGAAAGACTTAATCCGCAAACTGAATAAAATACAAAGGAAGGCTGCGCGTTTCGTCAAAAACTGCTATGGGCGTATAGACAGCGTTACCCAGATGTTAAGCGAATTAGGTTGGGAGCCATTGGAGACTCGGAGGCTGCGCGCTAGGCTTAGATTGTTTGAACAATTGAGAATGGATATCTTTAAGAGCGACACAGAGAACATAATATTAGAGCCACACTATATTTCCAGGTCCGATAGAAGCGATAAATTAAGAGAGATGTTTTGCCGAACGGATAGATATGGGAATTCGTTTTTCCCCCTAACCATAAAGGACTTTAATAAACGCTAGTACCAACCTCGTTAGAGTACTTTTTTTTTTTTTTTTTTGCTGTAAACGGCTGGTGTCCTAACACCCCCTGCCACACGCCTTTTAGGTGGCTTGCGGGGTATTATATAGATGTAGATGTAAAATCTAATTTTTTACGTTTTTGTTCGTTTCACTTACGTTTTGGCAACCCTTTTGAAAGTATTTCGCTATCTTCGTTATTAATTTCATAGTTTTCTTAAATTTTAAAAAGATCGACAGCATTTTCCCAAACGATCGAATAGCTTTCTTATTAAAGGGCAAGAAAAATCACTACATCTTGTCTCATATCCACGCGAGTAAGCTAGCAATATGGCAAAGAATGAGATGGAATTCGGGATTACCAATTGACAAGGAGAAGCTTTTGAAGCTCGTAAGAAACTCCGCACTCAATGGAACAGAAAGGCTATAACCCATCCTAGTCCCAGGGTCAATTCTCTGCTGAGATAAGTCGAGGAGAGTGAATGGGAGCTATCCTCAGCCAGGGCAGCGTAGGGAAGGGTGGCCTTTTATCTCTTCCGCATTCCACTTTCAAAGGCACTCCATCAACACCCCTCCCCATTGACGCAACCCTCATCCCTTGCCGTGAAATGGAGACCTCGTACGCGAATGGGAAGTTTATGCTGCTTGAAGAACTAGGTGTTGAAAAGAGAAAGTACCAATGTTGCCGGTTGCCTGAAAAGTAAAATTTTCACTTCTAAATGCTTTGAACTCTTCGTTATTAGTATCATAATTTCGACGTTTTCACGGTTTTATTTCAATTTTTCGCGCGATAGTTCACAGTTTTCTTTACCGGGCCGCACTTGAAATAGGTTATCTCTTTTTTGTATCGGTATTTGGTGTTTCTACCAGATATTGACGCAAATGTATTTAAATACAAGGTATATTTCATTATTATCATGGAAATCACATTTTATACTCACCCAGTCCTTGCATAATTTTTATCAATTGATTCATAATATGATATCACATTCATCTCGCTCTAGTTCCTGTAGTTCAAATAGAATTGACGAAAGGACTCAAAGCGTTCACGTCCACACGCCGTCATAGCGAATACGGACTGAAGAGCATATACCTTTATCTGAGATGTGTAAGGGGGACTCCTTAAGGCGGAGTAGACGAGTGTAGAAAGTAACACTAAATTCCTTTCTGCTACTGGCTTTCAAAATTGACACACATAGATGCTTTCGTGGTAAAAATAAATCAACGGTGTTGATGAACGTTGAGTATATGCCTATTTCACTCGATTTGTGTAGCAAATATAATGCAATGGCCGATTGCGCAAAATACTCCACCTAAAAATTTGGGCAGAATGAAACCGACCATTGCAATTAAATGAGGATTGGTACTTAACGACGCAAAGAAAATTTTTTTATCATGGAAACACTCCTATTTATCTCGCTATGAAACCCTATTAAGCCCTTTAAAGCCTATTCATCCTGCTGGCGTATTGTGTAGGTAGTAATACGCATTTTAGGGAGTAATGAAAGAGAATAATGGTAGTGACTATGGTACAGTTCGTCAGGATTAGATTGCCGTACCCGTCGGCAATATTGGATCGGTCTTGGTGGAAGAAAGAGAGAATAAAATGGAAAACACACAATTGTATCGACCGTTCATTCTCAGGCCGAGTATCAGATTTCAGAAATGGAATGTGACCACACCTCCTCATGTCTGAGTCTGGCATTCTATGCACCAAACATTTTGAAGGGCACCCAGGCGAATAGTTGCGAACATTCGCTGAGATAATCTAGGAGCAAGTGAATATGTGATATTATTGATAATCTAAGAGCACTGATGTGATGATAAGAGGCAAGCAAATGTCGACCATATTTTGTACCTACTTGCAGCTACAAGCCAGAATGACCAGAGTTTGTGAATAGAGTTGTGATTATAAGTCATACTAGACTACTCCAACAATTGAAGAGAGGAGTCGTACACTACCCGCCACCACTGTTACATGATCTTCAGAAGATACAAGGATTCTTTCGTAGGGTGGTTTGCATTTTTCCAAGAACATTTAGTATCAGGTTTCCCTAGTGTAGACTCACGCTACACAACGCCACCATTAAATGATAGCGTGAAGCTCCTTTCTTCACACCTACAAGCCCATGATAGCCTTAAGACATTCCTCGTACTCGTACTTCTCAACCCAGAAACTGTCAAGGGCAATGTAAATCCGATTAGTTAAATGCGATTAGCCGCAAGTTTTTTAATGTAATTTCATTATAAAACAATCCAAGGAAATAATCATCATGGTCGCGCAATATTAGCCCCCAAATTGCGTTTTAAAATTTCAGATGAGTTTGATTAAAATTCACTAATATCCAGGGAAAACTCACGGAGTTTTCAGGTTTACATATCACACATTGCTGTGATAATTTACAATCACAACTTTTGATGATGAATATTACGTTCCTAATGACGGTCTCAAATTTAAATAGGTTGACAAGTTGGGCAAAGAATCTCGATCATTCCTCAATAATTCGAGCACTAGCCGAGCCTTATGCTAAAATAACGTCAGAAGTGGCCAAAGGTCAACGTGTAACGTTAATAATATCACAAAACTCACTAATATAGCAAACTTCAGTGCCGAAAAGGGAGTTTCCGTTGCAAGAGACTTTAATCTGAGGATCACTCACTCAAGTAATGACCGCCAAAGGCAGTCGAGCCAAATTTTGACTCATTCATACGGAAAATTTTCTCTGTCATGGGGAAATTATGGTTGAGTTAAAGTGAAAGAACCGATAAATAATTATTAACCTCATCAAATTTGAGAAATCCATTGGGAACAATAATATTTATCTTCAAAATTGTTTTTTTTTAACTGATAGCCGCATTATCTTCCGTAGAAACCCCTAATAACTTCGGCTGTGATCAAGAAGAAATAAAATTCACTAATTTATTTCTCTCGGGGCACTATATAAAAGATATGTCCCTAATAAGAAAGATAACATTTGTGCTTTACCGTACCATTCATTCAGCGTCCTCGAAGCTTTATACCACGTCAATCCTTACAACTACCTACGACCGACTACAAGGCAAGAGAAGGAGGGATGGGCCTTACTTCTGGTAGACATCCTACAGATCTTGGGCCGTACTTCGCATGTTAACCACGGTGGCAAGTGTTTGTTTACGTGATTTGTATTCCTTGGGTAGTCGGCGCCGTGATCGCTAAAGGTTCGACCAAGCAGGCGGAAACTTCTAAACGGTGGCTCCTCAGGCCGGTAGGGTCCAGGGACAAATTGAACCGAGGTCGGAAGTTGGTAAAACTTATGTAAGATAATTAAGGTAAAAAAGTACGTTTGGAATTGATTCTTTTCGCGCGCTACGAAACGGTTGAGTCTCACAATTGAGTTGTCAGTGATTGCTAGGATCAATTTTGATGTCAATGAACTTGATAATCGGTAGTTAGTGCGCCAGCAAGAGGGGAAAAGCAGTTATACTAATCAGGTAATGGAAAAACTATGAGAGCACACAATTAAGACTCTGCAAACTTCTCCCAACAGTACTTTAAGGGTAAGGAAATGGCTTAAGCTACTAAACAGACTTCTAATAAAAGTGGTTTTGCCATATAAGATTCCCATTTGGTTATTACACAACGTGTAATATTTCTGCTCTCTCTATCTATTAAAACATTATTTATCGTGTAAATATTTACTGTTATAGTATAAATTTTATGTAGACACCGATGCCACATGTATATATAAGATACCAGTGTCCCTTGAAATAACTAAATTACATTGTGATCGAGAGAAAATGGTCATAATAATTTAAAATTACAATGAATACCTAGGAAGTGAAACCTTTAAAAAATTAAACAAGATAGATACAAATTTTACTAACCCGAAAAAATGTTATTTTAATTCTAAATGTATCTTTCGCCGTATACATCACAAAGGAGATGAATACAGCGATTTAAATGCTTGCCAACGCTGCCAAGAGGTGCACGTGTGCCACATTCCAGATCAAATATTCTCCAAACGGAACACATACATTGGCTCTCCGCGAATCGGACTTGGCTTGTACCCCATAGAAATTAGCTAAGTGAAAACTGGCGATGGAATCTATAGTGCCGTCTCCGTAAGGATGTGAGCTAGTTTGAGTAGTGGTTTAGCATATGTTTACTACGTAGGCAGTAGATTTTGGATACCGTCCATGATAAATTTTACGCTAGAGTAAAATGAGTTTAAGACGATAGCAAGTGATACATCTAGATAGAAGAAGGATTGAAGACCTAAGTTACATTTATGCTCTGTTGCATTGAAAGCATTAGCAGAATTTATACGCAATGTAAACGCATAAAATGCAGATTGACTAAATCGGAGAAACTCCACAACAAATGCAGTGTTTCTACGAAACGCAGAATAATTTTTTTTTCTATTTTATAGCATACTTCGCACTACACACGGCTGTAGAAATAATTTCTCTAACGCTTCATGATTAAACTAATGAGACAAATAACTTTTAACGGTTTCGTAAGTTAGCTTTAATATGCTATTTATGGCCATATGCCAATATTTCTGTCGACCCCATAAAGTTTAGAAAGGCTAATGATATCTTTTAGGAATGCAAAGAAACTGTTTTCATTGCATGCTCTTCTGTGTGAATCGTGCTGTCGTATCACAATCTTAATCATAATCACTTAATTTACATATATTTTACCGAATTTAGTTTACATATTGGATTTTCGATGGAAGAGCAGAGAGCTTAGTGAGAGATAAGAAGGACTTTAAGTTCAGGGAGGATAGCATTTGAGTTGAATGCATTGACTTTCAAAATTCTCTATTAATTTCATTGCGAGGGTGATGATGTCACCACCCTAATCGTTACGCTCTCGGTTCAGTGATGACCTTGTTCACCAGCCGGTTTCTTTGGCAACTACTAGTACATATTTCCACGAAAAAATCATATTCATTCAAATTTTAATATTCTATTTTCTTCTCATATCACTCTTGTGTGGCTAATTTTTTACTAAAACAATCAGGGGCCGCGGGTTATAGACTCGTACGTTGTGTTGGCGGCACCCAGGAATGGGACATGCTGGCAAGGGCATCTCGGCGCGGGCCACCTTGGCACACTTGCCCGCACTGTAAATATAACATGGCCACACACAATAATGATAACAACAGCACAATTAATACCCGTAATCTTACATTATTTGTCTTTAGCTCACTGAGTAAATGTTATAAATGCTTTCTTTAAATGCTTATAGAAGAAATATTTATGTTTTAATATATCTATGTCGTTCTTAGTCATTCTTTAAATGCATCAAAATATCCTAGGGAAAAATTATCAATAGTTTCTTATAGCAACACAAATCATATTTTTGAACATCATTCTCTTAGTTCCAACATGGTGGGTGATGGTTTAATGTTGAGTACTTAGTAAAATCTGTTTACTGGGAAAGTTCAATAAAATAAAATTTCAATTATATGGTACAACAATAGCAAATCTGATGGCTGTTTTAGGCTGACAAAATACAGGCGGCACCCACCTCAAGTCATTTTCGCTCAATATATTTAATCGTGAATTATTAAAAAAGTTTTGGTTAGGCACGACTCAAAAGCTTCCGTATCACGTTCGGTAGGTGAGTTTACTCACTGTACCCCCATTATGTTGCAAATCTTGCATCCGAAATGTTTCTCTTATAAGATAAAAAAAGCACGGAAATGGCCGCGAAGTAGCTCTGATTCCGAAACTCTTCAGCGTTTCTGTAGAGTTTTAAATTTACTCGGTTTTTAGATTGAAAATCTTGGAAATGTTTGTTCTTGATCATATAAATAGAAAATAATCGTACCCCTTCAATTTCAAAACTTAGACATAGTGATTTGTGCCAAATGCCGGCTGCCAACTGAACAGTGAACTGCATGTCATTTTTCATTTTAAAATAATTTAGAAATGTGTAAAGCGGTAGATATTTTGGCATATATTGGCATTGTGCATGTCAAAAATGCTCTCGTTTTCAGTAAAAACTAAGAGTGCAAATTTCAGTTGCAAAATATTTTTTCCTTGTTGCTTTGAGTGCTAAATCAAGCATTGGTGAATTTCCAGTGTTGTTAATCAAATAGTGCTTTGCCTGGTTATATGAGGGGCATATGCATATTATGTGTATGATATAATAATGGATAATTACACGCAAAAATTGATTTATAATGTCCTTATCTTTCACAGGTGTCCAACATGTTCATATTGAGTCTTGCAGCTGCAGACCTAACAGTTGGAGGAATCGTTATGCCCATTAGTTCTGTATACGCCATAACAGGTGAGCCATAATTTATATTAAATATTACTTTTTGGGATATAGATCTAGCATGATTATATGAGTACTATGTCGCATGGAACATGTCCCTTCCCTCTGAGTGTCCGATAAGGTGTCAAATTTCAAACACGCGAGCAGTATATAATGCATTTACCCTCAATTTGAATTTTTTACTTACTTATTATTTTATTTTTCATTTTAAGTATTTAGCATTGGAGCTTCAACAGCTACTTGCAGTTTTTGTAATTGGTTTGAAAATTTTTACCGGCCTCGTTGGCGGCGGGGTAAAGCCTGCCAATCAGGTCGCGGGTTCAAGTCCCGCCTGGGTAAGTTACCCCGATCCAAGGCATGGCTGTTTGTGTACGTTAAATTGTTGCATGTTAATAACCCCGATGTAAAAGGCCATATAGAGCTCTTTTCAGTGGTATGGAAATAAATGCATTTATTATTGTAACTAAAAACTAAAATGTGGAGGTCATAAACCCGAATTCCAGGGCGGCATGGCACGGTCCTTGCTCCACATAAATATCAAAATAATACACTTGTTACCTGCGGAGGTCTTTAATGAACGTTATTTCTGTAATGAATAATGTGTACAGCGTTCATGTATAAATTAATCTCGTTATTATTCTGACGTCCCTGTGTCATGTAACGATTTCTTCTTGAGAAAGTGGCTTGAAAATTCGATTAAATTGCGGAACGTTTATGCTAACCTGTACAATTACTCGATGTTTCAACTAAAAGATTTATATCATGTATATTTTTGCCTCGTAAACATTTATCATTCCATTCATTATAAAACGCTACCTTGTGCTGGACCAAAAATATTTTATCCTTATAATAGCGGAATTAATCGTTTGTCTATACATTCTAATTATTTGTTTGCATAAAAATTTTCTCTTATCACAAGGCTCTCGTGTCTACAAGAGGTGTAAAAGAGAGTTTATGAATTATTTTCCTCATTAGGAGATTTTTGGCGATGACGATCTCTTCTTTCAATATACATGTCAATCGTTTATTTAAAAGTACTTTGAGCCCATGTATACCTCGTTGAAAACACGGCGCATTAATATAATAGCGCGATATTAGGACTACACTTAGGTAACGTCAATTAATTGTTATAATCCAGCAGTTATTGTTCTCCTTTACCGTGAGCCGTGATATATTTCTGAAGCTTTGCCTTTCACTCGAAGCCGAAACCTTCTCGGATCAACTGACTCCTCCACTACGCATGCTTGATGACTAATGCGAACATCTTGGCATGAGACAAATCGTCTTCACCATTTCAACATCTGTTCCCTGTTGAGGCATTGCATCGCACCAGCTCGAGCTGATTGAATGATTTTGACGGAGAGGTAGTAACAGTGTCTTCCAAACGTTAGAACGCAATTTTTCATTGAATAAATTATACTAATGTGGTAAGGAACGGAATTGCGTTTGAAATGGCCTTAAGCTCTGATAATTGAAATAGGGATTTTGATTTTGGAAGTCAGCACTGCAAACATGCATATTCGATATTTTTTACAAAAAATTAGGCTTTCCACATGGCATGGAGGAACCAATATACATAAAATATTATGTCTTAACTACAAAACGTTTTTTGGAGACTGATTTGCTTGTCGTATTATGGTAGTGCACCGTAATGTTATCCAAGATACAAATAGCACATGATCTATCAAAATCATAAATCAGACATCCCATAGGAAGTCCACTCATTCTTGTGCTCATGGCTCTTGGTCCAACTACTTGCGTAACGAAATGAACGTTGCATGGTACGTTGCACATATGAATGTACTAGTGGCATTGAGATAGCACCTCAAACTGTATAGATCGGTAAACATGAACGGTAGAAATATTTACCCGAATTGTATCTTGCATGGTCTCATGTAGATGCAAATCTAGATTATTTAATTCATTCGCCTCTTTCAATACCTTTTTCCGTCACCTAAAAATATCTTTACCTATGCGTCGTTTTTGTCGTAAATACTCGTGCTGCTTTTCAAATTCACTCGTTCTTCAAGTTCTTCGACCGATAGACTGATTTTATCGGTGAAGCTAAAGCTTGTTGCAGACTAGCCCATGAGGGAGATATTATCAAATACTCAAGTAAAATTAATTTCCCTGAGCCAGAACTTTTGTCTTTAAATGGAATAGTCATATTTTTTTAATTTAACACACCTTTCAGCTTATTATGGTCAATTATTAAACGCTCCTATTCGAAAAACAGGTAAATTCTATTGATAGAGGTAGGGACATTATTGATTGATGTTTACTACCAGGAAGTCTTCCGTGAATACTTTTACCAATGGAGGCGGGAAGTATTGGGTGGAAAGACACAACGAGAGACGAAACACCTGAGTGTTTAAATATATTGGTAAAATATTGAAGCCTATTCACGTCCCCTACAGTGTTGATTCTTGGAGATTTCCTTATTCGATATGATTTCCATTCTCAAGGCTAATAAAGATAAGACCCACACTCAAGTTCCGATTCAATTTTCTCCATAGCCTAAGAATTTACCTCAGTGAGATTTTAAAATAACCGTTTTCCTCATTAATCCTAGATTTAAATAATAATTGCATCGAGGGTGGTATAAATTACTCCACCAGCAAATATGTATTCGTTGCTATTTCTCCCATTTTTCCGAATTCTTTCCTGTTCAAACAGTGAAAATATAAAGGCCATTATTTGAGATTTGTACTTCGTTTGATTGACATAGTTACATGAGCGTCCTTGCTTATTAAAATTAATGCGGTTAAAGCTTCTCAATGATCGCCAAAGGCTCATTACATCCTTGGATGATCCTCTCAATCTCTGTCATGACGATTGGACGCGGATAATCATTGATATAAAAATTAAATGCATCAAGTGTTGCATAAAATACCCCTAGCACATACGCCTGGAGTAGGTGAATTATTCACTACTTTCTCTAACGTATCCGATGTAGATAAGGACCTTTTTTATATTTCTCTAAGCTATGTTTACCCTCCACCATTCGACGCTTCATCAAAACGTACGATGTCATCAATAGCATAAATTACATAAATTGCAAAGCACGACGTTAAATGCGAGTTAAAGAAATGAAAACTGTAAAGTGAATGGAATATACCCCGAGCAATAAAGTTTATCAGGGATAATGAGGAATGAAGACATTGAAAGGAAATAATTACGGAGGTAGTCGAGTGAATTTAGTGGGAAATAATTAAAGGGAGATAGGAATTCCAGTGGAATAGGTAAAACTTGGTAGATGAGGAAGTCTGATGAAATCGAAGGTCTAGAGAAAGACGTGAGTAGGTTGCACGTCGATATGAAAAAGTTTTTAAGAGATTGAAGAGGATATTTGATTTAAAAATTCAAAGTGAGGCCAACAAGACATTAAAAAAACGGTAACAGATTCAACACGATAATTGTTAGGTTGAATATGAGATATTACCGTCTGTATGACTTTGCGCCGTCTCCTATCAGCTATATTTTTCTCCTATCAGCAAATAATTAATGGGAGGTCTGTATGATTTTGCACCGTATTGAAGATTTACATCATGATCGATCGATCTCTGCAGCGGGAGCAAGTCAAACAATTTTACGAAGAGGAAGAAAATTTGACACATGAAGATATCGGACCTGGAATTCTTGAAACTGAGCTAAAGAGAGCTCTTCTGGAGGCGAAGCTAAGAATGACAATAGTATTGGACAGCAAATCCTGTGAACTTCATAAGTACTTGGGAAAGCATGACAGGAAAAGGCAGCACGAACTCGTCCGTTGGATATATGATGAAGTAGCTTTACTCGCGGCTGATCTTAAAGCCACCGAGTGCGTCCACCGGGTTGCGGATGGTAGGTCGACTTCTTGAAATAGAGGTTAGCTGCAAGATAAGCCAGTTCTTAAATAAGCAGTCGTGGGAAAAAAGAGACGGTGTTCTGACAGGATATTGGTCTATCCTTGGCTATTGATTGGCCATTAATTCGTGTTAATTAATGCACTTACACATAGCCGATTATCATGAAACTTCCAACAAAACAAAGATATAATTACAGCGAGAAATTTAAACATGCAAGTGTGAAAAGAGCTTATCAGAATTTTAAGTATGCTTTTCTGCGGAAGTGAGCCATAGGCAATGAAAGCCGCGTAGAAATCTAGGGTGGAGGCCTTCGAAATAGGATGCCACAGAAGTATGAAGATGATCAAATGGATCGACCGAGTAAGCTATAGGAATTCCTAAGAGGAGTAGGAGAGAAGAAAAGCCATATGAAACCCTTAATAAGAAGACGGAACAACCTTCTAGGTGACATCTTGAGACATGAAGGCCTGATGAAGACAATCGTCGAGGGACAAGTGGATTGCGAGAATGGAAAAAGAAGACCACGAACAGAATATGTGGAACAGGTAAAGAAAGATGTGAAAGAAAATAAATACGTAGGAGTGGAAAAACTAGCTGATAATAGAATTAAACCGTCAAACCAATCTTAGGATTATTGACCAATGATGATGATGAACTTGACTGATGGACATGTAGATTTAATTCATCCTAATGTCAAATCACCTGAGAAATTCGGAGGATGTTGAAACATTATCATGTCATATCACGCTTTTAAGTTAGCTCCGGGGATAAAAATACCCAAAACTAGGCCTAACTCTTCACAACAGCTCACGGCATTGTCCAGGTGACCATTTATGGCTGAGAGAAAGTAATTCCCTTAAGATAAAACTGATAACTTCAGGCTTTACTTTGTGAAACCTCTCCATATTGGAAATAAAGAAATGAAACTTTGTAAGGTTCACTATTTTTTAATTATGGGCCCGACCCGGGTTTCGTAACTTGGCTACCTTCCGATCTAAGCAAGTTACGAAACCCGGGTCGAGCCAATAATTAAATAATAGTGAACCTTACAAAGTTTTACTTCTTTATTTCCTTTAAGATAAGGCTACTACGAGTAGTAGGTTACCACCATCTGGCTTTCAAGTACCGATTTAGTTGGCATCATCCCAAACTTGAATATCTTCTCATTAGATTTACGTGTTCTCAGCACTTCTTCGCAGTGGTTATGGGTGGGTCGTTCGTTTTTCCTGAACAGTGCAGGTAAAGGAACGGAAGGGTATGACGGACTACGTGCTCTCGCAGTGTAGGAAGATGTGTGTATTTCGACGAGAAATAAATTTAACCCGTATCTCTTATACTAAAATTATGCCTCGCATTGCACGGATGGCAATAAACTGCAGCTTCTACCTAGCATACACACCCTGTCTATGATAACTGAATATTCGTGGAGCACGCTAAAAACATAGATTCAGAAGGGATCAAATTAGTAAACGAAGGAAATCTATATTTTTATAGGCACATCAGGACGGCAAGAATAGTATATGAGACCGATTATTTCAAAAGAGAGGAACGACAGTTATGCGCTCTCGAGCGTAAAATAGGTCGACATCCCAATACATTTGTCTTTTAAATTTTTAGGAAGGTGCTGTGTTTCGCAGCCCTTGCACAATTATGGTCTGATCGCGCCAATAATTGGAAGATTATGTTAGTTTCTGGAATACAGTTTACTCTTTCGCAACTTATGGAAAAATAAATATTTTTATACCAGTGCTGTGATTATCTTGGGTGACTTTTTCCATTTGTGTGTGGATTAACTTAAATAAAGTCGTAACTAGTGAATATGATGTAATAGTTGAAAGACACTAATTTACTTTTTAACGACTGACTACATAGCACGCATGACTACATAGCGTAGCCATGCGTGATTTAAATTGTTATGATTACTGCGAGATTACTTCGTCACCTTTCACTATTGGAAATGCAATCAAAATTCTTGAATATATCACATTGACTCATGTTTTTAAGCTTAAACTTTTCATTTATGTAGTTTTATCACCTGAGTTGACATCAAAGCATATTCATATTACTCAAGCGCACATTATTTCTATACTCCATGACAGTTTCCTTTTTTCGATTCACCAATGCTTCACTGATTCACCTTCCCTGCGTTACATGCACAAACCGTCTGATTCCCTCGCGTCTGTTATATTCTCAACGCTTTCAAAAAATTTAGCTCATCTGAACCCTTCCGCATCCGTTTCAAATTTACTCTCCCACATTCCCGTCCTTATTATTATTGTGGGTCGCCTATGTGTACGTGTGTATATATCCTTCCCGTTAAGTGCTCATGCTAAAGCAGCGGCGATGTAAACTAGGCTTTAATATCCTATCGCGGAGGCCTTTTACTTCCTTCGTGCCATCATTGCAACCAAACTTTCAACCGTACCTTCAACCTGCCCTCATTACCTCCCCTACTTCTTTCCCCTTACGTACCTAATTACCCCACCCACGCGTTTTCCCCCTCCCCTCTCTCCCCTCCTCCTTCCCCAGGTTCGCAATTTCCTGATTAATTATGCTCTTTTAAGCTGCGGTCCTTCGCCCCCAGGGATGAATGACGGAAAATGGCAAGGGATACCATTAATTCCTCCTCAGAGACGCTTATGCCGGTGTAAATCCATCTTCCCTTCATTTCCTTCGGAATGAAAACTGTTTAATTTTAATTGCCAGCTTATGCCTCGCCAGAGAGTCCAAATCACTTTACCGTTGAGATTTTGTAGAGTTAGATACTTTAGAGTTGAGGTTACTGTCTTACATGGGGGAGAAAAAAGGGAAACCATGTTTCAAGGCACTGAACAATTGATCTACTTATGAACACCTTTTTCTGTTTTTGTAACTTTCTGTACTATGCTCCACCATAGAGTCCTAATCCCTTAGGCGTTCAGATTTGCCGAAGCGGTTACCGTCTAACATGGAGGAGAAAAAATGGTAACTATATTTCAAGTCATTAAACAATTGATCAATATATAAGCAATCTTTTTCTGTTTTTGCAACTTTCCGTACGTAACATGTTTCATTTTAACCGCCAGGTTATACTTAGCCAGAGAGTCCATATCACTTAAACGTTAAGATTTTTTGCATCGGTTGCCGTCTGACATGGAGGAGAAAAAAATCAAGCACTAGACAAGGTATTGATGGAGGGGGAGGTTAATGCTGAGGAGGGGAGAGAATTGGGAAGGTAATGTGTCGATGAGCAATTTTTTACCACATGCTTTTGAGTATGATATAATATCAAAATATTTAAGTAAGCCAAGTTATTTCTCCTGGTCAAAGTGCAAGAAATACATTGTTCAAAATATGCCGCGTATAATATGTAACATAAATTTTTAGCAAAAACATAATTATTGTCATATTTAAAATAGGATCAAAGCTGGTTTTATCGCTCGGCAATCGGTTTCGACGCATTCTAGGTCATTGTGGATAGATCAAACGCTACTATGTGTTTCTTCCACAAAGTTAATCAACTTACGATTAACATCAATAAAATAGATGATATTGGAAGCCACGGGGCTAAATATCGCTGAGAGGGGCTCAAAATTTCGAAGCCTGGAAGGAAAAAAATCATTTAAAGCATGATATAATATCAAAACCAGGAAATCCAGTTTTTACCCTTGTCACAAGTATTTCAAAAATCGTTAAAAATTTCACTCTTGTAACATGTAACATGAATAAAAAGCAAACACTGATTAACTTTTACAGTTAAAAAGCGATTTACAATAATTGCTTGGACCCCGGTTTCCACCTGTCTGCCTCATTGATGGAAACTAATTCCTTTTATTATTTCCATGCATAACTTCCACTTCACCCTCTGTAAACCTAATTAAAACAAGTGTAATTGGAACCTATGAGTATTGATAGTTGCCGCAGATGGGGATGTTTGAATTTTCACTAACCATCGTTTTCCCATTATTTTCAAGGCACGCCCAGAACACTTTAGTTCGACGATGTTTTTGCTACTCACGCGGCATGGATGCATGCCATTTCGGCTCACGTTGCGGCCATCATCCATAAGGATACTAGATCGATCACTAGAAAGATCAGCAGTTCTCTTGTTTTCAATGGCTGAACTGCGCTCAAAACGTCGAAGATGGGAAGGAAACCACTTCCGATTATGACTGATGAGGAGAATAGGCAGAAAAGTTGTTTTATTAGTCACAGAAGAGCTGCATATACCTTCCCATGCGATCAGTGAATTCCTCAGTGAAAAACTCATGTAACCTCCTCAAAAACTCGTTCTCTGCGAGGGTGTGTCTGTCTTATAGATGACCTGCAGGGAGAGAGTGGCATGGTTGAACGTTACTCTTCTCTTTCGGGCAGGGGGACTGCAGGCTGGAGGCCTAATTCCATCCCAAAGGTTGAATGTTCCTTTTTTTTCTATTAATGGTTAATTTTTGTTGCCCCTCAAGACAACGTTGCCCCTTTTATATATTTTCGAAAATGTACCCGGCGCGATCCACATTTTTTCCAATATTTTGCATTATAGTGCTTGCAAATGCGAGGAATAGCGCAAAAAGCTACAAATTTGATGGATCACATCATCATTTGTATAAATTTCGGTTAACACCCATAACTATACCTTATTTCCCCAAGAAACTTGGATTACTTTGTCCTTCAGCAATGTGAGTGGCGACATGTGTGAAACCATTGAAATGCATGGTGGGTGAAAACACATTTAGAGGCCAACTTGAAGATCATCTTTTGTAATATTCCTGCTTACGGGACTCCATTCATTACAGTTACACTCGCTGCCTACCACCAGACCTTTGATTCCACGTGAAAGCACAGTAGAACCTCGCTTACACGACAGTATTACGGAAACGTCAATTACAACAGCAATATTTAAATCCCCTTATGGTTATCATAGCATATAATGCTAAACTTACCTCTTCAGTGCGTCAATTATTATCCACACAATCTCATTAACACGGATTTTTTCCAATTCATAACGTGATCCAGAACCTGTAGAACAAGTGTTTTTGCGAAGTCAACCTCAATAATCTAATTCTATAAAATACAGAATGTTATAAATTATTTAGTGATTCCATTAATCTTGATAGCACAACTGATATCCTAAATACCCTTGGTAACACGACCCTCAGTAAAACGAGTATCTCGGTCGCAAGGCTGTCACCCTAATCCCCTTGAGACTCTTTTTACTCAGCTTCTGCTGAATGAAGCTTTAATTTATGAACTTTTTTTATTTTGGTTTGGTCAACCAAACAATCTTGCACTTCAGGCCTTCCCACCCTTCAGTAATACAATGGAGAACACGGTCGCCTCTGAAAGGGAAAACAGATGATGGTATAACAATTATAAAAAGCACATTGTACTTTCCCACTAGTTTAGTTGTTCAGACCGGATTTCGACGTATTCTACGTCATCATGAAGCACAACTGCATCTCTGGACAATCCAGTGCACTTATTTTGATGAAGGGAG
Organism: Ischnura elegans; assembly: GCF_921293095.1. Taxonomy (NCBI): domain Eukaryota; kingdom Metazoa; phylum Arthropoda; class Insecta; order Odonata; family Coenagrionidae; genus Ischnura; species Ischnura elegans. The sequence continues at coordinate 46,887,190 of NC_060259.1, forward strand.
GATGGTTAGTATGTAATTTGGGTAATTAGGGAGTTGGGAGGGTGGTTTAAGTGGTGAAGGACAAGTGCTTATTGGGATCCGGGTGTGGAAAAGCAGTATTGATGGAGGGGGATGTTGATGCAGATTATGGGGTGACAAGTGGGAAAGTACAATGTCATTTAGCAATTTTTTACGACATGATTTTGAGTATGATGTAATATCAACATATCCAGGAAGCCCAGTTATTTAACTCTGTCACATATCTAATTTTTTAATCGCTTAAAATTTCCCTCGTAAAATATGTAACACAAATGTGTATTAAAAACATAAAATTGTAACACTTTTAAATCGATCCAACTGCATCACTATGTAAGCCAGAGCTCTTTTTGCCATAAAGAGAAGAGGGAAAGTATATAATGTAAGTAGGGAGGGAGAAGGTGTGTGGTTTGAGTGGTGAAGGTCGAGTTCTTATCGGGTTCCGGGTGTGAAATCGGTAGTTATTGATGGAGGGGAAGGTTCATGATGAGGAGGGATGACAAGTGGGAAGGTACAATGCCGTTGAGGAATTTTTTCACACGTGATTTTGAGCATGATGCGATATCAAAATTTTCCAGGAAGTCAAGTTATTTGCCCTCATTGCGTATTTTCAAAAAATCGTTTATAATTTCCCTCGTATAACATGTAATAAAAATTTGTAGCAAAAACAAATTAACTGTTACAGTTTAAAAACGATCCACACTGGTATCTACATCTATATCTACAAAGGAACCCGCGAGCCACCTCTAGGGTGTTTGGCAGGGGGTGATCAATTACAAACATGCAGCATGCAAGATGACCGCCACATTGACACTGCACGGTCATAGAAATGTTACGAATAAGAGCAAAATATACATGCATATTCATGCAAAGACCAAAAGTGCGAATGGTTAGTAATTCCTATAACAAATACATGCAAGGTTAGAGCTATGGAAAAATAAATGCATGCCATGAGTCGCCCTGGCGAGTGACGCTATCAATTATATTAATTTAGGTACCGTTGCTATCCTTAATAGTACGAGGGAAGAATGATATTTTAAATCTCTCTCTCTCTTTTGCAGTCTATTTCTTTTATTTTATTTCCATGATCACGTCTACCACAGTACGACGGTGCACGATATGTTTCACGTCGTTTGGGAAAATATCTTCCTGGAATCGACAACGTAAATTTAGCCTATACGCTCCTGTAAGAATGTCATCCTTCCCATAGTGTCATTAATATAAAGAAGGTTCAAAATAGGACCTATAACACTTCCTTGGGGTACACCTTAGGTAACTTAATTGTATCCGAGCTAACTCCATTAAAACAACCCTCTGTTCGCGATCATTTAGGAAATCTTTGATCTAACCTTTTACGTGCGTATTTGTACCGTATTTTTTCAACTTTTGAATCAGCTTTAAATGCGGAACCTTATCGATTTCCTTTCTGAAGTATAAACATATGGCATCAACTTAAACATGTCTGTCACCCGCGGCTAAGATATCGTGAACTAAGAAAGTGAGTTGAGTTTTTCAAGACTTCCGTTTTCTAAATCTGTGCGTTCTTTTTCTAACAGATTTTGGCTACCTAGTTGTCCCATTATCGATCTGGGAATAACATGTTCCAATATTTTGCAAGAAATGGAAGTGAGTGAAATTGGACGGTAATTACAATGCTTTTCCCTATCCTCACCTTTTAATATAGGTGTCACGTTCCTGGTTTCCAATCTTTAGGTAATGTGGGTTCTGCAGGGATTTTTCGAACAATACCGTCAAGTAAGGCGTTATCTCTGATTCTGATACCTTATATACTCGATCTAGAATGAGATCAGTGTCTGGCGATTTCTTTGGATTAATAGAGCTGAGTCGTTTTTTCTAAACCACTGCTTGAAATACAAATAGACGGCTTTTGTTCTTGGTAGACTTGAGGTAAAGGTGTATATATATTTGTCGTGAAATTAGTGAAGACACCGTGAAAAAAGCTATTTAAGAGATCAGCTTTATCTCGATTGTTCGTCACTCTATCGTCTCGCTCATTTATAAGTGAAGAGACTGTGGCGCTATTTCCCTGTACCTCCCTTGTGTATGACCAGAAAGTCTAATAGTTGTCGTCTAAATATTCGCCCAATATTTTTGTTTTGAATTCACTCAACGCCTACTTAAGGGTTTTCTTTGTCTCTTTTATCGATTTTATAATGTTCCCGCATTTTTAATATTTCCTCGAAAGTAAGACCCGCATGCGCCTTTTTCATTTTGGCGTGAATTGCTCTTGGTCGATTTAGAGCCTTACAGACTTTCGCATTTTACCATCTCGGTTCAGCATTCAAACATTGTAACTCACTCGGTACCGTAATATTCATGACCTCTTGCATAATGCTAGTAAACTTATTCCATGCGTCGTTTGCCCCAAGGTTGAAAGGTGACATCTTTGAAATCAGTGAATGAGTCCGACAAGTACTCCTTTAACCCTTCAAAATTCGCCTTATGGAATAAATAGACCCTTCTTCTCGACACAGGTTTTCTGTCGAAGACGATATGAAACTTTCCATGCACTGTCTTGTGGTCACTTACACCAGCCACAGCCTCAGTTCTGATTACGAACTCTGGAATATTCGATGCTAAGAGGTCTAGTATGTTGTTACCCCTGGTGGTTATATCTACTAGCTGAGTTAAGGAATTGGAATAGAAAGAGTAAAGCAAAGTTTCGCACAGGTCCTTGTCTTTCCCTCCATTTTTAAAACAATATTTTTCCCAATCGAGCGATGGAACATTGAAATCGCCGCCAATCATGACACTATTACGATTTTTCTGAGAAATAAAACGCCTTATCTGATTATTTAACTCTAAAATTGAATTAAATGGTGAATCTGGTGAAATATAATATGCGAATATAAAGTATCTCTTAGCTGTGCACTCAATTGAGCACAAAACACTTTCCAATTCACTATCTCCTAAGTTCTTGGCTCTGCTTGTGATATCCTTCACTGCAATGAATGCTCCTTCTGTTCTCGTTTTACGGTCCTTTCTGTGTATTGAATATGATTTCAGGAAGATCTGTGTTATGTATTTCATCCGATAACCAACTTTCAGTTCCTATGATTACGTAAATTTGCTTCTGTTTCTAAAGTTAGATGGTGGAAATCAGCAACTTCGTTCTTAAAACTACGGCATTTAACAACTATGATCGATAAAGCTTCTTTTCTACGCGGTTTTGTGAACTTTTTTGATAATTTGAGTTTCTAAGTGCATACTATATCTGAATTTTCTGATCAACTATCATTAATTTCACAAGAGCTATTTTAGCGCTTTAAACACGTCATTGCTTTTTGAAGGAAACCTGTGACCCCATGAGTTATTATCCCCATATTATCCCTACACTCTGCCCTGCTCTTTAACCTAAAAAATGCCTACAATGTTCGAAGGTTTCACTCGCTACACACCTAGCTGACTCCGTCGTGTAATGGAGTCCCGAACGATCCAGAGTGTTCGGACATGATCGGATTGCCGGCCTCAGATCAACAAAGGAGGCTTCCATATCCTTGCAGAACTGACGTAGCCTCTTATTTATGCCTTCCACTCAGTTCCAAATCAGGGGTCCATGATCGCTCCTCGGGACAAGACTACAAATTGCCAGCGGCAAAATGACCCCAATGGTCCCAACCACCCGCTTCACTTCGGCATTCAGATTCAAAGGGAATCTACAATTTCCCCAGAGCCATGGAGGGTGGCATCATTGACGCCGATATGAGCCACAACTCGCAGTCTGGAGCTCTTCATGTCCACAACCGCCTTCGTCACCGGCGGAAGGCTGCCACCCGAAATGAACCAAGTCGACACGCGCTGGCTCACACCCTCGTCGCGTCCCCTTTCACGAAAAGGAGCCATCACACGGCGAATGTTGCTACCCCCTATCACTAAAATTCCCGTCCCTGCCCTCTGCAGTCTGTTCCTAGGTGCCGATCTCGGGGTAGGAGTAGGAACGTCAGATACCTCGGAGTAACCCTCCGACAGCTTCCCCCAAACGTCATCTTTGTGTGACTCCACCACCGTCCCTCCGAACCCGACACGACCCTTCAAACTTCAGAATTATGGGGTGGCGCGACCCCTTTATCTAGAGATGGACCACGAGGAAGGCCCTCGATCTGCCATTATTTGCAATCGCGCGAACCCATACAGCCCCTGAGGCACGGAAAGCTTTCCAAAAACTACCTGAAGAACACTTCTTTTCAGGAGTATAAGCCACCCTTTCAAACTGGGCCCGAAGTTCTCTTACCATCCTCTCCAACGCGGCAATGCGGGCCCCGAGAGCCTCACACTTACCGGAATTTTGACTCCGGCAACAGGTGACCTAGTCGAAGACATCCTATCGCTATCGCAACTAATGAATTCAAGAAGCCAACCTAAAGGCTTCGCTTTCGAGCTTCGTTTTACAGAGAGATGAATGGCCGTAAACAAAATCGAGAAACTACCTTTGCCACTTACCGAGCGTAAATAAGAACATATCAATAAGCTAAGAGATCGGCGAAGGTTATCAGCGTATATAAAACCAGATAACTAATAATTTCAAAGAAGACTAATTAACGAAATTGAGGTAGAACTAGACGCGGATCAATCCGAGTAATATAAACGATAATAATCAACAAGAGAGCGAAGAACAGGTTTGAAACACTCTAGACCAGCGTTTCCCAACCAGTGGGTCGCGGGCGGAATTTAAGTGGATCGCGGTGTGGCTCTTGAAAATGTACCAAATTTAACTGATTCGCCAGATACTTTTAATTTTATGTATGTGTCATTTTTATTATTTTTTAACATAAAAAATCTTGGTGCAATGCTTGCCTATTACATTGAAACGAAAACAATAGCGTAAGAGTGCTTGTGCACGATCTGACAACGCATACATACGTATTTGTATGTGTGTGTGTAATCATGGGTGGGGTAGGGGTGGGTCGCGAAAATGGAAAAAATTAAAAGGTGGGTCGCTAGACATAAAGGGTTGGGAACCACTGATCTTGACGATATAATCTAACAGCACACGCAAACTCTGCTGAAACACAAGAAAATACTAGTAACATATACAAGTGAACATTAAAAAGAAAACACTTATCCCAACACCAAGAAAAAGTCTATTGCACTAAGGTCTGACAAACAACAGCAAGTAGGTAGCCACACGCAGGTAGAAAAAGGTCCTGGGCGAGGGTCAAGCAGGTGCGCTCGGTCCGAGAGCAAGGAGAAGAATTATTATAGTATGACTGCTTGGAAACCGGTTTCAACGTATTCACCTCATTGTGGAAAGTACTAATTGCCTTTTATTATTACTATGTATTACTTTTATTTCACCATCTATCAATATTATTAAAATGGGTGTAATTGGAAGCTATGCGGAGATACAGGTGTCGCAGATGGAGATATTTGAGTGTTCAGTAACAATCGATTTCTAATGCATTTTCAATGCACTCCCAAAGATCTCCAGTACGACAAAGTTTCTGCTGACTACGCGGCATGGAAACATGTCAATCCGGCTCACGTTGCGGCCTTCATCCTCAAGGGAGCTAGATCGATTACTATAAATATCGCAAGCTCTCATATTGGTGTTGGCCGAACGGGGCTAGAAACGTCAAAGCTGGGAAGAAAACATCATCCAAGTCATGACTGAGGAAGAGGATATACAGAAAAGTTGTGGTATTAGACACAGAATAGCCGCATTCTTTCCTATATGATTAGTAACCCCCAGCTACAAGCTCATGCAACCAGCCGAAAAACTCGTTTCGGTCTAGTCAAGTATATATCATAGATGACCTAAAAGAAGACAATGGAATAGTTAAAATTGAATCTTCTCCTTATTAAATATAACATTCCATGATGCGAATAGCTAGATGCGCAGCGAGTGGAACATTTGAGCACTGTAGGTCTCTTTTAGAGTATAGAGTCGGGCAGAGTGTAGGTAGTGGGTTGATAAATAAAGGGGTAAATTCAAAACTAAACACTGGCAAAAATTCTTCCAGAAATGAGAAAATAGTAGAAAGAAAAGTCAGCGTTTCAGAATAAGCATTACCAATTTACAATAATAATGTCGTGACTTTAAGAAAGGGAAACTTCAGTTTAATCATAATTTCAAAGGCAGTCAAGGCTCGAGTCCTTTAAATGGTGAGCCAAAAAATCTGCATTTCCATTAAGTAGAGATATAGAGACAAAAAATAGCTAAATCGATAAGATTTAATCAGAAACAGTCCCAATTTGCAATAACACTTGTTCCGAAGAAATAATCATGGCATTCGCAATATTACAATGAATGATTCGTGAGGCATTATTGCCTTAGTTTAAGGAATAAAATTCACTAATTCCACAATTTAATTCATCTTGCGAACGTTTTTATAGGAACAGAAAGTTGGCTAACAGATAATGATTCAGACGGTGAAATCTTCCCAAAATCGTTCACCGTTTATAGGAAAGATGGGATTAATCGAGCAGGAGGCGTAGTATTTATAGCGGTAAAGAATTCAATCGTCAGCCAAGCGGATAGTGAAACTCAGACCAGCGCTAATCTGTGTGGTGTTCAATTAAATATCCGAAATCCAATACTTTATTAATATTCTCGTACTGCAGACCACCCAGCTCTGATATAACTTTAATGTTGTATTTTGAAACCCAAATAAACAGCATATTATCCAAGTATATTTAGATAAACTTGAATGTAGGTGGGGATTTGAACGTATCTTCTATAGATTTGGAGACCAATAGATTCATTCTTGGTGGGAGAGATAAACTGACTTTTGAGGAGTTACTGCACGCTTTTTCATCCAACGTGTTGCTTCAAATACCCTCCGTACCCAACAGAGGAGAAAGTATTCTTCATTTATGAGCGACAAATAATCCTCATTAAGTAATAAACGTTTATCACTGTCGAAGGAGTAAGTGACTAGAGGAAAGTAACTGCAAAGTTTTCTTTAAATACTGCTAAAAAATTTTAAAAAATGGAAAATTTTTATTTTTTTTAAGGAGCTGAAATTGATGGGTTTAAGAGTCATTTGAAGAATGTTTTCCCCGCGTTACGACGCTGTAGTTTACAGGGAAATCCGTTCCATTAAAGATAGGAATAAACTAACGAACGACCTTGCTGCTATCCAAGCGTGGTGCGATGCATGGCACTTGGAATTAAACTTGAAAAAATGTGTAGTAATGAATTTCAGGTAAAAAATAACCCCCCACACCATAGCTGTATCATTCGGGGTACCCAATTAGAGACTGTTGGATCCGTCAAATATTTCCGTGAAAAATCCGCGATTTAGACTCAGTAATGACCTATCGTGGAATAAACATATTCGGGAAATAACAGGTCAAACTAATCGTAATTTGGGTTTTGTTAAAAGAATATTAGGAAAGGGCGCCGACAAAAGGAGAGAAATTTGTTTCTTCTCCCTTGTTAGACCTCATGTATAATACGATGTTTGTGTTTGGAATCCTCATGAAATAGGCTTAAAAACAGAGTTAGAAGGCGTGAAAAGAAGAGCTGTAACTGTAGTATCGTAATGTAACTGAGCTCTTAGATAAACTGGGATGGAAATCTCTGTCAGCCCGTAGATTGAAAAATAGACTAAACCTATTAGATAAAATCAAGAGCAGTGTATTTTCTGACGAAGTTAGCCATATCTTACGAACGCTAACATACTACAGTAGATCAAATCATATAAATAAAATAAGATAGATGGACTGTAGTACAAACAGATTCAGAATGTATTTTTTCCGCGATCAACAAGAGACCATAACGTTCGACCATACTTGTAGCGTAGCGTACTAACTTGTGTAAACCTTAATGCTTTTTTTAAATTTTTCTTATTATTTCTAGCACAATTTTTGTGTATTCTAGCTCTATTGACAGACAAAGTTAATGAGTAGTTCGCAAGTTTTACGTTTGCATGAATGTGGTCATATAATATGTTAGCATGTGTGACGTTTTTGTACCATGTAGCGTGCATGCGGGAATCCTGTTTCATGCTGGTGATTTGATCACCCCTGCAAAACACCCTAGATTTGGTTCGCTGGGTATTAAGTAGATTTAGATGGTTAAATGACCCCATTAAACTCGATAGCACAACTGAGAGCAAAAGAACCTTGATAACACGACCCTCAGCAAAAAGAGCATCTCGGTAACAAGAATGTATCCCAGAATATCCCAAGAATGCATTCCATTGAGACAAATCTTATTCCGCTTCTACTGTACGGCTTTCATTTATCGTATTTGTCTTGGTCATCCAAACAACCTTGCCCCTCAGGACTTCCCCCTTCTAAGGCCAATAGTGCAGAACACGGTCGCACTTGCAGACGGGGTTATTGGCTCCCCTAGGAAATAACAGGTCAAACTAATCGTAATTTGGTTTTGTTAAAAGAATATTTGGAAAGGGCGCCGACAAAAGGAGAGAAATATGCTACTTCTCCCGTGTTAGACCTCATTTATAATACGATGTTTGTGTTTGGAGTTCTCCTGAAATAGGCTTAAAACCAGAATTAGAACGCGTGCAAGGCACAGGTCAATGAATTCGGATGAGCATTTATGATTGAATTTCGATGGTTTTTGTGGACAACGTTAACTGGGTTTCTTTATTTAAAACTGTACCATTAGAGGTAATCGAAAAAGAAAGATTTTTAATTAGCGTGTCAGTATTTCTTCCCTGAATCACTATTTTTTAGAAACCAAAATGGAATATTCGCGTTGGCTATATTCCTTCCTGACTGAGTAGCGCATTTACTTCAACCCCATTTAAAAGACGTTTGCCTGTAACAGCGCCGGTATGAATGGAAAAACAACGAACCTAGTTCTGAGTCATGTTGAACCCCTCGGTAACGTCGAGAAACTGTCGGCAGTATTCTGCCTATGGGTCAACAAGATCGTATTAAAGGATATAACATTAATGATAAAGAGAAATTATATTTTAAAAAGTGAAGTAAATTCACCATTTTAATTATAAGTGATTTCAATTTTCAATCATACTAGGATCTGATTTCAATACCTATCAACCATTTGAATTTCTTGAATCGCATATCTTTGCGCGAATAGTATCGATCGAGTGACTGTTTCCTCAAGTTGTAGAAGGCTTCCCAAGGCTATGGAATCGCAAGTAATTCCTTTGCATTATAATATCGCTATAAAACATCGGAACCGTAATAACATCGGATGGTTAAAGAATAAAATTACCGTTTATTTTCTTTTACATGGCCATGTTTATTATGTTTTTATGCTACCGGCGGTCCGCATGCGGTGCATTCGCTTCAATTTTTATTTATTTATTTCTTTTCTTTTATGACTGTATCCATTCTGAAAAATTGATTAGTTTTGCATTTATATCCTCATGGGTCTGGTTTTCACGAGAAAAATGAAATTATAAAAATTATTATTATCTTTATTATTATTATAATTGTCGTCTTTTTCCTTAAATTTTCTTCAGTTTTTACTGAATTGTTTTAGTGTAAAGAGCGCCGATTCTCACCAAGGTAACTCTTTACTGTTCTATTGCGATAAGAAGTTTTTTCGTGACATGGCAGGTTGAAATTATCACAGCCTTTTGCAATTTGATGAATTTATTTGGATGGAGTGTGTGTATTTTGAAACTACTTTGTATATGTTTTGGGATGATACCGGTAGCAGAGATGACAATTGGAGCTATAAAAACCGGTTCCATATTCCATATTCCTATAATTTCCATTGGTGATTCGTGGTACTTATTTATTTTTCCGTTTATTGTCTTTTCGATGTTATGCAACAGTGGTACAGCTATATCAGCTTTGTAACAATTTCTATACTTCTTGTCAATCGACATTATATCTGGTCTATTAATGACTATATTTTTATGTTTGGATCGGCAAATCGTAGTAAAGGTTAAATGAACTTTTTTAAACACTGTTTCCGGGTGGTATGTATTCATATCATGAGGTCTTGGTATCTATTAACTTGTGTTGGTAGGCCAGTTTTTGGTGGATAATTTTTGCAACTTGATTATTTCTATTAAAAATTCTCTGTTGGCTAACAGCTTACAACCAAATATGATGCGTTGGACTGTTTCTGGCACTTGAAAACATCTTTGACATTTGTCATCTGTAATGCTTTTATCACCCAGGATGTACTTCTCATAATTTTTAGTGCGGACAACCTGGTCTTGTATTGCAATCATGAACCCTTCGGTTTATCCATAAAGTTCACCCAATGACAACCATTTTTTCTGACATTTTATCAACATATGGTTGATTGAGGTCAGTGATATGTCGTCCATGTAATTCCTTCTTGGCCTTTATTTCTACCTCTCTATTTAAAAGAACGGTTCTTGTGTAGGTTTTTCCATAGACCGTGCCATTATTTAAATTTAATGGTTTTAAGTTATTGTCGGCATACATTATTGTTTTATGCATTATCGAAATGTTTGATTTATTGAAAAGAAACCTTTTAGTCAATGAATTTCATTTTTGAGGAGCTACAATATATCAATTAGCCCCCTACCTCCCGTATATCGGTGTAGTGTTAGTCTCTCTACTGCTGCCCTTGGGTGATGTAAATTAAATTTTGTGAATGATGTACGCATTGATCTTTCTATTCCCGCTCTTTCGGTATTGGTCCAGTTAATAACTCCAAATGTATATGACAACACACGTACCGTAAAAGTGTTGATGGCTTTGATTGTATTTCGTCATTTAATTATGTTCTAAGGATGAATCTTAGTCTTTTATTGAATTCAGTCATTAATTCCTTCTTGATCTGTTTATGCTGTATTGATTTTGCATCGTCCGTAATTTTGAAATTTCCATGCTTGATTTTTCCTTTTTCTATATGAAGCAATCTGCAATTATCCATTCCGAATCACATGTTTCTACCAGTGGAGAACCTACTTGTGACAGCCGGAAGGTACTTGAGCTGTTTTTCATTTGAGGCCTGGATTTTAATATCGTCCATGTATAAAAAAAGAGACAAAGTAAAAGTGTTATGTGATCTATTTTTATTTTGTATCTATATTTAGTGCTATTGAAGGCATTTGATAATGGGTTTAATGCTAGGAAAAACCAGAGCGGACTCAATGAGTCTCCTTGGAATAGACCCCATTTTATGTCAACGGTTGGTATTGCAAAGTCTTTACCCTATATATTGGCCATTAGTACTGTTTTTCACTTTGCCATTGTTGCTTCTAAAAATTTAATAATAGTGCCATGGATTTTGCAAGAAGTCAGAACCTTTAACAACCAATTAGGTGTGACACTGCCAAACGCCTTACGGTAGACTATGTAAGCAACATTAAGGTATCTGTTATTTTATTACGTCATTGTTATAGTATTACAGAATCGATTGTCAATTGCTTGTTGCATCCCATATGAAACTTCCGGCATCCTTTTTGCTCTTCTGCAAGTATATTATGCCGGTCAATATGGTTATATATTTCATTTGTGGTACAAGACGTAAGTATTTTATATATAGCAGGTAGACATGATATTGGTCGATATTGTGTAGGATCTTCAATATCCATTGTTTTAGGTTTTATGTACGTCATCCCAGTGGTGAAAAATCCCGGGAGGTTTGTTGAATTATTAATAATATCAGTGAAACATTTGGCCATGGATCCATGTAGAGATGGAAACTGTTTATACAAGAAGTTTTGAATTCCGTCAGGTTCTGGTGATTTCCAATTATGTGCATTTCTTGTAACTACTTTAAGGTCTTCGGTTGAGATTTTAGTTAACTGCATTTCAAATAAATTGAAGTGTATGTTTTCTTCGTTTCCAATCCAACTGGCACACGAATTGCTTTCTGTTGGGTTCGACCATATTGAGGACCAGAAGTTGTGTTTATCCTGAACTGACAATTTACCTTAGATGACAGTGGTTGCAGATGATCTTAGATTCTTGTAAATTGATTTTTCACTAGTTTTAAATTCCCGGTTTTGCTCCTTTCTACAAAAAGGCTCATTGTTTCTTTTAAGGCGCCAAACTTTAACTACTAATTTTTGTTTATTAAGTTCAAGTAACTCTTTTACATGCCTGCTGTGGTTTTTATCGGCTATATCGGTGTTAATGTAAAAAAAACGACCTTAAGTGATGGTACCAACTTTCTTGATCTATTTTCATTTTGATATTGCGTCAATTTACCTATTTGCTGTCTTAGATGTACTAAATCGCTTTCTAAACGTTTTTTCCTTAGTGGAATGGTTTGTTTTCTTATTGGCATTGTATCAGATCGAATTTTCAGGTTGATTTTGAAGCCTAAGTGTTTACTGATGATAATGGAAGCAGCATAAATCTACATATGAATGTCGGAAATATTGCTTAAATACTGAGTTGGCTGAGGTAGAATATTGTTGACAATAGCGACGGCTTGCATAAACTTCGTCGACGTATTTATTTTTGTTTTTAGGTCACTTATTAGGATCAGAACCGTAATATTCTATTACCGTTTTGGTTCACAGATCTGATAATTCTGTCTCATCAAGATTTATCGTTTGGGACTGATTGGTGCCAACCTGTTCTACATTTAATTGACTATCGACAATTCCTGGGTTTCCTATTTGTAAAATTTGGTTCTCCGGTTGCACTGCGGGGCAAGGGATTGTTCGTGGTTCACCTTCGTTATACGTAGGTGCAACATTTAAAATTATTAATCCTGACTTGGTGGCGGGTATATTGGCACTTATGGGCACTTCTCTGCTCACTTGATGTTTGATTTCTTTTAGAATAGGAACTGGTTAGAGGTTTTTCAATACAATTGCACCTGTAAGCTAACTTAAATGTGCGGTAAGTGACAACACATTTAGAGGCCAACTTGAGGATCTCTTTATGCAATTTCGTGCTCCCGGGACTCCATTACGTACATTTGCATTATCTTGCAACCTGGCCTTTACTTTCATTAGATAATAGAGTAGAACTTCGCTTATGGATTATGGATTTTAAAGATCACATCATTATTTTCATAAATTTTGGTTTACTCCCCTAATGTTACCTTTTTTATTGTGAAACTCGGATCACACTGTCCGTCTTAAATGTGAGTAGCCACTTTTGTAAACTCATTTTTATGTGCTGTTTGTGACAACACATTAACAGGCAGATTTGAGGGCCCTCTTTACGCACTTTTGGGACTAAATTCAGTACGTTTTCACTTGCTGCTAATACCCCGGCCTTGGCTTTCATAAGATCGCTCAATAGAACCTCACTTATGCGGCCGTCTATAACACGATAATGTCAATTACAAGGGCAAATTTTAAACCCCCTTGAGATTGCCATACCACATAATGTTATACTACCCTCTATAATGCGTCTATTTTTATTTAAATTACATCAATAACACTGATTTTTTCCAATTCATAACGTAAATCAGAACCTGTAAAACAAGTATTTTTGAGAAGTCAACCTCGATGACGCGTCTCTTTACAATATAATACGTTATAAAGGTATTTAGTGATGTCATCAACCTCGCTAACACAAATGATTACAAAAGTGCCCTTGATAACAAGACCCTCAACAAAACGAGCATCTCGGTAAATAGACTGTTTTCCTAAGTCATTTGAGATACTTCTTAGAGGTTCTATGGTATACAGCTTCAATTAACCTTTTCGCATTTTTTTCAGTTGTAGTATATTACGTTGTTAGAATGTAATCCTCGGGAAACTATTATTGGTCATAGAATATTGAGCAAAGCATTGCAAAACTGAATTGAAAACAGATCACCGATTCCTCGGAGGTTTCAAGGTGGCTCAAAAATATACTTTCATTCTGTTTTGAGGAGCTGTAGGAGTTTTGTCGCAAACGGGGGGGAAGAAGAGGAGGCTGTGACTTATCGCACATGCAGCTAACGTTGGGGGCATTGAAGCGGGGCTACGCGACGAGGAAAAAGTAGTCAAAACACACTCCACTGTCAACTGCCCAAATGGTTATGCAATATAGGAGTTTAACCCCGACAAATAAAAAGCGCAGAAGAATTCAATAGTCATGCAACATCCTCTGGACCTTGCGATAGGTTTGGCGAAGTTTTAAGATCAGAAAAATACCAACAGTGTGTGTGCAGTATCAAATTATCCCCCACTGAGACTTAATCCGTGGAAACTAAGATTCACTGCATGATATTTACCCACTACACCACCGGAACGATGGCCATCTGAGGCAGTCTCAATGCCCACTGCGTCGGCAGTGTCTACAGATGCCCTGACGGAAGTAAACTCCATTCTAGGGGGCGAAGCAGAATTCGGAGAATATGGGGAAGAATTCGTAGCTGGATCTTTTTCACGTTGTCATAATGCGACCGATATGATTATTTCCCAGGTAGAAGGTGCATATAGCTTTAAAAATTTCCAAGAGTATGAGAGTATTACGAGGGCAAAATTTTGGAAGACAAGTAGTTCTTGAACAGGCCGCTTTCAGACGCCAATGAGCTTTGCGTTAATTTTTTTCCGCCCCAATGTTTACCACAATGATTTAATTGATCGGAAACCGGTTTCGACGTATTCCACGACATCATCAAGCGCGGCTACATTTCAATGCAAGCCAGAAAGGGAGGATGCGAATTTTTATGCCGATAGTGAGGGAGGTGTTTCACGTCATTGTGGAAAGTAAAAAGTGCCATCTATCACTATTACGCATAACTTCCACAAAGTGAATTCAATTACTATCAACTACCATAAAACACATGAGATTAGAAGCCACGAGGATATATATCGCAGAAGGGGATATTTGCGTGCTCAGTAACGATCATTTTCCAACGCATTCTCCAACACACGCCCGGAAGACTCATCTACGACGAAATTTTTGGTGCTCACACGACATGGATGCACGCCAATTGGGCTCACGTTGCGGCCTTTATATTTAAGCAACCTGGACAACTAGCCGGCTCGGGTGTAAGGACTGTTACGTGGCTCAAAATCTCGAAGCCGGGAAGAAAATAACATCCAATTCATGACTGAGGAATAGAATAAACGCCTGAGTTCTGCCATTAGACACAAAATAATCGCATTCTTTCTGATGCCAATAGTAAATCTCTGCTAAAGGCTCATGCGACTTGCGCAAAATATCATATTTGGCTGTGACGAGTCTATCTCATAGATGATATGCAGGGAGAGAATGGCATGATTTATAGTGACCTTCTAGGTCAAGGGAACTACTTAGAGAAAGCCTAATTCCAATCTTTATAAGGATATTTCTGATGCCACTTTCGTCGCATTTAAATTTGTTTTCAAATAATCCACGGCGCACGGTGAGTGCAATGATTCACTTTTTTCCAATATTTTTTATTATAATGTTTGCAGTTACGCGTATTAGGATTGAATAGTTATGAATTTGGTAGATCATATCATCATGTATATATAGTCCGTTAACATCCCTAATTATACCTCATTCCCTCATGAAATTTGGATCACTTTTTCCTCTTGGGACGCGAGTGGTGACTACTGTAAACACATTAAAATGCGCAATGAAAGACAACACATTTAAAGACAATTTGAGGATTTCGTTCTTAATAATCATGCTTTCGGGGCTTATTTCTGTACGTTTGCTCTCGCTAATAACGCGGCTTTTGCTTTCATTATATAATACAGTAGAACTTCGCTTTAACGATCCCCAATAGCAAGAAAGCGTACATTATAAGTTCAATTCTCAGGTTTCGTTGAGATTTCCATAATACATAACGTTAAATTATACCACAAAGAGCGAATATTATTATCCAAACAATGTCAATACCACTGATTTTTCCTATCCACATTGTAGCTCAGAAATTTTTCGCTGTGATTCCCATAAACCATAATGGCAAACTACGCTCTACAACGCGACTATTATTATCCAAGAAATCTCAATAAGACGGGTTATTTCAAATTCACAATGTAACTAAGAATCTCTATACCAAGTCGTTTTCAGAAGTCGACCTCGATAACGTAACTCTTTACATGACTCTTAGCAATTTAATGCGATATAAGGGGATTCCAACAACCTCAGTAATACGTCTGATAGCAAAAAAAAGTTGATACCACGAGTGTCAACAAAAAGAGAATCTCGGTAACAAAACTGTTTCTCTGAAACCCTTCAGACACATCTTGTTCTGAGTCTACTGTATACAGTTTTAATTTTTTCCCTTTTGGTTGGCCACCCAAAAAAACCTTGCCTTACCGCTCCTTTCAGGGCTATAGTGGAGAACACAGTTGTAGTTTTAGGTAGGGATATTGGCTTTCCTTAGCATAAGAATGAAGTGAAAGCTAAGTAAGGCTGTAATTCGCCATTCCTCCGCAAGATTCATAGGCAACTGTGGTCCAAACGAATAAGCCTTCGCAATTTACAATGCGATAATTAGTGAAGTCGGAGGAAAGTTAGTCTGGTTTTTGTTCGTCATAGTGCAATATTTAAATGAATTTTTTAAGCTCTAGTATTAGAAGTAATCGAGGAGAAAACTGTTTAATTCCGTGCCGGTATATTCGCCCCGTATCCCTAATCCGTTACACACCATAATAAAATATTTTTCTTCGCTATCATCCTGACTGACATACTGACTGCGTAGCTTATACACTTCAGCCCCATTTCAATGGCATTCGTCGATAAGAGCGTCGGTATGAAAGGAAAAATTTCGAACCTCAATTTGAGGTATGTTGCACACCTTGGTAATGTCGAGAAATTGCCGGTAGATTTCTGCGTAGAGGCCAACAAGATCGTATGACAGGATTTAGCATTATTGATCAAGAGAACTTATCTAATTTAAAAAGGTGAAGGAAATTCTTTATTTTAACTACTATACTTTCAAATTTTTAATCATGGAAGGAACGGATTACAATGTGTATCAAGCATTTGAAGCTCTTGAACTGAGTATTAGTGCGCGATAGATTACGACCGAGCAACTGTTTCTTCAAATTTTTGAAGGCCTCCCTAGACTAATAGTGAATCGCGAATTCTTCCTTATTTCTATAATATTTTTATAATACATTTAGGGACCGTAAAAACATCGGATGGGTGAAGAATAAAATTACGATTCATTTTCTTTTGCCATGATCAAGTTTATTATGCTCGACCATGACTCCATTGCGTAAATCTAGCGATTTGATCGTTGGATTATTCTTCCATAGGATAATCCTCTAAAATCGCTGGCACAGTAATGGCTGATGTATGGTTTCTCTAGTGTGTGGGCCCCTTTTGCTTCTATAGCGTTAAGGTGTTTTACCCCGTCCCATCCTTTCCAACCCTTTCCCTACCCCGGAGGCGTCGTCGGGCTCCTATCGCGGCGGCGCCTCTTTCCTTTTTCGTAACTTTGCAACCCCCTCCCCGGGTGATCGGGCGAATCAGCACGATTGCTGGGTCCCGGCCCCGGTGCGTTGTATCCTCGCAGGGTTCCCCTGGGCCCTCATCATCATCCATTGTCAATTGCGTAACCTCTAAAGCTCTTAAAACTATGCAGGACCTAACTTTTTCCATGCATATCGTGGCAGTAAATTCTTCTCGGAATTTCATCCGAATTAGCCCCTCGATTTCCATTGCTGTTGACGTTTTGATTGAATTGTTTTCCATACTAATTATCGCCAATGGAAAATAATTCCGTTGAAACTTCGGCAGCGATGGAGATCGAGCAGCTTGCCCGGATGTGAGCTCTTACTGCCTCTTATGTGTCCGCAATCGTGTTCTAGCTGGTATCGAATACTTCTATTCGATTTCTTAGAACCTTCGGTTAACCCAGAGGTCAATGGGTGACGCAACGTCAGCTTTCGAATCCATAATTTTGGTTCAGCGGAGGCGCAATTGAAGTCATCGCCTCCTGTTACGAAGTACCGAAGTGCTGCTTTTGCAGACTTGCCCGCTTACTCCTTTTACTATTCGTAATAACAAATTCTGGAAACGGCAATTCACCACGTGTAAAATTTCACATGTATGTTAAGGAAAAACAAATTTATCGTCACAGTTCAAAAAGATCAATACTGCTTTAATTGATCGACAACTGGTTTCGACGTATGAGACACAATGGCTGTGTGAGCTAGGTTTATTGGCAGATTACCTTAATGAGTAGTTGGTCTTTGCAGGGATGTGGTAGTTTAAGTTGTTATTATGCGTAACGCTTTCTGGACCTTGTGGTGTGTATGTTGGAATCCTATTGCATGCTGGATGCTGTGATTAATCACCCCCTGCCAAACACCCTAGATATGGCTCGCTGGGTATTGTGAAGATAATGAAAAGTAAAGAAAACTTAGTGATTCCACATAAATACTTAATGTATCACCTATATTTCGGCGTGGCACGTCATCGTATGGTACAAATTCACAGAAGACCGAGAATAATCAGTCTTCTGTGCATCTGTACTAGATGATGACGTGCCACGCCCAAACCTAGGTCATAAATTAAATATTTATGTGGAATTACAATTTTTTTTAAATTTTCATTGCGAGAAGTATATTCCATGAAGTGACGCCTGAAACAGATAATTATATTACTTAGATGTAGATAGAAAATACCAAGAGAGAGGCTGTTTCGAAGGGAAGGCCACCCTGGCGAAAATTGAACCTCTACTGCAGCGTGCAGTAAGTGTCAACGGAGAATACTTCAATCTCCCAGGAGTTCCCTTTACTTCCCGAATGCCCTCAGAGATTCCTCAACTCCATACACGTTCCCCGAACGACCGTCATCGCCGCTTGAATAAATCTTCGTTCTCTCTCCGATGAGACAGTTGTTGACCTCTCCATTATGCTATGATTTTGCCAGGGGCCATTTCCTCTCCGCCAACATATAATGTATTGCGATAATGTATGCAAATTTTAATGTGATAATAAATGTATTTCTTTTGTTTCGATGAACTTAATGGCTATCTTTAAAGATATTAGAGCTTCTCAGGATTACAATGAATACTAGCCGCTTGGAAATGTTTGCTCCAGGGAAAACTGTCATTGTTCTCTAGAGCTGTGGGAGTTGAGAAATTGATTCTGTAATATTAGCTGCTTGAATGCATGAGCGCGTGGATTCATGCAATAATTCAGGCAGGAAGCTGTAAAGGAAAAACGCCTAGAGGCCAATACTATTATGATGAGAACGGAATAGGATTTATATTCCCTTTGTTTGGATCAATTAAAAATTTCCAGAACCGACGTGTTTCAGTTATTGTTTGAAAATTCCTTTGGATACTGTACAATGTTCCCCGACAATAGCGAATTTAGGGGGGCACCGGGGCACGCAATTTTTAAGATTGCTTTCCAAGTACAACTCACCACGCGCCCCTGAGATGCCTCGTTGTTTATCTTATATAGCTTAGCGACCCCATGTTTATTCAGATATGTCTCATAGCGCTGAAGGGAATATTTTTTACTCTTTGTAATTAAAGCTTTCCTATATTTGCACCACTGTTAAAATATTTTCGCCATTAGACAGGCGCTGATTTAAATCACTGCCAAAGATTTTTTCTTGTTCCGCAGAGCCTCATTTTGCGCAAAAGTAAATATAATGAACTTAGGGTAGAAGCACTCTGGACCTGAAATGGTTCTTTATCTTTTTTTACTCTCTTATCACTGTCATCGTTTTATAAATCGATTTCGTTGTGGCTCCTTGTCGCTGCCATTTTTCATAATAATGGATATTTATACTGAAAAAATATTTTTTTTCCAAAATTTGTGGGTATAATTTACTAACCGATTCCTAGTCTGTTTTCATAGCTTTTATTTCTAAACATGAACCCATATCAAAACTTTTTCCCGATAACCTTATGTTATTTGTTGACAATCAAATTTATATACATTGCATGATTCATTTAGTAGTTGTTGACATATTTACCATCTTGGTTTGTATTTTATAGTTGGTACTTCTTCCCACTCTTTGGTTAAAACTCTACTACAATCCTCTTAATCTCTCGTAACTGTATGTATTTTAGCAATATTGCTTGAAATGCATGCGAATGTATCTATGTTTCCTCAACACCTTAGTGAAAATTTAACAGTAGTGTGCATTTAAGTGAACATAAAAAAGCTCAAATGCTTTCATTCCTTGCTATTCATTTCTTTCATTCCTATCCTAATGTTCTACTTGTACTGAAATACACCTCTCCTAAGGATCATCTGACCTCGTGTAATACCAGCTAACGAAAGACCGTCTCCGAAATTCTAACAGTAAGACTACATGATAAGCTTTCCCACTTCGTTGCTTACACGTTGAAAATAGGTTCTTGGAAAGCCTCTTTGTTTTTCATAGGGTATGCCTTACGCAATTGAGCTTATACTCCATACTAATGACCATTTTTTTGTAATTAACGTCCGTATGTGCAATTTCGAGAGTATGAAGTGCCTTCGCCTTTAGTGCTCTTTTCTATTCCTTTATATTCTTTGTTCTAAGTGTTGTTTTTCTGACCGTGCGGGTCGTTTATTTCGCCGCGTCGTCGAAAGCATTGCGACTCACGCAGAACACCTTCCCGTCTGGAGCATAAATTAAGATCACCGGGAGATAGCGGCGACCGGCGATCGTGCTCTTCCTTCCCTTTACAAGCCACGCTAAAAAGAACGATGAGTGCTACGTGAGCGTGTATATCGAATTTAAATGTGGAAGGCACGTAGGAAGTTTAGAGTTTGAAAAATGGATGTAAACCATAAATAATTACTTCCCTCATCTCGTTTCCCGTCAGATGACTTTCAGAGTGATCCACAATTTGGATCGATAGTTTGCTATTTTATTTTAAACGCTTAGGGGAAGCGTGGTTGCCCTGTGAGTAAAGCGATGGGCTGCAAGAAAGAATTTCATGGTTATATATTCTTATGTGTTATACATGATCAGCCATCATTATGGTAGCTAAGCCGTAAAATAAGAGAATTATAATATTTCTTCTTAACTTGAGCCCATGGTTCACCCGTTTCTCTTGTTGATTCCTGTCGTTTCCTCATTTTCTGGCTTACAATTAGTGATTAAATAAATAACAAAAATGAATGAAAAATCGCAATAGTAAGTGTAAGGTAATTGATCCGAAGAAAAGGCAGAGCTATGATGAGCGCATTATTTCTAGGAGTGATTCTCATCTACTATTTTCACTGTCCTCGTTGAATAAAATAAGGAATACTTTTTACATGAAATGCATTTAAAATGTCATTATTTGTTTCTCCTTCTTTCCAAAATCTAAAATTTCAGTCATCTTTTTGTTGCCTGAGCCCTTAACTAAGAGAATTACAATATTTCTTTCAGACATGCTGCTATTGCTCGTACGTTTCTCTCGCTAATTCTTGTAGTCTTCTTATTGATAGTTTTTTGGCGTAGTGGTGAAATGAATGACTAAAATCCTAATACGTAGTAAAGCTACTATTTGAGTACGTACTACTAAAATCCTAATTGATCTCGTTAGTAGATTGAGAGGGCATAATATACTTATATATTTTCGTCCCCCGTCTTCTTCATTTAGTAAATGTCACATTTTTTCGTGTGTCTATTTAAAATAAATTTTATTCATGACATTTGTCTAAGTGACCACGGCAACTTCAGACTTTTTCTAGCACATTATCCTACCCTCTCGTCTATCTTGAATATTGGTTATATATTGATGTGTTTCTTGCGAACATTAGCTCTTATCACAAAATTTGTGAATTTGAGCATATCAGGCTCCAAATTGTTCCAATTCCTAACCTCCCCTCCCATTCTTCTAGAAAATCAGCTATTCTTCTCGTGTGCTTCGTAAACGTTGGCTCTAATTAAATAGCTAATGTAGTGAGCATGGCATTTACTAACCTGTACTAACACTTTCCTTTCCCTTTCTATCCATCAGGAAGATGGGTCCTGGGCCTTGTCGTGTGCCAGTTTTGGCTGTCAGCTGACTACACGGCGAGCACTGCATCAATATTCAACCTGTTTATCCTGAGTGTCGACCGCTACTGGTCTATTACTTCACCTCTCCGCTACTTGCGAAAAAGGACAAAGAAGCGTGCACTCATCATGATAGGTCTGGTCTGGGCCGTGTCCGCTCTCTGGATTCTGCCGATCATTGGCTGGCATCACTTGGGCCACGGCCGGCGAGCTTATCCCCCTTCAGTGTGTGAGACTGAGTTTGCCGGGAACGTTCTGTTCAAAGTCACGGCAGCTATCATAAACTTCTATTTCCCCTCCCTGCTCATGGTGTATCTCTATGGTAGGATATTCTTCGAGATAAAGAAGAGGAGCCGATTTGAGATCGGTCAGTGCAATCACAGTCGCATGTATAGTGGAGATAACGAGGATTCTCTGGCCGAGGAGAGGTACCAGGCGGCTGCCACTGCAGGGCAGTCTGCCGATGCCTCTGGCTCCATGGCCGGGGCCCAAGGTTCTAGAAATAATAATTTAGGAGGTAACCCGCGCGGGAGGCCTTTTCGAAGGTTGTCCGCGACACAGCACAGCGTTCAACGCATCAATGAGCGCAATCAAATGCTCACCCTGTCTGAGTGGCGTCAGCGTCCCTCGACTCATAACGGCGAGATCCGTCAGCTTCATCAGTTCCGGAACCTGACTTTGCTCTCATACCGTGAGGAGGGTACGCTGGTTGGCCACGAACCTCGCCACGAGGTAATGTCTCACTTCGAAGGTGTCACCGTGAATGTGGAGTACGTCATGTCTAGTGCTCCAGATGTAACTTCTGGGCCTGGAGGCCCTCCGCCCCCGGCTATTTCGCCGCCTACGCCGCCACCGCCGCCTCCGCAACCTCCTCCTCCGACCCGCAACTGGACCACCCAATCCAGTGGTGGAGTCGGGCCCCGGCTCATCAGGTCCAGGAATCAGACTATAACGCGTCATATCCGAGGCAACACGAGCAGGAAAAGGGGCGGCACAGATTCCATAGTGCTTCAGAAGGAGAAGAAGGCAGCAAGGCAGCTTGGGGTCATTATGGGAGCTTTCATGCTGTGCTGGCTCCCATACTTTGTCCTGTTCATGGTAATAGCCTTCTGCGAGGACTGTGTGCATCCCAAAATCCACACAGCAACCATATGGCTCGGCTACGTGAACTCGACCCTGAATCCAATTCTTTATCCTCTCTGTAATGCAAATTTCAAGAGGGCTTTCAAAAGGATGCTTGGTTTGAATCGCAAAACTCCCGTGAATATTCATGGCACATTGGTTGGCCGGTGAAAGATAGGAATTAAAACTGACTTACGCCCATATAGGAGTATATTTGCTCGTGTTTGTCCTGAACAACTACATATGTGACTATTCAATGATTTGTTCTTTGTATTTTTCTCTTTTATAGAAAAATCTTCCAAATCTGGTCGTTTTCATAGCAACGAGGGTATTTCCTATCTCATTCCTATCCCTTCCTTGGAGGTGTCGTCGGACTCTCATCGCGGCGATGCCTCCTATCCTTTTTACCTTCCTCAGTCCTTCCCCTCTTGAGATGGCACGGGCGTAAAAGTTACTGACTTGGTTCCCGGCCCTCAGGAGCGTAACCTATGCGGGCCCGCCTTGGGAACCCGATTCCACTGCATATGTGATTGGGTACTGGAGTTAAACAATTTCGGAACCGAGATTTTGGTAGCTTTCTCGGTCACATTTTGATTGAATTCATCTTATGACTTTCCGCTTGTGCAAATGTTTTTCGTTGCATACTTAAGAACACATTCTCATAATTGTCCGCAGTAGTTATTATTTCTACTCGGGTTTCTATCTAAACAATTCAGTTTACTACGTGAGAAGGACACTGAACATTTAATTTTAACACCACATTTTCCAAATTGAATATCCCAATAAGCTATTTAACAACTAAATTTTTGACACTTTACCCTAAGAGACAATGTAAGGTAAATTTTATAAACAAAAAATATTATTTTTTGTCCTATTATTATACATGGCTCAAAGTCAAGAAGGCTATTCATAAGATAATGACTTTCAAGATTTGCAAGGTGATACAGCGTACTGTGGAGTGACAACCTGCGAGGCCTAAGAGGCCGCATGGAATAAGAAATGTTATTAAAAGAATGCATTGCTAGTAATATGTATCTGAGTTGATTCATATCCTTTTGGCTGAATTTTTAGGGCATGTGGCTCTCATGAGACCAAGACCCTGGTGAAATGATAATTTCCTCCTAAGACAAAACAATGCCTTCACTTGTGCAATAAACTATCACACATAGCATACCCTGTGCTGAGTCGTCCTTAGACGGTCAAACACGGAAGACCGAAGATACTGGAAACGACGAGAGATGAGCATGTAGCAGCAGCAAAGAAGAAGTATGCAACGAAAAAACCAGAGGTGAAACCGGAGGCAATCCGTCGTTACAGCCAAGAGCATCCAGGCATTAACAGAATAGCCATTCAAAGGTATGCCACCGACCACCCCGAGGTGAACAGGCCATTAAAACTACAAGACCCGCCCATGAATGCTAAGAACACTTCGAATAAAATCGGAGAAAATAGTCGCGTGATGATTAAACCAGAAAAAATTACTCCAGATAATGGCCTTCTCTCTACGATGAACGGAGTGAGAAAATAGGATTTTTTTCTCTGTTAAATGTAGAATAGTTCTAAGTCCGCTGTTAGCAATTGCACCACAAAGCATGCAAATGGAAGAGGAATGGTTACATGACGGTGACGTTAATATGTAATAGCATTTATATGAACGTACCGACATGGTAATATCAAGTCATTGCGCGAATTACAAATTATATTCAAGCGAACAGGAATAAAAACCCTTTAATACTGCAAAAAATGCCAATGTCTGCTACGCACACTTGAACCAAAATACGAGACAGCAAAGGCATACATATTATTTCGTAACAATGCATTCCATGGAATCACCGTATGTTTTTGTAGAGCATAAGCAAAATATATGCGAATGGATATCACTCCGAAATGCAATCCCCTTCGAAGTACACATTAAGTTAGTGCCCAAACGTAGATCCAAATGGAACATCAAGTAGGAGGTGGAGGCATGTTATTAGGAGTTAAGCAGTAGGAGATTAACTCCTAATAACATGCCTACGCAGACATGTATAAAAATGTGGCTGACTCAATTAATTATAACAACGTAGATACATGTTAAGATTATTTGAATGAGTAGGTGACTGTGTAAGAACTTATGACACAATCGCCGGCGAAATGAGATGAAATAATATTTGTTCGCGGTACATGAGGTGGCATGCACAAGAATAATAAAAACAAGATTAATCCTGCTCAACTGAGGTTCAGCGTTGTGTTTGAACCCCCTACACACGTCCCTTATCACACGAAAGATGCTGCTGGATGTTCCTGGAAGAGTCAACCGGATGTATTCACCATACGAGTAAGTTTACTTAACTCAATGGAAATGGAGAGTAGCACAGTGAATGCGTTTTACTCAACTGGTGAAATGGAAATGGCGTTCCGAGCTTACTTCCCCCCTCCACCATTTCCCCCACTCCACGTTTTTAAAACATCCCTCTCTACGCCGTAGAGCGCAACAACCAACCCATCTCACCCTCCTCCGCCTGGAAATGTGAAGTCCAACTCAGAGTAATTGTTAAGAGATGTCGTGAATCCATCAATTTGGATGAGAGGACTTCGTTCAAAATTTCCATAGTTTCAGATAAACACTGCGAATTCATTTAAAATTGGGATAAATGGATGTGAACAACAAGTATTTGTTTATATTAAACACGGATATTTCAGTTCCATGCGGCGCAGGGTGGATGGAGGTGGCGGACGCAATAGACCAAGGAATTAGGAGGACAAAGAAGGCCCAAGTGGCAATAGCGGCAATAGCCCACACCATTCTACGGTTGCTGAACAGTGTCCTTTCCTCCGCGGTCCCCCAATGATATTAGCATTGTTTTTTCAGGAAAGAATCTGTTGCTTATGTTACCAATTGAAAGTTGATGATGAATTTTTCTCGTTTTCCTTATCACGTTGAAATTTCGAACGAAGTTGTAGCGTTAATTTCATTTGAGATACGGAATGGAAATGCACAAACGACTAGGGCTGTTAATTTGAGGAAACTTATTCTTCAATTATAATCTCATTTGGAATAGAAATTGCATGCTCCACCCCGTAACTTTCCTTTCCCTCTCTTTTTTCCCGCATTCTTTACTTAACTTTACATACCGTGAGGAAGGGAATTTTCGATGATGTGCCGGAAGAATGTACGCCGTTAAGGATGGAGTGATGCCGGCCTGAATATGCTAGTATACGCATGAAGACGATATATGAATCATCGAGAAATTACTCATCATTTGACATGGTGGATTTATAGTATGTTATACGTACAAAATAAAGAAAGAAAACTTTAACCTTTCAAATTTTCCGTATTTCGACGTTATTAAAATGGTCAAATTTCTCAAATGGAATGGTGAATGAAAATTAACGTTTTTTGCATTTAAATTCAATTTAAATAACCAAATAAATCACAAATGAACATTTTCATTCCAGAATTTTGAGTGATAATTTCTATTTCCATTACATTAACCCCTCAACGCCGCCATGCGTACCCAGTACGCTTCCTGAACTAATGTATCTAATGTTTTTTCTCCGAATGTATATTGTATTTTAAATTGAAAGTAATAACTCTATTTTTGAATAAGTGTTTATTCTTCCCAATAAAATATTCATTGCGATTTTATGCCTTCAGGTTTTTTTTTCAAATGCTTCAATGAAATTTCGTTTTAAACCAGCGAATTGACGAATTTGGTCTTAAAGAATCAACTCCTTTCTTCAACTGTCCTATCTTGAAAACTGCTGCCTACTCTGCTTGTGGGACGTCAATAAAGGTAAGCTACTTCAGCTTGAGATACAATATCTTCCTTATAAGATCACTGCCTTCTCCCTGTCTTCCCCTTGTGTGTCATCACGTCGAGCCCCAAGTGAGTTTGGTCCGCCTCGTTAATTCTAAGCGTCCTAAGCGAAGGTGCCATGTGCTTCGTTCCGCATTTATTTGTTTCTTTTTTTGTAGACAGTAATAAAATAAGATGAGATTTCTTCTAAACAGTCAGCGTATACCAGGGCCCCTTTCGAGATTTCGATATTTTCTCGTCTCTTGGTAGAGCTTCGAAACTATGTGCTTCAGTCCCCTAGAACCATTTATGCTGTATGGTGTTCTTTCAGGCGGTGTGTTGAAATTCACGTCGAGTGTACTTCCTGTGTGTGGTTATTTTTATTTATAATTGGGGATTCTACGAAATTGGAATAGTGTTGAAAAGGCAAAAAAGAGACTCGGAAGCCATTATGTGTGTTAGGTTATAATGAATTCACATGTGAGGCAAATTCATTGGTGGCAATCGGCCTTTTGGCCAGCAGAATTATTATATAATGGAATTGGATTTTCTGTAGTATTGAAGAGCGTGCTAATATGCTGAAATGCAGTTAATTTCAGAGCAAGAGGGGATAAATAAAAAATGAAATGTTTTATTTCCATTAGTTTATGTTTTCAATCTTGTAAACAAGAAAAAATATTTTTATTATCGTTAGTATTGAAACTTGAAATATTAATTTATATTTTAATCAATTATTTTAAAGATATAAGATGAATTCCTGTCCAACTAGAGGCCCGCCATCCAGCGGCTAAGACAAAAGTTTGTCTCGATTTTAGACCGCAGTAAAAGTCTCTTCATTTTTGTTATAAGCGGGACTTTAGTGTATTGAAATATATCCTTCAACTTCATCAAATACATAATTTTTCCACAACCTTTGTGAGAGACGTTTTGGTACTTCTTCGTCATTATTCGACATCGAGATATTGTTTGGTTGAAAATAGCTTTCTGGGAATTATAATTTAATTTTAATACCAATGTCAGCATTTTATGCGATGATTACTATATTTCGTAGAAAGAGACACAAAACCAATCGCTTTCTCGGGAATGGCCATAGACGTGGTCGTAAGGGTGAAATACCAAAGACATCGTAAAAGCCCCTCGTTCAGCCCATTTTAGAATCGTGAAGTAATAATAAACTCTTTTCTTTCCATAACTACGTCTGCAAGCAAATGGACAAAACTTGTAAGAGGGAAATTAAAGTTGAGAAACCATTGCACATGGTAATAATTACCGTTAATAGACGCGTTTGTGGCGTTCCGTGCCGTGTAATGCATGACGGACAAAGTATGTCGTGTGGCTCACGTACACCTGAGGAATTACACGGCAATAAATTTCTTGTGCAGTTCGTCCACCTAAAACTATGTTTTTGCTGTGGGTGGTATTAACATAAAGGCAACAAACGAAGGGAAGTACGTGAGATTTAAGATAACTTCGAACCTCTCGTGGGAAAAAAAAGGAATATTTTAGCATAGTCCCAAATAGGTTCGTATTCGTCAAAAGTATTGTGGGAAGATATTCGGATGAGGAAGAGGAAGTAAGTTGCTATTTCGCAATCGTCCGACCACACCTTTAATATGCAGCGAGCATATGGGATCCGGTGAAGTGGGACTTGATCCGTGAACTGAATGGAATACAAAGGAAAACTACGCGATTCGTCAAAAACGGCAACGGATGTGCAGACAGCGTCAGCCAGATATTAAGTGAGTTAGGCTGGGAGCCACTAGAGACAATAAAGCTGCACGTAAGGCATAGATTGCTTGAACAATTGAGAATAGATATCTTTAATATACACAAGGAGGGCATCATTCTAGAGCCCAACTATATTTCCAGGTCCGACAGAAGCGATAAATTAAGTGAGATATTTAGCCGAACGGATAGATATGGAATTTCGTTTTTTCCTTGGACCATAAAGGACTTTAATAAATGCTAGTCGCAATTTTGTTTGAGCATTTGTTTTATATATGTTGACGGCTGGTGTCCTAGTATCCCCTGCCACACGCCTTTGAACTCGTGAAAAGCGCCATGCAGGAATACTTCACATACCATTCATTTTTCATAGCTTTGCAAACTGCCATTTCGGTACACTCCCTCTGCAGGACCTTCTCTAGCATTGTCAGCTTTTTTTATGTTATGGTCTAATTCATCTCACTTTTTCACTCATATATTGGTTTTTATCCTTGAGTGCAAACGAGAACTCCAAATCTGAAACTACGTGTAGCGTGGTAGCCCAGTCAGCAGATAGTTGAGCTACTCGCTGAAGGGTTCTGAGTTCTCACACCAGATTAAGGCACCCCAAAATTTTTTCCCCAATTTGAGAAGGCTCAGGGAAAGTACTTGACCTTCTACCATAAAATAGTGTCATTCACACATCTGTTGCATTGTCTGGGGAAAACTCTCTACCTAAAAACTACCAATCACAAATGAGGGGCAGAACTGAATTTATCTGAGAGTTGAGCAGTGTGAGTTCTCATATTTTAAACTCTATATCGTTAATCGATAAATACTGAACATTTAAACATGGTCTTAGGTTCACTCCAAAAATTCTAAATACTGACAAATCTTTTTCTTAACCAAAGTATAAAACGAAAAGCAAGAATAAATGCGTAGGTTTTATAAATAAGTTATCAAATAAAAGTTGCCATATGAAAAGTTTAATTTTCTTTAATATCCCAAACACAGGGTACAATTGTAGATAATGACAGTCTTTCATTTGTTTAGCAAGTAAAACATTTCGCATGTTATAAATTTTATTGCCCATTCAATTATTTCTGGGCAAAAATATATGAAGCATAAAAAGTTCTGATTGGAAATAACTCATTGCCGAAGCCATAGATGGTAGTCTCAAATCCCATCCACCGGGAATATTACACTAAAGGTATTGTATCAATACCGATACCATCTCCAGAATACATCCTCTTCTTGATGGAAATATTGGAACGTACCCCTTGTGAACGAAACCACATTGATTTGTACTCCATTATAAATTTACTACCCTACCCCGAAAATCTTGGGAGATACCGCCATAAATGCTCAATATGGATCACTTTCCCCTCCAAAACGCACACATTCAAAAGAAATCCTACTCCAAAAATATTTTTTTCCAAACGATAGCCTTCTGCCTCTCTTGGTAACATCTTCGATGATATGTTTGGGCCCTTCACATCACAAAGGGTAGAATGATTCCTCGTTGAAGTGCATCGTGGATGTCGTGTATCTCCTTCGGCAGGATCTCCATCTTTTCTTGATAAACCTGAGTGCTAGTGCCGCAAGAGAGTGGGCAATCCCCAGATATAATAATGCGATGAAAGCAACGCGGATTCTTAAAATCTGAAAGGAATAGAAAACTACTTTAGTCGTGAATGAACCAGAGCTTGGCATAGTCACCGCGCAAATTCTTTGAAATTATAACTGTTGAAAAGCATCTAACTATTAGTTAATATCCATCTCTGGCATAAATTAAGTATTGAGAGCAGGTGTTATTATTGCGATATAATATAAATACAATAAAAATGATCTAAACTATGAAATTAATTTAATCATAACCACTTAGATGGGTAGATAATAAATAGCAACATTTGAATTTCATCATTTCAGTAGTTATTTTGATAAGTCTTCTGATACTATGGTAAGTGATAATGATATTTTAATTTTAATTCTGACCGTAATAATAATGTCTTGTGTATCATTGCAAAACTCCAATGATACAAGTGCAAATAAAATTTGTTCTGGATTCACATGTAATTCACTACAATTGCAGATAGGTTAACCTTTCATCTGTTGGCAAACAGAACAGCGAAGATAGTGGTATGATAATTTGAACGAATGCTGTGTGTATGAGTTTTGATCATAGGTTACCTAGGATTAAGTAAGTAATTTACTTAAACGTTGGTCCACGTCGTTCAGGCAAATATCCCACTGTCAAGCTTTAAAATAATAATGCTTTGCGTGGAGTCAACTTATTTTTGAATTTCAAATAGTGAAGTTCTAGAAGAATAGTCGCAGTAATTTTCGAAACGTTTGACTGGTATGTGGATTAATGCTTCAATGCCAACGATAGAATAATGATAAGAAAAAAATATTTTGCACTAAGTCTAATTGAAAATCAGGAAAAATATCAAATTAACCTTTAAAAACCTATTAAATGACACAAAATATTGAATTTAATTAATATGTTATGCGATGAAAGAACTGTTTATTCGAGGAAAACACTCAATTAAAAATGTTTCATCCTTGATTAGGCAATTACATCTAAACATGCGAGTGCTTAGAATTTTTTTGTCTCTACCATTAATTAAAACAATACTATTTCAGATAGTGCATGGTATGTGATACCTGTTGGAGCTATCTATATGGTCTAAGTATACCATTACGCTATGCTACAAAAGAATTAATTTTCTACATCTGTGTGAAGGCCACATACCCAGTCTGATGCATGGGAGTCCCTTTCATAAAACGTCGGCCGAAATTTATTGAAAATGTAACAATTAGATAAAAACTCCCGAGATATATTAGAGAATAGTATATGTTAAAATAACAGATACGCAAATCCAAAAAAAGAATGAAAATGTGAGCCCGTGGCGTGATTAATAAAATTGACAATTAAACTGATGGAGGCCGGCATTGCTTTGTGGTTTGATTGCAATAACTTTCGTAATGGTTAATTTTGTGCTCGTCCGTAATTTTTATGGCACGGTACTCAACGAATTCAACAGATCGATTACATTTTCAAATTGTCTCTAGCAATAAAAGAAAAACTTTTCCATTTACGTGGAACCGTTCAAACTGATACAGATTTCATCTAAACACGTTTAAAAGTATACTTTATGTACTGTCAAAGGTGCTTACCATGACTAATCACAAATTATGCAATTGGTGGAGCTTATAAGGATGAAAAGGACTTGTAGTTGACAAATTAGAAGACTTACGGAAATATTGAAAGGTGATGTTAAATTTTCAATTATATGGTAACGGGAGAAATGTAGTGAGAATCGGTAAAAGGTCGTCACAAGGTCCTTAAACAGCTCTATTCAGGAGAGGGGCCAGAATACATGGAGCATTTAAGTGTCCAAAGGTTACTAAGAAGGAAATGTATCAAGTATTCCGCAAGTCTACCGTTTGACGGCCGGGCTGTTCAGTTGGCTTTGATCCTCCGGTTGAATTGCGGGTCTCATCTGCTGAGAGGTCACTGCTCAGGTCTGGTGCGGTGGCTCCTCTTTTGCGCCTGCCCTTCTTGCCGGGACCCGATTTGCCACTATTGGCTCCACCTTTGCGATTTTTGCCAGCGCGATGGGGTTTCTTCTTATTCTGCTCATTATTAATGTCCTAAATGAAGACATAAGTGAGACTAAGTAACTGAGACAGGCGAGATAGAGTGGAATGTCATCCTGATTTGGAGCAAAGGAGAGGCAATTTTCCACAACTTTATGTAACAATATACGACGCGTTTTTTAATTTCTATTACATGCACATTTTCGAAATAATTTTTGGAAAAACCTCATGTGCAGAAATATTCTGCTATGCTTGATAGCCTCGCCAACGTGTTAGAGCTAGAGTGTTTGCCTGTTGCAATGCATGTAAAAGGCAAATACTAGATTCTGAATGAAGCACTAGCCGAAAGTATGATCAACTAATCTTCCACAAGAATAAAATATAATTCAGAATTATCCTTAATAATTTTGCAGAAAATAAAAGCCCGAAAATTATTTACATTTTATCGCTGACAAATAGTTATGAAGTAAAGCGCAATTTAGTTTTACCTATGTATAACACTAACTAAACCTTGATAGAAGTGACAGAAGCTTATAAAACATATACAGTTGTATTCATCAAATACATCTGACATGCATGAAAAAACTGATTAATATACCCTTCATCAAGACCTGGGATACACTGTTCAGTCGTAAACCATTGAAGTAAAAGAATAAATTTTTAATCACTCTCATTAGAATCTGTATTTTCACTGAGCATACCTTGTCGTGGTCACCGTCTTGGATGCTAGGTGCTGAGGCGATGGTTTTGATTACATCGCCCGTAGCACTGGGAGGGATATGGTGTGAACCGCAGTCAGGTATTCCGTCGGACATCATGATGTTCTCAATCACTACCACTCCTTTTACGCCATGCTCGCCACCACCGATTTCCTGATCCTTCACTACTTCTGGTATGCTATACTCGTTCATCTCGGTGGCTCTCACCAATTTGTCTAACGGAGGTGGATCATTCTCACCATAGCCCAATTCCACAATCACGGAAGCTACTGCAATGACGGAAAGTATAAGGAGGAAATTCATCGCTGGCATATTCCCTCTCCAATGGCGGTTCGCGCTGCTGTTTCAAAAAGTAAAACCTTGAAAAAACAATATGAAAAATTTGACTGAGTGAAATAATAACTGTTGTGATGAAATACTGCTGCAAATTAAATAAGCTAATAACTTTGTGAGTACTTACTCAGGATATAGTTGATGGGAACGCTTTTAAATTTCACTCACGAGGAGTAGTAGGTTAACTAGTTGTATACAGTGTTGATCTGCTTCATATGAAGTCACGGCGCCAACTGTATCGCGTTATGCCGGCGCAACCAAAGCGCGACCCCAGATTCGTGGTTGTCTCCCTCTTACCCCTCCCCACCACATATCTCCGGCAATGAGATGTGAAGAAGGAATTCGGAAGAAGTGCAGAATGTGTGACTTGTCATTTCCTTAAGAGGCCACACGGATCTCACGTTAAAGACGCTGGGCTGACAATTCCACTTTGGAAGCAGATAAGGGATGTGCAGCGGCGATGGTATGATTTGTCAGGGAGGTATGCGGAGCTGGTCAAATTTGTTATCTCTCTGAATAAATGTGGTGCCCGCAAGTTAGTGCTATACGTAGTAGCATTAGCTGCTGATTTTTTCTATCAATGAATATAATTTCTTTACGTCCGAAAGTTCCGGCTTCTGAGAGTAATTCGTCTATCGTGCTAATTTTTTTACAGGGCACATAATATCATTCCTGATTGAGCATTATTCCTCATAATTTTCACATATGTGTATAATCTTTTGGTACCGTCAGACAGTTGAGTCACCTTGCGTCAATGGTGAGGTTACCTTTGGATTGCAATACTTAACAATCCACGGCAATTCAAATTATACATAAGTGAACTTAAATGCATTTTCAAGAAACATTCCTCCTCTTTTCATACCCCTGCGAGCGAGATAGAAGTTTCGAGTCTTGTGTTGATTTAAAGAGTGTTCATTGCACACGCGGTAACCATGTGTGACATAACATCAATGTAATGCTGAAAATATAATTCTTTATACTTATTACATTTATCATACTTGCTGGTGGAGACTTCAGCTTGGCTTTTGGGTAGTCTTCCACGTCGATTCATCTTCGTGACAACAGTTTCACCGGCATTGGAGCAGGCGTCAGGTTTAAGAACTTCAAACCTGAAGACGTTGTCGTCATGAAGAAATTCAAACCTATTGACGCCTGCACGTCGAAGGTTCCATCATGGATTTTAACTACAATTTTAATATCATTTACAAAAAGTTATCGCCAATGGCAATGACTTACATATCGAGATATACGAATTTCCAACCTGATGTCATCAGAATTAGGAAAAGCCTCACTTGTCTTTTCCTCCCTTATTGTAGATATTTTTGTATTAGCGCAAAAATTCCTCTACCTACATACGCCGCAAAGTGGGCTGAAATTGAAATAAGGGGGCCAAAAATATTATCTTCCCTATTTTTATAATTAGCTCGATGAAATATATCCTAACAGTCTTGTTTAGGCTATATAACATGAATATAATGTAATTTTGCCGAAAAGTTGATCCGGGGAGTTGTTTCTAGACAAATTCGCGAAGACGGAAATTTAAAAAAAAAACCAACTATTTGGACCGCTTCAGTAGAGAGGGAATATTTCATTGAAATTAATAGTTACGAATAAAAAAGTATACAGTTTAACATTGAATTTAATAATTTACATAAAAAATTCATATTAAATGCATAATTTTTTTAACATTATTAATTTTATCAATTAAATTTACGCCAATATTTTGTCTGAGTGAACACACGTAAGATATCGCCCAGCAAACAATTTCTACCATAAACCACAATTCCACATAAAATTATTTATGAACCATAGTAAATTAACATAAATATATAAAACATTAGAAAACATAAGGTGTAAATTTACCAGCCCACTACCAGTTTTCATCGGATTCCCAGCCGTCACTGTCCTCATCAGAAGTTGGCTCCTCTTTTACGAGTAAGTTTCGTTTATCCTTTGAAACACTTCTTTTAGCATTTATAGATAGATAACTATTGGATATTAAGAGGATCCGAAGTAAGGAGGAGCCTTCGGAAAAGGTCTGCCATTTCAGCTAAGCGGGAAAGTTTTCGCGTGTGGTGCGCTCGGAATCTTCTGATATTTTTGTGGCGGAATTCGTAAGCTTCCTCCGAGAGTTGGCCAATTGGAAGCACTGCTGCCCTGACAATCGATGCTCCATGAAGCTGCACCATGGGCGGCATGTAGTACCACGGAAACAAATCCACAAAAAGGGATGCAGTTTCTGAGCAGTACTCGCTGAAATTGGCGTAATCTATCCTAAGCCCGGATGACAGAGCTTTTAAAATTGAGGCAAACCTTGAGATGAGTTCCTCATCAATGCCTATTTAAAGAGGAAAAAAAATCCTCGCCAAATCCTATTCCAAAAAAATTCTTAATATTCACAACAAATTTTGGAATTTACAAATAAAAATCTTTATAATAATATGAGTTTTGATGGTAAATGTACCGGTAACTTCTGATGTTAGCTTAGGATCAGAAAAAATATCGGGCAGACTTCCCATCATTAGTCGTGCCTTGACCATGCTTGAACAGGGAATCTCAAGAAGAGATTCGTGCATATCTGTAGGGAATGGTATATCCTTCTTTAACACATTCCATGCGGCCGACAAAATCTTGGGTGGTCCGTGTGACGGAATTTTTTTATTTTAATTTCCAATAGATTTCGGTTTAAAATGATTACCTTGATATCTAAAGTTGCCGATAACATACGGGAAATATTTATTTTTAAACTTTTTTTCGTGACATCTTAAGATGTCGTCCGCCATGGCGAAACAATTTACGTATGCAACCGGCAATACACCAATACCCGCAAATTCTATTTTTCAAATTGCAACAAACCCCTTCTTATTCTAAAGTTCATTCCAATTTTAGTTGCTAACATTAAATAATAATAAGTACTGGATATAATTTTGACAGTTAAACTGCAATATTTCGTGAAGTATTTTTAGCTTCCTGCATATCGAAAACAAAACAAATGATTAGAAACACTGCAATGATTCGGGCAATGGTCTGTTGGGTTCTCTACAGCAAACTTACATTTTTTCCCGCACATTTGGCAATTCACAGTAGTGAACCTGATTGGCTAGGTCCTTCCAAAGTAATACTCAGAGGAAGCCTTAGCTAGGAAGCAATATAAGTCGATGAAGAAGAATACACATTTTTCTTCAATTTTTTTGATTCCAACAATTTGCTGTAAGCTTTCTCTGCATGACCAATACAATGCTTTTTTGAAAGTAAACCATTACTATTATACATTTTTAGTGTTTTATTTTAGTTTAAAGTAAAATACATTGTTGTAAAAATAAATATAGCACTTATCAAAAAATAGCATACAAAATAAAGAGTAACTTTTTCATTACACTTAAAAATACATATTCATTATTTCTCTGGCATCTTCCCATGATATTCAGTGAAGCAGGGACGAAGACATAATCCGGGCTCATCCGGACAATCTGGGCAGAAAGTGGTGACGGTCTTCCTGACTCCTTTGGTGTGACAAACGTGGCATCGCTTTTGTTTCCGTCTATTCCCCCCGTCGGCAGGAAAGAAAGCGGGAAAATGAGATTCGGGGGGCTTCGGTGTAGATGGACGTGAGGTTGGGCCTGTTTGTGCTCCTGCCAGGGATCGTATTAGCTCTATGCGGAACTCGTACAGTGTTTTTTTGTGTCCACTGTATTTTTGATACAATAAGTAACTATTTATAATGATCAACTGAAAGATGTGTATCCCTAATTTCTTATACCACTTGACCGATTTATGCTCATAGGGGTAATATGCTAGCATTTGGTCGCCGTGATCAATGCCTTTCATAAATTTGTTACACATAACTATCGCCTCCGGTTTTAATTTCACTATTCCTTTTCTGTTCGGGACCTCAAGCAACTGGCTCCCATACTCGGAGGTGATGACCAAAACGTCCCGTTTGTCCCTCCATTTCAAGACGCAGATGCCATCATGACTCCACTGCTTTACTATTTCACCCTTCTTAATTTTTTGGGACACAATTTCCTTGGGATTCCCTGCTCTGTTTACCCGCAATGTGCCTGTGCTATATATTTCCTTTCCCAGAAGTTCTCTAGACAATTGCACACTGCTGTAGTAATTATCTAAATAAACAGAATGGCCAAAACCCTCTCGGCCCTGAAGTAGTTTATGTACTACATTTCTTACGTGCCCCTGCCCTCCTACTTCCTTATCTGCAGACCCAGGGTATACCAGCATTCAAATTACTATTCCGGATGATTCCGTTGACAAATAAATTTAATGCCATATTTATGACGTTTTCCTTTCATGTACTATCGAAAAATCAGACGGCCTCTCCATAAAACCATTGATTCATCCAACGATAAATCTTTAGCGGGTGAATAAATGGCATGCATTCTACCTTGAAAATGATTAATCAATGACCTGATTTTGAACAATTTGTCCTCTAGTAGAGGCTCATTTTCCGTAGGATTTGCAGCGAAATGAAGCGTTTGCAAAATGCCAAGAAACCTATCCCGAGGCATGTACCGTGAAAAGCACGTTAAATTGAATGAATCATCCTTTTTCCAATAATCCTGGATTCTATTAAGCCTAATTGTTCCCATGTGGAACAATAAACAAGGAACTTTTGAAATTGTCTCTCGACATATGTTTCCAGTCGGCTATTCTGGCATGTGGCGATACATTTGCCAATTGAAGGGTCTCAGCCTGCCTGTTGGTTTCTGCCGCAATGTTATCATTTTATCTAACTTGAATAGGCAACTATTATTTCACTCGTTCATCATTTGGCGCTTCTCTCCACATAGAAATAACATATTTATATTTAAATATGAAGTTTGCCGCAATGTTATCAATTTCTCCCATTTGTAATAGGCAACTATATTTCATTTTAATCGTCAGCCATTGATTCCCTTGGCAATAAAAAAAGGTATTTGCTAATAAGTATGAGGTTTGCCGCAATATTATCATTTTCTGTGGGCTTCAGTCTTCCGCCTTAAAATTTTGGGCGTCCTCGAATGTTTTCCATCAGAAACGCTCAGAAAATCATAGAGTGAGCATAATGTAGGAATTGTGTTAAACTTTTCCTACAAAATATGCATTACTTACACATAAATTGTTAATTATTTTCTAATTATGAAGAATGTAACGTTATTTTGAAGTCAGAGAAATATTTTATCATGGACAGTTTCCGCTGTTTATTTAATTCTTACTCTCAAATTGAAATAATTAGTTACACTCGACTCATTTTATTCGCGGGAAAAATGTGTTAAAATTATATTCTAATTAATAAATATATTAATTAAATATTATTAATTAAAAATATATTAATAATATAAAATAATTCGTGTGAAAATGAGGTTATAAAATAATTACGTTAATTTTTCTTACCAATTTATCAAATCTACTTATCTAATATACAATTTGTGGTATGAGGCTCAGTTACGAAGCAAAACCTAACAAATGAAATATTAGTAACGGATTACATATATCTATAAGTAAAGAGAATTTATTGTTGTGATTCGAAGAATGACCTTCCATTCCGTCTTTTTCTCTTTATTATCGGTATTTTCAATGCTACTTATCCAATAGAGAGGCCAATTGAAGTTACTCTATTCGCCCGTAAGCAGTGTTTGATCGATTCTTGCCATTTTCGTCATGGATCTAACCAGCAAGCCACCAATTGTATTAAAAAATTGCGTCAAGTAGAACAGAATATTTCTCATTTACTCCATTCTGAGGTTTTTACTACATAATAGTTGCTTAACTGAAATGTGCATTGAAGATGAACTAATGGAGCGGATTATGTTACTAAAAAATAAAATTAATGGAGTTGAATGATGAATTAAACATTCATCTTTCTATCATTTTGGTGGTATCCTATCTTTGCCAACAATTACCAACAATTTTCCTTCCATGCTGTTCTGTATTAAGGTTTGGTGCTTGAGTTATTTTCCGATGACGTTTTCTTCCTTATTAAAATTTTTCTAATGGTTCTTTTTCTGCATGGGATCCAATTGAAGCGTGATAAATTAAATTTCACTTCGTCTACCTAGTTATTGTAACCCTCTTACAAAACCACATGTTCGCTTTTAGTTGGGTCATCCCACCCTTCCTTGGTGTCCATGTCTCACATCCATGTTATCAGCACATTCCATTCAAAACGCTTCGGGAATTTCTTCCTCGTCTCAACATTAAAGCTACTTGCGCGAAAAATCCACAGAAAAACAATCAATCGCCTTGACCAGGATTCGAACCCGGATCCACCGATTTCTAGTCGAGTGCTTTAGCCAG
This sequence comes from Ischnura elegans, assembly GCF_921293095.1. Lineage (NCBI taxonomy): Eukaryota > Metazoa > Arthropoda > Insecta > Odonata > Coenagrionidae > Ischnura > Ischnura elegans. The sequence continues at coordinate 46,926,482 of NC_060259.1, forward strand.
TTAAACGACCGAGGCGTCATTCTCCCCTGTGGAAATTTGAGGACGAAACCGGAAAAAGTGATATGAACTGCTGAGCATATGATGCAACAAGCAGTCCAAATCGTGCGCACAGCGACTCAGTCGGAGAGCAAAGCCCGAACTTAGACAACATAGAGGAGGCCGCTCTTGAACCAAAGCTAATGTTTGCTATGAGATTTTCCTGAATTTAAGGATTCTCTTGGCTAATGCTATACTTTCTTGTAACCTCAGAGGAGTATTTTTTATTATTCCTCTTTCTCCATGTACTACCAGAGCAGCAGAACTATGTAACTACTTTCTATTTCATTCCGCCATTTCATATGGTCGTAATCTTTCCAATTCTATTGGTTTTCTTGGAGTTCATTGTACCAGTTGGTCTTAAAGAAATATCATTCAGAATTTCAACTATTTGACTTAACTCCTTCTCTGATTCATCCATTAGAGGTATGGCCTCTGCAAATCGAATGCAAAAGTTTCTTTGCCATTTGATTGGTTTACAAAGGAGTCATATTAAAGTTAACCTTTGAAGGCTGAAGGGAATATCTTTTAAAAAAACAATACAAAAATGTTGTCGTCCTCCCTCACCTTTGTTTGACCCCTCTCATTAAGGATTTCGCCTTATATAGGAATCCGAAATTAATTGGACTCCATCCTTTCTGGGTTTAAACCCCTACCAACAGCATTAGTCCATAAGTGATCAATAGGGTAGTTTCCTTCATCAAAGAAAACGAAAACTATTGATTGCGATTCGTTACCCACCATTAGTGTATTCATAATATACAATTTATTTGGTTTTAGAAATCCCAGTTTAGACGAATGGCAATGTTTAATTTTAACCGCATTTGAAAAAGGCCAGATTGGCGCCCATGCTATGCCACTCTACGTGACGTCACAGGGACCTAGTTTCTATACGAGTGGATAGGAGATTTACATCGTCTGAGGTTACCAATGTATGCATGAGGCACAGAGCTCAGGGAAACGTTTCTTAATAATTGCCTATTAAAACTGCCTATGGTCGGAAAGTTTCCTCCGTTTGATAAGGTATTAATAATCCTTATTTAAGCCAAGCGCTACCTGCTAGCAGGGTACTCTGCTACCTGCTAGCAACCTGCATCGTATCAGCGCTCAAAGCCTCGCCCCAAGGTCACCTCACACGCCGACAGCGGGAACCAGAATGACGTCACACGACGTTTTCCCAGCATTCATACTTAGCCGTCGCGTTTTCGCGCGCTTGAAAATTTTCACTTTTCATTTAATCGCTAAAAATAGATATCGTCATTTAAAAATGTAAAAGCGTGAGATACGTACTCCTAGAGTTCTTTTCAATCTATCGATTTAGGCAATAAAAAATGATAGGAAACCACCCTATTCTCTAAAACATAAGGAAACATAAAGAATAATTTTACCAGCCCACTGCCAGTTTTCATCGGATTCCCAGCCGTCACTGACCTCATCAGAAGTTGGCTCCTCCATTAAAAGAAAGTTTCGTATGTCCTTTGAAATATTTATTTTGACATTTCCACAAACATATCTATTGGATACAAAAGGATCCGAAGTTAGGAGGAGCCTTCGGCAAAGATCTCCCATTTTGGCTACGCACGAAAATTTTCGCGTGTGGTAAAGTCTATACATTAAACGATACAGGTACCAACCTGAGCAAGGAGCCTCAATGAGATAATTATGCATGTCTGCTGGGAACGGTAGATACTTTTCCAAACAACATCGAATTTAGCGTGGTTTGGTGAACTGTGATACGTTTAAGTTTAGATTTATGCTGAAATGAAACATCGCATTTCACCTAATTGAAGAATATATGAAAAACTTATGTTCCATCTTACTTTATAAGAGATTTTATCACCTGTCTATTACATAAATCAGCTATCGACACTTAAGGTTATGTCGACTCTTTGATCATGCTGTATCAACTTCAGTTGCTTTAAAATCCAACTGTAAACAGAAATATGATTTGATGCTTTCCCGGCGAATGATATGGGTTAACTCTAAATCTCTCTCTTTGTCCATTATTGAAAAATGAACCCGGTGGGAATCCCGAGAAGAGTTTACCCACACGTAAATAGAAATTTTTTTGTTGGGTAAAGTGGACTACCATCGTCTGTACCTACGTTAAGAAAACCAGACCATGGATGTGTCCCAAGTACGCTGAAGAAGATTTGAAATGTGCTGCGCAACAGGTCAAAACTGGCAGAATGTAAATTTGGAAAGCTGCAGAGATGTTTTGTGTTCCTCGTAAAACAATTCGTCATAGGGAGAAAAATTTACATCCTCTGAAATATGGCAAACAAACCGCCCTCTCCGATAGTGAGAAAGATTTCATGATACGAGGTTTCCTGGTTCGTCACTCAGAAATCACAGCAAGATTTCGTACGAATATAAACAGAAGCAGAGCCCATGTTGATGTTGATACCTTAAACAATTTATTAATTTAGCAATCTCGAAGTATCTCTGACAGATGCTCCACTAAACTTTTTTGTTAACTATTATGAGATTAACTGTATTTGTGAGTTTTATATTCACAAAAATGTTTTAAAAACGGTGGTTGACTTTACCTTATTGCTAGCATAAACAGGCTCTAAGCACCAAATAGATTAGCGGTCCTTAATATGTATCATACCTCGTGAGGTAAAGCGGATAACTATTTTTAATTTATAAAATAAAAATTATTGGTAAGTCGGCTCACCTTCGTGCAAATTGCATTTGGAAGTTCTTTAAGGTATTATATGTGGAATACTTAAGGGGTACTTAATTAATAACTGGTACTTTTATATAAAAAATGATAAAAATTGTCTACTTTACACCACTCCACTGTACTTCACTTTATCTGTCGCATTTATGTTGCTAATATCCACAATATATAAATAGGGGTAGCGTTAAAAACAAGCGTGCCGAAATCGATTTTATATTTCAGGACGCAGACGTAGCCATGGAAACGGAGAGCTGGTTTACGAGAGATATAAGCGACAGCGAAGTTTTTTCTCCGGGATATTAAATTTACAGATGCGATGGACGCAATAGAACAGGGGGCGGAGTTCTTATAGCAGTTAAATCACATTTACACAACGCCATCCATGAATCAATTGACAACTCGATTAATTAATTCGACCCGAAGTAGTTTTGACTCCGATTTCGTTTCGACCCTGAGTTAAGCTCCCCGGGTTTAAATCCATTTCATTACATTTCTACATTTCGCTACCAGGAACGAAACAATTGAAATTTTACTGGTTTCAACTTTTGTTTAGTTTCTGTTGCCATCCCTGCTTAAAACAACACAGGTGACAAACTTAACAATTCCTAAGTGCCCATCCAACTGTGTTCTATTAACATTTTCGAAGAAAGAGTACCACGCAGTGCTTCTACAAAATTCCTCCAGCGATCCATGTCCTCCTGGGAAACCATTATCCCATGCTCGCACCATCCACAGCCGGACTCATGAACTACCATAGACTATTGTGAGATAACGTGAATAACTCAATGTGCCCCTGCTAATCCTCTCTTTCTTCTCCAACACCTCTACCTTCCTTAGCCCCTCGTTTCCTCACCCACCTTACTCCCTCCCTTCCCTCGCTTGTCAAATACCTATCCACACAGGGAAAACCCCCCTCCCAAACCAAGGGTTCTCCCCCTCCCCCACCCGTCCCAGAATAACCCCCACCTCCCACTCACCCAATCCACTCCTTTCCGATAGATGTCCTCACTGTCGCATTCAAATATGCATAAATATAAGATGCATGTAGTATCAGTCACACGAATATGAAACTACGCTACGAAACCCGGGTTGAGCCTATTTAAATATACAAGTGAACCTTACAAAGTTTAATTCTTTTATTTCCAACATGGAGAGGTTTCACAGAGTCAAGCCTGAAGTCAGTTATACTCCTTTCGTTGTTTAATTGTACACCATATAATTTCTATTTAGATGTCAATTAATTCATGGGTGGCGCTGTGTAAATGTGATTTAACTGCCATAAAAGCTCCGCCCCGTGTTCAATTGTGTTCATCGCATCTGTAAATTTAATTTCCTGGAGGAAAAACTTCACTGTCGCTTATATCTTCCGTAAGTCAGCTTTCATTGCATTCATGCAGTTTATTTCGCATTTTTAAAGACAGGAAATACCTGTTTAAACGCATGTATATGTATATGATAACCTATACTATTTGTAATCATTATTTGCTATCGCGTGAAAAAATGTACATTTAATTCCCTTTTTTAATACGATTTTTTTTTATTTCCTAATTTTTAGGTGCTTTGTGGGATCGGAAGATGAAGTCCATTTTTTTATTATTTCTTCCTTTTCTTCGACTAACGTATCGCAACTTTTCCGCGCTATGGCGAGACGAGATTTGTAACTTGAGTTTTTTCGCACCTCCCTAATGCAACAATGGTCCATTTTTAGACAATGCTTGCATGATCCTTCGATGTGTTGTGTAATAATGATTACTCACTAAAAATTCAAAGAAAAAGAAAGCCGAAAAAGTCTCAGACGATTCGTTATGTTGAAAAATAAAAAGATCTGGTCCAGTACTTTTCGCATAAGTTCAAGATTTTCGAATTCCTAAAATCATAAGAGCCTCCATAGAAAGTTGATTGCCTCAGTGAGTGCTGTACAACTCACCGTATTGCTTCCAGGAACATACCCTACATGCAAAAGGCATACGACAGGAATTATTCATTGAGGGGAATAAACAAGGGTTTTTGTCCGCAAGCAAATATTGTTACAAAAAGTGACCTACTTCTTTCTACCGCTTAACTTATTTAACGTAAATTTATTTAACGCCATTTGGAACAGGGTAGGACCATGTTTGAGTCGACACGAAAGGACCCAACAATAAATCTCAAAATACATGAGATGCGCATTTGTGTTGTTGATACTCGATCAAAGCTCTCGTTTTATTAAGCTGAAAGATAAATTGTTTCCGACAATTATTATTGCACATTATCTTCCAACCTTAATTATTTTATGTCCTTTAAAATCTATAGCATTAAATCGTGAGTCATGCAATTGTATTGTTGATACTCGTTTAAAGCTCTCATTTCATTAAGCTCGAAGATAAATTGTTTCAGAAAATTACTATCACACATTATCGTCCAACCCTAATTATTTCATCTCCTTAAAAATCTAGAGCTTAAAAATCTAAAAATCTAGAGATTAAAAATCTGTTAATAAAAAGAGTATCAAAGGAATTTATTTTTTAATGGGAATTTTACTTTTAACGCACAGAATGGTTTTCTGGCAGTCAAGGTATAATGTTGCAATGACGGCATTTACAGCCCTATTATCAATTTTAATTTCACAATTCTGAAAGTGTCAATGTGATGGCTCGGGATAAGTTGCACGCCAGTGCTTGTCAGTTAATGTAGTATTAGTAAACCTCTGGCGAAGAACCAGGAATATGGAGAATCGGAAGTAGCACTATATATTTGGAGTGTGCCTCCATGCCTAGATTACTAGTCATATCTTAACGATATCACTAAGGTAAAATTTGACAAAGAGAAACTCTCTGCAATACCCTCATTGAATGTCCAACTGCTAAAGCAGTGGGGTTAATAGGAAGAATGAGGTTTGAGTGTCGGGAAGTGGAACTATTGAAGGTTGTGGGAGAAAGGGTCGTTTCATACGATTTATGTTTTTATTATAACTATTATTAATGACTAGCAGGCCCTCCAGCATTGCTCGGTAAGGATATTACCCAGAAGAGTGGGGATCTTGGAATTCATGATAACATAGCATGATATTAATGTTCTCTTTTTGAGTTTGTCAAGAGGTGTGCCTACCCGGCAGGATGTCCAACAGTAGAATTTCTATGGCGTGACTTCGTGACTTTGCAAATGGTAATCAGAAAAGGACGCGTCGAACGCAATCGGAAGTAGCACTAATCATTTAAGAATTTTAGGTAACGAATTATAGCATATATAAAGTCAAACATTCTGCTTTGTGCAAATTTTTTTACGATGAATATTTATTTATGTATATCTCCGTTTAAAATCGCTATTTATAAGCGAGGGCCCTTTAAACTTACCCCCTTTCAAAACAAAGGAGAAAAGGAACTTAATTCGTGTGACCTCTTAGCCCTTAAAAAAACGTACAAAATAATTTTTGAATAAACTATCTACCATGAAAAATGAAGGCGATTATTTGAGAGTTCAATCATTTTTTTTAACTTCGAAAAGCGAAATTCAGAGCATCATAATCGACAATTCTGGTAGATAATTTTTGATGCTACACGTTCAGCACTAACAGATAACACCTTAATTTACTCCAAAATAAACACGCATTCCTATAAAATGTGTATATCCACATCTATATGAGTGCATGTATACGCTCGCACGCCCGTAACGTGTGCGCATGCGTGCAAAGGGAAGAATGGAAGCCGTGCAGTATCCGTTAGATTGTGTTCAGTGCAATGCATACATGATTATACATTTAATTATTTACCGTTGCACCCCTTTATAATGAACAAACAGCCTGCACGAAAAGAACTTATAAAAATGATTGTATATAATCACAAGAATAGGTGCGTCGTTTCATGTGGCTGAAGAAAGTGGAATTACATTGCAATTCTATTTGTTTTGGGTACTTTGATGAGGATTGTGCAGTATGAGAAGAAAACAAAGATGACGTCGACGACCGCGATGGTAATATATTTTTTGACGATTAAAATATTTTTTTTTAAATCTGTATTTGTAGTCAGTATTTTTAAATGGGGTGGGGGTTCACCGAAGATTTCGGGAGCCCTTTAGGGAGTGTATGGATAACACCCCAGGGCAAAGGAGAGTCCGTGGATTTATGACGCTGACAAAGGGATTTTTAGGACTCAAAAATAGTAATTTGTACGAGTATTCATTAAAATAAATAATGTTTTTATTTATTGAGGCCATCCTACTCGTTTTTTGCGCCTATTTTAAAGGCTCAAGGGGGAGGGGTAGTAACCCGAAACAGGGGGAAGGGGGTTATACGCCACTGATATCGTTAATTATATTGCGATAGCGTTAGTTATTATTAGTACTGATATTATCTCTTGAAATTATATGTGATCAAAAATGTCCCCTTCAGGGCATAGTTAAAGAAGGATGTGCTCTGTGAATTATTTAGTTAAAAAAGAGAATAATATTACTGATGTGCGGGTGGTTTGGGCAAAGTGATTCTGTTTCGAAGTCCTCCATGTTGGGAGGGAGGGGCAGTTTGGAACGAGTGGCTATGGTTGCGATTGATGTTGGAGGGTGAGGTAGCGGGGGAGAGGATCAAGGCAGCGATGCACTTCGTGAGAATGGTCTCCGACGAAAGTATATAAACCGCGCGCATGAGTCTATCGTAATAGCTTGGCTCTGGACGTTGTTCTGGGCATGCTTAAATCGGCCAGGTTTGTGTGCTAAAAATCACAATTCGACATGGCATCAGGAATGGCCGCTGGCTTAACTCGGAGCTATCTTGAGCTGATGGAGAATGCTGGTGAGTGTATTTGAAAAGGTATAGAGTGTCTTATTCGTAGCATTTGTACCTATGAGGGGTTACTACAATAATATTTTTCCCTGGAATAAATTGTAAACACAATTATATTTACGTTTACTACTAACCCTTGTGGAAATTGCGTGTGAGGCTAATCCAGCAGAACCTACAGTTTGATTTTTTTAAATGTACAGCTTAAGCACAATTTAGTGCTAGTATATAGATGATGCATTTCGTCCATTCTAAGGTGAAGCAGTAGCACAGTTATTTTGAGTAGCCTGGTTTGTTCATACGCTCGGCGATGTTAGCCGAAGCGTATTTTATTTATTTGATTTAGAAATATTGCTGTGGTTGAAACATCACCCGATGGTAGCATGGATATTGAGATTTGCTTCGTCGACTGTAAGACCTCGTACTAGTGCCTTTAAGTTGCACTGATGTCGACCCTTGCGTAAGTACTTGGATAATACTGTAGATTTCTTGATTTAGTGAAGAAACGCAGGTATCGTATTAATGCAATTTAAAATAATCCCACGTTTCTATATTTTTAAACCTTCTAATTTTTCCATAAAAAAGTAATAATGCAATATTATTTATGAGCGCTTTTAGAAAATAATTTTTAAGCTCGCGGAAAGTTCCTAAAATGTTAGTAGTTTGTAGTGTGTTGTTGAGTATCTCATTGTTTTACGTCTACACTCATTTGAAGAACATATGTTTTTAAACATGTCTTGTAAATGTGAATTTTTATTTAATTTTATAGGTGTTGTAATGCCTCCCTTTGTATCTAAAGGGTGGTCACAAGGTATTAAGAATTGAGGTAGGGAGGTTTTTTCTCCTCGTCCATTCTATTTTCCGTTCTGATAAAATATTTTCTTCGCCTATGTCATAAGAAACTCGTAATGCAGTGCACTAAAAGTTAAACTGATGCAGACTTTCGTGAGTTTACAGGGTTAGGATTCAAAAGCAGTGCATTCCAAAAAAAGTCCTATTAACCTCTTCAATCCAAATGTACCAGATATGGTACATCGTTTTTTTATCATTTCCTGTTCTAAGAGTGTCTCCAAGTGCTGATCACCGCTTGCATTGTATTCTATACATTCTGTTCTTGAACATACTTTGCTGGTTTCCATCTCTCGCTTGAAAATCAAACGTAGTTATGGCGGGTGATTGAATTGATTTGCATTATTAAATTTCATACATAATTAGCACCCACACTTTATTGCCCGTTTACTGAAAAACTTTTTTTTATTTTTTTGTGTTTATATTTCATGCTGTTTTGGTAAAAAGGGTGTTTTTTAAATAATTTTTATTTACCACTATTTAGTGGAAATTCAACTATTTAGTCAGCGCATTAGATGAAAACGGATACATTAGTAAAGACATCAGGGACCCAAGCCACTAATACAATACCTCGGATAGTTTGTGGTTAGTTCTCGGATAGACGTCATAATATCGGAATGCGCTACCCACTAAGGCCATCGTATGTGACTCGTAGCAAAAAGATGTATTCAAATTGTTACGATAAGCAGAGTGGTGGAACTGAAATAGTTAGGTATAATGAATGGTATGCCAAACCGATCGAAGGGAGAAATTTACATTTACGCATTTGCTACTAATGAGTGTTAAAAATTTTTTTAAAGTAATTCTACCATAAATATTAACTTTTATCTCGATCTTAGTAAACATGTCACAAAAACCCTTCATAATGCCGATAGCATCTCCAATTCCTCTATGTACTATGATTGTTTTCATTTTATGGAAAGGAGAGCTATTTTATGGTATTATGGATTTTTGACTTCCTAAGTGATTGATTGCAAAGTTTTGTTGATTTTCTTGTGAAATAAGTGTTTTGTTCACCATTCAATGATTCAAAATGCTGTTCAGTGATTTTACATGCCATTTTTACTATTGTTGTCATATTCAATACTCTCTCTGTTACGCTCAATACGCGTTCGCTATAGGGCTACGCTCCACAGTGGTCGGAAATCGAAAAACGCCGGACAAAAGTCCGAAATGGCTTTTTTTGAGGTAGACAATTGAAATTTGGCACAAATACGGGGAAATAGTTGCTGATTTTGAAATAGCAAGTCATTTTTATTAAGTCTCAGCCGTTACGGAGTTACGGAGGCTTAAACATGACGAAATTTCGAAAAACACGCCATTTATCATTTGTCTTCGAAAATGTAAAACGTTACGCAGATGGTAGAGCAGTGGATGGATTTTCATGAAATTTTTAACATGTTCATCTGTCATTATAGTTTCTCGCCTGTACTTTGCATAAGTTTCAGACATTTTTGTTGATATTTGTGTGCTGTAATGTATCAAAATGGCGGAAGCTTTTTTCAAGCAAAATTTCACTTAAAGCAGTCATTATCTTTTTTATAAGAAATATGTATGTCGAGATATTTCGTAATAATACTGAGAAAACATATTTAAACGTTTGTCTGCAAAAGGTTTGGGAAAAAGTTTGCGGCCCTGAGAGAAAATTCGAATTTTCGACCGCGCGTCGCGGTCCGGCTCCACGCGGCGGACCCCGGTAATATCGATTGCGTGTGATGGTTGAAGTTGTTTGCACCTAAATTCCTCAAATTTGCCTTTTTCAAGCAAAAAACACTTTTGTGGATTTCCTAAGGTTCTATATCGAAGATATTTTGAAAGCAGTGTTGGTCATTAGGTCATAAAATGGCGGACATTTTGTTAGGCAAAAGTTAACATAAAGTAGTCATTATCTCTGGTTTTAGAAAAATGTATATCATGATTTTTTGTCAGGGTATTAAGTAAACATAATTTTAAAGTATTCTGCAAAAATCTGCGGAAAACGTTTGCGACCCTGAGAAAAAATTTCAATTTTCGATCGCGTTTCCCGGCCCGGCTCGGCTCAGCGCGGCCTCGAAACTCCGACTCCTCGTACTGACGAATTTCTGAGGACCTTAATGTCCTGTAATCGCCTTACTCAAAACATCCATGCTGTCAATGGTAACCAAATGTCATATATTTATTATCATGGAGGGATACTATATCCAGCGCATGTGTTTGTAGACTGTGATGCCTAACTGTGATGAATATGCTTTTCTTCGGTTACTCCACGGAATTTTCCGAGTAATTATGAACTCCTTCAATTCCTGAGTGCACATGAGGGTGTTTTTTTCCTCATACACTCTTTTGTGGAAGGGTGTTGGGTTGGCTGTTTTCCCTTTCCACTCTCTTTGCATTTTCAAACTGCAAGCCGCCAAATCCCTCCGCCTTCACAGCACCATGCGACTCGGTCCCTGAGGGAGTTTTTATGACACCGCGCACCCTTTAACAGTTATGATGGGTTTTCCCTGGGTGGTCCTTCCCTATCCTTTAAAGAAAATGCATGTTGAACAGTAGTTCCATCTTGGCATTTGCGGTGAAGTGAATTGGGAGAAATCTGTTCTGAAAAAATATTTTTTTTACTCGCGATATTGAGTGTGAGTGATAGGAATCCCTACCGATTTTTTTTTCTAAGGTTTACATCGGTGTTTTTTTCCTCAGCAATCCACACCTTATTCGAGGTAAGATATATTTCCATGTGTTTTTGCCTGGTGTTAGTCATTCGTGCTTTTTCGTCCCAGGTATCTTACGTCCCTTGAACTATTTTTTACAAACTTTCTTCAATACCGATTTTTCGCCCCTACTTTCTGGTGTTATGTAGCCTATCGTTGTTGAACAATTTGTGGAATGGGTAGATTCATTCTATTAGATTAATTTTCAGACCTTAGACAAGTTTTTCAGTCCTTATTGGATGTGTCTTTCAATTTTATCACACGGCTTGAGCTCCATAATAGATTTATGGGCATAAAGTTAAAATCACCAACTGAAAAAATGGAATATTTGTTTAATTTTCTTGTGCGAAGATTTGATTTAGGTCAATTTGATGACGCTATTAGAAGTCTTCGTGAATTTGTCAGATTAAGCTTTTTGTTGCCCTACTTGCAAAGGTGGAAAAGAAGTTCTCGGAATAAAAAAACATTTTTAAAGCGAAATAACGCATGGCTCATGGAGTCGATGAACTGTCCTGACACCGTGCGTCAGTATTTGACTAGCACTTCTGCTGAGACTAGTAAATACCATCCGGTGAAAACCTTTCTTTTTCATTGAACGACATAATATTTTTATTCTTGGGTTATTTACTTTTAAATAATTACTTCCTAGGTTCACTGGGAAGGCCGGAAATAGATTTTAGTGTTTCCTCGGAGAGATCAAAAAGACTTAAGGTCCAAAATATTAAAATGTCTTCCTCTGCTGCGGAGCTCGCATTGGCAACCTCTCTGAGTTTAAGGGAGGAAGGAGATATTGCGGCCGCCGAACTATTTTCCGAAGTAACGACAACCACTCCTAGTAGGGCGAGAAGAGTTTTGTCTAAATGGAGAAAAAGGGATAATCCCCAGAGGGAAATGACCCCTGAAGAAGCTGTGTCTCTCGTTATTACAACTGAGCTAACGAAGAGTCAGTACAATACACTGAGACGCTCGGCTCAAAATTATGGACACAAGCTTTATCCAAGCTACGATAGAGTCCTAAACGCGAAAAGTATGGCATACCCCGAAGGAATCAGGGTAACTGAAAACATGTGCGAAGTGAGTCTTCAAACTCTTAAAGCACACAGCTTCGCGAATTCTGTCCTACATTTCAACTGCTGAAACCTCATATGATGAAGTAGATTGCACACTAGTGTGCAAATATGGATTTGATGGCAGTTCGGGCCATGCCCAATATAAGCAATTGTGGGAACTATCTGACTCATCAGATGACTATTTAATTATGATCTCCCTGGTGCCACTTAGGTTACTAAATGACAATACACGTATGAGATTTACGTGTCTATTTTCTCTGTATTTTATCCAATTGGAATCATTACGGGAATTTTTAGTACTTTTAATATTCCAGGTGAGATATTATGGGCGAATCCTCGGCCATCTTCTACGAGATTTTGCCGACCTATTCGCCTTCAGTGGCTAAAAGAGACTAGAGAAGTTGCGAAAGCAGAGAGAGATTACATAAAAGAACAGAATGATGGATTGGATAAATTGAATTTTAGGGGTTATTAAGTAGCATTCAATTTGCTATTAACAATGATAAACGGAAAAGTAAGGCCAATTCCAATCTCAAATGCAGTAAAATAATATATGGCTTAAATTATTAACCTTAAAAAATATTCTCTTAGGCCTTATTCTTCTTCCTCACAACCCCAGCTAATCTGCACTTCGAACCTTCTCACTTCGGTTGGAGACAGGAAATACGCCGCGGGACACCATTTTTTCCTCGAAACTCCATGAAAGTACAGGACAGGCATGTAGAACCCAGCTGCTTTGGAGTCGCACAGAAAAATACCAAATCTTATCCCGGAGGTTTACCATGTTTATTTTGTAATATTTCGTACCTTAGCATCTAAATATAGTATCCCTCCATGATAATAAATATATGACATTTGGTTATCATTGACAGCATGGATGTCTTGAGTAAGGCGATTACAGGACATTAAGGTCCTCAGAAATTCGTCAGTACGAGGAGTCGGAGTTTCGAGGCCGCGCTGAGCCGAGCCGGGCCGGGAAACGCGATCGAAAATTGAAATTTTTTCTCAGGGTCGCAAACGTTTTCCGCAGATTTTTGCAGAATACTTTAAAATTATGTTTACTTAATACCCTGACAAAAAATCATGATATACATTTTTCTAAAACCAGAGATAATGACTACTTTATGTTAACTTTTGCCTAACAAAATGTCCGCCATTTTATGACCTAATGACCAACACTGCTTTCAAAATATCTTCGATATAGAACCTTAGGAAATCCACAAAAGTGTTTTTTGCTTGAAAAAGGCAAATTTGAGGAATTTAGGTGCAAACAACTTCAACCATCACACGCAATCGATATTACCGGGGTCCGCCGCGTGGAGCCGGACCGCGACGCGCGGTCGAAAATTCGAATTTTCTCTCAGGGCCGCAAACTTTTTCCCAAACCTTTTGCAGACAAACGTTTAAATATGTTTTCTCAGTATTATTACGAAATATCTCGACATACATATTTCTTATAAAAAAGATAATGACTGCTTTAAGTGAAATTTTGCTTGAAAAAAGCTTCCGCCATTTTGATACATTACAGCACACAAATATCAACAAAAATGTCTGAAACTTATGCAAAGTACAGGCGAGAAACTATAATGACAGATGAACATGTTAAAAATTTCATGAAAATCCATCCACTGCTCTACCATCTGCGTAACGTTTTACATTTTCGAAGACAAATGATAAATGGCGTGTTTTTCGAAATTTCGTCATGTTTAAGCCTCCGTAACTCCGTAACGGCTGAGACTTAATAAAAATGACTTGCTATTTCAAAATCAGCAACTATTTCCCCGTATTTGTGCCAAATTTCAATTGTCTACCTCAAAAAAAGCCATTTCGGACTTTTGTCCGGCGTTTTTCGATTTCCGACCACTGTGCGCTCCCTAGAACCCCCACCGGACGGCTTCGCCATTCGCCGTCCACGTCGGTCAATGGCTTGATCGGAGGCGTGTGTCGCAACCCGCGGTTGCGCCGCGGCTCCCCATTCCTTCGTATTGGGGACCGCTGTGCCGCTCAGCGCCGTTCCTCATTTTGGGGTTATGTGCCCCACCGCGGCTACCACTTTGATCCTTCCAACAGCTTCGCCATTCCTCGTCAAGGGTTCACTTCGACGCCCGACGATTACCGTAGCCCACCCGCGCTCACGACTCCTTGGAACGGCTTAGCCGCAAAGGCTTTCACTCCTCACCAAGCATTGCGTACTACCAGCTATCGTCCATGGATTCGGTAATGATGAGTCCAAGGGGCAAAGAAGATGCGGCAGAATCTAGACGCATAGTACCCAAGAAGGTGGCTCGTTAGCTTTTTTAAATTTTTCGAAGGGGGTCCAGAGGATTACCGGGGGTTCTTATGTGTGTACTGACTGCGTTCACTATCGTCCACATGAATTACATAGCGACGAGTCATAGGGGCACGATATTACTGGGAAAATATTCGAAAAGAACCAAAATTTTGCGACTTATAACAACATTTTATTTTTTCGGGGGCTTCCAGTGAGCCAACGGAGTTTTTGAGGTGTTTAAAAAAATCGCGTTGAAATGTCCGTACCCCAGGATGGTCATTTTTTGTCTGCTATTTTATGAAGAAAAGTACATTTCAAAATTTGAAGATTTATTGCGGATACGCCAATAACTCTGGAGAAATGAAATTGACGAGGGAGAAAGCCTCTTCTTTTGCCTTTCTGAATCAACTAAAGCATTACGTGTAGGATGATAGGTAGCCGAAAAATGAGACTTATTAACTAATTTTAATTTTTTATGGGAGGGTCCAGAAGGTTATCGGGGGACTTTAGGTGCTTTTCCCGTATTATGTGTATTTCATCTTTCTGAGACATTTACAATTACGCATTAAAAGGAAAAAGTTTTAGTCCCATAAGGCTCCCATGTTAATTCAAATCGATATATCTCGAAAACTAATGAACTTTTTCGAGTTTTCGGATTTTTCCCCCATTACTTTTTCCCCCACCTTCGGTAAAATTTCCTCTTCCCAGCACGTCTGGAAGTGGTCGGGAATTTGTGCACGTGAATGAGTGCTCAGTGAGGTATATGTCACACTTCGGGCTGTATATATAATAGATTTGAAGACAAGGAAATGAGGAAACAAGGAATGAGTCGAGTAACATCTGCACAAGTTTGAACTTCTATTACTGGCACTGCATCACTCTTTGCGCTGCGCGGTTCGTCAAAAACTGCTGCGGGCGTACAAACAGCGTTACTCAGATGTTACCCGAATTAGGCTGGGAACCGCCGGACACTCGGAGGCTGCGCACTGGGCTTAGATTATTTGAACAATTGAGAATGGATGTCTTTAAGAGCGACACGGGTAACATAATATTAGAGCCCCACCATATTTCCAGGTCCGGCAGAAGCGATATATTAAGAGAAATGTTTTTCCGAACGCATAGACATGCGAATTCCTTTTTCCCCGAACCATAAAGGACTTTAATAAATGAGCAGTCGTAATTTCGCTAGACCATTTCCTTTTCATGTGCAAATAGCTGGCGTCCTAACACCCACTGCCACACGCCTTTTAGGCGGCCTTCGGGGTAGTCTGAACACCTATGACGTCATCAACTCATGAAAGCGGACGTCAACTTATGCGTATTTTCATTTTTAACTCGTGATAGAATGGCTGAATTAGGAAAATATTTTTAATGGAAAAATATCGGGACGATAGTAATGGCAAATTGGCATACAACTGATGGCTCATACATAGAATTTCTCCCAAAATCGTAAACCATTTCTAAAAAAGATAGAATAAAACGACCTGTTTTAAACGTTATAGGGGGAACTTTTAATCACGACAATTAACCGTCAACTTCATCACCGTTCTACCCGCAGGTTTGAAAGTAACCGCAAGCGGCAATATTGAAATTAACCACACTTCCCCGCCAACGAAGGCGTTAGCGGCATAATGGACTTGACCTACCCTCAGCGTCTTTTTGGAAGCACATATTGCCTTTCGCAGCCATCCTGAATGGAATCATCTGCTAGTTAATTGGCATGGGAGCAGTGGCACAGCGAGGGGGGGTTTTGGGGGTTAAACCCCCCCCCCCCAGAGCTCAGAGAAGTTTTTAAGTTTAATCCATTTTATTTAATGGGATTGATATTTCTAATAGAATACTGTGAGGATGAATAAAATATCCCTCAGAAAGCCGTATAACTCACCATTTTGAACAATTTATCTTTAAAATTCCGCAATTTATTAATCTCGCACCTACCGCTTATCCTGGTAGGTATTCCATACCTCAACACACCCTGGTATTAGTTGCACCTAACGGTAATAGGCCCCTTTCAGACGCAACGGCTTTTCGCCGGCCGCCGTCCACGGCGCCGCGCCGTGAAATTCAGGCAGCTTTCAGACGAGACGACTTTCCGCCGGTCGCCGTTCACGGCGCGGAGCGTCGTTAAATACAGAGAACAGTACGGCAAGCAATCGGCACGGCCATCAGCGACATTTATTCAATAGTTCTTGAGTCGTTATCATGAATAGGAGCGAATTTTAAAATATTAAATAAATTATTATTTTAATTGTTTACTGCTGTGAGATCAACCTTCACTTAAATCTATACTGCTGATATAAATTTTATCTATGCTGCTTATATATAAAATTTAGTTTAGGTAACCTCGATACAAATATAAAATCTGTAACTAGCCAATGAGTAACTCATTTGATAGGTTATTATTATTTAATTTCTTTTTAAAATTATTTATTTAAGCATTATTTTACATAAAATTGTTTTTAGACAAAGGAAACATAAAATTTCATTACTAAAGAAAGATAATGTAATAGATCTTAACACTTTCATGTGAGCTGGGGTGTGTATCATAGTGATTTTTTCATTCAGTCCGATTTTAGAATTTTTTATTGTTTACTTCTCAAAACATTATCTATCAGAAATTCTTTCCAGTACTTTCAAATAATTAAAAAGATCAAACAGGAAGAAAAAAATACAAAGAATTTTTACAAAATACATAAAATATTGATAAAGTTGAAACCTTTCGCTGCATCCCATATCCCAAAACACTATACCACTTCTCTCACAGAATAAGTTGACTGGTTTGACGGCGTAGAATTAAGTGATGTCGGAGAATGAATTGATCCTGCTAGAGGAGAAGAAACTGCTCGCAACTGCTGTATCCTCTCCAGAATGTTCAATACCTCGATTTGGTAGTTAACTGTTTCCGCATCCTTGAGGTTATGCATGCTTGGTAGAGTTCCTTTAAAAAAGTTTAAATTACTAGGCTCCTCTTTTCCTCAGGCTCAACTTTTATGTCCATGTAGGATTATAAAAAAAGGATCACCGAGTTACCTCGAGATATTTACACCACATATGCAACAAAACCTATAGAGAGTGATACCAAAAGGAGAAAGCGACCACTCGCGACGCCGAAATTAAGATCGATTTTTCGAACGTGCGGCACAGTTCGGAGCTTTCAGCTGTCCACGGGGAATACCGTGCTCGACGGACGTTGGAAAGTGAATTTTTTAGCAAGTTAATTACATATAAGATATAATTTATTTAGTGCCACCTTCAATTTACATTTCATATAACCTAATTTCTTCGTTATAATTATCGATATTTATCGTCGATACGATACAAATTGTAAAACTGTTTTTCGTCGAAATTTTGTGTTTATTTGGGATCATAAGAAAAGGGTCACCGTGCTATCTCAAGATATTTACATTTAATTACATCAAACATTTTAGAGTGTCCATCAAAAGAAATCAAATACGACCATTAGAATCAACTAAAAATAAAAATCGATGTTTTTGCCGCGCGCGCAGTCCGCGGCAGCTCCCCGATCGTATGGAATGTCTAGACTCGGTGTAATTTACAATTGATATGTACATAAAGTCATATAGACTATTTTTGCGTATATCGTTAGTCTTATTATTTACTTAATAGAATACACATATTTAAGCCTTTTTTTCTCTATTTCTCCATTTAAATAAATGATTAGCTCTAGATAGGTTGATAGCTGTTGGACATATCGCACACGTAATTGCATGACTTGGATTTGGTAGAAAAGCGTCAACATCCACTATAAAATCTCCCATCTCGTTCAAAAACACAATTTAAAATTTGGGAACGATGAAATATTATTCATGTCCGCATTTCTTCGCCGATCACGCTACTCTGAATTCTATAGAACTACGCGGCGGACGGCATAAGTCGTCGCGTCTGAACAGTCCAATACACCACAGTGTTTATTTCACGCCGTGGACGGCGTACGCCGGGCCGGATTGAAATGGGAGCCGTGGATACCACGGCGGCCGTCCACGGCGTCGTGTCGTCCACGGCGTGATTCGACTCGTCTGAAGACACCCATTGCTAACAATGGTTATTTAAAGGCATTGTGCCGTGCCGTGGACGGCGGCCGGCGAAAAGCCGTTGCGTCTGAAAGGGGCCTAAACCTTAATTCTTAGCTACGCCCCTGCATGGGAGTACCCGCATTTCACCGAGACATGACTTGGAAAGGTTCATTAGTAAACGACATTGCTTTCACGCCGTGATTACTTTTTGCAGGAAGTGTACGGGAACAAGGATCATTTTATAAATTTGGGCAATGAGCTTGGATGATGTAGGGATATTAAATCATAGGGTCACAGGTTACGACGAGTTTTAAAAGCAAAAAAATGCTTGATAAAATAGTGATGGTGTAGCAGAAAATTCAGATATAATATCGGCAATTTATTCTCAATTCCATTAATCGTCGAACTATCAGCATGAACTCTATAATTATTTCATTTTACACCACATCATTGGTTGTTTGAATGAAAAAGAAACTTTTTAAGTTTTGCATCGGAGACGTTACTCATTTGCTACTTGTTTCTACGGATTATTAGTATTATCAACCATGAAATTACTTAAAATAGGGGAGATTTTCGATCCATACGGTTCATCTTAGCTTCTGAATTACCTGGTCCAATTCGTCTTGGTTTTTTAGAAACCACCTATCAATAATACATTCCCTGCTATAAAGGTTTGTATCTGAACACTGGAGAATAAGAAGAAAAGTTTTCACAAGAACTCAGTAAAACTTTAGGGAAGTTAGTCACAGAGACAAGAACGTTATGGGGAGTATTCACTAACGTCCCTTACGGTCAAAGAGTCATCGGATGACTCTTTCAACCCAGAGTCCTCTGAAATTCTCTTTCCTAATATTATTTTTACCGTCAACTGTGATAGAGATTTCATCTCGACGGCTGGTCTTCAAGGTATTCGCCACGAAAAATGACGGCCTCAACCCTTTCGCAGTGAAGTTAATGATGTCGGGAACTCAAGTCGAATTGATTACTACAGGTGCGCCTTGTGCTTGGGCCTGATGCGGTTCTTTGCATTTACACCACTTTGTGTGATTCATTTTCCCAATGAATGCTTTCCTTTAAATGATTAAATGTAGCTGAACTCAGATGACGTCACCAACTCATTAAAAGCGGACCACAAATTACGTGTGTTTTCATTTTCAACTTATGATAGAATTGCCGAATGACGAAGATATTTTTAGTAATTTGTATTTTGCAACGATTTATTAATAAAATTAATGACGTCACTCACTGCGACGATTCATTATATCTTTATTTTTCCATTTTCCTAACCTTGTGTAGATTTATTTCAGGAATTATTAACCGTAGCAAGTTTTGCTTCAGCATGAAATTGGACGTTATAATATGTTCTTACCCGCACGGAGGCAGGAGGCTTACCAAGCGAGGAGATAGGGGGCAGCTGCCCCCTCTCCCCCCTCCATCAGAAGCAAAAATCGCAAAAGCCGCTAAGAAAAATCAGTAAATTGAAACGAAAGTATTCAACAAATTTTCTTTAAACCCACGAACAATGATAGGTATTAGTATAAGATATGTAACTAAAATAAAACTATTTTTTCAAGGAAATAATCTCATAAACTAATGTCACAACTTGGCTTACCCCCCACATAGATCATGGCTTGCCCCCCCCCCCCCTAGTTATAATCCTGGATAAGCCCATGTTTGCGCGTAATATTTTATGACCGTAGGGTATGGATATGGCGGTAGGTGAATCAAACAGGGTTCTCAAATGGCCGTCAAAGACACCACTCTTCAAAACCAAAAAACACTTAACCTGAATGCCCACCTCAGGCAGTTTACGAGAATTACTTGCACGCCAGGGACTGCCACAGACACAAGCATACCCCCAATGGACACCTTCACAAGGCTCTCAGATCTCGCTAAGGTAACCCTGGGTTGTAACCTGGGATCCTTCGTAGAGATGGATGGTCTCTACTAAGGATGCCAAGTAAATATGCACACACACTTTTATGGTGATTTACGGAAATGTTTCTTCCCCACCAAAGACCACCACAGACCATACACACTACCCAGAAGTATCCTTTTTGCGGCTGTAGTGACCTCGCTAGAGTAATCTGAGTCATGGGCGCAGCTAGGATTTAAGACTGGGGGTGTTTAGGGGCAACTATAACCGGGGCATATGGGGGTATGGAATATGCACCAGGATAACCAGCAGATGCGAGATTAATAAATTGCGGAATTTTAAGATAAATGGTTCAAAATGGTGACTTTTACGGCTTTATGAGGGATATTTTATTAATCCTTACACAGTTCTATTGGTGATATCAATCCAATTAAGTAAAATGGATTAAACTTAAAAATTTCTCTGAGCTCTGGGGGGGGGGGGGGGTTTATCCCCCAAACCCCCTCACTGCGCCACTGATCTGGATTATAACTTGTCATCCTTTGCAGAGCTGTAAGGACTCTGCTTAAGGATAACAAGTTTTGCCACAATCACATACAGAAGCACTGAGCACAATCACTCAAACAAGCACTAGGGTATGGATTTCTAGTAAACCGCTCAGAGGGCAAGGTCAGGGTAACAAAAACACACTAACGAATGAGGATGAAAATCTAATACGTATTTCGGTCACAAAGTGACCCGCTTTAGCCAACGGAAGGGAAAAAAGCACTTCCAACACATAGTCGAAAGTGAGACGGAAAGGGAGCACAACCTAGTTTAAATAGGGAAGGGACTTAAAAGGGTTTTCGGGACTCAAAACAGCAGGGATCCTGCCATTCATTTGGAAGAGGGCTCAGCTATCTACGCTCCTCTTTGCTTTTGCATCCATTGGGAGATAAAAGCTTTTGTACATAATTGAATATTGTAAATAATATTTTTCATTAAGCTATTTTTCTATTGACATGAAACCATTTATTTCTGTGCTTGACTAATACATTTAGAAATTACTTTGCATATTATTTTTCATGGTTTATGTTTGACGTTACTTTAATTATTTTCGTGTAGATGAAATGAAATGTTCCTCCTTTCACTTTCAGGCTTTCCACCGGTATTTACGAGGATAATTATTTTTGCATTTTTCATGTTATTTAATATTTCTCATTTTCCAAAATTTTTAAATTTTTCTCAATGCATATACCATCTCTATCTTTTTAAAAAGTCTTTAGGAGTGTAAAATAGAAATCCCACGATGCAAAGAGTAACATCACGCACATCACACATATCATTATCTTTGTATTCCAGAACCTCAATTATTTAAGCCTTGAGCACAAGTAACGAAGATATATTTGCCGGTCATTTGTCATTCGCTAGGTACAGCTCAAAAAACGCATCCCTCAATTAGGAAAGGGGCTTGAAAGCTGTCACTATATATGACTTATTAATAACTATAAAATAAAGTAAAGAAAATCTCTTGTACAGCAATTGTTGTATGCTGCTGTGAATCTCAAACCCAGTGAGAAATGGGTGGTGGAATCCACGTGGAACCCACGTGGAATCCACGTTGAGTGGTGGATATTTGGTGGTGGTGGATATTGAGTGGTTGGACCCACGTGGAATCCACGTTGATTTCAAGTGGATTTGTGGTGATTAGCATTAAATGTTAAACAGAATTTCTAATTTGTGGTACTTAACTCTCCGGTGACATTGCGTCATTTATCATCCTGAAACCACGCTAGTTATGTGAAAATGTATCGCACATTCTATTTTTATATAATTCGTGGAAAGGCAGCCATGAGAGCACATGAAAAATCGTAGACACATATATAGAAGGTTTAGATATAGAGTGGTTGAGGTTTTAATGGTTTTAGGACAGCACCTACTGCTGTTTTAATTTTTCCACCAAATTTCCACGTGGATTCCACGTTGATTCCATGACCAAAAACACGTGGTGTCCACGTTACATCTCCACGTGGGTTCCACGTGGATTCCACCACCCATTTCTCACTGGGAATATCATTGACCGTTTGCCTGTCAGATCATTGTGAAAAGAAAGATCCCCCTCAGAAAAATCCTGCATCGGCCCTTGCATTGTGTTCTTCCTGTAATTTTTGTTTGTTTACATTTTTGATTTTTCAGGCTTTACGATTTTTTTCTCCTCGACTTATATTTCTTCTCTGCCCGCTAACAGTCTTTTTGGAGTGTGAAATATCTACCCTTCAACCCCAATAGAAACATCACACATGTATCGTATCTCGTGTCTTTTTCCATTTTAACTGCATATGACTAACCTTTCTAAGGGAGATGTTTTTATCGATCTCTCAGAAAATATTCGTGAGGAAAATAAATAAATCTCTTTCGCGAATGTTAATGGAAAATTTTCTCTTGACCTCCTTCCTAAGGCATAATTTTCCGAGGTGTGGCCTTTACTCATGATTTATCAGGAGTAAGCTGAAATTTTTAAATGGAAAAAATTTTTTTCGACGCAAGTTCAAGCTATAATGCATTCAGTACTGCGAACTGCAGCATGCAAAACTGGAACGATTCGGGGGCCTTAATGAGTCAGCTAGACATGTATGTTGCTTTCGGTACATACACACCCAAACTTTCACTTACCATTGAGACCTTAGACTGATTCTGCTATTTTTTTACCGTTTTAATACATCCCCTCATCAACTTCAATTTTTTTTTGTGATTAGAACAATGGAAGTTTTTGCAACAATTCCAGGTTATGGTCAGCCGTTAGAAACCTCTTAACTACTGAAGGTTTTCTTTGCGGAAATGTTTAATTGAATACAGTAAAATGCATATTATCTTTTAGAACAATTTACTAATGCATACCATCTGTACACCTTTGATAAAGTCGACGAAGCAGGACACTATGCTAAAAAAACTAAAATGTGTGAATGAAGACTGGACAGGAGCAGTAATAATATTTCCAAATAAACCTAGCATTCATTGCAAAGGAAGGCATTTGCATCATTCTCAACTGATCCTGGAAGCGACATGAAGCCAATTGTTATTCTGCTCCTTAAACACGGCCACTTACATGGCCATACTAGATATATGTACTCAACACAGGCTAATAGGTCCATCTACAGGCCTCACCACCTCCTCTATATGAATGAAGATACAAAGACCCTTTTTCTTAGAAAACCATTAAAAGCCAAAGGACCCATGAAATGCCACCAGGCCCTATATAAAGAAATCATTCATATCAAGCAATATTGTCAGCATTTAAAGAAATACACTGCCACAATTTGGTATAGGGTAGGCATCCGTACCATCTCTACACCCTATATAAATATGGTGGCCATATACCTTTTTTCCTGACATAATGTTAGAATATGGATAATACAGGAAAACTTGGAAATGCAGAAATGATATAGATGCAGGTACATTACAAACACATATTTATTCATACCATAGCATATTTGTAACCTTATGAATCACACAGTTACACAGTGCAAACAAATACACATGAGAGCTCGCCACAATCACATGACAAAAAAATTACAAATATAATATTTATCAGCTGACAATACTTGAAATATATATACATATATTATTGGTAAGCATACATATGCAAGCAATACAGTTCAACAAATAAGAACATATCAGGTAGCATTGTCAAAAGCTATACAGTCGGGGAAACATGGTTGCCATTTTAAATTTACTTTACTACAGTGTATCCAAACATTATATATCTAGATAAAATTGACCAACAATGCAAAGGTGCATAAAAAATAGCACATAGCCCTTTATTCTCATAATACATGTTTTTGTGATGCAATCAATGAGATTGAGGTTCTATCGAACAGATTTCCAAAGACGGGAAAATTTGGCCCACAGTAATTGCTTATTGTAAGTATTACACGGAGTGATATTACACATTGAATTACTCACGGCAAGTTATTTATTCATAATTTTCCCTTTAATCCTTGTAGCTGATGTAATATCAGTTCCTTTTCAGCCTTTGACTTCCATGTTGACTAATGCATTCAGCTGGTGCCAATATATTTTTTATATAAAATACCTTCTTTGTTTCATGTGCCATTCCCAAAACAGGGAGTAAATACTAATGAAATGTCTTCTGTCAGGTAGGTAGTTCCATCTCATACTACACCCAGAGAGGAAAAAGGGCACTTCATCACTGACAACAGAACACCACCATCACTTAAGTGGGCTCAGACTGAAATGCATGCGGAGGACTTGCATCAAGAAGGGAGGGATATTTAGGTTTGTCTCTGAACGCTCCCCCAAAGTGTTGCAAGGAAAAATAAGAATGAGAATCAAAACCTTAAGAATTAAATAAAAATGAACAGCTAATTTTACTTCTAAGCCTTGTAGCTGATGTAATAGTAGACCCTTCTCAGCCTATGAGATCAATGTTGACTATTTCATTCAGCTGCAGCAAATATAAAATACCTCTTCACTGTTTCATGTGCATTCCCAAAACATTGAACAAAATATTACTGGAATGCCTTTCGTAAGGAAGGGAGGGAATTAACAAACATAATAAATGAATAAAATAAAGAATATTTTTTTCCCAAATGATAGAGAATGATAAGAAATATAAAAAAATTATTAATGATCCTTATTTAACCCAAGCGCTATCTGCTTGCAGGGTGCTCTGCTACCTGCTAGCAGCCTGCATCGTAGCTGTGCTCAGGGCTCGCACCAAGGTGGCCTAACAGAGCACCAGCTAGAACCAGGTATACATCACACGGGCTTTTCTCAGCATTCATCAGCATTCATAATAAGCCATGACATTTTCCCACACTAGACAATTCTCACTTCACATTTATGTAGTCGCCAAAAATAGATGTCCTCATTTACAATTTTAAAAACATAAAATATGTACTTCAAAGGTAACAATCTTTCGATTAAAGCATTTAAAAAAGAAACAATCCTATTCAAAGAACGAGGTTAAAAATTGAAATTACCTGACTGAAGTAAGAGAAACACAATTAACAAAAGAAGTTAGTAAAAATTCCACAGATAAAAATCATTCACCTCAACTGGGATTTGAAAAAGATTTTGAATCGTGTTACTTCTGCTATATTAGGGGAAAAGTGTGTAATGTGGGCATCACTGGGTTACAAGCTGCTTGTGGATTTTGATTTGTGGTATATAAACATAAGAATTCTCACAAGATATCGTTCGATTAAATGTAAAAATGCCGTAATAATCCTCAAGTATCAACAGCTTATTTCAGTGTGAACAAATTGCAGCTGTGCCAGAAGTGAGATCATTTATAATTCACCTCATGGATTTGGTACCTGAATTTTGATTTGTACGTCGGAGATTTGATTGGCTCCGTATTTTTTACGTGTTAAGAATAATGATAACAACATTGACGCGAATAAATGAATCACCAAGAAGAAAACGAAGACATAGTTAATAAGAAGCAAGGAAAGCTGCCAAGGAAGTTAAAGATGATGGGATCGTAGATACTTCAAACAGTCCATGGGTATCTCCAGAGGTATTGGTCATGAAGAAATATGCATCAATGAGATACTGCATCGACTACCGCCTCATGAAAAATATCAATAAGGACAGCTTTCGGTTGCCATTAATAGATGACACATTAGACACCCTCGGAGGATACAGATTAGTTTTGTTATTGGATCTGAAAAGTGGATTCTAACAAGTGGGCCTGAAGTCGGAGGACAAAGACAACTGCATTAATAGTTGCTGAAGGACTATGGCATTTATATTTCATGCCATTTCGTCTCTGTAATGCGCCAGCTACCCTTGAAAGGCTTATGGAAAATGTGTTGACATAACTATCTTGGAAAATCTGCTTGGTCTACTAAGATGAAATAATTGTTCTGGGAAAGTCCTTCAATTACTACCTTCCCAAATTGAAGAAGGTATACCAAAGGTTAATGCATGCAAATCTCAACCTGAATTCAAAGAAGTGACACCTCTTCAGAAGGCCACTCAACTACCTTGGTTACGTGGCATCCAACTCAGGAGATGTCCCGCACTCTGAGAAAAAAGAAGCTGTAGCTGCTTGGCCAGTTCCAAGTAACAATGATGAGATTAGACCTTTTCTTGGACTGTGCACATATTATCGGCAGTTTGTGAAGGGGTTCTCAAATGTGGAACACCTCAAACTAAGGGTACTGAGGAAAAGAGCAGCTTCACTTGGGATGATAGCTGTCAGCAAGCATTTGATGAGCAAACACGTGATCAGGCCACATCAGAAGTTGGATCCTTTACTTTTTAAATCTCTCACGTGGTACCTGAATGTAGACTTTTACCTTGGAGACTTGATTGGCTCCGTATTTTTTTCGCGTTTAGAATAATGATAACATCATTGACACGAATAAATGAATCAGCAAGAAGAAAACGAAGACATAGTTAATAAGAAGCAAGAAAAGTTGCCAAGGAAGTGAAAGCCGATGGGATCATAGAGCCTTCAAACAGTCCATGGGTATCTCCAGTGTTATTGGTCATGAAGAAATATGCATCAACGACATACTGCATCGACTACCGGCTTTTGAACAATACCTATCAATAAGGACAGCCTTCCTTTGCCATGAATAGGTGTTACATTAGACAGCCTTGGAGGATGCAGATTAGTTTTGTTATTTGATCTGAGAAGTGGATTCTAACAAGTGGGCCTGAAGTTTGAGGACAGAGAGAATACTGCACTAATAGTTGCTGAGGGACTATGGCAATTCAATGTCATGCCATTTCGTCTCTGTAATGCCCCAGCTACGTTTGAAAGCCTTATGGAAAATATGTTGACAGGACTATCTTGGAAAATGTGTTTGTCTACTAAGATGACATAATTGTTCAGGGAAAGTCCTTCAATTACTACCTTCCCAAATTGAAGAAGGTATACCAAAGGTTAATGCATGCAAATCTCAACCTGAATCCAAAGAAGTGACACCTCTTCAGAAGGCAACTCAACTAACTTGGTTACTTGGCATGCAACTCAGGAGATGTCCAGGACCCCGAGAAAAAGGAAGCTGTAGCTGCTTGGCCAGTTCCAAGTAACAATGATGATATTAGACCTTTTCTTGGACTGTGCACATATTATCGGCAGTTTGTGAAGGGGTTCTCAAATGTAGAAAACCTCAAACTAAGGGTACTGAAGAAAAGAGCAGCTTCACTTGTGATGATACCTGTCAGCAAATATTTGATGAGCTAACACCTGATCAGATCAGATCAGAAGTGGGATCCTTCCTTTTTTACGTCTCTCAGGTGGTATCTGAATGTAGATTTTTACCTTGGAGACTTGATTGGCTCCATATTTTTTTCATGTTAAGAATAATTATAACAACATTGACAGAAAAAACTGAATCACCAAGAAAAAAATGAAGACATAGTTAATAAGAAGCAAGAAAAGTTGCCAAGGAAATGAAAGCCGATGGGATCATAGAGCCTTCAAGCAGTCCATGGGTATCTCTTGTGGCATTGGTCATGAAGAAATATGGATCAACGGAATTATGCATACACAACACCCCCACCCTATGTAACCCAAGGCAGAAGGCAAGTTCATCTTGGATACAGATTCTATCAATGTGGCCATTCAAGGAGTTTTCTCAAAGGAGCGGGAAGTGATTGAAAAGGTCATTGGATACTTCGGTAAGGTTTTGTCAAAACCTGAGTGCAACTACCGTGTCACCCTTGGGGAGCTATTGGCAGTAGTTAAAGACGTTGGACACTTTTCCATGTATTTGCCTGGAAGATACACTATACTCAGAAGTGATCATGCATCGCTGAAGTGCCTTCTTACTTTAAAAACTCCTGTAAGGCAAGTAGCATGCTGGATATAACAGCTCCAGGAATCTGAATTTCAATCAGTCCATCCAGCAGGAGCCACTCATGGAAATACTGATTTTCTTATCAGGAGGGCCGTGAGAGGAAAGCTGCAAACACCGCTCATGTCATGACAACAAGGAAGTATTATTATCTTCGGGGTAAAGGCAGAGAATGACAGGAAAATAGTGTATGTGTTCACACTAAAATAATTCATCCTGTTTGTTGAAAGAAGCTTTGACACTTGAGGGTAATAACAGCACTTTATATAAAACACTAAAAGAACGATTTCTTAAATTAATTTCTTTCATTCCAAGCCACAAATTAATATCTAGTAACAGCCAGTTACCCATCGATATCTGCAGCATACTCAGGGGTCGCTACACCACTCCCACTATAAAAAAATGTTTTTCCCTGATGAAATGAACTTAGCTCTCACCACATATTATGAAAGTCGGAGACATTGGCGTTATCTTGGGGTACCAATGTTTGACTCAGTGGATGAATTAAGTCCTCCACTTCCAAGGCCACTAGATTTCCCAGGGGGTGAAGGAACCACCTTTACTGGTATAGGCTTCACGGAAACCATTGGCAGAGTTGCAGGAAGAGCTTGAATAATAGAAGGTGGCCTGAGGATAGCAGGAACAGTGGATGGTAGTCTAATCATTGGTTGAACCATTCTGACAGTTGGTGAACGATGATTAGATAAGACTGCTTACACTTCATCAGGTTGAGCTCGGCCATTGAGAGCTGGTGGTTTTTAAGTTATCTGTAAGTTGAAATAAGCCATTTTCTTTTAAGTACGATGTCCCTCAACAGTGGTTAATATGATGAGGCTTACATCTTTTTCAGCTTCTCAGCAGCCACCAGCACCATCCGACTCTTCATTATTGTCAATTTATCCTGGTAGCGATGTTTATCATTATATGCGTAATACTTCTTGGGAGACTGAGTGACAATACCATCCCGAAATCCATTAGCTGCCAATGGGCACAGCATCTGAGCTTCTTGTTCTTTCTCCAGACCATTACTAGCATGAAAAGGGGCCGAACGATTAAAAATGATAACTCTTGGCTTCCCACTTGGAGGTTTCTTCATCCTACAAAGTACATCATTAACCTTCGTAACAACCTCTTACAGTTTTTCCAACTGGTTCTAGAGGCACCTGTGAGTGATGAGTGCAGCGCTGGGTAAGGTATTTTTCTCGATATTGATTCATGGCAAAGAAGGAAAAAGAGTTCTCTTTGGAGATCTTTTGTGCAAATGTATTGAAATTACTGTATGTATCTGATATAGTCCCACTATTTTCCAAAAACTGCCCCTGGCAAAAGTAAAAAGGGTCTATATTTAAGTATGTTTTAAAAATTTTTTCTCAGAACTAAGACCTTAAATATAAATCCAGATACTAGATATTGATTTGTGGCTTGGAATGAAAGAAGTTAATTTAAGAAATCGTTCGTTGAAGTGTTTTATATAAAGTGCTGTTATTACCCTCAAGTGTCAAAGCTTCTTTCAACAAACAGGATGAATTATTTTAGTGTGAACACATACACTATTTTCCTGTCATTCTCTGCCTTTACCCCGAAGATAATAATACTTCCTTGTTGTCATGACATGAGCGGTGTTTGCAGCTTTCCTCTCACGGCCCTCCTGATAAGAAAATCAGTATTTCCATGAGTGGCTCCTGCTGGATGGACTGATTGAAATTCAGATTCCTGGAGCTGTTATATCCAGCATGCTACTTGCCTTACAGGAGTTTTTAAAGTAAGAAGGCACTTCAGCGATGCATGATCACTTCTGAGTATAGTGTATCTTCCAGGCAAATACATGGAAAAGTGTCCAACGTCTTTAACTACTGCCAATAGCTCCCCAAGGGTGACACGGTAGTTGCACTCAGGTTTTGACAAAACCTTACCGAAGTATCCAATGACCTTTTCAATCACTTCCCGCTCCTTTGAGAAAACTCCTTGAATGGCCACATTGATAGAATCTGTATCCAAGATGAACTTGCCTTCTGCCTTGGGTTACATAGGGTGGGGGTGTTGTGTATGCATAATTCCGTTGATCCATATTTCTTCATGACCAATGCCACAAGAGATACCCATGGACTGCTTGAAGGCTCTATGATCCCATCGGCTTTCATTTCCTTGGCAACTTTTCTTGCTTCTTATTAACTATGTCTTCATTTTTTTCTTGGTGATTCAGTTTTTTCTGTCAATGTTGTTATAATTATTCTTAACATGAAAAAAATATGGAGCCAATCAAGTCTCCAAGGTAAAAATCTACATTCAGATACCACCTGAGAGACGTAAAAAAGGAAGGATCCCACTTCTGATCTGATCTGATCAGGTGTTAGCTCATCAAATATTTGCTGACAGGTATCATCACAAGTGAAGCTGCTCTTTTCTTCAGTACCCTTAGTTTGAGGTTTTCTACATTTGAGAACCCCTTCACAAACTGCCGATAATATGTGCACAGTCCAAGAAAAGGTCTAATATCATCATTGTTACTTGGAACTGGCCAAGCAGCTACAGCTTCCTTTTTCTCGGGGTCCTGGACATCTCCTGAGTTGCATGCCAAGTAACCAAGTTAGTTGAGTTGCCTTCTGAAGAGGTGTCACTTCTTTGGATTCAGGTTGAGATTTGCATGCATTAACCTTTGGTATACCTTCTTCAATTTGGGAAGGTAGTAATTGAAGGACTTTCCCTGAACAATTATGTCATCTTAGTAGACAAACACATTTTCCAAGATAGTCCTGTCAACATATTTTCCATAAGGCTTTCAAACGTAGCTGGGGCATTACAGAGACGAAATGGCATGACATTGAATTGCCATAGTCCCTCAGCAACTATTAGTGCAGTATTCTCTCTGTCCTCAAACTTCAGGCCCACTTGTTAGAATCCACTTCTCAGATCAAATAACAAAACTAATCTGCATCCTCCAAGGCTGTCTAATGTAACACCTATTCATGGCAAAGGAAGGCTGTCCTTATTGATAGGTATTGTTCAAAAGCCGGTAGTCGATGCAGTATGTCGTTGATGCATATTTCTTCATGACCAATAACACTGGAGATACCCATGGACTGTTTGAAGGCTCTATGATCCCATCGGCTTTCACTTCCTTGGCAACTTTTCTTGCTTCTTATTAACTATGTCTTCGTTTTCTTCTTGCTGATTCATTTATTCGTGTCAATGATGTTATCATTATTCTAAACGCGAAAAAAATACGGAGCCAATCAAGTCTCCAAGGTAAAAGTCTACATTCAGGTACCACGTGAGAGATTTAAAAAGTAAAGGATCCAACTTCTGATGTGGCCTGATCACGTGTTTGCTCATCAAATGCTTGCTGACAGCTATCATCCCAAGTGAAGCTGCTCTTTTCCTCAGTACCCTTAGTTTGAGGTGTTCCACATTTGAGAACCCCTTCACAAACTGCCGATAATATGTGCACAGTCCAAGAAAAGGTCTAATCTCATCATTGTTACTTGGAACTGGCCAAGCAGCTACAGCTTCTTTTTTCTCAGAGTGCGGGACATCTCCTGAGTTGGATGCCACGTAACCAAGGTAGTTGAGTGGCCTTCTGAAGAGGTGTCACTTCTTTGAATTCAGGTTGAGATTTGCATGCATTAACCTTTGGTATACCTTCTTCAATTTGGGAAGGTAGTAATTGAAGGACTTTCCCAGAACAATTATTTCATCTTAGTAGACCAAGCAGATTTTCCAAGATAGTTATGTCAACACATTTTCCATAAGCCTTTCAAGGGTAGCTGGCGCATTACAGAGACGAAATGGCATGAAATATAAATGCCATAGTCCTTCAGCAACTATTAATGCAGTTGTCTTTGTCCTCCGACTTCAGGCCCACTTGTTAGAATCCACTTTTCAGATCCAATAACAAAACTAATCTGTATCCTCCGAGGGTGTCTAATGTGTCATCTATTAATGGCAACCGAAAGCTGTCCTTATTGATATTTTTCATAAGGCAGTAGTTGATGCAGTATCTCATTGATGCATATTTCTTCATGACCAATACCTCTGGAGATACCCATGGACTGTTTGAAGTATCTACGATCCCATCATCTTTAACTTCCTTGGCAGCTTTCCTTGCTTCTTATTAACTATGTCTTCGTTTTCTTCTTGGTGATTCATTTATTCGCGTCAATGTTGTTATCATTATTCTTAACACGTAAAAAATACGGAGCCAATCAAATCTCCGATGTGCAAATCAAAATTCAGGTACCAAATCCATGAGGTGAATTATAAATGATCTCACTTCTGGCACAGCTGCAATTTGTTCACACTGAAATAAGCTGTCGACACTTGTGAATTATCACAGCACTTTATTTTATGTAATTAAATGAACGATCTCTCAAAAGAACTCTTTTACTTCCATTCCATAAATCAACATCAACAAACCGTCACTCAGCTATGCCCATAACTCACACAGCGGCAGCTTTAAAAGCACATGTAGGAGGATTTGAAAACCTTTTCAATTTGCATTCAAGGCGAATACCGTCTTTCTCAGAATATAGTCCCCCTATGAATATAGTCGCCCCCCAATTTTGAGGCTTCATTTTTGGGAACACTTAAAAAAAATGTGTTTGAATATAGACCACCCCTTTACTTTTACCGCAGGCATTTTTAGAAAAAAAATGGGGGACTATACTCCGACATAACAATTTTTTTTTGTGCAATTTTTTCACATTTTCTGTGTGCAATTTGTTTCTCTTACTTTAGTCTAGTATTTTCAAGTTTTCACCCTTATAGTGCCAGCGGGCCAATACATCTGCGTTGGGAGTTTGCACGAAGAATGACAAGGTCTGATCGTTCCGCAATGCTTTTTACACTGATGCCTTTTACAAATCTTTTTAGTATTTATCTTGCACTAACATAGCTGTAAAATTTGTATAAAATAAAAAATGGTTTCTGGAAATGAATACTAGCCTTAATGTCCATTCGCATGTGCAAACATGTAAATTCACCAAAAAAAGCCCTGGCATTCTACTGCGTATCGGGAAAAATAGGATGGCACCAAAGAGGTTAACCTCGTTCATTGAATTGCCCATCACAGACAAGGATGCAATAATGGCATTTTTGCAAGTTGACTGTTTCATGTAGCATAGCTGACGCCTTCCTTTGTAATTTATTGACATTCTCTATTGTTTGTGAAAAAAACTATTCTTGATTTTATTAATTTATTATGCTGGTTATTATCCAAGCATAATGTTTTTTTAATCCTATTTAGTTTTACTACCATTTGTATTTTTCCTAACAACACTTGGGGGAGCATCAGAGTCAACTTTTTTTCCTCCCATTCTATGCCTCTACCCTGGAGATAATAATATGCTTGGGTATCATCCTAATGAATAGAGTGAAAACTTTTGTGAGAAATACTACTTTTGCTGTCTAGAGTGCCTTGGATAGAGGCCAGTGCCATTTTGCCAATCCCAATCCCATCATGGAGATTGCTTCCACAGGGGCGCAAAGGAGTGAGCACAATCGTCAAAACAGTTCTTCAATAGGAACATTGAATAGGTTCCACCCACCATGGCATTCAAATAAGCAGTTGAGAGGTAAAAGTGAATTTCCATTCAAAATCCGGGGGTCCTGTTCTGCCGCAGATTGGTATCATGGGTCGCAGTTGGGGTCTCCACAGCGCCATGTCATGATCATGGAGAGCATGGCACTCAGCCTGTAAGGATATAAAAATAATGAAGAGTCTTTAAACAAGCTGGATGGTCCTTAGCAGGTGAATACCTCAGAAAGACAGCTTTCTAAGCACAAGCATGTATTTCACAAGGCAGCAGATTACAACCTTCTCCCTCCAACTTGGAGATAGCGCAATCATATTATTTAATGTGATAGTGCCCGAAATGCACAGTTGTGCTCTTAGAGATGTATAACTGGAGCATATATATCACTAGAAGGACGGCAGGGGTTATTTGACCCATTTTCAGAATTCAAATTTTTTTTGTCTCATTAAAATATTTTATTTTAGTTTGTAAATTTTTCACTTTATTCATTTTGGGCTATATATTTTGATAAACTAGTGAAAAGTCAACTATAATGTTTTGTTTTAAATATTTGTAACATGTTATATCTAGAAGGACGACTGGGGATCATTTGACCCATAATTTGTTTCCACGCTATTTTCTACTTTTTATTGCCCATGGCCTCTTTTGTGCTATGTATATCATAGAATCAGCAAGAGACTGGTGTGGTAGATGATTTCATTCATTTTGAACCTGCAGGTACCCGGTACAATGCCAGTTTCGTCCCACAGGTTCCTACCTGTATTCCAAAAACTAGGCATAGTAACTTGTTGTGCTCAATTTTTCGATATTTTATGGGCAGCAAAGGGAAATAAAATGTTCTCAATCCTAGATTAGCGTAAACTCATGCAATTAAGATATTTTAATTTTGTTTTATTTATTGTTCAATGATTATTTAATTACCCACACCAGAAAATCATCACGTATCTCATGATTGTTTTCCATCGGCCAAGATTCAGAGGTCTTGCAGAGATTGTTTTTCATTATTGCCTCATCATGTTTACCAAAAACTTTCATTTTTCTGGCCTGACGGTACTGTCACTCAGCCTTCCCCCTTTGTCGTGTGTCCAACCTTAGTGCAGCCTGACCCCGTCGGGGCTTAGGGCGGGTGGACTGCACGCTGTGCCCTAGGGAAAAATTCTGTCTCCTTTTGAGAAAGCGGAGGAATTGGGTGGACTGTAAAAAAAAATATTTTGTGGAACAGGGCTGAAAAAATACTCTCTGTCTGAGATTTACTACAAAGTAATTATTTTTTAAAATGTTAATGCATTTTTATAAACCCATTATGTCTATTGTGCAAACATGTAACACAAATTTTGTATTGAGTGTATGTATTTTTATTATTAGATTTGCAATCGACAACTAAATATGGTTTAATTCATGATTCTTTAAAATAATTGCTATTAACTTTTCACATTGGAAATATTATTTAATAATGTTATGGAGTGTTTATTATGAACTGATTCAACAATTAATACGATTAACCTGAATTTTGGATGAGAATGAGGCGTTTTATTCCAAAACACAATTTAGGGGTCAAAGGATCCCTAGCCGTCCTTCTAGGTAGTGCGGAACTCCCGTCCTCCTAGTAATATGATTCATTTGACCTAATGGTGACACTATGCACCTGTTATGAATAACAAAATTTCACATAGAAGAAGTAATCAGTGCAATAAGATTTAATTAGTTCATGCCATTATGTTGTACTATTATATCAACCCCAACAAAGCTGAACTAATAAAGGATAGAAATTTATGACAGCTATGTATTAACGTTCACACCATCCTCTATCACATGAGGTGTCATTTCACAATGTATCTGAATCTCAATAGAAATAGAGCCAACTTACACATTACAAATTATAAATAATAGATTAATTAAGCAGAGGACTCTTTTCATTGAAGTGATCTTGTTCAATTCAAGCCCAACAACTATGTCCAGGGACAAAATTTGTAATAAATAATTTTGCATGCAAAGAAAAGTAATAGTAATGAGAAAAATTCATTTCAATAATTTTACAGTTCACAAAGAAACAATAACTATTGATAATTCAAGTTAGTGAGCACATGCATAAAATCAAATCTTCATCAAAATTATAATTATCTGGTCAAAGGTATCTACGGACCTAAATGTGATTGTGGTTTCACCAACTGTAAGGAGCTGGGTTGGCATGGAAACTAAATTTTTGTCAAAACAACAAACTTGTGAAAACAATTTCAGACACATTAACGGTGGTCATGAGCAAGCACTCGAACATTCAAGTTGCATCGAGCATTAGGTGGTTGAGTTGAGTGCTTTGAGTACTGTTATGAATGTCGAGTACAATGGGTAAGTAGTTTTGATAACAGAGCTGTCAAGGCGAGTG
This sequence comes from Ischnura elegans, assembly GCF_921293095.1. Classification (NCBI taxonomy): domain Eukaryota; kingdom Metazoa; phylum Arthropoda; class Insecta; order Odonata; family Coenagrionidae; genus Ischnura; species Ischnura elegans. The sequence continues at coordinate 46,962,470 of NC_060259.1, forward strand.
ACTCAGAAATCTGCTGGTAGGATGCACCATCATCAAACTCATGCAATAATTGCCTGTGTAGTCCATAGATCATTTGATTGCCTTGACCTGGAAGTTTGATCTTGCTTTCTTCATAGCAGTAATCTACTATAATAGTCAATGTAAGAGTCAAATATGTTTCTGTCGGTGACAGCAGCCTACCCCAGAGAACACGTGCAGAGTAATCAGAGTGGACCACTACATCTCTCATTATGTCTTATATAATTATTTTATACCTTCCCCTATAATCTTTACTGAAACACATAGAGAACATGTTAAAATGACATAGGGGCAGTAGAGCAATAATAAGAAATTTGATGCTAATTCTAATATACAAGCAAATGTCGATTGCAAGCAAAATAATCAGGAAATCGGTCTTTTGCAACCTAAAAATTAACTCTACCGCCCCAAAAATGGAATAACTGGTGTTTTTTGGCTCTGGGAACAATTGAGATGAAAACTTTGATAACCAAATTATTAAGCAAAATGTATAGCAGCATTATCGAATTCATTACTCGTGCATTTAGATTGTCCCACAGCCCGTGTGACATTTTGGACCTCTAATTTTTAGTAACTTTGCCTTGAGAAATATACAGGAAAACTGGCCAGATAATGGGGAAAGGCCCTTTATTTTTTTCACTGTAAGCAAAATTTTGACCTCACAATGTGGGTCCAAAGAAAAATATCAAATTTGCCATATGAGGCTTCAATGTTAAAAAGATTAAGATACAAAAAGAGTGAATTTAATTGACCAAGACATCAAGGTTTTTGGACACAAGAAAACCAAAAATATTACTTTTATTTACGAAAAAACCACCGCTGACTTAGTAGGGTCACAGTCAGGGTAATAGGAGGGGCTTTTAATAAAAAGATTAAGATACAAAAAGTGTGAATTTAATTGACCAAGACATCAAGAATCAATCTTATCCACCGATTGACCTCCAATTCTTATTTGGAGGTCAAAGGTCATAGAAGTAAACATCCCACCATCAAGACAACCAACCTGTCCAACCAGATGTTTTAAAGAGTCTCCAAGTCAGATTTTGCAGTTAATAGACCTCTGTGAGTGAGACCTCTTTGCAGTTAATAAACCTCTCTACAATCTACATTGTTGATTTTTTTATCTCCAAAGGTTATGTACAAGGAAATGGCCTAACTTTTTAGAGGTATTAGAGTAGTTCTTTGGAAACTTAAAAATTGATATATAATTTTAGGACTTGGTATGTGTCTCTTATTTTTTTAAACTGAAACACCATATGATTTGTAGGTACAGTGTGTCCTCGTTTAACGTCGTCCCGTTTAACGTTGTTTCACGATAACGTTGTCCAAAAATTGAAACCCTTGATCATTTAACGTCGTTATTGCTTCGCGATAACGTTGTTCAAATTATGCGCGACGAAAAAAAAATGAATGGCGATTAGGACGCAAGCGCATCTGATGTATAGTAAATATTACTATATTAATGCGATTGGTAATTTTTGTTCGACAGAAAAGGTTGGCGTGGGTAGCGTATGTTAAATATGCATCTGAGCGAATAATTATCGCCTCATTTACCCATTATCCGTATATTTTTCTGATGCCAACCGAAAAAAATGTCCACGAAGAAGCGAGTGGCTATCCTGGTGGTTCTTCAGACGTGAAGAAAAAACGGCGATATTAGAACAAAAACTTGGTATTATTAAAAGAATTGAAGAAGGTGCAACTGCTGGAGAGATCGGTCGAGTTTTAGGTTTGCAGGTCGAGTTTTTGCAATTAAAATTTCTTCTGTTACTGAAAATATCGATGTTTCGCCATTAAAATTCTTTTTAGTTTTTATATTTAATTTAATAATGCCTTCTTCCCAACCTTTTCGTTATGAAAATTCGTTTCGAATGAATCGTTATCATGCTGAAGTGAATAATCGGTAATGAATGTTTCTCGCAATTTCCGCCGGGTTAAAGAATTCATATCATTACGAAAATTGACTCGCCCTTCATCCTCGTGCTTCCGAATGTTAGATTCAGATTTTTTTTTCATTTTGGCCTGATTCAGGTGTCTCCCGATTGGTCACGAAGTCTGCTTAAAGTTACGGCTCCGATAATTAGCCTCCTTGGATTCTCGCCCGGGAAATTCTGGATTCTTTACGAAGAAATGGATTGTTAAGAACCAATTTAAATTTTTTACATTGTTTCTTATGGGAAACACTGCATCGTTTAACGTTGTTTCGCTTAACGTCGAGTTTTTCAGGAACGAATCAACAACGTTAAACGAGGACTCACTGTATATATGCCTTCCCAATGTCCTTTTCATCTTTCATTTATCCTTAGACCCTTGGTTTTTCCTGCCTTTTTTCTCGCAGTTTTATTATTCTCGCTAAAGCTCTATGAATGAAAATGAATGTGTATTAGTTACAATTGATGTTACAATTTCCTGGGTAGCCAGTAAATGATTACTGGTAAATTAAAATTGGAATAAAATCACAATAACAAATGCTTATTTCTTTTATACGAAAAATCTCAAATTTCCTTTGGATTAGATCTGCCAAAACTGCATTTTAATCTGGGATGTATTAAGTCATCAGCATAAAAGCTTGCTGACTGAATGCTTCCGTGGAGGCAATATGTAATCAAACTACGTAAGCAAGTGCTAGTGCAGGCAGCTATTCGGGGCGTATCTTCAACCGATCATTCACATCACGAGGCCTTGGTTCATAGGCAGTTGTAGGCTGAGGTTCATGTGCCCATTGATGTTGCCACTCGGTCTTCCACCTCTGGGAAGCCTAACTTGTTTTAATATCCTATTATGTGCTCTAATTATTAAAATAATGCATTATTGGCACATTTATGCATTCATTATTCCTTAAAAACTACATTTTGAATGGAAATAAGTGGCTAATCTGCCATACCGATTGGCCCATCAGAAATGACAATATAAGGCAATTTTGCAATACGGATAGCTTTAGGTTTTCATTTTTCCTCCGAATATTCAAGACAGTTCCGGCTTTAATAAATGTTGGGTGGGATTCAGCGGTGAAGTATTTCGAATGCACACCATATTTAATTTTCCCTTTTTTTGCACGAGTGATTCAAAAACCTCTTCCACACGCCTATCGCAGTGGTTTGCGGTCTAGGTAGTACATGCAGACTTCATAGCAAACTGGCATTAAGATCGGTGAATTGAGAACTGATGGCACCAATAAATGTGCTAGTATTTATGAATTTTGTATCTCGATGTGATGGCAGGTTGACCAATACTTGTAGTTTATTAGTACCTGAATAAACCAATTGTCTTACCAATTTCTTGCAAAAATCCATTTAGTGCGGTCAACCTGTGAGATTAAACCTACTATATACTTTGACCTATACTCATTATCATTAAATTCATTATCAAGAATTATTTTATCATTAATTAAATGAGGCCAAGATAAGAGGAAAGTGAGATTGGATCGGGATTAGGCTTCAAAGTGTCAACTATACTCATTAATGCTACACAAAGGAAGATTCACTCACCTCTTGATGGAGGGCAGCCACGGGGCTCAAATGGGACCCTTGCCTTGGGGCCTGGCCTGCGGAAATCGTACCGCTGTGGCAGGGCTGGGTGGCCCAGGAAGACCACCACGACGTCACCGTGGACCACCACGACGTCACCGTGGACCACCCACTCTTCTCCGATATCTTCTGCCAGCACATGGATGAAGACATTCATAATGCTCATTGGATTTGCATCCACGCCTGGCTTCCCTGGTGTATACCATGGAGGGGCTTGATAATGTCTGGGCCTGCACCACCCGCCCCAAGATTAGGCTGCTGGAAATTGGGAATGAGTTCATATTCTTCTTCCTCCTCCACTAACGAATCCGGGCATTGTGGACTTGACCTTCCTGCCCTTGAGTCTAGGGTGCTGGCTGGCATCCCTAATTTGCCCGTTGCTGTGGAAGTGCCAAAGGTGATCATGTTAATACTTCTTTGGGAGGGACAGTGGAGGAACCTCATCTATCCTTCTCGCTCCTTCCTCGTCCATCGTGGTCCTCGTGCTTCACCACCTCTTTGCTCTTGCCTGGCGAGAAATGAAACATATGACAGTCCTATAATCTCTCTATGAAGACGATCGTCGAAGGGTAGGTGGACAGGGAGAAGGGTAAGGGGGGATAGATTTCTCCACAAAGCCTCAGAGAAAAAAAAAAATATTTAAAACCGCTCTCTACCCAGACGGCACAGAACCCTCCGTATCTAATTCGTATGTACATAGTACCCATTGACTAAGGGGATACTGTGCCGCTCCGTCGCTTTTCGTCAATGGATACATACCATTCGCGGCCTGTCGACGAAGCGCGTACGCAGCATGTGAATGTCCGCTACTAAGCACGTACGATTGGATACATAGCGCGCAGGAACACGGCAGGAACAGGCTAATCTCAATCGATTAGGTCGAAATTAGTTATATCGTAACTCGCACGATCGAAAAATGTATCGAACGCAACACAATCGATAACTACCGACCGTAGCGAGAACCTTGATACGAATGAATTGTAAGTTCTCAATAGGTAAATAACACCATATCATGAATTCTAATTACCATGAAAGACTCACGACCGACAAAGTTTTTGTCGGTTGTGAGTTTTTCATGGTAATTAGAATTCATGATATAGTATTATTTACCCATTGAGAACTTACAAAACTTACTCGGCCACTTAAATAACTCTGCGAAAAATGAGATTCTCACGGCTAATTCACGCACCACCAGCATCCAGCATTGTTAAGTGGCTCGTACTTACTTGGAAACCTTGAGATGTTAATGAGAGTAAATTCTTATTAATTTTGACACAAAATAAGACATCACATAGCCCACGAGCATTAAAAAGCTTACCCTAAAGCCTGACGAAATAAGATTTTTAAATAAAAATTGCCGATGAAACAGGATTGCTGACACATCTGCTATTAGTATGATCGAATTCATCAAAATGCAAGCAAAAATTAACGTATAGTTCAGTCTCAGCTACTAAAACTTACCCATATCAGGCGCTAAAGTATTTGAAAAATTATTTGGTATGAGTAAAAGTCCCTAGGTAACTGCAGTAAATGTATCAACCTATTAAAAATATGAAAGTCCTGCCAAATCACCAGCATAAACACTTGTAAAATAAAACATGTTATCTCTTAGATCACACCTCCGATTTTATACTTACTTTGCATGAAGTCACCACCGCAAGAAATTTTAAAGAGGCAGGAAAGAAAAAAACCCACAGAAATACAATACATATATTATGTATTTTCTATTGTCAACCACAATAATATTTCCAATTTTCTCTTCTATCCCACATCTAATTTAGCGAAACAATTACTCTTATTCTCTTTCGAATAGAAAATTATTTAAAAGAGGACTGGTCGATACATACAAACTATCGTCAATACTTTCTCCGATGAACGTCCACTATCACTGCACCAACTTGCACAAATCAAATCCACATCCACAAATATGTCACTTCTGCCACAATGTCTGTCTTCTTGGCGACAGGTAACAGTGAAGCAATGGTACCTTCCTCCAATCTGGGCACCTTCCATTCAGCAAGAATTTTCTCCTCGTCTTCTCGTCCAAGGCCACAGATTACTTTCTGATATCACAATGGTGCAATGTGAAGCTCACACACCTAAAATTAATAAATAATAAAATACCATGTAACTTATTAGGTCAAATCATTTCCAATTTTTGGTATTTCTGCATGAGAAATCAAATTACTAGGCTCGTAAATATAGTAAATATTTGTATGCCTGATATTTTTATTGTTTTAAACTATAGCATAAGATAATTTGAAATGATGAAAGCCGACGTGTAATACACCATAGGGCAAGCTAAGAAGCAATATTCGATCCTATAAACTTGGCAGCTTATTCCTAGTTTCTCCTTTAACCACACGTTTACCGAATGAATTAATACAAAAAAGACAACTAAAATGCAAGAATTTTCAAAAGAATTGCTGCTACAATATTTTGAATCACCATTTTTAGTACTGAATAGTTCGGGATGTTGATGCATCAACATCCCGAAGCCACTTCTGACTTAAAATTACATCCAAATAATTACAGCGAGAAAGAGTACATACCTCACAGTTTTTCGTAGGGGTGAAATGTTTTCTTCTTATCGCCCAAATGCACTTCTTCTTCAACTCAGGATCTTTTGGAGAGCTAAAAACTTGAACCATATGTCCCGGAGTTTCCATTACATCCCGACAATACACACACGAAAGGCATTTCTAACAAAAATATCTCACAAACACGTTTCTGAAGCCCAGTGAATGAAATTAAAGAATAAGGGAAACTTCACCATTACCAGACACTCTATTCTTCACTAACTTAACCACAAAAATCCCTGAAATGTAGTGAGACGTGACGTAAACGACGCGATCTCCAACGGCTTGTGAAGGCATGTGATCTTTCTAGGAGGATAGGGCACGATGGCACCAGATGGCACCACCCGCGAAAGAAAATAGTCCCAGACCGAATACAGTTTTATCGATGAGATACAATTTTATCGATGCATATGAATTTGCCAGTCCTCTTGCATCTTTTTTCGTCATTAAAGGAAATAAAGAAACAAAACCTTCTAAGTAACTTCCTAAGCGCGATTTTTGTATCTTGATTGTCCACCCTCGTATTTAGGTACGAAAACTTCCTGTGCCGTCTGGGTAGTTTTTACATATAAAAACTGCATATGTCTTGAGTTAAACTTGAGGTGCCAAAATGATGTATAATGTATTTCCTGGGTAGGTAATTTTTCAAAAGTGGTATGGTTGTTGCCTGTGGGAGGTCGCATCCTCAGATCCTCCCCTTGTTGCCCCCAAAGCATTTTCCTATTTACGCCAATGGGTCAGATTATTGAGGATGCAAAAGAGAACAAATTTGCCAATATGAAATAAAAATATCTATTTCCAGTGGTGTAATCAGGCCGGTAGGGCACAGAGGGCACTTGCCTTCCCCTCAAAGCATTTCATTTTAGCAGAAAAAATTTAACCTATAAAATAGCTTTATTCTACTACGCAAATATATTTTACCAAAACAGTTTCCTGACGACACATCAATTGCGTAATATTAAGTTCCAGAATAGCATAAAATGTGATTTCTACAGATTAAAATTTTCACATTTACCCCATAGGATGCTCCAAATACCCTGTACCCCCTGGTCATGCAATCCCCAACCACATTGTCCTGACTACGCCCCTGCCTATTACAATAGATACATATCACCATTGTTACACAGTAATGCTGGTAATTCATCAAATCATATTAAGGAAAGCAACACTTCAGCGAGTCATATATTTTTTTAAGGACAATTTCATCCCTTCCCATTTCCATTTCTGATCAAAAACGAATGTATGTACCTCACATCAATTAATTTGATTTGAAACATACATGATAGAAAAATGGAAGTAGTACTTTTTGATCTCGAGACGAGTATCAAGTCGAGTATGGGAATTCCTGAACAAGGCAATGCAGCAATGCATGCTCCAACATATTCTCACTTTTCCAGGACCCTCGTTTATTTTCTATTCTGAATGCTCCGCTTGATCTAAAAAGGAAAAGGAAATGAGGAATGAACATATGTTAGGAATGAGTGTAATTCCTTCCCATTTTCATTGTAAACACTGAGGTAAGTGTTCAACTACAGGTTCCTTATCGTATATATTTGCCCGGGATGCCGAAACATTTTCCCACATAGGGATATACATATTAAGATTCACTCCTCCAGAATTAAAAAAAAATCACCACCACCATAATTATTCTTGATGCTACAGAGGTGAAGATAGAAGTAATGTAATCATTAATGCAGCGATGGCAATTACTTTCTACCAACAAATCTGCCAACATCCTAAAAAAAGGTGGTTGACTGTGATCCAAAGGATGGAATTATCGTTGCCCCCTCCGCCCCCCCCCCGGTTGTTCACCAAGTAAATATCTGACAACCAGGTAACTCAGGAGAAAGGCATGTATAGTAATAATAAGATGTCTTTATTTGGGCGAGGTTGAGACTAAGAAGCCCTCTCTTCCACCTAACCCCTCGATAGCATGAATGCAAACATATTTAAAAACGGTAGATAAACGTTTACAGTATCAAGCATATAAAATATACACTATTTGTGAAATGTCAAAAAGGTAAACAAGTATATGTGAAAATTTTGTGTTAGAAAAAAGATTTCTGTTTGTGGGAAAAAAACATGAGGATAAGGGTGTAATATCCTTCATCAAAAAAACCCGCTGCAGGAAAATGCCTACACAAAAAGGGGGCATGAAAGACCTGCATAAACCTACTGAGTGAAGGCTAATGTCATGTTGCATGCTAAATACAACATAGTTAATAAGGTACATAGAATACACAAATATTTCACATGCAATTAGGACACAAAATATAACATATGTACATATAAACATTTAGTGATGCATATCACTTGGTCGTAGGCGATGCTCTGTGTCGTGTATATTAACCAGCTAGTTGTGAGGTGAAAAGTGCTTTGTGTAGCCTCCTCTGATTTATGTGTGTATGAGGTGCTAAGGCAGAAAATTATGGCTGATGCCATTCATGAAGGGGACATTGTCATGCCAGACAAAAGTTTCAGTACCAGAAACGGAATTGAAGGTCTTGCTACTTCCGAAGCCCAGAATTTCAATGAACACTTCATGACCAGTTCTCCTCAATTTTAAAGGAGGAAGTGTATTTAACTTGAGTGATAGCATCTGGCCAAGTTTATGTGAAGATAGCAATAAGGAGGGTGAAAACTTTTCAAACACTTCAGGGAAAAATACCAATTTCCCAGATTTTCCTCATAATTGAAATATGGACTATGCTGCCTTCTTTCCTTATTCAGGTGTATCACTCAGAGTAAATAGTGTTCATACAATAGCACCCCTATTTTCCTAGCCTTATTAATGAATGATTTATTTTTATTTTTTGCAGTGATTGACCTTGTTGTATCCGTCTGTGTCTATTTATATATCTGTATTGCAACCATGTTTGTAATCCTGATATTATTGCCTACAGCCCATATTGCTAGTTACTTCAACTGAATTGAATCCCTTTATTTAGCTTTTTATGTCTGGATTAGATCCATCTTCATTAAGAACCACGTACTCATTATATATGAGTTGACCATGTGCCAGTTAAATTTTGCTGTCATTATTTTTTTATCAAAGGTCCTGTGTTTATTCCTATGATATGACCTAGATTGCATTCATAGTTCCTCCTTTTGCAATATATATTTGAATTTGGGATATACGAAACAGGTAAATACTGTGTTGGCAGAGGGTTGCACATCTAAGACAGACTAAGACGATAAAGAAGTGGAAGATGCCCAATAAGATATCATGGAAGTAACGACACCAGTAAGAGGTGAAAAAAAACAACATCGTTTTTTGTGGCTAGAGTGCTGTCATGAACAAAGGCCATGATGGAAGAATAAATGAAAAATATGGATTACGAAATCAAAATTAGGGATGAGAAAGGCTACAGGTATTCTGCACTGAGTACATATCAGTGGTTGTCAGTGCACTGTTTAAGAATCACATGCAAAAAAGATTTACATGAAATATGTCAGGAGACAAAAGAAGATTTCAACTTTACTGTAGTTTAATGATGCAGTGGTTACGGAATCAGATAAAGAACTGCAAAAGCTACCCAGGGACAGACAGGAACAGTGAGCATCAGGGCCGGCCCAAGCAGGTGCGGGGCCCTTCACTTAAAATATTAAACTCTATACCCCATCTACAAACTCGAGCATTTTGAATCCCTACTACTCTCTGGCTAAGTTTGTGTTCCCCTCCCAAATTCAGACTTCGTAATTTCGCCGTTATGATACCATCACGCAGTAGAGTTCAAAATAGTATAATACAAATAAAATTTATAATTATATTTATTCATAAAATTATAATGTAAAATAAACATATAAAGCGCGCTTTTTCAATAGGTACGTATTTTTAAAAGTTAGACTATGAAATTTAATTAGTTGTAAGCCTAAAGCCCTCTCTCACTTGTTGTTATCACTCACACGACACAGTACTGTACTGACAAATGCAATTGCACAATAAAAATTACTGCATTATTATTCCTTTTTCATAATATTATTTTTTTTCTAGCACGGACTTAACAATACAGTGATAGTTGAAATTGCGATTTCAAAACTATCGTATATTTTAATTTTTTTCACGAACCTTCACCCCGGGCCCGGGGCAGTCGCCCCGCCCTAAGGCCGGCCCTGGTGAGCATAATCTAGTGATGGTGAAATGCCATCTGCAATTCTTGAAATAAAATTAATCAGCAAAGAACTCATAACGAGTGAGAAACTGAAGGTGCCACAACAAAGTGTGTATTTTAAAAAGCAGTGAAGAGGGAATATATGAGTATATTTGGCTGAAAAAAAATCAGAGGAGGATAGTAGGAAATACATAATAAAAAGGATTTCAAGGGGGCACAAGAGAAGTTCTAGGGAGAAAGAAGTTGATAATAAAAAGCCATGGATCATTGATGAAGTTCTAGACCTGATTGAAGAGCAGATCAAGTACATATAAGAATCCAAAAAATGAGGAAGGAGAAAGTCATTCAACATGAGAATAAGGAACCAGATTTGCCACAAGGCAAGGAAAGCTAGAGAAGCATGGATGATGAAACCATTTGAGACTGAGCAAAATGAAATCATACAAGGGAAAATGGAAGGGTCCCATGCAATAGTGAAGCACTATGTGATGGAATGGAGTGCAACATGTAATTCCATAAAGGACAAGGATGGATATCATTGAGTGGAAACAAATACAAAGTGAAGAGAGAGAAAGAATACCTGGAAGAGGTACACAAGGGAACCAAATTTAGCACTCCGATAAGAGACCTGCGAATGAGTAAGTCACACTCAATCACTCAGTGATTCATCCCATGGTTGGTTTGGATATGTATTTTCCACATGAGGAAAGATCTCACCCTAAACCTAGCCACAAGTATGTGAATTTCACTTATTCAGAGTAGGAAGTCCAGTTCCTTTCCCTGGGCTACTTTCCCCCTTGAGGATTTAGTTCCTAGGATTGTCCAAAGGCTTCACCTAGGATTTGAACTTGGAACCCTTCCATCCATAATAAAGAGCTCTATCCACTATACTATTACCCTCCCTAAAGCCAAGGTCACACTAGGCTGTTGAGCACTTGCCACTAACCAGCTGCTGGTTAATATTGCCTTCAGCCAGCGGATCTGTAGGGTTCACATTATAAATAAATAGCTACAATTGCAGTGGCTGCTAATGAGCGCGTGCATGCAATATGTCATCTAATGGAGTGAGTCGTGACATTTTGAAATGGGATTTAAAAGCTGGAGTTACAGATTTGTGGGAGCAGATGTTGAAACAGAAGAAAAGGTGATAGTGGGTTATATCCTGGATATGAAGAAGGAACTACGTGGGGGAATCAGAAAGACTTATTAAGGAACTATAATTTAAGATCATCTTAATGGCGAATTTTATGAATGTCAGTTCCTAAATTTAAAGAGTAATTGGAAGTCGTGACACTGCTCGCTCAGAAAATAGACACCAAAGTCTGAAACATGACGGCCAGCGTATGGTAGGCAGTGCTGAAAAGTTAAATGTATTCAAGTAATCACTAGCCCGCTGGCAATCACTAGCAATGCTGGCAATCACCATCCGCTGGTTCTGGATCAGACTAGGCTGCTGGCTGGCAATATTACCAGCAGCTTGTTAGAAGTGGCTGCTAAACAGTCTAGAGTAGCCATGGCTTCAGGAAGGCATCGCAGAGATGAATAAAATATAAAGGCTAGTAAGGATGTGAAAGAGAAAAAATATATCGCGATTAAAATACTAATGGATAGGGGAGCAGAATGGAGAGCTGCATCAATCCAATCATAGCATTGATGAAAATTTGTGATGATGAATTACAAAGTTTGCCAAAGCTTAGGGTTACAGCATTTCTTGCAATTTCATTTATTGATTTTTGATGCTTCAATGAACAAAATTTGGTTCGATGCTCCTAGGATCAACTTTATATAATGATTAGGTGGTGTTTCCTCAATATGGCCAGGAGATACCAAATCTCTTTGCATCCCATTTTCCATCAGTATTCACTAATGGTTTGTGCAAGCATGGTTAATTAAAGTTAAGGAAGGACTTTTAAAATCATTATAATAGCTAGAGCATGCTATAGCATATTTTCACTTAAATTTCCTCCTTGAATATAGAAATTCATGAATGCATCATTCATTTGAAGGGTTTGAGCTTGAGACCACTCGAGTTGCCGATCATCAAAAATAAAACATGCTTCAAAATAGTGTAAGTTATGGTTACATTCACAACAAATTCTTTGAGGAGTAGACTTCTTGAATTTGTCAGTGGTAATAGATCCTAGAGGTAAATATGGAGTAACCAGAGTGAATGTTATGGCCTCACTTGAGAGAAAGAGAAGGTGCTACGACTGAAGAAAAACTAAATGGAGAGACGAAGAAGGCAGGCAATAATAAGCAAGTGTTAAATTGAATGTTTCAACGACATTAATCATGTGTCATCCATTGTACTTCCATTATGGCGACCTACAACTACATATAACACTTGAGGGAGACAACCAACTGCCAGTGCTCTATCCACAATGTAATGTCACGTGATGTTTTCTCCAGCACACCAGTTTCATGTGATACATATAGGCCTGATTAAAACTCAGTTTTTCTAATGCTCAAAAGACTAATCTTCTTTGCATGAATGAAAAACCACCACTTCATTCCTATAGTTAATTTTGAAAATAAATTCCTACTATGTAAAACTTTCACTTCTTTCAAATTCAGCATTGACTTTCACAATGAAATCGAAATATGAGCGAATTATTGAAAAATAAGAATGCAAAATATGAATAACAAACCAGTGTGTGTGACTTAAAAGACTACTGTCCATTTTGTTATAAAAATCTCTCGAATTTCTGAGTAAAAGACTTACTCAAGTTCTTTTTTCAAGCAATATGGGTTTTTAAAAAAAGGCACTCATAACTGACCTGAGGAGACTTAATGGGCATTCTATCCTTGAACCTCTCCCGGTTGAAGGTTACCCATGGATGAGAAGTTCTTGCGTCCATTCACAGAATATGATGCTATGAGAAGAGGAACAGAGTGGTCTGCAAAGTTGTTGGGATGAGTGGCATTTGAACTGCCAGTTTTCTTGGCCATAACACCCCATCTGGGAAAAGAAATATGTCGGGAAACATTGAAGAAAAATTTTTCAAGAATATTATAAGAGTGTAATGTAAAAGTTGTTATTTGTTAGTCTGCTTCTGCTGCGAGTTTTAATGCTCAATTATTTTACATTACTCTCTGCGCATGCTGCTTCTGGGATGCAAGTTGGCAATGTGAATCCCAGGATGGCGAGCACGTCCCTGGAAAGTGATTGTGCATACGTGCATGTTGAATTAAGTATTGCTTAAAGTGAGACTAACTGGTTGTTAAGTTCAGCTGATTCAGGCGTGATATGGTGGACGTTTGACATTTCAAAATGAAAGGAAATTGCAACTGGTTGATATTTCACAAATCCATAACACAGAGGTACCAAGAGAATCATATGAATATTCTACAAATTTCAAATTGAGAATTTATTACTGATTCGAGGCGACAATTTATTTTTACCGGATGGATTGGACAGAATCACAGTAAAGAAATCAACTAGTTTTCAATGCTTTCCATACTTGTATGCCACTCATACAACCAGTCCCTAACTTCACGATTTGAGCGAGCACTTCCATTTATTTTTTGTTGAACATACTTTGTAATGCTAACGTTAAATAAAAATGATGAACATACAGGTTTTTGGAAAGATTGTCGCCATTTTCTTTAACTATTGCAGTTATGGTAACGCATACAAACGACGGACGTTTAACTCAATTATGTGTCATATATTTTTACATAAAACTGCTGACTTACTAGGAATTTAAGTTATTTCACTTTTAACTTAACATCTTAAGTTGTCATTTGAAAGTTGAATTTCAAATAAATCTTGCATAAAGTGGAAATACACCATAAACAACCCATGCGATGGCTTAAAATAACCATCATACTTCGCCGCTGAGTTCGATGAGTCGCAAATATTAATGATTATGGCATTGAACTATGTGACAATTAATTTCCCTCAAGAGTGAATTAATTAACGGCAAAGCTGACCCCCGCGGCTTCAATTTTTCTTCTTAGAGACTGAGAAAAGCCTTTAGGAAAATTTTTCAGACAAAAAAATATTCATATCGCAAACACTTTTGTCGAAGCTATATCATCTGTTGACCGAGTGCTTTTAAAGTAATAAAAATACAATTACTACCAAATGGAACTCAAAAACATAGACGTGTGCACTAACCTCATCATTGGTAGGTTATGGTGGCCCTTTCCTCGAGGATGTACGCAATTATATCCACACATGGGTTAATTTTCCGACATCTTTGGCACTCCGTGCTCAGAAGCCGCCAGCGGCTCATTGTCTTTCACGATAAACGACATCTGATGAACGTAGTTTGAAATTTTCCGGCCCCTGAAAGTTTCATATATTCATGTTAATTTCATCTCATTTTATCCTACACACATAAAATATTTTAGAAAATTTCTCGCCAAAGCGCAGCAAACAGTGCTATGAGTAATTCTCTTGGAAGACAATTTTCAGGAATCAGAAAACGGTTCGACCTGATGATCCGTGAAATTTATCTTGGTTATGAGGTTTTACTATATAAAGCTAGATTAAGCTCCGAAGCTATTTCATTTATTTCAATCAAAATACTTCAGAGTCAAAAAATAGCGTCTACCAACCAAATGCAGATAGAGATAGTATATCACGAGAAGCAATAAAGTATGAATAAAAAGCACAATCTTGTATATTTACTCACCCAATCGTAGATTGAATCAAATAACCATGTTCTTGATAATGACGGAAGTCAGACAAGCATTTTGGTAATATTCCTAACATTACTGGCACGTGCTCTGTTCTCATCGCAATGAACTCAGCAAATGGCTCCTCCGTTCGAAATGACTGGTTCAGTTGATGAAAATGGCGCGAAATTTTCCCGCCTCCGAAAGTTTCTCGCGTTGGTAATAGTTCAAGTAGTCTAAAATCACCACACGCTCTGCGCCTTTTTTTGACGACTCCTGCCCAAAATTCACTGAAATATACACTCTGAAAAATATATCCCCTCCATTGCAGAACATTCTAGAATACGTGAACGATTCAACCGGATGAACCATTCGTCGAGAGTCGTTCACCTACCCTTTCCCTTACCCCTAGTCTCTCTGTCACAATTGATTCTTAAAAAATTAATTCGGAACACAAAAGTCACATTCCAGTAATCCCTAGAATTATCGGAGATCCCTATAAAATATATCCATTCAGTGGAAGCCCGCCTCGACGATTTCCAGCCTCTTCGTTTTCCCGCCTAGAAGATTTCCCGCCTTTTCGATGTACCCACCCTTCTTGTTTTCCCAGCTTTTTCTGACTATTCTTTTTGTTGGCTATCTGCTCGTTCAAAAAATCCATACACCATAGCCTCCTTTAATTTAATGATTAAAGGATCAGTAATAATAATATATGTATTAAAATGGTTGATAAAAACCCTTTGTATAGTTGTACATTGATTGTAAGTACTTAAAGTAAAAAAAAAGACGCATCAAGGGTATAATAGAGAGCTTCAAAAATATCTTAGTAATAGTAACAAATGTCATGATTAAAAAGGCAAACAGTCAAGAAACATTGATGTGCGTTTACACTGTTTAACATGTTTTTCAAAAATATTTCGTGCTTTCAATCGTTCAAAATGATTTTTCAAAATATTATGATATATTGTGTGGTACCGTCTATCAGTATACTCCTCTGAGATCTGTCTCCTCATCTTCCTTTCCAAAGTGGTTCACTCCTGAATTGAGGTCTTTAATCAAAACCAAAAAGTCTCTCCATCTGAAATTCAAACTTACAGGAGCTCAGGAGGATTGCTGTGCATTCATGATACTTAGAAAGTGCAAGTTGCTTTCTGCCCATTGCCAAAGGAGTTACATCAAGGAGGTTGGGGAATCATTAGTTGACAATGCACGCTCTTTTTGGTCTTATGCTAATTCAGTTAGGATAATCATGTGGCTTCCTGGAAGCATGCATCTGGATGACAGTGTTGCCGATTCAAAGAGTGAAATATCAGAATTATTTACCAAACATTTTTCGTCTGTGTACAGTCACGCAGACCACGATGTCACGCCTAAGTTCAGTTTCGAAAATGCAATTTCACTGTCTAAAGTGCATTTATCTGTTAGGGAAATTGATGATAAACTAAGGTCTTTGGATACAACAAAAGGTCTGGGGCCTGATGACATTCCTCCTATCAAAATAAAAATGTTGTATGTAACCGCTGTATCCACTCTTTATTTTGTTCAATATGTCTTTAAATTGTGGCTCATTTCCTGAAGCATTCAAATTATCATCTGTAATCCCTGTCTTTAAAAACGGTAAAAGAAACAATATAAACAACTATCGCCCTGTTGTGATACAATCCTGTTTGGCCAAATTACTTGAAAGCTTAGTTGTTGATAATTTGATACCCGTACTAAGACGTATCATTGACCCACATCAGCTTGGTTTCTGTAAAGGTATCTTTACTACGTCTAACTTATTAATACTACAGAATAACATTATATCTGGTTTTAATCAGGGGAAACAAACTGACACAAATAACATGTTACAGATTGCATTTTTGGCTCCGCTGGACTCCTCAGAGATTGATGAGGAGATGAGCTCAAAGAGATTGATGAGGAGAATAATTACAATTACATTCAACATATTAATAAATTACGTAAATTTCACTATAGAATCCGAAACAATATCAATTACCTACCCCAATTCACATATTATATATATTTTTTTTGTGGGGGGAAATTAATAGCTTGCCTATATTATGTATTATGCAATATTGTTCAGAAGCTTCTTAAAAGCTGGTCACTTGAAAGCCTGAATTTATCGATGCCCTTAGTGATGGAATTAGCATCACGCATTAAGGTTGATACAGGTGAAAAGAAAGAATAATTGGTGGAGTGATGTGGAATACTAAATATGGCAGGGTTTCTCACACCATTGGATGGTAGGTTCCTAGAATGTAATGGCCTGTAGTAATTCAGGTACATATATTGAACTCATAACTAAACTATGTAGAAATATAATACCGAGATTCATCCTCTGCACATATAGTGGTTCAAGATTTAAAATCGAGAGGATAGCAACGATGTCTAAATAGGGTTGTTCACCATATTTTTTTTATTTAAGAAATCGAAAGAATCAGAAGGAGCAATGACAATAATATTATGCTATTTTCTTCATTGTACATGTTTAGAGAAGGCTTTAAACAGTGACAAATTTTACGTTACGCCAAAAAGCCCTACTTCCATCTTGAATTTGTGTGTGACGTCACAAGCCTGTAGATGCCCTACTGCAGTGTTTGAAGTGGCTCAGCAGGGTTATTCCACTTTTTTAAAGATCTCCAGCGTCTGCCGCCAGATCAGTGTTTAAAGAAAATCCAAATTTATCCTTTATCCCAATCAAAATGAAATTACATCAGAAGTGATATACATTCGTTTTTTTAGACCGTTCTGATAGGCTTGAACAACCCTATTATGAAGACCAAACCTGTACTTCAAAAATTTTAGAAATTTATGCTGTACTTTTCCATTTAAATTAATGTGAATTTTGTAATAAGGTGACCAGACACAGGAACAGTACCTACCCAACAATAGATCTGACAAGCAAAACATTCAGCACTTTTAAGCAGTTAATATCCCTAAAATCACGACAAAA
Source organism: Ischnura elegans (assembly GCF_921293095.1). Classification (NCBI taxonomy): domain Eukaryota; kingdom Metazoa; phylum Arthropoda; class Insecta; order Odonata; family Coenagrionidae; genus Ischnura; species Ischnura elegans. Next base: position 46,980,285 of record NC_060259.1, read on the forward strand.
CCTGATAATAAAACCTATTGTTTTTTTTGCTTTAATCATGGAGTAATGTAAGTTAAATTGAAGTATGAGGTCAATATAATGATCTCTAAATCCTTGATGAATATAACCTCCTTTATGGAATAACCCTTCAAAGAGTATGAGTAAGTCATGGATGTTGACCCCCAATTAGTAAAAAAAATGTTGTCAGTACTTATTTAAAGCCATTGCATTGCCTTCACTCCAGGTGAATTGATAGTGGCAAATATCTAGATCATTAGCATAAAGTAAGTACCGTGATGGACCAATGCTGAGACCAATATCATTGATGAATAGGTTTAATAACAAAGGTCCTAAGTGGGAGCCATGTGGAACTCCAGAAGTTACTTTGTATGCCTCAGATTTGACTTGACCAAAGTTTACAAAATGATGGCGATAAGAGATATAGATCTTAATCCAGTCTAGCAAATTACCAAAAATACACAGAGGTTCTAATTTGTCTAACAATACTCTATGGTTGATCTTGTCAAAGGCTTTACTGAAATCAATATAGATGACATCAGTTTGTTTCCCCTGATTAAAACCAGATATAATGTTATTCTGTAGTATTAATAAGTTAGACGTAGTAAAGATACCTTTACAGAAACCAAGCTGATGTGGGTCAATGATACGTCTTAGTACGGGTATCAAATTATCAACAACTAAGCTTTCAAGTAATTTGGCCAAACAGGATTGTATCACAACAGGGCGATAGTTGTTTATATTGTTTCTTTTACCGTTTTTAAAGACAGGGATTACAGATGATAATTTGAATGCTTCAGGAAATGAGCCACAATTTAAAGACATATTGAACAAAATAAAGAGTGGATACAGCGGTTACATACAACATTTTTATTTTGATAGGAGGAATGTCATCAGGCCCCAGACCTTTTGTTGTATCCAAAGACCTTAGTTTATCATCAATTTCCCTAACAGATAAATGCACTTTAGACAGTGAAATTGCATTTTCGAAACTGAACTTAGGCGTGACATCGTGGTCTGCGTGACTGTACACAGACGAAAAATGTTTGGTAAATAATTCTGATATTTCACTCTTTGAATCGGCAACACTGTCATCCAGATGCATGCTTCCAGGAAGCCACATGATTATCCTAACTGAATTAGCATAAGACCAAAAAGAGCGTGCATTGTCAACTAATGATTCCCCAACCTCCTTGATGTAACTCCTTTGGCAATGGGCAGAAAGCAACTTGCACTTTCTAAGTATCATGAATGCACAGCAATCCTCCTGAGCTCCTGTAAGTTTGAATTTCAGATGGAGAGACTTTTTGGTTTTGATTAAAGACCTCAATTCAGGAGTGAACCACTTTGGAAAGGAAGATGAGGAGACAGATCTCAGAGGAGTATACTGATAGACGGTACCACACAATATATCATAATATTTTGAAAAATCATTTTGAACGATTGAAAGCACGAAATATTTTTGAAAAACATGTTAAACAGTGTAAACGCACATCAATGTTTCTTGACTGTTTGCCTTTTTAATCATGACATTTGTTACTATTACTAAGATATTTTTGAAGCTCTCTATTATACCCTTGATGCGTCTTTTTTTTTACTTTAAGTACTTACAATCAATGTACAACTATACAAAGGGTTTTTATCAACCATTTTAATACATATATTATTATTACTGATCCTTTAATCATTAAATTAAAGGAGGCTATGGTGTATGGATTTTTTGAACGAGCAGATAGCCAACAAAAAGAATAGTCAGAAAAAGCTGGGAAAACAAGAAGGGTGGGTACATCGAAAAGGCGGGAAATCTTCTAGGCGGGAAAACGAAGAGGCTGGAAATCGTCGAGGCGGGCTTCCACTGAATGGATATATTTTATAGGGATCTCCGATAATTCTAGGGATTACTGGAATGTGACTTTTGTGTTCCGAATTAATTTTTTAAGAATCAATTGTGACAGAGAGACTAGGGGTAATGCCCCGTTCACACTACGTCCTTTTTACGCCGGTTAGCCCCGACCATGGTTACAAAACGAGGTGTGAACGCAAGTTCCCGTTAACCGTGGTTGGGATTCTGACCACCGTTTTCCGACCATGGTTGGCGGTAGTTCATGCGTGTGTGAACGCAAGTTGGTTAAAAGCTGGTTAGAAAAAGAAGAAGGCGAAGCAGCAACGAAGTGGGATAGGAGGAAAGAAAACAGAAAATAAAGTTTCGAAGAGGAGACGGCCGTTATTGTTGAATTATATTCGTCAGAATTAATTCAAAGGAAAGTGCTATTGATTCATTCCGTAATGTGTTGTATAGTATGAGATTTTAAACCTGATTTAAGTTATGCGATATACTTTATAGTTCGTAGTGAATTAGCTATTAGCTCGTATTGTATTGTTACGGACAGATTGAATAATCTATATTAATATTTAGCTAGAATTAAGTAAAATGTGCGAAACTACCATAATAAAAATCCGAAGGTCACAATGATTTTAATGGTTTGGCAAGAGTTCTTTGTCCCAGTTTGAAAAAGATCACTTATGTTCATCCTTGAACAAAAGTTCTTCCCATATTAATATAAAGTATCAGGCTAACAGCTAGTCAGATGTAACGATAGAAAATAAATTTAGAAACGTCGGGTGATACCACATATCGCAAAAATTACCACGTTCTCTCTCTTATTTCATAAGTTAAAGTTCAACAATCGTCACATTTCTGCAAGTTATTCGTCCACATTTGAAGAAGAGGTAAAAGAGTTTTAATTTACGGTATAGCATCAGAGTGGATCATGTCCTTTGTCAAAGTCAGAAAACAATAATAGCTAAGAATGTAATGCAGCGAAAAGTGTATCTCCATCCCAAATCACAAGTGTCTCAAATTGAGGCTCAAGTCTCAAGATTAGGTCCTCGATTTTCTTCACCTACATCAATGATTTGTCGACACATCCGAATCAAGGGCAAGTAGTAGTATATGCTGTTGATATCAACCTAATTATCAGTGATATTCGCTTTCATTCGTATTAAATAGAGCAGTAGAAGAATGCAAGCCACACTATGGATGAAATGATTAGTTGGACGAACACATTTGAATTACCTTCTACGTAGCAAGGAACAATGATTGTCGACGCTGGAATGCAATTTTTAATTCATAAGCAGCTCATAATATGCACATATGTTTAAATTCATCATCAATATCATTGCAATTAACACAAGAACTTTTCCCTACACATTCTATATTTCCTTCCAACAAGTTTTTCGCTCTTGTCAATTCATTTTTCACTTGGAATTACTCTACCACTCATCAGATGTCGCCAGGGTCTAACCATGGTTGAGTGTGAACGCGCGTTGGTTCTGACGTCATCTTACGCTGGTTAAGAAAGATGGTAATGTGAACGGGGCATAAGGGAAAGGGTAGGTGAACGACTCTCGACGAATGGTTCATCCGGTTGAATCGTTCACGTATTCTAGAATGTTCTGCAATGGAGGGGATATATTTTTCAGAGTGTATATTTCAGTGAATTTTGGGCAGGAGTCGTCAAAAAAAGGCGCAGAGCGTGTGGTGATTTTAGACTACTTGAACTATTACCAACGCGAGAAACTTTCGGAGGCGGGAAAATTTCGCGCCATTTTCATCAACTGAACCAGTCATTTCGAACGGAGGAGCCATTTGCTGAGTTCATTGCGATGAGAACAGAGCACGTGCCAGTAATGTTAGGAATATTACCAAAATGCTTGTCTGACTTCCGTCATTATCAAGAACATGGTTATTTGATTCAATCTACGATTGGGTGAGTAAATATACAAGATTGTGCTTTTTATTCATACTTTATTGCTTCTCGTGATATACTATCTCTATCTGCATTTGGTTGGTAGACGCTATTTTTTGACTCTGAAGTATTTTGATTGAAATAAATGAAATAGCTTCGGAGCTTAATCTAGCTTTATATAGTAAAACCTCATAACCAAGATAAATTTCACGGATCATCAGGTCGAACCGTTTTCTGATTCCTGAAAATTGTCTTCCAAGAGAATTACTCATAGCACTGTTTGCTGCGCTTTGGCGAGAAATTTTCTAAAATATTTTATGTGTGTAGGATAAAATGAGATGAAATTAACATGAATATATGAAACTTTCAGGGGCCGGAAAATTTCAAACTACGTTCATCAGATGTCGTTTATCGTGAAAGACAATGAGCCGCTGGCGGCTTCTGAGCACGGAGTGCCAAAGATGTCGGAAAATTAACCCATGTGTGGATATAATTGCGTACATCCTCGAGGAAAGGGCCACCATAACCTACCAATGATGAGGTTAGTGCACACGTCTATGTTTTTGAGTTCCATTTGGTAGTAATTGTATTTTTATTACTTTAAAAGCACTCGGTCAACAGATGATATAGCTTCGACAAAAGTGTTTGCGATATGAATATTTTTTTGTCTGAAAAATTTTCCTAAAGGCTTTTCTCAGTCTCTAAGAAGAAAAATTGAAGCCGCGGGGGTCAGCTTTGCCGTTAATTAATTCACTCTTGAGGGAAATTAATTGTCACATAGTTCAATGCCATAATCATTAATATTTGCGACTCATCGAACTCAGCGGCGAAGTATGATGGTTATTTTAAGCCATCGCATGGGTTGTTTATGGTGTATTTCCACTTTATGCAAGATTTATTTGAAATTCAACTTTCAAATGACAACTTAAGATGTTAAGTTAAAAGTGAAATAACTTAAATTCCTAGTAAGTCAGCAGTTTTATGTAAAAATATATGACACATAATTGAGTTAAACGTCCGTCGTTTGTATGCGTTACCATAACTGCAATAGTTAAAGAAAATGGCGACAATCTTTCCAAAAACCTGTATGTTCATCATTTTTATTTAACGTTAGCATTACAAAGTATGTTCAACAAAAAATAAATGGAAGTGCTCGCTCAAATCGTGAAGTTAGGGACTGGTTGTATGAGTGGCATACAAGTATGGAAAGCATTGAAAACTAGTTGATTTCTTTACTGTGATTCTGTCCAATCCATCCGGTAAAAATAAATTGTCGCCTCGAATCAGTAATAAATTCTCAATTTGAAATTTGTAGAATATTCATATGATTCTCTTGGTACCTCTGTGTTATGGATTTGTGAAATATCAACCAGTTGCAATTTCCTTTCATTTTGAAATGTCAAACGTCCACCATATCACGCCTGAATCAGCTGAACTTAACAACCAGTTAGTCTCACTTTAAGCAATACTTAATTCAACATGCACGTATGCACAATCACTTTCCAGGGACGTGCTCGCCATCCTGGGATTCACATTGCCAACTTGCATCCCAGAAGCAGCATGCGCAGAGAGTAATGTAAAATAATTGAGCATTAAAACTCGCAGCAGAAGCAGACTAACAAATAACAACTTTTACATTACACTCTTATAATATTCTTGAAAAATTTTTCTTCAATGTTTCCCGACATATTTCTTTTCCCAGATGGGGTGTTATGGCCAAGAAAACTGGCAGTTCAAATGCCACTCATCCCAACAACTTTGCAGACCACTCTGTTCCTCTTCTCATAGCATCATATTCTGTGAATGGACGCAAGAACTTCTCATCCATGGGTAACCTTCAACCGGGAGAGGTTCAAGGATAGAATGCCCATTAAGTCTCCTCAGGTCAGTTATGAGTGCCTTTTTTTAAAAACCCATATTGCTTGAAAAAAGAACTTGAGTAAGTCTTTTACTCAGAAATTCGAGAGATTTTTATAACAAAATGGACAGTAGTCTTTTAAGTCACACACACTGGTTTGTTATTCATATTTTGCATTCTTATTTTTCAATAATTCGCTCATATTTCAATTTCATTGTGAAAGTCAATGCTGAATTTGAAAGAAGTGAAAGTTTTACATAGTAGGAATTTATTTTCAAAATTAACTATAGGAATGAAGTGGTGGTTTTTCATTCATGCAAAGAAGATTAGTCTTTTGAGCATTAGAAAAACTGAGTTTTAATCAGGCCTATATGTATCACATGAAACTGGTGTGCTGGAGAAAACATCACGTGACATTACATTGTGGATAGAGCACTGGCAGTTGGTTGTCTCCCTCAAGTGTTATATGTAGTTGTAGGTCGCCATAATGGAAGTACAATGGATGACACATGATTAATGTCGTTGAAACATTCAATTTAACACTTGCTTATTATTGCCTGCCTTCTTCGTCTCTCCATTTAGTTTTTCTTCAGTCGTAGCACCTTCTCTTTCTCTCAAGTGAGGCCATAACATTCACTCTGGTTACTCCATATTTACCTCTAGGATCTATTACCACTGACAAATTCAAGAAGTCTACTCCTCAAAGAATTTGTTGTGAATGTAACCATAACTTACACTATTTTGAAGCATGTTTTATTTTTGATGATCGGCAACTCGAGTGGTCTCAAGCTCAAACCCTTCAAATGAATGATGCATTCATGAATTTCTATATTCAAGGAGGAAATTTAAGTGAAAATATGCTATAGCATGCTCTAGCTATTATAATGATTTTAAAAGTCCTTCCTTAACTTTAATTAACCATGCTTGCACAAACCATTAGTGAATACTGATGGAAAATGGGATGCAAAGAGATTTGGTATCTCCTGGCCATATTGAGGAAACACCACCTAATCATTATATAAAGTTGATCCTAGGAGCATCGAACCAAATTTTGTTCATTGAAGCATCAAAAATCAATAAATGAAATTGCAAGAAATGCTGTAACCCTAAGCTTTGGCAAACTTTGTAATTCATCATCACAAATTTTCATCAATGCTATGATTGGATTGATGCAGCTCTCCATTCTGCTCCCCTATCCATTAGTATTTTAATCGCGATATATTTTTTCTCTTTCACATCCTTACTAGCCTTTATATTTTATTCATCTCTGCGATGCCTTCCTGAAGCCATGGCTACTCTAGACTGTTTAGCAGCCACTTCTAACAAGCTGCTGGTAATATTGCCAGCCAGCAGCCTAGTCTGATCCAGAACCAGCGGATGGTGATTGCCAGCATTGCTAGTGATTGCCAGCGGGCTAGTGATTACTTGAATACATTTAACTTTTCAGCACTGCCTACCATACGCTGGCCGTCATGTTTCAGACTTTGGTGTCTATTTTCTGAGCGAGCAGTGTCACGACTTCCAATTACTCTTTAAATTTAGGAACTGACATTCATAAAATTCGCCATTAAGATGATCTTAAATTATAGTTCCTTAATAAGTCTTTCTGATTCCCCCACGTAGTTCCTTCTTCATATCCAGGATATAACCCACTATCACCTTTTCTTCTGTTTCAACATCTGCTCCCACAAATCTGTAACTCCAGCTTTTAAATCCCATTTCAAAATGTCACGACTCACTCCATTAGATGACATATTGCATGCACGCGCTCATTAGCAGCCACTGCAATTGTAGCTATTTATTTATAATGTGAACCCTACAGATCCGCTGGCTGAAGGCAATATTAACCAGCAGCTGGTTAGTGGCAAGTGCTCAACAGCCTAGTGTGACCTTGGCTTTAGGGAGGGTAATAGTATAGTGGATAGAGCTCTTTATTATGGATGGAAGGGTTCCAAGTTCAAATCCTAGGTGAAGCCTTTGGACAATCCTAGGAACTAAATCCTCAAGGGGGAAAGTAGCCCAGGGAAAGGAACTGGACTTCCTACTCTGAATAAGTGAAATTCACATACTTGTGGCTAGGTTTAGGGTGAGATCTTTCCTCATGTGGAAAATACATATCCAAACCAACCATGGGATGAATCACTGAGTGATTGAGTGTGACTTACTCATTCGCAGGTCTCTTATCGGAGTGCTAAATTTGGTTCCCTTGTGTACCTCTTCCAGGTATTCTTTCTCTCTCTTCACTTTGTATTTGTTTCCACTCAATGATATCCATCCTTGTCCTTTATGGAATTACATGTTGCACTCCATTCCATCACATAGTGCTTCACTATTGCATGGGACCCTTCCATTTTCCCTTGTATGATTTCATTTTGCTCAGTCTCAAATGGTTTCATCATCCATGCTTCTCTAGCTTTCCTTGCCTTGTGGCAAATCTGGTTCCTTATTCTCATGTTGAATGACTTTCTCCTTCCTCATTTTTTGGATTCTTATATGTACTTGATCTGCTCTTCAATCAGGTCTAGAACTTCATCAATGATCCATGGCTTTTTATTATCAACTTCTTTCTCCCTAGAACTTCTCTTGTGCCCCCTTGAAATCCTTTTTATTATGTATTTCCTACTATCCTCCTCTGATTTTTTTTCAGCCAAATATACTCATATATTCCCTCTTCACTGCTTTTTAAAATACACACTTTGTTGTGGCACCTTCAGTTTCTCACTCGTTATGAGTTCTTTGCTGATTAATTTTATTTCAAGAATTGCAGATGGCATTTCACCATCACTAGATTATGCTCACCAGGGCCGGCCTTAGGGCGGGGCGACTGCCCCGGGCCCGGGGTGAAGGTTCGTGAAAAAAATTAAAATATACGATAGTTTTGAAATCGCAATTTCAACTATCACTGTATTGTTAAGTCCGTGCTAGAAAAAAAATAATATTATGAAAAAGGAATAATAATGCAGTAATTTTTATTGTGCAATTGCATTTGTCAGTACAGTACTGTGTCGTGTGAGTGATAACAACAAGTGAGAGAGGGCTTTAGGCTTACAACTAATTAAATTTCATAGTCTAACTTTTAAAAATACGTACCTATTGAAAAAGCGCGCTTTATATGTTTATTTTACATTATAATTTTATGAATAAATATAATTATAAATTTTATTTGTATTATACTATTTTGAACTCTACTGCGTGATGGTATCATAACGGCGAAATTACGAAGTCTGAATTTGGGAGGGGAACACAAACTTAGCCAGAGAGTAGTAGGGATTCAAAATGCTCGAGTTTGTAGATGGGGTATAGAGTTTAATATTTTAAGTGAAGGGCCCCGCACCTGCTTGGGCCGGCCCTGATGCTCACTGTTCCTGTCTGTCCCTGGGTAGCTTTTGCAGTTCTTTATCTGATTCCGTAACCACTGCATCATTAAACTACAGTAAAGTTGAAATCTTCTTTTGTCTCCTGACATATTTCATGTAAATCTTTTTTGCATGTGATTCTTAAACAGTGCACTGACAACCACTGATATGTACTCAGTGCAGAATACCTGTAGCCTTTCTCATCCCTAATTTTGATTTCGTAATCCATATTTTTCATTTATTCTTCCATCATGGCCTTTGTTCATGACAGCACTCTAGCCACAAAAAACGATGTTGTTTTTTTTCACCTCTTACTGGTGTCGTTACTTCCATGATATCTTATTGGGCATCTTCCACTTCTTTATCGTCTTAGTCTGTCTTAGATGTGCAACCCTCTGCCAACACAGTATTTACCTGTTTCGTATATCCCAAATTCAAATATATATTGCAAAAGGAGGAACTATGAATGCAATCTAGGTCATATCATAGGAATAAACACAGGACCTTTGATAAAAAAATAATGACAGCAAAATTTAACTGGCACATGGTCAACTCATATATAATGAGTATGTGGTTCTTAATGAAGATGGAACTAATCCAGACATAAAAAGCTAAATAAAGGGATTCAATTCAGTTGTAGTAACTAGCAATATGGGCTGTAGGCAATAATATCAGGATTACAAACATGGTTGCAATACAGATATATAAATAGACACAGACGGATACAACAAGGTCAATCACTGCAAAAAATAAAAATAAATCATTCATTAATAAGGCTAGGAAAAAAGGGGTGCTATTGTATGAACACTATTTACTCTGAGTGATACACCTGAATAAGGAAAGAAGGCAGCATAGTCCATATTTCAATTATGAGGAAAATCTGGGAAATTGGTATTTTTCCCTGAAGTGTTTGAAAAGTTTTCACCCTCCTTATTGCTATCTTCACATAAACTTGGCCAGATGCTATCACTCAAGTTAAATACACTTCCTCCTTTAAAATTGAGGAGAACTGGTCATGAAGTGTTCATTGAAATTCTGGGCTTCGGAAGTAGCAAGACCTTCAATTCCGTTTCTGGTACTGAAACTTTTGTCTGGCATGACAATGTCCCCTTCATGAATGGCATCAGCCATAATTTTCTGCCTTAGCACCTCATACACACATAAATCAGAGGAGGCTACACAAAGCACTTTTCACCTCACAACTAGCTGGTTAATATACACGACACAGAGCATCGCCTACGACCAAGTGATATGCATCACTAAATGTTTATATGTACATATGTTATATTTTGTGTCCTAATTGCATGTGAAATATTTGTGTATTCTATGTACCTTATTAACTATGTTGTATTTAGCATGTAACATGACATTAGCCTTCACTCAGTAGGTTTATGCAGGTCTTTCGTGCCCCCTTTTTGTGTAGGCATTTTCCTGCAGTGGGTTTTTTTGCTGAAGGATATTACACCCTTATCCTCATGCTTTTTCCCACAAACAGAAATCTTTTTTCTAACACAAAATTTTCACATATACTTGTTTATCTTTTTGACATTTCACAAATAGTGTATATTTTATATGTTTGATATTGTAAACGTTTATCTACCGTTTTTAAATATGTTTGCATTCATGCTATCGAGGGGTTAGGTGGAAGAGAGGGCTTCTTAGTCTCAACCTCACCCAAATAAAGACATCTTATTATTACTATACATGCCACTCTCCTGAGTTACCTGGTTGTCAGATATTTACTTGGTGAACAACCGGGGGGGGGGGGGGCAACGATAATTCCATCCTTTGGATCACAGTCAACCACCTTTTTTTAGGATGTTGGCAGATTTGTTGGTAGAAAGTAATTGCCATCGCTGCATTAATGATTACATTACTTCTATCTTCACTTCTGTAGCATCAAGAATAATTATGGTGGTGGTGATTTTTTTTTTAATTCTGGAGGAGTGAATCTTAATATGTATATCCCTATATGGGAAAATGTTTAGGCATCCCAGGCAAAAATATACGATAAGCAACCTGTAGTTGAACCCTTACCTCAGTGTTTACAATGAAAATGGGAAGGAATTACACTCATTCCTAACATATGTTCGTTCCTCATTTCCTTTTCCTTTTTAGATCAAGCGGAGCATTCAGAATAGAAAATAAACGAGGGTCCTGGAAAAGTGAGAATATGTTGGAGCATGCATTGCTGCATTGCCTTGTTCAGGAATTCCCATACTCGACTTGATACTCGTCTCGAGATCAAAAAGTACTACTTCCATTTTTCTATAATGTATGTTTCAAATCAAATTAATTGATGTGAGGTACATACATTCGTTTTTGATTAGAAATGGAAATGGGAAAGGATGAAATTGTCTTTAAAAAAATATATGACTCGCTGAAGTGTTGCTTCCCTTAATATGATTTGATGAATTACCAGCAATACTGTGTAACAATGGTGATATGTATCTATTGTAATAGGCAGGGGCGTAGTCAGGACAATGTGGTTGGGGGATCCATGACCAGGGGGTAGGGGTATTGGAAGCATCCTCTGGGGAAAATGTGAAAACTTTAATCTGTATAAATCACATTTTATGCTACTCTGGAACTTAATATTACGCAATTGATGTGTCGTCAGGAAACTGTTTTGGTAAAATATATTTATGTAGTAGAATAAAGCTGTTTTATAGGTTAAATTTTTTCTGCTAAAATGAAATGCTTTGGGGGGGAGGCAAGTGCCCTCTGTGCCCTACCGCCCTGATTACACCACTGGAAATAGATATTTTTATTTCATATTGGCAAATTTGTTCTCTTTTGCATCCTTAATAATCTGACCCATTGGCGTAAATAGGAAAATGCTTTGAGGGCAACAAGGAGAGGATCTGAGGATGCGACCTCCCACAGGTACCATGCATGCCACTTTTGAAAAATGACGTACCCAGGAAATACATTATACATCATTTTGGCACCTCAAGTTTAACTCAAGACACATGCAGTTTTTATGTGTAAAAACTAGACAGCGGTTTTAAATATTTTTTATTTCTCTGAGGCTTTGTGGATAAATCTATCCCCCCTTACCCTTCTCCCTGTCCACCTACCCTTCGACGATCGTCTACATTGAGAGATTATAGGACTGTCATATGCTTCATTTCTTGCCAGGCAAGAGCAAAGAGGAGGTGAAGCACGAGGATCATGATGGACAAGGGAGGAGCGAGGAGGATAGATGAGGTTCCTCCACTGTCCCTCCCGAAGAAGCATTAACATGATCTCTTCTGTCACTTCCACAGCAACGGGCAAATTAGGGATGCCAGCCAGCACCCTAGACTCATGGGCAGGAAGGTCAAGTCCACAATGCCCGGATTCGTTAGTGGAGGAGGAAGAAGAATATGAACTCATTCCCGATTTCCAGCAGCCTAATCTTGGGGTGGGTGGTGCAGGCCCAGACATTAGCCAAGCCCCTCCATGGTATACACCAGGGAAGCCAGGCGTGGATGCAAATCCAATGAGCATTATGAATGTCTTCATCCATGTGCTGGCAGAAGATATCGTAGAAGAGTGGGTGGTCCACGGTGACGTCGTGGTGGTCTTCCTGGGCCACCCAGCCCCGCCACAGAGGTACGATTTCCGCAGTCCAGGCCCCAAGGCAAGGGTCCCATTGAGCCCCGTGGCTGCCCTCCATCAAGAGGTGAGTGAATATTCCTTTGTGTAGCATTAATGAGTATAGTTGACACATTGAAGCCTTATCCCGATCCAATCTCACTTTCCTCTTATCTTGGCCTCATTTAAATAATGATAAAATATTTCTTGATAATGAAATTAATGATAATGAGTATAGGTCAAAATATATAGTAGATTTGATCTCACAGGTTGACCGCACTAAATGGATTTTTGCAAGAAATTGGTAAGACAATTGGTCTATTCAGGTACTAATAAACTACAAGTATTGGTCAACCTGCCATCACATCGAGATACAAAATTCATAAATACTTGCACATTCATTGGAGCCATCAGTTCTCAATTCACCGCTCTTATTGCCAGTTTGCTATGAAGTCTGCATGTACTAACTAGACCGCAATACACTGCGATAGGCGTGTGGAAGAGGTTTTTGAATCACTCGTGCAAAAAAAGGGAAAATTAAATATGTTGTGCATTCGAAATACTTTACCGCTGAATCCCACCCAACATTTATTAAAGCCGGAACTGTCTTGAATATTCGGAGGAAAAATGAAAACCTAAAGCTATCCGTATTGCAAAATTGCCTTATATTGTCATTTCTGATGGGCCAATCGGTATGGCAGATTAGCCACTTATTTCCATTCAAAATGTAGTTTTTAAGGAATAATGAATGCATAAATGTGCCAATAATGCATTATTTTAATAATTAGAGCACATAATAGGATATTAAAACAAGTTAGGCTTCCCAGAGGTGGAAGACCGAGTGGCAACATCAATGGGCACATGAACCTCAGCCTACAACTGCCTATGAACCAAGGCCTCGTGATGTGAATGATCGGTTGAAGATACGCCCCGAATAGCTGCCTGCACTAGCACTTGCTTACGTAGTTTGATTACATATTGCCTCCACGGAAGCATTCAGTCAGCAAGCTTTTATGCTGATGACTTAATACATCCCAGATTAAAATGTAGTTTTGGCAGATCTAATCCTAAGGAAATTTGAGATTTTTCGTATAAAAGAAATAAGCATTTGTTATTGTGATTTTATTCCAATTTTAATTTACCAGTAATCATTTACTGGCTACCCAGGAAATTGTAACATCAATTGTAACTAATACACATTCATTTTCATTCATAGAGCTTTAGCGAGAATAATAAAACTGCGAGAAAAAAGGCAGGAAAAACCAAGGGTCTAAGGATAAATGAAAGATGAAAAGGACATTGGGAAGATGAGCATCAACTTACCGCCTTTGTATTTAGCAAAATATTTTAATATGTGGTGTTGCAGAAATTGCGTTAACTCCAGTGCAAAATGGTATCCTTATTGACGCATCCTGTTGCCTTTTTCAAAATTACAGAGTCTTGAATCATTGGTACCTACAAATCATATGGTGTTTCAGTTTAAAAAAATAAGAGACACATACCAAGTCCTTAAATTATATATCAATTTTTAAGTTTCCAAAGAACTACTCTAATACCTCTAAAAAGTTAGGCCATTTCCTTGTACATAACCTTTGGAGATTAAAAAATCAACAATGTGGATTGTAGAAGTCTATTAACTGCAAAGAGGTCTCACTCACAGAGGTCTATTAACTGCAAAATCTGACTTGGAGACTCTTTAAAACATCCGGTTAGACAGGTTGGTTGTCTTGATGGTGGGATGTTTACTTCTATGACCTTTGACCTCCAAATAAGAATTGGAGGTCAATCAGTGGATAAGATTGATTCTTGATGTCTTGGTCAATTAAATTCACACTTTTTGTATCTTAATCTTTTTAACATTGAAGCCTCATATGGCAAATTTGATATTTTTCTTTGGACCCACATTGTGAGGTCAAAATTTTGCTTACAGTGAAAAAAATAAAGGGCCTTTCCCCATTATCTTGCCAGTTTTCCTGTATATTTCTCGAGGCAAAGTTACTAAAAATTAGAGGTCCAAAATGTCACACGGGCTGTGGGACAATCTAAATGCAGGAGTAATGAATTCGATAATGCTGCTATACATTTTGCTTAATAATTTGGTTATCAAAGTTTTCATCTCAATTGTTCCCAGAGCCAAAAAACACCAGTTATTCCATTTTTGGGGCGGTAGAGTTAATTTTTAGGTTGCAAAAGACCGATTTCCTGATTATTTTGCTTGCAATCGACATTTGCTTGTATATTAGAATTAGCATCAAATTTCTTATTATTGCTCTACTGCCCCTATGTCATTTTAACATGTTCTCTATGTGTTTCAGTAAAGATTATAGGGGAAGGTATAAAATAATTATATAAGACATAATGAGAGATGTAGTGGTCCACTCTGATTACTCTGCACGTGTTCTCTGGGGTAGGCTGCTGTCACCGACAGAAACATATTTGACTCTTACATTGACTATTATAGTAGATTACTGCTATGAAGAAAGCAAGATCAAACTTCCAGGTCAAGGCAATCAAATGATCTATGGACTACACAGGCAATTATTGCATGAGTTTGATGATGGTGCATCCTACCAGCAGATTTCTGAGTCACTCGCCTTGACAGCTCTGTTATCAAAACTACTTACCCATTGTACTCGACATTCATAACAGTACTCAAAGCACTCAACTCAACCACCTAATGCTCGATGCAACTTGAATGTTCGAGTGCTTGCTCATGACCACCGTTAATGTGTCTGAAATTGTTTTCACAAGTTTGTTGTTTTGACAAAAATTTAGTTTCCATGCCAACCCAGCTCCTTACAGTTGGTGAAACCACAATCACATTTAGGTCCATAGATACCTTTGACCAGATAATTATAATTTTGATTAAGATTTGATTTTATGCATGTGCTCACTAACTGGAATTATCAATAGTTATTGTTTCTTTGTGAACTGTAAAATTATTGAAATGAATTTTTCTCATTACTATTACTTTTCTTTGCATGCAAAATTATTTATTATAAATTTTGTCCCTGGACATAGTTGTTGGGCTTGAATTGAACAAGATCACTTCAATGAAAAGAGTCCTCTGCTTAATTAATCTATTATTTATAATTTGTAATGTGTAAGTCGGCTCTATTTCTATTGAGATTCAGATACATTGTGAAATGACACCTCATGTGATAGAGGATGGTGTGAACGTTAATACATAGCTGTCAGACATTTCTATCCTTTATTAGTTCAGCTTTGTTGGGGTTGATATAATAGTACAACATAATGGCATGAACTAAATAAATCTTATTACACTGATTACAGGCATCCCCCGAGTTACGTAAGAGATGCGTTCCGGCAGACTATGCGTAAGTCGAAATTTACGTAAGTCGAACCTTTGCGTTGGCGCTTCAGAGATTGCTGTATAACAAGTTGTATCGTACAGGAATGAGCGCAACCACATACGCCACCACATCCATCGCTAGAACTGCAAATTTTCACGTTGATTATTGACTTGGGATTTATAAGCGATTTTTCTACAGAAATTAATGAAATTTCCTTTGAGGAATGACAAAAATGGGTCACTTTGTTATTTTTAGCACGTAAAAAACTCTATAACTATTCGATATTTTTTCTACCATAGGTTGTACAAGCGAATATATACTTCTTCGCGCTCGCATTCGAAAATTAACGTAATCATTTGAAATACGGTTATCGCTTACGTAAGTACGGATTTACGTAAGTCGAGACATACGTAACTCGGGGGATGCCTGTACTTCTTCATTGTGAAAATTTGTTATTCATAACAGGTGCATAGTGTCACCACCAAAATATTTTAATGAGAGAAAAAAATTTGAATTCTGAAAATGGGTCAAATAACCCCTGCCGTCCTTCTAGTGATATATATGCTCCAGTTATACATCTCTAAGAGCACAACTGTGCATTTCGGGCACTATCACATTAAATAATATGATTGCGCTATCTCCAAGTTGGAGGGAGAAGGTTGTAATCTGCTGCCTTGTGAAATACATGCTTGTGCTTAGAAAGCTGTCTTTCTGAGGTATTCACCTGCTAAGGACCATCCAGCTTGTTTAAATACTCTTCATTATTTTTACATCCTTACAGGCTGAGTGTCATGCTCTCCATGATCATGACATGGCGCTGTGGAGACCCCAACTGCGACCCATGATACCAATCTGCGGCAGAATAGGACCCCCGGATTTTGAATGGAAATTCACTTTTACCTCTCAACTGCTTATTTGAATGTCATGGTGGGTGGAACCTATTCAATGTTCCTATTGAAGAACTGTTTTGACAATTGTGCTCACTCCTTTGCGCCCCTGGGGAAGCAATCTCCATGATGGGATTGGGATTGGCAAAATGGCACTGGCCTCTATCCAAGGCACTCTAGACAGCAAAAGTAGTATTTCTCACAAAAGTTTTCACTCTATTCATTAGGATGATACCCAAGCATATTATTATCTCCAGGGTAGAGGCATAGAATGGGAGGAAAAAAAGTTGACTCTGATGCTCCCCCAAGTGTTGTTAGGAAAAATACAAATGGTAGTAAAACTAAATAGGATTAAAAAAACATTATGCTTGGATAATAACCAGCATAATAAATTAATAAAATCAAGAATAGTTTTTTTCACAAACAATAGAGAATGTCAATAAATTACAAAGGAAGGCGTCAGCTATGCTACATGAAACAGTCAACTTGCAAAAATGCCATTATTGCATCCTTGTCTGTGATGGGCAATTCAATGAACGAGGTTAACCTCTTTGGTGCCATCCTATTTTTCCCGATACGCAGTAGAATGCCAGGGCTTTTTTTGGTGAATTTACATGTTTGCACATGCGAATGGACATTAAGGCTAGTATTCATTTCCAGAAACCATTTTTTATTTTATACAAATTTTACAGCTATGTTAGTGCAAGATAAATACTAAAAAGATTTGTAAAAGGCATCAGTGTAAAAAGCATTGCGGAACGATCAGACCTTGTCATTCTTCGTGCAAACTCCCAACGCAGATGTATTGGCCCGCTGGCACTATAAGGGTGAAAACTTGAAAATACTAGACTAAAGTAAGAGAAACAAATTGCACACAGAAAATGTGAAAAAATTGCACAAAAAAAAATTGTTATGTCGGAGTATAGTCCCCCATTTTTTTTCTAAAAATGCCTGCGGTAAAAGTAAAGGGGTGGTCTATATTCAAACACATTTTTTTTAAGTGTTCCCAAAAATGAAGCCTCAAAATTGGGGGGCGACTATATTCATAGGGGGACTATATTCTGAGAAAGACGGTATTCGCCTTGAATGCAAATTGAAAAGGTTTTCAAATCCTCCTACATGTGCTTTTAAAGCTGCCGCTGTGTGAGTTATGGGCATAGCTGAGTGACGGTTTGTTGATGTTGATTTATGGAATGGAAGTAAAAGAGTTCTTTTGAGAGATCGTTCATTTAATTACATAAAATAAAGTGCTGTGATAATTCACAAGTGTCGACAGCTTATTTCAGTGTGAACAAATTGCAGCTGTGCCAGAAGTGAGATCATTTATAATTCACCTCATGGATTTGGTACCTGAATTTTGATTTGCACATCGGAGATTTGATTGGCTCCGTATTTTTTACGTGTTAAGAATAATGATAACAACATTGACGCGAATAAATGAATCACCAAGAAGAAAACGAAGACATAGTTAATAAGAAGCAAGGAAAGCTGCCAAGGAAGTTAAAGATGATGGGATCGTAGATACTTCAAACAGTCCATGGGTATCTCCAGAGGTATTGGTCATGAAGAAATATGCATCAATGAGATACTGCATCAACTACTGCCTTATGAAAAATATCAATAAGGACAGCTTTCGGTTGCCATTAATAGATGACACATTAGACACCCTCGGAGGATACAGATTAGTTTTGTTATTGGATCTGAAAAGTGGATTCTAACAAGTGGGCCTGAAGTCGGAGGACAAAGACAACTGCATTAATAGTTGCTGAAGGACTATGGCATTTATATTTCATGCCATTTCGTCTCTGTAAGGCGCCAGCTACCCTTGAAAGGCTTATGGAAAACGTGTTGACAGAACTATCTTGGAAAATCTGCTTGGCCTACTAAGATGAAATAATTGTTCTGGGAAAGTCCATCAATTACTACCTTCCCAAATTGAAGAAGGTATACCAAAGGTTAATGCATGCAGATCTAAACTTGAATCCAAAGAAGTGACACCTCTTCAGAAGGCCACTCAACTACCTTGGTTACGTGGTATCCAACTCAGGAGATGTCCCGGACTCTGAGAAAAAAAAAGCCATAGCTGCTTGGCCAGTTCCAAGTAACAATGATGAGATTAGACCTTTTCTTGGACTGTGCACATATTATCGGCAGTTTGTGAAGGGGTTCTCAAATGTGGAACACCTCAAACTAAGGGTACTGAGGAAAAGAGCAGCTTCACTTGGGATGATAGCTGTCAGCAAGCATTTGATGAGCAAACACGTGATCAGGCCACATCAGAAGTTGGATCCTTTACTTTTTATATCTCTCACATGGTACCTGAATGTAGATTTTTACCTTGGAGACTTGATTGGCTCCGTATTTTTTTTCGCGTTAAGAATAATGATAACATCATTGACACGAATAAATGAATCATCAAGAAGAAAACAAAGACATAGTTAATAAGAAGCAAGGAAAGTTGCCAAGGAAATGAAAGCCGATGGGATCATAGAGCCTTCAAACAGTCCATGGGTATCTCCAGTGTTATTGGTCATGAAGAAATATGCATCAACGAGATACTGCATCGACTACCGGCTTTTGAACAATATCAATAAGGACAGCCTTCCTTTGCCATGAATAGATGACACATTAAACAGCCTTGGAGGATGCAGATTAGTTTTGTTATTTGATCTGAAAAGTGGATTCTAACAAGTGGGGCTGAAGTTTGAGGACAGAGAGAAGACTGCACTAATAGTTGCTGAGGGACTATGGCAATTCAATGTCATGCCATTTCGTCTCTGTAATGCCCCAGCTACGTTTGAAAGCCTTATGGAAAATATGTTGACAGGACTATCTTGGAAAATCTGTTTGATCTACTAAGATGACATAATTGTTCAGGGAAAGTCCTTCAATTACTACCTTCCCAAATTGAAGAAGGTATACCAAAGGTTAATGCATGCAAATCTCAACCTGAATCCAAAGAAGTGACACCTCTTCAGAAGGTAACTCAACTACCTTGGTTACTTGGCATCCAACTCAGGAGATGTCCAGGACCCCGAGAAAAAAGAAGCTGTAGCTGCTTGGCGTGTTCCAAGTAACAATGACGATATTAGACCTTTTCTTGGACTGTGCACATATTATCAGCAGTTTGTGAAAGGGTTCTCAAATGTAGAAAACCTCAAACTAAGGGTACTGAAGAAAAGAGCAGCTTCACTTGTGATGGTACCTGTCAGCAAATATTTGATGAGCTAACACCTGATCAGATCAGATCAGAAATGGGATTCTTCCTTTTTTACGTCTCTCAGGTGGTACCTGAATTTAGATTTTTACCTTGGAGACTTAATTGGCTCCATATTTTTTTCATGTTAAGAATAATTATAACAACAATGACAGGAAAAACTGAATCACCAAGAAAAAAATGAAGACATAGTTAATAAGAAGCAAGAAAAGTTGCCAAGGAAATGAAAGCCGATGGGATCATAGAGCCTTCAAGCAGTCCATGGGTATCTCTTGTGGCATTGGTCATGAAGAAATATGGATCAACGGAATTATGCATACACAACACCCCCACCTTTGTAACCCAAGGCAGAAGGCAAGTTCATCTTGGATACAGATTCTATCAATGTGGCCATTCGAGGAGTTTTCTCAAAGGAGCGGGAAGTGATTGAAAAGGTCATTGGATACTTCGGTAAGGTTTTGTCAAAACCTGAGTGCAACTACCGTGTCACCCTTAGGGAGCTATTGGCAGTAGTTAAAGACATTCGACACTTTTCCATGTATTTGCCTGGAAGATACACTATACTCAGAAGTGATCATGCATCGCTGAAGTGCCTTCTTACTTTAAAAACTCCTGAAAGGCAAGTAGCATGCTGGATATAACAGCTCCAGGAATCTGAATTTCAATCAGTCCATCGAGCAGGAGCCACTCATGGAAATACTGATTTTCTTATCAGGAGGGCCGTGAGAGGAAAGCTGCAAACATCGCTCATGTCATGACAACAAGGAAGTATTATTATCTTCGGGGTAAAGGCAGAGAATGAAAGGAAAATAGTGTATGTGTTCACACTAAAATAAGTCATCCTGTTTGTTGAAAGAAGCTTTGACACTTGAGGGTAATAACAGCACTTTATATAAAACACTAAAAGAACGATTTCTTAAATTAATTTCTTTTATTCCAAGGCACAAATCAAAATCTAGTACCTGGATTTAAACTTGAGGCCTTAGTTCTGGAAAAAAATTTTTGAAACATACTTGAATATAGACCCTTTTTACTTTTGCCAGGGGCAGTTTTTGGAAAATAGTGGGACTATATCAGATACATACAGTAATTACAATACATTTGCACAAAAGATCTCCAAAGAGAACTCTTTTCCTTCTATGCCATGAAGAAATATCGAGAAAAACACCTTACCCGGCGCCGCCCACATCACTCACAGGTGCCTCTAGAACCAGTTGGAAAAACTGTAAGAGGTTGTTACGAAGGTTAATATGTACTTTGTAGGATGAAGAAACCTCCAAGTGGGAAGCCAAGAGTTATCATTTTTAATTGTTCGGCCCCTTTTCATGCTAGTAATGGTCTGGAGAAAGAACAAGAAGCTCAGATGCTGTGCCCATTGGCAGCTAATGGATTTCGGGATGGTATTGTCACTCAGTCTCCCAAGAAGTATTACGCATATAATGATAAACATCGCTACCAGGATAAATTGACAATAATGAAGAGTCGGATGGTGCTGGTGGCTGCTGAGAAGCTGAAAAAGATGTAAGCCTCATCATATTAACCACTGTTGAGGGACATCGTACTTAAAAGAAAATGGCTTATTTCAACTTACAGATAACTTAAAAACCACCAGCTCTCAATGGCCGAGCTCAACCTGATGAAGTGTAAGCAGTCTTATCTAATCATCGTTCACCAACTGTCAGAATGGTTCAACCAATGATTAGACTACCATCCACTGTTCCTGCTATCCTCAGGCCACCTTCTATTATTCAAGCTCTTCCTGCAACTCTGCCAATGGTTTCCGTGAAGCCTATACCAGTAAAGGTGGTTCCTTCACCCCCTGGGAAATCTAGTGGCCTTGGAAGTGGAGGACTTAATTCATCCACTGAGTCAAACATTGGTACCCCAAGATAACGCCAATGTCTCCGACTTTCATAATATGTGGTGAGAGCTAAGTTCATTTCATCAGGGAAAAACATTTTTTTATAGTGGGAGTGGTGTAGCGACCCCTGAGTATGCTGCAGATATCGATGGGTAACTGGCTGTTACTAGATATTAATTTGTGGCTTGGAATGAAAGAAATTAATTTAAGAAATCGTTCTTTTAGTGTTTTATATAAAGTGCTGTTATTACCCTCAAGTGTCAAAGCTTCTTTCAACAAACAGGATGACTTATTTTAGTGTGAACACATACACTATTTTCCTTTCATTCTCTGCCTTTACCCCGAAGATAATAATACTTCCTTGTTGTCATGACATGAGCGATGTTTGCAGCTTTCCTCTCACGGCCCTCCTGATAAGAAAATCAGTATTTCCATGAGTGGCTCCTGCTCGATGGACTGATTGAAATTCAGATTCCTGGAGCTGTTATATCCAGCATGCTACTTGCCTTTCAGGAGTTTTTAAAGTAAGAAGGCACTTCAGCGATGCATGATCACTTCTGAGTATAGTGTATCTTCCAGGCAAATACATGGAAAAGTGTCGAATGTCTTTAACTACTGCCAATAGCTCCCTAAGGGTGACACGGTAGTTGCACTCAGGTTTTGACAAAACCTTACCGAAGTATCCAATGACCTTTTCAATCACTTCCCGCTCCTTTGAGAAAACTCCTCGAATGGCCACATTGATAGAATCTGTATCCAAGATGAACTTGCCTTCTGCCTTGGGTTACAAAGGTGGGGGTGTTGTGTATGCATAATTCCGTTGATCCATATTTCTTCATGACCAATGCCACAAGAGATACCCATGGACTGCTTGAAGGCTCTATGATCCCATCGGCTTTCATTTCCTTGGCAACTTTTCTTGCTTCTTATTAACTATGTCTTCATTTTTTTCTTGGTGATTCAGTTTTTCCTGTCATTGTTGTTATAATTATTCTTAACATGAAAAAAATATGGAGCCAATTAAGTCTCCAAGGTAAAAATCTAAATTCAGGTACCACCTGAGAGACGTAAAAAAGGAAGAATCCCATTTCTGATCTGATCTGATCAGGTGTTAGCTCATCAAATATTTGCTGACAGGTACCATCACAAGTGAAGCTGCTCTTTTCTTCAGTACCCTTAGTTTGAGGTTTTCTACATTTGAGAACCCTTTCACAAACTGCTGATAATATGTGCACAGTCCAAGAAAAGGTCTAATATCGTCATTGTTACTTGGAACACGCCAAGCAGCTACAGCTTCTTTTTTCTCGGGGTCCTGGACATCTCCTGAGTTGGATGCCAAGTAACCAAGGTAGTTGAGTTACCTTCTGAAGAGGTGTCACTTCTTTGGATTCAGGTTGAGATTTGCATGCATTAACCTTTGGTATACCTTCTTCAATTTGGGAAGGTAGTAATTGAAGGACTTTCCCTGAACAATTATGTCATCTTAGTAGATCAAACAGATTTTCCAAGATAGTCCTGTCAACATATTTTCCATAAGGCTTTCAAACGTAGCTGGGGCATTACAGAGACGAAATGGCATGACATTGAATTGCCATAGTCCCTCAGCAACTATTAGTGCAGTCTTCTCTCTGTCCTCAAACTTCAGCCCCACTTGTTAGAATCCACTTTTCAGATCAAATAACAAAACTAATCTGCATCCTCCAAGGCTGTTTAATGTGTCATCTATTCATGGCAAAGGAAGGCTGTCCTTATTGATATTGTTCAAAAGCCGGTAGTCGATGCAGTATCTCGTTGATGCATATTTCTTCATGACCAATAACACTGGAGATACCCATGGACTGTTTGAAGGCTCTATGATCCCATCGGCTTTCATTTCCTTGGCAACTTTCCTTGCTTCTTATTAACTATGTCTTTGTTTTCTTCTTGATGATTCATTTATTCGTGTCAATGATGTTATCATTATTCTTAACGCGAAAAAAAATACGGAGCCAATCAAGTCTCCAAGGTAAAAATCTACATTCAGGTACCATGTGAGAGATATAAAAAGTAAAGGATCCAACTTCTGATGTGGCCTGATCACGTGTTTGCTCATCAAATGCTTGCTGACAGCTATCATCCCAAGTGAAGCTGCTCTTTTCCTCAGTACCCTTAGTTTGAGGTGTTCCACATTTGAGAACCCCTTCACAAACTGCCGATAATATGTGCACAGTCCAAGAAAAGGTCTAATCTCATCATTGTTACTTGGAACTGGCCAAGCAGCTATGGCTTTTTTTTTCTCAGAGTCCGGGACATCTCCTGAGTTGGATACCACGTAACCAAGGTAGTTGAGTGGCCTTCTGAAGAGGTGTCACTTCTTTGGATTCAAGTTTAGATCTGCATGCATTAACCTTTGGTATACCTTCTTCAATTTGGGAAGGTAGTAATTGATGGACTTTCCCAGAACAATTATTTCATCTTAGTAGGCCAAGCAGATTTTCCAAGATAGTTCTGTCAACACGTTTTCCATAAGCCTTTCAAGGGTAGCTGGCACCTTACAGAGACGAAATGCATGACATATAAATGCCATAGTCCTTCAGCAACTATTAATGCAGTTGTCTTTGTCCTCCGACTTCAGCCCCACTAGTTAGATTCCACTTTTCAGATCCAATAACAAAACTAATCTGTATCCTCCGAGGCTGTCTAATGTGCCATCTATTCATGGCAACCGAAAGCTGTCCTTATTGATTTTTTTCATAAGGCGGTAGTCTATGCAGTGTCTCATTGATGCATATTTCTTCATGACCAATACCACTGGAGATACCCATGGACTGTTTGAAGTCTCTACGATCCCATCATCTTTAACTTCCTTGGCAGCTTTCCTTGCTTCTTATTAACCATGTCTTCGTTTTCTTCTTGGTGATTCATTTATTCATGTCAATGTTGTTATCATTATTCTTAACAGGAAAAAAATACGGAGCCAATCAAGTCTCCGAGGTAAAAATCAAAATTCAGGTACCAAATCCATGAGGTGAATTATAAATGATCTCACTTCTGGCACGACTGCAATTTGTTCACACTGAAATAAGCTGATGATACTTGAGGATTATTACGGCATTTTTACATTTAATCGAACGAAATCTTGTGAGAATTCTTATGTTTATATACCACAAATCAAAATCCACAAGCAGCTTGTAACCCAGTGATGCCCACATTACACACTTTTCCCTTAATATAGCAGAAGTAAGACGAATCAAAATCTTTTTCAAATCGCAGTTGAAGTGAATGATTTTTATCTGTGGAATTTTTGCTCACTTCCTTTGTTAATTGTGTTTCTCTTACTTCAGTCAGGTAATTTCAATTTTTAACCTCGTTCTTTGAATAGGATTGTTTCTTTTTTTAAATGCTTTAATCAAGATTATTACCTTTGAAGTACATATTTTATGTTTTTAAAATTTGAAATTAGGACATCTATTTTTGGCGACTACATAAATGTAAAGTGAGAATTGTCTAGTGTGGGAAAATGCCTTGGCTTATTATGAATGCTGAGAAAAGCCTGTGTGATGTACACCTGGTTCTAGCTGGTGCTCTGTTAGGCCACCTTGGTGCGAGCCCTGAGCACCGCTACGATGCAGGCTGCTAGCAGGTAGCAGATCACCCTGCAAGCAGATAGCGCTTGGGTTAAATAAGGATCATTAATAATTTTTTTTATATTTCTTATCATTCTCTATCATTTGGGAAAAAAATATTCTTTATTTTATTCATTTATTATGTTTGTTAATTCTCTCCCTTCCTTACGAAAGGCATTCCAGTAATATTTTGCTCAATGTTTTGGGAATGCACATGAAACAGTGAAGAGGTATTTTATATTTGCTGCAGCTGAATGAAATAGTCAACATTGATCTCATAGGCTGAGAAGGGTCTACTATTACATCAGCTACAAGGCTTAGAAGTAAAATTAGCTGTTCATTTTTTTTTAATTCCTAAGGTTTTGATTCTCATTCTTATTTTTTTCTGCAACACTTTGGGGGAGCGTTCAGAGACAAACCTAAATATCCCTCCCTTCTTGATGCAAGTCCTCCACATGCATTTCAGTCTGAGCCCACTTAAGTGATGGTATGGTGTTCTGTTGTCAGTGATGCAGTGCCCTTTTTCCTCTCTGGGTGTAGTATGGGATGGAACTACCTACCTGACAGAAGACATTTTATTAGTATTTACTCCCTGTTTTGGGAATGGCACATGAAACAAAGAAGGTATTTTATATAAAAAATATATTGGCACCAGCTGAATGCATTAGTCAACATGGAGGTCAAAGGCTGAAAAGGAACTGATATTACATCAGCTACAAGGTTTAAAGGGAAAATTATGAATAAATAACTTGCCGTGAGTAATTCAATGTGTAATATCACTCCATATAATACTTACAATAAGCAATTACTGTGGGCCAAATTTTCCCGTCTTTGGAAATCTGTTCGATAGAACCTCAATCTCATTGATTGCATCACAAAATCATGTATTATGAGAAGAAAGGGCTATGTGCTATTTTTTATGCACCTTTGCATTGTTGGTCAATTTTATCTAGATATATAATGTTTGGATACACTGTAGTAAAGTAAATTTAGAATGGCAACCATGTTTCCCCGACTGTATAGCTTTTGATAATGCTACCTGATATGTTCTTATTTGTTGAACTGTATTGCTTGCATATGTATGCTTACCAATGATATATGTATATATATTTCAAGTATTGTCAGCTGATAAATATTATATTTGTAATTTTTTTGTCATGTGATTGTGGCGAGCTCTCATGTGTATTTGTGTGCACTGTGTAACTGTGTGATTCATAAGGTTATAAATATGCTATGGTATGAATAAAGATGTGTTTGTAATGTACCTGCATCTATATCATTTCTGCATTTCCAAGTTTTCCTGTATTATCCATATTCTAACATTATGTCAGGAAAAAAGGTATATGGCCACCATATTTATATAGGGTGTAGAGATGGTACGGATGCCTACCCTATACCAAATTGTGGCAGTGTATTTCTTTAAATGCTGACAGCTATTGCTTGATATGAATGATTTCTTTATTTAGGGTCTAGTGGCATTTCAAGGGTCCTTTTTAAGAGTTTTCTAAGAAAAAGGGTCTTAGTCTCTTCATTCATATAGAGGAGATGGTGAGGCCTGAAGATGGACCTATTAGCCTGTGTTGAGTATATATAGTATGGCCATGTAGGTGGCCGTGCTTAAGGAGCAGAATAACAATTGGCTTCATGTCGCTTCCAGGATCAGTTGAGAATGATGCAAATGCCTTCCTTTGCAATGAATGCTAGGTTTATTTGGAAATATTATTACTGCTCCTGTCCAGTCTTCATTCATACTTTTTAGTTTTTTTAGCATAGTGTCCTGCATCATAGCCTTTACCCAGTGAGAAATGGGTGGTGGAATCCACGTGGAACCCACGTGGAGAATTAACGTGGATACCACGTGTTTTTGGTCGTGGAATCAACGTGGAACCCACGTGGAAATTTGGTGGAAAAATTAAAACAGCCGTTGGTGCTGCCCTAAAACCATTAAAACCTCAACCACTCTATATCTAAACCTTCTATATAAGTGTCTACGATTTTTCATGTGCTCTCATGGCTGCCTTTCAACGAATTATATAAAAATAGAATGTGCGATACATTTTCACATAACTAGCGTGGTTTCAGGATGATAAATGACGCAATGTCACCAGAGAGTTAAGTTCCACAAATTAGAAATTCTGTTTAACAGTTTATGATAATCACCACAAATCCACTTGAAATCAACGTGGATTCCACGTGGGTCCAACCACTCAATATCCACCACCACCAAATATCCACCACTCAACGTGGATTCCACGTGGATTCCACCACCCATTTCTCACTGGGTATCAAAGGTGTGCAGATCGTATGCATTAGTAAATTGTTCTAAAAGATACTATGCATTTTACTTTATTCAATTAAACATTTCTGCAAAGGAAACCTTCAGTAGTTAAGAGGTTTCTAACGGCTGACCATAACCTGGAATTGTTGCAAAAACTTCTATTGTTCTAATCACAAAAAAAATCTCAAGTTGATGAGGGGATATATCAAGACAGTAAAAAAATTGTAGAATCCGTCTTAGGTCTCAATGGTAAGTGAAAGTTTGAGTGTGTATGTACTGAAAGCAACGTACATGCCTAGCTGAATCATTGAGGCCCCCAAATCGTTCCAATTATGCATGCTGCATTTCGCAGTACTGAATGCATTATAGCTTGAACTTGTGTCGAAAAAATATTTCAATTTAAAAATTTCAGCTTACTGCTGATAAATCATGAGTAAAGGCCACACATAGGCGGATCCAGGTGGGGGGCACGGGGGCACGTGCCCCCCCCAGACCCTTAAAAATATGCTAGATTTTTAATACGGTCCCATTATCATTTCGTTCGTTTTGTATGACGAGGTATCCTTGTGCCCCCCCCTGAACAAAATCCTGGATACGGCCTTGCTTGTGCCCCTCCCAGAAAGAAATCCTGGATCCGCCCCTGAGGCCACACCTCAGAAAAATTTGCCTTAGGAAGGTGTTCAAGAGAAAATTTTCCATTAATATTCGCGAAAGATATTTATTTTCCTCATGAATATTTTCTTAGAGATCGATAAAAACATCTCCCTTAGAAAGGTTAGTCACACGCAGTTAAAATAGAAAAAGACACGAGATACGATACATGTGTGATGTTTCTATTGGGGCTGAAGGGTAGATATTTCACACTCCAAAAAGAGTATTAGTGGGCAGAGAAGAAATATAAGTTGAGGAGAGAAAATTGTAAAGCCTGATAAATCAAAAATGTAAACAAACAAAAGTTACAGGAAGAACACAATGCAAAGGCTAATGCAGGATGATTCTGGGGGGGGGGGGCACAATGATCTGACAGGCAAACTGTCCAATGATATTTGAGATTCACAACAACATACAACAATTGCTGTACAAGAGATTTTCTTTACTTTATTTTAAAGGTATTAATATGAAGATATTAATAAGTCATATATAGTGACAGCTTCCAAGCCCCTTTCCTACTTGAGGGATGCGTTTTTTGAGCTGTACCTAGCGAATGACAAATGACCGGCAAATATATCTTCGTTACTTGTGCTTAAGGCTTTAATAATTGAGGTTCTGGAATACAAAGATAATGATATGTGTGATGTGCGTGACGTTACTCTCTGCATCGTGGGATTTCTATTTTACACTCCTAAAGATTATTTAAAAAGATAGAGATGGTATATGCGTTGAGAAAAATTTAAAAATTTTGGAAAATGAGAAGCATTAAATAACATGAAAAATGCAAAAATAATTATCCTCGTAAATACCGGTCGAAAGCCTGAATGTGAAAGGATGAACATTTCATTTCATCTACACGAAAATTATTAAAGAAAATTACCTAGTTAAAATTAGAAAAATAGCTTAATGAAAAATATTATGTACAATATTTAATTATGTACAAAAGCTTTCATCTCCCAATGGATGGAAAAGCAAAGAGGAGCGTAGATAGCTGAGCCCTCTTCCAAATGAATGGCAGGATCCCTGCTGTTTTGAGTCCCGAAAACCCTTTTAAGTCCCTTCCCTATTTAAACTAGGTTGTGCTCCCTTTCCGTCTCACTTTCGACTATGTGTTGGAAGTGCTTTTTTCCCTTCCGCTGGCTAAAGCGGGTCACTTTGTGACCGAAATACGTATTAGATTTTCATCCTCATTCGTTAGTGTGTTTTTGTTACCCTGACCTTGCCCTCTGAGCGGTTTACTAGAAATCCATACCCTAGTGCTTGTTTGAGTGATTGTGCTCAGTGCTTCTGTATGTGATTGTGGCAAAACTTGTTATCCTTAAGCAGAGTCCTTACAGCTCTGCAAAGGATGACAAGTTATAATCCAGATCAGTGGCGCAGTGAGGGGGTTTGGGGGATAAACCCCCCCCCCCAGAGCTCAGAGAAATTTTTAAGTTTAATCCATTTTACTTAATTGGATTGATATCACTAATAGCATTGTGTAAGGATTAATAAAATATCCCTCATAAAGCCTTAAAAGTCACCATTTTGAACCATTTATCTTAAAATTCTGCAATTTATTAATCTCGCATCTACTGCTTATCCTGGTGCATATCCCATACCCCCATAGGCCCTGGTATTAGTTTCACCTAAGCACCCCCAGCCTCAAATCCTAGCTGCGCCCATGACTCAGATTACCCTAGCGAGGTCACTTTAGCCGCAAAAAGGATACTTCTGGGTAGTGTGTGTGGTCTGTGGTGGTCCTTGGCAGGGAAGAAACATTTCCGTAAATCACCATATAAGTGTGTGTGCGTATTTACTTGGCATCCTTAGAAGAGACCATCCATCTCTACGAAGGATCCCAGGTTACAACCCAGGGTCACCTTAGCGAGGTCTGACAGCCTTGCGAAGGCGTCCATTGGGGGGTGTGCTTGTGTCTGTGGCAGTCCCTGGCGTGCAAGTAATTCTCGTAAACTGCCAGAGGGGGGCATTCTGGTTAAGTGTTTTTTGGTTTTGAAGAGTGGTGTCTTTGACGGCCATTTGAGAACCCTGTTTGATTCACCTACCGCCATATGCTTACCCTACGGTCATAAAATATTACGTGCAAGCATGGGCATATCCAGGATCATAACTAGGGGGGGCAAGCCATGGTCTATGTGTGTATCTATCTCTGCGGCCTCCCAGCTTGGTTTAAAGTTATCGCACTTCCAACAAGTCTCCTGGTGAAACTGATATATGTTGGTACTTGCATGCAAACAGGTAGTTATTATAATTTAAAATGGATTTTTGAGGATGGATGGATGAGAGCAACATATTAATGGATACTTGTAAGACTTTATTTTTGACAGTCACCATTACAATATGATCACTTCACCAACAACACTTCTGGGAGACAACCGGAAATAAGAATCATTCAGTGGTACCAACTCACTGACTATGAATTGGGCACCACCCTAAGAGTACACTTCAACACCTCCCCTTTCACAGAGTGAAGCACGCAGGAGTTCTCACTCTTCGGCCACTTCTGGTCCTCCCTGGCACTGGATTGGCAGTCTGAGGTACTGCTCTTGCAGATGTAGAGCACTCACTCAAAGGAGCCCCTAAAGTGTCACTGCTTTCTCTGATGAGTTGAGTTCTTCCATCATTGCATCTACCTGATTGCCCCCCATGTTCATCTAACAATAGGAGTGGATCTTGGATGGACACATATTTTGAGAGATTGTCATTATGCCTTACAATGTTACCATGCTTATTTTTGACAGGGTATGACCTAGGGCAATTATGTTTACCAGTAATGACACCAGGATCCCACCATTCATTATTTCTTGCCCTAACCCATACTTGTTCTCCAGCCCTTAATTCCTTCACCTGCCTCTTGGTGGTTCTGTCATAGAGTCCTTTCGCCATGGCCTGCTTTGCTTTAAGTGCCATATGAGGCCCTGTGCTCCTTAGGTCTCAAAGCTTTAAAAGTGACTGGAAGCTTTGAGTGCAATTGACGGCTTAACAATATCTGGGCTGGAGACACATTGAGCCCTTTAAGTGGGGAATTACGGTATTCCCTTTACATATCCCTAAAATCTTTCCCCGACTAATGACTTTTCCTTAAGATTTGTTTTCCAATGTGGACACCCTTTTCTGCTAGCCCATTACTCTGATGGTAGTGGGGACTACAAGTCCTCAACTCAATTTCATTTTCTGTTAGGTATTTTTGAAAGTCATACGACAAGATTGGCATGTTGTCTGCAATACATTCCCTCTGGATCCCATGCATTGCAAAATATTCTGAAATGCCTCTTAGATGGAGTTAGCAGTTTTGCTAGGCAAGGGGACTAACTCCAACCATTTAGAGAAATAATCAACGAATACTAGATAAGGTTTTTTTTTGCAAAGTCTTAAATATCACATGCAATTTTTTAAATGGCAACTTGGGTACCTACCTCATGGGAAAGTAATGGCTGTTTTCTGTTTCTTGGCTTGAACTTGTTTCACACTTCACATTCATTAACAATGGTTTCAATATCTTTTGACATTTCAGGCCAATGGAATAGCTTTCTAGCTTTAGCACGAGTCTTTTCTATACCCCCATGCCCTTCATGTAATAATTTTAGTGCATAAGATTTCAAATCACCAGGGACTACAATTTTGTGTTCTAAGAAAAGTATGCCATCTTCAACATGAAGATCATCTCTGACTTTATGAGAAGGCTGATGTTCAATGGGTATTTTACAATGAGCTGCCCACCTGCTTCTGCAAGCTTCAATTATTTCCCTTAAAACTTAATCATTTTTAGTTCTTTGCTGAAACTCTTGCTTCTGATCCCTAGTCATAGGGAGATACCTGCTTGTTGTAAATAGTTACTGGGGGGACGATGGTTTTAGATTCAGGAGGAGTGGTAAATGAACACGACCACACGTGTTGAATAACATGGCGAAACTGCAATTTATTAAAAGAACAAACTTCCGGTGAAGAACAGAAAAACAAATGAATACAGTAATACGATAGTTGGGAGATTACCAGCCATATTCAAACAAAAACAATCACAACACTCTCCCTTAATCTACCAACTTTACATTGCATTTTTACAATTAACCATACCCAGAGGAATAATGCACTTGCGGTGTGCAGTCACATTAAGTGCCTTAGTAAACACATCGGCAATCATTTTTTCAGATTCCATGTAATTGAGGACAACCTTCTTATGCTTAACAAGTTCCCTGATGTGATGAAACTTCACTTCTATATGCTGAGTGCGAGCATGCAATCCATTGTCAGAGGCTAATTTTAGTGCACTCTGGTTATCATTCCATAAAAGAATTGGCCCCTTCCTACCACATAACTCAGAGAGTAACCCCTTCAAGTAAGTGGCCTTCCTACCTGCAGAGTCAATGGCAATATACTCTGCCTCGGTTGAAGACAAGGCAGTTACACTTTGTTTTTTACTCTCCCAGCAGATTGGTCCACCAGCAGACACAAAAACATACCCAGTCACTGATTTTCTGTTGACGTCATTAGCAAATGACGCATCAACAAAACCACAAATATCCGGATTATTCTCAGTCCTTCGGAATTCTATTCCTGCATCAATTGTTCCTTTTAAATACCTTAACACTCTTTTCACACACTGCCAGTGTTCATTTCCATAGCAGTTGTTGAACTGGCTGAGGTAATTGGTAGCATAGGATATATCAGGCCTGGTACACACTGATAAATACAGTAAACTTCCAATCACTTGTTGGTAAGGTACACTATCACACGTTATCGATTCACCCTTGGTCAGTCGAGTGCCAGGAACCATAGGGGTTGACACAGATTTACATTCTGCCATCCCCACCTTACTCAGCAAGTTCAAAATTACCTGTTTTTGGTTCAACTTTACTTTACCATTACCCATTTCTACCCTCATTCCCAGGCAATCCACGACTGATCCTAAGTCTTTTACCTTAAAACAAGAGTGGAGCTTTTGTTTCAGTTTCTCAGCTTGAACTTCATCATTAAAGAATACAAAAAAGTCATCAACATAAACACATATTATAACCATGGATGCACCATCTCTCCAAAAATAAACACAAGGCTCATGTTGAGATTTCTTAAAACCAACACTTAATACGACTTCATCCATTCTCTCATACCAGGAACGCGAAGCCTGTTTCAGGCCATAAATGGCCTTCTTTAACTTATACACTTTACTTGCATCTGAAACAAAACCTTCCGGTTGGTACATGAAAATGTCTTCACTTAGTGAACCATTCAAAAAGGCTGTGGAAACATCCAAGTGATGTACATGCAAACCATGAGCAACAGCAATTGAAAAACACAATCGTAAGGTATCATGTCTCACCACAGGAGCAAAAGTGTCAAGATAATCAATACCATAACGCTGAGAGAAACCCTTAGCTACCAGGCGAGCCTTATACTTGTCCACTTCTCCCTCCCCATTCCGCTTCAATTTAAAAACCCATTTGCATTGCACTATATTTCCACCCTTAGGTCTGTCTACAAGATCCCACACATCGTTTTCCTGAAAAGAACTGATCTCTCTTTCCATAGCTTCTTTCCAATGAATTTTATCAGTACCATTTAATGCCTCGGTAACTGATGTAGGTTCTACCTTTTCATCACATGCTAAATATAACTCAAAACCAGGAAATTCCTTCCTTTGCCTTTCCCTCATAGGATACCTCCTTTCACCTTCATCGACATTATTTCCAGGATTTATTTGCACCTCATTTGCATCCGCAAAAGACAGATTTTCAATATCATTCTCTGCTCCATGAATGTGATTGACATTGGCATTTGTTTCACTCTGACAATGAACATCATCACTGACATTACACACTGAAGTAAATGGCAAATCATCATCTAAGTTTACAGGCACAGGCATACTGAAAGAACCCTTCTTCCCTTTACCAATAGCCTTAATTGCAGTGAAACTATTTTCAATGAATTTAACATCACGAGCAACAAGAATTTCTCTCGGGTTTTCAGGATTAAGCAAACGATACCCCTTGGAAGCTGAAGAGTAACCCACAAAGACCATTTTCTTGCTCCTAGGATTTAGTTTATCCCCCCTTATTTCCTCAGGGATTAGAGCATATGCATCAGAACCAAACACCCTGAGCTGATCATAGCTGACTTTCTTACCTGACCACAGGACCTCAGGGACATTGTCAGGGACACTCCTGTGGGGGCTTCTGTTTAATAAGTACACAGCAGTGTTAGCTGCTTCTGCCCACATCTCCTTAGGACTTCCTGCGTGAAAGAGCATGCATCGCACTTTCTCCAGAATGGTGCGATTCAGTCTCTCTGCTACACCATTTTGCTGTGGAGTATACCTTACAGTTCTCTGATGTGTGATTCCTCTGCTTTTAAAGAAATTCTGTAACTCATCACTCAAGAACTCAGTTCCATTATCAGACCTGAAAATTTTCAACCTTTTACCAGTTATATTTTCAGCCATATTTACAAAATCAATCACTCTCTGCTTGGTTTCAGACTTGCTCTTTAAGAAATAAACAGTCGTTCTGCGAGAGAAATCATCTATCAAAGTAAGAATGTACCTTGACCCACTCCATGACTTTACATTAGAACCAAAATCACACAGATCAGAGTGAACAAGACCTAGTACCTCATCTGCCCTAGTACCTCCTTCCTTAGGAAAAGGATTTCTGTGCTGTTTTCCAAGAACACAAGCATTACAATCATCAGCAGGTTCATACTTGAAATCAATGCAATCACTTAATTTATCCCGCAACAATATCATATTTTGCATACCCAAATGACCCATTCTTTGATGCCACAATTCATAATCATTAATATTGCACACAAATGCCTGCTTTGATTTAACATCCAAACGGTATAACCCATTACTCGTTCTACTTGCAGTAGCTAGTTCTGTACCATTACAGACAAAGTCATCATCATACATTTTACAACCCTTTTTATCATAAACAACAGTGATCCCTTTGTCGGCAACTTGACTTACAGAAATCAAATTTTCTTTCAATCCAGGAACATGCACAACATGTTTAAGTTCACAAATGTGATCACTTACATTTAGGTTCACAGATCCAACACCTCTGCTTTTAAGCTTACCGTTATTTCCGACAGTAATCTCAATATGACTGTCAACGTCACGACAATAATCATGCATACGGTCTTCATGGGGTGACATATGCACGGATGCTCCGGAATCTACAAACCAATCTGAGTCACACGATGCAGCCGACAGGGCACACAGAAGACTTCTCAGCGGTTTCCTATTTTCTCCTTTCTTCTCTCCCTTAACCTCGGCTCTGTTCTCGTTCGGATCCCTCTTCTTCTGCGACTGCGGGCATTGTGTTTTAAGATGCCCCTTTTCACCACAGTTCCAGCACTTCCACGCCTTCACAACTGATGAACTCCCAGCCATGGTCGAAGAGTTGTACTTCTTGCCCTTGGAATACAGGGCAGTGGTTTCGGGAACACTCGCATTTTGACCGGCACTCACGCTCTTCCGGTAGCTTTCGTCTAGCAAAATCGTCTTCACACGATCCAAATTTAAGACATTCTCCCCACTCGTGATGGCCATGACAAGATTGTCATACGAATTTGGCAGCCCCTGAAGCAACATTGCTGCAACAAAGTTTTCCGCCATCGGCTCACCGATACCCTCGAGCTTGTGTGCCAACATTATCACCTCGCTGATATAAGTGTCCATGGTTTCAAACTTTTCGAGCCTCATTTGGCACATAGAACGAAGCAGGGATACATACCGCCACTTGCCTTTATCCTCATATGCCTTGGATAAAGCATTCCAGGCATCCTTTGCCGTTTTAGCTGGCCTTACATGGGGATATACCACAGGCTGCACCATAAGGCAAATGTCTGCTAAAGCTTTCTCGTCCCTACGTTCTTTACCTTCGCCATTATCACTTCCCTGGACACAACTCCACAATCCATTACGACGTAAATAGTTCGTCATCGCGAACGACCAGTCATAATAGTTTTCCCGCCCAACGAGTTTTTCGAAACCATACGCCTGCGAAGTGACCTGAGATTCTTGCATCTTTGCTACCACACGGTTTACCACAAAAATAAAGAAATCTGAATTCAGCAGCGCAGTGGAAGCGTGCTGGGCCCATAACCTGTTGTAAATAGTTACTGGGGGGACGATGGTTTTAGATTCAGGAGGAGTGGTAAATGAACACGACCACACGTGTTGAATAACATGGCGAAACTGCAATTTATTAAAAGAACAAACTTCCGGTGAAGAACAGAAAAACAAATGAATACAGTAATACGATAGTTGGGAGATTACCAGCCATATTCAAACAAAAACAATCACAACACTGCTGATGGTATGAACCATCTCTATAGCATTTCGGGCTCCTCCTCAACTTCACCCTTAACGTAAGATCGTGACAGTGTGTCTGCAATATACAAATCCTTCCCTGGGACATAATACACATTTAAGGAATATCACAGCAGTTTGAGTCTCAGCCTTTGAAGTCTTACTGACCCTATCTTGCAAACGCTTTCTTTCATGACTGACACAGGTGGTTAATGATCGGTTTGCACGTTGACATCAGACCCATGTATAAAGTTGTAAAATTTTACAGTTGTAAAATGAAAGGCTAGCAACTCCTTCTCAATTTGAGCATTATAGTTTTGCTCATACTCCGTCGAGCTTCTAGTGGCAAAAGCAACTGGCTGGAGCCGCTTAATCCCATCTCCTTCCTACAATAAGCAACAGCCTAGGCCAGACTGGGAGGCATCACATTGAATTGTTATTCTTTTGGATGGGTCAAATGATGTTAAGACTGGGGCAGATGACACAGTTTCTTTAAGTTTCTCGAATGCATGGCTATGGGAAGGGAGCCATTTCCACTCAGTCCCAGCTTTTAATAATTCTTGTTGAGGGGCTGTTCATGTTGCCATGTTTGGGATGAAACCAGGCACATAATTGAACATTCCCAGGACTCTCTGCAATTCTTTCTTATTGCAGGGAGACTCGAGGCTTACAAGAGCTTTAACCTTTTCGCGCCGAGCTCCTTCACGGGAAGTTGCTTTTGGCTCTACGAAGGGTTTGAGAAATTCTTTTTCGCTCCGTACGGAGTTTTTTCTTGGCTTGGGACTATGCAGGTAGTCGCTTCCTCCCCTTAATGACCTTTCCTAGCGGGGTCCCGGACCCTTTCCTCCGCAACTGGGCAAATATAATCCTCGACCCTTTTCCCCGAAGGCAGCCCATCCCGGCGTACTTTTGCGGTCAGTTTATTGTTGCCAGTGCAATTTTAATTTTTTTAATTGTTACTGTTGCATTAAATGTCAGTTCATCAATGTATTCCTTTCATTTTGCAATGCCTGTACAACTTTTAAACGAAGTTCTACGGTTATTTTTAGGGTTTTAGCAAAACGGCACTATATCATAGCCAAATGAGCTTTTCCGAGAAGAGTGAGGTTATCATATTCCACGTACATATTTCAGTAGGAGAATACTTACACCAATATACTCTTAGGTGTTCCAGATGAAGGATAATAAGTTTTTCCAAGAAAACATCAATGCTCTAATGTGTCCAGAAATAAGCCTGTGAGGGGCACAGGGCAGACCAGACCAGAGAACCAAGATATGATAGTAATTGCCTGGGTAGAGCAGTTCTCTTTCATTCATGGTATGGGCTGCATCGCACAGCAGGGATCTACAGAAACCATCCCTGGTATAGGTAGCGGAATGCGTACAGATAGTTAACGGCTAATTTTGAATACACGCCAATATATTTTTTAAAAGAAAATGAGCTATTCCGAGAAGAGTTAGGTTATCATCTTCCACGTACATATTTCAGTAGGAGAATACTTACACCAATATACTCTTAGGTGTACCAGCTGGAGGATAATAAGTTTTTCCAAGAAAACATTAATGCTCTAATGTGTCCAGAAATAAGCCTGTGAGGGGCACAGGGCAGACCACGTGGATCCTGACCAGAGAACCAAGATATGATAGTAATTACCTGGGTAGAGCAGTTCTCTTTCATTCATGGTATGGGCTGCATCGCACAGCAGGGTTCTACAGAAACCATCCCTGGTATAGGTAGCGGAATGCATACAGATAGTTAACGGCTAAATTTGAATACACGCCAATATATTTTTTAAAAGAAAATGAGCTATTCCGAGAAGAGTTAGGTTATCATCTTCCACGTACATATTTCAGTAGGAGAATACTTACACCAATATACTCTTAGGTGTACCAGCTGGAGGATAATAAGTTTTTCCAAGAAAACATTAATGTGCTAATGTGTCCCGAAATAAGCCCGTGAGGTGCA
This sequence comes from Ischnura elegans, assembly GCF_921293095.1. Lineage (NCBI taxonomy): Eukaryota > Metazoa > Arthropoda > Insecta > Odonata > Coenagrionidae > Ischnura > Ischnura elegans. Next base: position 47,018,911 of record NC_060259.1, read on the forward strand.
CAGGGCAGACCACCTTAATGGATCCTGACCAGATATTCTATCGAATTTCACCGCAAATGTAAACTTAGAATAGAAATACATTGTCCTTGTGATGAAAACTTAGGCCATCTCTTGGATAATTTGGAATCTTAGGGGGCACCAAACATAATATTTTTCAAAACCTGGCAAAGTTGTCCCACTTGGCAAAGTTATCCCAATTTACGGCATGTAATATATTTTAGCATGTGAATTGTATAAGATCAGTGTTAATATTATGCTAATTAACTTAGCTATTAATGCCTTTATTTTGCTTAAATGTGCCATTATTTTAACTATGATGAAAAATCCGCCACTGTTCTGTCGGCATAAATGCAAAAAAATATCAAGTGCAACATGCTAAAAATTTCTGTTACCTCAAAGTAGTCTCTAACAACTCAAATGAGCATTATTATAAGATACATACTTTCTTATGTCACTATCTGTCAAATTCATGGGTTAACAGATGCTCTTGCCCCTTTCAACTAATGACTAAAATTGAAGCCATGAGCATCGAATCGATTTTCTAGTTATGAAAAAGATGATGCCCCATCCCAATATACTTTTATTTATTCAAAGGTCACTCAATTTGTTTATCAACAAGAGCATGCATGATATGGTTAACCCTCTATACAAAACATATCCAATGTTAAGTTTATCCCCTGTAATTGCTGGTATAAGTTAACAATGAGCTTGATCAGCATTTTCATTTTTGATAGTAAATGAGTTAGAAAAATAAAGACAATCATATTTTATTAATTCCTCAATCCATCACCGGCTTTTTTCAACATCCAACCATTTTATCCTTAAGTTGATGGCATCACACACTCCTGCACAGCAGCTTACTGCCTCTCAGCCACTTCTTGCTTCCTCACATTAGCCTCATATAGCTAGATAGTTCTCTGTTGGATACCAAATTTGGTTGAAACAATCAATAAGTGAGGGCTTATTTGCTTTGTTCTTAAGAAAACAGATGCTGATATTATAAAACTGCTTTATTGCTGCCCCCCTTCCCACCATCTCATTTTTGATTAAAGTTGAAAATATGGCATTGTTCAAGGCAGCTCTTCAATGAAAGATTTTTTCACCATCTTAAAAAACAATGCTTATAAATAATTGATACATATATAAATTCCACTTTTCTGTGCATATCAGACCTCAAACGCATGAACACAAAGTGGTTTGCATATATTAAGGCACTGCAGAATGTGATGAATACAGTACCAGGCCCGTGAATAATAATTTACCTCAACCATGGGTGAAATTCCTTTCTGCATTTTGCAGTTATCACTGAATATGGGTATGAACTGGGGCTCTTATGATGTCACCAACTAATGAGAAGTAGGAAGCTTTTCCATTTTTTTACTTATATTCATGAAAAAAGAACTGAATAAGGAAGTTTTTTGGAACCTCAAATGGTTGGGAAAGGAATGTAATGACAAAAAAACTTCCTTATTCAGTTTTCTTTTTTTTGTCATTACATTCTTTCCCAACCATTTGAGGATTTTACTTCTGGTTGAAGGACACTATTTCCCCAATAATTCAAATTATGCTGGTGGAGCCCATACATAATTTCGCTGTATTACATCCCAGAATCTGTTAGAAAATGCAATTTTTATACATATTTTAGACACTGCTACGGCACTGCCAAATGCCTGTTGTTGCATTATTCTTCTTTTTTTTCCTTTTGTTATGTCTGAAAAATGTAAATACTACTTGCTATCTACTACTCATTGTTTTATGAAAGTATTCATATCTTATTCATGTATCCTCTTGAAACACACTCTTCCAAGGGCCCAAGTTGGGCAAACAAGAATATCCCCACCTATACAATTTTGTCAAGTATCGATAATTTCTGCAGTCATTGACCAAAGGGTAAGAGGAAATGGGGAAACTGGAAATCATAGGGTCCATTCATTCAATTGAGTGAACTTGTGAATATATATTTGAGTTCAATATCAATGTCCAAAGTGATTACAAACTGTTCATGCCAGTAATGAAGAGCAGGAGCGCAGCTAAGAATTAAGGCTAGGGGGGGTTTTAGGTGCAACTAATACGTAGGGGTATAAGGGTATTGCATACCCGCCTGGGTAAGCAGGATTTGCTGGGGCCCTCTCCCAGAAATTTTTTAAGAATAATGGTTCAAAATGGCGAGTTTTTCGGCTTTCTGAAGGGTATTTGATTAATCCTGACACTATTCTATAAGTTATACTTATCCAATTAAGTAAAATGGATTACACTTACAAAAATTTTGTGAGCTCTGGGGGGGGGGGGGTGGTTTATCTTCCAAGACTCCCCCTTGCTGCGCCACTGATGAAGAGTGGGTATTTGGTAGATGGGGAATTGGACTTCATTCACAAATTATATATTACCATGTATTTGTATTTTACGTGTTTTCTCACAAAATTAGTCCATTTTCCTCATCTTTGTATTCACTAATTCAAAAACAAAAACCACCTGCTTTCAAATATGATCACATATTAGTCATTAAATAGTTCACATCAAGTAACTGGCAAGTGTTGTTTGCTTTGTGAAACACACAACCACATGCATTACACAGTGTTTGAAACATGGATTGGGCCATTAAGATTTCAAAGTTCTATAATTCTCCCTCAATGTTTTATATCCTGGGGATGGATTTAGATACTGTAGACTTGTGTTCACCGATAAATATTGAGGGTACAGTTGAAAATGATCCTCAAATACTTGAAACAGTTCAGGCTATCAGAAGGAGCATGTATCCCCAATTATAGGGATAGGATGGAAGAGATTTAATGAAATACTCAAAATGTTAAAGTAGCAAGGGAAATAAATAAAGCTTACAGGGTAGGATAGGGTATAGCAGAAGAATAATTGTTGAACATCTTCCCCTTTTTAAAGCAAAAGATGACCTCCTTGTTGAGATGGTATGGCTTTATTGGGTAAATGATCTAAAATCTTATGAGCTAAAATCATGCCATGAAATGAATACCACGGGGGTAGAAAACTCCCGCTTTAAAGAGAGAGAGAGTAATACCACCACTGTAGGTTGTCATTCGGACAATGATACAACTTCTAAAATTGCTGTAGGTGATTTACTGGCACCAACCCCACCCCAATTACATTTAACTTTCACATGTTGCTGTATCCCAAACTTTGAAATTGCCATCATGGAGAAATACCTGGCATCTCAGGTTACATTTCAATGGCCAATTAGGAGGAGCCCATAGGGAACCACGTGGTCGATGCAAGGTAAGCAAGAAGTGGGTCTTTGAGGTGGAAGGCACTCAGGAATGGGGACTCTTAAAATGTATGTTATTTTAGGAGTAATTTCTGTTATGTGGCCTTTCCTATTGCAATTCCCTGCATCACCAGGATGAACCCAGGGATGAGTACTAACACCAAAGTTACTTTTTTTAATATTCAACAAGTCCAAACTGAGAAACTAGAGGTGTGCAGTGAAAGTTGCAGTTGGTATAGAAGGAGACTGGTATTGTCATGCAGTGACGCAGCGAGGGGGGGGAGGTTTTGGAGGATAAAACCCCCACCCCAGAGCTCAGAGAAATTATTAAGTTTAATCCATTTTACTTAATGGATTACTATTGCTTGTAGAATAGTATTAGGATCAATCAAATATCTCTCATAAAGTGGTAAAACTAGTCATTTTGAACCATTAATGTTAACATTTTCTGGAGGAGGGCCCCGCAACTCCCACTTACCCTGGCAGGTATGCAATACCCCACACACCAAAATATTGAAATCCCCCCTAGCCTTAATTCTTAGCTGCGCCCCTGTTGTCATGAAGGGTTTCAGGGAGGTAAGGAAGAGGGTAATGGAGGGAGATTTTAACCCTTTCACTGCTGTGAATGTACCTGGTCGTCTCCCTGCCATGCACTTTCGCCGAAGCACTCCAAAGGATCGCTAATATCCGGGACCCTTCCCTCGACGAGCTCACCCTCGCTGGCCCATCTCTTTGTCCCTCTGAGCGGGGGGCCTCCCTCCCCAAAAGTGACCACTCTGACTGCATTTTGAAAATCTATCACTCAATGCAATCATCAAAAAACGATTGTTTGCATCGCACCCCTGCCAATCAGGCAATCAAGTATGTCTTTGAACCGTGTTTCTGCGATGAGGAATAACGATTTTGTTATCTTTGCTAAAATGGCCAATTTCCGGTGGTCTGCAGCCACGTTTTTAGCAAAGTTAATAAAATCGTTAATTTTCACTGCAGAAACATGGTTCAAAGACGAGGGTGAGCTGGTCGAGGAAAGGGTCCCGGATTAGGGACCTAATGAGGGTGTACCACGCCCATCCTGTAAGTACCTGCTTCATGGCCCCATGAAACACATTTTAACCTTTTCGCGGCATGTGAGGAGAAGGTTTTCGGAGATTGAAAAGCAGTGAAAGGGTTAAGGTAGGATATCCTTCTCCATGTATGGAAAGTCAAAGGTGAGTTGATGACGGCTTGCTTATTTTGAAGGTCAATTTGCATTAGGGGAAAAATAATTCTCTGTTTTAGAATCATCGCACAACATTGGTTATTTATGTGTTCCATGCTGCACCAGGTGGAAAGCAAGTGATTCTTGGGTACCTACATGAAATCTTAATATATCAATGAAAGATTCTGTCCGGAGATTGAGGAAAGATTTGGAGTTTTTTGAACAAAACTGTTGTACTTATATGGCATTCATTTTTTTAAATTTGGTTCAGCCAACATTTTATTAAAGGTGACAATTGATTTTTGTTATATAATGTAATACAAGTAGGATATCTCAAACTAAACTGCAGAGCCACTGCTCAAAGCACAAAGATTTTAAAGTCATGGAGCACGATCGCCTCTTCGGCTGACTGTATGACGCCGTTGTGGTAGGCCTCGGTTGGCCCCTTGTTGGGGAACTGGGTCCCTATTGACCCCAGGGGCATCTCCTTCTCCAGGAGGAGGAGCGGCATCCCCCTGAGGACCGGGAGGTGTTGGATTAGCTAAGTTCTGGTGCTGACGCTGAACTGCAAGCTGAATAGCTGCAGCTGCAGCATCCGACCTTTCTTCGGCAATTCTTCGTGCATTATCCACTTCTACCCTTGATAATGATGGTGGAGGGGTTCTCCAGGACCGGGGTGGGGGGTGATTCCCTTCTGCCATCTAAAAGGCAATGAGAATGAAATCTTAGCCACTTAATCCTATATAAATCTTGATCACTCATGATACATGTCAACAAATGGTTCAAGTAAAATTTTTTTGCATTAGATGACAGGATGCATAAATTGACCTTCCTGTTCTTCACCAAGAGTTGTTAATACGAGAAGAAATTCAAACCTATGAGGGAGATGTGCCTGTATCTTCCAAAATAAAAAAATATGGCCATATAGGTTACTGATTATCTCAATTGATTTGACTAAAAGATCAATGAAGATATTTTAGTTGAACCTTAGAAAAATGATGATACTTTTGGCAGTTTATATAATCCTCTAAAAGTCTATGCAGGTAATGTATGAATAGTATAGATAGTAATCAATGGGATTCATGTCCATACTGGGAATCTCAATGAGAATGTGACCAGATTGAAGGGTTTCATGGGGCAAAAGGAAGCTGACTGAAGTCACTGTTCCCAGAAGTCTTCAATGAAATTAGTTTATCGTATGATGCTCAAGATAAATACATAGCTATCACTAAAAATGATAAATATGAAACATGAATGTTATCATATCTCAGCAGCTTTTAATATAGCCAATAGTGGCAACTACCTAAATCTGTGATCAAGTTTAAATTTTGACACTCCTACCAACAAGTTACTCCAAGCAAGAAATTATGGTATCTTGTTCAAGTTCAATCAAAACTTTTATTGTAAAATCACATAGAGCTATATAGCAACCAGAAATATGGGCCCTTTCTGAAGTTTATGGTGTACATTTCTTCACTGATGAGTATATTAAGATTGCTGGCTCATATGATATGGGTGAAGAAAATGATTGCTCTTGTTTAAGCCCTAATCAGCAAGATATGTCGGAAATCACTGTGGGTGATATGAAGTAATATAAGTAGTTCATGAACCCACAATCTAGAGAAGCCAAAGCTGCTATGATATTTTCTATGGTATGATTGCTCAAATTTCTAACCTATATGTTACAGATTAAATTATAGGGGGGACTGGGCTACCTAATGACTGTCATCAAAGGGAAATTGAGTATAAAGCTTCACTCTGTTTTAAATTTGGAATGCAGTTGTGTGGAATCACTTACATTTAGTAAATTTTACTTATTGCAGATCTCAATTGAGCTCTAATTAGCCTTAGCTATTCATAAAATTATAAATATTGCAAAATCAGCTTAGACCGGCATTACCACTACCCTGGGGTAATGGCAGTCGGTAATGCCATTTTCTTCTAAATTGTTTTAAAACAAGAAATATGAGGATTTTCGATGGCACAGGCACGTCAAACAGAAATAATTATGCTAATTACATTAAATAATTCCGCAACTAAGAAATTACAAACAAGTAAATGGAAGTATGGATATAATATGTCCCTATTGGAAATTTCTTATAAGAAAATTTCCTATCAGAAATTGGGCATTTTTCTTATAAGAAAATTTCTTATAAGAATTCTTCTTATAAGAAAATTTCTTATAAGAATTTTTCTATAAGAAAATTTCTTATCAGAAATTGGGCATTTTTCTTATAAGAAAATTTCTTATCAAAAGTATCAATTACAAAATGTTATTTATTAGAAATTTTCTCATGGAAATATTTATTATAATTATCATATCATCATGCTTAAAACACTTGTGCAAACTTCAATAAAAAGCTACATGAGATTTACATCCCTCCTGAGAGTACAAAGTTAGCATTATACCTAATTTTTTCCAAATGAAGGTGCCTATATCTGGTACACAGCAAACCTAATGATTTCCCATGTACCAAATGTAATGTCTATCTTTAGTGTGCATCAAGCAAGGACATTCAAGTTCTGTAAAGTCCACCTGACTGGCCAGACAATGCGAGATACCATAGAGGTCCTTCAGGTCATGGGTTCTGCATAGGGTTAACGCCCCCCACATTTTAAAACTAAAAAACTAAAAGCAATGAAACCAACGATATCCTGGAATGATGGACTGATAATAGAATATGGCTTTGGCAATCACTACGCAATGAAATATAAAGGAATTGCAATATGGAATGATTTAACCTGGAAAATTGAAGAAGCAAATGAAATAAAATTCAAGTTCGACTTGGGATACTTCAAGAAATTATTTGGGAAGGAAAAGGAAAAATTGATAAATCGAATACATAGGAGAAATTTTTATTTAAGATACCAGAGAGAATGACCTCTACATGCAGATTTGGATAGATAATGAAAGAAATAAATAAAGTAAAATGGAATTTGATGCCATTTGGAGAAAAGGATAGGTAGAATATGGCTAACAATTAGTGCAAGATTTAGGGAAATTAATAGGAATCCCAGAAACACTGATTGAGAATAATAGTTGATGTATTTTCCATAAAATAATAATTGTGCAGATGTTATTTAGGTTTACTCATACAAATTCATTCTCTCCAGAGACGACTAAATCACTCACTTTGTCCATTGAAACACTGTTTTCATTAAAACTTCCACTTATATTAGATATGTCACAATCTGAAAAATATACAAGTCTATCTAAATTAACGATGAAAAGTTTAAAATTCCATGAAACTGTTTGTTTAAGGTGACATGATTTTAGGAATGCCAGTTTTGTAAGACTTACCAAATGAGGTCAATGCCTTATTTTTGTTAGAAGCACACGATTTATTTTATTAAACTGCTATCACAAAGACATAGTGAATGATTAACATATAAAAGCAATCCTTAGCAACCTAACAACCAAACAAGTTTTGGTTGTTAGGTTGCTAGGGAACCATGTGAACAGTATCCTGCAACGTATGCAATCGTAGTATACATCGTGGTTATTCATGGCCCATATCGAACTTCCATCGGTCAAGTAATCTGTAGACTCGAAACAGAGAGATCTTATAAGTCTACAATTTTTCATGTGCCCTCAGCTATATATACTAACAAGTCGCATTAAAGAAGCCTCCGCTTCTTGGAACCATTTATGTCAAATATCATGCTGAAAAAAAACAGGAAATTAGCAGAACATTACTTAAAAAAGTGTTATACATAATTTCAAAAAAATATTTTATGTAGAATTCCTTAAATAATTATCAATTGCCAACATAAGTTATGGTGACACGCCTGCTGGATAAAAACCTAAAAGGTATGCGACCCGCGCAGCATTATTGTAGAATTCTATAAGAAATGCAGATTTCTTATAAGAATTTTTGTAAGACTTATAGAATCCTATAAGAATTTCTATAAGACTTATAGAATCCTATAAGAAATCTGTAAGACTTATAGAATCCTATAAGAATTCTGTAAGACTTATAGAATCCTATAAGTCTTACAGAATTCTTATAAGAATTTCTGTAAGACTTATAAGAAATTTTCAATAGGGTTATTTCATTAAACAGGTCACACAAAAACATGGTGAATGATTAACATATAAAAGCAATACCTAGCAACCTAACAACCAAACAAGGTTTCCATGGCAACCGTATCCTGCAACGTATGCAATCGTAGTATACATCGTGCTTATTCATGGCCCATATCAAACTTCCATCGGTTAAGTAATCTATAGACTCCAAACAGACAGATATTATAAGTGTACAATTTTTCGTGTGCTCTTAGGGATATATATTAACAAGTCTCATAAGAAGAAGCCTCAACTTCTTGGAACCATTTATGTCAAATACCATGCTGAAAACGCCAATAAATTAGCAGAACATTACTTAACAAAGAGTTATACATTATTTCCAAAAAAATCTTATAAGAATTTCTTAAATAATTATAATTTGCCAACATAAGTTATGGTGACTTAAATGCATGCCGGATGAAAACCTGAAAGTTATGTGACCTGTGCAACATTCTTATAGAATGCTATAAGAAATGCTAAGTTCTTATAAGAATTTCTGTAAGACTTATAGAATCCTATAAGAATTTCTGTAAGACTTATAGAATCCTATAAGAATTCTGTAAGACTTATAGAATCCTATAAGAATTCTGTAAGACTTATAGAATCCTATCAGAATTCTGTAAGACTTATAGATATCTATAAGTCTTACAGAATTCTTATAAGAATTTCTGTAAGACTTATAAGAAATTTCCAATAGGGGTCAATTAAAAAAATATCTTTCCATGATAAAAAGGGCTGAAAACTTTAAGGGTACCACCAATATGCTTACATAAGTTGATGAGCTTTTAGAAGCTTAAGTGCATTTTACATTCTGAAGCACATGTCTCATAAATACCCCTCGGAACTGTTCCATCTAGAGCATTCTTGATGAGCCCATAATTCATAAGTAGTGCACTGATACCGCATTACTCCATCTTTTAGGGTGGCTCTGCTATAGAGTGAGGTTTCTTTGTCCATTTCCATTATAAGTAACTCACTTTCTGATTCGTCTTCACAAATCTTTTTCTCATCAATAGAAGTCGGAGTCAGATTCAAAGAGTTTCCTGCTCATTTTCTTTTGCTTCTCTTTTCATGTTTTTTTCTTTTAGCAATAGAAGCAGTTTGCTTATGATTTTTTTATTGAAAATCCCTGATACACGCTACTAGCTTTATTTGTTTTCCTTATAATTTTCTGGGCTTCTAAGGATAGAATAAGAATTATATGAGTACTAATGGGTGGATGCCGGTCAGTTGCCAAAGCAACTGCCATTACCACAACTGTATGTTTTCATTCAATGGCTAAAAAAATAAATATCACTGCTTGAAATCTTATTGAAACACTACATGATAGAACAATATAGCTTACCATGTTATTGCAAGATCAGTTTCGTCCTATGAAAAGTAAACGGTAAGAACCTGTTCGTGATTAAATGACAATGGGATCAAGAGCTAAGGTATTCATTGAGTGTAGCTGCCTCATGACATGGCATATGATTTACCTGCAATTTGGAATATAGAAGAAAACAACATGCCGACAAATTTTAAATGGAAATATAAAAAATATACATCTGATACCCAAGTAACAAAATCTTATGCAAAAATTATTTTAAAATATATTGCGAGAACATTTTGAAATGACTTTAACATAATTTTGAAAACATAAGCTTTCTCTGTTTCAATGTTACAAATCTTTTTTTCATTATTTCAAAATGATTTTAACAGAAGTTTAAAATATGTCCTACTCTTGAAGGAGCTATGAATAGTACTTTTTAAAATTGTTTTAAATACATTGTAACTAATTCAGCCTCCTTTTAAATTGATCAATTGTTATGCTAATATAATACAAGTAAACGTGTTTGAAATTTCGAACTGTGACAGAAACAGTAAAACACTGTTTTCCCACCTAACTACTATGCTACCAACATTATAGTTTTGCATACGTGAATATTTCGCATGAAGCAGTACAACCATCATGAGAATTAAAGAATCTCCTTATCTGCATGCTTTCACTGAATTCCCACCATCACCTGAGACATTTTAATGACATTCCAATCAGATATGTCTGTGTTTGGATTATAAGACATACGCAATCGCAAATGTGAAAAACTCAGGCCTTATCCCTTTTTAGTATGCAATGAAGCACATATTGAGAGTGTTTTCAGGCGTTGCTTGATTGTATTCTTGGATCATTCAATGTCCATTTTTCAATTATATGCCTTCATTTTGGGACATTTTTCCCGTAAATTCATTATTTTAAATTTTAGTAATCTTATGGAGAACTGCGAAAAAATACAGCTTTGTGGATTTCAAGAAGTCCTGAAAACAGCAAAATTCAAACTCACTTTTGTAAAAAGGGATTCATTTTTGGTAGAAAAAGTCTCCGTATTACTTGTTTTATGTAAAGCTACTTGTCAGTTATTCACATTCACCTCAAAGGAATAAGAATTATTATACTGGTTTATTTTATCACATTGGTATATGCCTGTGCCAATGAGATTAATTTATATAAGTGTTTTAAAATGATTTCAAAATAAATACCTAATTATTTCAAAATTATGTTGAAAATGATTTTAAAATTATGTTGAAATGATTAGAAAATAAATATCAAAATATTATGTGGGTAAAATAATTTTGAAATTGTTTTAAAATAATGTTCACATAATTATTTTTCTGTGAAATTAAAAAAGGAACATTTAATGCAAAAAATAAGCCATTACCTCCTACATATCCATGTATACACTATTAACAAAATGAGATCAAATGGTACAAGACTTAAAAAGAGCAACGCCAAATACATTATTTTAAAATGATTTTAAAATCTTGAAAAAGTCGTGAATTTAGCCACCATATGATATTTTGATTTTAAAATTATGTGCAATAATTCTAAAATCATTTTTCCATGTTCTTTTGCTACTTGGGATGGGATGGTTGCTGATTCTAGAAATAGATTCCACATGTTTCAGCTGAGTCAAATAATGAACTAAAAGAAAGTCCTGGGTGTTTTGGAGAAATCAAACATGGAAAAGAGCCATGTGATGGAATAAGATAGGTCAAAATATTGCAACTTAGTCGAGAAGTCATATTGGTATAAGGAAGAATGTCTAATGGCAAAAATTGAAAAATCACATGAATGCAAATAACTGTGCAGTTGAAAATTTTCAATTCTGTGTATTATTTATATGTTGACTGTATATGTGAACACAGTGAATCCTTTCTATAGCATGTAAGAAAAGTATTCCTTGATAACTTTTAGATTTCTCATATGATTTAATATCTCATTTCCGACAAAATACCATGATTGGGTCAAAGTTCATTGCACAAACAGGTGTTATGTCTGGGTTACAAACAGACAGAGGACCATAATCATTCGCTTAGTAAACCACACAAGTAAAGAGGCAGAGATAGTAGTAGAGTCCATAATTCAGTGGGGATAATAGATGTATGAGTAAATATCAGTGTTCAAGACTCCCTTCAATGGCTTCATTGCAAGCGTTTATGGAATTAAGAGGCATATTATTAAAATTACTGCTGTACCTTTCCCAGAGCATTGTAATAGTATCACATTAATAGGCTATTCTATAGTTTTTGAAGACCAATATTAAAAGATGTGTGTCAGTAATGTCCTAAAAATGCTCTATTCAAGCTTTAACACCCACCATATCCTGTCAGTAGCAATGGGCATTTACATGAATTTGTTGCTACAGAAGAGCACATTATTTACTTGTATTCAGTAACAGCATGTAAAAAATAGCTGTACATGGTAAGCACTGCTTATTTTGCATGCAGAGCAGGGGCAGATCAAGAATATTTTCTGGGGGGCTGAAGCGTCTGACCAGCAAACAATCTTCTCATACTTGAGGTTATGAACGAGATACAACAATTACTGTGCGAAATATTCTCTATAATTTCAAATGGCAGTTATTAATATGACATTTAATGCTTGGAGCTCCGTAATAAACAAAAAAAAATGAATGTAATCATAAACATATAATGATATTTGTCTATTTTTTAAGCATCTTGGAGGGGGGGGGGATGTGCCCCCTAAATCCGCCTGTGATGCAGAGTATAATAATTATCATTTCCTCTTGAAGTAATTTGAATTTGGTGCGTGAGAAGGAGTGCATTTACAGATTTGTTGGAAAATGATGGTTGAAAGAGGCCACCTATTTTCCTCAAACTTACGCAGTAGTCAGTTCCAGGGGTGCAGCCAGGAATTAAGGCTGGGGGGCTTTAGGTGCAACTAATACTGGGGTGTGTGGTGGTATGGAATACCCGCCAGGTTAAGCGGTAGGTGCAAGATTAATAAATTGCGTAATTTTTAAATAAACGGTTCAAAATGGTGAGTTTTACGGCTTTCTGAGGGATATTTTATTAATCCTTACACTATTCTATTAGTAATATCAATTCTATTAAGTAAAATGGATTGAATTTAAATATTTCTCTGAGCTCTGGGGGGGGGGGGGGGGTGTTTAGCCCCCAAAACTCCCCCCTTGCTGCGCCACTGGTCAGTGCTGATCCATCTATATAAAAACGAAAAAGTTGTATTTTCTGCCCTTTGACATGGAAAGAAACTACTTCTTTATTTTCTTAATTTATGGATCAACTTAAGCTACTGCAAATATTTGAGGAAAATAAGAGGAAGCCTCTTTCCGATATCAATTTTTAAATGATTGCAAATTTTGATGATTTACACCCTGTTAATCAATTTGAAAGCCTTTAAACTGTGCAAAAATTGTTTACATTAAGTAAATTCTTTAAAATAAACAGCATATATCTTCTCTACGTGCTTTAATTCCAGAGTTAGCATTTATGTGATATTTCAGTTTTTCCTCCATGGCTTGATACACCAAGGGTTCATAACTTTCCATAACTTGCATTCTGAACTTTGTATGATTCATCTTTAGGATACATATTTCGCATACTAAACCTTAGGGAAATCGGTAATGGTCACCAGACCCCCCTTGCGTGATTTGATATAAAATCCCCCATGTAAGATAATATGGTTGAACATGTAATTAAGTTTTTCCGTATTTGCTGGTACTCATTCATGAGTACTTTCACTCTAGCTGTAGGGTTCAGCGCCAAAAGAATCTAAAAATATTTAATACAATGATATATTGTTATAACTATCATATAAATTCATGATCATTAAGCCTAAAATGTTACAATTCATTAGATTCCTGCTGAAGCTTAACTCCAAATATGTTAAGATTTGAATGATATTATATGTTACGAGTGCATTGAATGCAATGACATCGCTTACATTGAAATACTTGGCACATAAAGTAAAGGAAATGTAAACGCGATCCTAAATGCTGTACCGATGATGTGAGGATACCCTGGATCGTATTACTTGAGTCGGAGTTGCAGCGGTCGCACACACCGTGGGAGGGTCAATTCCTTTGCCTGGGTCGTTTAATCCTGCGATGGTTTGATGGGATGGATGGTATGATGGTTTACAAAGGCCTCGCCCGGATTAAATCCTGTGACTACTGTCAACCCTTTTTGACACCAAGGTCCTCAAGAGGCCACTTTTGAGGGGGTAATCATCAGTCCCAGGCTTTCCTCCAGAAAATAACGTTCAAAAGTCTACCGCAAATGCAATTGAAGAATAGCAACAAATACAGCGGCGTACAAAGATGTAAGCGAATATAATAAGCATGGACCTCCAAAGTTGTTGCTACCTTGACTTCAGATTGAAGGCACTGCCACCTTTCTCTATTGTCACTATACGTTAACCAAATGGCGACGTAATTCGCAAGGCAAACGTGCCCGTCCACAAAGTTATGCTGGAATAAATATAGCTAATTTAGCGTGTTTATTAGTTTTCCGTAGGTTAACATATACCTTAAAATTATTCCTTAAAGTCGTAATTTCTTTAATTTACTCACTTTTTTATTGGTAATTTGCTGGCTTTGCAGGAGAAGAACAAGGAGGCTGACGTTTTGGCACTTGTCAGTCGATGTATGGATGTGCTTATTGCTTCACGCGGTGGCGGAATACAGAATTAATGTTATTCCTTCCGTGAGTCTTTTTGAAGCAATGGAAGAAATTTCCGATTATTTAAATTAAATTTATGCATATTTTAAGAAGTTTTCCCGGAGTTAAATATTTTTCTGCGTCAAGAGTAAATTATTTGGCACTATTTTTTTCCTCGAGGGACAAGTTTGCGCCAAAAAATCTTGTAGGATAATATATTTTACGTGAACTTGTCTCGAGTAAAAAAAGTTCCAAAAAATAAAACCTTGAAGCAGAAAAATATTTTAATTTCGAAAAACTGGCTTAAAAAGTGTGTAAAGAATATTTAACAAACAAGGCGGGAAAATTTCGCGCCAAAATATGTTAGCCCTACAAGATACTTTTGCGCAAAGACAAAATAGTGCCAAATAATATACTCGTGACACAGAAAAATATTTGACTTTGGAAAAACTGGCTGAAAAGTGCATTAATTATATTTTACAAGTAGGAAATACCCTCCACTGCTTCAAAAAGACTCACGGAAAGAATATCAGTGTTTACATATTCCTGCCACCACGTGAGGAAATAAGATCCATACACCGACAAACCTGTGCCAATAAGTTTTTGTCCTTGTCCGTCGACAAAATCACTAGGCCAAAAAAATCACCGCCAGAATCAGCGAAAAAGCATAGAAAAGTGAGTAAATAAAAGAAATTACAACTTTTAAGAATAATTTTAAGGTATAGGTATGTCAACCTACTGAAAGCAAATAAGCACGCAAAATTGCGCTCAGTTATTCCAACAAAACGTTGTATACCGTATCTGTTGTCTCTGCTGGTTGGACTACACTGGATGTTTTCGATTTTCCGGATGTTTCCAATTTTCGTAGGAACCTAAGAAATTTATGGTACCCTCGCTTTCAATGAATTTGATAGTCCCTAGTTAACCGCCCCACGAAGAAATGGAAGGGTCGGTTGAGAGAAATAGCAGAGGGGCAGCGAGGAAGGGCCGGCGACGTATCTGCTCCATTGTCCACGACAAGAGAAATTGCTCGGTGGGTTTTCAATTCCTATAGACTGGAAATTGTACTTTCCACGTGCTCACTTTCCTCGCCAGTTCACAAGGCGTTCATGAGAAACAGTCATCACCACCGGTCAGCAAACCTATGATTAGAAAAGTGAGTAAATTAAAGAAATTACAACTTTTAAGAATAATTTTAAGGTATATGTCAACGATGTCAACCTACTGAAAGCAAATAAGCACGCAAAATTGCGCTCAGTTATTCCAACAAAACGCTGTATACCGTATCTGTTGGGGGTAAGGGGGGTAAAAGGGTAAGGGGGCTCCGCCCCCCCAAACGAATCTTTGAGGGGGCTCGGGCCCCCTCAGGCCCCATGGAGTCGGCGCCACTGTTGCTTCCTCGTTGTAAACGTTGAAAATTATGGGTGACAAGGCACAGCCTCATCTCACTGCTTTCCTATTTCATTTCTTCACAACTAGGTCCTGATTTTACCACCCTTACTTGGTTTTGTGTAAACTGTGGATGATTCTTCTGTCATTGTAAAGAACTCCAATTTCTTCTAGGATTCCAAGCATTGAGTTCCAAAATACATTTACAAATGCCTTCCCCAACTCTACGACAAAACGAACGTCGGCTTGTTCTTTTCCATTCTCTTCTCTATGAGCTGCTTAGGGGCCAATTTTGCTTCCTTTGTGCCTTTGTTTTGTCTGAATCCGGAATGGTCCTCATTCAGGTACTCTTCTGCTCTACTTTATTATTCTTCTATAGATGATCCTTGTCAGTATCTTCGGCCCATGTGTAGCCAGTCTAATAGTCCTAAAATCTTCGCAGTTCTCCGCTCTTATCCTCTTGCGAATTTGGATTATATCGTTCCTCTAGCAGTCCTTTGGTGTCTCACCTGTCAAGTACATTTCAATGATAGCTTTGTACAGGTGGTTCAACGTTTTTTCACCTGCATTTCAGCTGTGCGGGAATATCATCAATTCCAGATACTTTATTTATACGAAGGTCTCTTACAGCCGCATCAAATTCTGATCGTAAAATTGGGGCTCCCATGCCATCTTCATTCACTTCCCTTCTTATTTTCGATAGCATTGGTTCTTAGGCCGCTTCTTTTGTACAAATCTTGTAGATATTCTTTCCATCTCTTCTCTTTGTCTTCGTTTTCAATCATAAGTTCTTCTACTTTGTTTCTTAGGGCATTATGTGTTATGCCCCTTTCCTGAAAGTGGTTCCTCACTATCCTATAGGCAGCCTCTATTTTTCAATGCAAAAATAGTTTTGAACGCCTTCGAGATATTTTAATTCGCGCTCCTCTAGTCTTCCTTGCTTTGCGACATATCTCGTTCCTTATTCTTTCGTAACAATTCTGCCAGTCCTGTTTTCGCAGGCTTTTACCAAAAACCTCTTCAGATGGCCCATTCAAAATTTGAATCGTTAATAACAAAACATATAAACAATTTTCGAAACTTAAAAATAAATACTCTCAGTTCAATTTCATAACTAAATACATTCGCATAAAAATATTCGTGTTTTTAACGGAAACACAAAGAGCGTGTACAGTACCTACTCTGGAACCCAGCGCGTGGCTATGTGATTATCTCAAATGGCTTAAACTTCGCGAGGGGCAGTTTGGGGCAGCAAATTTTTGTTTCGTAATAGCTATAAAATGTATAAGATTGATGATATGTTTGTTAGTACGCAGAATACGACAGAATGCTACAGTGGCAGACTACAATGCTACAGAAGGGGGGAGGTCTTGGGGGATAAAACCCCCCCCCCAGAGCTCAGGCAATTTTTTAAGTTTAATGTATTTTATTCATTTGGATTAATAATACTTATAGAATAGTGTAAGGATTAATAAAATATCCTTCAGAAGGCCATAAAAGTCACAATTTTAAACCATTTATATTTTTTTTCTGACGGAGGGCCCTCGCACCTCCGGCTTATCCTGGAAGATATGCCACGCCCTAGACACCCCAGTATTAGTTTTGCCTGAAACCCCCCATATCCTTAATTCCTGGCTGCGCCCCTGAATGCTAAACTTATGACTTAATTTTCAAATAATTTTCGAATAATATTGTATTAATTTTAGTCAAAAAACTTTAATACTGCCAATTTATTAACCTATAGCAATTTTAAAAAAATGTATTAGATTGCACTTACACTGCTTGGCTAAATCCATTTTACAGAACGAAAATCGCCCAATTACACCAGCAGTAGCGCTATTATGAATTACAAGTACTTATTCTTGCGCTGCATAGTGGCCGTTCTTACTAACGTGGAGATCACTTTCACTGTGGTTTATCAACGTGTAAACATACTCACCAGCCTTTACAATTTTATTTTCGGACGATCCCATTCTTCCTTTAGCCAACACAAAGTTTCAAAAACCTTGTATACTAAGTTCATATTTTCCTATTTTGGCCACCATTTTGGGCATTTCGCTCACTGTACGGCGTTGCAAGCGTTGGGAATAACGGTACTTTCGGGGGCAGCAGAAGATTCTCGGACGAACGCTGTGCAGTCTCCACAGATTCGATTTGGCAACACTGCTAGCTGGAGTGCGATCTGCACTGCACGGAGTTCGGAGAGAGACTGCGGGCTCCTACAAACTTTCTATTGTCGCTCTTCTGTGATTGGCTAGAAGAGTGGGTGGGTTTTGAGCACGCTCAAGGTCAGCCGCCGTCAGTTCAGAAAAAGGGTTATAGCCTGTGTTCAGTGCAGAAATGAAGTAGTCTTTCTCCTCTTTCATTGATTCCCCAATCCATATTTCCATATTCTGTCTTGACTTTCGCCGACGAAGGCATTCCTGCCACCTAAATTAATAAGCTTTTCTTCCCCTCTCACCTGCTTGATAACTTCGGTTATATATTGGTAGAAATCTTCTATTTCATCGTCTTCATAATCTGATGTAGGCATGTTAACCTGCACCACTACAGTAGCTATGGGTTCAGTTTCTACCTTCACCATTACTCTCTCTTCATTAGACTGCGAGTAGCTTTTAAATCGCATCTGGGCGCTCCATCTAAGCATTATCTCTAATCCAGCACTACCATTTAGCGATCCTGTGTGTATCATTTTAAAGCTTCCACTCCAAAAGTCTCCTTCTTGGGGCCACTTCATTTCGCTGACACCTAATTGCTAATCCATTGAGGTTCATTCTTCGCATCTCCACCTTCATGTTCTCTAGCCTACTGCAGGTACGAAGCGAACTAATGTTCCATTTCTATTTTTAACATTCTATCACCTTTGATCGATGCACCCTCTCGAGTAGTACCCACTTGGAGATCCAATTGGGGGACTAATTTACCTCCGGTATATCTTAATCGAGAGAATTCCATCATTTCATTATATAAAGAGAGCGGAGCGGCTGCGACTCCTTGGGATGATACTGTGGTGGTTTCCCCTTGCCTTTCACATTGCAGTGCTACAGCCATAAAGTAAATCCCTCAATGCCCCTAGTGGAATGTGTGCCGCTGTATCGACCAATGTGGTTTCACCTTTGCACATATGGAGAAGAGCTGTTCTCCCTCTCCCCTGGGTTATGAGAGGCATAATTTTTTGGCAGCCCCGGGTCACCAATTCGCAGAATCTTCATAGGTTTCGTTATCATAAAAATGATCTACCTTACCCAAGGAGAAACCAATAATCCCTCCGAACTCCATCTCTTTTTGTCCACGACTGCTTATTCGACGAAAGAACTCGCTTATCTCGCAGCTAACCTCTATATCTAGAGGTCGACCCCCCATTCGCAACCCTTTGGATGCATTTGGTGGCTTTAAACCCAGCCGCAAGAAAGAAATAATAAACACTATAAATCACTGTAACAATGCAAAGTGGAATAGGGTACATCCCTGTGTCTCCCATTGATCCTTATCTGCATCGAAAGTACTAGAAATAGCGTAAGAATAGATTGCCTTCTGGTTCTGCCCAGGACTCAAAATTTTAAGTCGTTAGCTGATCGGGTATTGGGCTGAATATGAGCGGCAAAATTTTTTCCGGTAGGACAAAACAAACATGCAAAGAAGCGACTTAATGAAAACATGGTAATGTCAGCTCTTGAAAATAGGGGATTAATGTAACATGTGGTCTCTGGCTTTTAGGCTATGATAAAGGAAACGTGAATTTGCCTCCGCACTTAGAGACTGTAATGTAATCTATATTTTGGCGAGATCTAGGAGCTGGCCACGTATGTGCCAGAACTACCTTAGAATGGTAAGATAGTATCAAGCATGCATTGCTCTGCACTTTTTCAAACACGACATCGACGGGGAGAAAATATCTACGCACACAGTGGCGTAACTAGGAATATGCTGGGGGTTGGGGGGTAATGGCATCCCCTGTCCCCCTCCAGGCAAAATCTGGTAAAATTTTTGAAAAATGACATGCCTGGAAATACATTTTACATCATTTTGGCACTAATAATTAACTTTAAGGAGATTTAGTTATAAAATTAGACAATATTTTAAATTATTTTTTTATTTCTCTGAGGTTTGGGGGGAGGAATCCATCCCTTCATCCCCCCATGGTGAAGCCACTGTACCTAAATGTTGAATTTCATACTGTGGGTTACGTTATATTATGTGTAATTATCTTCTTCAAACAGATGGGAGGACAACAGGAAAGGAGTGTGGTGGAGGAGTCTGTAGGACAGCCAAAAACCGAAGCAGCCACCCCAGTTGCCAAAAAGCGCCACTTAGTCGTAACCACCGTCTTATCACACGATGGCAAAGTCCAGGAGATCTATGTACGGGAGATAGGGCCATGGTAAGAGGTGCATGGTGAAAATAAATGCATGGGATATTCGACTAAATTCTTTAGTATATATTGGCACCTGAAAACAGATAACACTCACAACGCTTGAAAAAAGTGTTCTTTTTTCCGTTTCATTTGAAAATAAATGCAAATGGAAACTTCCAGTAGAAGAAAAAAGCTGGGTGAGACTGGAATTTCAGCCTTGTGCACCTTTGGGAAAGCGAGGAATCTGGCGGACAGAGGTTTTATCTGGCCACCAGATTCTTCGTTTTCCATAAGGTGCACAAGGCTGGAATTCCCCTCAGACTCCTAGTTTCCAGTACATATAGTCCAACCCACTTGCTTGCAAGGAAGCATATTACTTACCGCGCTGACCAGGGGCGCAGCTAGTAATTAAGGCTAGGGGGGGTTTTAGGGTAACTAATTCTTAAGAGTGTGGGGTATGGCATACCCACCAGGGTAAGCAGGAGTTGTGGGGGCCCTCCTCCAGAAAAAGTTTAAGAATAATGGCTCAAAACAGCGAGTTTTACGGCTTTCTAAGGGATATTTTATCAATCCTAACACTATTCTGTAAGTAATACTGATCCAAATAAGTAAAATGGATTAAACTTAAAAAAATTCTCTGAGCTCTGGGGGGGTTTTATCCCCCAAAACCCCCCCTTCACTGCGCCACTGGTGCTGACGTTAGCTCTATAGATCTGTACCCGAGTGCTGGCCATTTTCAATTCCATTGAGTTATTTTTTAACAACCAGCCTTTGACGCCTATGCCTGTTTTTTTCCAAATCTTGCCTGGTACTGAAAGTGATTGTGAATTACTTCAGCTTCTATTTTCATAGATAAGTGTACAAATAGGGGAGGCGGCTGCCGCTTATACTGCCATTGGTCAGTTACAAGAGTGATGCTTCTTAAGAGAACCCCCTCCTCATGATAAGGTACCTCTCCCCAAACGTATTCCCCTATAAATGACCACTCCACCCCCGAGAGAAGTTCTATCTTCAGAATTTAATTGGTGCAATTTATACTTAACTCACACACATGAATTCATCAGTTGACCACTAAGTACCTTAACCTCCATTCCGCTCTCCGCATTAGGTCTACTTATGTGGCACCAGCTAAATCTCACTTTTTCAATGTAATCCTTGTTGCTTCCAGTAAGATAGGTACATTCTTGAGGTCTAAAAAGATACAATTAAAAACTTTTAGGGTCAAGCGCATTGAATCAAAATTTTATAATAATTCATAGAAAGTTGATATTCTGATAAAAATGAATGCCCAATTCTGAAGAATCAAGTGTAAAAAAAGCAATGAACAATCAGGAAATGTCATAGAGAACAAACTTAAAGCATGTAATATTCACTGAAAGAAATTTGATAAATGTGTAACTACTGAAGAAAAAGATTTGTGAAAAAATAAAATTCACAAACAATCATGCAAAATTTAAAGTTTTCCAACTATTCAATGGAAAAAAGACAGCCATTACAGAGAGTGACTCTGAATTTGAAAGCTATATTCAGAATCGATTGCGGTCATCAGTGAAAGTTTTGGTTGATGGTTTTAATGAAACTTATGATTTGCAAAATCTAATGAACTTGAAAATTTTGGTGGCTTTTAAAAATTAAAATTTCACTTATTTTTATAAATATTACTTTTTTACAGGTGCAGGCCAAAGGGGAGTACCAGATGGGACAAGTAAAAACGAAGAGTAAAAAACTGTATATTGGATAATGAAGAAAAATTAAAAAAGTGATTCATTTATGGGCGTTTCATGTATTCTTCCAAGATCCTGACACTGAGATTAAAATTTGTTAGTATATAATTGGTACACCCTTGGGGGAACAATTAAAAAAAAGAATCTGTTCCGTTTTTTTAGTTTTGTTTTTACTTAATATAAACTACAATGTCATGTAAATATTCTTTTGCTGCTTGGAACTGGGCTGGACTGTGAATTCATCTAGTATAAACGTTATAGTTATCTGTTGAAGCAGTAATCAAGCCATCCATTTGTTTTACTCAAATGTTTCAGCTACTATCTGTTTCTATGGTAATTGAGTGCAATGTTTTCACTTTTTTCTAATTTACTATCTACTCAAAATGCCATGTAAGCTGATGTATTTGATTCCTTTAGGGGTAAGTGTCCTGAACATAGACTAAATCTCTCCATCTTCACTACCTGCTACAAGGATCTCGCCTTCTTGTGTAATTTATGCACGTACATTCCAGCCCGCCTGAGTTGTCTCGTGACATGACTGAAGAAAATAAGTGGAGAACTGATGGAGGGTTGCACATTCCACACCGCTGTTCCCCATTTGCCCCCACACTATTACTTACTACTAACTTTGAGGTTGAAATGACTTGACACACTTCACTTATTTTATGCATGGGGATTTCGCATCAAAATTGCAGTAACAATACAGTTCTGTTGATTAGCTTACTAATTCATCACATCCACTTATCTAATAGAGAATTTGTGACATTTTAAGTTCAAAGAACAAGAGGCCAAGTGGCCAAGAGATGGCTCTGGGCGTAGGTCCTGCCACGAACGAAGAATTCAACGCACACAGAAGAAGAAATGGAATTAAAGATGGTCACAATCACACAAACAGTACAATAGACATATAAAAATTGACAGTTAAAAAAACATAGAAACAAAAAAAAGGGACACTCACAATAACTAGCGGACGTTTCAATGGGTTGAGCCGCTATCTTCGGTTCCGAAGATGAACTGCTGCAGGCAGGGAAAATTCCTCCAGTGGTCCTCCTTGGTGAAGTAGTGGGGGTGGAAGAAGGGGGAAGGCATTGGGGGGATAGGGTTTGCTCTGGCGGTTAATGGGCAATATTTAGCCCATGCGCTTCAAATGCCTTTTCGGCCCAGATGTGGGCCATCTCCCTAGTTCTCACCTCTATGGTAGTTGCCCTCTCTGGCAGAACTTCGATGAAGGTTAGAGAAAAACATTTGTCAAAACAGCTGTTGTGTGAGGCAGTGTGAATGGGGATGGGTTCAAGAAAGGGGGGAGTTTTGCAAGAGTGTCTGTGGCTATTCATTCTGATGGATATGGGTGTGGTACATTCTCCTATTTAATACGAAGGGCAAAAATTACAAAACAGTCTGTAAACAACGTCGAAGGAAGTACAAGATGGAGTGGAGGAGGATCTATTGATGACTGGTGAGGTGGTGGGGCGTAGCAGGGGGCAGCACTTGGAAGGGGGTAAATGATATTGGTGGACGTAGAAGTAGTGGAGGGGAAAATCGGTAGGCATTTAAGTTTGGGGAGAAATGCCTACCGATTTTCCCCTCCACTACTTGTACGTCCACCAATATCATTTACCTCCTCCATTGCAATTTCTGCCCTGCTTTCTATGTCGGCCAATGCACCACCCACCTCAATCTTAGAATTAATAATCACCTCCTTCTGTCCATCATCCATCCCCCACGCATCTCTACCAGTACCTACACATTGTTTGTCGCACGACTCCGTCTTTAATCAATGCTTTAAAGTTTCAGTCATTGCCTTCCTCCCAATGACTCCACCCTCAATCTCCACACCCTTGAATTGGTGTGCATTTGGCACTTGCAAGCCAATAGCTTTCCGGGTTTGAACGTCGCATCCAAACGTCTCTTCCTAAACCCCTCCCCCATACACCTCTCTCCTCTTTTCCCTTTTCCAACACTCTCCTTTCCTCCCCATTCTTACAGAGGTTGAGAAAGGAGTAACTACTTCGAAAGCTTCCGAGTTTATTTTACTGTGTGAGTGTTTCTATGTTTATTGATATTGACTTTCACATATATATATACTTCGCAATGTTCCTCAATGAGGTAAATAACATAAAAATATCCTAGGTTGGGCAGAAGTACTGAACACAAGTCTCTCTTTCGAGGCATTTACTTATGTGATTGGTGCTTAGCTGAAATATGCGTACATTGAATGTGGACAGGTGGAGTAGAGTACGTAGAAAGGGTAAATAAATAAATGAGTTGAATTGAAGGTATAAAATGCTTTGCAGGAAACAATTCCGGCATAAGAAGAGAAGACAGGTGTATGGCAGTACGGTAAAGCATATTTGCTTCAGGGAAAAGGGTGGAATGTGTGGAATATTCCAACAAGTGGATAGCTAACAAAAAGAATTGTCACAAAGACACGAAAAGATGCAAAATCGTATCGTCATCAGAGCTACCTCTCACGCCCTGAAATTTACATACTGTCTGTAAAAAAAAAGGAAGACACCCGAGTTTGAGGAGCTCTATCATCTAAACGAGGTGATCAATTTCAATGCAATATAAACCATATGAAAGAGGTTTTGGGTTAAAAGGTTTTGTTGATGCCCCCAAATAGAGCCTTTTTCATATCCAGGATATAACCCACCATCTCATTTTTCTCTGTTTCAACATCTGCTCACAACAATCTGTAACTCCAACATTTAACACTTTGTGTCAAAACACCATGACTCACTCCAATGGATGACATGTTGCATGCACACACACAATGTTTTCAAGTCAGTAGCAGCAACTGTACTTGTTGCTATTTATTTATAATGTGAACCCTACAGATCCGCTGGCTGAAGGTAATTTTAACCGGCAGCTGGTTAGTAGCAGCTGCTCAACAGACTAGTGTGACCTTTGCTGTAGGAAGGGTAATGGCATAGTGGGTAGAGCCCTTTGCTATGGATGGAAGGCTTCCAAGTTAAAATCCTAGGTGAAGCCTTTGGACACCCCCAGAAACTAAATCCTCAAGGGGGAAAGTTGCCCAGGGAAAGAAACTGGACTTCCTACTCTGAATAAGTGAAATTCACATACTTGTGGCTAGGTTTAGGGTGAGATCTTTCCTCATGTGGAAAATACATATCCAAACCAACCATGGGATGAATCACTGAGTGATTGAGTGTGACTTACTCATTCGCAGGTCTCTTATTGGAGTGCTAAATTTGGTTCCTTTGTGTACCTCTTCCAGGTATTCTTTCTCTCTCTTCACTTTGTCTTTGTTTCCACTCAATGATATCCATCCTTGTCCTTTATGAAATTACATTTTGCTCTCCATTCACTCACATAGTTCTTCACTATTGCATGGGACCCTTCCATTTTCCCTTGAATTATCTTATTTTGTGCATTCTCTAATGGGTTTATCATCCACGCTTCTCTACCTTTCCTCGCCTTTTGACAAATCTGATTCCTTATTCTCCTGTTGAAAGCCTTCCTCATTTTTTGGATTCTTATGCTCTTCAATGAGGTATAGAACTTCACTCATGATCCGTAGCTTTTTCTAATCAACTTTTTGTCTCCCTAGAACTTCTCTTCTGCCCCCTTGAAATCCTTTTCTAATGTTTTTCTGGCTATCCTCCTCCGATTTTTTTTCAGTCAAATCTACTTCTATTTTCCTCTTCACTGCTTTTTTTTCTGCGCAGGTTTTTCATGCCACCCTTCTTGTGTGGGCATTTTTCTGCAGTGAGTTTTTTTGCTGAAGGATAGTACACCCTTATCCTCATGTTTTTTCCCACGAGCAGAAATCTTTTTTCCAACACAAAATTTTCATGTATACAACATGTTTATCTTTTTTGGCATTTCACAATATATTAGGTACATATTTGCATATTGTATATATTTTGTATTGTAAACATTTATCTGTCGTTTTTAAATATGTTTGCATTGATGCTATCAAGGGGTTAGGTGGAAGAGGGGACTTCTTAGTCTCAACCTCGCCCAAATAAAGACATCTTATTATTATTATGCATGCCACTCTCCTGAGTTACCTGGTTGTCAGATATTTATTTGGTGAATGACAGAGGGGGGGGGGCAACAATAATTACATCCTTTGGATCACAGATAACCACCCTTTTTAAGATTTTGGCAGATTTTTTGGTAGAAAATAATTGCCTTTGCAACAATAACAATGAAAGTATTTCGATCTTCACCTCCATAGCATTAAGAATATGTAATTATGGTGGTGGGGATTTTTTTTTAATTCTGGAGGAGTGAATCTTAATATGTATATCCCTATGAGGAAAAATGTTTAGGCATCCCGGGCAAAAATATACAATAAACAACCAGTAGTTGAACACTTACTTCAGTGTTTCCAATGAAACTCCAAACCTAACTGATAAATCAAACATTTCTAACCCGTCTGAGTTTGGTCCTAAACAGCTAGAGTTCATCATTAGCATGCATGGCTTTTAAATTCCACCTAAGGAGATGGTGGAAAATTATTTAAAGGTAAAAACATGCTTCTGCAGATTCAAACTCTGTATAGTACAACAGTGGCCCCTTTTTTGGGCAACTTGAGGATACACATGGGATAGCTCAATGGTAATTGTCAACCTCGGTGGCAGCTGGGATAAGTCCTTGCCTACCATACAGAAGGTCGAGGGTTTGAGTCCTGTCTGGATAGGTTGCCCCTTGCAGGGCATGGGTGTGTGTGATCGTCTGTTGCTGATTTTTTAAACCCCCAAAGTAAAGGCCTAAATATGCTGTTTTCGGGGG
Source organism: Ischnura elegans (assembly GCF_921293095.1). Classification (NCBI taxonomy): domain Eukaryota; kingdom Metazoa; phylum Arthropoda; class Insecta; order Odonata; family Coenagrionidae; genus Ischnura; species Ischnura elegans. Next base: position 47,045,596 of record NC_060259.1, read on the forward strand.
TAATTGAGATAAAATAAAAAATAAAAATAATGCTGGAGAAGGGATGATTCTTAGAAAGAATGCCTGGATGTGTGTTGAAAGCTAGCTGCAGTTAAATTAAAGGATAGCAATGGTGAAGATAGAAACTAAACCCATAGCTACTTTTGTGTTGCAGGTTTACATGCCTGTATCAGATTATGAAGATGAAAAAATACATAGACGGTTTCTACCAAGATATAACATAAGTTACGAAGGAATTGTTGAATTTATGAAAATTCAACTGTTGACCAAATAAGGTCACAGTCAAGGTCATGGGAGTGGTATAAAGAAAGCATACCAACAAAAGTGTTGATTTTAAAAGGGTGCCCAAGTCAATGTCCTTATACCTTTATTATCCACTAATTGACCTCCAAGACTAATACGGAGGTCAAATGTCATAGACTTAAACGTTGGGCCATCGTGACTACCAGCGTGTGGAACCATAGGTTTTTAAGAGTATCCAAGTCAGTTTTGTCATTGAGGTATGTTTTAAAACATCAGGGAAACCTTAGATCCCAACCAAACGTTTTTAAAGGTGACCAAGACCAAGTGAATGTCATAACACACATATCCACTGCCTTTTCCAACAAGCCTACCTGGCCCTCTTAGTCTCATACCATAAGTTGATTATTTATTTCCTTAAACATCCTTTGGCATGGCTCTGTGCCCACACTCTTCCATTGCCTTTTCTCTTCCAAGAAGGTTGTAAGGAGGTCAAATGCCACAGAGGACTTTCATGGTAATTACATTATAATCCCATTGGTTTTAAAGATTTCAAAGCAAATAGCAATGCCCCTTGATGCCGCTTTTCATTCATTCGACCTCCATTGGTAATGCTCAAGTTAAAGGTTACGATGTTTTTCCCGTGAAAGTCCTAAAAAATGTTAACTAAAATATGAAACTAGCATCCCCTGCTAAAGATTTTAAAGGGTGATAAGTAAGTGGCATAGTACATGTATCCGCTCCGTCTTGGTGCTCATCATCAGGTCTGAATTTTGATTAATTTAATAAATCAAAATTGAAACGTTGGCCATTATGAAAGAATAATCTCATTGGGAATCCCAATAACAGTTTGCTCACATAATTCGCCAGGAAAGCATCATATCATATTTCATATCCATTTTGTTAAATTGTTAACTTCCTGTGGTCATAAGATGGTCAAAGTTCACAGAGGTATGGGCAGAAATATCCAGGCAATCAACTGAAAGGTTTTTACGGTTGCCCAAGACAGTGCATTAAACATATCCATCTCGTCAATTATTGACCTCCGAAGGACATATGCAATGCACCTACCTCTCCTTCCTTCTGAAAATTTTCCATTTCCTTGCACTGTCTTTTCTGACAGCCGAGTCCAAGTAATCATTAGCCCTCATCTCCAGTCGTCTGTTTAATATCTTCAGTATCCCTTTCACCTTGTGCGATATTAGGCTAATAGTACCGTCATCTCCGCATTCTACAACTTTGTTCTTTTTTAGTGTTGGAATAAAGATCATTGTCACAAAATCCTCTGGCCAAAACCCTCCCTCATAGATCTTGCATACTTGTTTGAATAACCTTCTCTCACCATCCCAGCATAGATTATTCTGCAGCTCACACAGGAAACTATGACCCCTTTATTTCTGCTGCTGCTGATGATAAGTCTCTGCAAGGATTTCGCCTGTTGATGACCCAGAGGACCTTGCCAACCTCGCTGTCGAGAACAACACAATAGATATATATCAAGATATTGCTGGCTAATTTAACAACTTTGACTTCCAGCATGGGTCAATGTTTATTTAAGTGTCATAAGCATTATTAGATAGCATTAATAGACCTAATTCAGCAAAATATTGGCTCGTTTTAATTAAAATAATTGCAGAAATATTTTTAAACTATTTTTTTCCATGCTACCGGAGACAGCACTCTTTGGCCTTTACATCAGGGTTTTTGATAACTTACAATCAAACGTTCACATACATCCACAGGCTTGATAAGAGTAACTTAACCAGGCGGGGACTCAAACCCATGACCTTAGGTTTGCCAGGTGAGGACTTAAACATCGCCAAGCAACAACTTCAATATAATCATCTTACATCCCTTGGCTGGTCGGACGTCGAATGTTTCAATGGTTTTCAAGTGGTGATACACAAGTGGTGGCACATGCTCTTAATTTTGGGAGTAATATCTTTCAGATTTGAATTAACTAAGCATTATTCTGAATCGTAAACCTGATGTGTTTGGTTTTATGGCGTGCTTTGTGAATGCAAGTGCAGATTTCATGCTGTTGTTCTCTTCAGTGGCGCAGCGAGGGGGGTATTTTGGGGGATGAAACCCCCCCAAGAGATCAGAAATTATTAAGTTTAACCCATTTTAATTCATTGGATTGATATTAATAATAGAATAGCGTACGGATTAATAAAATATCCCTCAGAAACCCATAAAAATCGCCATTTTGAACCATTTATCTTTAAAATTCCGCAATTTATTAATCTCGCACCTACCGCTTATCCTGGTGGGTATACCATACCCCCACACTCCCCGGTGTTAGTTGCACCTAAACCCCCTTAGTCTTGATTCCTAGCTGTGCCCCTAGTTCTCTTCATTGTATGAAATTCGTTTCGCTTATTTTTTTGCAATGACCAGTTACTGCAACGAAGCGTATCCATAGTGTCTTATTACACAAGAATCCTACTCGAAGGAGAAGGTAGGCTTATAGGGCTCGCAAATTTCAGACAACCTAAGCCCGAGACCTGAATTGAATTGATCAAATGATTTTCATTCATGCTCAATGGTGTTTCGAGAAATGCATAAAATAGGAATTTAATTGGTAACATATAGGCAATTTTGTGCTTGGGATGTTTGAGAACTCAAAAATTTGAGTCGAATCCAGTAGTTAGTACTCTACTTGAGTGCTTTTATTAGTATTAGGAATGTCGAGTAGAGTCGAGTAGTTTTGGTTGCAGAGCTGTCATGGCCAGTAAGATCAGAAATATACTGACAGGATGCACTATCGTAAAACTTATGTAATAATACCATTTTTAGAGACAATAAGACATTTTAAGTCTTTGGCCTGGGAGTTTCAGCTAGGTGTCTAAGTAGCAGTCAACCACAATAGTATTCGATGTGGGTACTGAATATCTTATTGTCCGCTGCGGCAGCCGACTGTCTTCCAACCAGGCGGCGTAATCTGAGTGGACCACTGCATCACGCATACTTTCTTATGTAATACTTTTGTACGCTACCATACTTTCTTTACTCAAACGCTGAGGGAATATGCATCAATTATTAGGATTTCTATTGAAAAAATGCAACTTTTAGGTTTTAAGGACAATGCTGGTTTTTCCCGGTATTTGACGTCACAAGTAGTGCCCTCTTTTGACCTTTTTGAGTAGATACTACATAGGACCATCGTTAATTTTTGTTTAATCCTTTGTTGGGTTTAGTTTCTATCTTGAACTAATAAAAAAAGATTCAATATGGTTAATTAAACAAAGTAAGAAATGAAGAAAAAAATTTTTGGTCTATAAAGCTAAAGCTACTTGGAAGTTCTATAGCTTGTCCACTTAAATTCCATGATCATTCAAGATCAATAGAATTCGTAGCTATAACTTTTAATAAAAATTCCCAATGTTCCCAATCTTGCAACTTTGGCAAGAAAGTACTTGTCTAGCCACACAAGTATGTTGCGAAAGACAATTTTCTGCCGGAGTAGTTCTGTAACATGGAGGCATTGAAACCTGCTGCCTGAGCATGAAAAAAAATAATTTCTCTGCATGAGAATTTGAAAGAATCAAATTTTACATGATTTATTTAAGTATGTAATCTTTATTACAATTATACAAATGCCTTAACTGAGGACTCTTCAGGGCAGTTTGGATACTTACATTAAGTAAATTGATGACATATTACTAGAGGTAATGTCATTTCAATTGTGCTTATGGAACTGTTTATGACAAATAAATTTTCATTTATGTCCTAGTTGAGATACAAATACCATCATCGTTCCTCATTTTCTTTTCCTTTTTATATGGAGCTATGCATTCAGGATAGAAAATTCACAAGGAAATTGGAAAAGCGAGAATGAGATGTTTGAGCATGCATGACTTGATACTCAACTCAAGATCAAAAAGTACTACTCCCACATCTCTATTATGTATGCTTCAAATCAATTTAATTGATATAAGGTACATTCATTCATTTTTTTATTACAAATGGAAATGGGAAAGGTTGAAATTATATTTAAAAAATCAATGACTCGCTGAAGCGTTACTTTCCTCAATATTAATTGATGAACTACCAGCAGTACTGTGTAATAATGTTGATACATATGTATTTTGTAACAGTATGGCGCGTAGTCAGGACGATGTGCTAGGGGGGTTGCATGACCAGGGGTTACAGGGGGTTGTAATCATCCTCTGGGGAAAATGTGAAAATTTTAATCTCAAGAAATCACATTTTATGCTATTCTGGAACTTAAAAGAACACAATTGATGAGTCGTCCGGAAACTGTTTCTCTCAAATAAATGGGTGTGGTTGAATAAAGCTGTTTTATAGGTTAAAATTTTTATGCTAAAATCAAATGCTTTGGGGGGGGGGGCACGGCCCCCTGTGCCCTACCTCCCTGATTATACCACTGGAAATAGATATATTTTTATTTCATAGTGGTGTATTTGTTCTCTTTTGCATCCTTAATAATCTGACCCGGTGACATAACTAGGAATATGCTTTAGGGGCAATGGGGTGAGGGTGTCAGGGTGCGACCTACCTCAGGCCACAGTCATGCCATTTTTTAAAAATGACATGCCAGGAAATATATTATACATCATTTTGGCGCTTAAAGTTTAACTCAAGACACATGCAGTTAAATGTAAAAACTAGACTGGTTTTAAATATTTTTTGTTTTTCTGAGGCTTTGTTGGGGAATCTATTCCCCTCATCCCACACCCATGGTTATGCTACTCACCTGACCTATGTAACTCATTACTACTGGCCGTCCCTTACCCTTCTCCCAGTCGACCTGCCCTTCGATGATCGTCTTCATAGAGAGATTATAGAACTGTTATATCCTTCATTTCTCGCCAGGCAAGCGCACACGGGAGGTGAAGCACGAGGACCACAATGGACGAGGAAGGAGCGAGGAGGATAGATGAGGTTCCTCCACTGTCCCTCCCAAAGAAGTATTAACACCATCACCACTAACACTTCCACAGAGACGTGTGAATTAGCGACGCCACTCAGCACCCTGGACTAGGAGGCAGCAAGGTGAAGTCCACCACGCCCTAATTCGCTCGTGTAGGAGGAAGAAGAAGATTTCCAGGAGCCTAATCTTGGGGCGGGCGATGCGGGCCCAGACATTAGCCAAGCCCCTCCGCGGCATCCACCGGGGGAGCCTGGCTTGGATGCAATGCCAATGGGCATGATGAACGTCTTCCTCCATGTGCTGGCAGAAGGAAACGGAGGAGAGAGGGTGGTCCGGGCGGTGGGGTTCGTGGTCCGCGGTGACGTCATGATGGTCTTCTCGGGCCACGCAGCCCCTGCTACAGAGGTACGATTTCCGTGGGCCAGACCCCAAGGCGAGGGTCCCATTTGAGACCCGTGGCTAGCCTCCATCAAGAGGTGAGTGAATCTTCCTTTGCGTAACATTAAAGAGTATTGCTGAAGCACTTTGAAGCCCAATGCTGATCCAATCTCACTGGATGATGGCTCTTAAGGTGTGTAAATGAAATTCGCGAGAAATCGGTAAGACAATTGGTCTATTTACAAATAAACTATTAATATTCATCAACCTACTATCACATTGAGATGTAAAATTCATAAATACTATCACATTCATTGGTGCCATCAGTTCTCAACTCGCTGCTCTTATTGCCAATTTGCTATGTAGTCTGCATTTACTAACTACACCGCAAACCGCCGCTATAGGCGTGTAGAAGAGGTTATTGAATCACCACCATCGTGCAGAAAAGGGAAAAGTAAATATGGTGTGTGTTCAAAATATTTCACCGTTGAATCTTACCCAGCATTTATTAAGCCGGAGCTATCTTGAATGTTCGGAGGAAAAACGGAAACCTAAACCTATCTAACATCAATGGACACAGGAATATCAAGTCAGTCTACCTTCACCTACAAACCAAGGCCCTGTGATGTGAATGATCGGTTGAAGATACGCCCCAAATATCTGCCCGCACTAGCACTTGCACGATTTGAATTTATATGGTCTCCGAGGAAGCGTCCAGTGCAAGCTGATATTCCTATGGCTTACATATTATTTCCCAGATTAAAATGTCCTTCGGGCAATTCCAATTCAACAGAAATTTGGTATTACTCTTATTAAAGAAATTAGCATTTGTAATTGTGATTTCATTCTAATTTTAATTTACCATAAGTGTTCACTGGCTACCCAGGAAAAAGTAAAATTAATTGTAACTAATATGCATTTTTTCCATTCATAAGGCTTTGGTGAGAATAATGAAACTGCGAGGAAAATGGTGGAAAAAACCAAGGATCTAAGGAAAAAAGACAGGATGAATAGGACAGTGGGAAGATGAGCATCAACTTATTGCATATTTATGTAGCAATCTCCGCAACACTGCATATTTTGATATTTTGAAGTCAACCACCTAGTGCTCGATGCAACTCAAATGATCGAGTGCTTGCACATGCCCATAATTTATGTGGCTGATATTGTTTTCACATGCTTGTTTTTTTTTTTTAATTTAGAGAATTTGAACAGGTTAAACTTTCAATTTCCATATCCTATTTTTTTATTATCATAATGAAAAATAGGACAGTGACCAGCACGTGTAAGCAAGGGTTTCATGCCAACAGTTTAACTCAGCTCCTTGCAGGTGTTAAAACCACATACGTGGCAATCACCTTTAAGACCATCGATACCTCTGACCAAATACTTTTAAGTTTGATCAAGATTTAATTTTATGTAAGTGCTCACTAACTTGAATGATCTATAGTTATTCTTTCTTTGTGAACAGTAAAATTATTGAAATTAATTTTTGTCATTAATATTACTTTTCTTTGTATGCAAAATTGTTTATTACAAATTTTGTCCCTGGACATAGTTGTTGGGCTTGAATTGAACAAGATTACTCCAATGAAAAGAGTTCTCTGGGTCAGGGGCGCAGCCAGGAATCAAGGCTGAGGGGGTTTAGGTGCAACAAACACCGCAGTGTATGGTGGTATGGAATACCCATCAGGATAAGCGGTAGGTGCGAGATTGATAAATTGCGGAATTTTATAATGAACGGTTCAAAATGGTGAGTTTTACGGCTTACTGAGGGATATTTTATTAATCTTGACGCTATTCTATTAGTAATATCAATCCAACTACGTAAAATGGATTAAACTTAAATATTTCTCTGAGCTCTGGGCGGCGTTTCATCCCCCAAAACCCCCCCCTCGCTGCGCCACTGCTCTGGGTTATTTATCTATTTTTTATAATTTGTGATGTGTCAGTTTGCTCTGTTTCTATAGAAATTCAGATATGTTGTGAAATGACACCTCATGTGATAGAGGATGGGATGGACCTTAATAGCTGTCATACACTCCTACCCATTATTAGTTCAGCTTTGTTGGGCTTGATATGATGGTACAACATAATGGCATGAATTAAATAAATCTTTTTGCACTGATCACTTCTTCATTGTGAAAATTTGTTACTCATAACAGGTGCATAGTGTCACCATTAGGTCAAATGAATCATATATATGCACCTGTAATACATCTCTCCGAGCACAGCGGTGCATTTCGGGCACTATCACAGTAAATAATATGACAACGCTGACTCTAAGTGGGAGGGAGAAGGGTGTCATCTGCTGCCTTGTGAAATCTATGCTTGTGCTTAGAAAGATGTCTTTCTGAGGTATTCACCTGCTAAGGACCATCCAGCTTGTTCAAAGACCGAACTAACTTACCAACTGATTTTTATTATTATTTTCCTATCCTATTGTTTTACCACTAATTAAGAGATATTATGAAAGAAACTCCAAAAAAAATGTCCTCAGCCCAAATAAATGGAGTGGTCAACACCTTGATTCACCGCTCCCACACGATAAGTGACCAGAAAAACTTTGCCGAAGAGAGGCGGAAGCTAGAGGCCATTCTATGGGGAAATGGATTCGACGACAGAGTTATCTATCGCACATTTAATAAAGTCATTAAAAATAAAAAAAATAAAAAACAACACCGCAGAAGCCGCGAACTCATCCACAAATGACCTCAGCAACCAGAAGAAAGCCCTCCTGCCATACATTAAGGGGACGACTGACGTAATAGGAAATATCCTACGAAAATTCCAGATAAGGATAATCTTCTCGCCTCACATACGGATAAAGCATCTCCTAAATACCTCCAAGGATAGAACTCCACCACAAGTGGAAGGGGTCTACCAAATTCCTTGCCAGACCTGCGGGAAGAACTACATCGGCGAAACAGGCAGGTCAGTCAAAACACGCCTAGAGGAGCACGAGAGAAGGATTCGACTGGGTCAGTCAAGTAAGTCCGCGGTAGCCGAATACGCAGTGCTTGGCCACACAATCGACCTCAAAGAAGCCAAATCTTTGCCAAAGTAATGGATTTTAAACAGAAACTCGTCAGAGATGCCATTGAAATATCCGAAGAAGAAAAGAACAATTTTAACAGGAACACCGTCATTAAAATTAGCCGTACTTGGCAACCCGCAGTGAGAAAAAACAATCAGCAACCCACTTCTCCAACCTCCTGCTCCCCTCCCCCCACCATCTGACACATATACCCAAGGCCGTAGCCAGAAAATATTTTCGGGGGGGGGGGTTTATGGAATGGTCGACAAACATAAAATTATTTTATTAAGATAGGTACCTATTTCACGGATTCAACATTCTCTAATTGGGTACCCCGAATTATATCGCTACGTTGCAGGGAGTTATTCTTCTTCCAGAAATTCATTACGATGCATTTTTTCAAATTTAATTATAACTGCCATGCATCACACCACGCTTGGATAGCAGCAAGGTCATTCGTAAGTTCATCTATATCTTTGCTGGAACGGATTTCTCTGTTAACTACAGCGTTGTCTGCAAATAATTGTAACTTACTGTTTACTACTTCGCCAATGTCGTTTATATAAAGAAGGAATAGGAGTGGGCCTATGACATTACCCTGAGGGACGCCAGAAATCAATCATTGGAGACTGCACTCTAACCTCATTGGAGACTGCACCGTCTAATACTACTCTTTGGACGCGGTCGCTCATAAATTCTCTTATCCAGGAAATGACATCTTCGTCTAGACCATAAGATTTCAGTTTTATTATTAACTTTCCGTGGGGTACTTTATCAAATGCTTTTTAGAAATCAAGAAAAATCGCATCTACTGGAATGTTATCTTCTCCGGAGGGTAAAATATCGTGTAACGGGGCACCTGCTCCCTAGTGAGCCACAATATAGTAATTAGTGATGAGCAGAACTGTGATTCTCCCTTAGCAGTGGTGCAGCGAGGGGGGTGGGGGTTTGGGGGATAAAAAAACCCCCAGAGCTCAGAGGAATTTTTAAGTTTAATCAATTTTACTTAATTGGATTGATATTACTAATAGAATTGTGTAATAAGAAATAAAGTATCCCTCAGAAAGCCGTAAAACTCACCATTTTGAACCATTTATCTTAAAATTCTGTAATTTACTAATCTCGCACCTACCGCTTATCCCAGTGGGTATTCCATACCCCCGTACACCCCGGTATTTGTCGCACCATTAACCCTCCCCCCAGCCTTGATTCCTAGCTGCGCCCCTGTCCCTTAGAGTATATTAACGCTATGGATTCTCCAATCACTTCGTTACCTGTGACTGCTACTCATCAGTAACGGTGATTGCGATCACCGAGGAGAATCACTCTTAAAAGTAAGCGGTGATTTGTAGCTCTGTTATTCCTGCTACTTCGTCCAATTCCAATGAATAAGCTCTCCGGAGAATAAGCTCTCCGGCTCTGCGGCCGCAAAAGGAACGAATAAGCTTACTGAAAATAGGAATATTAGGCAAAATATTTTTTTGAGGGAATAGTTCTGATTCTGAGTTTATATTACATTAATTAAGTAAATTTGATATGGTAAAGGAATTGATAAGGGGCAATCATTAAAATCCCGTCGGCATTTATTAACATATTTTATATTCAAACCGTTAGCTGTGTAATTCGTAAAGAATGTCTTACTCATCATAAAAGATGAAGACATCCTTAGTTATGCTGTTGGTAGCAGTGGTAGCAGCCGAAGCTACATTCAGCGTATTCACGGTATTTACAGTCGCAACGATTTCAAGCAGCGTCGCAGCAGTGATTTCGAGTATTCAGTGATTTAGTCACCGGCAGTGATCGGCTACTTCTCTTCAATCACAGGTAGCGATATATCGCTAATCACTTGGTAGCATCCTGTGCTTTCATCACCGAATCTAGTGATCCTATCTCAGTGATTTCGCACCGACAGTGATTGCTGCTTTTCAGTAACGGTGATTCAATCACAGCGTTATATCGCTCATCACTAATAGTAACATAAACTCTATGACTGAGACCATTGAGACAGAGTCGACATTGCGGCTGAAATAATTTCTCACGGCGATGACTTGTAGCTGACTAGCGTCGGACTGTCTGGCATCTGGCTCAGACATGCAGCTGCCTCGGCAAGGTGTCGGACTGCCTGGCTTTTTGTCTTGGTGAGATCCCAACAATAATTGTTAGTCTCCAGCCGGCGCTAGCCAGTCTGATCGTTACCGCCTGCCTTCTTTGCGCACGAAAGTACGCTACGACAAAAGCCATGGCACCGACGCTACGTTGACAGTGTCGCGCTTGGCCTTGACATGCAGATGTAGCGACAGGGTGCCAAACTACCCGGTGAGCTGATGGTGGCTGATGGCGTTAACCGCGTTAACCAATCTGCACGCCACCTCGTGCCTTCTTCCCGAACGAAGTTTGCTGTTCCCTAGGATACTTAGTAGGAGTGAGCATATGCATCAGTGGACTCAGTTAAATATTTAGTTTTCCTCGCGATTTTAACGGTTAGTTTGGCGAATTTATTTGGTGTGGTGATTTGTTTGATACGGAGGAATGTGAAATAAGTGGCTTGTCTGTTGGCGATTGTTTTTATCGCACCATCAAGTGTAAGTATGTGGCCATTTAATTATTTCCGTATTTCTATTAAGATCTGAAAAGACTACTTCTCTCGTCCTTCACTCTTTACATGCATATCCTTACTCTTTAGTCGCATGGTCAATCAATCTCGATCTTATAATCCCATATCTCTTGCTGTTCATTATGCATACTTTTGTGGACTACTCTACTGCTGTTATCATCGACAAGACAAGTGCCTTTTGAAAGTATTCTTCAAATGTTCTGAATAACTGATTTTAATACTTCAACGTTTGTATTCCTGCTGTGAGCAGTTTCTTCTTTCTTCGCGTGGACTCTCTACATACCTACAATGTGCTTGTCATTCATCTATGACATGTCATGCCTGGAGGGGGGGGGGGATGGATGCATGAAACCTCTGAATGAAAATTAACGGAAAATTTATAATTATTTTAAGGTTCTCGTTGCATTACGGTTCATGACGGAGGATATCAAGGAAGCTTATGATATAATTTTACAGCTTTTACGCATAGCTTTTCTTGATATAAATTGACCTTCTTATAGGCACAAGGTTACAGTTTATACGTACTTAATTTAGCATGTTTGAAAATACCATATAATCACATGTAAATGCTTTTTATTTACAGTGACTAAGATTCAATGATATATCGAGCTAAAACTACAGAGAATGCTATTGCTGCTGGTGTGTTTACAACCAACATAAACAGAGCATTAATTGTAGTTGACAAAATAAAGGCTGGAACTTTTTTGTCAATACTTACTACAAAACTGGTATCATAACTCCATTTGGTGGATTCAAGCAATCAGGATTTGGGAAAGGTCTTGGTAAGTTTTTGTTTGAAATCATTGACCTGGTGATAATTTATGACTAAAATATTTATTGTTATGAATTTTCCATCATGTGTCATGAGATATTGTGGGAAACTTATTTTTCATACTGTGTGTGTAGTCGATACCTTAATTATTTTAAATATTGATGACAGTATTATTGGAATGCACATTTGCTTTTGACTTGAGCTTCTTTTGGAATATTGTTACAAATAAGGAGAAAAATTTGTGGATGGTAAAAAAAATCTTTGCAGTAAATAGTGTTTCAAGGTTGGGTCATTCCATATGAAATCAACCCCAAAAATTAGACTTTGGTATCAACACACTTTGATTTTGAATTAACTTACTACATTGTGTCCCCTCACCAAGATATAAAAAAAGTCCTAATATATTTTGCTAGTTTAGCGAGTTAGTAAAACCTAGCTTGAATATTTTGTCAATTACGTCCTCTCAAAGTTAAGGGGATTATCAATTTCTTCCAATATCAGTGCACACTTCTTGAGGTGCACTGCTTTGCTTAAAAAATTCTTTCTCACTTGTTTGTGGATTATTTCCTTAGAAAATTTTCAGCCATATATTACTGCAGCAGTGAGGGAATTATGGAAAAAATGGTATTGTTAATGGTCTTGACCCTTCGGTCTCTGTAACTATGAAAAATTCTTAAACTTTGTACTTGGAATATTTTTGGAACAATAAATCATCAACTTTGAATCTCAATAACAATGTTGTGTCCATCAATTTTGATATATTTTGGGCCATAATTAACTTAAAAGTCCATTGTTTCATCGTCAGAAAGAGAAGTAATAGCTTCGTAACCTTTTCCCAAAAAATAAAGAGCATTTTTAAGGTAATTAATTGGAAACAGCTGCAAATGCACTAATGTTTGGGAATTAATCTATCAAATTTTAGAGGCCCCAATGAAGCATCTTTGAAAGTGGTCAAAATATTATACTTCATTGTGATAATGGAAGACATTGAGAAGCCCCTGTAAGGATGAGAAGCTGTAACTGTCAACCCATTCAAGCTAGGTAAACAATATTTGAGTATTTTTCTTGTCTTGGCGAAGGGGTAAAATGTACCAAGTTTCATCAAAATCCAAATTGGTAGGTGCCATGGTGCGGCCGATGTGGAATAGAATGACTTGATTCCATTCCTGGTGGTTACTGTTTCTTATGTGATATCTATTCATTTTGAATTTAAGTTACCAGAGAAAGTTGCATACTTAGGTTAGGTATTTCATAATGGCACCCAAGCTTGGCATAGCTAAATGGAAATGGTTTCAGTAATAGGGTGGGTTTCCTTCATCAAAGAAAATGAAAGGCATTGATTTCGATTCGTTACCCACCTTTAATATTACCTTTATTGATACCGTGTATTCATGAATTCAATTGATTCGGCTTTTACGTTGCGAAAATGCATGTTGAAATGAAAATACAGTAAAAATCAAGAAATCATGCAAAGAGCAGGGGAAGCCCACTGGGAGCAGGCGCAGCACGCTCGTAAAAAAATAATAGGAAACCACTCTATTGCAATATTTGGTGTCACAAACGATAAAGAGAATGCAACGTTTTTGCTGTTCTTGAGAGGCTTCATGGAGTTAATAGAACAATAAAAATGAAATGTCATCTTTCAGTGACTGTAATTAAGGATTTACTACATGCTTAACAGTTACTGCAATACATGAAGCTGAATATTACAAGCGATGATTGCCTGTACGTATTAGTTCTTTTATGATTAAACTTGGCTATAAATGGAATTTGGAAGAAGCTAGCCTTATAAAATATCTGCATGGTTGTCATAGTAGACATAGTGTCCAGCGAGCAGGAAAACCAGGGCTTGTGCTTGAAATTTAAGCCCTTGGAATTATGCATGATATACTCATGAGTTTTTGCTCCAACCTGGAATTTCAAAATCTTTTATTTCAAATTCATTACACTTGTAATTTTTTCCAGTTCAACACCCATTTTCTGGCATAAAATGTGTTTGTCGTAATTTAACTGCAGTACATACTTAAGTAGAATTTTTACAGCCCCATTGAAACATGAAATGTCCAACAAGACAACAGAAGTGAAATGTCTAGCATTGGCAACTCAAGTAAGATTCAAAAACACGAAAAATAGAATGCCAGGTGATGTCAACATCTACTTATGAAGTCGATGCAGCTTCTTGGCTTTCATTGAATAAATCTAAATTTTGATTACATTGTCTGTTAACTAACCTATTTTTTGTCCTTGTGAATACATAAATATAATGTTGCTGAAAAGCATTGAAGTAATTTTATGTGTATTAAAATTCTTATCTTTCGCAGTAATCACATAAGATTGACCCGGAGCCCTATCCTGTAACTACGTCTTCTTGTTTCTGAGATTTCGAAATTGAAATTCTTGTTTCCATCTCAGAACATTTTGAATCCATTTCTGTTACTTGGAAGCTGGTTTACGCTCTCCACTTTGCTTTTCAGGATATATTCCGTGCCCTCCCCAGTCATCAGAAGAAGAGGCGGAGATTGCCGAAGTTACAACAGGCTACGTCACAGAATGCATGATGAATCTTCACGCAGCCAATGGCTGAATATCATCTGGCAATTATTAATCATGCCATTGAATGTGGAGCGAGGAGGAGGTAAGTGAAAAAATGTTAATTTTAATAAATATTGTTGTTTTAGGTCGTAGGCAACTATATTGACCATCTCTCCCAGCATTGTGTATCCCACTCATGGGGCACGGTTTTTTCTCCATGAAATAACGTGCTCAGCAGTTCAGACCATCTTGTTTTGTATAGGCCACAAATTTCCAATGTAGCATATGAAGTTGCGGTAGCTCAAACAGTTAAAGCATTTTCCGGGAGATTGAGGGATCTGGGTTCAACTCCCAGTCGTAGTTGGTTTTTTTCCTCAAAGGAATTTCCATGCAAGTGTTTTACTTGATATTATCCTTTGTATCCTTGATATATCTTTTAATATTTTGATGGATTTTTCTTGGTGACCTAAGTTGATTTTAATCCTGAATCTTTGCAATTACATAATTTTCTCAGTAACTGGACTTTATCCAATTCACTATGCATACTGGCCAAAGTGGTGCTCTAATACGGGTGATGCCCAGGGTGTCATAGGAGCATAAGGTAGAGCTCCATAATTTCACAGTGGAAATTCCGGGTTTGGCCACCAGTAAAATCGTTGCAATTCAAATTTTAAAAATTGTTGAACTAGCCCTATTTGGCTAGTAATCTTAACTATTATTAATGTGCAACAACCTGTTTACCCTCACAACTCGCCAGCATGTGGCCAGGAAGGGACATGGGGGGCTTCAGCCCTCCCTCTCTCCCCCTCCAAACTTTTTCCTATTGTGGTAGCTACCCGCAAGAACTTTCAGGGTTCAAGGCGAACCCTGATAAGGGTACAACGCACCGGGGCCCGGAACCAAGCCAGGGGCTTATACGCCAGGAATCCCGGGGAGGGGGCTGGAAAGGAAGGAAAAAGGATGGAGACGCCGTCGCGATCGGAGCCCGCCGACGCCTCCAGGGAAGGGGAAGGGCTGGAAGGAAATGGGAGTAGGGATAAAGCACCCCAGTGCTATGGAAGCAAAAGGGGCCCTACCTAGCGAAACCATGCGTACACAATTTTTTTACCACCATCCCGGGGAGATTTTTCTATGAGGAAGAAAAATCCCAATATAGGGACAGTGGGAAGGTAGCTACCCGCAATGCATATGCTAAAGAAACCACTATCCCAGGGTCATTTATCCTCTGGCACTCCATTTTTTGACATTGCTACAATTTGTCATGTGAGCCATTCAGTTACCGTTGGGTGCTCAAATGCACCTGGGATGTTTGGGTTGGAATTTGAAAAGCGTTAATGCCTTGTACTCTCTATAAATTTGCTTTGAATTTCGACATTACATTTGGATTTCAATCGGCTAGCTTTTGAATTTATGCTTTTTGGATTTTAATGGACCTCCTGGATTTAGTCTTTTTCGGAATCAGTACTTATTGATGTTTTTATGCGAAGACCACCTAGCACTTTGACTTCGCACCATGTGGATCCTGATTTTCGTGTCATATGTACTGTCATTTCCAAAAGTATGTAGACCCCCACGAACCGCACTTAACTGATGTGGTAGGATTGGTAAAAATTTGGAAGGTTGGCACATGAGGTAGCCTGCATCTCTAACCAGTATGCCAGCAATAGCCGACAAGGACGGACGTGGGGGCGACCAGGCTGGGAAGACAGGAGTCAAAATACAGGCACAAATGCCCTAGCCGATAGAATGCACTGAGAAAACTCATGTCCACACTCAGGTTGGGCCGTTGGAGTGCTTTCTTGCGAGCTCCGTGGTGAGGATTTCCTCTCTTTAGATTCATATTTGGACTCACTATAAACACGGAATGTGTATGTGGCTCCGTAGCTGAGTAGGATTACTTCATGCGCATTTGTTGCACTGAGGTTATGGGGGAGATTCGAATCTGAGCAAATTGTAATTTTCATTTTGTGAAAGATTAATTGAAAACATCAACATAATAGATACAGTTGACTAAAGAAAAAAATGAATACAGAATTTTTTTAGTGACTATTTTTTTAAAATCAATGACCTAATCCGCGTAAACACATTTATTTCTTAGCAGATTTATTCAAAGAGTGGAAATAAGCTGGGGAAGTGGCAGAGGTTGTATTTTATCCTTGCGACTGTGAAATCTCCGTTGATAAAAATCTTTACTCATAATATGGACAATACTCAATAAATAGCCAGATACACTCGTTGTTGAAATGAGAATGATAGCCCTAGATCATAAGAAATGTGTGCAACTCAATCGATAATACTGTTCATCCAAAAAATAATTTTTTCTGATCTAGCCATGTTTTTGGGTGATCCTCTGGTATTTTTTGGGCTGATTCGGAATCTGGGCGCAGATGTTCTCTATCATGTTAAGTTTTTTTAGGACAATCGAATTCAACAGGGATTCAAGGGAGTTTCCGTGAATAAATTGTGAGTTAAAAAAATAGCTTTTTTAAAATAATATTTTTAGGATCGTAGAAAAGTTGAAAAAGGAAGTTTTTGGATCCAGGAATGAGTGCTTTACATTCTAGCCAATTTTTTTCAAGCAATTATTTTTTCTGTCTGTGCTATCCCAATCGCAGAAGAAGCATTAATTTTTCGTGTAGTCAAGCTGTAAGCCTAGTAAAAATGCACCTACTTTCAATTTGCCATACATTTTGCATAATGAAAAATTTACTGCATATTCTGGTAAGATTCCTTCATTCCAGTTCCATGAGCTAATGCTTTCGAGGGTAGTTCAATTCTGTAATGTTAGAAAACAGCCTTTCAACTGACGTTAGAGGAATCAATGAACAAACCCTAATCATCTGTGTTGTATTCAAAACTATGAGTATCCATAACAGAGAGAACGTCATTGCAAAAATTAATATTGTTTTCATGAGAAAAATTATTTAAATTCGTCATTGCGAGATCGATGCATAGAAATTTTTGTATTTGGATCCAGCAAATTGCAGCCCTTCAATTGTGAACTAAGATTTCACTCTGGTTTTTAGACATTTAAATTGCGCATTAGATCACTTAAATCCTCCGTCATCAATAAAGAGGTCTATTTTACTGTGTGTTTTGACTTCGGTGTTATTCCTTTAATTTCTGTTTAACAAAAATAGTAGTCAGAAATATGATCCTTAGCTTCCCACAGAATCATGAGGACGGGAAAATTCGTATGACGTTTTCCATCAGTCCAACCAGTGAGAAACCTTACACACATGCTACATATCATGTAAGGCTCTGGTCCTCTATCCAGGTCACCCAATGGACAGTGAAAATAAAGTCTAAAACACTGTCTCAAAAAGGTAATACTCTGCCTTTGAGCCTTGAAAGTAATTTCATCGCACATGTAACAAAAGTCATCATGGTGGTCCAGTCACTGTTTAGGCATGATGAAAGCTAAGACACTTCACAATGATTACAATGTGCAGTGCAACCTCGATATAACGACAACCCACGGTTGCGAACAGATATACAGGAACAGGAGTGGTGCGGCGACAGATAAACATCTATCCGATAAACGTAAGCATAAATCCAGGCGAAAGGCAATGTTTTTTTGCATCACTAAATTTCCTTACTCAAATAACGACTAACTATTCAAACAATTTATAAGCGCCTCACTGAATAAAAATCATGCAAAGCATTGTTTTGTCAATCATTATATTTATCGAACGACAGTTTAGCACATAAATTTGAGACTGAGCACTCCATTAACTTCATTTCTAACAGATCACTAGCAATTTCAGAGGTTAAGGAGTCTTGATGAAAGTCTTCCGGCAGTGAAACCCTCGCTATGGCGAGAGCCAACACCATAGGGTCTTGTAAAAAACGAATTTTTTAACACGCTTATTATAGGGTCAATTGACGGTGCATTGGCTATCCCTCGTAATAGCGGGGGTGTCGCTATAGCCCGTACTCGCTTTAATGAGGTTCCACTGTAATAAGCTGACATTTCCTGTGAGCAACATAATTCTCAAACCCTCTTCAGATGAAAAGCACACATCTTCATGCACCAACATGTTTTCACGGTGTAAACGTCGAAACTAGTAGACTGCAAAAATATAAGTTTGTGGAATAGTACTGTGTTTTTATTTCACCATGAACAAAAACATACATTCATCTGTCCTAATGAAACTAGACGTGATGGAAAGAATCTAAGCCCAGATTCCGAATCAGCACAAAAAATAAATTTGAGATCATCCAATGACTTCTCCAGGACAAAATCTTTGTTCACCAGTATGGGAAGTTATGTGATTAAAAGCACCAACTCTATCCTTCCAATGGGAGTTCGAAATACAAATATCTCTATGAATTAAGCGGAAGTAAATTGGTACATGAAATCTTTCACCTTAAATAATCGGACGAAGGGGTGGCCTGGGGTGATTGTGTGACCTCAGCTGCGGCTCATGGTAGGGCATCCTTACTGGGGAATTTGGGGGTCCTCCCCCGGAAGATTTTGGGAAACCGCCTGCCCAGAATTGGATTTTGACGGTATTCTGGCTCTTCAAATTTAGATAAAAATTCATAAAAGATAGCAATTTCGTAAATGAAAGTACCTACAATAAAACCTCTTTACATCGTAATGGAGGGGACCACAATTTTGGCAGTTTGATGTATGGAGGTTCAATATGGAGAGGTTTTAGTGATGGGCACCATTTTTTCATATCCTGCGTAAATGAAAGGCACTGCTGTCTTTTAAACCATATTATTTATGTGTTTAAGCCAGGGATGGCAACAGAAACTAAAAGGAAGTCAAAACCAGTAAAATTTCAATAGCTTCGTTCCCAGGAGCGAAATATTTTAATGAAATGCAATGGATTCAAACCCGGGGAGCTAAACTTGGGATCGAAACGAAATCGGAGTCAGAACTACTTCAGGTCGAAACTTAACTAAAACTCTACGATGTAATGAAATGCAGATAATGTTTTACACCGCAGGGACCACGTTCTTCACCTTCGAACAGTTTAGTTTCGACCCACACACCGAGTACAAAGTATGGTAGAATGAAGTAGAGGTTCGGCCTATCGCCATTATATTCATGGAGCACTCATATTTTTACCACTTACAGGAGAATGGGAACACAAACTGGCCATTCGATTATTAAGCTCGATGTTTTAACCTCTCTACACATATGTCAAACGTAATGGGTCGAAACTATTCCCTCTTTTCCCCCTCCACTCAACTTCCGGGAATGAAATTTAACTGAGAGCGGCAGAGTTTCGATTAATTTAGTTTCGTTCCCGGGAGTAAAGTTTCGTTCTGGGTCAAAACTAAACTACTTGGTGAATTTAATTTTGTGCGGGAACGAAACTACACCCAGGCCTCAAATTTTCGCTTCCCTCCGGGTCGAAATGAAACATTTTCATTTAATTCAACTGGTTTAAACAAACATGCATGCATTAGTGAACATGTATTTATTATTTCATTATAACAGAAAGTGAGCGCTACTGCATGATTTTTACCATGATTCGAGAGAAAACAATGTCAGCTCTCTTAATTCAACAGTCACTTAAAATTATTAGGATAGTTGGATACATTTTTTCTTATTTACTGTTAAGTATGCTCTCATATGGAACAAAATGGTCATAACTGATGGTTAACATGAAAATTACAGCATATTAAAGGTGTATAAGAAAAAAATTAAGTGTGAAACATTTATCGCTGAAAATGTTATTCCATGTACATACGTACGTACGTAATCGTGGCTGCATTAATGGTCTCTAGTTGTCTCGGTACGATTTGCGGAGGTAGTTGGGCCATCTCGGGGGTGTCTCCTTGGTATGATAAGTGGAGGTTTTTTGAGATAAAGAGGTTCACTATATAGAGGTTTGCCTATAAATTTACATGTAAATCTGACGGGACCGTAGGGGTGGTATGAAGTATGGAGGTTTACGATGTAAAGAGGTTCACTATACACCCATGTCTCGTATAGCGCAAGGGATGCGTTCCTTGGGGTCTTTGCGCTATACGAATTTGCGTTATACGAGAGCGTTTTAACATTGGGAAGATAGGGATGCGTTCCTGGTAGCATAGGTCTTGAAAATGATTGCAATTTCGTGTGTACTTAGCGCAAGTTCACGTTTTATCACGAAAGCGTTTAAGATTTTTGATTAGGCTACACTGCGTTGCAATGTTTCCCCGAGGAACGAATTTGCGCTATATCGAAATTGCGCTAATCGAAATTGCGCTAAACGAGACAGGGGTGTATAGAAGTTTTACTGTACTAATAAAAATGAAAATTTCACAGCTTAAAAATTTAATTGGGAATGATGGTTCTATTTTCTATTTAGTATATCTGTTCCTTAAAACCACCTTGAAAAGTGAAAACCCTTCATAATAACTTTCAAATAACCCTTTCAAAAAGCATAAGAATCTCTTTTCTCTTCTAAAACACTTATTTTATTTTTTTACAAATTTTGCACACAGATTATTCTGTAAATAACTCAAATAATCAAAGATTAGAATTTTCTAATTATTAAAAATACTTCGATTCGAGTTATCTGAGTTTTTTTATTACACCTTTCATATACACTTCGAGATAGACGCGAGTGTTGTGGGGGCCCTATAACCTCTGGGGCCTCAGAGATTGCCAACCAACTAACCTGGGCCCGTATTCTGTATCTCCAAACCGATCGGTGCGGTACCGATTCGTCGGGTGCGACGTCACACCGACTCCCGGCAAGCAGTGGTGCGATTCTGTATGCACCCGATCGGTGCGGCACCGACGTGAGGACGGGAGATCGTCGGTAGCCGTACCGACAGCTAAAAGGTGTCGGTACGGCCACCGACTTGTGGGTTTCATGAACCCCGGTGCGCATTGCACGTTTTATTTTTTTACCTCATCACCGAGTAAATAATGAGGTTTTCTGCAATGTTTTCTTTTTCTGCCCCTTCGAATACGCCTCTATAATTCACTGTGTCATCATCTATATTGATCACCTTGACAGAAATATAAGGTAATGGTTAATAAACATGAGGTTTGCTAACATATAATGACTTTCTCTCATTTATGTTACCACTTTCACTAGCTTGTAATAGGCTTTATTTCTCTCTATCATCATTTATTTGCTCCTTTGACATAAAAAAGATATTTTTGATTAAATATTAGTTTTGCCGCAATGTTATCACTTTATCTCACTCTGAATAGGCGACTATTATTTCACTCAATCATCATTTGGCGTTTCTCTCGGCATAGAAATAAGATCTTTTTATTTAAGTATGAAGTTTTCCACAACGGTATCATTTTCTTTCTTTTGTAACAGGCAACTATATTTCATTTTATTGTCAGCGATTGATTCCCTTGACGATAAAAGAAGATATTTGTTAATAAGTATGAGGTTTG
Organism: Ischnura elegans; assembly: GCF_921293095.1. NCBI lineage: Eukaryota > Metazoa > Arthropoda > Insecta > Odonata > Coenagrionidae > Ischnura > Ischnura elegans. Next base: position 47,067,429 of record NC_060259.1, read on the forward strand.
CCGCAATATTATCATTTTCTCTCACTTGGAATGCGCAACTTAAACATATGTATTTCACCCAATCACAATTTCTTTACTTCCTCATCATTACACTTGTTTAATTACACCCAGCTCCATATTTTTATAACAATTTCCTAACTTGTTCCTCTAATATGACATTTACATTTGCTTTTGAATTGTACGTTCACGTTCCATGGTATGTTATTTTCATCTGCTACGGTGCCAATGGCATAACCTTCCGTTGATAACATTTAGACGGAACTTACTTAATGACAACTATATTACCAAATCATGAATAAATAGCAATGTACGGAACTAATATTTAAAAAAAGAAACTACGATCTCAAGGATAGTTTCAATAATCCATTCCAGCAACAACAATCTCCATCACATACAAACTTTATTGTGATGTTGTAATATTGTTTCCTTCGATTCTGTAGGTACAGCATTACTACCACACATTATATAAGCATTGTTAGCAACTTATCCAATATTGTTTATCTTAATCTAGCGATAAGTCATAATTTCCGCAAATAAAAAGATTGAGAACGACGACAACAAACTGTGCCAATGAGTCTTCACTTGTTTTTACCCTTCTTTCATTGGTGGTAACATGTTAGATGACTTCTAACTTCGGATATATTTGGATTTTCCCTGTTTGGGAAGGGAGGGGAACCGTACCGACTGGTTTGAAACAGACGACCTTACAGAATCGCTGAAAGTGCCGTTGTCAGTATGGAAACCGTTGTCGGTACAGAATGATGTCCAGTCGGTGGGCTTGAAAGGGAAACCGACCCGTGCAGCACCGACGAAATACAGAATATGGCCCCTTATCAGACCGCCCCGATCATACAACAATAAATGGTTAAAAATTTATGACCGAATGGATATCATCCATTTCTTCAACGAAGATTTGACAGTCGCAAGGATAAAATAAAACCTTAGCCACTTCCCCTGCTTATTTTAATTGATGGCGTCCATCTCTAAAGGTTTGTCACATTTGGCTACTGTATTCTCCTGTCATCTCATATTTCATTGATATTGACAACATAAGTAACATTTACGGTTTTTGTATCCTCTTACACCAATGAGAGTTATTTACAACATTAAAAGAAACCACATATCTCAATTTTGTCATGCATTCCAACTTTGTTTACAAAAGTATTCAATTAAATGATGTCCATTTTGCATTCGACAATTTTTTTAAATTTGAATTATGTACAGTAAAACTTTGATTTTACGCAGTTGGAGGGACCGAAATATGGGCACTGTGTAAAATCAAAGTGTGTAAAATCAAGAGTTAGTATTGAGGAGAAGTATAGTTTTCAGGATAACTCTTGCTCATTATTTTTAGAACCCTTAGTCATACACTTTTGTATAGTTCTGATTTAAGCCAGAACCGGATTCAGAAAAAGTCTCATATGTGAGGCTTTACGGTAAAAAAGCATGAAATCATTTTCAATCGCATCAGGTATATGTTTCCTGGATTCAATAACTCATTTGGAGGCAAGAAAATGAAGCCTAATAATCTTATTTACTCACAAGCAACACCACAGATGACGTGTTGCCTGAAGAAAAACATCGTTGCATTCCTGAACAATGTTTCCAATGGTTCAATAACATGGTAGAATTGCTAGCATTTCTGGCACTAAGATTACTTCTGTTACCCAGGAGAAATGTCAGAATGGTGATACTAAATGCTTGCAGAGAAGCTAATTTTTGAAAACATTCTCATTAAAAGCAGTTTTCAGGAAATCCGTTTAACCACCTGCAGACAAACAAAGATTGGAGATTGAAGAAATGAGATATCTGAGGATAGTCATCTAAATTAACCCCATTAACAGGGAGCAAAATTTCGCTAATACATCACAAAGGCTTTACACCCTGTGGGCCTGGGTTCAAGTCCTGGCAATTGTAGAAACTTATCAGAGATGACCCTATACCTACTTGAGAGTAATGTGGAGGGCACTTCCAGTGCACCACTCTGTCCAGCAGATGGGACGTTAAGCCCTCGTCCCTTTAAGGTCTACATATCATTATAATCTGGCTATTGCCAACATAGGGTTCCTACCCCCCCAGCCCTTACTTCATGGCGCTAATGACCCCAGATGTCGGTTACCTCCTTCCAAATAGCATACCATAGATAATACGGAGCACATAGGACCCGGGATACTCGGAAATTCAGATTTTTCCGGTGTTTAGATCACTTTTTTAAAATGAGCTATTTAAATAACCGCGCAACTACCATCCTGCCGCCACTGATGAATTAAAAAATATTAATAGTCCGGAACAATCTTCCTTCTTTATAATTTTTACGCATTAAAAAAGCATTTTCCCGTGAAATTTTAGCATTATTAGATAGAATCTACCGGGTATAGCTTCTCTGTCGGCATTCTTCCGCGAATTCAGCGCCGGGACCTTCGACTCACAAGCCGTGTGACTCATCCTCACGTAATATTTTGCCTTCCCATATCTGATAACAACACCGGACACTTTTTGAACTTCGATTTAATGGTAATAAGCCATTCCTGAGTTTAAAGGGACTGCCTTATCACTCACGTCTTGAATTTGACTTCAATGATTGCATGACGATTGACGACGCGAGTTATTCTCCGTAGGCATTAACTTCCGTTCCGTTAAAAATAAACGCTTGCCACCTAGCGGAGTTAAGCTAATAGCTATTCAAGTTCCAACCATGTTTCATTTAAACCCACTGACAATGAGATACAAGTTGAATCAGCTCTAATAAGCGCGCCGCGCAATCAACTTTCCCTCGCCTCCATTCGTCCCGCAGATGTGGGGTTAGCCCGCGGAATGAGACACCGTATGCTGCTTTTACCATCGTGTTGAATCACCATCGACTTACGTCCATACTAGAAGTACGACTATCTTTTTTGGATCACCTTGGAAGCCAAAATTGTGGCACGGGAGGATTTTCAACGGCTCATTTCGCCGTTATATTTCGCTGCGGCGAAGGAAAACATAGCGTTCGCAAAATTCTAGAAAACCTTCCGTTAGGGATAGATATTCCGTAGTTCTTAATTCCGGATTAACGACCGTCTACTGTAATTACAATAAATATGTTATAAGCAACGTCGATCAATAAGTCGAATAATAAACAAAAGGTGATAATGTTAATATCTACGGCGATCATCTGTCGCATACACACGGCGATAGCCGTATATTTTAGGTTTCGATATCCTTCTACGGCAAATTTTAACTAAGAGCGATATTCGCGTTCGTAAAGGAGCCTGAAATATTACTGAGAGGGCGTAAGGGCAAGCAATAATTAGATTCGCGATGTTTTCAGTTTCACGCTCAACAGCGCGACGTCATTTCAACCGTTCTTATATTTATTTTTGCAACTCATTTAGACGAATAAATAACCTAACTTCATATTGCTCCAGTCGGCATTTTCAAAACAAGTCGAAAGACAACTGCGTAAAATCAAAATTAGCGGCCTCTTTGGGGCTGAGGTTATGCTGCGCAAAATCGAAAAACTGCGTAAAATCAAGAAAAGATGTAAAATCGAAGTTTCACCATTAGAATTCCCTATGCTTTCCGGCCGGACTTGAGTGTCACTGCGTAAAAACGAGACTTGATGTAAAATCGAAGTGCGTAAAATCGAAGTTTTACTGTACAACGATTTTTTTGGTGTCCAAACTCAGATTTCAAACCATTAGAGCAGCGGTTCTCAAACTTTTTCTTTCCGCGACCCATTTTAGCTCATTCTTTTTAGCCGCGACCCCCTAAAAATGGTCGTCCAAGTTTGAGTACGTTGTTCACCATATTATTAGTATCTCGCGACCCCTTTCCGAACGGCCTACGACCCCCTTGGGGGTCGCGACCTCCACTATGGGAACCGCTGCATTAGATTAAAGAGTTCTTGCTTCTGCTTCTGTGACTCCCATATTAGAGCACCACTTGGCTACTATATGTGAAGAATCTGGTACACTTCAGTTACTGAGCAAAAAGTGATATTATAAAAGAATTATAATTAGCGTAGGTAACCAGGAAAAAATCCATCTAAATATTAAAACCAATACCAAGGAAGTAATGTATGTGCAAAAAAGAAACTGTAACCTTGACCGGGATTCGATCCTGTATTCCCCAATTTCCGGTCGACTGCTTTTACCAGTTACACTACCGTAGCATATGTGCTTTAAATGGAAATTTGTGGGCTATAAGGAGCAAAATGGTCTGGATTACTGAGCAAATAATTCAAGAAAGAAAAATCATTCTCCTTGACCGTAATACCCAATACTGAGAGAATTGGTCAATGTAGTTGTCTGCAGCCTAAAACAACAACATTTATTAGGATCAATATTTCTTCACATAGTTTAACACAACATTTTTCAACTGTTTTCATCTCTAATATTATTTACGTCTTAACTCCGTCCATAACCATGCATTTCTATAACTTTTAGTGCACATACCGTGCCAGGTGTGTAATTTACTAATAACCTCTTACCAGTTTCTGCAGAACCACTTTCGCTGTAAAAATGTTCCAAAAGTTACCAGCTGGCTCAGCACTTTCTGATTCCCAGAAACAGAAAGTCATTTTCCGACACCCTACTTCTCATTGGCTGCTCTCGGACAGATTTCCATCAGGTAAGGTTTGATTAGACCTTAGTAGATAGCTCATTCCGATATTATGACGTCTATCTGAGAACCAACCACAAAATATCCAAGATATTGCCTTAGTGGATAGGGCCCCTGAAATTTTGTAAAATTTTCCTGGAAAATCGGGAATAATGCTTGAATTTATCGGCTATCATTGGCTTGATATCCTTGTCGAGCAAATGTTATCAAAACCTGTAAGTTAGTTTTCTTTTTAATCTTTAGGTCTAAGAAGAAAACTGAAATATTTTTGAGTAAATTTGACCATGGCAAAAAAATGAGGCAACTAATCCGACGAGCGAGTTTCTTTCAAAGCAGTCTGGGCAATCTTTACCTCTAACAAATGTATACACATTTCCTATCAATGGAAGAGTGGTTGGTGTGAAATCTGGCTTATATATTTCATGCTCTTAACCTGGTTTTTAATGACCAAATCTCCTGTACATGGCTTCTTCTCTGTCTTTATCTTAAATTTCAATTCATGGATTACTTGAGGAATCAGCTTGATGCTCTGCAACAAAAATCAATATACCAGTTGTTCAGCCAAAAACAAGTGCAAATTGTTTGCATATGTACTTATATCCTGAATTCATTGTTGCTTGAAGTTTTTCTATGGAGAACATCTTTCTCTTTCATCATACTCAATAGATGTCACTCCTTTGCCATATGCATCCTCATCAACATACTACCCTGTAATCTACCTGAATAGGTCTATGGTGGGATTGTTATACAAATTAGAAAAGAAGGGTCTTGGAGGTTTTGCCGGCCTCGGTGGCGTAGGGGTAAAATTCTCGCCTGCCAAACAAAAGGTCGCGGGATCGCCTGGGTAGGTTTCCCCGGTCCAGGGCATGGTCGTTTGTGTACGTTTACTTGTTACATTTGTTGAACACCCCGGTGTAAAATGGCCAATAAGAGCTGTATCCGGTGGTTTGAGAATAAAATAAAATAAAAATAAAAAAAAATTTAACTGCTGTGTCCCACCCAGTATCTATTTGTTTTATCTATTGATTAATTTGAGGGAGAGACAAATTCCAATATCAATCTCTTGGGCAATTTATCTATCATACTTTACCATTTCTGATGGTCCTAGAAACATAGTGGGGATGTTGGATGATTTCAACATTTCGTTTTTAATGATTTATGTTTTTTATAGCTCAAGGAATCTAATCATAGTGCATAAACTGGTGAGTCTGTTGAGGCTCTCAGCCTCACTCCTGTAGAAGCGGCATAACAATATATGCTCACTTAGAGGCATTTTTGATGGATGGCTGAGCTTTCCTTTGTATTTAAGAAGTTCAAAAATTACATTTTTCTGGTCAGGATACTATGTGCTTGCTGTATGCTTCACCCGTTATGAATATTCTCATTTTCTCACCACTTCATCAGCCACACCTTATGCAATGCTATATTCTCCAACCTCATCTTTTAAAAATACTAGGGTCTGCAGTCGTTATTGCTTAAGCCCGTATGACACTTCCTAATTTATTGGCCAATCCATTGGATATTGGATTGTGGACCCACTGACACACACCAATTTCTAGCCCAATCTCCGTTTCACAATATTGGGCACAATTTCTTGGCTAATCTAGATTTTAGAACGGGTTCTATTTTCTCGAGGCCAATCTCCAATCAGAACTCAGTGTCGTCGACTCCTAGTGGCCAAATCTATAAGCTCTTTGCAAAACATTTCACCTCGGAATTTTAATATCATATATAAAAACTTTAGAAGCATAGCAATCCATGGAATAGCTCAAATAATTAATATGTACTTTGAGAGAACATAAATTCACAAACATCAACTGTCTAAAGTGGGTAATTCGGAAATAACATTTCGGATATTTAATGAATAAAAACGTCGTGATTCTCCTCTATTGCGTCTATATTTTGTTTAAATTACAATTATTAAACTATTTTTCATGATTTGAGCGCTAAAGTTTCGGGTGAAAGTCCCAATTGATGACACAATCTCTGTTTATTCGATGTACATATTCCAGCCAAAACGAGCCGCTACGTTATCTTGGCTCACCTATGAGATCACAATATTTCCAATCTCTCATCATTCAAGGAACTCACCCGAATGAAATTTCGAGCAATTCGAAAATATCTTTGCAGCCCCTCGAAATAGTTATTAAATTTAAATTATTATGCCACCTCCCATTCTGTAGCTCATTGGCAATCAATCTGCGTCTTGAGATGCTCTTTTGTCATTTTGTGTTACGTGGCGTTCTCTAGTGGGGTATTAGAACACTATAATGGCCAATATTGGTGTAAATATTGGTACGTGTCATACGATGCTCAAAGCCCAATATTTTAACCAATATTGCGCGCCGATATATTGGCCAATAAATTGGCAAGTGTCATACGGGCTTAAGCCTTCATTTACTACTTATTTTTTTACTTAGGAAGTTATTGTCAGGTCTGACATTAGGAAACCTTGTGACTTGGTAAGTCAGAACCTTATTAGTAAATGAAGTTTATGTAAAAAGTTAATGAAGCTTACTCAGAATGCTGAGTTATGGCTTTTATTTATCATCATAATTGTAGTGACTCAACGATGAATGCTATCATTGCTTAACATTGTTTCACAATATGAAAACCTGTAGTGTATATTTTGGCTCACTCTCCAAGTCTGAGTATGCTGCCTCTGGTTCACTATGTTGGCCATTGTGATATGTTGACAATACAGTTGAGGACCTCAAATCCGAAATCCAGAAACCTGGAAAATCAGAAATCTGAAACGTTTGAAAATTCGTCTGTGCAGTGTTTCAACTAGCCTCCTTGTGGCACCACTTTCTGAGCCTTGTTCTGGGATGAATAGGAAGTTAGCACATGCTATGAACTTATGCTAACAACCTAGGCAGGGACGTGTAAGGATCTCATATTTCTCAGGATTTATCTCAGGCTCACACAAGAGCCTGAACGAATTAATAAATTAATTAATTGACAAAACATACCATGAAGGCCAGAAATCTAGAATCTACCCTTTGGTCCCAAGCTTTCCATATTTGAGGAGAGATGAGAACAACTTTGTAGGCTTCTCAGCGTATGAAGGGAAGAGGGGTCTAAGCTTTCCATCTACCTTTGCCAAACTAATCAACCTGTGCTGTCAAATTTACTATCATGCTTACCTTTTCCAAAGCTGAGGTATATGTATTTTTTATATTTTCCTTGTATTTGAATTAGCTTGATGAGGATAAATTATTCATGGTTTTAATGACTTGCAAATTTTTTTTTCTGTAATCTAACGGCTAATTTGATTCTAATGCACAAGGGAATTGATTGCTTTTTACCACGTGTGAACCTTAGTGAATGAAGGAAATTGGGATATATTGACAAGAAATGGATGAATGCATCATGTTCCTGATAAAAGCATTCAGATATAGAAATGGTGTGGTTGAGCTGACAAGTGTGGAGTGTCAGTTGTCCGCTCTCTAAGGGAAGAGATAGGATCATAAAGATAGGAAGGCACGTAAGTGGTAGGTTGGAAAAGAGGGTGGATTGTACAACTATACCTCAGTGCAATTTCCTTAGTATTGGAATGTGTACATTTCCTACAGCTCTTGAGGGATTTTTCAGTGAGAGAGATTTTTTGGAGAAGCCTAGTCCCAACTTGGCATTCATGCAGAGCACAGGAGTATTCCATCCAAGTGCAATATGATTCTCCTGCCAATCATGTCAAGGTGAGTAAGTAATGATTAGCTTTGTAATTACTAGTATGTTAAGAGCCATGTAATGTCTGTGCTGGGTTTATCTCCACTTTAAATTTGATTCGCGTGATGGAAATTGAACTTCTCGGTTGGTAACTTTCTACAAATGTTACTTTTAAATATTTTAATTTTAAAATGTGTGTATATACCTAGAGTTGGGTCCCTAATAAAACCTCTCCATAGTGGAAATTGCCCTGAATGACGCCTTCCTAATATCCTGTGTATTTTGAAATTCCCTGCTTTTAGCTGTGGCTTCTGATTTCGATTTAAAATGTGACGGAGTGCAGGTAGGTATTTAAAATTCTCAATAATTCTTTATCTATATTGTTGATATTAAACATTAATATTGCCTATGTCATCGACCAAATCGCTTTCAAAATTACGCCTAGCATTCACTGAAGTCGTTTATGGTTCGAGGGAAAAACGAATTCCCAAATTATCCGTTCGTCAAAATATCTCTCTTAATTTATCGCTTGTCGGACCTGGAAATATAGTGGGGCTCTAAGATGATGTGCTCCGTGGCGCTCCTGGAGACATCTATTGTCAATTGTTCGAGGGATCTAAGCCTAGAGTACAGCCTCTGAGTCCCTAGCGGCTCCCAGCTTGAGTAACGCTGTCTGTACGCCCGAAGCAGTTTTTGACGAGTCGTGCCGCTTTCCTTTGTTTTTATTCAGTTCAGGAATTAAGTCTTTCTGCACCGGATCCCACATGCTCGCTGCATACTCAAAGGTGTGGTCGGACGAGTGCGAAATATAACCTTTCTCTTACTTTCTCATCCGAAAATCTTCCCACAAAACGACTGACGAATCCTAGCTTCTTCTGGGCTATGCCGCAAATATTCCTTATTTACGTTCCCCACGAGAGTTTCGAAGTTATCGTAACTCCCAGGTACTTCACTTCATCTGATGCCTTTATGTGAATACCATCCGCAGCGTAAACATGGTTATAATAGGATGAACTCCGAGCATTTGCTCCGATTAAGTTCTGGGGCCTGACTCTGGTTCTTCCTGGCTATAGCCAACGTGGTTTGTCGAAAAGGTTGCCGAACGGTGACTGAATTCTTATTCTCCTTTTCATTCGCAAGCTATTTCGCCAGAAAAGCTTCGCTTCGTCCCTCTGGCGACGAAAAAGTTATTCTCGTTCTGTCTGGCGAGCATTTCGCTAGCGACGACAGTGAAGTCGCTCTAGCGACTTGGCGAAAGAATTGACGAGACAAAGACTCGTGATTTAACTACAACTATACACCATTATAATGTTAAATTTTTGATCCCTATTAGTTTAATTATTATTAAAATTCTTGGCATACAACCTGTGTTGCTTCACTCGTCTTGTTGTCCTACGTAATTCAATAGATGGGATTAAAAGTTGGTTTGGATTTGAATGAACTGCGAAGCTTTTGTCTGGTAAGCGTATTGTTACCGTGGGAGTGCTGTTATTCTGATCATATAAATGTGTTGGGTTGCCTGAGAAAACTTGTTGTTTCGGTTCTTATATGCTCGTGAACGCTTCATCGGAAATAATGAGAAAGAGACTGGCCGGAGTATTCTCATATAAGAACGTGTCCTCTAGTAAATGAAGTTGTGGTGTAGTGGATAGCGCGGCTATCTACCAATCTCAATGTTATGAGGTCGATTCCTGCCATAGCAAATTTTTTCTCTCCATCACATGAAAATGGTTCGCATACTATCGTTTTCATCTTCACTTGAAGTTGTCAAAATATTTTCTATGCAAAAGAAAATCTATCATGAGTAGTTCAGCTCTTATAAAGACTCACTTAAGTTCAATATTAGGCTTCCCTGTTAAAAATTACCCATTAGTCCCCATTGAAAAAACCTATAGGGAATGATATTCCCCATTAAATTTCAATGGGGAATATATTGTCCCTATGGGTACTCAATGGGGAATATATTGTCCCTATGGGTACTCAATGGGGAATATATTGTCCCTATGGGTACTCAATGGGGAATATATTGTCCCTATGGGTACTCAATGGGGAATGAATATCTCTTATGGGTTTTCAATGGGGAATGAAAATCTCTCATGTTTTTTCAATGGGGAATGCCAAGTATTTTCACAACTTTTGGTAATTATGGGAAATATATATTTGGCGTTTAAAATACCTTAGTTACATATTTTGCCCATTATATTACGAAATTATTTTTTAATATAACGGATTAAATATCGTATTTGGAAACTAGCGCCACAACGACCGGCGGCCATCTTGCATACCAGTGACCCAAGAGCCATTGCAAATGAATTGTTTACATTCGTAGTTACTGTATTTTGTGACCGTTTTGTGACTTTGCGAATTTAGTTGTGCTGTAGAATCCTCATTTACAAGCAAATTTACGTTGAAGTACGCAATGGAAGAGGAAAATAATCCGTGTTTCGCAGTGAAGACTGGCAAAAAGGCATCAACACATCTCCGCTGAGCTGACCATGTAAGTAAATGAAACATTTTTTCTATTCGTTAGTAAATCACCGAACATTTGTATGTATTGATACGATTAATGGACCGCTAATTTCATTTCAATAAGTATTTAAGATTATTAATTACTATGTTCACAGTGTAATTACAATTTAGCATGATCTTTCCTTTCTCGGCCATAGTAAAAATACAATCCATTAAGACCGATTAAGTTGAAATATCAGGGTTCTCGCAGAAGAATCCACTTTGTTAGTAGTCCATTATGGCATCCAGTTCGTTATGGCATTAAATTATCAATCACAATTAGCTCGTATACGAAGGGTATTTTCTTGAAAAATGAATAACCATCGGGAAGATATTATGACGAAGAATTATAGTAATTAATAAGCTGTTCAAAACATTGCCATCGCAATTTAAATCTCTCCGATCATTATCATTTAGGTATTGATTTGTACTTGAGTACATTTTTCACAAATGCCTAAATTGCAATGAAAGTCTTAAAGAGTTATATTGTTATCAATTGCTATAGAATGTTACTAAAATTGAATGTCAATTCAATTCTATTGAAATGTCAACTATTTATGTTAGGGGTTCCACTTACCCCGGTGTTCCTTACGCAGTTAACGGGTATACATAAATATTTATAAAAAAATAACCTGTTTGTTGAGCACAGAATAGATACTTGTTAGGAAGTTGAGCCTAACATTTTGTTCGCCACGTTGATGCATGCACATAAATATGAATGCGTTAGAGTGGGAGTGCATAAATATGCTTGCAAGATGCCATGTGTAAATGTAATAAATAGGTAGATTTCCTGCGGGATAGGTTCATATAGCAAATGATATAACCTTGTTTTTATTACTAATATTCTATATTTATTTGCAGGGACAATGGAGAGAGTTTGGAGTCAGGATGACAACCTGAAAAGGGATATACCAACTACACTAAAGCAAGTTATCACAAAGGCATTTGCCACCAAAAGTTGTGACATGGTTAAATACCAAAGGAAGAAGCTACTGAAAAGTAGCAAATAATACTTCACATGTCTATCCAGACTGATGATGGATGCAAATGCTACCAGCTAAGATATTAATTGTTCATTCCCTGTCAGCCTTTGTAATACTCGCATACCATTCACATCAATCCCCTGATCGACCCCAAACACCACGAACTTTGAAAGAATTTGAACACAATTGTAATATTGGTTTGTATGAGACATTTGAAGTGGTATTTGTTAACCAATTCGGTCCAAATTTTGATATTTTGTTAATAGTTACTTGCTCTTTCATTTGCTTGAAGTATATGCTACCAACTATGGTTTACTGTGTGCAAAAATAAAAGCATTCAAAATTAAATTAAATACTTTACATAATTGGAGATAATTCTTTAGGGCTTGAAATGTTCCAAACATAGTGGCTTTTTGCACACATCATACTACCATGTGGATTCTCTTCTTATATTTTTCTCCGAGCACACTACACATTTTGCCATCCTTTTACCTTTACTTTTTTGGTATCTGTACACTCCAAGGAATGCCTGGTGTTCATTATTGTAACATATCCTTCTTGTCCTTCCATTTGCAGTAATGTTATTACTGCAATATGATATGGCTTCACCTTTTTGGAGTTTTAATTCGTCTCTATCTTTAGGCATATTTTTGCATTTAGATCACAAAGTACAGTACATTAGTTCCTAAGGTGTGTAACTTGTGAAACAAATCTGGCGAATTATACCAATTATCAACATACAATTAATATCCTTTGTTTATAAGATTATACGCGGCCATCAAATCCAATACTACCTTTGTATTAACAGGAATATTGTTTACTTCATCATTTCCAACATACATTTTAAAGTTATGTGTATAACCATAGCTGGAATTGCATAATTTGTACAGTTTTACCCCAAATCTTGCCCTCTTTAACCTTTTGTATTGTTAAAGAGTAGCAAGCCTGTCAACAAATTTATGTTATACAATGTAAAAATGTTTAATTTAGCATTAAATTCATATCAATGGAACAATTGTTTTTATTCATTCTGTTTTATTAGGGAATTACAGTCCCTATAGGGAATATCTATCCCTATAGGGAATAGGTGTCCCTATAGGGAATGGGTGTCCCTATAGGGAATGGGTGTCCCTATAGGGAATGGGTGTCCCTATAGGGAATGGGTGTCCCTATAGGGAATGGTAGTCCCCATTGCCAATTCCCTATAAGGAATTTTAATGGGTATTTTCAATGGGGAATTACAGTCCCTATAGGGAATAAGTGTCCCTATAGGGAATGGGTGTCCCTATAGGGAATGGTAGTCCCCATTGCCAATTCCCTATAAGGAATTTTAATGGGTATTTTCAATGGGGAATTTTTAACAGGGTTCATATTTATGTCCGGCAGAGCTCTAGGCAGCATGTGATGTGTAGTACGCTTTCATGCCGCCTTTGGTGTTTTTATCTAATATCAGCAAATTATTTTTTTATGAGAATATTTGACTGTATTTCATCAACTATTTTTCCCTAAAATCTTATCCTTGCCTTACATAAGTTCCTTAGCGTACGAAAAGGTGCTTATCTTTTTCTTCCGTACGTAAACCATAAGAAACGGATATCTCTCTTATTTTGTGCCATCTGAGTTAGGTTAAAATTGAAAATATTAGCCCATAAGTTTCACTGGAGCGACTTTTGGACTCATCGTTTACATTTACGAAAAAGATGAAAAACAAAGAGATTGGTTTTATGTTCAACTACTTCTGGAAAACGACTAATTAATAAGCGATATTGTACAACAATACTTAGTGTAGCAATTTGAGTCTCACGCAATAAACAAAACGTGGTATAGTGCCCATTGACTTGTGGGTAATTCTTCATTGCCCACGTCACAGTATTTCGCCAAGAGAACGAAGCGATAGACGGGGCCAAAAGAACGAGGATATCGCGGAGAAATTTTTCGCTTAGCTTCGAGTTCCGTGGCGAAGCGAAGACTCGGGCGGAAGGAGAAAGAGAATCACCGCCTAGGTCTCCACTCTTGGTTCCACAAATGAACGTTGTTTGAAATTCTATCATCCGATTTAATGTCAGAGTGGTCACTAATTTCGCGATAGATGACAGCTTCGTCAGCAAATAAACGTTTTTTTACTGATTCTTCTACAGAATAGGTCATTAATGTATCTAATGAACGAAAAGGGGCCGATGACGCTTCCTTCTGGGGCACATGAAGTCACTTAACTATGTCAGAACTAATTACGTCATGAATTACTTTATGCCTACAATCACTCGCGTCGGAAGTCGCGTATCCAGTCGGTTGAAATATAAATTTAAACTAATTACTGAATGATTCCACTACAACGAAATATCGGACAACACGGAGAGACTGACTCAGAGAAAAAACACGGAAAGAAATTATCTTTACAAGTTTGTTACTTCGATAAGACAACTAACATCCTAGACCACTTGCATAATCGAGGGAAATAAACTATATGCGGGATGAGCGTGTGCGACACTTCTCTGCAGAGAAAAAGGTCTGACAAGATCAAGGCTCAATTCTGACGGACGCAGTGCTGTACCTACGACGCTGACCACGGATTTACCACCCACGTTTCCCATGGCTGATATGGCCTCAGATGTCGGCCCCCACTTTCAACAAAACATATCATTTTGTTTGATTATGAGAACTAATGCCTCCCTCGCAACCGATAATATTTTGTCACCCTGGTGGCAGATTAAGGGGGGAGAACTGTAAATGTAGGAAAAGCTGAAACAATGGCAATCTTTTACGTGAGTCTCTAATGATTTTTACCTGGAACGCTGATCACGGGCTTTCCCTACCCTTCGTTCCCATGCGTCAATGGAATACATGGTCTCTATAATAACTTGTAGCATTGATATTACGCGGGTTTTAATTCTGAACGGGTAAAAATGTTGTCCCTCATCAAAATTTTGATTCTGCGTTGTTTTCTTTGCATTTAGGGAAGAGAATTTTTACAACGTTGTACGTCTTCAGCTAATAAACGTATTTTACTGCTAATTCGGGAGCAGAGGTCATAAACGTATATGATGAGCACAAGGAGGCTGATAACGATTCCATGTGGTACACCTGCTGTCACTTGGACTTCATCAGAGGTAATTCTGTCAAGAACTACTTTTTGTTTACGATCACTCAGAAAGTCGCGTATCCAGTTTACCACTGTTTTGTTTAATCCGCATGCCTGCAATTTGTAGAAAAATATGTTTTAAGATACTCGGTCGAAAGCTTTCTAAAAATCTAGAAATAATGCGTCTACTTGTTTTTTCGATTCACCAGATTTGAGAGCATCGTGAAGATAGAGCGCGAGCTGTGTTTCGCATGATCTAACTATTCGGAGGCCGTGCTGATAGCCATGGAGGAAGTAACGATTGGAATGACCTGGAAGCGTTCGTGGTTTGTGATAGGCGGAGAATGATAGGGTGAGGTTGACCCAAAATAATAAGTGCGAGGAATTTCTCTAGCGAGAAGGTTGGTGAGAAGGGGAAATATCCAGAGGAGGTGATCGCGTTTCCATTAAGTTGCCTCAAAACATTCTGAACTCTCGCTGTGACCAAACTAATCCTTGGGTCATTTATAACTTTTTTGAAAAATTAACGGATCTTTGAGAAACTTTGGTTTGAAAGGGAAGCCAGGCCAAATAACTGTGATGAGACTTCCTTCTGTCACGATTCTTCCAACACTTACGGGCGACATTAATCACAATATTCAAGGCAAAAAAATCACCTCTGGAAGAGAAAACACAGGAACTTGCCATTGTGTTTCTCGTAATGATAAGTGGAGATAGTGCTGACAACTATGAAGATGGTAAATGAGCGAGAAGGTTGGTGAGAAGGGAAAAATATCTACAAGAGGTGATGTGCTCATGTATGGTGCAAGGTTAGAGTGCACAAAGTAAGGGAATGTGGAAGAGAGCTCTGAAAACCGTTACAGACATATTGGGTTGGTGAAGAAATGCGGAAAAGAGAATAGGACACAAGGATGAAGTAAGTAGAATGAGGAATGCTAGGCTTAATGTCGGACATTAAGGGGAACTCAGTGCTAGAATGGGAACTGGCGAGGATGATTCGTGATATTGTGGTATCTCATGTACAAATGCCTTGTCCGTTGAAGTACCTGTATTGATGTAACATTTCTACCTTGATTTTTACAATAGATGAGTGGTGACAGTGACGAATAGGATCTTTATTTCTTGGATTTTTTTGGAACCACTTGCGCTTACAAATACTTTCGAATCATTTATTGCGCCCATTCAACATTATTGCTGTCAGCACAGCTTTCGTTTAATAATTTCTAAGTTTAAGGTATTAAGGCATCTCTGACGATATCCGTGATACTTTTTAGATTCTTCAATAGTCATTTCAACTGACTTCTTCTTTGGTTGCGGAGCGGTTGGTAAGTTATATTGAATAATTTTAAACGCATTGAAGCATTTTTTTGCTAAATAGAGGAACAATCGCTGCTAATACTTAACGAGGTTTGGAGGTTTTCCGCCTTGGTGGCTTAACTCTAGAGCTGTGGACAATGAAGGTCCTCTCAATGATGACCAGATTCGCTGTGATTAGGCTTCACTCAAGGTTGAGGTCTCACCATTCCATTGTATTGACTTCAGTGGTAAAGTCCGATAATGGTTGGTGGCGTCACGGACGCGGATGACGCCACGAGGAGGCAGCGACGTCACGGTCCGTCATGCTTTCCCTTTCATATCAACCGCTGAGTCACAGCCCATTCATTAATTTTAATGAACGAGACACGGGGGAACTGATTCCTGATAAGCCTTTCAGAGATCTATGTACACTAGCGGAATTATGTCATCCGATGCTTCGGTCGCATTCCAATCTATTATTCGCTCAGAGGCACACACAATACTTATATTTAACGTCTTACTTCAGACTGGGCCCTTGGAAATGCTCAGATGGCCGCACGTTATCCATCAAAGGCTCTCACTCTGCTCTGTCAATGGAAACTACCATTTTGACCGCAAGGCTCGCATTTTGAAGGCTAAGAATACATGCCTTAATACAAAATGGCCTTCAGTTTACGACTAAGTAGAACAGAGAAATTGACACTGAGTCACAATGACTCTCATGGACCAAATATATAGCTTTCTAAGTTTCTATTTGCCATTGATACATTTGCAAAATTAGTCATTGCTGGTGAACCTTTCCTTTTTTCATAAGAAAGTGCTCGATTGTCGACCTATACCTGACATGATAGATTCACAACTTTTCTTTTTCACGTTCCACTCTTCTGAATATTCTGCCTTCAAACTGTATGACTCCAGCATGTTCAATCTAATGTGAATTCAAATCATTTCATTGGTGATCGGTGGGAAAGCATCAATCTTGCTCGTATTTTGTCTTTTTTCGTGACGACTTATGTGTTTAAATCATAAGCTATAGTATTGAAAATGTTACGGCGTCCTGAGTATAAAATATTAAAATTTTACTTTAAGAGAACGCATACCTTTTCTCTCACCCGGTAGTAAATTGTCTTTGGTGACGTATTAGCAGTACCTTTAAATCTTACGCTTAATCATCATGAAAATTTCGGAGTGTACAGAGTAGACTATAAATTGGAAAAGTTGGTGTTTGAATAAATAGGAAAAATGAATTTATTCTGACCATGTCCGCACTTTCCCATCACTTCAACCTTATGTTGTTGTGAAGATACTACTTCGCGTTGAAATGCTCCAAATAGCGCTACTTCGGTCTCTTGAAAAGCGGCCGGCATTTTGCACCTATCTTGTCTCATAATACACCTTGACCCGCTCTTCGTGAGCTTATTCTCCTGGGATTCTTAGCCTGTGTACGTGTGCGTGTGTTTGAGAGAGTGATTGATTGTCAAGGCTTGCCGGTTGAGAGGCTGTGTTTGGTCCCTGCGGTCTTTCGTCCATCTCCGCAAACCAATGCAGTAATATTGGGGTCAGTGTGAATCGGACTACTATACGGCTGTTGTAGCTTTATACATATTGACCCGCTCTTATTGAGCTTATTCTCCTGGCAGTTTTAGCCTGGCTCTCTTTGTGTGTGTGTGTGAGTGATTGTCGTGGCTTCCCGGTCGAGAGGCTGTGTTTGGTCCGTGCGGTCTTAGTCCATCTCCGCAAGCCAATGCAGTATTACCGGGGTAGGTGTAATGCGGACAAGTGCAATAATGCTACGACTGTTGGAGCATTTCATCTTACAATTCCTATTCAAGCCCGTAGACCTCTAATCCTTGTATTTAAATTGTCAAGATTTTCCTCTTTCTCGAATGTAAAAATTTGCATCTGAGAATTACCGAGGTAAGATTTTTAAACTTGACATATATACAAATATTGATGAGAGTCTATTTCATACATAAGAACAATTTCAAGATGATGGCGTAGGTTTGACTGAAAACGAGTAATCCGTCACCAAAGAAGACATGTTGAGCGGGATCATATTTTCTAATGTGAAATACAGGCAATATTGGCTAAGGTCAACCCTGAAATTAGCTTGAGTTTTAAACAAATAATGCAATCACGGGAAAAGACCGAGCGGGAGTGGTGATCTTTCTTATTATTTTTCCTGGCTATATTAGACCGGATGTTAACTAAACTTAATCAGAACACACGTTTTTTTCCGAATGATGAAAATTTTATGTATAGTAACGACTTCCTGTCATTGGTGGATAATTGAAAACATGGTAGTCGTTTGGTGGCCTAAAAATTAGATTTCGCCACCTTTATGAAAAATATTTTAAAATAATTGATGGATAGCTAAGAGCCAATTTTTACGCATTGTTATTGCGGTAGAATTGCCGCTCAGAGGTATTGCATATTTTTCCATGGCGCCTCGGGAAGTCCGCCCGCAATCCACCCGTGCTCTCAACGTGCGTAGTAAACTGAAATGACATGTAACCTTTGCATCGGACGTGTGTGCTGGCCATCTGAGCAGAGGGGACGCTTTACTCTCCAGCTGTCTCGGCTTAAAGATGTAACCGCTGACTCAGGCGACATCATCAAGGGTTTCTCTTGTGGCTGCTCAAAGCGAGTTAGCAATCGAAGTGTAGGGAAGCGGTGTGATCCGTTATCAGCTCAATGGAACATCCTATTTCTTACTTTCAGGATTTCAGGACGTTCATATCGTAGAGTAAATGCATGCATTTTCATGTCTTATCTTGAATATGGTCTTCACTCATACTGAACTTCTATATACACCCAACTCCAAACCGGAGAACCTGCCTCAAGGATTAATGTAATGTGAAAAATAACGAATCGCCCTAAAATAATAAGAATATACTAGGATCATACACTTATTTTTGTAGAAAATAATTCCAACAAAGTGTCTGCATTCATATTCATGTTTGAAATACTGGAAAGTGATGACACATTGGTTTGGTCCATCTCTGAGTAACTATGAAGAAATGCTTCTGAGATGCATTTCATTGAAAGTGGGCTGTAAAATTCACGCTTTGCTATTTTAAATTACGAAGGAATGGCTGAATGTCTTGTCTTGGATGTCAGTGGACTGAATGAAATTTTCTCGTCGTTACGATTTTTTAATATACTTGCTGATTTCTTGTAATGAATAGCGCTCGCAGATTTGAGTGTACGACCCCGTTACAACTTCCTCTTTGCTTAGGTTATTAGCCTTTTAGTATTATTTTTGCAGAAAATAATCCCAACCTAGTGTCTGCATCCATAGAATAACTGACATGATATAAAACCGAAGGACAATCTATCCAAGCTGTCCGCTCCTCAGAGAAGTAGATTAAAATGACAATCGACGAATCTAAAAAGTATTACGGAGAACGTCAGAGGTGCCTTAATACCTTAAACTTGGAAATGATTAAACGAAAGCTGTGCTGACAGCAATAATGTTGAATGGGCGCAATAAATGATTCGAAAGTATTTGTAAGCGCAAGTGGTTCCAAAAAAATCCAAAGAAATAAAGATCCTATTCGTCACTGTCACCACTCATCTATTGTAAAAATCAAGGTAGAAATGTTACATCAATACAGGTACTTCAACGGACAAGGCATTTGTACATGAGATACCACAATATCACGAATCATCCTCGCCAGTTCCCATTCTAGCACTGAGTTCCCCTTAATGTCCGACATTAAGCCTAGCATTCCTCATTCTACTTACTTCATCCTTGTGTCCTATTCTCTTTTCCGCATTTCTTCACCAACCCAATATGTCTGTAACGGTTTTCAGAGCTCTCTTCCACATTCCCTTACTTTGTGCACTCTAACCTTGCACCATACATGAGCACATCACCTCTTGTAGATATTTTTCCCTTCTCACCAACCTTCTCGCTCATTTACCATCTTCATAGTTGTCAGCACTATCTCCACTTATCATTACGAGAAACACAATGGCAAGTTCCTGTGTTTTCTCTTCCAGAGGTGATTTTTTTGCCTTGAATATTGAGATTAATGTTGCCCGTAACCCAGACAGCACACATGCTACTGTATACATTAAATATACGTATACGTAGTGTATAACATGCGTATACAGTAGAAGATACACGTATACTGTATACGTATAAAAACCTTCTACCCACCATCTACCAAATGTATATAACGCAGCAAATGTCCTCCTACCACGCATATACAGTATACGTATACAGTATACAAGACATATATATATACAGTATACAAGACGTATATATGTATGAAAGCAGAAAATTACTGCAGAATTCCAGGTTTTCTAGGGAAATTTTACTAAATTCCAGGTCAATCTTACGAGATAAAAGCTATGTATACGAATTTTACAACACTACATTTACTTAATACTTTTAATTAATTCTATAATTATGTATTGTCCTAATTAAAATTCTTACATTTTTAAAAGAAATTATTCACTTATTTTATGAATGCAACACTTGGAATATCAACAAATTTGTCAAAATTGTAAAAGTTATCTAAACAGTGTTTGCACTCATAAAGTGCAATTTAAAATGCAATCGATGCATTTTGAAGCATGCATGTAAGTATATAAAATAGGCCTGAAAATTGGCCTTGCACTGACAAATTTCATGTGAAACGAGTTTGAAATAAAAGATTTTAAATGCAAAGCAGGAGCAAAAATTCATGGATATTTTTAGTGACAAAAAATCATGCATATTTCCAGATTCCTAATCACTAAACACCCTGAGTATATTTTTCCTCATTGAGCAAAATCCTGAATGCAGCTGTTGACATACACTGCCGTATTAAAACTGAAATTAAAGTAGCAAAACGAAAACTAAATCTCTGTTCTGGTGCCAGTGTGAATTTAGTGCAAGCGTGGAAGTACTAGTACATTCATTTTGTCATTTAGTGTGAGTGACATCTCCAGCATTTCAGAGTGTTTACGTACATTTGAGAACATCCTGTCTAAGCAGCAGAGAGCGTTCATAAACATAATGTAACATGCTAGTGTGTTTTGCATTGTTCTGTGGGAACACTTACCAGTTTGTTTGAGACTTCTTGCTGACAATAAAGTGAATAGAGAAAAAAATCTGTGAGATTCAGGTCTTACAGGGTCTACAGAGGAAATGGAAAACACATGTGTGCTGTTAAAACAAAATAATTATATTTAACTAAATATTACACATTTTTACTAATATACCACACAATCTCAGAAATACATAAGATATTGAATTCATTAGACACAATAAAGGGGCCAAGCCCGGATGGTAAACCACATTTTGTGCTTAATTATCGTCAAGAGGTTTTAGTGGATCCTCTCACAGTATTATTTAATCAGTCTATTCATCCAATGTAAAAAAACATCTTATCGTATGAGTAAATTCACTAAGCATAGTAAGTTAAAAGTCAATTTAAGAAGTAGTAAGAATTTAGATGTCAAATATAACTAGACAAATATTTTCTGAATATTTTGATGAGTGTTGATAAATAACAAATACCGTTAGAAATGCCTTTATTCAATGTAAACGAAAATAAAGACCAATAGGATCAATATCAATGTTTTTGCCTGATTATCCTTCCTTAAGGTCACAAGAATCCATGAAGAACAAGCTCACTTTTCCTCGTATTTCTTCATCATTGGCAATTTGGAAAAGTCTTCCTTTCTACACCTGTAAATAATATCACATAAACTTTATTAGAATCTATTAGTGATACATCTAATTTGTCTAGTTAAAGTAAGTCATTTTGTTAAAAAGTAATCTCTATTGATGTGATTTTCCCTTAAGCTATATAAATACCTACCAACTATCAACAAAGGATATTTCGAAAAAATTCCCCATCAGTTCTATATGTAAAAAACGATAAGTTATTCACCTTGAATAATCGAAGTACTAAATTGATTTGAGAATTTAATTCCTAATAATTTAAAACCTATTTGTCTAAACCTAAAGAGTGAAATACCCTCTGATCTCCAACAAATATGATTACATTTTAAAGGAAGCAACACTAATGGCACAACAGCCAATTAAAAAAATGTAAATAACTTTAAATGACTTAATAAATAGTAAAGTCGAGAAATGTTTGTTCACATTCCTCCCACACTACGGTGATTAAATGCGTCAAGCACATAAATAAATTAAAGTTTACGCAAATGCAAAGTTTTTCAATCAATAGAAGATGGATCCCTCAGTCTCAGAAAGTGTGAGAAGGTTGAAAATATTAAGAATTTGCGTCATTTAAGAAAGAAAAATGTGGCAATGGCAACACTTCTACTTACCCAGATTGTGATGAAGGAAGCAAAAGTAGCACTTGAGCGGTTGATAAACTTTCATTGGACAAGTTTCGCAAACAGCAAACACAACACTACAAAAGTTAAGTTATAACGGTAATTGATTGCCTAGGTGCAGGTGAAACAAGTAAATGAAGAACTTAAGAGGCTGATAAACTTCGGCAGGATCAATTTCGCAAACGACGAACACAACACAGTGAACGCAACATTATTCGCGTGGTCTTTGATTGTGAAAGCGGTTATGGACGCATTTACGTTTGCATATGTTATCTGTGGAAATCGACAACTGGTGGAATCGACTATCGACGGAATCCACTATCGATAGGTCGAAATCACGGGCGGGAGTCCAAATCTTGGCATTCAAAAAAATTAAGTTTCGCGTTATGACTCGAGGAATAAATTCCACTGAAAAATATCTTTTTTGTTTCATCGCCTCAGTAGATAAAAAAGCACGATTGAAATCACATTTCGAAGAGCATTTTTCTTTATGAAAAGAGGGACTTTTCATGGCAGGATTTTTTACATCTTAAGGCAGTTCATTGATTTTTTAAATTAATCTGGATTTCTTAATAACCCAGGCGGACGGCGTTCTTGGGTGTTCCGAACAGAAATGATAAAACACTCTCCAGTACCGTTATCAGCCTCCTTCATTTTTGCCAGGGCTGCCTGAAGCCAACCGTGGAAAATAAATTCACTGATGAATCAGTTTAAAGATATTAAATGAGACGACGTCTTTATCCAATGAAACCAGAAGGAGAATAAGAAGAGAATAGCGGCTCGAGCCAATACCTTTACAAAGAATGAAGATACATGTACAAACGTAATTATTTGCTTTGCCAACCTCGCTGCCGTGAATGACACCTGCCCTTTGCGAACAGGTCCCACTCCATGTTTTCAGGGAAGAGTTAGCTGGTAAGGTTTTCCAACTAAATTCCAACAGTGTTTTTCACGTGACACCATCACGTGGACTACCATTCGTCTGGCTCCTACCCTTCCACATAGTTGGCGTGAGTGGCCCTTCCTGAGGTAATTTTGATTTATTCCTGTCAGTGTAGCTCTTGGGGTCATAGGAGCACGCAATTAGTAACGGAAAGGTTTTAGCCCATTGGAAAGGACGCTGTGTATACTGAAGTCTACATATGGAAATAGTATACGGACAGAGTAACCTTTAAAGGACACTAATTTTTTACTAATGGCTACACAGTAGCGGATACAGAAAAAAACTCTAGAGGGGGGCGTAAAAGATATCTTGACCAACCTTTACTTTTATCCTAAAAAAATAATCAAGTCACATGCAAAGTTTAAGAAAGTGTTATTTGAACTGATTATACGCACATGAAATACAAAGCCATCTTATGACATAAAAAAGTTAAAATTGTAGTCCTGCAATGTTTGGTTATGCGGGCGGCCAGGAAAGGGTTGGGGGGCGCGCCTCCCATATGCATCCGCCACTGAGATTACATATGGAAACAGTATATGAAAGGTATACGTATACCTCTCAGATACTGTTTCCATATGTAGCACATACGTATACAGTATATTAAAGGTATACAGATACCTTTCGTATACTGTATACGTATACGCTTCAGGATACTGTTTATGTATACCTAGAATCTAAAACATGTATACAGATTCTCAAGGAAACAGTATACACCTGGTATACTTACGGTATACGTATACCGTTACCAGTGTGCTGTCTGGGAAGTGTTGGAAGAATCGTGACAGAAGGAAGTCTCGTCACTGTTATTTGACCCGGCTTCCCTTTCAAACCAAAGTTTCTCAACAAGATCCGTTAATTTTTCAAAAAAGTTATAAATGACCCAAGGATTAGTTTGGTCACAGCGAGAGTTCAGAATGTTTTGAGGCAACTTAATGGAAACGCGATTACTTTTTTGAAACGAGAAAAACCAGTCTGGGCCAGGTCGCTGATTTTTGATTCTGGTATCGAGTTTGTTTAGAGCAATGTAACACTATACAATGCCTAATGCCTCTTCGCCAGTTAGGCCAAAGACATTTTTTCCATAAATTGTATTGCATTGACATTGCATTCCTTTTCCTCAGTAGCAGAGATGTAAGAAGTCTCACCCCCTCCACTCTTGTCGTTGAGATATGTGTTCTTTCCCCTGAGTACCAGAAACATGGTGTTGTACAATGCTGTTCTATGAGTAGTTTTGTTCCCGTTTTTTGCATCATTTACGTATTTTCAAGGTCTTCAATTGGGTAGGTTAGTCCAGCTCCCTTCTGAATTTTCCGTGTATAGTTTCGCACCATTGTTTGCATCTGAGCGAAAGGGTTACGTTAAAGGAATTTTTAAGCAAGCGATGAATTATATAAGTTACATAACATGTATATCCGTGTAATTTTCATTAAAATTGACTGTTGGGGTAACTGGGTTTGTCATGACCCAGTAACACATAAATTTAAAATTCACATAAATATGCATATAATCTACCCGTGCCTCAGTTACCTCATGGTCCCAGTTACCCCGGCGAACCTTATACCCTACATCTGCACATATCACAAAAATTAGGATTCGGCTAGCGTTTTTTGGGAAGCTTTCGGATGAGAAAATAAAATAAATGTGCTATTTCGCACTCGTCCGACCACGCCTTGAGTATTCAGCGAGCATATGGAATCCGGTGCAGAAAGACTTAATCCGTGAATTGAATAAAATTCAAACACCATCACATACATAAATGGCCTATGCTGTTTAAGAATTAGTAAAAAAATGTTTATTTACTGACGAATCTGTCAACTATCGCGAAATTAGTGACCACCCTGACTTTAAATCGGATGATAGAATTTCAAACAGCGTTCATTAGTGAAGCATAGAGTGGGGACCAGAAGTTAACTCATTACCGGCTGAGTAAAGAAATACTGGAAAATGTATAATTTTTCTCTTCATTTTGCCAAATAACGTACTAAATAAGGTGAATTGAAAATATGGGTCTTCAAAAACATTCGCTAATGGTAATAATTAAACGTTGGTTTTCTCAGCTTTGACCGAATTCTGTATCTATAGGCAGTTGCAACCAACATTACCATATATTGCTGTCTCGTAGGAATATGCCGTTTTTGCTGTCAGATATATTTCTAAGCCTTTTTATGCCACGTATATGACAAATATCGTCATATTTGATAGTTAAAATTCTTAGATATTATGTTTACAATGAGATGCTGTATTATTTAACCTAAATCCACTATGAAATAGAAATGCATTACGGTTTGAAAGAAATGAGTAAAATAGAATATTTTCTCAGAAGAGCATGTATTTCACATTTTTTCATGGACATAAATTTTATCATTACAGATTGAATTACAACATTAATGGCTATCTATGAAATACATGAAAGCATTTTGGGTGCAATGGAACACAACATTTTGTACGTTCTTGTATGTTTTGGCTTTTACACTGTGGCGTCGGCAACTACTTCTGGTCTTACTCTTTCTCTATAGCCGATTTCTTCCTTTCATACTTCACGAATCCGCGATGAATTACATGGCCTACCTTTTTCTATGTTTATGGACGTGAATTTTGTAGGAGACCGTCATATACTGACTCATTCACTTCACTTTTTAGATGCGTCCCTGCTAAATACGCTCTGAAGTCTACCATTGACATTTACTTCCGTTGCATAGCCTGTACAATTTCCAGGCGTTAGTGCAAACGCTGTCCTGTAAGTTGATGAACTGGGACCTTTTTCCCGTGAATTATAGTGCGGTAATATGCATTTGCATTATCAAGTAGGTCCAAACCTCCCATGTATTTACTATACTCCCAATAATTCGAGGCTGTGGAGCAGTATTTTCTTTTTTCTGCTGAAACGTTTTACTGTGCCCAATGGTAGCGCAGAACTTGTATTGCTGTCTCCTGTGACAACCGAGTTATCATTCCATGGAACAATACTAAGACCTTCGGCTTTATCAAATGTTTGTTTTCATGTTCCTATCGGTTTCACGCCGATGGTTTTGTTATATTCTATCAGGCACTCCTCCGTTATATTTTCACGGATGGCTCCTGTGACAAATAATCCTTTTTCTTTCGAAACAATAAATCGTCTTCAAGAGGAAAAGAAGTTATCGAAAATGCCGTCTGAAGAAATTAAGTTTAGAGCGAAATCTAAAAGGCTTGTTTTTTAAGAACATTTTTTCACTCTGGTGATCGAAGTAAGGTACCATTTGCTCATAAATTGACAAATGATGCGCAAATATTCCGAGTGGTAATAATTTTTATTCAAGTCGTCAAATAGAGGTCATAATTTACAAATCTGTCATTTCCGTCTTGATCAGATTACTATTATGTCCAGACAGGAATTATCTGAAAAGTGTAGATTATTTTTTATTAATCTAAATTAAATAAATCTGATGGTATTCGCATAAAGACATCAGACGAAGTGAAGCATCTGGGAGTTACGATAACTTCGAAACTCTCGTGGGGAACACATATAAGGAATATTTGCGGCATAGCCCAGAAGTTAGGATTCGTCAGTCGCATTGTGGGAAGATTTTCGGATGAGAAAGTAAAAGAAAGGTTCTATGTCGCACTCGTCCGACCACACCTTTGAGTATGCAGCGAGCATGTGGGATCCGGTGCAGAAAGACTTAATCCCTGAACTGAATAAAAAAGAAAGGAAAGCGGCACGATTCGTCAAAATCTGCTTCGGGCATACCGACAGCGTTACCCAGATGTTAAGCGAATTAGGCTGGGAGCCGCTAGGGACTCGGAGGTTGCGCTCTAGGCTTCGATTGCTTGAACAATTGACAATAGATGTCTCCAGGAGCGCCACTATATTTCCAGGTTCTACTAGCGATAAATTGAGGGAGAGATATTGAGGAGCGGATAGATTTGGGAATTCGTTTTTCCCTCGAACCATATAAGACTTGAATGAATATTATGCGTAATTTTGTTTGAGCATTTGCTTTCTATACTTACCTTGACGACTGGTGTTCCAACACCCCCTGCCACAATAATTTTTATTCGTAATTTTGGTCAAGCATTAGTTTTTTTAATCTAAACTGCTGGTGTACTAATACCCCCTACCTCACGCCTTTTCAGGCGGCTTGCGGGTTAGAATGTTGGTGAAAAATAGGCTTGGTATGACTGGATAACGATAAATGTTATCAATGTCGATCTTTTTCTCCATTCGACCTCCTTGAAGTAACCATGTCTTTTTAGTCAGTAACATGGGATCTTCTGAACTTTTAGTTCCTTGAAGTTCCATTTAAACAAAAATAAATTCAATGAAGAAATACTTTTTTAATTTGGGGCGTAGTAAGTAAAATATTATTTCCAGCATTGAGGCGAGAGGAATATTATCATCATTGCGGCTATTCTCATTGTGTGTGGAGATCTACATTTTATCTTTGGCTTCCATGCCTCTTGGGTAGAAAATCTCGTTCGTAACCTTTCGGTGTCTGCTTCAATCAGAACATAAGTCGGCTTTTTTCGTAACCAGGATATGTCGAGTTATACGCATGAATTTCGGTCCCTTAGAATAGTAATAAGTATTTGCAAATATTTGATGAGCACATTAATCGCCCTTAATTGAAAAATATATCAGCAGAGGATAATCACGGATGCTTACTGTGATGATCAATATGAAAGGAAATATCGGCATGAAGAAACATATTCGAATTACTTGGTGACCGCATTTAGCAGAAATATTTGTTTTGTAAATTACATCTCCTAGAGTAATGGGGTTTGACAAGGAAATTGCGGGAATGGATGCGCTTTAAGGGCAAAAAAGATGACTTGAAAAATTTGATTATTACAATCGACAATCATTTAGGAAGCAGCATCCTAATCCTGCACTTGATGTGCAGTTCTCGTGTGCCCGTACTTGTCACTTCCTGCACTATATCCAGTCTTCGATAACACTGGTCAACAAAAAACCTTTTTTTTCTGTCCTAGACAGGTTTTGGCTGATCCTTGAGGTTTTTTCGTGCTGATTCCGAATTTGGGCTCAGTTTTTTACATCACGTCAAGTTTTCTTAGAACAAGCGCATTAAATAAGGGCTCAAGGACGTCTCATCAAATAAACCGTGGTTTTCAAGCATGTGGAAAAATGGGTACCTTCGTAGGATTTTCTCGCATATTTAACATCTGGAAAGTTCTTTTTAAGTGTCCAGCAGTAATCTGAGAACATGTTGCTGGATTTTCCTTGCTGCCGTTTTCCATGTTATCCTGGTGGAAACACTCACTGCGTTCATCACTAACAGTGCCTAGGTTTGGTGGTAAAAGTCAAGGTGTGAGTCGAGAAAGTGAATTTTTAAATTCATATTGCAGCCCATTTTTTGGTAAAATTTAATTAGATTAGCCACGAGATTCCGGTTATTTTCAGCCACGATATTTCCTAGAAAATGTTCAAATACATTTTGAATGCGTTTCACACGCTTTTTTTCATCGAACTCGATTGTCGAAATTCCAAACACTTCGGCAATTCTCTAATCCTTGCAAATTGTACAAATTCCATCTTTGATCTTTGCCTCACTGAATTTTTGTTTCAAACAAGTAGTACCAGAACCATTTTTTCCATGGATTTCACGAAATTTTAACAATCCCTCATTTACTATGTACAGGCGGCAAAAGGTTATTTTTCGGTTCGACCAAAGGCTGAAAAAGATCATTTTTGCATCGATGAACGAGTGCTTTACAAGTGTCTTATGTTTTTTTCTTTCTCTGCTATCCCACTCGCAGATGAAGCAACAATATTTAGTGTAGCCAAGCTGTTAAACTAGTAAAATTGCAATTATTTGCGAAATGCCACAAATTTTCCACTTTTTTTTCGCAGTGATTTTTTTCTTATAGTAACTGCGTATGTTTCAATATCCTCACTTCTCGACTCCCAAACCCCATTCTTCGCCTTACTCCCTCCCTTCAAGCACCAAGACCTATGTAAGGAAGAACTCCCAAGACTTATGTGGCACTTGATAATGTTGTTAGTAACAGCGAAACACGTCGTGCTAAAATAAAACCCAGTGGAATTATTGCAATGTCTAATTTTACCAGTATTAAGAACTTCCACCGCATCGTGCCTCACATCATACAAGGTAAGGTTGTTTTCTTGTGAAAAAACAAATTTAAAATCGTCATGGCGAGATCGATGCAATTTGTATTTGGATACATTTTCGTATTAGGGTCCAGCAACTTGCAACCCTTAAATTGTGATCCTAAGAATTCACTCTTCTTTTAGGACAAATTTAAATCGCGCATTATATTATTTAAATCCTCTTGCGTTTTAAAATGAAGGTCCATCAGATTTACTCAGTCCAAAATTTGGGTCCTAGTTTCCGTATCCTTCATTCTCACGTTCTTGATTACTTTCCGAATATTCACTGTTGTAAAAAAAATTATTTGTTCCGAACTTCTAAATTTTTAGAGTGAGGTATTGATAGTGTCGCTGTTTCCAAATTATTTAGATATTTTACTGTGTGTTTGACTTCCTTTAATTTTTCAAACAAAAATAACAGCCTGAAAAATGATCCTTTGTATCCCGCCAAATCTTGGGCACGGCAAAATTCTTATGATGTTTTACCTCAGTCCAACCAGTAAGAAGCTAAACATAGGTGCCACACATCACATTAGGAACACATCCATTATCTTGGTGAACCAACAGACAGTCAAAATAAAGCTTATAACAATGTCTCAAAAAGGGAGTAATCCGCCTTTGAGCCTGAAAAGAAATTTCGCCGCACAAGTACCAAAAGTTAACGGGATGGTTCACGCACTATCTAGGCCTAATTAAAGCTAAGCCACTTCTCTGGGATTATTATGTAATAAGCTTTATTTTCTGCGAGCAACAACATTCTTAAAACCATCTTCAGGGAAAAACAAACGTCTTCACGCACCTACAGTTGGTCACATACTGATGTTAAGTGGCAGCTGATTCAGCATTGCTTAGAACAAAGCGATTATTATTATTATAGTATTCTACCGATTAAGGTAGGTTTCCATGGAGTGTTCAAGAAGTGATCTGGAAGCCTCCCTTTCCTTCCAGCACTGCCTTCTTTAATTAATTTAAGGCCTAATCCCTTTCAATCTATCTAAAAATCCTATTCTTTTCCTTCCCCTCCCTCGTTTTCCTGACATTCTACACTCTAACACCTTTTTCAACATCCCCTCCCCGCTAAGCACTAACTCCATCCATACCTTCTGTCTCCTCCGTATCTCATCTAAAAGCTGCCTCTCCTCGCCAATCATATCCAGCACTTTGTCGTTCCTTTCCCTCTCCGTCCATTTCACCCTCTCCATTCTTCTCCATACCCACATCTCTAATGCCTCCAACCTTCTCTCGTCTTCTTTCCTCAAAGTCCACGTTTCCGCACCGTAGAGAGCTACACTCCAAATCAAACTCTTCACTAACCTTTTCTTTTAACTCTTACGTAACGATCCTCTCAGAAGCTCCTTCCTGTTCATGAACGCCTCCTTTGCTAGTGCAATTCGCTTCCTGATGTCCTTGCTACTGTGTCCGTTTTCCTCTAATGTGCTGCCCAAATTGTTAAACTGCTCGACCTGTTCAAGTTTCTCCCCACCTACTTTTATCTTGAGTCTCACATTCCTCGCTCGCGATACGTTACAAAACCGCATTACCTTAGTCTTCTTGTGATTAATCCTCGTCCCATACTCCTAGCACCGCTCGTGTAACGCATCCACTAGAGCCTGTAGTCCCCTCGCTGACTGACTAATCAGCGCCTGATCATCCGCGAACCTTACCGATTTCAACATCATTCCTCCCACTTTTATTCCAGCTTCTTTTTCATCCCACACTTCCCTTACCATCTCTTCAGCGTACACGTTAAAGAGCAGCGGCGATAGAGGACAACCTTGCCTCACACCTCGGCCGATGCTTGCCCACCCAGATTCTCCGTCCGCTACCCTCACTTGCGCAGTCTGGGCCATATAAAGATTACGAATCAGTCGTCTGTCCCTCCAATCTACACCTGTTCTCTTCAGAATATCCATTAACTTACCCAGTTCACCCTGTCAAACGCTTACTCAAAATCCACGAAACAGGCATATACATCCTGGTCATATTCTAGGTTCCTCTCCACGAGGGACCTCATTATTGCTATTGCATCTCGAGTTGACTTCCCTTTTCTGAAACCAAATTGATCTTCGCCCAAATACTCGTTTGCCCTGGCCTCCATTCGTCTGTTCAATATCCTCAGTACCACTTTCGCCGCATGCTATATTAGGCTGACTCTTCTATAATCTCCGCATTCCACAGCTTTCTTCTTTGTCGGAAGCGGAATTAAAACCGTCTTCACGAAATCCTCCGGCCAACATCCCTCCTCATTGATCCTGCGTACTAGTTCGAATAACCTTTTCTTACTACCCTTTCCTAGATTCTTCAGAAGCTCACACGGGATATTGTCCACGCCTACTGCAGGGTTCCCACTCAACCGTGAAGACCTTAAAACCGTGAATTAGCCGTGAATTTCGTCTACCGTGAAAAAACCTGGAAAAAGCCGTGAATTTCACTATGAAACCTTAAAAATATCTCAATATTGATAATAATACTACGATTGCCTGATCAAATGCGATATGTTAATCATGTTACATGGTCAGGCACGCATAGACTCTTAGTCTACGCATTTATCTACACACCAATATTCGAAGTGTAGTAATTGCTCCATACTGTATGACGACACATCGACCAATATTTTCCATTTTAATGGTGGAAGTCTGTTATTTTGTTTAAGCTTTTCAATATCAGTGATAGCTTGGGATGGACTTGTATTCGAAAAAGAACGAATGAAATAACCTGCATTTCTAATGGACCCAGAATGAACCATTAACGAAAATTATCTGATTTGTAGCTCGAAGTTCGGTTCCCACACAAAATTAGGGCACATGCCATATGCTTCGAAATATGAATTTGCCATTGGAATTATACTTAAGGAAACATTTCTACGGCAAATAGACTTTCAATTGATGGCAATAGCTCTCAATAGACTACGCTCACCTCGTCGAATTTATGATAATAATGAAGTAAAAGTGAAAATAACGTGTTTAAGCAGGTATTTATTTGGTTTTTATATATTTAAAACCAAGTGCATTATACAGTGGAACCCCGATCTATTGTACCCGCATTCATCGTTCGCAGTTCCTGGTCCCACATAAAGTTCCTCGCGGTCCCGTCGTATAATTTCCCTGCATCCATCGTTTGACGAAAATGAGACGAAGACGTTTACATCGTGTTGTTTGTGGCTAATAAAGCAGACACCCCCAAGAGATTGAATTACTATAAGGGGAAGCTGAGTGCCGTGGGATAGTTACATTAGCGCATTTTCCAAGATCCGCTATCCCCCTCCACTCAGAACTCGCCTCCCCCCTCTGAAGCTTTCTTCCTCTTCTCTGAAATAAAAAAAGGCCTCAGCCCGCGCAGGGATCGTATTACGAAGACCTAAGCTTCGAAAAAAATATCGAGTTACACGAGAACAATGGAAACGTGTTTAGCCCCCCCCCTTTTCTCACCTAGTGACCTTTTTCAGCCTAACTGCTTCAAAGTTTACAGTTTCTGGAGGTAAACTGCTGCATGAATCACCTATTAGCCCAAAAGGTGTCTTACAATGAATTTCGGCAATTGGCATTATACTTTTATTACAATGAAATATTTGTCAAGTGCACGTAATTCAAAAAAGAATGAGAGCAAACACGATGTATTTCTAACGTTATTTAAGCATTTAAAACAAGAAAATAGTTGGAAATATACAAAGATGATTTCTGGCGAAACGCGATATCCTCGTAGCTGAGCTCCTAGGCAGTTAATGTGGCATTTTTCCGAAAACAGAATCTCAGGTTATTATCAGTTATCAACTTACGTGTTATACTATAAGTCTCACTTGTAAGAGTTACTGTGGAATCTTCTCAGGATATTTTGTTTCTCCCTACCTACAATCAGAAGTCATCTACTCATTTTTCGCTACGATAATTAGAAAAGAATGGGTAAGTTGCCTTCTCTTTAGAACAAAAAAATTCATGGCGCAGTCAGATGTTTATGCTTCACCCTCTGCAGTATGTTTGCGTAAGACGTACGCGATAGCATCAGTTCCGAACTTCACCTCGCACGAGTGGTTCCGTACTTTCCAGGGTGGGTTGACTTCAAACTAGCGAGTGTTTTTCGTGTGGGTTTAATAAAGTAAGGTTTAATTTTTTTTATCCGTTTGGACCATCGCCCTTCCGAAAAAACAAGTGAGTACTTTAAAAGATGGACTTACAATAATTGAATATGAAGAAAAGCATCCGGGTAGAAGCGCGTGAATATTGGAGAATACCTCGGGCTGTCCGCTAGCACATGACGGTAGGTGTGGGGGTAGAGCGAGCTACCAGGTGAAAACAAGAAGTGGGACGAAGCCGAGGCTCAGGCGGGCGTGCCGCTGACGATTAACGCAACAATGTTCACGCTTTACACATGGCCTAAATTACGTGAAAAATATATGTATAAGATAGGAACATTACAAATAATTGACTATTTTTGGCCTATATAATCTGTCTCACAACCAATCACTTCGCCGGCGAAAGCGGTTGTTCTAGGCACAAAATTCACATTGCTCTCGTGAATACGTGTACTGTAAATGGCATTTGTTGGATTTTTACATCAGAGAGAAATCCATAATAGCAGGGTAAATGCCGAGTGGAGAGCAAACATTTTTAGTGAGGTGGCGTGTTCCTTTAGGATATTTGAAAGAGATATTATTCGAATCAACAACATGACGTAAGTGTCTCGATAAGGTACTAGTATTCCTGTAATTGGCTAAAATCTTCTTTGAATCCTTTGACAAATGTCATAATTACGCGCCAAAATCCTGCGTTTTCTGGGACATAGGCAACATATCCAAACATTCCCGCAGCGATCGTTTTCCCGCATTCATCGTTTTTTTCGCCCATAACCCCGAAAAAAGATAGATCGAGGTTCCACTGTAATTATATGAAATTGATTATTACATTCTATAAACAATTTAGTAAATATTTTCGGCGATTTCAGAAAGATTGGGTAAGGGAAATTTGGTTACTGTGCGGTAATAACAACGTGCGCAAGAAACAATCTCTCGGCGAGGAATTAAAAAAGGACTTCCGGTGTTCAGACGGAAGAAGGTCCTGAGGGCATTCGCATATTTAAAGGAGGCCATGGTATTTGGCGTCCGGGCAAGAGTGGTTGGGTTGGGCCTTTAGTTGGCCCTGAATTTTCCAAACGTTGACGTCATAAAAGATTTCTGTTTTCATTGTGGCGTTTACATTCACGGCGTATGTCGCGTACGTTAATTTTTATGTAATTTAGGCCGGTGATTTTCCTATTGTTGACTTATAAACGGATCATGAATTTGACGACATTGAGACCGTGAAAATCTGAAAAAAACCGTGAAAACTTGGAAGAAAAACCGTAACAACCTGATAAAACCGTGAATTTCATTATTAAGGTAGAGTGGGAACCCTGTACTGCTTCCCTAGCTTTCATATCACGAAGTGCTCTCTCTATTTCCTAATCTAATATCCCCGGCCCAAGATTAGCATCCTCCACTGCACTTTCCTCTAGAGTCAATCTCTCCGGCCTGTTTCCTCCGTCATACAGATCCGCACGTTGTTATTACGTCCACGTATTCCTTCCATCTACTCTGTACCTCTTCTCGCTCGGTTAGCATCCTCCCATCTTTAGCCTTAATTTTGGACATGGCTTGTCCTCTTTTGCCGCCCGATAGCGACTTAACTTTGGCGTACAACGCGCCTACTTCTCCATCCTTCTGGAACTTTTCCATTTCCTCACACTGTCTTTTCCACCAAGCCTCCCTTGCCCTCTTAGTTTCACGTCGTAATCGATTATTTAGTTCCCTTTACATTCTTTTGTCCTGTTCTGTGTCCACGTTCTTCCACTTCCTTCTTTCCTCCATTGCTTTACCATTGCCTCCGTAACCCAAACCGCCAGTGTAGCTCTAGGGGGTCATGGGAACGCGCAATCCTTTCCACCGCGACAAGGTTGTAGCCCAAGGGAAAGGAACAAAACGATACGATAGTACAAGTTTAAATGTATTTTGATAGGATAGGAAGGCATGATATCGTAGGACAAAATGTTTTGTCAGGAAAATTTTATTTTCACCTGCTCATCCTATCAAGATATTTAAATGAATTAAATTATAACTTTCGTAAAATCATACATTAAGCTGCCCTTAAAAAAACTAGACGTGATAGAAAGAATCTACGCACAGATTCGGAATATGCGCGAAAAGTAAATCTAAGATCACTCGACAACGTGTCTAGGAGAAAATCTATGTTGACCAGAGTAATCGGCTCCCTGTTTTTTTCAGTACACACCAAGAAAAGAAATCTGATATGGCGTTTTTGTTTTTAGATTCCTGTCTTCTTGCATCCGCAGGATCATGTGAGTACGATTTTTTAGTGATTTGAAGCTCGTCGATGGTGTTGGTGTTGTTCGTCCTTCTGTTTGTCCTGAATGGTCGAAAACGGCAAAGGCGTTTTTTACCTTTCGGGTACCTCATTTGCATACAGAACAGGCAAAATAGCCGATGAACAGTTGTGAATTGTTTTCGGCTTGGGCTTTTAGCAATATGAACGTAATAAAACGTGCCATCAAACAAATAAAACCTTTAGATTATCACCAGACAATTGGCGCAAATAATATCTACGAAGCTTTGCGAATATCGTAAGAAAACTACAAATAATAGTGGTTAGACCCTCAGACCCTCTCTGCGCGGCTCACTACTCCGACTTGTCTTTTGTTTTTGATAGATAAAAATTATGGTGGTGGTAGTACGGCTCTTCACACCTGTTTTTCCTTATTAAGTATATATAAGATGGTCACATCAAAGTTGTCTTTCCCCTCCAAGACGAATACCTATCCGTTTTCCCATATCCGTCTTGCCAAAAGCCACTATACTAGAAATTTGCAAAAAACGATCTTTGACGATTAGAGGAAAAATAGTCACAAAGTAAGTACACACCTTAGCGAAAGTCGTAAGAAAACAGCAGCGAACGTTCTTACTCACTTTAACGACAAACGCGCACCTGTGTTGTTTTGTTTTAACTGTTATGGCGTCACCCAGCCGATCAACTATCCCCTCAGACCATATTAGTAGCTTATATGGTCTAATTCGTTGAAATTCCTAATACTTCGGCCTACGCGTGCCGTGACGCCATCTATTAGCGATTTGTGGATAAACAGCGTATTCCTTTAACCCGCAATGTGCTTCTTGCCTGGGCCTCCTCTAGGGAAAATCATTTATGAAATAATGTTTATCCTAATTCACAACCAGCCAAAACTTTTGCCCGTACTTATCAGGCTTACTTGGCATAAATTGCAATAATGGACAACGGGTTTTGTGGGGAGTTCTTCGTCAATTTTTACGTTGGGCGCTGAAATTTAGCATGCCTGACTGTATCCAATGTAAGTACTCCTCACCTCGTTTATGAACGCAAATTTGTCTTTGACCAGTCTACTTGGCCTTGTCGATTTTATGTCAAATCTGATCGAAAACGAAAAATTTCTTGAAAACTGTCTCTAAACATTGCATTTTTGCACATGGAAAACTACAATTTATTTACTACAGTGATTTTTAAGGAAGAGATTTATTCTCGAGGAGTTCTCACGAGGGAGAAATTCCTAAAAAAAGTATCAATCTTTTTAAAACTTTACGACCAATTTTAATCTCCAAGTTTCGTTCGAGCTTTGCTAAACGCTTGCTTTTTCCGAAAAATTATTTCAGGGAAAGAAGTAATTATATGGCACTACATTTTGGGGTACGTCACCTCACATTCTCACATCATTTCATATTACCGACTAAGCTCAACAGTATTCATCGCGAGAAGATGCACTGCTGTCCTCCAGTTATCTATCGGGGACATATGAATCCGAGTCGGAGGATGGGATAGAATGATTTTTAGATAAATAAGTTCTTCGTTGCTACTCGGATCATGATTTTCCCGTAAACCACGGTCATAATTAGATTTATATATGCCCTGTATGGCAGCGCTAAGCTCCTTGTGAAATAAACCTTTCCGAGCCGTAGGTAATAACTCGGGCAACGGTAGATAAGTTCGCTGTCCACGAGTCCGCCCACCAAATGCTCTCATCTTTATCGGGGTTTGTAAAAACTGAATCGAATGGTAGGTAGTAGAAGTTTGAGCGGAAATGATGGGAATAAATCTATTCACCATCACCACGCAGAGACAAAGTCTCAAATCGAAGCTCACAAAAGATCAGCAAATTTCGCCAATCAACGCTCCGCCTACCAATTTTAGAAAACTACCAGATTTCATATGGCAAATGAGTTTTTCTGATTAAAATTCAAGGAAGTTTCACATTCAAGGAATGGACACATTGAAAGCATGAATAGACTCAACGAAAATCAAGTTTACATTCAAATACTACAGACACTGATATCCCAGGTAATAAGGTCAGAGGAGAAATGTAACACGTGCATATTGATGTGGTAAAGGAATAAAATGTGAACATTTGCGACGTGGAAGGTATAGGTAATAGGGATTGTGTTTCACTCAAGCATTTTTTAACAGTTCAAAATACATTTATAGGTAATTATCAATGATACAACGAAGAGAGAAAGTCGAATAATGCATAGCAACCAGGGGGTCAAATGTGATCCCTCCTACCTCGGAGGTAAAAGTTTAAATTCCAACTTAACCGTTCAATTGTTTGTTATTAAATTCGCCGTCTTTACTTTTTGTCATAAAGGATGAAAAGTCTCGTAATTTCATTCTGTCAATAAAAATTCAAGCAATCGTCGGCAATTTAAAATCGTGTTAAACATTCATTCAATATTTACTTAGGAAATGTTAGTAACCGCTAGAATAATGCCGAAGTAAATATAAAACATTTGCGCTCCTAAGTATTTTTGATTTCTCGTGTGATGAGACAAGTGGAAAACTTAAGGGGACACCTTAGCGTTAGAATTTCCCAATTTAATGGCCAAAGAAACCTTCTAGCCGTAGCGCCGCTGACCGAAGTCGAAGCGCCGCGAGGGGGAGAAAAAAAGCATCTCCCCTCCCAACTTCTCCCGTGACAACTCCATGGGTCACAGACGGGGTCGATATGTGATGCCTAGAAGGTGGAAAGACAGTATAAACTAATTGGGGCTGTGTTTCACTCCAATGCACTGAAAAAATAGGCCTGGGAATTCTAGAGTGTTTGAGCTCACATCTTTTATGAAAAAGATCCAAGGGTGTTATCTTCATCATGTAAACAGGCATTACGTCAAAAACAACTTCAGTATTCAATTGCGGTTGATGTCATTATTTTAACGTCATGTAGAGTCTGTTTACGCAATGGAGATATCACCGCTCGCAGTTCTCGAAACGGGGGGCTGTTTGGGCGTTGCGTACGAAAAATGAACAGGTTTATCATTAAATGTATGCGCGCGAAATATATTCAACTAACATAATAAATCATCAATAAAATGTAGCAATAAACGTCTCCAAGCATGCTTGAAAATCACATTAGGATGAGGAAAACAATGGTTTCAAATTTCAGCTAGAAATACTTTTTTATTTACATCGATGAAAAGATGAAAGCACAATTACAGAAAGTGATGATAAAATACTGTGGGAGAGCTGAGACTTGTGATTCAAAAAATAATAAATAAATAATAGGACAAAGTTATGGAAAAAATAGAAACATTTACAGAGATCTTAGAACCCTTCTCAAACAGAAGATGTGCGGCTGCCAAAATGTAAAAGTACGTTAAAAAATCATTATTTAGCGCTAACTAGGCAACCGCCTAATTTTATCTGATGTCATTTTTTACCATCACGCGGGAGCTTTCTAATGTGTTGTAAAATTTCCGGCAAAAGTGATTCCATAAAAAATTTGTTAATTTATTCGCCATACATTTATTTTTCGAAAAATCGTCATCTTTGACAATTCGCACAGTCTATGTGCCCAACGGACACCATAAAATAAAATGGCAGTACTTATTTCATTTCTGTGACGGATAACTGAGTATATAATGACTTTGGATAGATCGCAAGAAAATGCTCCAGGAATAATGATTGCGCCCATCAGAGTGGCGTTAAAGAGTGTCTAAAATACAGTAATAAAAAAAAGTGTCAAAATAGAGCAGTATGCATTGATGGAGTTAGGTAATCATTTGTCAAAGGCATAATGTAGGAGGTTAGTTCGTGGGCAACGTTCAGAATCCTCTTTCAGACGTAAATTCCGATTATACCTAAACAATCATCTTTATAAAAGATTTAAGTACGTCAATTGCGACTGAAAATATTTGCTCATTGCACATGCACATGATTGCTACAAATTTAAATGACGGTACACTATTTCCCGAGGTAAATGACATGTATTGGAAAAATTAAGCATTTTATATCTTCCTATCCAGCAGCCAAAACACATTAAATTACAGC
Source organism: Ischnura elegans (assembly GCF_921293095.1). NCBI lineage: Eukaryota > Metazoa > Arthropoda > Insecta > Odonata > Coenagrionidae > Ischnura > Ischnura elegans. Next base: position 47,107,252 of record NC_060259.1, read on the forward strand.
TTTATACATAACTTTCTTATAAATAGTTTTGAAAACTAATTTTGTAAAATTAAGTAGTGTAAATTGCGTAAGACATATTTATAGTTGTGGAATTGCTATTTTTTAAGGATATAATAAACTGGTTCAATGAATGCGGACAAAAAAATCAATCAACAACGGGTATGGCACACCAAAAGCTAAGGCTTACTTAGCCTGATTTATGACTCCTTGAAATAATTTTTGAGTGATACCTGAAATATAAAAGAAAAAAGGTTTAGTTCCTCGATGGATAAACACTCTGTGGCGTAACTAGGAATTGCTTTGGGGGTATGAGGTGGCTTTGGGGGGATGTGGGAGGTTAGTGGGGGCTACCCCCCAGGAAACGGGGATTTCAGGAAATTTTTTGAAAAATAACATTCCTGGAAATGCATTTTACATCATTTTGTCACTTAAAATTTAACATTTAGCGGTTAATGTCGCTGTCCTGGGGACTACCGACGGTCAGTCCCTCTAATGAGGGTTCGCCCTCGACTATTTCCACTTCGTTGGGCTGGCCGGGATTTTCCTGCGTTCGGGCAGCAGATGGTGTAGCAGTTAAGAAGAGAAAGGGTAAGCATTAGCAAGAAGCACATCAATACGGTGTGTTTTCTGAGAATTCATATGCACAGTAGGCGATGGTGATCAACAAAACCAAGCAAGGGGAAGCATTAGCAAGGAACGCATCAATGCGGTGTATTTTCTGAGAATTCATGTGCATGGAGGATAGGGTAATGATGCCGCTCAGCTATTTGCCCTAGAATTCTCTTTCCCCATACTTTCACTTTTTAGGTATCATCGAACTTCATTCGCCGAGGTGGCTTCGAAACGGAGTGGTTCTCCATACTACTTCTCTATCTTCATTCTTGGTGTCAACATGGTGTGCTTAACAAGCATATCTGCTTTAAGAGCCCATCTGCTAGCCGTAGGTGTAGCGGAATTCCTCTGCATATTGGGATTTATTCTAGAGAGTAAAACCTGTCGTTGCGGGGGAATACGCCGCATCGTCTCGAAGGGTAAAGAGAGGATTCCCGTACGTGCATCGGTGCAAGGCGTGCGGAATGGCATCTTCAATTACGGCGGGAACGATATTCTCCAAATTTCGCGTCAAAGTGGAAGACGCTCTTGTAATTCTTGTGGTTTAGATAAATCGCTATTCAACCCAAGTAATTGCTAGGGAAACATCTTTGCATCGCTGTAATGTCGCAAGAATCATTTGGAGCTTTGCGCTTGGCCCAGATTGCTCCCAGATTGGAGGTCCTGGCAAGGTTGTGGTGATCGACGAGAGTGCATTTGGGTGACGCAAGTATAACCGTGGCCGATTGACTAAGACGACGTGAGTTTTGGGGGGTATCGACAGAGAGACGTGCCAAACTTTTCTCTGCGTGGCGAAGAAGCGGGACGGTCCAACCCTTATGCGAACCATCTCCACTTACGTTAAAGAAGGCTCCATCATTAAGACAGACATTTGGCTAGGGCAGTGGCGGCTGGTGGTAATTTATCTAGGGTGTGCATTAGAGCAGATATAGGATGATTTAATTATATTATTTTAATCCTAATCCATGAGCATCCTATTTCGTCGTAATAGAATACATAGCAAGCAAAGCATATCACATTCTACCCTTAAAATTGCATGAACAGAAATAATATTAGCATGCTAATGAAAATAATTATTCTAAACACACCTTTATAAGTGATGGCAAATGAAATTCATTCTCCTTTCTCCATTCCTCCATTCTTCTGAGCGAACTTGTCTATTACCTTGTCGTTGAAACCTTCGATACCATCCAGGAACTTTTTTCAATTGACAACATCGCCAAAGCAGTGAGCCTGTCCTCGTCCATCGTGCTGCGCAAAAATGTTTTAACACGCTCAAGGTTTGAAAAACACCTCTCTGCTTCACTGGTTGTCATGGGAATTGTCACCAGAATTTTCAGTAGTTTAGTTGTTTCACTGAACGTTTTTTGAATGTTATTGTCTACAATAAATCTTAGTAGAGCAACGACACGGGAGACTTTCCGGAAGTCCTAGCGCATGTCAATTATTTCAAGCTCAGTCCGAAGGCGAACTTGTTCTATGAATGTATATGACTCACGCACACTATGCAAATATTTTTCTGGGAATTCCTGGTTGTAATTCGGGAAATTTTTTGAAGAGAAAAAGACCGATGCCATAAGATGGCCTGTAAAAGAGAATCGTTCCTTCGCCTAAGTATTACATCACAAACCTCTTTTGCAGCTAGGTTTCTGGAGATGAAAGCGTCCTCACGTCTTCTCTTTTCATGTCTTGCTCTGAGTTATTTCAATTGTCAATGCTCCCCCTGACATTTATTACTACGGATTCGAAATGCTTAATGGCTGCATTTGCTGACACGGAGTCTATTAATTTCCTCTGTAGCTGATCGTTGAGTGTACTCACGTGTGGCATTACTCTGTGGAATACTTCTAGCCAAAACATAAAAACTGGCTGTTCAATCTTAAGGCGTAATCCTCTTGCTTGAGCGATAGCTCTGTTCCGCCTCTCCTCGGCCTTCGGTTTTCGTGGATTTGAATAATCTTTATCGATTCATTAATAATGTATCGCTTCATTAACAAAACATGCCATAGAGTAGAGCCGTATCTTTAGGGCTCTGTATGTTTGCCATATGTACGCGCTGCCACAGATTCAGTTGACTTGGTATACTCCGCATTAGATTCCTGCCCAAACTCAGTGCTTTGGTTTGCAAAGAAGGCTGGCGGTCTTTGTTACTCAATTTAAGGACGTCACAATGCCATGTGTTGAGAGCACGCGAGCGATATTTTTGCTTGTTCCCGCAACATACAGTAGGAAGGCGAATGCCATAGGCTTTTAAGTCCGATGATGTTGAGCTTCGGTGACTGAGCATACATGGTGCCATCCGAAAGTAATGCAATTATGAAGAAAAATGAAATTTATTGGCCAGATTTGCACAAACACTTAAAATTATTTAAAGTACTGCCTTTGGGCTTCTACATATTTTTTCCAGCGTCTCTGTCATGACTGGTATGCACCCAGGAAGGCTTCTTCGTGGACTCTCTCGCGAGGTCCTGGTCACGACTGATAGTGTCTCTTCTATAGACGAAAAATTTGTTCATTTCTGGGCTTCCTTAATCCGAGGTGACGGAAAGAAGACTGTTGGGGTCTTTTCAGGAATATAAGGCGTTGAGGCAGCGTTTAAACATCGTATTTTGCTAGGAAATCGCGGACTCGTAGCGCGTTGTGGCAAGGCGCGTTGTCAAGATATATTTTCCAGGTGTCTTTTCTCGTCCTGATTACTCTTTTTCGGAGTCTTTCCAACACTTGCATGTACTAGGCAGCATTATCTGTGAGTTCTTGAGAAAAATATTCCATATCCTTTTCCGTACTAAGGACGAAAATATGAGTCTGGGCGTTTCTGGACGCGCGACATGCTCCCAGCGCCACCGTGACGAACTAAAGTAATTCAATAGCGTGGGAGGATTTTGAGTGCCAACGGCCATGATGACTGACGAATTCATGCCGTGAATTTCCGAAATTACTTCGATTACTATAATTAAAATTCCGCTTACCGACACACCTCAAACTCACGTTAAAGCCCACCCATGTGCTAAATTCCCTGGATCCAAAGCAAACATTCTTTTTCCGCGAATAGCAATAAAGGGCAATAGAATAGGAAGTGTTTACAAGCCAAGTTCGTCAAACACATCTTTCGGAGAGTAGATAAATACGCAGGACGTTTCCCTATTTAAAATTTTCCGAAACGAAATTCTACGATAAAAATTTACTTATATCTCGATTTCAGTATAAACATCAAAATGGAAATTGTTGCTGCATTAAATGTGTTAATATTGACGGTAGAGCCTGGTTCAAAATTTGACGATTCACAGAATAAAACGAGGAATACAATTCGAAGTCTGCAATTTACGTTCATGCAACAATTATCCATGTAGCTAATTCATATAAACAAAGCACGATTGACCGCGTACCAATGCTGCTGGTACGGTTTTAAACCCCGAAAGGAGGGAGCCCAACTACCCTCGGGAGTCCGAGATAATGCCCCAAGTCCCCACTAGGAAGGATCGACAAAGGTTGGTGCTGAGAGTGTGTGGTTATCCCCCACCCTTCTTAACGAATGTCCTGCACAAATGCTTCATATGGAGGGGACGGAAGAATCTCTCAAGGCTCAGTACAGCAGCAGTCATGCTAAGGTAAGAATTCCACCGTCTATACATCACCCCTTTGCTGTCTAAAAAGACGATGAGCACAGATTTTTTTATTTCCTCATTATTATCAGTTTGGCCATTTACCTCTTCCCGGCCCTTCTTATAGGCTTAAAAACAATCTCAAAACTTAATTAGTAGGATAGAGCTTGGCCCCCGTAAGCCTCAAGAATCATTATGTTTGTCTCCTCAAGAGATTTTACGGGTTAGCTCAAAACTTTGCTCGATTGTCGTTAGTATTTTTTTGTGACATGATCGGCGAGCATACGTTTACAATGCCTGACAACTCTAACCTGCCTGACAACTAACGTCCTGCCACTACCACTGCTTCCACAACTAGCGTACAAATATTCCCGAAGTACACCACGGAAAGTTAATAACAAAACTGAAATCTTACGGCCTGGTGAAAATGTCATTTCCTGGATAAAAGAAGTTTTGAGCGACCGCGTGCAAAGAGTAGTATTAGACGATGCAGTCTCCAACGAGGTTAGTGTCACTTCTGGCGTCCCTTAGGGTAGTGTCATTGGCCCACTCCTATTCCTTCTGTATATGAACGACATTGGCGAAGTACTACACAGTAACCTACGATTATTTGCAGACGACGCTGTAGTTTACTGTGAAATCCGTTCCAGCAAAGATAGGGTTGAACTAACGAACGACCTTGCTTCTATCCAAGCGTGGTGCGATGCATGGCAGTTAAAATTAAATTTGAAAAAAAAAATGCATATTAATGAATTCCTGGAAAAAGAATAACTCCCCACAACATAGCTATATCATTCGGGGCACCCAATTAAAGGCAGTTGAATCCGTGAAATATCTAGTATTTAGACTCAATAATGATCTATCGTGGAATGAACATATTCGGGAAATAACAGTTCAAGCCAATCGTAAATTGGGTTTTGTTAATGGAATATTAGGGAAAAGCGACGACATAGTGAGAGAAATTAGCTACTTCTCCCTCGTTAGACCCCATTAAGAATGCGCTGCCAGTGTTTGGGAACCTCATGAAAAATGCTTAAAAACAGAAATAGAACGCGTGGAAAGAAGAGCTGCTAGGTACCTGAAAGATTGCTACGATAGTCTTGTTAGTGTAACTGACCTCTTAGATAAACTCGGATGGAAATCTCTGTCAAACCGTAGGTTGAAAAATAGACTGAACGTTTCAGATAAATTCAAGAGCAGTGTCTTTTCTAACGAGGTTAGCCATATCTTACAGACGCCAATATACTACGGAAGATTATATCATGTAAATAAAATAAGAGGGATAGACTGTAGAACAGACAGATTCAGAATGTCTTTTCTTCCACGATCAATAAAAGATTAAAACGGCAGCGTTATAACTCATAAAGAGATTAGATTACTTGTAGTTTTATTATTATTTCTAACATCATGTGGTAGTATGATTTTTAAGTATGCGTAACGTTTAATGGACCGTGTGGTGTGCCCGTGGGAATCCAATAGCATGCTGGTGATTGATAACCCCCTGCCACCCAAGAAGTGGTAAAATTTCAATTCTTTCGGTGTTTCCGCGTTGGTTGTTTCTTGACGACAACAGTTTCATCTTCGACCTGAAGATGCTGGCAGCAGGGTCAACGAAACTGTTGTCATCAAGAAACAACCGACGCGGTAGCACCGAAAGAATGGAGATTTTGGAACCTCGGCACCACGGAAACCTACGCAGTCACCCTAGAGGTGGCTCGCAGGGTATTATGCAGATGATGATGAAGAATATCGGGGAATGGAAGATTTGCTGGTAGGCCGACACCTAGCGGCCTCTCTCAATTATTACTAAATAGATAAGAATGCGAATGACCGAAAAAAATCCTATAGATTTCAAATACTAAATTAGCCAGCTGAAACGAATAGACCTGTGATTAAACCGTCAAAATCTAATGGATACAGTCAAACATTTAGGTAACCATATTCACTTCTTAAATTCATATTGGAGCGACATATTTCTAGGTCGCGGCTCTGAGGAACGTTGATTCGTCCTGGCCGTTTGCTAAGTGTTCCCTATTTTGTCTACAAAATTTATAATCAGCTTTGTCAATTTTGAAACTCCATTGTAAATGCCGTTGTGTGTTGTTTACGGGTTAGCTGAAGAAAATGAAATAAAATCTTCCGGTAAAAAGTTTCCCCGTATTGGTTGTAACAATCCGGCGTTCACCTCCGTTATTATTTCGTTTAGAAAATACTTCGAACGGAGCTTATTTTCAGTTTTCTTTCTTTTTCATTAATTTATATTTTTTCTCCGTGATGTGTGCCAATTCGAGTAGCCACGTTAGAGTAAGCTTCACTCTCCAAATGGTTATTGAGGAGTCAATAAAGCTCGTGTACTACTAGTATTATACTATACGATTAGTAGATTTTCTTTGTTCACATCTGTTTGGTAATAATTGAGGTGTCGGCCTACCACATAATTGCTCCCATGCATGACATAATAGCTCCCAGGGTTGAGAGGAGCGAGGGAGGTCAACTGACCCACAAGTTAGTATAGTCGTGTGGGCAAAGCAGTTCGGGGCATTACGTGGTGTGACGAGGACCGCGAGCCGAATCATCGGGGGAGAGGAGAGAAGGCATGCAGCAAAAGGTAGGTGGACATCGGGGCGTTCTCTCTCTCTCCTATTCAGAGTACAGTCCATTTTTTCTGTTTTTTAAGGCGAATTTTTAAATTTCACATTTTCGTGAAATTATATTGGCCCAGACACCATCCAAAAAAAGTGAAGTCGTACTTTCTTTGTTTCTGTGTTACAGATATGACGTAATTTTAGTTTGTTTTACGCAATCCCCTGAGGGGCTAGATAACATTGGTCTACATAGATTCTATCATAGAGACGTTGTTAGGTGATCATAGACGTATTTGTCGTTCTGATTCGGAATATTTGCTTAGATTCTGCCTATCACGTCTACTGTCCTTAGGACAGCTTAATGTAAGTTTTTGCTATAAGGGTAGTAGTAATTTATTACATTTATATATCGTGATAGTATGAGCAGGTAAAAATAAAATTTGATGCCAAAACATGTGGTCCTACGTTGTCACGCCTACATATCCTGCGAAAATTTGTTTCAACTTGCACCCTACTCTAGTTTGACTCAAAGCATTGCTGAATGAGCAGCCACTTCACATCAATATGTGGAATACGTTTGTTTTCTCTGAAAATAGTTTGAGAATTTTGTTGCTCGTAGAAAATTGCATCTTATTACACAGTAATAGTTGTGAAGTCGGATAGATCTCATCATGCTTAGACAGGGCGTGAACAATGTTGATTACTATTGTTAAGCATGCGGTGAAATTACTTTTAAGGCTCATAGGCGGAAATTTTTGGAGGCAGTTTTACACAATATACTTTGACTCTCCGGTGGGTGAATAGGATGAAGGATTCCATGTCGTAGAATCCGAATTCCGGACCGAGTACATCTAATTGACCTCAATTTACGATGCAAAAGAATTTGATGCACTAAATTGTTGAGGCCTTTAAAATTCACTACGAAAAATATAAGTGGAAAAGGGCATAGCCGAATAAGGGGGTGAAAAGTACCTCCTCCGGGATTTTTCCCGTACTTGGGGAATGCGATTTGGGATCAAATAGGACAAACCTCCCCACATTTCCAGCCCGCTGGAGGCGCACTAGGGCCGGCTATATCGAAGATACGATTTTCACGCTTTTTTTAATATCTCCGTCAAGAAGGCATATTTTTAATGCGGTTTGCGGAATTTGAAACCTTATTTAATGGAGCAGATTTCCAATTGTTTTCAAGAACTTTGAGCGGGACAGGAGGATATGGCGTTGATTAGAAAATTTCTGACGCATGGTTTTATAGAATGTGTTTGAGTGGGAAAAGAAAAACGTTTTCTGGAGGTGTTTTTAGTACCTTTCGGCTGGCGTATTGAAGAAATAATTTTTAGGTGGTGGAACATCGCGAAAAAATGCGATTAAAAATATGCGATTTTGGCCATTTGGCCCTATGCTCTGGCCCGCCATAACACCCCTTTTTATTTATGATAGCATTCTACTGATTAAGGTGCCCACCACAGGGACAATTGTATGGATACTGGTCCACGCGCGCACTCGTAATAAAATTAACTTAAAGCCCGTCTCCACTTCTTCATTTTCTCGCCTCTGAAAACTTACGGAATAAATATTCGCTAGACGTAATTTGAAAGGAGGCAATGGCGATGAGCTATTTTGAGCATCAGGAATTAGCCTTCGCTGTTTCACAAAATAAAATATATTTGCGACCGGTTTTGATACAGCGTATCATCAGCTGGCCAGATGATGATACGCTGTATCGAAACCGGTCGCAAATATATTTTATTTTGTGAAACAGCGAAGTCTTTTCTTAACCTTTGTGCATCATGAAGGAGTTTCACCATGTTATGCCAATCACCATCGCATTTATCAGGAATTACTCTAAATACACTGGTCAACAAAAGAACATTTTTTTCTGTCTCAGAGATGTTGGGTGATACTTGAGGTGCTTTTCGTCCTGATTCCAAATCTGGGCTCAGATGTTTTTTATCACGTCTAGTTTCTTTAACGCAACCGAATTAATTAAGGGTTCAAGGATATTTAAGCAAATAAATAGTGAATTAAGAAATGTGAATACGTGCTTTCATAGGATATTCTCATATATTTAGCATCTGGTAAGTCCCTATTCAGTGTCCATCAGTAATCTGCCCACATGTTGCTGAAAGGGCATAGTAGGGTGTTGCTTATTTTTTATTTTTTTCTCAGATTTTTGATTTCTAAAAAATTATATGGGGTGCAGAATGGATATCCTCAAAATTTCAGCTCAATTGTTAAACATTTAGAGGTCGCTCAAAGAGCATAAATGCAATAACATTATATTTTCCCGATTTTTTTGAAGTAACATCATTTTCAGGGGTAACGCACGATTTTGCAGCCCTTTAGGGTCAAACTTCGCTTCATTTTAACGTCCGCTCCACAGTTTTCCAGGAATACAATACTTTTCCGCGAGCTACAGCAGCGCGTCACACCCCTGACGGCGAGCTGGTCGCTCGCAGGCCGCATTCACAGTCAGCGACCGTCATTGCCTTACGCCCCTCGCGCCTTTGTAAGCGAAAGTCGGCTTAAGAAAAGAGGAGTCGAATACTGTTGGCGGTTTTCATACCGAGTGTTTGCTGTAGTTTATCCTTTAAAATAACTCCATCACTGTTCTTCGAACCTAATTAATGATAAAAAAAAGAAATTTTCATGTTAAGAATCCAAAAAAATATGATAGACCGAGAACCTAAGATATGAAAGTAGTTAGTTAACACTATTTACGCTTGTCTAATTAATTGAAAATACTTTATTATGTTCGCTAATCTCCACTATTCAACGCAGTCATGAACAATCTCATCAGTGGCCGGGCCACTGGCAGTTCCGGTGAGTTATGGAATCCGTAATGTTGTTTTTATTTCATCAATCGGCCATGAGATTTATAGAACCATTTAATGACGTAATATGCAAAATAATATCTACTTACTTGATTTAACGAATTAGTAAATATTTCCTTTAGTAGACAGTAACCCCTGTTACCAAAACATAGTAGCAACAAAAACCGTTGCCGCTCCTCCCGCGCTAATGCCCAAGTCATCAAAGATCAGTGCAATTTGGGGTGTAATTAGGGTTTTCCTACCCATCTATCTTCTCTTCTATCTACTCATCATATCTTCTCTTCCTCTCCATTTGACGCGCCGACTTCTCTGACTCCTCTCTGTCTATTAAGTGCTAGATAAGTATCTCATTATTTGGCAAGCCAAAGGCGCGTAATAGCTGTCCCGGTAAACCAAGTCCACCCCAATCTGCCAGTTTACAACGCATTTCATATAATGTGCATTTATCTATGATGTGGTAGATTAATTTTTTGGTGCTAGCAGAAACTTGAAAGTAATAATTGTAAGGAAATTTTTCAGAAAGAAAAATATTTTGAAAACTCTCTAAGTGCTAATTTAGTATCTTTTGAAGCAGGTAGGTATCCTGGTCGCCTCTGTATTTTCAAGAGCACTTAATCCACATCATTTTGAATAACTTCTAGAGCATTTACCGCGGCAATATCAAACAGCCGATCCAATTTTTCATTTAATTCCATGTCATTCTTTCGCTGTTGCATAGGTCGCCGTCCAAAATAAATCTTGAATTATTATAGCTCACTGCACAGTGCCTCTATTTTATATATTCCACGTATTTCTTGCATAATTTAAAATCTCGACATAATAGTCCGGAATGGAACCACGAACCTCATTGTTAGTCTCGTATTTGCACACACTCCCTGTTTCAGGGGAAAGTGGTGGAGATAGAACACCTGCAGCACTTCGCGAATCAAAGGCAGCTTATTTTTCGCGAAACAAGCGGCTATAGCTGCTGGGACGCCGATTAGGAATACTTCAATAGACTTGCGCGCGATTAACGACATTGTTTTTATCAATAGCGTCTCGACTCCGAAAATTTACCCTACGCCATTCAAAATCCAACTGTGATGAGGTTAAAGGGCGTGTGAAACACGCAAACTCGGGTAAGAAAACATACACATAGTTGTCTCTAAACATAGTTCTCCATGGTTCCATCTATTCTGCTTAATCTCAGCGAAAGTCTCATGAATTAATAACTATGTAAAATAATACAGGTAACTCCTCCGTTCTTCCACCGACTCACAGTGGGCTAGAATCGAAAAAAGCTGGCCAAAAGTCGCAAGTCTAAAGTATTGGTAAATTAATGAAACTTCTTACAAATTGTGTATTGTAAAGGTGCAATTGAACTTATTTAGGATTATGTAGTCCACATTATTGTTTAGAAGGGGGATAACGATTGAAATAGGCGAATGTGATGCGGGAAGCAAACTCTACAGGGGCACGCCTACCTTCTGCTGAGGAAATATCAAGCGAGAAATGGAATTTTTTCTCTGTTAACAAAGTTAAAGCTATCAAATAAGAGTGTATAATGTAAATTTTGAGTCAAAAAGCAAATTTTTCTGGTATTTTTACCAGATTTGTTCTAATCTTCTAATTTCCTTGTGTCGGGCTTCCAATGCCTCTTCGGAAAGCTGTCCCTTAGGAAGAATGTCATGTTTCACGATTCCCGCTCCATGTATTAAAACTTTGTGAATAGTCCACTCTCTATTTGCCAAGACCACACTATGTAAATTTTGACTAGTCACTTTTGTTGTATCCATAACTGAGCAGCTACTCTGTGAACGTCCTTCGGCAATTCGAAAGGAATACTGAAGGGAGACTGACTCGGCTAGAAATGAGCGAGCCAATCGCATAGACGGCTTATTTTGGGGAAATTCAATTTCTAGACTGGAATAATTTGCACGTTTTCAAAGTAAAAGAACAAATCTGGGTACACAAATGGGCAGCCGCCGAGTGAAAAGGGCTAGGAAAGCGCGCGAACCGTTAAGTTTATTACCGTCCGCACGCGGCCTCCGCGCGAAGTCCCAAGGGTAAAACCGTAGGAAAAGGGTACAAACCATAAAGGCACCGCAAATAATAAGTATTTGAGTGCAATGTAGCATAAATGTAAACCAGTGGCAGAGACCATAATAATTTATAATTTTAATATTGAAGAAATATTAGCTAATAATTTCACTGCCAAAAACTTGAATCGAAAAGACAAAAAAATATCAGGTAATCAATTCCATCGACAGCCGAACTATCATCACTATCATCATGGGTAGCAAAAAACAAATTGCGGACTCCAACTAGGAATCATTTAAAAAATTAAAATTTTGCTTAACTTCAAACTGCTTCTCGCCACAATGGAAAGTAAAATATTTTTCGATGGATGCGGAATACATTTATTGAAGTCACAACGAAACGGAGGTGAGTGCAAGGAGGCTTTGGTTCCCAACTACAAGTAGGTAACTATATCCTCCTTTGAAGCGCTTCTGACGTTGAACAGATCAATCCAGTGTTATAACACAGCACAGTCACTTACAGTGGATGTTCACTCGACACTCTCTCATGGACAACTGATGAATGTGGTACGCAAAAACAACCGGAAAACCCCTAGGGACACTAACTAATAATTCTATTTGTAATAATTTGGGATAGTTACCGATGAATTAAGGGAGGTAGAAAAGAGTCATTACTGGTAAGGTTGTAAAACCAGCATTGTCGGGCCAGTAAGCACGGAAGGTCGCAAAACCTCAACCAGCCGGCGCGGGCGCCTGCCGCTGCACGTGCATGACCTTCCTAAACCCCTCGACCGCATGTTGCCCATGATGCTTGAGGGAAATCCGCAATTCTGAGAAAATCCTTTGATAGATATTTTAGCCCATAACTCTGATGAGAAACCTTCCAATGACCTAATCGTAGAATTGCCAGTCACCAATATGGCAAGAAATTGTTATTTGCGACAAGATGTTCGTTGAATTTAGTCATTTATAGTATAATGTGCAAAAGCAAGATGACAATTATTCATAAAATATGTAGTCAAGTGACCAAAGTCATTGACATTTTAGTATTACGTAGTCTTTATGCACGGATATCATATCCTTTCTTCGCTTAGTCCCGCCGCCGTTTTGTAGCCGCCACAGTGGACCGTGCGGTCGGGGTGGATTCACATAAATATGGTTGTTAGAATTAGAATCGCAATTTATCGCAAAAACTGCATTCTAAACATTGTTCTATATGCTTTTGTCTATCTCACAGTGCAAATAACTCCGTGTAGCCAGATGTAGATATAAACGATAATTACCGTTAAACATTAAATTCAATGAAAAATCAACACAGTTTTTGAAAAAAATATAAAAATATTAATTAACGAGTAAAATGAAACAAACACTGTCTCTATTCATTTCATGAAGACCAATTTTATGGATAGAAATACTTTGAAACCAATATTCTGAACAACGACTCTGTAATGAAGCCACAAATTTAGCTATTTTCAACGGAAAAAATTTGGTCGCTAAAATCACTCGGACATGCTCTACTTTGACCAGCTGTAAAAATTATATTAACGTATTCCATGCTCTGTATGGTACCCTATCTTATAGAGTACATGCTTATTAATGAATATCAACTGTTTTTGGTTGATTTGCGCTAAATTCATTTTTCGGCTTTTGGCCAGCTTTTTTTGGATTTTGGCCCACTGTGCGACTCTCGTTAGGGAAGGCGCGAGGGGGGCGTAAGGCAGTGAGGGGCCCAGGACTTATAAGTTGACCGCGATGCGGCCTGCGAGCAACCTCGCCGTCAGGGGTGTGACGCGCTGCTGTAGCTCGCGGAAAAGTATTGTATTCCTGGAAAACTCTTGAGCGGACGTTAAAATGGAGCGAATTTTGTCCCTAAAGAACTGCAAAATCGTGCGTTACCCCTGAAAATGATGTTACTTTAAAAAATCGGGAAAATATAATGTTATTGCATTTATGCTCTTTGAGCGACCTCTAAATGTTAAACAATTGAGCTGAAATTTTTAGGATATCCATTCTTCACCCCATAGCATATTTTAAGAGGTAGAAATCAAAAATCCGAGAAAAAATAAAAAATAAGCAACACCCTCGGGAATAGCCGGATAAAGAGGGTGAAAAGTCCCCCCAGGGGTTTTCCCGTACTTAGGGTATGCGATTTGGGATCAAAGAGGACAAACCTCACCACATCAAGCGCCCGCTAGAGGCCCACCAGGGCCAGCTAGATCGAAAATACGATTATCACTCTTTTTTTAATATCTCAGTCAAGAAGGCATATTTTTTAACGCGGTTTGCGGAATTGGAAACCTTACTTAATGGAGTAGATTTCCAATCGTTTTCAAGAACTTTGAGTGGGACAAGAGGATATGGCGTTGATTTGAAAATTTCTAACGCAGTTTTTATAAAATATGTTTGAGAGGGTCATTAAAAAAAAACGTTTTCTGGAGGTGTTGTTTAATTCCTTTCGGCTGTCATATTGAAAAAATAATTTTTGGTGGTGGAACATCGCGAAAAATGCAATTAAAAATATGTGATTTTGGCCATTTGGCTCTGTTATCTGGCCCTCCATAACACCCCTTTTTATTTATTATAGTATTCTAGCGATTTAGGTGCCCACACAGGGACAGAATTGTATGGATACTGGTGCCGAAAATGGCTACTCTGCCCTTGAAAACGACCGAGTATGCTAAAAAGAATTTCGCGCCCTCCAATTCCCTCCGTCACTCCTTTCAAACGTTATAAATGGTTTGATTTTACAGAAATAAACGCACCATGAGAATTTATTAAACTTTTTCAATGTCCTCCTTATCAGATATAAATTCATTAAAATTACCTTACCTATGCTAAACCATTGGGATTTAATCTTAAGTTAATGATAGCTGTTTGCTGAAATGAAAAAAAATAATGGGTTTCAACTTTTTTCCAGTTGGCATACAAATAAAAGAAATCTGGTTAACAGTATCTAGCCAAACATGAATTTTTCGGTGAATTTTCACTATTCAATTTTATATTGACTCCAGGATGTCAATGAAAATCGGTCTTGAAAGGATATTCGTCGACCTCTGAATATTCATTGATGCATGTTATTATATTGTCCGTCAAAACAATTCTAGTTAATATCACGGCCGGTCTTGCGATTTAATCTTGGTACTGCCCATGGGATAAATAATAAATTGTTGCTGCTATATTAGCGCAACACCGTATTCTTCTCTTTCCATTACCACAACCACAGCAATATGTCAATATGCTGCCTCATAGAATGCCATTCGCTGTAAGTATATTCTAAATAAAAATTATAGTTCGTTGTATTTCAATAACATTTTTCCTTAATATTACCATTACCTACCCGTCTTAATTTAGCCACGAATCACAATTGATTCAATTCTTTAGTCGTTAACTGAGCTCGCTTGCCTTTCAACGACGGCATCAGCAAACTGAACTCTAAATCATCTTCTAAATATGACATAACACCCCGAAATCCTCTATCTAGAATCAAAATGTCACCCTTTTTCCTGAAACTTTTCATTGGATATGCCGATTGCTAGATTGATTTTAGAGAATCGGCATCAATTTGATTGGCCAAAAAGGTCCGGGCTTGTAAATCACAACCCATCAAGGGTAAAAATAGGGAATGTTTACTAAGGGGAACTAGTGCTGTTCATGTTTCCGGTTTACAGCTTGAAAAGAAAAACTATCAGCCCTTGAGTGACTGACCTAACATCCGAATTTCTCGTCGACGTTACTCAGTTACTTGGTCCCATGAATAACCAGTAAAAGTTCGCGGACAATCAGTTCCTTGGAAAATGAAAGTCATAAAGTTTCGCCGTCAAACTGCAGTTAGATAAATCTGCGACTTTGTCCACAAATAGACGAATTATAGAAAAATGCAATGAAATGCTTATGCAATAGATACGGAATTGGTAATTTCATAGGTAAAAACTGCTTATCATGTAGATAATCTTTACAGACCACATTTTTGAAAGGAATGATCAACCTCCTCTCACCTGCATTCTAGCTTCTACGGTAACAGGATGGAGATAATTTATAGCGGTTTATCCACAAATGAAACAACACGTGTGCGTAGATACAACGCGGGGAAAACTCAAATCGAGCTCATTTTCTTAATCTATATGTATTCTTAAATTCCGGCAGTTTTTGGAGGCCCTGAAGCCATTTTCGGCACCAGTATCCATACAACTCTGTTCCTGTGGTGGGCTCCTAAATCGCTAAAATACTATAATTAATAAAAAGGGGTGTTATTGAGGGCCAGATAATAGAGCCAAATGGCCAAAATAGCATATTTTTAATCGCATTTTTTGCGATCTTCCACCACCTAAAAATTATTTTTCAATATGCCAGCCTAAAGGTTTTTCCTTTTTGGCCCTCTCAAATATATTTCATAAAAACATGCGTAGGGAATTTTAAAATCAACGCCATATCTTCTTGTCCCGCTCAAAGTTCTTGAAAACGATTGGAAATCTACTCCTTTAAGTAAGGTTTCAAATGCCGCAAACCGAATTAAAAAATATGCCTTCTTGACCGAGATATTAAAAAAAGAGTGAAAATCGTATTTTCTATATAGCCGGTCCTGGTGGGCCTCTAGCGGGCTGGAAATGTGGGGAGGTTTGTCCTATTAGATCCCAAATCCCATGCCCTCAGTAGGTGAAAAATCTCGGACGGGGTACTTTTCACCCTCTTTATCCGGCTATGCCCTTTCCTTGGTACTATTTTTCTAAATGTAAAATATGTAGGTGGAAACGGTCACTGTGTTCATAGCTAACAGCGCTTAGGTTTGGTGGAGAAAGGCAAGATTTGAGTCGAGAAAATAAATTTTAAATTCATATTACTGCCCATTTTTTTTGGTACGATTTAATTAGATTAGCCACCAGATCGTGATAACTTTCAGCCATGATATTTCCAAAAAATGTTCAGATACATTTCTGAATGCGTTCCACGCGCTTTTTTCCATTGACCTCAATTGTTGTTGAAATTCCAAATCCTTCAGCGCTTCCCTAATCTGTGGCCACATACAAATTAATCATCACAAATCCTTCTTTGACCTTTGCCTCATGTAATTGAAGGACTTTTTGTTTCAAATAAGTAAAACCAGCACCATATTTGTCCAAGGCTTTCACAAAATTCCTTTCATTAAGTCCTTATTTGATATGTTGAGGTGGAAAAAGAATACCGTTTGGATCGACTTAAGGCTGAGAAAAGATATTTCTGGATCCAGAAACGAGTTCTTTACGTTCCAGAATTTTATTTTCATGTAATAATTTTTTCTGCTCAACTAGTAAGAAGCCCTACACTGGTGTCATTCAACACATGTGGAGCCCATCCTTTATCTTGGCCACCCAACAGGCAGTCAAAATAAAGCTTATAACACTCTGAAAAAGGGAGTAATTTTCCGCCTTTGAGCCTTAAAAGGAATTTCACTGTATACGTAACAAAAGTCATCAGGATAGTTCTCGCACTATTTAAGCCTGATTGAAGTTAAGCCACTTCTCAGCGATTACATTATAATTAGCAGTAATTTCCTTCGACCAAATAAATTCTCAAACTATCTTCAGAGAAAACAAACGTCTTCACACACCGATAGCTGGTCACATGCTGATGTGAAGTGGCAGCTGAGTCATCATTGCTTTATAACAAAACGATAGGATATTACAATTTTAAACATATTTTGACAGGATAGGAAGGCATGACATCGTGGGACAACATGTTTTGTCAGGAGAGTATTATATTTACTTGCTCGTGCTATCACGATGTATAAATGAATTAAATTACTACTTTCGAAAAAGCAAAAACATATATTAAGCTGTCCTAAATAAAATAGCTGTTTTAGAGAGAATCTAATCACATGTTCGGAATCGGCGTGAAAAATATGGCTATGATCACTCAACAACGTCTCTAGAACAAAATCTATGTTGACCAGCGATACCTAAACAATTATCACTTTAAAAGTTTTTGATGCGTCGACTACGTCTTAAAATTTTCTCAATGATATGCACACGATTGATACAAATTTAATTGACGACACACAATTTTTCGAGTTAAATTCCATATATCGAAAAACAAAATTAACCTTAATTTTTTCCTAACCAGTGGCAAAATTTTTTTATTTTCTGCAGTTTGATTCCTCACTTTTTTCAATTTATTTGAAAACTGATTTTATAAAATGGAAACACTCCATGATATTTTGGTGTTAAATTACATTTGACAATATTTAAGGGTAGAATAAAATGTCTAAATTAATGTGGACAAAAAAATGAAGAACGAAAAATATACTCTATGAATTCACACTTCACTTGGGACAATCTCTCCTTATATTAAATTCTAAATATCAGCAGCACTTCGATGTAGTATATGTCAGCATCAACTTCTCCAGTTGTAC
This sequence comes from Ischnura elegans, assembly GCF_921293095.1. Lineage (NCBI taxonomy): Eukaryota > Metazoa > Arthropoda > Insecta > Odonata > Coenagrionidae > Ischnura > Ischnura elegans. Next base: position 47,125,288 of record NC_060259.1, read on the forward strand.
ACCTAGGTCCTAATCGGTCACTTCTCAGGTGGAGGTCTTCTCCGCTTTTTCAATTCATCATTACCTTTCCTATTGCGTTTCTCCGTGTACTACACGGTACTTCAATTGTTATTCATCCTTTGCTATGTTTCCGCTACTGATTAGCCTGCTTCCAACAAGCTTGACTACTTTCCCCCGTTCGCCTGCTGACCAAGGCATCTTAAATCAAGATAGGAACATATCCTTCTCGATCGAAAGAAAAACGCGTTCTGGAAATTTTCTCGTCAGTCCTTCCGGAAAAGCTTAAACTTCTTCAAAATAACTGCATTAAAATACGTGGCCCATCGAATCTTCTCGTTGACTGTCTTATTTACCTTAAGAGAAAGCTTGGTATGGCCCGTAGTGATTTTTGCCCTTTCGTTGTGATAGGCGAAGGAAAATTCAGAGGAGCGTTCCTAATGTGGGCACATGATTCCGTCGAATGCGCCTCAATTCTACGGAGTTCATCGCGAGTCATGCTCTGGTTTGCGGGAGATTCAGTTGTCCGTCGCGTGTTTGGACGACGAAGAAAGGAAATGGCTTTCCTTGTTTGAATTTCACTCACTGGCCCAAGAATAACAACCCACTGGAAAGGAATCCCACTATCCCGCGGAGCGATAGTGGCGGCAAAAACTTTTTTGGGATACTTTTTTCCCCAATAGTACCTACCATAGACTTCCAAGTGGAGTTGGAAGTTCCAACTCCACGCAAAACGTCATTGGTAGTGAAGAGTTTCGCCTACTATTCGAGACTCATTATTACCGATGGCGGCGCTGAAGGCGCTGACAATATGGCCAACGCAGTGAGGTTAGTGTTCTGACGATAGCATAGGCGTAGTAGGAACACAACTCTGTAGTAGGAAGTATCGTCGAGGCATCCGACCACATCAATCGAAATATGTCGAGGAAGATTTTCCTTGGATACGAGGAGGTATTTTGACACCTGGGGCCTAAGTCCGTAACTTGAATTCTCCTTTCTCCGGAGACTCTGTACTCTCCCGTAGTTTTCTCCCGACTGTAGTCCGTAACTTGGCGGAGAGAACATCAGTTCCTGGCCGCTACCGGAGAAAACTCTAATTCTCGGTATCGGACAGGAACGGCAGGTAGGTATGAAAAATATTGAATCCGAAGCCGGCGATACCGTGAAGAACCAATAGAAAAGCTTTGTTTCAAATAAAAAAACGAGAGGGAAATTAAACGATTCTCACCTGTAATAAGGGCTACTCGTTCATCATTAAAGTTAAACTTTCAAATAAAAGAAATTGATGCATCGAAATTATAATTGATAGTGGATAAATCGATTTAAATCCATCGCAGATATATTTGTTCATTAGTACACACAAAAGAGTATATTATTCCATTGAAAAAGGAGAGACTAATGCGTAACACCAAAGCATTTTTATGTTTTAGATGTAGGTAATCTTATATATACAAACAGGTATACAAACGGCCGCTGTATTCATTGATGATATATATGGCATATTTTTTTGCACTTCGGATGCTTACTTTCATTGGTGAATGCATGATGAGTATGGAAAAACATAACTATCAACGTCAGTATTACATGCATTTATCCTCGAAAAGCTGAAATACACAATGTGGGAGTGGAAAAAGAAAATTGAAAAACTTTACTATGCAGAAAAGAATCGTAAAGAAAATAACGTTAAGATAAATGTGTGAATGGTACATATTTATTCTTGCAAATACCTACGTGCGAGCAATTAGTAACATATGTTACAATCTCCCAAAATGTTATAGTTTAGGAAACACAACAACCTGCCTCGCTACTTTTAAAAATTTCAAAGACTGACAGCGTAGAATAGCGAAAACATGGGGAAAATGGTTTACTAGAGGTATATATAGAGAAAACAAAGCAAAATTACCCTTACTTGTACATATTTATTGCTCATCATATCACATACAGCACTACAACGCACACATTTCTATCTTTTTAATACTTATAATCATTATATTCGGAATCAACTGTTTCAATAAATATCTTGGCTCACAATAAATATAAAACACCATTATGTAACACTAATAAAACATGATAATCGGTTTTCCAATCACTTTGCACACACTAAAAGAATTTGCACTCCTTGATGTTCGAAAGGATTCTTTACACCTCACTTCCTACTCATCACTAACGACTTAGAATCAGATTACGTTATTTCACATTAACATTGCGAAGACAATTAAATGAATAGGTTGAAACAAATTGCTAAACCAGTTATTGTAACACCAACAAACTTCGAATTTCACTATCACTCTCACCGTAACATGACCAAAACAAAAACAAACAACAACACAACGAAATGCGTGAAATGTAAACATTGCCAAAACCTCACATCTCACAACGGGAATTGGAAATAGATGCAATACGTAATAAAATCAAACAGAACTTAGAAGCGAACAAACGAATGAAAATTAACAGGCGTTCGATGTATCCCTAAAGTAAGACTAGTTCAAATATGAAACATATCCCCTTCGCAATACATAGTTAGATACCTTTCATCGTAATGTATACAGTTGATTCGTAGCCTAAATTATATACGTGCGAAATAATTTCGTCGAAGATGTTACATTCACAACACACTTCACTCTTTACTTCATCGTCTATGTGCAATCAATTCACTAAGGGGTACACTAAGGACACAAATTTTGTTCACTTATACTAGAGGCACAATGAAAGTTCACTGCACGTAGTTTCCTTCCAAATGCAGCCATACAAAAATTTCTATTCTTGTCACAAATTACACTACATAAGTTGCCTGCCTAACTTGAAGAATGCATTTTCGTGTTCTATTTTGTCACAAATACGTAAAAAACCATATTAGAATACAATTAGAACTGCAGTACGATCGCCCACAACGGTCCGCCATTGGTATTTTCCTCGTTTCTCCTATGGAGAAAATGAATCGCCGGGTCCCGGGCGGGTGACTCCGAAGCTCCCGTCCAGGGCGCGTCAGTTTCTCCAAATCGCGTTACGGACTTCAGTCAGGAGAAAGATACTCTCCAGGAGAGTCAGAGTCTCCGTTACTGGGAGAAAGTTTTCTCCGTTACCGTTACAGACTTCAGTTGGATGAAACTGGAGCTTCACGAGTCTCTTTTCTCCCAACTCGGGAGAAAACGAAGTTACAGACTTAGGCCCCTGGGCGCTACAACTAATAGTTGCTGTGCCACGGAGGGAGAGTGTATTTTAAATTCGGGACTTGTAATCTCCGTCGGTTGCCTTACCCAGCAAGGCGGCGAACTGAAAGTATTGGCTATGGTACTCCAAACGAGTTGCCCTTACGAAGGAGCCCTTAAAGGTGGAAGGAATCGTTGCCATTGCAGAAGAGGTGACTTCTCTATTGAGAAGAATTTTATCCACAATCTAATTCTTGTGTTGTTTTTTCACTGACGAACTGTTAATACTGCAGTTCCACATGAAAATTGGCTTTTTTATCTTCGTAAGGCAGCGAGCGTATGGGATCCAGTGCAGATAGATTTAATCCGCGAACTGAATAAAATACAAAGGAAGGCTGCGCGTTTCGTCACAAACTGCTTCGGGCCTATCTAGATAGTAAGCGAATTCTAGGAGCCGCTGGCGACTTGGAGGCTGCGCGCTAGGCTTAGAATGCTTGAACAATTGAGAATGGATATCTCTGAGAGCGACACGGAGAACATAATATTAGAGCCCTAACTGTGCTTGTGTCATGAGTCAGTTCTTTATATCAATTGCATACTGATGATGAATTTTTTCAATGTCTTTCTGAAAGGAGGCAAAATATAGGTTAATTTTTATTTTGAACTTAGTTACATTAAACATTTCTTTCTAAATGCTTTTAAAAATTGCTAATGAGTGTATTATGCCAGTCAGGACGAATTTTTCTAGGGATGGAAATTTTGGAGGAACTTATTCGAATTAAAAAATAAATTTCATCGCGATTTTAAGTACCTACCATAATTTTCAGTAATAAGCGAAGTGATGCGAATTGAACTCTGAATAAGCCATCAGGTCCGTTAGTTAACTTGACAAGGTTCTTTCGATAAGAATATAGGTAAATCTATGTTAATTCCCATTTGCGTGATTTATATGTAGAACGAAGGTAAATTTGATTAATAGGCTATGTAAGACCATAGAGTAAGTTTATACTTACTCTATGGTAAGACATAATACCGAAAAGTTCCTTGAAAGTTGAATTTTTGCACCTCAGTAATATCGCATATCGATGGCGATAACGCCAGCGGTCAGGGAAGCATGCCGCATATTCACAGACGAGTTTTATTTACGAGGATGACTAGTGCTGCTGCAAGCATGAGGTTGCGATGTTTCAGGCGCAACCAATTAAAAATTGACTAATCATTACGAATAGTTGTAATGAAAACTTTGTAATACCACGTATGTTTAATTTATAATTACCTTTGGACCTTGGTTTTGATTAAGAACTTTTCTGGCGTAGTCGACATGGAAGAAATTGAATAGTTTCACAGACCTTCTCGTGTGGCTCTCCTGGTGTGATGAAGATTTACCGGAGAGGATTATGGGATATGTACCGAATATGTCCATCTTTTATGAGTACAGTTTCGCCGGCATTGTAGCCAGCTTCTTCAGGTCGATTCTCATTGGTCCGTTTACCTTTACGTTTTCCTTTTTGTTTTACTCCCTAGTGTTTTTGAGCACACCTTTGCAAGAGTTGTATTGCTGGTATCTGCCTTGCCTGTTGAAGATTTTTTTCTTTCATAATATCTATCGCTTCATTAATGATTAGCGAGTAGTCTCTCGTCTCCTTGGTAATTACTTTTTGGTAGTCAATTTCAGCATTGTTAGTGGGCCCACTCCAGGTATGCTCTGCTATGTCTGAGAGGTGAATTGTTGATTTCACACAGCCCGTCGGTTTTATTGGAGCAGTATATTTTTGGCAATGAGATCAAAGTAAAAAGGTTCTTCTTTTCACGCCAAATTATTTATTTGACTCTTGGAGGTATTTCGATAATCCAGATGATGCATTCTGAAGAAAAAGGAATACGCTCCTAATAAGTATCCGAAACTGTGACATTAGTCAAAGTGAACGCCATTCGCGCTAGTTCTCCGAGATTGCCTGTGCCAGAAAAAAATATTTGTGTCTTGCTAGTAGGGAGTGAGTTTAAAATTTTTGAATTTGGGGATCAGTGTACACATAAGAGTTGAATTTTTACCAATAAGTGTTTGTTGTGTCTTAAGACTCATTTTCTATTGAATAGAATGGTAACAAGTATAGACGCATATGAATATCTTGAGTGGCCCTGTATTTGAGAAAAATAGGACAGCATAATCAAGTGCGATTATTTTGGTGATCTATGTGGGAAAAATAGCGTCATGAAGAAGTAACTGCCTATTAATTAATTCTTGACCACATTTTCCAGCCATAATTCAGTTTCATCTCATTAAGAAATGAGAAGGTGTTGCCGAGAAATGATTTTAATTTTGACATAAATACTTAAGATTTATATTCTACGTTAATTTCAGTGGAAAAATTATTATTAATATTATTATTATTATTACACAGGTTACTAGTTGGCTATTTTCCTGGTTGTAACAGTTTATATTTAATTAAAATGTATTTTATGAAATTACATCACCAAAATGAAACTAGATCAGTGAAAATTCAAATATCAATCAAATTAATTTTCTCAGACAAATTTTTTACTCCTCTTCTTGAAAATCTTTGTTGCCGGGATAGGGCTGAAACAGTTCTGCAGGGAGTCTATTCCATTCATTGATCGTTCTGTTGAGGTATGAGAACTTTCATACGTTATTCCTTTGAGGCCAGCATTTCGTCTCGTATTGGTGGTCTTTCCTACCTATATATGGGTTTTCAATCTTATTTCTTAGTTCCTCCAATGCCTTTCCCCGGTAAGTGTGCGGAAGAGTGCTCACAGCCTATTTATTTTTCTTCTCCGCCCTAGGGTGTCCCATCCCAGGACTTTCAGCATTTTAGTGACACTATCGGTCTTCTTTTGTTTCCCCATTCCCTCTCGCTTCTATTTTCCTGTAAATTATAAAGTCATCGGCAAAAAGCCTAATATGGGAGTGATTGCTATCCGGGAGGTCATTTATGTAAATTATGAATGAAAGCGGCCAAGGACGCTACCTGGTTGGACACCCGACGTTACTTCTGCTTCATCAGAGCACATTTCACCCACTTTAAACTTTTGCGTCCGACCCTTAAGGAAATTTTCAAACCAGAAATATAAAATAATATGTCAGTTTGAGGTGGTAATTTGATCATTTTTTCTGAAAGCCGACCGTGTTCAACTTTGTTGAATGCTTTTGACGGGTCGACAATTATTACATCCACTTCTATCCCTTCATCTATGGAGTCAGCAATTTCTTGGCAAAAACCCAATGGTTGCGTTTCACGCCCTTTTCTATACCCATGTTGAAAACAGAAAAACCAGTCGGTGCTCTCTCATAGTTCCCAAAGGGAATCAGCAATTACCTTTTCTATTAATTTAAACACTGTTAACGTTAATCTAACCGGTATATACTTTTCTACTAACCCCTTAACTCCTCCTTTAAAGATGGGTGTTACGTATGCTTTTTTCCAATCATTGGGTTCAATGCTACGATAAACAACGTTTCACATATTTTGAAATTACAGTGCCTCAAGTGTAATTACTGTGCCTCCATTTTGAGTAAATCTATTGGTGTGCCATCTGACCCAACTGATTTATTCTTCCTCATTTTACTTTATTTGCATTTTTTAGATCTCAGAGTTCGAAGTTTTAATACATTTTTACATTTACCACACTTGTTTCCCTCTGAAAGTTTTGGAACATGGTTTCCAAGCGCATTATATTTACAATATTTGTAGCATTTGTAAAAACACTTGCATACCATTTGTGTCAAAGCATTTGCCTTCTCCTTGTCCTTGGTGATTAAATTTCCGTCCCCGTTTTAAAAACCGCTATATTTTCCCTATTGTCCTTTCTTCTCCTAAGGTACTTATAAAACTTATTTCCGTTATTTTTTTAGGTAATATTTTGTAAAAAAGCTTCCTTAGAAATTTTCCTTTACCTGTCCAATTCTCTGAGTATAAATCTCTTTCTAAAAAGTAAATTGTGGGATTTTATAATGTACCATCGAATCAGTACTCAAATAGGGAAGTACATTAGTGTTTCAAATGCACCAAACACATTTTTTTAATTAGAGTTCAGAATAACAAAATGTCTTAAAACCACAGTTTAAATCCGAGTAGTGTATACTTGATTCGAGATAACCGTCCGAAATATGGAAAAATTCAAAGGCCTCTAAAACGGGCGTCCAAGTTGAATATTGGCCGTGACGTCACAAGGCGGTAGCAGAAGGCAGCTTCTACGCCGTTTAGTTCTACCGTTATTCTTGCATGGAAAAATTACTGAATTTGAGGATATTCGTATTTTGCTGTCATAAAATATCTTCAGAATATATATGTGGCTACTTCTCTTTTGAGTGCATGACTTCATCATTGCGTAATATATTAATATTCATTTACGTGTCAACTTCAAATTTGGAAAGAGTAGTGCGAATAGCACATTGAATCTTTAATAAATAGATGATGGTATTTATTTTTCGCTGGATATATTTTAGCACAATGCCCTTTATCATACCAAAACATTTTTTGTAAGAACCAAGTCAAACTAATAGACCTATTTCAGACGTTTGCTGCAAGACTTATTCGTTGCGTATGAATTCACCTCGGCCGGAACGTTCGCTCTCCGCAAATAGGATCATGGGATGTTAGCCCTATTTCCGTGCTGGCTGGTTGTAGCTGTGGTTCGCTGTCCAGGATGGGTTCAAGAAAAGTTAATATTGGTTGGGAGAAGGAAAATTCCAACGATGTACCAAATTTTGATGTATTTATGGTCACTGAATTTTTGAAAAAGGAGAACAGGTACAACGCTCCTGAAATGCGAGGCGTTAAGGCTAAATGGTAGGTGGTTTTGTATCAACACCTTATCCTATGTAATTTCGTAGGTATTGCCGCAACATTAAGTTATTGCGGACTTATTTTTAATATTAACCTACTCTTATGCATGTTTACTGCAATACCAGGGAATCTTACGGTGACAATCCGATTGGTTACGCACAAATCCGAAGGGATATTTTCAATGACATTTTCCTCGAGGATCAGATCCTTTATCACCATTTTTCTGTGGCGTTCTCGATGGGCGACTTTGGTTGGAGTTTCTTAGCTCTCTTCCTGTCACTTTGGCAGTCAAATATCCTGGGAATTGTTCCAACTTTGGCCCTGAGCTTAATATTACCTCCCATCAATTTGTATAGCATAAAATTTTCGTCTTATAATAAAATCTTCTTCCATCTGCAGACGAAAACAAATAGGATAATTTGAAAAACAATTGATTTTGGAATTAAGTTTTTTGTACAAATATGTAAGAAAATTCAAGAAGGGCATAATTCTTTAACTAAACTACTTTCAGTTTACACATAGGTCTACGCGGAAGATGCTATATTTTCTCTCAACACACTTTCTTATATGAACGAGGTACCTATTAAGTAAATTATTATAATAGAAATATCAATTAGATCTTAAAATACCTTAACATGATCTTGAAAACAGAATATCATCGATAAGTAAGAGTCAGGAGCAGCCGTGAACCATTTATTCCGTATGGCTTATGCTTTAGGCACGGGAATGAATATCTTCTCCAGTCTTTCGTTTCGACGTCGAGATGCAATTTGGAACAAAAAATCATTTATAATTCTTTTTTGAATTCATGTGTTCCGTGTTAGCCGACATTTTTAGGAAGCAAACTCCACCGATTCCCGGAAACTCGCCACGCTAAAGAAGGCGACGGAATACAGCGATACTCCACTGCGTGCACTGCCTTGTGACGTCACATCTAAATCAAGACGGAGGTACTGTTTTTCAGCGCAACACGAAATTTTCCGACTTTCAAAACGTTTTAAAGTGCATACCCCAGAAGCAGGAAATAAAAGCGACTGTACTAATATTTCTTTTTTAGGCTAAACTTTCAAATGCGGCAATAAAAAAATTGGTGCAATTCCCTATTGCGTTTTTTGTGACTCGATTGGAGCCTTTTTAATGACTTAATTATGTTGTTGTAGTACTCCGGATTGATATATATTCTTTGAGAGTTCTCATCGGAACAAAAGTACGCAACCCCTCTTCCATTATATCCTTGAAGGAATCCCAAATTTCCTCGACATTTTTACCTCTGCTTACCCACCCCAAATATCTACTTCTCAGAAAACTCTTAAAAGCATCATTATCGGCTCGGTTATATTGCCATAATATTTTTCTTACCCCTTTGCCACTACGCTTTTCCCTGTTTAGCCGAAGACACCGCTTAATGGTCACTTATTCCCGGAAGAATGTCTACTTCCCTATTTAACTCTTTTAACGCCCAATGTTGCTTTGAAGCAACATATATTTTAATGACCTGAAATTCATAGAGAATGCATAATATTAAGGCAGCTTTAATATTGCTTGAAAGCTGTACCTTCGGAGTTAATATTTACGTCACAAGGTGATGCTTTGTGCAAATCTCGATTTAATATGGGACAATGAAATGAGGTATGCAGAACGATTGAAATTTTTCCCTAACATCCTTATTGTTAAGGCTGTTTTACACGGGGCACGGAATTGCGCAGGTTAGAGCTGCATTAATTTCTAAAATGGCGTGGAATTGCGCGAATGCATGAACGAAATTAGAACAGGGGCTATTTTGCCGTCTCGCATCCACGCATTCTCGCATGTGTTCTAGCAATTCACCGCTTTACACGACGCTATTTTGATTGCGCCTTCGCACGTACATCAGATTGCGCAATTCCCTGTACCATGTAAAACGGCCTTTATAAAGATTTTTTCTGTCATTGAATATCGTTCAATCATAGTTTACGCAATGCATTATTAAAATAAATACTTGAATTTAACTATCACAAAAGATACAGGCTGGTGACACAATGTCTATTACCTTTAAATTTGATCCGAAGTTTCTGTTGCTTCAAAGTAACAACGGGTCTCCAAGGAACGATGGGTAAATCTGATGCATTTAGGATTTCCAAATTAAAAATTTGGTGATTCTGTTGGCTCATTCTTAATATTTAATCTTATTGAATAAACGTGAAGTGCAGACGTCTGGAAAAGGAGAAATACATTCCTGGCATCCTAAAAGAACTCAGTTATGGTAACATATTTGAGTACAGCAACGACTCCATCGACTTCACATGAGGTGATGAGTATTGACATTTCTCGAATAAAAACCATCAAAATCCCAAGAATCATCATAAATATGACAAATTGTATAAATTGAGGCCTCTTTTGAATACCATAGTACCAAAATGCAACAAACACCCCCGAAAAGTGACATTCCATTGGTGAGCAAACGATTCCTATCAAGGGGAGGAGCTAATGGAAACAATTTATCTTAGGCAAGTCTTAAACGTAGGGTTTCTAAGTTTTTATGAGATCTGACCAGTAGGTACTCATGCACGACTTTGAAATATGTACTGGGAAGGGAATACGTACGATTGAAGTTTTCGTGCGACATTGTAATGGCTCTCACTAATGAGTTGTCGGAATATCAAATTTTCAAAGTATACTTTCTTCGATAATTGGTTTTCTTCCCTTCAACTAGCATTAGCTCTATAGGAAAGAGGAATATTGCCTATGCACAATTCGCTGTGATAGAATGTGCAACTGTCCTCCGTCCTCAGAGGTAATCCTCAATTCTTTGGAAGACGAAATTCAAACTGGCGTATTTAAAATAATATTAATGTTGCCTCAGTTCGATGGTGTTATAGAAAAGCTTTTATTGATCAATACCTTGTGGCTCAGTGCATTTTACTCCTGCATCAGTGCAAATTAATCACTTCAGGCACGTAAAAAGTTTACAACTTAAATACATATATAATACGTATAATATTCATGGTAAATTAATTTCATGATAATAATAAATATATATGTATTTTATGATGTGAACAGTATACAATAGTCACATATTGAAAGAATTAAGTTTGAATGAGATACTAATTTATGCGAATAAATCTGAAATAGTTCCCTAGCGGCCCAATGTTGCTCTGAAGCAACATACAGTAAAATCTGCATGTGTGAGGGAAATTTGAAGAAAATTGCATTAACGTATTCGAATGATTGTATTTACGCAACTTAACTACAAAAATTAAAGTAACATTCATATATTGGGGAAAACCTATTGGGTTTTGAAGGGTTAAGCTGTCTGGTCTCATCAGTGTTCGCTCCTCGGGTGGGTTTGTCTACAGCCTTCATAAAGCCCTCTTGAAATCGGCAATTAGCAGAATCCTCTGGATGGCAGTTCTCTATATTACTCCCTCATAGGGTCGTGTATTATTAACAATCCAGAGGACTCTGGCGATTTGCAGGATTAGCAGTTTCTTGCGCCCTCCCTCCCCGACCGTGACCACGCCGTTTGACCACTCAATTCCCGAAAGATTCAAATCTGCCGTCAGAGTATAATCCTTTGGACTTCCCGAGCAGAGCTCCGCTAAAACATCCATTGTATGCATCCCTTCGTTGGGACTTCTGTTCAAGGCAATAATTTCAAAATTTTTATTTCCGTTTCCACTCTTTAGTTTTACACATATCATTTCATAATCATCCCTTACACATTCCTAAGTGCTAATTAACTTTTTGTTTACAAAATTAAATATTCCTCCGCCGCGACCATTCATGTCTCTTATGTATACCGTAATATATCTTGGAAGTATCTCGTTTGACATGATGTGATCACCAAGCCAAGATTCCGTGCCAACTATGTCAGGATTACATACATCGACTAACGTTTCATATTCCCTAACCTTATTCAGAATGCTTCTACAATTAACCTGCAAAATTGTTGAGCCCTAACCTGCATCTCCATAATATTGTCCACCGCTCGTTTCCATCAATGGTTTCCCCGTCTCGCCAAGTCGTCTTGTAATGTTTTTAAAAAAGATTATCCAGAACTTTGGATCCCTTTATGGTAAGGTGCACTCGATCTCTACCCAAATGCCTATCCACCACCCAACAATTAGGGTCAACAAAGGTCAAACCTACTTGGGAGCACATCCACTCAATTCCCTCATTTACCCCGTCGATTCTCTTGTAATATATATCCCTTGTACGGAGAATGCTACTTGTTACAATTTTTTTCCATTTAAACTTATTCTTTACCGTGGTGGCCAAGTCCCATAGGAAGCCTATAATATTTCGCACTTTTTAAGTCATTATTTCCAACGTGTGTGATCACAACACTTTCTCTCCAGAGCTATCCATGTCCTGAATTTTTCTCTCCAACTGCTCTGCTATAATTCTGGAAAGCACTTCACCACAATTCTTTCAGCATCACCACTGGCCCCCCATACTAGAGATGGGTCAAAAAGAACCGAACTGCCAAAACGAACTGTTCACTGAAATGAACCGGTTCGAAAATGAACCGTTCTCTAAAACACCCTGTTCACTGTTCATGTCGGCACTGCACAATTGCGGCGTACTCGGTACAGTAGGTATAATCAGCCCCCTCCAACTCGGCTGCTATGTCGTTGGTTGGCTGGTCCCAAAATCCTCCCACGTTATTCAATTTTTTTAGTTCGTTACAGAGTGGCGCTGCGAGCCTGTCGCGCGCCCAGTATCGCGTTGCTGTTACATTCATTTCAATGGTGAACCAGCGAAGCTCATCACTTGGAAGATGTGTTATATTGCTAAAAAGCTATTAAATTTGAAGATGGTTCGTGCATCGCGCTTTTGATATGTGTCTAATAATTCTACAAGATACAGGAAAACCAGGAAGGAATGCTGAGCTGAAAATAAAAGTTTTTTCAAAGCAGTGGTAAGTACTCAAAATGCGGTGGGTTACCGATGTTAGTTTTATGGCTCTATTAACGTTAATTTGGTAATTTTTTCGTGGTTTTAGATCTCAGTGACCTCGTTTTTTAGTTGAAAATATGTGTTATTCGCTAAGAATAAATTAGCGGTGCAAATAGATAGCGGAAATACTGCAGTATCTGCAATGGCGGCTTTGTTTACTCTTCCATGCATGCCCTTTCTCTTGTTTTTAAAGAGGATATGGCAAAGCATCCGATATTTATTTACGGAAATTTTTATTTTTATCTTCGCGGGAAATCAATGGTTCATGTTTTTCACATAATACCGAAATAATATCATGCCATGTTGCCGTGGAGGCATAGTTCCATCAGTTTTTACTAATTGTGTTATTGTACTTAATTACAATTGTAAAACCTCGGTGGTTTCGTAGCTCGCTTTGCAATTAATTGATGGCTTTAGATATTTAGTGAAGAATATTGTGTCAGTACAGAAAGAGGAGGAAACATATCGCTCCACCACGAATTGAAAACTTGTATTATTTCATTCCTATTAGATACAGTTGTGCAGTGAATTTATGTTTTTATGATCATGGTGAAAGTGTTAATGTGCATCCTACTCTAGTTTTAGGACTTAATGACAGTGAAATTATAATGGTAGCTTCTGTTATCTGGTGGGATAAGATTTATGGCGCCCTAGCGATAGTTATGCTTGCATCCATGCTCATTTGATGCAAGTATTGATGTTGTTTAGCGTACAATAATATACACGGACTAACGGTGATCCGCCTACGGATGTTGAAATATAATTAATTTCATATTTTTTTTACTTCTGTGGATTTGCTGCCATTGCAGTTTAGAAATTGTTGTAGTTGTAAACAAAGTGCAACAACAGTAATGTGGTCAGGATATTTTTTGCTGAAAAGGGGCAGGGGTTACTATCTGTAATAAAAAAGGAAGTCATGAGAATAGAGTAAATGTTGGTAATATTAAGAATTGAAAGGATGAACTTATCTCTTGATATTTGCAATCGAAAATTTGGCCCCACCCTTTCATTATGATATTTTTCTCGTGCCTCAAAGCCTCACATTTTTGGTGAGACATAACCTCGTGTAACGCCATTATTAGCTAACTGTGGAGATTTTTCGTGGTAAAAGTACTGTCATTCCACATTTATAACTGATACGACCTAGGATTGCAACTCATTTTTTTAATATATTTTTTTAAATTTTGCCTAATTTTGAAAAATTTCTATTTCTAGGCGGTCATTCATCTCCAGATCTTTTGGTGGAAGTGATACTGCCACAACCGTGGAAAACCCTCAAATCTTCATGAACTTCGAGATTTATTTACATTTTTCACACTTCCAACCTTTGCCCTTATCCTTTAAGCTCGCCTGTACAGTGTTAATGATAGTGCTTGTGCTTTCATGAATAAATGCATTTTAAATTTAACAACAATCACTTCCTTCAACTACCGTTCCCAGACGTCCCCTTTTCCTTTACATTGGTTGCTGTTTCGGTTGATCTTGTGATGTGTATTTCTGTGACTTTCTTGGGTTAAGAATTTAGCAAGGTGTTTTTGTTGTGCCCAAAGCCTTAATTAGGGTTCTCAAACGTACATTTTCCATTTCAGAGTAACCATTAAGTCTTAATCTAATCTTAATATGAGTCGTTATGTGAAGCTTTCAGTAATTAATTTTGGGCCAGTTTTTCTCATTGCGGATCTTGTAATTTCTGAATCGGAGATAACCGTATCCTCGTAGCTACCAGTTTAGGATTGCCTGTTTAAGGTGACCTAATGAGAGTTTAAAGGAGATTTCTGCAGCCAAAACTTATTTCCCCATTCAGCATAATTGCGCTGGAGTTCCTTGGAGGAGGAAACGCCGACTCGATTGTCTGTATCGCCAATTTTTTTGGGGGGACCGATACCTTGATAATTATATGTCAGGCAGTATGCCGTTAGCGATAAATATATGATGATCAGGACGCAAATAACTTCTTTTTTACGAAGTAGAGCTAATAAAATACGACTGCTAGCAGACGACAACATCTCATTTTCAATTTCTTCTAAAGGCAATGTTTTTTGTACATGGACTTTCTAACTGGCTGTCAATGAAATTAAAAGGCTATTAAATTGCTTCTTAGTGTTCAATTCAGTTGAAGGCATTTTAAATTCGTTGTTCCAGCGATCAAGTATTGTATTTGGTTCAATGCAATTTCGTAATGCTGGACGCGCAAACACCCACTAGCACCATCTATCGGCGATTCCCTCGCACGGAAGCTTTAGGGCCACCTAGCGGCCGGGAGTTGGAGGGGGCTGGGTATAATCATCAAGAGGCATTTTGAACTGCAGCTTACTCGAGCAAGTGCGTTGTGGGTACAACAGATGGCGGTTACGAGGAAGGCCATCCAAGGCCGCCGAAGTGCGTCGTAGACGACCGAGCCCCTCCCCTTCTTTCTCTACTATTCCCCTCCGATAGCCACTGAACGGTTCGTT
Source organism: Ischnura elegans (assembly GCF_921293095.1). Lineage (NCBI taxonomy): Eukaryota > Metazoa > Arthropoda > Insecta > Odonata > Coenagrionidae > Ischnura > Ischnura elegans. Next base: position 47,140,630 of record NC_060259.1, read on the forward strand.
CCAACTAATATTTGAACTGATATTTAAAATATTAGTTCTTTCGAACCGTTCGTTCCAACTAATATTTGAACTGATATTTAAAATATCAGTTCTTTCGAACCGTTCGAAATATTAGATCAAATATTAGTTTCCTTGGGGCGTTCAGTTGGGATATCGCGTTCATTTTGATTTCGTATTTTGAACATTTGTGGATCTGTGGATGCATTTCCAAAAATATTGTTTAAAACGTGATTCATGAACTCAGGAAACGATTGAACTCATGATTGTGGGACGTTTTTTTCGGTCCCTTTACCAAGTTGATATTTGAACTTACTTTTTGGCGCCTACGATGAAATTTTTTAATGCGGATGCATCTCCAAAAATATTGTTTAAAACGCGATTCATAAACTTAGGAAACGATTGAACTCATGATTGTGGAACATTTGATAATGATCTATGCCAATTAGTAAAAACAAAAGTTGTCAGTACTTATTTAAAGCCATTGCATTGCCTTCACTCCAGGTGAATTGATAGTGGCAAATATCTAGATCATTAGCATAAAGTATTATGCCAATTAGTAAAAAAAAAAGTTGTCAGTACTTATTTAAAGCCATTGCATTGCCTTCACTCCAGGTGAATTGATAGTGGCAAATATCTAGATCATTAGCATAAAGTAAGTACCGTGATGGTGCTGAGACCAATATCATTAATGAATAGGTTTAATAACAAAGGTCCTAAGTGGGAGCCATGTGGAACTCCAGAAGTTACTTTGTATGCCTCAGATTTGACTTGACCAAAGTTTACAAAATGATGGCGATAAGAGATATAGATCTTAATCCAGTCTAGCAAATTACCAAAAATACACAGAGGTTCTAATTTGTCTAACAATACTCTATGGTTGATCTTGTCAAAGGCTTTACTGAAATCAATATAGATGACATCAGTTTGTTTCCCCTGATTAAAACCAGATATAATGTTATTCTGTAGTATTAATAAGTTAGACGTAGTAAAGATACCTTTACAGAAACCAAGCTGATGTGGGTCAATGATACGTCTTAGTACAGGTATCAAATTATCAACAACTAAGCTTTCAAGTAATTTGGCAAAACAGGATTGTATCACAACAGGGCGATAGTTGTTTATATTGTTTCTTTTACCGTTTTTAAAGACAGGGATTACAGATGATAATTTGAATGCTTCAGGAAATGAGCCACAATTTAAAGACATATTGAACAAAATAAAGAGTGGATACAGCGGTTACATACAACATTTTTATTTTGATAGGAGGAATGTCATCAGGCCCCAGACCTTTTGTTGTATCCAAAGACCTCAGTTTATCATCAATTTCCCTAACAGATAAATGCACTTTAGACAGTGAAATTGCATTTTCGAAACTGAACTTAGGCGTGACATCGTGGTCTGCGTGACTGTACACAGACGAAAAATGTTTGGTAAATAATTCTGATATTTCACTCTTTGAATCGGCAACACTGTCATCCAGATGCATGCTTCCAGGAAGCCACATGATTATCCTAACTGAATTAGCATAAGACCAAAAAGAGCGTGCATTGTCAACTAATGATTCCCCAACCTCCTTGATGTAACTCCTATGGCAATGGGCAGAAAGCAACTTGCACTTTCTAAGTATCATGAATGCACAGCAATCCTCCTGAGCTCCTGTAAGTTTGAATTTCAGATGGAGAGACTTTTTGGTTTTGATTAAAGACCTCAATTCAGGAGTGAACCACTTTGGAAAGGAAGATGAGGAGACAGATCTCAGAGGAGTATACTGATAGACGGTACCATACAATATATCATAATATTTTGAAAAATCATTTTGAACGATTGAAAGCACGAAATATTTTTGAAAAACATGTTAAACAGTGTAAACGCACATCAATGTTTCTTGACTGTTTGCCTTTTTAATCATGACATTTGTTACTATTACTAAGATATTTTTGAAGGTCTCTATTATACCCTTGATGCGTCTTTTTTTTACTTTAAGTACTTACAATCAATGTACAACTATATAAAGGGTTTATATCAACCATTTTAATAAATATATTATTATTACTGATCCTTTAATCATTAAATTAAAGGAGGCTATGGTGTATGGATTTTTTGAACGAGCAGATAGCCAACAAAAAGAATAGTCAGAAAAAGCTGGGAAAACAAGAAAGGGTGGGTACATCGAAAAGGCGGGAAAACGAAGAGGCTGGAAATCGTCGAGGCGGGCTTCCACTGAATGGATATATTTTATAGGGATCTCCGATAATTCTAGGGATTACTGGAATGTGACTTTTGTGGTCCGAATTAATTTTTAAAGAATCAATTGTGACAGAGAGACTAGGGGTAAGGGAAAGGGTAGGTGAACGACTCTCGACGAATGGTTCATCCGGTTGAATCGTTCACGTATTCTAGAATGTTCTGCAATGGAGGGGATATATTTTTCAGAGTGTATATTTCAGTGAATTTTGGGCAGGAGTCGTCAAAAAAAGGCGCAGAGCGTATGGTGATTTTAGACTACTTGAACTATTACCAACGCGAGAAACTTTCGGAGGCGGGAAAATTTCGCGCCATTTTCATCAACTGAACCAGTCATTTCGAACGGAGGAGCCATTTGCTGAGTTCATTGCGATGAGAACAGAGCACGTGCCAGTAATGTTAGGAATATTACCAAAATGCTTGTCTGACTTCCGTCATTATCAAGAACATGGTTATTTGATTCAATCTACGATTGGGTGAGTAAATATACAAGATTGTGCTTTTTATTCATACTTTATTGCTTCTCGTGATATACTATCTCTATCTGCATTTGGTTGGTAGACGCTATTTTTTGACCCTGAAGTATTTTGATTGAAATAAATGAAATAGCTTCGGAGCTTAATCTAGCTATATATAGTAAAACCTCATAACCAAGATAAATTTCACGGATCATCAGGTCGAACCGTTTTCTGATTCCTGAATATTGTCTTCCAAGAGAATTAGTCATAGCACTGTTGGCTGCGCTTTGGCGAGAAATTTTCTAAAATATTTTGTGTGTGTAGGATAAAATGAGATGAAATTAACATGAATATATGAAACTTTCAGGGGACGGAAAATTTCAAACTACGTTCATCAGATGTCGTTTATCGTGAAAGACAATGAGCCGCTGGCGGCTTCTGAGCACGGAGTGCCAAAGATGTCGGAAAATTAACCCATGTGTGGATATAATTGCGTACATCCTCAAGGAAATGGCCACCATAACCTACCAATGATGAGGTTAGTGCACACGTCTATGTTTTTGAGTTCCATTTGGTAGTAATTGTATTTTTTATTACTTTAAAAGCACTTGGTCAACAGATGATATAGCTCCGACAAAAGTGTTTGCGATATGAATATTTTATTGTCTGAAAATTTTTCCCAAAGGCTTTTCTCAGTCTCTAAGAAGAAAAATTGAAGCCGCGGGGGTCAGCTTTGCCGTTAATTAATTCACTCTTGAGGGAAATTAATTGTCACATAGTTCAATGCCATAATCATTAATATTTGCGACTCATCGAACTCAGCGGCGAAGTATGATGGTTATTTTAAGCCATCGCATGGGTTGTTTATGGTGTATTTCCACTTTATGCAAGATTTATTTGAAATTCAACTTTCAAATGACAACTTAAGATGTTAAGTTAAAAGTGAAATAACTTAAATTCCTAGTAAGTCAGCAGTTTTATGTAAAAATATATGACACATAATTGAGTTAAACGTCCGTCGTTTGTATGCGTTACCATAACTGCAATAGTTAAAGAAAATGGCGACAATCTTTCCAAAAACCTGTATGTTCATCATTTTTATTTAACGTTAGCATTAATAGTATGTTCAACAAAAAATAAATGGAAGTGCTTGCTCAAATCGTGAAGTTAGGGACTGGTTGTATGAGTGGCATACAAATATGGAAAGCATTGAAAACTAGTTGATTTCTTTACCTACTGTGATTCTGTCCAATCCATCCGGTAAAAATAAATTGTCGCCTCGAATCAGTAATAAATTCTCAATTTGAAATTTGTAGAATATTCATATGATTCTCTTGGTACCTCTGTGTTATGGATTTGTGAAATATCAACCAGTTGCAATTTCCTTTCATTTTGAAATGTCAAACGTCCACCATATCAAGCCTGAATCAGCTGAACTTAACAACCAGTTAGTCTCACTTTAAGCAATACTTAATTCAACATGCACGTATGCACAATCACTTTCCAGGGACGTGCTCGCCATCCTGGGATTCACATTGCCAACTTGCATCCCAGAAGCAGCATGCGCAGAAAGTAATGTAAAATAATTGAGCATTAAAACTCGCAGCAGAAGCAGACTAACAAATAACAACTTTTACATTACACTATTATAATATTCTTGAAAAATTTTTCTTCAATGTTTCCCGACATATTTCTTTTCCCAGATGGGGTGTTATTGCCAAGAAAACTGGCAGTTCAAATGCCACTCATCCCAACAACTTTGCAGACCACTCTGTTCCTCTTCTCATAGCATCATATTCTGTGAATGGACACAAGAACTTCTCATCCATGGGTAACCTTCAACCGGGAGAGGTTCAAGGATAGAATGCCCATTAAGTCTCCTCAGGTCAGTTATGAGTGCCTTTTTTTTAAAACCCATATTGCTTGAAAAAAGAACTTGAGTAAGTCTTTTACTCAGAAATTCGAGAGATTTTTATAACAAAATGGACAGTAGTCTTTTAAGTCACACACACTGGTTTGTTATTCATATTTTGCATTCTTATTTTTCAATAATTCGCTCATATTTCAATTTCATTGTGAAAGTCAATGCTGAATTTGAAAGAAGTGAAAGTATTACATAGTAGGAATTTATTTTCAAAATTAACTATAGGAATGAAGTGGTGGTTTTTCATTCATGCAAAGAAGATTAGTCTTTTGAGCATTAGAAAAACTGAGTTTTAATCAGGCCTATATGTATCACATGGAACTAGTGTGCTGGAGAAAACATTACGTGACATTACATTGTGGATAGAGCACTGGCAGTTGGTTGTCTCCCTCAAGTGTTATATGTAGTTGCAAGTCGCCATAATGGAAGTACAATGGATGACACATGATTAATGTCGTTGAAGCATTCAATTTAACTCTTGCTTATTATTGCCTGCCTTCTTCGTCTCTCCATTTAGTTTTTCTTCAGTCGTAGCACCTTCTCTTTCTCTCAAGTGAGGCCATAACATTCACTCTGGTTACTCCATATTTACCTCTAGGATCTATTACCACTGACAAATTCAAGAAGTCTACTCCTCAAAGAAGTTGTTGTGAATGTAACCATAACTTAAACTATTTTGAAGCATGTTTTATTTTTGATGATCGGCAACTCGAGTGGTCTCAAGCTCAAACCCTTCAAATGAATGATGCATTCATGAATTTCTATATTCAAGGAGGAAATTTAAGTGAAAATATGCTATAGCATGCTCTAGCTATTATAATGATTTTAAAAGTCCTTCCTTAACCTTAATTGACCATGATTGCACAAACCATTAGTGAATACTGATGGAAAATGGGATGCAAAGAGATTTGGTATCTCCTGACCATATTGAGGAAACACCACCTAATCATTATATAAAGTTGATCCTAGGAGCATCGAACCAAATTTTGTTCACTGAAGCATCAAAAATCAATAAATAAAATTGCAAGAAATGCTGTAACCCTAAGCTTTGGCAAACTTTGTAATACATCATCACAAATTTTCATCAATGCTATGATTGGTTTGATGCAGCTCTCCATTCTGCTCCCCTATCCATTAGTATTTTCATAGCGATATATATTTTTTCTCTTTCACATCCTTACTAGCCTTTATATTTTATTCATCTCTGCGATGCCTTCCTGAAGCCATGGCTGCTCTAGGCTGATTAGCAGCCACTTCTAACAAGCTGCTGGTAATATTGCCAGCCAGCAGCCTAGTCTGATCCAGAACCAGCGGATGGTGATTGCCAGCGTGCTAGTGATTGCCAGCGGGCTAGTGATTACTAGCCGGAATCAGAAGTTGAATACATTTAACTTTTTAGCACTGCCTACCATACGCTGGCCGTCATGTTTCAGACTTTGGTGTCTATTTTCTGAGCGAGCAGTGTCACGACTTCCAATAACTCTTTAAATTTAGGAACTGACATTCATAAAATTCGCCCTTAAGATGATCTTAAATTATAGTTCCTTAATAAGTCTTTCTGATTCCCCCACGTAGTTCCTTCTTCATATCCAGGATATAACCCACTATCACCTTTTCTTCTGTTTCAACATCTGCTCCCACAAATCTGTAACTCCAGCTTTTACATCCCATTTCAAAATGTCACGACTCACTCCATTAGATGACATATTGCATGCATGCGCTCATTAGCGGCAACTGCAATTGTAGCTATTTATTTATAATGTGAGCCCTACAGATCCGCTGGCTGAAGGCAATATTAACCAGCAGCTGGTTAGTGGCAAGTGCTCAACAGCCTAGTGTGACCTTGGCTTTAGGGAGGGTAATAGTATAGTGGATAGAGCTCTTTATTATGGATGGAAGGGTTCCAAGTTCAAATCCTAGGTGAAGCCTTTGGACAATCCTAGAAACTAAATCCTCAAGGGGGAAAGTAGCCCAGGGAAAGGAACTGGACTTCCTACTCTGAATAAGTGAAATTCACATACTTGTGGCTAGGTTTAGGGTGAGATCTTTCCTCATGTGGAAAATACATATCCAAACCAACCATGGGATGAATCACTGAGTGATTGAGTGTGCCTTACTCATTCGCAGGTCTCTTATTGGAGTGCTAAATTTGGTTCCTTTGTGAACCTCTTCCAGGTATTCTTTCTCTCTCTTCACTTTGTATTTGTTTCCACTCAATGATATCCATCCTTGTCCTTTATGGAATTACATGTTCCACTCCATTCCATCACATAGTGCTTCACTATTGCATGGGACCCTTCCATTTTCCCTTGTATGATTTCATTTTGCTCAGTCTCAAATGGTTTCATCATCCATGCTTCTCTAGCTTTCCTTGCCTTGTGGCAAATCTGGTTCCTTATTCTCATGTTGAATGACTTTCTCCTTCCTCATTTTTTGGATTCTTATATGTACTTGATCTGCTCTTCAATCAGGTCTAGAACTTCAACAATGATCCATGGCTTTTTATTATCAACTTCTTTCTCCCTAGAACTTCTCTTGTGCCCCCTTTAAATCCATTTTATTATGTATTTCCTACTATCCTCCTCTGATTTTTTTTCAGCCAAATATACTTATATATTCCCTCTTCACTGCTTTTTAAAATACACGCTTTGTTGTGGCACCTTCAGTTTCTCACTTGTTATGAGTTCTTTGCTGATTTATTTTATTTCAAGAATTGCAGATGGCATTTCACCATCACTAGATTATGCTCACCAGGGCCGGCCTTAGGGCGGGGCGACTGCCCCGGGCCCGGGGTGAAGGTTCGTGAAAAAAAATTAAAATATACGATAGTTTTGAAATCGCAATTTCAACTATTACTGTATTGTTAAGTCCGTGCTAGAAAAAAAATAATATTATGAAAAAGGAATAATAATGCAGTAATTTTTATTGTGCAATTGCATTTGTCAGTACAGTACTGTGTCGTGTGAGTGATAACAACAAGTGAGAGAGTGCTTTAGGCTTACAACTAATTAAATTTCATAGTCTAACTTTTAAAAATACGTACCAATTGAAAAAGCGCGCTTTATATGTTTATTTTACATTATAATTTTATGAATAGATATAATTATAAATTTTATTTGTATTATACTATTTTGAACTCTACTGCGTGATGGTATCATAACGGCAAAATTACGAAGTCTGAATTTGGGAGGGGAACACATACTTAGCCAGAGAGTGGTAGGGATTCAAAATGCTCGAGTTTGTAGATGGGGTATAGAGTTTAATATTTTAAGTGAAGGGCCCCGCACTGAAGGTTCGCCCCTAGCCCCGCACCTGCTTGGGCCGGCCCTGATGCTCACTGTTCCTCTCTGTCCCTGGGTAGCTTTTGCAGTTCTTTATCTGATTCCTTAACCACTGCATCATTAAACTACAGTAAAGTTGAAATCTTCTTTTATCTCCTGACATATTTCATGTAAATCTTTTTTGCATGTGATTCTTAAACAGTGCACTGACAACCACTGATATGTACTCAGTGCAGAATACCTGGAGCCTTTCTCATCCCTAATTTTGATTTCGTAATCCATATTTTTCATTTATTCTTCCATCATGGCCTTTTTTCATGACAGCACTCTAGCCACAAAAAACGATGTTGTTTTTTTTCACCTCTTACTGGTGTCGTTACTTCCATGATATCTTATTGGGCATCTTCCACTTCTTTATCGTCTTAGTCTGTCTTAGATGTTCAAACCTCTGCCAACACAGTATTTACCTGTTTAGTGTATCCCAAATTCAAATATATATTGCAAAAGGAGGAACTATGAATGCAATCTAGGTCATATCATAGGAATAAACACAGGACCTTTGATTAAAAAAATAATGACAGCAAAATTTAACTTGCACATGGTCAACTCATAGATAATGAGTATGTGGTTCTTAATGCAGATGGAACTAATCCAGACATAAAAAGCTAAATAAAGGGATTCAATTCAGTTGTAGTAACTAGCAATATGGGCTGTAGGCAATAATATCAGGATTACAAACATGGTTGCAATACAGATATATAAATAGACACAGACGGATACATCAAGGTCAATCACTGCAAAAAATAAAAATAAATCATTCATTAATAAGGCTAGGAAAATAGGGGTGCTATTGTATGAACACTATTTACTCTGAGTGATACACCTGAATAAGGAAAGAAGGCAGCATAGTCCATATTTCGTTTATGAGGAAAATCTGGGAAATTGGTATTTTTCCCTGAAGTGTTTGAAAAGTTTTCACCCTCCTTATTGCTATCTTCACATAAACTTGGCCAGATGCTATCACTCAAGTTAAATACACTTCCTCCTTTAGAATTGAGGAGAACTGGTCATGAAGTGTTCATTGAAATTCTGGGCTTCGGAAGTAGCAAGACCTTCAATTCCGTTTCTGGTACTGAAACTTTTGTCTGGCATGACAATGTCCCCTTCATGAATGGCATCAGCCATAATTTTCTGCCTTAGCACCTCATACACACATAAATCAGAGGAGGCTACACAAAGCACTTTTCACCTCACAACTAGCTGGTTAATATACACGACACAGAGCATCGCCTACGACCAAGTGATATGCATCACTAAATGTTTATATGTACATATGTTATATTTTGTGTCCTAATTGCATGTGAAATATTTGTGTATTCTATGTACCTTATTAACTATGTTGTATTTAGCATGCAACATGACATTAGCCTTCACTCAGTAGGTTTATGCAGGTCTTTCATGCCCCCTTTTTGTGTAGGCATTTTCCTGCAGTGGGTTTTTTTGCTGAAGGATATTACACCCTTATCCTCATGTTTTTTTCCCACAAACAGAAATCTTTTTTCTAACACAAAATTTTCACATATACTTGTTTACCTTTTTGACATTTCACAAATAGTGTATATTTTATATGCTTGATATTGTAAACGTTTATCTACCGTTTTTAAATATGTTTGCATTCATGCTATCGAGGGGTTAGGTGGAAGAGAGGGCTTCTTAGTCTCAACCTCGCCCAAATAAAGACATCTTATTATTACTATACATGCCTTTCTCCTGAGTTACCTGGTTGTCAGATATTTACTTGGTGAACAACCGGGGGGGCAACAATAATTCCATCCTTTGGATCACAGTCAACCACCTTTTTTTAGGATGTTGGCAGATTTGTTGGTAGAAAGTAATTGCCATCGCTGCATTAATGATTACATTACTTCTATCTTCACCTCTGTAGCATCAAGAATAATTATGGTGGTGGTGATTTTTTTTTAATTCTGGAGGAGTGAATCTTAATATGTATATCCCTATGTGGGAAAATGTTTCGGCATCCCGGGCAAAAATATACGATAAGGAACCTGTAGTTGAACACTTACCTCAGTGTTTACAATGAAAATGGGAAGGAATTACACTCATTCCTAACATATGTTCATTCCTCATTTCCTTTTCCTTTTTAGATCAAGCGGAGCATTCAGAATAGAAAATAAACGAGGGTCCTGGAAAAGTGAGAATATGTTGGAGCATGCATTGCTGCATTGCCTTGTTCAGGAATTCCCATACTCGACTTGATACTCGTCTCGAGATCAAAAAGTACTACTTCCATTTTTCTATAATGTATGTTTCAAATCAAATTAATTGATGTGAGGTACATACATTCGTTTTTGATTAGAAATGCAAATGGGAAAGGATGAAATTGTCTTTAAAAAAATATATGACTCGCTGAAGTGTTGCTTCACTTAATATGATTTGATGAATTACCAGCAGTACTGTGTAACAATGGTGATATGTATCTATTGTAATAGGCAGGGGCGTAGTCAGGACAATGTGGTTGGGGGATGCATGACCAGGGGGTACAGGGTATTGGAAGCATCCTCTGGGGAAAATGTGAAAATTTTAATCTGTAGAAATCACATTTTATGCTATTCTGGAACTTAATATTACGCAATTGATGTGTCGTCAGGAAACTGTTTTGGTAAAATATATTTATGTAGTAGAATAAAGCTGTTTTATAGGTTAAATTTTTTCTGCTAAAATGAAATGCTTTGGGGGGGAGGCAAGTGCCCCCTGTGCCCTACCGCCCTGATTACACCACTGGAAATAGATATTTTTATTTCATATTGGCAAATTTGTTCTCTTTTGCATCCTTAATAATCTGACCCATTGGCGTAAATAGGAAAATGCTTTGAGGGCAACAAGGAAAGGATCTGAGGATGCGACCTCCCACAGGTACCATGCATGCCACTTTTGAAAAATGACGTACCCAGGAAATACATTATACATCATTTTGGCACCTCAAGTTTAACTCAAGACACATGCAGTTTTTATGTGTAAAAACTAGACAGCGGTTTTAAATATTTTTTATTTCTCTGAGGCTTTGTGGATAAATCTATCCCCCCTTACCCTTCTCCCTGTCCACCTACCCTTCGACGATCGTCTACATTGAGAGATTATAGGACTGTCATATGCTTCATTTCTTGCCAGGCAAGAGCAAAGAGGAGGTGAAGCACGAGGATCATGATGGACAAGGGAGGAGCGAGGAGGATAGATGAGGTTCCTCCACTGTCCCTCCCGAAGAAGCATTAACATGATCTCTTCTGTCACTTCCACAGCAACGGGCAAATTAGGGATGCCAGCCAGCACCCTAGACTCATGGGCAGGAAGGTCAAGTCCACAATGCCCGGATTCGTTAGTGGAGGAGGAAGAAGAATATGAACTCATTCCCGATTTCCAGCAGCCTAATCTTGGGGCGGGTGGTGCAGGCCCAGACATTATCAAGCCCCTCCATGGTATACCACAGGGAAGCCAGGCGTGGATGCAAATCCAATGAGCATTATGAATGTCTTCATCCATGTGCTGGCAGAAGATATCGTAGAAGAGTGGGTGGTCCACGGTGACGCCGTGGTGGTCTTCCTGGGCCACCCAGCCCCGCCACAGAGGTACGATTTCCGCAGTCCAGGCCCCAAGGCAAGGGTCCCATTGAGCCCCGTGGCTGCCCTCCATCAAGAGGTGAGTGAATATTCCTTTGTGTAGCATTAATGAGTATAGTTGACACTTTGAAGCCTAATCCCGATCCAATCTCACTTTCCTCTTATCTTGGCCTCATTTAATTAATTATTAAATAATTCTTGATAATGAATTTAATGATAGTGAGTATAGGTCAAAATATATAGTAGGTTTGATCTCACAGGTTGACCGCACTAAATGGATTTTTGCGAGAAATTGGTAAGACAATTGGTCTATTCAGGTACTAATAAACTACTAGTATTGGTCAACCTGCCATCACATCGAGATACAAAATTCATAAATACTTGCACATTCATTGGAGCCATCAGTTCTCAATTCACCGCTCTTATTGCCAGTTTGCTATGAAGTCTGCATGTACTAACTAGACCGCAATACACTGCGATAGGCGTGTGGAAGAGGTTTTTGAATCACTCGTGCAAAAAAAGGGAAAATTAAATATGTTGTGCATTCGAAATACTTTACCGCTGAATCCCACCCAACATTTATTAAAGCCGGAACTGTCTTGAATATTCGGAGGAAAAATGAAAACCTAAAGCTATCCGTATTGCAAAATTGCCTTATTTTGTCATTTCTGATGGGCCAATCGGTATGGCAGATTAGCCACTTATTTCCATTCAAAATGTAGTTTTTAAGGAATAATGAATGCATAAATGTGCCAATAATGCATTATTTTAATAATTAGAGCACATAATAGGATATTAAAACAAGTTAGGCTTCCCAGAGGTGGAAGACCGAGTGGCAACATCAATGGGCACATGAACCTCAGCCTACAACTGCCTATGAACCAAGGCCTCGTGATGTGAATGATCGGTTGAAGATACGCCCCGAATAGCTGCCTGCACTAGCACTTGCTTACGTAGTTTGATTACATATTGCCTCCACGGAAGCATTCAGTCAGCAAGCTTTTATGCTGATGACTTAATACATCCCAGATTAAAATGTAGTTTTGGCAGATCTAATCCTAAGGAAATTTGAGATTTTTCGTATAAAAGAAATAAGCATTTGTTATTGTGATTTTATTCCAATTTTAATTTACCAGTAATCATTTACTGGCTACCCAGGAATTTGTAACATCAATTGTAACTAATACACATTCATTTCCATTCATAGAGCTTTAGCGAGAATAATAAAACTGCGAGAAAAAAGGCAGGAAAAACCAAGGGTCTAAGGATAAATGAAAGATGAAAAGGACATTGGGAAGATGAGCATCAACTTACCGCCTTTGTATTTAGCAAAATATTTTAATATGTGGTGTTGCAGAAATTGCGTTAACTCCAGTGCAAAATGGTATCCTTATTGACGCATCCTGTTGCCTTTTTCAAAATTACAGAGTCTTGAATCATTGGTACCTACAAATCATATGGTGTTTCAGTTTAAAAAAATAAGAGACACATACCAAGTCCTTAAATTATATATCAATTTTTAAGTTTCCAAAGAACTACTCTAATACCTCTAAAAAGTTAGGCCATTTCCTTGTACATAACCTTTGGAGATTAAAAAATCAACAATGTGGATTGTAGAAGTCTATTAACTGCAAAGAGGTCTCACTCACAGAGGTCTATTAACTGCAAAATCTGACTTGGAGACTCTTTAAAACATCCGGTTAGACAGGTTGGTTGTCTTGATGGTGGGATGTTTACTTCTATGACCTTTGACCTCCAAATAAGAATTGGAGGTCAATCAGTGGATAAGATTGATTCTTGATGTCTTGGTCAATTAAATTCACACTTTTTGTATCTTAATCTTTTTAACATTGAAGCCTCATATGGCAAATGTGATATTTTTCTTTGGACCCACATTGTGAGGTCAAAATTTTGCTTACAGTGAAAAAAATAAAGGGCCTTTCCCCATTATCTGGCCAGTTTTCCTGTATATTTCTCGAGGCAAAGTTACTAAAAATTAGAGGTCCAAAATGTCACACGGGCTGTGGGACAATCTAAATGCAGGAGTAATGAATTCGATAATGCTGCTATACATTTTGCTTAATAATTTGGTTATCAAAGTTTTCATCTCAATTGTTCCCAGAGCCAAAAAACACCAGTTATTCCATTTTTGGGGCGGTAGAGTTAATATTTAGGTTGCAAAAGACCGATTTCCTGATTATTTTGCTTGCAATCGACATTTGCTTGTATATTAGAATTAGCATCAAATTTCTTATTATTGCTCTACTGCCTCTATGTCATTTTAACATGTTCTCCATGTGTTTCAGTAAAGATTATAGGGGAAGGTATAAAATAATTATATAAGACATAATGAGAGATGTAGTGGTCCACTCTGATTACTCTGCACGTGTTCTCTGGGGTAGGCTGCTGTCACCGACAGAAACATATTTGACTCTTACATTGACTATTATAGTAGATTACTGCTATGAAGAAAGCAAGATCAAACTTCCAGGTCAAGGCAATCAAATGATCTATGGACTACACAGGCAATTATTGCATGAGTTTGATGATGGTGCATCCTACCAGCAGATTTCTGAGTCACTCGCCTTGACAGCTCTGTTATCAAAACTACTTACCCATTGTACTCGACATTCATAACAGTACTCAAAGCACTCAACTCAACCACCTAATGCTCGATGCAACTTGAATGTTCGAGTGCTTGCTCATGACCACCGTTAATGTGTCTGAAATTGTTTTCACAAGTTTGTTGTTTTGACAAAAATTTAGTTTCCATGCCAACCCAGCTCCTTACAGTTGGTGAAACCACAATCACATTTAGGTCCATAGATACCTTTGACCAGATAATTATAATTTTGATTAAGATTTGATTTTATGCATGTGCTCACTAACTGGAATTATCAATAGTTATTGTTTCTTTGTGAACTGTAAAATTATTGAAATGAATTTTTCTCATTACTATTACTTTTCTTTGCATGCAAAATTATTTATTATAAATTTTGTCCCTGGACATAGTTGTTGGGCTTGAATTGAACAAGATCACTTCAATGAAAAGAGTCCTCTGCTTAATTAATCTATTATTTATAATTTGTAATGTGTAAGTTGGCTCTATTTCTATTGAGATTCAGATACATTGTGAAATGACACCTCATGTGATAGAGGATGGTGTGAACGTTAATACATAGCTGTCAGACATTTCTATCCTTTATTAGTTCAGCTTTGTTGGGGTTGATATAATAGTACAACATAATGGCACGAACTAATTAAATCTTATTGCACTGATTACTTCTTCATTGTGAAAATTTGTTATTTATAACAGGTGCATAGTGTCACCACCAAAATATTTTAATGAGAGAAAAAAATTTGAATTCTGAAAATGGGTCAAATAACCCCTGCCGTCCTTCTAGTGATATATATGCTCCAGTTATACATCTCTAAGAGCACAACTGTGCATTTCGGGCACTATCACATTAAATAATATGATTGCGCTATCTCCAAGTTGGAGGGAGAAGGTTGTAATCTGCTGCCTTGTGAAATACATGCTTGTGCTTAGAAAGCTGTCTTTCTGAGGTATTCACCTGCTAAGGACCATCCAGCTTGTTTAAAGACTCTTCATTATTTTTATATCCTTACAGGCTGAGTGTCAAGCTCTCCATGATCATGACATGGCGCTGTGGAGACCCCAACTGCGACCCATGATACCAATCTGCGGCAGAATAGGACCCCCGGATTTTGAATGGAAATTCACTTTTACCTCTCAACTGCTTATTTGAATGTCATGGTGGGTGGAACCTATTCAATGTTCCTATTGAAGAACTGTTTTGACAATTGTGCTCACTCCTTTGCGCCCCTGGGGAAGCAATCTCCATGATGGGATTGGGATTGGCAAAATGGCACTGGCCTCTATCCAAGGCACTCTAGACAGCAAAAGTAGTATTTCTCACAAAAGTTTTCACTCTATTCATTAGGATGATACCCAAGCATATTATTATCTCCAGGGTAGAGGCATAGAATGGGAGGAAAAAAAGTTGACTCTGATGCTCCCCCAAGTGTTGTTAGGAAAAATACAAATGGTAGTAAAACTAAATAGGATTAAAAAAACATTATGCTTGGATAATAACCAGCATAATAAATTAATAAAATCAAGAATAGTTTTTTTCACAAACAATAGAGAATGTCAATAAATTACAAACGAAGGCGTCAGCTATGCTACATGAAACAGTCAACTTGCAAAAATGCCATTATTGCATCCTTGTCTGTGATGGGCAATTCAATGAACGTGGTTAACCTCTTTGGTGCCATCCTATTTTTCCCGGTGCGCAGTAGAATGCCAGGGCTTTTTTTGGTGAATTTACATGTTTGCACATGCGAATGGACATTAAGGCTAGTATTCATTTCCAGAAACCATTTTTTATTTTATCCAAATTTTACAGCTATGTTAGTGCAAGATAAATACTAAAAAGATTTGTAAAAGGCATCAGTGTAAAAAGCATTGCGGAACGATCAGACCTTGTCATTCTTCGTGCAAACTCCCAAAGCAGATGTATTGGCCCGCTGGCACTATAAGGGTGAAAACTTGAAAATACTAGACTAAAGTAAGAGAAACAAATTGCACACAGAAAATGTGAAAAAATTGCACAAAAAAAAATTGTTATGTCGGAGTATAGTCCCCCATTATTTTTCTAAAAATGCCTGCGGTAAAAGTAAAGGGGTGGTCTATATTCAAACACATTTTTTTTAAGTGCTCCCAAAAATGAAGCCTCAAAATTGGTGGGCGACTATATTCATAGGGGGACTATATTCTGAGAAAGACGGTATTCGCCTTGAATGCAAATTGAAAAGGTTTTCAAATCCTCCTACATGTGCTTTTAAAGCTGCCGCTGTGTGAGTTTTGGGCATAGCTGAGTGACGGTTTGTTGATGTTGATTTCTGGAATGGAAGTAAAAGAGTTCTTTTGAGAGATCGTTCATTTAATTACATAAAATAAAGTGCTGTGATAATTCACAAGTATCGACAGCTTATTTCAGTGTGAACAAATTGCAGTCGTGCCAGAAGTGAGATCATTTATAATTCACCTCATGGATTTGGTACCTGAATTTTGATTTTTACCTCGGAGACTTGATTGGCTCCGTATTTTTTTCCTGTTAAGAATAATGATAACAACATTGACATGAATAAATGAATCACCAAGAAGAAAACGAAGACATGGTTAATAAGAAGCAAGGAAAGCTGCCAAGGAAGTTAAAGATGATGGGATCGTAGAGACTTCAAACAGTCCATGGGTATCTCCAGTGGTATTGGTCATGAAGAAATATGCATCAATGAGACACTGCATAGACTACCGCCTTTTGAAAAAAATCAATAAGGACAGCTTTCGGTTGCCATGAATAGATGACACATTAGACAGCCTCGGAGGATACAGATTAGTTTTGTTATTGGATCTGAAAAGTGGAATCTAACTAGTGGGGCTGAAGTCGGAGGACAAAGACAACTGCATTAATAGTTGCTGAAGGACTATGGCATTTATATGTCATGCATTTCGTCTCTGTAAGGCGCCAGCTACCCTTGAAAGGCTTATGGAAAACGTGTTGACAGAACTATCTTGGAAAATCTGCTTGGCCTACTAAGATGAAATAATTGTTCTGGGAAAGTCCATCAATTACTACCTTCCCAAATTGAAGAAGGTATACCAAAGGTTAATGCATGCAGATCTAAACTTGAATCCAAAGAAGTGACACCTCTTCAGAAGGCCACTCAACTACCTTGGTTACGTGGCATCCAACTCAGGAGATGTCCCGGACTCTGAGAAAAAAAAAGCTATAGCTGCTTGGCCAGTTCTAAGTAACAATGATGAGATTAGACCTTTTCTTGGACTGTGCACATATTATCGGCAGTTTGTGAAGGGGTTCTCTAATGTGGAACACCTCAAACTAAGGGTACTGAGGAAAAGAGCAGCTTCACTTGGGATGATAGCTGTCAGCAAGCATTTGATGAGCAAACACGTGATCAGGCCACATCAGAAGTTGGATCCTTTACTTTTTATATCTCTCACATGGTACCTGAATGTAGATTTTTACCTTGGAGACTTGATTGGCTCCGTATTTTTTTTCGCGTTAAGAATAATGATAACATCATTGACACGAATAAATGAATCATCAAGAAGAAAACAAAGACATAGTTAATAAGAAGCAAGGAAAGTTGCCAAGGAAATGAAAGCCGATGGGATCATAGAGCCTTCAAACAGTCCATGGGTATCTCCAGTGTTATTGGTCATGAAGAAATATGCATCAACGAGATACTGCATCGACTACCGGCTTTTGAACAATATCAATAAGGACAGCCTTCCTTTGCCATGAATAGATGACACATTAAACAGCCTTGGAGGATGCAGATTAGTTTTGTTACTTGATCTGAAAAGTGGATTCTAACAAGTGGGGCTGAAGTTTGAGGACAGAGAGAAGACTGCACTAATAGTTGCTGAGGGACTATGGCAATTCAATGTCATGCTATTTCGTCTCTGTAATGCCCCAGCTACGTTTGAAAGCCTTATGGAAAATATGTTGACAGGACTATCTTGGAAAATCTGTTTGATCTACTAAGATGACATAATTGTTCAGGGAAAGTCCTTCAATTACTACCTTCCCAAATTGAAGAAGGTATACCAAAGGTTAATGCATGCAAATCTCAACCTGAATCCAAAGAAGTGACACCTCTTCAGAAGGTAACTCAACTACCTTGGTTACTTGGCATCCAACTCAGGAGATGTCCAGGACCCCGAGAAAAAAGAAGCTGTAGCTGCTTGGCGTGTTCCAAGTAACAATGACGATATTAGACCTTTTCTTGGACTGTGCACATATTATCGGCAGTTTGTGAAAGGGTTCTCAAATGTAGAAAACCTCAAACTAAGGGTACTGAAGAAAAGAGCAGCTTCACTTGTGATGGTACCTGTCAGCAAATATTTGATGAGCTAACACCTGATCAGATCAGATCAGAAATGGGATTCTTCCTTTTTTACGTCCCTCAGGTGGTACCTGAATTAAGATTTTTACCTTGGAGACTTAATTGGCTCCATATTTTTTTCATGTTAAGAATAATTATAACAACAATGACAGGAAAAACTGAATCACCAAGAAAAAAATGAAGACATAGTTAATAAGAAGCAAGAAAAGTTGCCAAGGAAATGAAAGCCGATGGGATCATAGAGCCTTCAAGCAGTCCATGGGTATCTCTTGTGGCATTGGTCATGAAGAAATATGGATCAACGGAATTATGCTTACACAACACCCCCACCTTTGTAACCCAAGGCAGAAGGCAAGTTCATCTTGGATACAGATTCTATCAATGTGGCCATTCGAGGAGTTTTCTCAAAGGAGCGGGAAGTGATTGAAAAGGTCATTGGATACTTCGGTAAGGTTTTGTCAAAACCTGAGTGCAACTACCGTGTCACCCTTAGGGAGCTATTGGCAGTAGTTAAAGACATTCGACACTTTTCCATGTATTTGCCTGGAAGATACACTATACTCAGAAGTGATCATGCATCGCTGAAGCCTCATCGCATCGTTGGATGCCTAGTAACCAAGGTAGTTGAGTTACCTTCTGAAGAGGTGTCACTTCTTTGGATTCAGGTTGAGATTTGCATGCATTAACCTTTGGTATACCTTCTTCAATTTGGGAAGGTAGTAATTGAAGGACTTTCCCTGAACAATTATGTCATCTTAGTAGATCAAACAGATTTTCCAAGATAGTCCTGTCAACATATTTTCCATAAGGCTTTCAAACGTAGCTGGGGCATTACAGAGACGAAATAGCATGACATTGAATTGCCATAGTCCCTCAGCAACTATTAGTGCAGTCTTCTCTCTGTCTTCAAACTTCAGCCCCACTTGTTAGAATCCACTTTTCAGATCAAATAACAAAACTAATCTGCATCCTCCAAGGCTGTTTAATGTGTCATCTATTCATGGCAAAGGAAGGCTGTCCTTATTGATATTGTTCAAAAGCCGGTAGTCGATGCAGTATCTCGTTGATGCATATTTCTTCATGACCAATAACACTGGAGATACCCATGGACTGTTTGAAGGCTCTATGATCCCATCGGCTTTCATTTCCTTGGCAACTTTCCTTGCTTCTTATTAACTATGTCTTTGTTTTCTTCTTGATGATTCATTTATTCGTGTCAATGATGTTATCATTATTCTTAACGCGAAAAAAAATACGGAGCCAATCAAGTCTCCAAGGTAAAAATCTACATTCAGGTACCATGTGAGAGATATAAAAAGTAAAGGATCCAACTTCTGATGTGGCCTGATCACGTGTTTGCTCATCAAATGCTTGCTGACAGCTATCATCCCAAGTGAAGCTGCTCTTTTCCTCAGTACCCTTAGTTTGAGGTGTTCCACATTAGAGAACCCCTTCACAAACTGCCGATAATATGTGCACAGTCCAAGAAAAGGTCTAATCTCATCATTGTTACTTAGAACTGGCCAAGCAGCTATAGCTTTTTTTTTCTCAGAGTCCGGGACATCTCCTGAGTTGGATGCCACGTAACCAAGGTAGTTGAGTGGCCTTCTGAAGAGGTGTCACTTCTTTGGATTCAAGTTTAGATCTGCATGCATTAACCTTTGGTATACCTTCTTCAATTTGGGAAGGTAGTAATTGATGGACTTTCCCAGAACAATTATTTCATCTTAGTAGGCCAAGCAGATTTTCCAAGATAGTTCTGTCAACACGTTTTCCATAAGCCTTTCAAGGGTAGCTGGCGCCTTACAGAGACGAAATGCATGACATATAAATGCCATAGTCCTTCAGCAACTATTAATGCAGTTGTCTTTGTCCTCCGACTTCAGCCCCACTAGTTAGATTCCACTTTTCAGATCCAATAACAAAACTAATCTGTATCCTCCGAGGCTGTCTAATGTGTCATCTATTCATGGCAACCGAAAGCTGTCCTTATTGATTTTTTTCAAAAGGCGGTAGTCTATGCAGTGTCTCATTGATGCATATTTCTTCATGACCAATACCACTGGAGATACCCATGGACTGTTTGAAGTCTCTACGATCCCATCATCTTTAACTTCCTTGGCAGCTTTCCTTGCTTCTTATTAACCATGTCTTCGTTTTCTTCTTGGTGATTCATTTATTCATGTCAATGTTGTTATCATTATTCTTAACAGGAAAAAAATACGGAGCCAATCAAGTCTCCGAGGTAAAAATCAAAATTCAGGTACCAAATCCATGAGGTGAATTATAAATGATCTCACTTCTGGCACGACTGCAATTTGTTCACACTGAAATAAGCTGTTGATACTTGAGGATTATTACAGCATTTTTACATTTAATCGAACGAAATCTTGTGAGAATTCTTATGTTTATATACCACAAATCAAAATCCACAAGCAGCTTGTAACCCAGTGATGCCCACATTACACACTTTTCCCTTAATATAGCAGAAGTAAGACGAATCAAAATCTTTTTCAAATCCCAGTTGAGGTGAATGATTTTTATCTGTGGAATTTTTGCTCACTTCCTTTGTTTATTGTGTTTCTCTTACTTCAGTCAGGTAATTTCAATTTTTAACCTCGTTCTTTGAATAGGATTGTTTCTTTTTTTAAATGCTTTAATCGAAAGATTATTACCTTTGAAGTACATATTTTATGTTTTTAAAATTTTAAATTAGGACATCTATTTTTGGCGACTACATAAATGTAAAGTGAGAATTGTCTAGTGTGGGAAAATGCCATGGCTTATTATGAATGCTGAGAAAAGCCTGTGTGATGTACACCTGGTTCTAGCTGGTGCTCTGTTAGGCCACCTTGGTGCGAGCCCTGAGCACCGCTACGATGCAGGCTGCTAGCAGGTAGCAGATCACCCTGCAAGCAGATAGCGCTTGGGTTAAATAAGGATCATTAATAATTTTTTTATATTTCTTATCATTCTCTATCATTTGGGAAAAAAATATTCTTTATTTTATTCATTTATTATGTTTGTTAATTCTCTCCCTTCCTTACGAAAGGCATTCCAGTAATATTTTGCTCAATGTTTTGGGAATGCACATGAAACAGTGAAGAGGTATTTTATATTTGCTGCAGCTGAATGAAATAGTCAACATTGATCTCATAGGCTGAGAAGGGTCTACTATTACATCAGCTACAAGGCTTAGAAGTAAAATTAGCTGTTCATTTTTTTTTAATTCCTAAGGTTTTGATTCTTATTCTTATTTTTTTCTGCAACACTTTGGGGGAGCGTTCAGAGACAAACCTAAATATCCCTCCCTTCTTGATGCAAGTCCTCCACATGCATTTCAGTCTGAGCCCACTTAAGTGATGGTATGGTGTTCTGTTGTCAGTGATGCAGTGCCCTTTTTCCTCTCTGGGTGTAGTATGGGATGGAACTACCTACCTGACAGAAGACATTTTATTAGTATTTACTCCCTGTTTTGGGAATGGCACATGAAACAAAGAAGGTATTTTATATAAAAAATATATTGGCACCAGCTGAATGCATTAGTCAACATGGAGGTCAAAGGCTGAAAAGGAACTGATATTACATCAGCTACAAGGTTTAAAGGGAAAATTATGAATAAATAACTTGCCGTGAGTAATTCAATGTGTAATATCACTCCATATAATACTTACAATAAGCAATTACTGTGGGCCAAATTTTCCCGTCTTTGGAAATCTGTTCGATAGAACCTCAAGCTCATTGATTGCATCACAAAATCATGTATTATGAGAAGAAAGGGCTATGTGCTATTTTTTATGCACCTTTGCATTGTTGGTCAATTTTATCTAGATATATAATGTTTGGATACACTGTAGTAAAGTAAATTTAGAATGGCAACCATGTTTCCCCGACTGTATAGCTTTTGATAATGCGACCTGATATGTTCTTATTTGTTGAACTGTATTGCTTGCATATGTATGCTTACCAATAATATATGTATATTCAGTATTGTCAGCTGATAAATATTATATTTGTAATTTTTTTGTCATGTGATTGTGGCGAGCTCTCATGTGTATTTGTGTGCACTGTGTAACTGTGTGATTCATAAGGTTACAAATATGCTATGGTATGAATAAATATGTGTTTGTAATGTACCTGCATCTATATCATTTCTGCATTTCCAAGTTTTCCTGTATTATCCATATTCTAACATTATGTCAGGAAAAAAGGTATATGGCCACCATATTTATATAGGGTGTGGAGATGGTACGGATGCCTACCCTATACCAAATTGTGGCAGTGTATTTCTTTAAATGCTGACAGCTATTGCTTGATATGAATGATTTCTTTCTTTAGGGTCTAGTGGCATTTCAAGGGTCCTTTTTAAGAGTTTTCTGAGAAAAAGGGTCTTAGTCTCTTCATTCATATAGAGGAGATGGTGAGGCCTGAAGCAAGACCTATTAGCCTGTGTTGAGTATATATAGTATGGCCATGTAGGTGGCCGTGCTTAAGGAGCAGAATAACAATTGGCTTCATGTCGCTTCCAGGATCAGTTGAGAATGATGCAAATGCCTTCCTTTGCAATGAATGCTAGGTTTATTTGGAAATATTATTACTGCTCCTGTCCAGTCTTCATTCATACTTTTTAGTTTTTTTAGCATAGTGTCCTGCATCATAGCCTTTATCAAAGGTGTGCAGATCGTATGCATTAGTAAATTGTTCTAAAAGATACTATGCATTTTACTTTATTCAATTAAACATTTCTGCAAAGGAAACCTTCAGTAGTTAAGAGGTTTCTAACGGCTGACCATAACCTGGAATTGTTGCAAAAACTTCTATTGTTCTAATCACAAAAAAAATCTCAAGTTGATGAGGGGATATATCAAGACAGTAAAAAAATTGTAGAATCCGTCTTAGGTCTCAATGGTAAGTGAAAGTTTGAGTGTGTATGTACTAAAAGCAACGTAGGTACATGCCTAGCTGAATCATTGAGGCCCCCAAATCCTTCCAATTATGCATGCTGCATTTCGCAGTACTGAATGCATTATAGCTTGAACTTATGTCGAAAAAATATTTCAATTTAAAAATTTCAGCTTACTGCTGATAAATCATGAGTAAAGGCCACACCTCAGAAAAATTTGCCTTAGGAAGGTGTTCAAGAGAAAATTTTCCATTAATATTCGCGAAAGATATTTATTTTCCTCATGAATATTTTCTTAGAGATCGATAAAAACATCTCCCTTAGAAAGGTTAGTCATACGCAGTTAAAATGGAAAAAGACACGAGATACGATACATGTGTGATGTTTCTATTGGGGTTGAAGGGTAGATATTTCACACTCCAAAAAGAGTATTAGTGGGCAGAGAAGAAATATAAGTTGAGGAGAGAAAATTGTAAAGCCTGATAAATCAAAAATGTAAACAAACAAAAGTTACAGGAAGAACACAATGCAAAGGCTGATGCAGGATGATTCTGGGGGGGGGGGGGGGGGCACAATGATCTGACAGGCAAACTGTCCAATGATATTTGAGATTCACAACAACATACAACAATTGCTGTACAAGAGATTTTCTTTACTTTATTTTAAAGGTATTAATATGAAGATATTAATAAGTCATATATAGTGACAGCTTCCAAGCCCCTTTCCTACTTTAGGGATGCGTTTTTTGAGCTGTACCTAGCGAATGACAAATGACCGGCAAATATATCTTCGTTACTTGTGCTTAAGGCTTTAATAATTGAGGTTCTGGAATACAAAGATAATGATATGTGTGATGTGCGTGACGTTACTCTCTGCATCGTGGGATTTCTATTTTACACTCCTAAAGATTATTTAAAAAGATAGAGATGGTATATGCGTTGAGAAAAATTTAAAAATTTTGGAAAATGAGAAGCATTAAATAACATGAAAAATGCAAAAATAATTATCCTCGTAAATACCGGTCGAAAGCCTGAATGTGAAAGGATGAACATTTCATTTCATCTACACGAAAATTATTAAAGAAAATTACCTAGTTAAAATTAGAAAAATAGCTTAATGAAAAATATTATGTACAATATTTAATTATGTACAAAAGCTTTCATCTCCCAATGGATGGAAAAGCAAAGAGGAGCGTAGATAGCTGAGCCCTCTTCCAAATGAATGGCAGGATCCCTGCTGTTTTGAGTCCCGAAAACCCTTTTAAGTCCCTTCCCTATTTAAACTAGGTTGTGCTCCCTTTCCGTCTCACTTTCGACTACGTGTTGGAAGTGCTTTTTTCCCTTCCGCTGGCTTAAGCGGGTCACTTTGTGACCGAAATACGTATTAGAATTTCATCCTCATTCGTTAGTGTGTTTTTGTTACCCTGACCTTGCCCTCTGAGCGGTTTACTAGAAATCCATACCCTAGTGCTTGTTTGAGTGATTGTGCTCAGTGCTTCTGTATGTGATTGTGGCAAAACTTGTTATCCTTAAGCAGAGTCCTTACAGCTCTGCAAAGGATGACAAGTTATAATCCAGATCAGTGGCGCAGTGAGGGGGTTTGGGGGATAAACCCCCCCCCCCCCCCAGAGCTCAGAGAAATTTTTAAGTTTAATCCATTTTACTTAATTGGATTGATATCACTAATAGCATTGTGTAAGGATTAATAAAATATCCCTCATAAAGCCTTAAAAGTCACCATTTTGAACCATTTATCTTAAAATTCTGCAATTTATTAATCTCGCATCTACTGCTTATCCTGGTGCATATCCCATACCCCCATAGGCCCTGGTATTAGTTTCACCTAAGCACCCCCAGCCTCAAATCCTAGCTGCGCCCATGACTCAGATTACTCTAGCGAGGTCACTTTAGCCGCAAAAAGGATACTTCTGGGTAGTGTGTGTGGTCTGTGGTGGTCCTTGGCAGGGAAGAAACATTTCCGTAAATCACCATATAAGTGTGTGTGCGTATTTACTTGGCATCCTTAGAAGAGACCATCCATCTCTACGAAGGATCCCAGGTTACAACCCAGGGTCACCTTAGCGAGGTCTGACAGCCTTGCGAAGGCGTCCATTGGGGGGTGTGCTTGTGTCTGTGGCAGTCCCTGGCGTGCAAGTAATTCTCGTAAACTGCCAGAGGGGGGCATTCTGGTTAAGTGTTTTTTGGTTTTGAAGAGTGGTGTCTTTGACGGCCATTTGAGAACCCTGTTTGATTCACCTACCGCCATATGCTTACCCTACGGTCATAAAATATTACGTGCAAGCATGGGCATATCCAGGATCATAACTAGGGGGGGCAAGCCATGGTCTATGTGTGTATCTATCTCTGCGGCCTCCCAGCTTGGTTTAAAGTTGTCGCACTTCCAACAAGTCTCCTGGTGAAACTGATATATGTTGGTACTTGCATGCAAACAGGTAGTTATTATAATTTAAAATGGAGTTTTGAGGATGGATGGATGAGAGCAACATATTAATGGATACTCGTAAGACTTTATTTTTGACAGTCACCATTACAATATGATCACTTCACCAACAACACTTCTGGGAGACAACCGGAAATAAGAATCATTCAGTGGTACCAACTCACTGACTATGAATTGGGCACCACCCTAAGAGTACACTTCAACACCTCCCCTTTCACAGAGTGAAGCACGCAGGAGTTCTCACTCTTCGGCCACTTCTGGTCCTCCCTGGCACTGGATTGGCAGTCTGAGGTACTGCTCTTGCAGATGTAGAGCACTCACTCAAAGGAGCCCCTAAAGTGTCACTGCTTTCTCTGATGAGTTGAGTTCTTCCATCATTGCATCTACCTGATTGCCCCCCATGTTCATCTAACAATAGGAGTGGATCTTGGATGGACACATATTTTGAGAGATTGTCATTGTGCCTTACAATGTTACCATGCTTATTTTTGACAGGGTATGACCTAGGGCAATTATGTTTACCAGTAATGACACCAGGATCCCACCATTCATTATTTCTTGCCCTAACCCATACTTGTTCTCCAGCCCTTAATTCCTTCACCTGCCTCTTGGTGGTTCTGTCATAGAGTCCTTTCGCCATGGCCTGCTTTGCTTTAAGTGCCATATGAGGCCCTGTGCTCCTTAGGTCTCAAAGCTTTAAAAGTGACTGGAAGCTTTGAGTGCAATTGACGGCTTAACAATATCTGGGCTGGAGACACATTGAGCCCTTTAAGTGGGGAATTACGGTATTCCCTTTACATATCCCTAAAATCTTTCCCCGACTAATGACTTTCCCTTAAGATTTGTTTTCCAATGTGGACACCCTTTTCTGCTAGCCCATTACTCTGATGGTAGTGGGGACTACAAGTCCTCAACTCAATTTCATTTTCTGTTAGGTATTTTTGAAAGTCATACGACAAGATTGGCATGTTGTCTGCAATACATTCCCTCTGGATCCCATGCATTGCAAAATATTCTGAAATGCCTCTTAGATGGAGTTAGCAGTTTTGCTAGGCAAGGGGACTAACTCCAACCATTTAGAGAAATAATCAACGAATACTAGATAAGGTTTTTTTTAGCAAAGTCTTAAATATCACATGCAATTTTTTAAATGGCAACTTGGGTACCTACCTCATGGGAAAGTAATGGCTGTTTTCTGTTTCTTGGCTTGAACTTGTTCCACACTTCACATTCATTAACAATGGTTTCAATATCTTTTGACATTTCAGGTCAATGGAATAGCTTTCTAGCTTTAGCACGAGTCTTTTCTATACCCCCATGCCCTTCATGTAATAATTTTAGTGCATAAGATTTCAAATCACCAGGGACTACAATTTTGTGTTCTAAGAAAAGTATGCCATCTTCAACATGAAGATCATCTCTGACTTTATGAGAAGGCTGATGTTCAATGGGTATTTTACAATGAGCTGCCCACCTGCTTCTGCAAGCTTCAATTATTTCCCTTAAAACTTAATCATTTTTAGTTCTTTGCTGAAACTCTTGCTTCTGATCCCTAGTCATAGGGAGATACCTGCTGATGGTATGAACCATCTCTATAGCATTTCGGGCTCCTCCTCAACTTCACCCTTAACGTAAGATCGTGACAGTGTGTCTGCAATATACAAATCCTTCCCTGGGACATAATACACATTTAAGGAATATCACAGCAGTTTGAGTCTCAGCCTTTGAAGTCTTACTGACCCTATCTTGCAAACGCTTTCTTTCATGACTGACACAGGTGGTTAATGATCGGTTTGCACGTTGACATCAGACCCATGTATAAAGTTGTAAAATTTTACAGTTGTAAAATGAAAGGCTAGCAACTCCTTCTCAATTTGAGCATTATAGTTTTGCTCATACTCCGTCGAGCTTCTAGTGGCAAAAGCAACTGGCTGGAGCCGCTTAATCCCATCTCCTTCCTACAATAAGCAACAGCCTAGGCCAGACTGGGAGGCATCACATTGAATTGTTATTCTTTTGGATGGGTCAAATGATGTTAAGACTGGGGCAGATGACACAGTTTCTTTAAGTTTCTCGAATGCATGGCTATGGGAAGGGAGCCATTTCCACTCAGTCCCAGCTTTTAATAATTCTTGTTGAGGGGCTGTTCATGTTGCCATGTTTGGGATGAAACCAGGCACATAATTGAACATTCCCAGGACTCTCTGCAATTCTTTCTTATTGCAGGGAGACTCGAGGCTTACAAGAGCTTTAACCTTTTCGCGCCGAGCTCCTTCACGGGAAGTTGCTTTTGGCTCTACGAAGGGTTTGAGAAATTCTTTTTCGCTCCGTACGGAGTTTTTTCTTGGCTTGGGACTATGCAGGTAGTCGCTTCCTCCCCGTAATGACCTTTCCTAGCGGGGTCCCGGACCCTTTCCTCCGCAACTGGGCAAATATAATCCTTGACCCTTTTCCCCGAAGGCAGCCCATCCCGGCGTACTTTTGCGGTCAGTTTATTGTTGCCAGTGCAATTTTAATTTTTTTAATTGTTACTGTTGCATTAAATGTCAGTTCATCAATGTATTCCTTTCATTTTGCAATGCCTGTACAACTTTTAAACGAAGTTCTACGGTTATTTTTAGGGTTTTAGCAAAACGGCACTATATCATAGCCAAATGAGCTTTTCCGAGAAGAGTGAGGTTATCATATTCCACGTACATATTTCAGTAGGAGAATACTTACACCAATATACTCTTAGGTGTTCCAGATGAAGGATAATAAGTTTTTCCAAGAAAACATTAATGCGCTAATGTGTCCCGAAATAAGCCCGTGAGGTGCACAGGGCAGACCACCTTAATGGATCCTGACCAGATATTCTATCGAATTTCACCGCAAATGTACACTTAGAATAGAAATACATTGTCCTTGTGATGAAACCTTAGGCCATCTCTTGGATAATTTGGAATCTTAGGGGGCACCAAACATAATATTTTTCAAAACCTGGCAAAGTTGTCCCACTTGGCAAAGTTATCCCAATTTACGGCATGTAATATATTTTAGCATGTGAATTGTATAAGATCAGTGTTAATATTATGCTAATTAACTTAGCTATTAATGCCTTTATTTTGCTTAAATGTGCCATTATTTTAACTATGATGAAAAATCCGCCACTGTTCTGTCGGCATAAATGCAAAAAAATATCAAGTGCAACATGCTAAAAATTTCTGTTACCTCAAAGTAGTCTCTAACAACTCAAATGAGCATTATTATAAGATACATACTTTCTTATGTCACTATCTGTCAAATTCATGGGTTAACAGATGCTCTTGCCCCTTTCAACTAATGACTAAAATTGAAGCCATGATCATCGAATCGATTTTCTAGTTATGAAAAAGATGATGCCCCATCCCAATATACTTTTATTTATTCAAAGGTCACTCAATTTGTTTATCAACAAGAGCATGCATGATATGGTTAACCCTCTATACAAAACATATCCAATGTTAAGTTTATCCCCTGTAATTGCTGGTATAAGTTAACAATGAGCTTGATCAGCATTTTCATTTTTGATAGTAAATGAGTTAGAAAAATAAAGACAATCATATTTTATTAATTCCTCAATCCATCACCGGCTTTTTTCAACATCCAACCATTTTATCCTTAAGTTGATGGCATCACACACTCCTGCACAGCAGCTTACTGCCTCTCAGCCACTTCTTGCTTCCTCACATTAGCCTCATATAGCTAGATAGTTCTCTGTTGGATACCAAATTTGGTTGAAACAATCAATAAGTGAGGGCTTATTTGCTTTGTTCTTAAGAAAACAGATGCTGATATTATATAACTGCTTTATTGCTGCCCCCCTTCCCACCATCTCATTTTTGATTAAAGTTGAAAATATGGCATTGTTCAAGGCAGCTCTTCAATGAAAGATTTTTTCACCATCTTAAAAAACAATGCTTATAAATAATTGATACATATATAAATTCCACATTTCTGTGCATATCAGACCTCAAACGCATGAACACAAAGTGGTTTGCATATATTAAGGCACTGCAGAATGTGATGAATACAGTACCAGGCCCGTGAATAATAATTTACCTCAACCATGGGTGAAATTCCTTTCTGCATTTTGCAGTTATCACTGAATATGGGTATGAACTGGGGCTCTTATGATGTCACCAACTAATGAGAAGTAGGAAGCTTTTCCATTTTTTTACTTATATTCATGAAAAAAGAACTGAATAAGGAAGTTTTTTGGAACCTCAAATGGTTGGGAAAGGAATGTAATGACAAAAAAACTTCCTTATTCAGTTTTCTTTTTTTTGTCATTACATTCTTTCCCAACCATTTGAGGATTTTACTTCTGGTTGAAGGACACTATTTCCCCAATAATTCAAATTATGCTGGTGGAGCCCATACATAATTTCGCTGTATTACATCCCAGAATCTGTTAGAAAATGCAATTTTTATACATATTTTAGACACTGCTACGGCACTGCCAAATGCCTGTTGTTGCATTATTCTTCTTTTTTTTCCTTTTGTTATGTCTGAAAAATGTAAATACTACTTGCTATCTACTACTCATTGTTTTATGAAAGTATTCATATCTTATTCATGTATCCTCTTGAAACACACTCTTCCAAGGGCCCAAGTTGGGCAAACAAGAATATCCCCACCTATACAATTTTGTCAAGTATCGATAATTTCTGCAGTCATTGACCAAAGGGTAAGAGGAAATGGGGAAACTGGAAATCATAGGGTCCATTCATTCAATTGAGTGAACTTGTGAATATATATTTGAGTTCAATATCAATGTCCAAAGTGATTACAAACTGTTCATGCCAGTAATGAAGAGCAGGAGCGCAGCTAAGAATTAAGGCTAGGGGGGGTTTTAGGTGCAACTAATACGTAGGGGTATAAGGGTATTGCATACCCGCCTGGGTAAGCAGGATTTGCTGGGGCCCTCTCCCAGAAATTTTTTAAGAATAATGGTTCAAAATGGCGAGTTTTTCGGCTTTCTGAAGGGTATTTGATTAATCCTGACACTATTCTATAAGTTACACTTATCCAATTAAGTAAAATAGATTACACTTACAAAAATTTTGTGAGCTCTGGGGGGGGGGGTGGTTTATCTTCCAAGACTCCCCCTTGCTGCGCCACTGATGAAGAGTGGGTATTTGGTAGATGGGGAATTGGACTTCATTCACAAATTATATATTACCATGTATTTGTATTTTACGTGTTTTCTCACAAAATTAGTCCATTTTCCTCATCTTTGTATTCACTAATTCAAAAACAAAAACCACCTGCTTTCAAATATGATCACATATTAGTCATTAAATAGTTCACATCAAGTAACTGGCAAGTGTTGTTTGCTTTGTGAAACACACAACCACATGCATTACACAGTGTTTGAAACATGGATTGGGCCATTAAGATTTCAAAGTTCTATAATTCTCCCTCAATGTTTTATATCCTGGGGATGGATTTAGATACTGTAGACTTGTGTTCACCGATAAATATTGAGGGTACAGTTGAAAATGATCCTCAAATACTTGAAACAGTTCAGGCTATCAGAAGGAGCATGTATCCCCAATTATAGGGATAGGATGGAAGAGATTTAATGAAATACTCAAAATGTTAAAGTAGCAAGGGAAATAAATAAAGCTTACAGGGTAGGATAGGGTATAGCAGAAGAATAATTGTTGAACATCTTCCCCTTTTTAAAGCAAAAGATGACCTCCTTGTTGAGATGGTATGGCTTTATTGGGTAAATGATCTAAAATCTTATGAGCTAAAATCATGCCATGAAATGAATACCACGGGGGTAGAAAACTCCCGCTTTAAAGAGAGAGAGAGTAATACCACCACTGTAGGTTGTCATTCGGACAATGATACAACTTCTAAAATTGCTGTAGGTGATTTACTGGCACCAACCCCACCCCAATTACATTTAACTTTCACATGTTGCTGTATCCCAAACTTTGAAATTGCCATCATGGAGAAATACCTGGCATCTCAGGTTACATTTCAATGGCCAATTAGGAGGAGCCCATAGGGAACCACGTGGTCGATGCAAGGTAAGCAAGAAGTGGGTCCTTGAGGTGGAAGGCACTCAGGAATGGGGACTCTTAAAATGTATGTTATTTTAGGAGTAATTTCTGTTATGTGGCCTTTCCTATTGCAATTCCCTGCATCACCAGGATGAACCCAGGGATGAGTACTAACACCAAAGTTACTTTTTTTAATATTCAACAAGTCCAAACTGAGAAACTAGAGGTGTGCAGTGAAAGTTGCAGTTGGTATAGAAGGAGACTGGTATTGTCATGCAGTGATGCAGCGAGGGGGGGGGAGGTTTTGGGGGATAAAACCCCCACCCCAGAGCTCAGAGAAATTATTAAGTTTAATCCATTTTACTTAATGGATTACTATTGCTTGTAGAATAGTATTAGGATCAATCAAATATCTCTCATAAAGTGGTAAAACTAGTCATTTTGAACCATTAATGTTAACATTTTCTGGAGGAGGGCCCCGCAACTCCCACTTACCCTGGCAGGTATGCAATACCCCACACACCAAAATATTGAAATCCCCCCTAGCCTTAATTCTTAGCTGCGCCCCTGTTGTCATGAAGGGTTTCAGGGAGGTAAGGAAGAGGGTAATGGAGGGAGATTTTAACCCTTTCACTGCTGTGAATGTACCTGGTCGTCTCCCTGCCATGCACTTTCGCCGAAGCACTCCAAAGGATCGCTAATATCCGGGACCCTTCCCTCGACGAGCTCACCCTCGCTGGCCCATCTCTTTGTCCCTCTGAGCGGGGGGCCTCCCTCCCCAAAAGTGACCACTCTGACTGCATTTTGAAAATCTATCACTCAATGCAATCATCAAAAAACGATTGTTTGCATCGCACCCCTGCCAATCAGGCAATCAAGTATGTCTTTGAACCGTGTTTCTGCGATGAGGAATAACGATTTTGTTATCTTTGCTAAAATGGCCAATTTCCGGTGGTCTGCAGCCACGTTTTTAGCAAAGTTAATAAAATCGTTAATTTTCACTGCAGAAACATGGTTCAAAGACGAGGGTGAGCTGGTCGAGGAAAGGGTCCCGGATTAGGGACCTAATGAGGGTGTACCATGCCCATCCTGTAAGTACCTGCTTCATGGCC
Organism: Ischnura elegans; assembly: GCF_921293095.1. Classification (NCBI taxonomy): domain Eukaryota; kingdom Metazoa; phylum Arthropoda; class Insecta; order Odonata; family Coenagrionidae; genus Ischnura; species Ischnura elegans. The sequence goes on from NC_060259.1 coordinate 47,173,639, forward strand.
CCATGAAACACATTTTAACCTTTTCGCGGCATGTGAGGAGAAGGTTTTCGGAGATTGAAAAGCAGTGAAAGGGTTAAGGTAGGATATCCTTCTCCATGTATGGAAAGTCAAAGGTGAGTTGATGACGGCTTGCTTATTTTGAAGGTCAATTTGCATTAGGGGAAAAATAATTCTCTGTTTTAGAATCATCGCACAACATTGGTTATTTATGTGTTCCATGCTGCACCAGGTGGAAAGCAAGTGATTCTTGGGTACCTACATAAAATCTTAATATATCAATGAAAGATTGTGTCCGGAGATTGAGGAAAGATTTGGAGTTTTTTGAACAAAACTATTGTACTTATATGGCATTCATTTTTTTAAATTTGGTTCAGCCAACATTTTATTAAAGGTGACAATTGATTTTTGTTATATAATGTAATACAAGTAGGATATCTCAAACTAAACTGCAGAGCCACTGCTCAAAGCACAAAGATTTTAGAGTCATGGAGCACGATCGCCTCTTCGGCTGACTGTATGACGCCGTTGTGGTAGGCCTCGGTTGGCCCCTTGTTGGGGAACTGGGTCCCTATTGACCCCAGGGGCATCTCCTTCTCCAGGAGGAGGAGCGGCATCCCCCTGAGGACCGGGAGGTGTTGGATTAGCTAAGTTCTGGTGCTGACGCTGAACTGCAAGCTGAATAGCTGCAGCTGCAGCATCCGACCTTTCTTCGGCAATTCTTCGTGCATTATCCACTTCTACCCTTGATAATGATGGTGGAGGGGTTCTCCAGGACCGGGGTGGGGGGTGATTCCCTTCTGCCATCTAAAAGGCAATGAGAATGAAATCTTAGCCACTTAATCCTATATAAATCTTGATCACTCATGATACATGTCAACAAATGGTTCAAGTAAAATTTTTTTGCATTAGATGACAGGATGCATAAATTGACCTTCCTGTTCTTCACCAAGAGCTGTTAATACGAGAAGAAATTCAAACCTATGAGGGAGATGTGCCTGTATCTTCCAAAATAAAAAAATATGGCCATATAGGTTACTGATTATCTCAATTGATTTGACTAAAAGATCAATGAAGATATTTTAGTTGAACCTTAGAAAAATGATGATACTTTTGGCAGTTTATATAATCCTCTAAAAGTCTATGCAGGCAATGTATGAATAGTATAGATAGTAATCAATGGGATTCATGTCCATACTGGGAATCTCAATGAGAATGTGACCAGATTGAAGGGTTTCATGGGGCAAAAGGAAGCTGACTGAAGTCACTGTTCCCAGAAGTCTTCAATGAAATTAGTTTATCGTATGATGCTCAAGATAAATACATAGCTATCACTAAAAATGATAAATATGAAACATGAATGTTATCATATCTCAGCAGCTTTTAATATAGCCAATAGTGGCAACTACCTAAATCTGTGATCAAGTTTAAATTTTGACACTCCTACCAACAAGTTACTCCAAGCAAGAAATTATGGTATCTTGTTCAAGTTCAATCAAAACTTTTATTGTAAAATCACATAGAGCTATATAGCAACCAGAAATATGGGCCCTTTCTGAAGTTTATGGTGTACATTTCTTCACTGATGAGTATATTAAGATTGCTGGCTCATATGATATGGGTGAAGAAAATGATTGCTCTTGTTTAAGCCCTAATCAGCAAGATATGTCGGAAATCACTGTGGGTGATATGAAGTAATATAAGTAGTTCATGAACCCACAATCTAGAGAAGCCAAAGCTGCTATGATATTTTCTATGGTATGATTGCTCAAATTTCTAACCTATATGTTACAGATTAAATTATAGGGGGGACTGGGCTACCTAATGACTGTCATCAAAGGGAAATTGAGTATAAAGCTTCACTCTGTTTTAAATTTGGAATGCAGTTGTGTGGAATCACTTACATTTAGTAAATTTTACTTATTGCAGATCTCAATTGAGCTCTAATTAGCCTTAGCTATTCATAAAATTATAAATATTGCAAAATCAGCTTAGACCGGCATTACCACTACCCTGGGGTAATGGCAGTCGGTAATGCCATTTTCTTCTAAATTGTTTTAAAACAAGAAATATGAGGATTTTCGATGGCACAGGCACGTCAAACAGAAATAATTATGCTAATTACATTAAATAATTCCGCAACTAAGAAATTACAAACAAGTAAATGGAAGTATGGATATAATATGTCCCTATTGGAAATTTCTTATAAGAAAATTTCCTATCAGAAATTGGGCATTTTTCTTATAAGAAAATTTCTTATAAGAATTCTTCTTATAAGAAAATTTCTTATAAGAATTTTTCTATAAGAAAATTTCTTATCAGAAATTGGGCATTTTTCTTATAAGAAAATTTCTTATCAAAAGTATCAATTACAAAATGTTATTTATTAGAAATTTTCTCATGGAAATATTTATTATAATTATCATATCATCATGCTTAAAACACTTGTGCAAACTTCAATAAAAAGCTACATGAGATTTACATCCCTCCTGAGAGTACAAAGTTAGCATTATACCTAATTTTTTCCTAATGAAGGTGCCTATATCTGGTACACAGCAAACCTAATGATTTCCCATGTACCAAATGTAATGTCTATCTTTAGTGTGCATCAAGCAAGGACATTCAAGTTCTGTAAAGTCCACCTGACTGGCCAGACAATGCGAGATACCATAGAGGTCCTTCAGGTCATGGGTTCTGCATAGGGTTAACGCCCCCCACATTTTAAAACTAAAAAACTAAAAGCAATGAAACCAACGATATCCTGGAATGATGGACTGATAATAGAATATGGCTTTGGCAATCACTACGCAATGAAATATAAAGGAATTGCAATATGGAATGATTTAACCTGGAAAATTGAAGAAGCAAATGAAATAAAATTCAAGTTCGACTTGGGATACTTCAAGAAATTATTTGGGAAGGAAAAGGAAAAATTGATAAATCGAATACATAGGAGAAATTTTTATTTAAGATACCAGAGAGAATGACCTCTACATGCAGATTTGGATAGATAATGAAAGAAATAAATAAAGTAAAATGGAATTTGATGCCATTTGGAGAAAAGGATAGGTAGAATATGGCTAACAATTAGTGCAAGATTTAGGGAAATTGATAGGAATCCCAGAAACACTGATTGAGAATAATAGTTGATGTATTTTCCATAAAATAATAATTGTGCAGATGTTATTTAGGTTTACTCATACAAATTCATTCTCTCCAGAGACGACTAAATCACTCACTTTGTCCATTGAAACACTGTTTTCATTAAAACTTCCACTTATATTAGATATGTCACAATCTGAAAAATATACAAGTCTATCTAAATTAACGATGAAAAGTTTAAAATTCCATGAAACTGTTTGTTTAAGGTGACATGATTTTAGGAATGCCAGTTTTGTAAGACTTACCAAATGAGGTCAATGCCTTATTTTTGTTAGAAGCACACGATTTATTTTATTAAACTGCTATCACAAAGACATAGTGAATGATTAACATATAAAAGCAATCCTTAGCAACCTAACAACCAAACAAGTTTTGGTTGTTAGGTTGCTAGGGAACCATGTGAACAGTATCCTGCAACGTATGCAATCGTAGTATACATCGTGGTTATTCATGGCCCATATCGAACTTCCATCGGTCAAGTAATCTGTAGACTCGAAACAGAGAGATCTTATAAGTCTACAATTTTTCATGTGCCCTCAGCTATATATACTAACAAGTCGCATTAAAGAAGCCTCCGCTTCTTGGAACCATTTATGTCAAATATCATGCTGAAAAAAAACAGGAAATTAGCAGAACATTACTTAAAAAAGTGTTATACATAATTTCAAAAAAATATTTTATGTAGAATTCCTTAAATAATTATCAATTGCCAACATAAGTTATGGTGACACGCCTGCTGGATAAAAACCTAAAAGGTATGCGACCCGCGCAGCATTATTGTAGAATTCTATAAGAAATGCAGATTTCTTATAAGAATTTTTGTAAGACTTATAGAATCCTATAAGAATTTCTATAAGACTTATAGAATCCTATAAGAAATCTGTAAGACTTATAGAATCCTATAAGAATTCTGTAAGACTTATAGAAACCTATAAGTCTTTCAGAATTCTTATAAGAATTTCTGTAAGACTTATAAGAAATTTTCAATAGGGTTATTTCATTAAACAGGTCACACAAAAACATGGTGAATGATTAACATATAAAAGCAATACCTAGCAACCTAACAACCAAACAAGGTTTCCATGGCAACCGTATCCTGCAACGTATGCAATCGTAGTATACATCGTGCTTATTCATGGCCCATATCAAACTTCCATCGGTTAAGTAATCTATAGACTCCAAACAGACAGATATTATAAGTGTACAATTTTTCGTGTGCTCTTAGGGATATATATTAACAAGTCTCATAAGAAGAAGCCTCAACTTCTTCTTCTCAAATTCTGTAAGACTTATAGATATCTATAAGTCTTACAGAATTCTTATAAGAATTTCTGTAAGACTTATAAGAAATTTCCAATAGGGGTCAATTAAAAAAATATCTTTCCATGATAAAAAGGGCTGAAAACTTTAAGGGTACCACCAATATGCTTACATAAGTTGATGAGGTTTTAGAAGCTTAAGTGCATTTTACATTCTGAAGCACATGTCTCATAAATACCCCTCGGAACTGTTCCATCTAGAGCATTCTTGATGAGCCCATAATTCATAAGTAGTGCACTGATACCGCATTACTCCATCTTTTAGGGTGGCTCTGCTATAGAGTGAGGTTTCTTTGTCCATTTCCATTATAAGTAACTCACTTTCTGATTCGTCTTCACAAATCTTTTTCTCATCAATAGAAGTCGGAGTCAGATTCAAAGAGTTTCCTGCTCATTTTCTTTTGCTTCTCTTTTCATGTTTTTTTCTTTTAGCAATAGAAGCAGTTTGCTTATGATTTTTTTATTGAAAATCCCTGATACACGCTACTAGCTTTATTTGTTTTCCTTATAATTTTCTGGGCTTCTAAGGATAGAATAAGAATTATATGAGTACTAATGGGTGGATGCCGGTCAGTTGCCAAAGCGACTGCCATTACCACAACTGTATGTTTTCATTCAATGGCTAAAAAAATAAATATCAGTGCTTGAAATCTTATTGAAACACTACATGATAGAACAATATAGCTTACCATGTTATTGCAAGATCAGTTTCGTCCTATGAAAAGTAAACGGTAAGAACCTGTTCGTGATTAAATGACAATGGGATCAAGAGCTAAGGTATTCATTGAGTGTAGCTGCCTCATGACATGGCATATGATTTACCTGCAATTTGGAATATAGAAGAAAACAACATGCCGACAAATTTTAAATGGAAATATAAAAAATATACATCTGATACCCAAGTAACAAAATCTTATGCAAAAATTATTTTAAAATATATTGCGAGAACATTTTGAAATGACTTTAACATAATTTTGAAAACATAAGCTTTCTCTGTTTCAATGTTACAAATCTTTTTTTCATTATTTCAAAATGATTTTAACAGAAGTTTAAAATATGTCCTACTCTTGAAGGAGCTATGAATAGTACTTTTTAAAATTGTTTTAAATACATTGTAACTAATTCAGCCTCCTTTTAAATTGATCAATTGTTATGCTAATATAATACAAGTAAACGTGTTTGAAATTTCGAACTGTGACAGAAACAGTAAAACACTGTTTTCCCACCTAACTACTATGCTACCAACATTATAGTTTTGCATACGTGAATATTTCGCATGAAGCAGTACAACCATCATGAGAATTAAAGAATCTCCTTATCTGCATGCTTTCACTGAATTCCCACCATCACCTGAGACATTTTAATGACATTCCAATCAGATATGTCTGTGTTTGGATTATAAGACATACGAAATCGCAAATGTGAAAAACTCAGGCCTTATCCCTTTTTAGTATGCAATGAAGCACATATTGAGAGTGTTTTCAGGCGTTGCTTGATTGTATTCTTGGATCATTCAATGTCCATTTTTCAATTATATGCCTTCATTTTGGGACATTTTTCCCGTAAATTCATTATTTTAAATTTTAGTAATCTTATGGAGAACTGCGAAAAAATACAGCTTTGTGGATTTCAAGAAGTCCTGAAAACAGCAAAATTCAAACTCACTTTTGTAAAAAGGGATTCATTTTTGGTAGAAAAAGTCTCCGTATTACTTGTTTTATGTAAAGCTACTTGTCAGTTATTCACATTCACCTCAAAGGAATAAGAATTATTATACTGGTTTATTTTATCACATTGGTATATGCCTGTGCCAATGAGATTAATTTATATAAGTGTTTTAAAATGATTTCAAAATAAATACCTAATTATTTCAAAATTATGTTGAAAATGATTTTAAAATTATGTTGAAATGATTAGAAAATAAATATCAAAATATTATGTGGGTAAAATAATTTTGAAATTGTTTTAAAATAATGTTCACATAATTATTTTTCTGTGAAATTAAAAAAGGAACATTTAATGCAAAAAATAAGCCATTACCTCCTACATATCCATGTATACACTATTAACAAAATGAGATCAAATGGTACAAGACTTAAAAAGAGCAACGCCAAATACATTATTTTAAAATGATTTTAAAATCTTGAAAAAGTCATGAATTTAGCCACCATATGATATTTTGATTTTAAAATTATGTGCAATAATTCTAAAATCATTTTTCCATGTTCTTTTGCTACTTGGGATGCGATGGTTGCTGATTCTAGAAATAGATTCCACATGTTTCAGCTGAGTCAAATAATGAACTAAAGGAAAGTCCGGGGTGCTTTTGAGAAATCAAACATGGAAAAGAGCCATGTGATGGAATAAGATAGGTCAAAATATTGCAACTTAGTCGAGAAGTCATATTGGTATAAGGAAGAATGTCTAATGGCAAAAATTGAAAAATCACATGAATGCAAATAACTGTGCAGTTGAAAATTTTCAATTCTGTGTATTATTTATATGTTGACTGTATATGTGAACACAGTGAATCCTTTCTATAGCATGTAAGAAAAGTATTCCTTGATAACTTTTAGATTTCTCATATGATTTAATATCTCATTTCCGACAAAATACCATGATTGGGTCAAAGTTCATTGCACAAACAGGTGTTATGTCTGGGTTACAAACAGACAGAGGACCATAATCATTCGCTTAGTAAACCACACAAGTAAAGAGGCAGAGATAGTAGTAGAGTCCATAATTCAGTGGGGATAATAGATGTATGAGTAAATATCAGTGTTCAAGACTCCCTTCAATGGCTTCATTGCAAGCGTTTATGGAATTAAGAGGCATATTATTAAAATTACTGCTGTACCTTTCCCAGAGCATTGTAATAGTATCACATTAATAGGCTATTCTATAGTTTTTGAAGACCAATATTAAAAGATGTGTGTCAGTAATGTCCTAAAAATGCTCTATTCAAGCTTTAACACCCACCATATCCTGTCAGTAGCAATGGGCATTTACATGAATTTGTTGCTACAGAAGAGCACATTATTTAACTTGTATTCAGTAACAGCATGTAAAAAATAGCTGTACATGGTAAGCACTGCTTATTTTGCATGCAGAGCAGGGGCAGATCAAGAATATTTTCTGGGGGGCTGAAGCGTCTGACCAGCAAACAATCTTCTCATACTTGAGGTTATGAACGAGATACAACAATTACTGTGTGAAATATTCTCTATAATTTCAAATGGCAGTTATTAATATGACATTTAATGCTTGGAGCTCCGTAATAAACAAAAAAAATGAATGTAATCATAAACATATAATGGTATTTGTCTATTTTTTAAGCATCTTGGAGGGGGGGGGGATGTGCCCCCTAAATCCGCCTGTGATGCAGAGTATAATAATTATCATTTCCTCTTGAAGTAATTTGAATTTGGTGCGTGAGAAGGAGTGCATTTACAGATTTGTTGGAAAATGATGGTTGAAAGAGGCCACCTATTTTCCTCAAACTTACGCAGTAGTCAGTTCCAGGGGTGCAGCCAGGAATTAAGGCTGGGGGGCTTTAGGTGCAACTAATACTGGGGTGTGTGGTGGTATGGAATACCCGCCAGGTTAAGCGGTAGGTGCAAGATTAATAAATTGCGTAATTTTTAAATAAACGGTTCAAAATGGTGAGTTTTACGGCTTTCTGAGGGATATTTTATTAATCCTTACACTATTCTATTAGTAATATCAATTCTATTAAGTAAAATGGATTGAATTTAAATATTTCTCTGAGCTCTGGGGGGGGGGGGGGTGTTTAGCCCCCAAAACTCCCCCCTTGCTGCGCCACTGGTCAGTGCTGATCCATCTATATAAAAACGAAAAAGTTGTATTTTCTGCCCTTTGACATGGAAAGAAACTACTTCTTTATTTTCTTAATTTATGGATCAACTTAAGCTACTGCAAATATTTGAGGAAAATAAGAGGAAGCCTCTTTCCGATATCAATTTTTAAATGATTGCAAATTTTGATGATTTACACCCTGTTAATCAATTTGAAAGCCTTTAAACTGTGCAAAAATTGTTTACATTAAGTAAATTCTTTAAAATAAACAGCATATATTTTCTCTACGTGCTTTAATTCCAGAGTTAGCATTTATGTGATATTTCAGTTTTTCCTCCATGGCTTGATACACCAAGGGTTCATAACTTTCCATAACTTGCATTCTGAACTTTGTATGATTCATCTTTAGGATACTTATTTCGCATACTAAACCTTAGGGAAATCGGTAATGGTCACCAGACCCCCCTTGCGTGATTTGATATAAAATCCCCCATGTAAGATAATATGGTTGAACGTGTAATTAAGTTTTTCCATATTTGCTGGTACTCATTCATGAGTACTTTCACTCTAGCTGTAGGGTTCAGCGCCAAAAGAATCTAAAAATATTTAATACAATGATATATTGTTATAACTATCATATAAATTCATGATCATTAAGCCTAAAATGTTACAATTCATTAGATTCCTGCTGAAGCTTAACTCCAAATATGTTAAGATTTGAATGATATTATATGTTACGAGTGCATTGAATGCAATGACATCGCTTACATTGAAATACTTGGCACATAAAGTAAAGGAAATGTAAACGCGATCCTAAATGCTGTACCGATGATGTGAGGATACCCTGGATCGTATTACTTGAGTCGGAGTTGCAGCGGTCGCACACACCGTGGGAGGGTCAATTCCTTTGCCTGGGTCGTTTAATCCTGCGATGGTTTGATGGGATGGATGGTATGATGGTTTACAAAGGCCTCGCCCGGATTAAATCCTGTGACTACTGTCAACCCTTTTTGACACCAAGGTCCTCAAGAGGCCACTTTTGAGGGGGTAATCATCAGTCCCAGGCTTTCCTCTAGAAAATAACGTTCAAAAGTCTACCGCAAATGCAATTGAAGAATAGCAACAAATACAGCGGCGTACAAAGATGTAAGCGAATATAATAAGCATGGACCTCCAAAGTTGTTGCTACCTTGACTTCAGATTGAAGGCACTGCCACCTTTCTCTATTGTCACTATACGTTAACCAAATGGCGACGTAATTCGCAAGGCAAACGTGCCCGTCCACAAAGTTATGCTGGAATAAATATAGCTAATTTAGCGTGTTTATTAGTTTTCCGTAGGTTAACATATACCTTAAAATTATTCCTTAAAGTCGTAATTTCTTTAATTTACTCACTTTTTTATTGGTAATTTGCTGGCTTTGCAGGAGAAGAACAAGGAGGCTGACGTTTTGGCACTTGTCAGTCGATGTATGGATGTGCTTATTGCTTCACGCGGTGGCGGAATACAGAATTAATGGTATTCCTTCCGTGAGTCTTTTTGAAGCAATGGAAGAAATTTCCGATTATTTAAATTAAATTTATGCATATTTTAAGAAGTTTTCCCGGAGTTAAATATTTTTCTGCGTCAAGAGTAAATTATTTGGCACTATTTTTTTCCTCGAGGGACAAGTTTGCGCCAAAAATTCTTGTAGGATAATATATTTTACGTGAACTTGTCTCGAGTAAAAAAAGTTCCAAAAAATATAACCTTGAAGCAGAAAAATATTTTAATTTCGAAAAACTGGCTTAAAAAGTGTGTAAAGAATATTTAACAAACAAGGCGGGAAAATTTCGCGCCAAAATATGTTAGCCCTACAAGATACTTTTGCGCAAAGACAAAATAGTGCCAAATAATATACTCGTGACACAGAAAAATATTTGACTTTGGAAAAACTGGCTGAAAAGTGCATTAATTATATTTTACAAGTAGGAAATACCCTCCACTGCTTCAAAAAGACTCACGGAAAGAATATCAGTGTTTACATATTCCTGCCACCACGTGAGGAAATAAGATCCATACACCGACAAACCTGTGCCAATAAGTTTTTGTCCTTGTCCGTCGACAAAATCACTAGGCCAAAAAAATCACCGCCAGAATCAGCGAAAAAGCATAGAAAAGTGAGTAAATTAAAGAAATTACAACTTTTAAGAATAATTTTAAGGTATAGGTATGTCAACCTACTGAAAGCAAATAAGCACGCAAAATTGCGCTCAGTTATTCCAACAAAACGTTGTATACCGTATCTGTTGTCTCTGCTGGTTGGACTACACTGGATGTTTTCGATTTTCCGGATGTTTCCAATTTTCGTAGGAACCTAAGAAATTTATGGTACCCTCGCTTTCAATGAATTTGATAGTCCCTAGTTAACCGCCCCACGAAGAAATGGAAGGGTCGGTTGAGAGAAATAGCAGAGGGGCAGCGAGGAAGGGCCGGCGACGTATCTGCTCCATTGTCCACGACAAGAGAAATTGCTCGGTGGGTTTTCAATTCCTAAAGACTGGAAATTGTACTTTCCACGTGCTCACTTTCCTCGCCAGTTCACAAGGCGTTCATGAGAAACAGTCATCACCACCGGTCAGCAAACCTATGATTAGAAAAGTGAGTAAATTAAAGAAATTACAACTTTTAAGAATAATTTTAAGGTATATGTCAACGATGTCAACCTACTGAAAGCAAATAAGCACGCAAAATTGCGCTCAGTTATTCCAACAAAACGCTGTATACCGTATCTGTTGGGGGTAAGGGGGGTAAAAGGGTAAGGGGGCTCCGCCCCCCCAAACGAATCTTTGAGGGGGCTCGGGCCCCCTCAGGCCCCATGGAGTCGGCGCCACTGTTGCTTCCTCGTTGTAAACGTTGAAAATTATGGGTGACAAGGCACAGCCTCATCTCACTGCTTTCCTATTTCATTTCTTCACAACTAGGTCCTGATTTTACCACCCTTACTTGGTTTTGTGTAAACTGTGGATGATTCTTCTGTCATTGTAAAGAACTCCAATTTCTTCTAGGATTCCAAGCATTGAGTTCCAAAATACATTTACAAATGCCTTCCCCAACTCTACGACAAAACGAACGTCGGCTTGTTCTTTTCCATTCTCTTCTCTATGAGCTGCTTAGGGGCCAATTTTGCTTCCTTTGTGCCTTTGTTTTGTCTGAATCCGGAATGGTCCTCATTCAGGTACTCTTCTGCTCTACTTTATTATTCTTCTATAGATGATCCTTGTCAGTATCTTCGGCCCATGTGTAGCCAGTCTAATAGTCCTAAAATCTTCGCAGTTCTCCGCTCTTATCCTCTTGCGAATTTGGATTATATCGTTCCTCTAGCAGTCCTTTGGTGTCTCACCTGTCAAGTACATTTCAATAATAGCTTTGTACAGGTGGTTCAACGTTTTTTCACCTGCATTTCAGCTGTGCGGGAATATCATCAATTCCAGATACTTTATTTATACGAAGGTCTCTTACAGCCGCATCAAATTCTGATCGTAAAATTGGGGCTCCCATGCCATCTTCATTCACTTCCCTTCTTATTTTCGATAGCATTGGTTCTTAGGCCGCTTCTTTTGTACAAATCTTGTAGATATTCTTTCCATCTCTTCTCTTTGTCTTCGTTTTCAATCATAAGTTCTTCTACTTTGTTTCTTAGGGCATTATGTGTTATGCCCCTTTCCTGAAAGTGGTTCCTCACTATCCTATAGGCAGCCTCTATTTTTCAATGCAAAAATAGTTTTGAACGCCTTCGAGATATTTTAATTCGCGCTCCTCTAGTCTTCCTTGCTTTGCGACATATCTCGTTCCTTATTCTTTCGTAACAATTCTGCCAGTCCTGTTTTCGCAGGCTTTTACCAAAAACCTCTTCAGATGGCCCATTCAAAATTTGAATCGTTAATAACAAAACATATAAACAATTTTCGAAACTTAAAAATAAATACTCTCAGTTCAATTTCATAACTAAATACATTCGCATAAAAATATTCGTGTTTTTAACGGAAACACAAAGAGCGTGTACAGTACCTACTCTGGAACCCAGCGCGTGGCTATGTGATTATCTCAAATGGCTTAAACTTCGCGAGGGGCAGTTTGGGGCAGCAAATTTTTGTTTCGTAATAGCTATAAAATGTATAAGATTGATGATATGTTTGTTAGTACGCAGAATACGACAGAATGCTACAGTGGCAGACTACAATGCTACAGAAGGGGGGAGGTCTTGGGGGATAAAACCCCCCCCCAGAGCTCAGGCAATTTTTTAAGTTTAATGTATTTTATTCATTTGGATTAATAATACTTATAGAATAGTGTAAGGATTAATAAAATATCCTTCAGAAGGCCATAAAAGTCACAATTTTAAACCATTTATATTTTTTTTTCTGACGGAGGGCCCTCGCACCTCCGGCTTATCCTGGAAGATATGCCACGCCCTAGACACCCCAGTATTAGTTTTGCCTGAAACCCCCCATATCCTTAATTCCTGGCTGCGCCCCTGAATGCTAAACTTATGACTTAATTTTCAAATAATTTTCGAATAATATTGTATTAATTTTAGTCAAAAAACTTTAATACTGCCAATTTATTAACCTATAGCAATTTAAAAAAATGTATTAGATTGCACTTACACTGCTTGGCTAAATCCATTTTACAGAACGAAAATCGCCCAATTACACCAGCAGTAGCGCTATTATGAATTACAAGTACTTATTCTTGCGCTGCATAGTGGCCGTTCTTACTAACGTGGAGATCACTTTCACAGTGGTCTATCAACGCGTAAACATACTCACCAGCCTTTACAATTTTATTTTCGGACGATCCCATTCTTCCTTTAGCCAACACAAAGTTTCAAAAACCTTGTATACTAAGTTCATATTTTCCTATTTTGGCCACCATTTTGGGCATTTCGCTCACTGTACAGCGTTGCAAGCCTTGGGAATAACGGTACTTTCGGGGGCGGCAGAAGATTCTCGGACGAACGCTGTGCAGTCTCCACAGATTCGATTTGGCAACACTGCTAGCTGGAGTGCGATCTGCACTGCACGGAGTTCGGAGAGAGACTGCGGGCTCCTACAAACTTTCTATTGTCGCTCTTCTGTGATTGGCTAGAAGAGTGGGTGGGTTTTGAGCACGCTCAAGGTCAGCCGCCGTCAGTTCAGAAAAAGGGTTATAGCCTGTGTTCAGTGCAGAAATGAAGTAGTCTTTCTCCTCTTTCATTGATTCCCCAATCCATATTTCCATATTCTGTCTTGACCTTTGCCGACGAAGGCATTCCTGCCACCTAAATTAATAAGCTTTTCTTCCCCTCTCACCTGCTTGATAACTTCGGTTATATATTGGTAGAAATCTTCTATTTCATCGTCTTCATAATCTGATGTAGGCATGTTAACCTGCACCACTACAGTAGCTATGGGTTCAGTTTCTACCTTCACCATTACTCTCTCTTCATTAGACTGCGAGTAGCTTTTAAATCGCATCTGGGCGCTCCATCTAAGCATTATCTCTAATCCAGCACTACCATTTAGCGATCCTGTGTGTATCATTTTAAAGCTTCCACTCCAAAAGTCTCCTTCTTGGGGCCACTTCATTTCGCTGACACCTAATTGCTAATCCATTGAGGTTCATTCTTCGCATCTCCACCTTCATGTTCTCTAGCCTACTGCAGGTACGAAGCGAACTAATGTTCCATTTCTATTTTTAACATTCTATCACCTTTGATCGATGCACCCTCTCGAGTAGTACCCACTTGGAGATCCAATTGGGGGACTAATTTACCTCCGGTATATCTTAATCGAGAGAATTCCATCATTTCATGATATAAAGAGAGCGGAGTGGCTGCGACTCCTTGGGATGATACTGTGGTGGTTTCCCCTTGCCTTTCACATTGCAGTGCTACAGCCATAAAGTAAATCCCTCAATGCCCCTAGTGGAATGTGTGCCGCTGTATCGACCAATGTGGTTTCACCTTTGCACATATGGAGAAGAGCTGTTCTCCCTCTCCCCTGGGTTATGAGAGGCATAATTTTTTGGCAGCCCCGGGTCACCAATTCGCAGAATCTTCATAGGTTTCGTTATCATAAAAATGATCTACCTATCTACCTTACCCAAGGAGAAACCAATAATCCCTCCGAACTCCATCTCTTTTTGTCCACGACTGCTTATTCGACGAAAGAACTCGCTTATCTCGCAGCTAACCTCTATATCTAGAGGTCGACCCACCATTCGCAACCCTTTGGATGCATTTGGTGGCTTTAAACCCAGCCGCAAGAAAGAAATAATAAACACTATAAATCACTGTAACAATGCAAAGTGGAATAGGGTACATCCCTGTGTCTCCCCTTGATCCTTATCTGCATCGAAAGTACTAGAAATAGCGTAAGAATAGATTGCCTTCTGGTTCTGCCCAGGACTCAAAATTTTAAGTCGTTAGCTGATCGGGTATTGGGCTGAATATGAGCGGCAAAATTTTTTCCGGTAGGACAAAACAAACATGCAAAGAAGCGACTTAATGAAAACATGGTAATGTCAGCTCTTGAAAATAGGGGATTAATGTAACATGTGGTCTCTGGCTTTTAGGCTATGATAAAGGAAACGTGAATTTGCCTCCGCACTTAGAGACTGTAATGTAATCTATATTTTGGCGAGATCTAGGAGCTGGCCACGTATGTGCCAGAACTACCCTAGAATGGTAAGATAGTATCAAGCATGCATTGCTCTGCACTTTTTCAAACACGACATCGACGGGGAGAAAATATCTACGCACACAGTGGCGTAACTAGGAATATGCTGGGGGTTGGGGGGTAATGGCATCCCCTGTCCCCCTCCAGGCAAAATCTGGTAAAATTTTTGAAAAATGACATGCCTGGAAATACATTTTACATCATTTTGGCACTAATAATTAACTTTAAGGAGATTTAGTTATGAAACTAGACAATATTTTAAATTATTTTTTTATTTCTCTGAGGTTTGGGGGGAGGAATCCATCCCTTCATCCCCCCATGGTGAAGCCACTGTACCTAAATGTTGAATTTCATACTGTGGGTTACGTTATATTATGTGTAATTATCTTCTTCAAACAGATGGGAGGACAACAGGAAAGGAGTGTGGTGGAGGAGTCTGTAGGACAGCCAAAAACCGAAGCAGCCACCCCAGTTGCCAAAAAGCGCCACTTAGTCGTAACCACCGTCTTATCACACGATGGCAAAGTCCAGGAGATCTATGTACGGGAGATAGGGCCATGGTAAGAGGTGCATGGTGAAAATAAATGCATGGGATATTCGACTAAATTCTTTAGTATATATTGGCACCTGAAAATAGATAACACTCACAACGCTTGAAAAAAGTGTTCTTTTTTCCGTTTCATTTGAAAATAAATGCAAATGGAAACTTCCAGTAGAAGAAAAAAGCTGGGTGAGACTGGAATTTCAGCCTTGTGCACCTTTGGGAAAGCGAGGAATCTGGCGGACAGAGGTTTTATCTGGCCACCAGATTCTTCGTTTTCCATAAGGTGCACAAGGCTGGAATTCCCCTCAGACCCCTAGTTTCCAGTACATATAGTCCAACCCACTTGCTTGCAAGGAAGCATATTACTTACCGCGCTGACCAGGGGCGCAGCTAGTAATTAAGGCTAGGGGGGGTTTTAGGGTAACTAATTCTTAAGAGTGTGGGGTATGGCATACCCACCAGGGTAAGCAGGAGTTGCGGGGGCCCTCCTCCAGAAAAAGTTTAAGAATAATGGCTCAAAACAGTGAGTTTTACGGCTTTCTAAGGGATATTTTATCAATCCTAACACTATTCTGTAAGTAATACTGATCCAAATAAGTAAAATGGATTAAACTTAAAAAAATTCTCTGAGCTCTGGGGGGGTTTTATCCCCCAAAACCCCCCCCTCACTGCGCCACTGGTGCTGACGTTAGCTCTATAGATCTGTACCCGAGTGCTGGCCATTTTCAATTCCATTGAGTTATTTTTTAACAACCAGCCTTTGACGCCTATGCCTGTTTTTTTCCAAATCTTGCCTGGTACTGAAAGTGATTGTGAATTACTTCAGCTTCTATTTTCATAGATAAGTGTACAAATAGGGGAGGCGGCTGCCGCTTATACTGCCATTGGTCAGTTACAAGAGTGATGCTTCTTAAGAGAACCCCCTCCTCATGATAAGGTACCTCTCCCCAAACGTATTCCCCTATAAATGACCACTCCACCCCCGAGAGAAGTTCTATCTTCAGAATTTGATTGGGGCAATTTATACTTAACTCACACACATGAATTCATCAGTTGACCACTTAGTACCTTAACCTCCATTCCGCTCTCCGCATTAGGTCTACTTATGTGGCACCAGCTAAATCTCACTTTTTCAATGTAATCCTTGTTGCTTCCAGTAAGATAGGTACATTCTTGAGGTCTAAAAAGATACAATTAAAAACTTTTAAGGTCAAGCGCATTGAATCAAAATTTTATAATAATTCATAGAAAGTTGATATTCTGATAAAAATGAATGCCCAATTCTGAAGAATCAAGTGTAAAAAAAGCAATGAACAATCAGGAAATGTCATAGAGAACAAACTTAAAGCATGTAATATTCACTGAAAGAAATTTGATAAATGTGTAACTACTGAAGAAAAAGATTTGTGAAAAAATAAAATTCACAAACAATCATGCAAAATTTAAAGTTTTCCAACTATTCAATGGAAAAAAGACAGCCATTACAGAGAGTGACTCTGAATTTGAAAGCTATATTCAGAATCGATTGCGGTCATCAGTGAAAGTTTTGGTTGATGGTTTTAATGAAACTTATGATTTGCAAAATCTAATGAACTTGAAAATTTTGGTGGCTTTTAAAAATTAAAATTTCACTTATTTTTATAAATATTACTTTTTTACAGGTGCAGGCCAAAGGGGAGTACCAGATGGGACAAGTAAAAACGAAGAGTAAAAAACTGTATATTGGATAATGAAGAAAAATTAAAAAAGTGATTCATTTATGGGCGTTTCATGTATTCTTCCAAGATCCTTACACTGAGATTAAAATTTGTTAGTATATAATTGGTACACCCTTGGGGGAACAATTAAAAAAAAGAATCTGTTCCATTTTTTTAGTTTTGTTTTTATTTAATATAAACTACAATGTCATGTAAATATTCTTTTGCTGCTTGGAACTGGGCTGGACTGTGAATTCATCTAGTATAAACGTTATAGTTATCTGTTGAAGCAGTAATCAAGCCATCCATTTGTTTTACTCAAATGTTTCAGCTACTATCTGTTTCTATGGTAATTGAGTGCAATGTTTTCACTTTTTTCTAATTTACTATCTACTCAAAATGCCATGTAAGCTGATGTATTTGATTCCTTTAGGGGTAAGTGTCCTGAACATAGACTAAATCTCTCCATCTTCACTACCTGCTACAAGGATCTCGCCTTCTTGTGTAATTTATGCACGTACATTCCAGCCCGCCTGAGTTGTCTCGTGACATGACTGAAGAAAATAAGTGGAGAACTGATGGAGGGTTGCACATTCCCAACCGCTGTTCCCCATTTGCCCCCACACTATTACTTACTACTAACTTTGAGGTTGAAATGACTTGACACACTTCACTTATTTTATGCATGGGGATTTCGCATCAAAATTGCAGTAACAATACAGTTCTGTTGATTAGCTTACTAATTCATCACATCCACTTATCTGATAGAGATTTTGTGACATTTTAAGTTCAAAGAACAAGAGGCCAAGTGGCCAAGAGATGGCTCTGGGCGTAGGTCCTGCCACGAACGAAGAATTCAACGCACACAGAAGAAGAAATGGAAATAAAGATGGTCACAATCACACAAACAGTACAATAGACATATAAAAATTGACAGTTAAAAAAACATAGAAACAAAAAAAAGGGACACTCACAATAACTAGCGGACGTTTCAATGGGTTGAGCCGCTATCTTCGGTTCCGAAGATGAACTGCTGCAGGCAGGGAAAATTCCTCCAGTGGTCCTCCTTGGTGAAGTAGTGGGGGTGGAAGAAGGGGGAAGGGATTGGGGGGATAGGGTTTGCTCTGGCGGTTAATGGGCAATATTTAGCCCATGCGCTTCAAATGCCTTTTCGGCCCAGATGTGGGCCATCTCCCTAGTTCTCACCTCTATGGTAGTTGCCCTCTCTGGCAGAACTTCGATGAAGGTTAGAGAAAAACATTTGTCAAAACAGCTGTTGTGTGAGGCAGTGTGAATGGGGATGGGTTCAAGAAAGGGGGGAGTTTTGCAAGAGTGTCTGTGGCTATTCATTCTGATGGATATGGGTGTGGTACATTCTCCTATTTAATACGAAGGGCAAAAATTACAAAACAGTCTGTAAACAACGTCGAAGGAAGTACAAGACGGAGTGGAGGAGGATCTATTGATGACTGGTGAGGTGGTGGGGCGTAGCAGGAGGCAGCACTTGGAAGGGGGTAAATGATATTGGTGGACGTAGAAGTAGTGGAGGGGAAAATCGGTAGGCATTTAAGTTTGGGGAGAAATGCCTACCGATTTTCCCCTCCACTACTTGTACGTCCACCAATATCATTTACCTCCTCCATTGCAATTTCTGCCCTGCTTTCTATGTCGGCCAATGCACCACCCACCTCAATCTTAGAATTAATAATCACCGCACCTCCTTCTGTCCATCATCCATCCCCCACGCATCTCTACCAGTACCTACACATTGTTTGTCGCACGACTCCGTCTTTAATCAATGCTTTAAAGTTTCAGTCATTGCCTTCCTCCCAATGACTCCACCCTCAATCTCCACACCCTTGAATTGGTGTGCATTTGGCACTTGCAAGCCAATAGCTTTCCGGGTTTGAACGTCGCATCCAAACGTCTCTTCCTAAACCCCTCCCCCATACACCTCTCTCCTCTTTTCCCTTTTCCAACACTCTCCTTTCCTCCCCATTCTTACAGAGGTTGAGAAAGGAGTAACTACTTCGAAAGCTTCCGAGTTTATTTTACTGTGTGAGTGTTTCTATGTTTATTTATATTGACTTTCACACATATATATATACTTCGCAATGTTCCTCAATGAGGTAAATAACATAAAAATATCCTAGGTTGGGCAGAAGTACTGAACATAAGTCTCTCTTTCAAGGCATTTACTTATGTGATTGGTGCTTAGCTGAAATATACGTACATTGAATGTGGACAGGTGGAGTAGAGTACGTAGAAAGGGTAAAAAAATAAATGAGTTGAATTGAAGGTATAAAATGCTTTGCAGGAAACAATTCCGGCATGAGAAAAGAGAATACAGGTGTATGGCAGTACGGTAAAGCATATTTGCTTCAGGGAAAAGGGTGGAATGTGTGGAATATTCCAACAAGTGGATAGCTAACAAAAAGAATTGTCACAAAGACACGAAAAGATGCAAAATCGTATCGTCATCAGAGCTACCTCTCACGCCCTGAAATTTACATACTGTCTGTAAAAAAAAAAAGCAAGACACCCGAGTTTGAGGAGCTCTATCATCTAAACGAGGTGATCAATTTCAATGCAATAAAAACCATATGAAAGAGGTTTTGGGTTAAAAGGTTTTGTTGATGCCCCCAAATAGAGCCTTTTTCATAACCAGGATATAACCCACCATCTCATTTTTCTCTGTTTCAACATCTGCTCACACCAATCTGTAACTCCAACATTTAACACCTCGTGTCAAAACACCATGACTCACTCCAATGGATGACATGTTGCATGCACACAAACAATGTTTTCAAGTCAGTAGCAGCAACTGTACTTGTTGCTATTTATTTATAATGTGAACCCTACAGATCCGCTGGCTGAAGGTAATTTTAACCGGCAGCTGGTTAGTAGCAGCTGCTCAACAGACTAGTGTGACCTTTGCTGTAGGAAGGGTAATGGCATAGTGGGTAGAGCCCTTTGCTATGGATGGAAGGCTTCCAAGTTAAAATCCTAGGTGAAGCCTTTGGACACCCCCAGAAACTAAATCCTCAAGGGGGAAAGTTGCCCAGGGAAAGGAACTGGACTTCCTACTCTGAATAAGTGAAATTCACATACTTGTGGCTAGGTTTAGGGTGAGATCTTTCCTCATGTGGAAAATACATATCCAAACCAACCATGGGGTGAATCACTGAGTGATTGAGTGTGCCTTACTCATTCGCAGGTCTCTTATTGGAGTGCTAAATTTGGTTCCTTTGTGAACCTCTTCCAGGTATTCTTTCTCTCTCTTCACTTTGTCTTTGTTTCCACTCAATGATTTCCATCCTTGTCCTTTATGGAATTACATTTTGCACTGCATTCCATCACATAGTTCTTCACTATTGCATGGGACCCTTCCATTTTCCCTTGAATTATCTTATTTTGCGCATTCTCTAATGGGTTTATCATCCATGCTTCTCTACCTTTTCTTGCCTTTTGACAAATCTGGTTCCTTATTCTCCTGTTGAAAGCCTTCCTCCTTCCTCATTTTTTGGATTCTTATGCTCTTCAATGAGGTATAGAACTTCACTCATGATCCATGGCTTTTTCTAATCAACTTTTTGTCTCCCTAGAACTTCTCTTCTGCCCCCTTGAAATCCTTTTCTAATGTTTTTCTGGCTATCCTCCTCCGATTTTTTTTCAGTCAAATCTACTTCTATTTTCCTCTTCACTGCTTTTTTTTCTGCGCAGGTTTTTCATGCCACCCTTCTTGTGTGGGCATTTTCCTGCAGTGAGATCAGATTATGAAGATGAAAAAATACATAGACGGTTTCTACCAAGATATAACATAAGTTATGAAGGAATTGTTGAATTTATGAAAATTCAACTGTTGACCAAGTAAAGTCACAGTCAAGGTCATGGGAGTGGTAAAAAGAAAGCATACCAACAAAAGTGTTGATTTTAAAAGGGTGCCCAAGTCAATGTCCTTATACCTTTATTATCCACTAATTGACCTCCAAGACTAATAAGGAGGTCAAATGTCATAGACTTAAACGTTGGGCCATCGTGACTACCAGTTTGTGGAACCATAGGTTTTTAAGAGTATCCAAGTCAGTTTTGTCATTGAGGTATGTTTTAAAACATCAGGGAAACCTTAGATCCCAACCAAACGTTTTTAAAGGTGACCAAGACCAAGTGAATGTCATAACACACATATCCACTGCCTTTTCCAACAAGCCTACCTGGCCCTCTTAGTCTCATGCCATAAGTTGATTATTTATTTCCTTAAACATCCTTTGGCATGGCTCTGTGCCCACACTCTTCCATTGCCTTTTCTCTTCCAAGAAGGTTGTAAGGAGGTCAAATGCCACAGAGGACTTTCATGGTAACTACATTATAATCCCATTGGTTTTAAAGATTTCAAAGCAAATGGCAATGCCCCTTGATGCCGCTTTTCATTCATTCGACCTCCATTGGTAATGCTCAAGTTAAGGGTTACGATGTTTTTCCCGTGAAAGTCCTAAAAAATGTTAACTAAAATATGAAACTAGCATCCCCTGCTAAAGATTTTAAAGGGTGATCAAGTAAGTGGCATAGTACATATATCCGCTCCGTCTTGGTGCTCATCATCAGGTCTGAATTTTGATTAATTTAATAAATCAAAATTGAAACGTTGGCCATTATGAAAGAATAATCTCATTGGGAATCCCAATAACAGTTTGCTCACATAATTTGCCAGGAAAGCATCATATCATATTTCATATCCATTTTGTTAAATTGTTAACTTCCTGTGGTCATAAGATGGTCAAAGTTCACAGAGGTATGGGCAGAAATATCCAGGCAATCAACTGAAAGGTTTTTACGGTTGCCCAAGACAGAGCATTAAACATATCCATCTCGTCAATTATTGACCTCCAAAGGACATATGCAACGCACCTACCTCTCCTTCCTTCTGAAAATTTTCCATTTCCTTGCACTGTCTTTTCTGACAGCCGAGTCCAAGTAATCATTAGCTCTCATCTCCAGTCGTCTGTTTAATATCTTCGGTATCCCTTTCACCTTGTGCGATATTAGGCTAATAGTACCGTCATCTCCACATTCTACAACTTTGTTCTTTTTTAGTGTTGGAATAAAGATCATTGTCACAAAATCCTCTGGCCAAAACCCTCCCTCATAGATCTTGCATACTTGTTTGAATAACCTTCTCTCACCATCCCAGCATAGATTATTCTGCAGCTCACACAGGATACTATGACCCCTTTATTTCTGCTGCTGCTGATGATAAGTCTCTGCAAGGATTTCGCCTGTTGATGACCCAGAGGACCTTGCCAACCTCGCTGCCGAGAACAACACAATAGATATATATCAAGATATTGTTGGCTAATTTAACAACTTTGACTTCCAGCATGGGTCAATGTTTATTTAAGTGTCATAAGCATTATTAGATAGCATTACTAGACCTAATTCAATAAAATATTGGCTCATTTTAATTAAAATAATTGCAGAAATATTTTTAAACTATTTTTTTCCATGCTACCGGAGACAGCACTCTTTGGCCTTTACATCAGGGTTTTTGATAACTTACAATCAAACGTTCACATACATCCACAGGCTTGATAAGAGTAACTTAACCAGGCGGGGACTCAAACCCATGACCTTAGGTTTGCCAGGTGAGGACTTAAACATCGCCAAGCAACAACTTCAATATAATCATCATACATTCCTTGGCTGGTCGGACGTCGAACGATTCAATGGTTTTCAAGTGGTGATACACAAGTGGTGGCACATGCTCTTAATTTTGGGAGTAATATCTTTCAGATTTGAATTAACTAAGCATTATTCTGAATCGTAAACCTGATGTGTTTGGTTTTATGGCGTGCTTTGTGAATGCAAGTGCAGATTTCATGCTGTTGTTCTCTTCAGTGGCGCAGCGAGGGGGGTGTTTTGGGGGATGAAACCCCCCCAAGAGATCAGAAATTATTAAGTTTAACCCATTTTAATTAATTGGATTGATATTAATAATAGAATAGCATACGGATTAATAAAATATCCCTCAGAAACCCGTAAAAATCGCCATTTTGAACCATTTATATCTTTAAAATTCCGCAATTTATTAATCTCGCACCCACCGCTTATCCTGGTGGGTATACCATACCCCCACACTCCCCGGTGTTAGTTGCACCTAAACCCCCTTAGTCTTGATTCCTAGCTGTGCCCCTAGTTCTCTTCATTGTATGAAATTCGTTTCGCTTATTTTTTTGCAATGACCAGTTACTGCAATGAAGCGTATCCATAGTGTCTTATTACACAAGAATCCTACTCGAAGGAGAAGGTAGGCTTATAGGGCTCGCAAATTTCAGACAACCTAAGCCCGAGACCTGAATTGAATTGATCAAATGATTTTCATTCATGCTCAATGGTGTTTCGAGAAATGCATAAAATAGGAATTTAATTGGTAACATATAGGCAATTTTGTGCTTGGGATGTTTGAGAACTCAAAAATTTGAGTCGAATCCAGTAGTTAGTACTCTACTTGAGTGCTTTTATTAGTATTAGGAATGTCGAGTAGAGTCGAGTAGTTTTGGTTGCAGAGCTGTCATGGCCAGTAAGATCAGAAATATACTGACAGGATGCACTATCGTAAAACTTATGTAATAATACCATTTTTAGAGACAATAAGACATTTTAAGTCTTTGGCCTGGGAGTTTCAGCTAGGTGTCTAAGTAGCAGTCAACCACAATAGTATTCGATGTGGGTACTGAATATCTTATTGTCCGCTGCGGCAGCCGACTGTCTTCCAACCAGGCGGCGTAATCTGAGTGGACCACTGCATCACGCATACTTTCTTATGTAATACTTTTGTACGCTACCATACTTTCTTTACTCAAACGCTGAGGGAATATGCATCAATTATTAGGATTTCTATTGAAAAAATGCAACTTTTAGGTTTTAAGGACAATGCTGGTTTTTCCCGGTATTTGACGTCACAAGTAGTGCCCTCTTTTGACCTTTTTGAGTAGATACTACATAGGACCATCGTTAATTTTTGTTTAATCCTTTGTTGGGTTTAGTTTCTATCTTGAACTAATAAAAAAAGATTCAATATGGTTAATTAAACAAAGTAAGAAATGGAGAAAAAAATTTTTGGTCTATAAAGCTAAAGCTACTTGGAAGTTCTATAGCTTGTCCACTTAAATTCCATGATCATTCAAGATCAATAGAATTCGTAGCTATAACTTTTAATAAAAATTCCCAATGTTCCCAATCTTGCAACTTTGGCAAGAAAGTACTTGTCTAGCCACACAAGTATGTTGCGAAAGACAATTTTCTGCCGGAGTACCTAGTTCTGTAACATGGAGGCATTGAAACCTGCTGCCTGAGCATGAAAAAAAATAGTTTCTCTGCATGAGAATTTGAAAGAATCAAATTTTACATGATTTATTTAAGTATGTAATCTTTATTACAATTATACAAATGCCTTAACTGAGGACTCTTCAGGGCAGTTTGGATACTTACATTAAGTAAATTGATGACATATTACTAGAGGTAATGTCATTTCAATTGTGCTTATGGAACTGTTTATGACAAATAAATTTTCATTTATGTCCTAGTTGAGATACAAATACCATCATCGTTCCTCATTTTCTTTTCCTTTTTATATGGAGCTATGCATTCAGGATAGAAAATTCACAAGGAAATTGGAAAAGCGAGAATGAGATGTTTGAGCATGCATGACTTGATACTCAACTCAAGATCAAAAAGTACTACTCCCACATCTCTATTATGTATGCTTCAAATCAATTTAATTGATATAAGGTACATTCATTCGTTTTTTTTATTACAAATGGAAATGGGAAAGGTTGAAATTATCTTTAAAAAATCAATGACTCGCTGAAGCGTTACTTTCCTTAATATTAATTGATGAACTACCAGCAGTACTGTGTAATAATGTTGATACATATGTATATTGTAACAGTATGGTGCGTAGTCAGGACGATGTGCTAGGGGGGTTGCATGACCAGGGATTACAGGGGGTTGTAATCATCCTCTGGGGAAAATGTGAAAATTTTAATCTCAAGAAATCGCATTTTATGCTATTCTGGAACTTAAAATAAAACAACTGATGGGTCGTCCGGAAACTGTTTCACTCAAATAAATGGGTGTGGTTGAATAAAGCTGTTTTATAGGTTAAAATTTTTATGCTAAAATCAAATGCTTTGGGGGGGGGGGCACGTCCCCCTGTGCCCTACCTCCCTGATTATACCACTGGAAATAGATATATTTTTATTTCATAGTGGTGTATTTGTTCTCTTTTGCATCCTTAATAATCTGACCCGGTGACATAACTAGGAATATGCTTTAGGGGCAATGGGGTGAGGGTGTCAGGGTGCGACCTACCTCAGGCCACAGTCATGCCATTTTTTAAAAATGACATGCCAGGAAATATATTATACATCATTTTGGCGCTTAAAGTTTAACTCAAGACACATGCAGTTAAATGTAAAAACTAGACTGGTTTTAAATATTTTTTGTTTTTCTGAGGCTTTGTTGGGGAATCTATTCCCCTCATCCCACACCCATGGTTATGCTACTCACCTGACCTATGTAACTCATTACTACTGGCCGTCCCTTACCCTTCTCCCAGTCGACCTGCCCTTCGATGATCGTCTTCATAGAGAGATTTTAGAACTGTTATATCCTTCATTTCTCGCCAGGCAAGCGCACACGGGAGGTGAAGCACGAGGACCACAATGGACGAGGAAGGAGCGAGGAGGATAGATGAGGTTCCTCCACTGTCCCTCCCAAAGAAGTATTAACACCATCACCACTAACACTTCCACAGAGACGTGTGAATTAGCGACGCCACTCAGCACCCTGGACTAGGAGGCAGCAAGGTGAAGTCCACCACGCCCTAATTCGCTCGTGTAGGAGGAAGAAGAAGATTTCCAGGAGCCTAATCTTGGGGCGGGCGATGCGGGCCCAGACATTAGCAAAGCCCCTCCGCGGCATCCACCGGGGAAGCCTGGCTTGGATGCAATGCCAATGGGCATGATGAACGTCTTCCTCCATGTGCTGGCAGAAGGAAACGGAGGAGAGAGGGTGGTCCGGGCGGTGGGGTTCGTGGTCCGCGGTGACGTCATGATGGTCTTCTCGGGCCACGCAGCCCCTGCTACAGAGGTACGATTTCCGTGGGCCAGACCCCAAGGCGAGGGTCCCATTTGAGACCCGTGGCTAGCCTCCATCAAGAGGTGAGTGAATCTTCCTTTGCGTAACATTAAAGAGTATTGCTGAAGCACTTTGAAGCCCAATGCTGATCCAATCTCACTGGATGATGGCTCTTAAGGTGTGTAAATGAAATTCGCGAGAAATCGGTAAGACAATTGGTCTATTTACAAATAAACTATTAATATTCATCAACCTACTATCACATTGAGATGTAAAATTCATAAATACTATCACATTCATTGGTGCCATCAGTTCTCAACTCGCCGCTCTTATTGCCAATTTGCTATGTAGTCTGCATTTACTAACTACACTGCGAACCGCCGCTATAGGCGTGTAGAAGAGGTTATTGAATCACCACCCTCGTGCAAAAAAGGGAAAAGTAAATATGGTGTGTGTTCAAAATATTTCACCGTTGAATCTTACCCAGCATTTATTAAGCCGGAGCTATCTTGAATGTTCGGAGGAAAAACGGAAACCTAAACCTATCTAACATCAATGGACACAGGAATATCAAGTCAGTCTACCTTCACCTACAAACCAAGGCCCTGTGATGTGAATGATCGGTTGAAGATACGCCCCAAATAGCTGCCCACGCTAGCACTTGCACGATTTGAATTTATATGGTCTCCAAGGAAGCGTCCAGTGCAAGCTGATATTCCTATGGCTTACATATTATTTCCCAGATTAAAATGTCCTTCGGGCAATTCCAATTCAACAGAAATTTGGTATTACTCTTATTAAAGAAATTAGCATTTGTAATTGTGATTTCATTCTAATTTTAATTTACCATAAGTGTTCACTGGCTACCCAGGAAAAAGTAAAATTAATTGTAACTAATATGCATTTTTTCCATTCATAAGGCTTTGGCGAGAATAATGACACTGCGAGGAAAATGGTGGAAAAAACCAAGGATCTAAGGAAAAAAGACAGGATGAATAGGACAGTGGAAAGATGAGCATCAACTTATTGCATATTTATGTAGCAATCTCCGCAACACTGCATATTTTGATATTTTGAAGTCAACCACCTAGTGCTCGATGCAACTCAAATGATCGAGTGCTTGCACATGCCCATAATTTATGTGGCTGATATTGTTTTCACATGCTTGTTTTTTTTTTTTAATTTAGAGAAATTGAGCAGGTTAAACTTTCAATTTCCATATCCTATTTTTTGATTATCATAATGAAAAATAGGACAGTGACCAGCACGTGTAAGCAAGGGTTTCATGCCAACAGTTTAACTCAGCTCCTTGCAGGTGGTAAAACCACATACGTGGCAATTACCTTTAGGACCATAGATACCTTTGACCAAATACTTTTAAGTTTGATCAAGATTTAATTTTATGTATGTGCTCACTAACTTGAATGATCTATAGTTATTCTTTCTTTGTGAACAGTAAAATTATTGAAATTAATTTTTGTCATTAATATTACTTTTCTTTGTATGAAAAATTGTTTATTACAAATTTTGTCCCTGGACAGTTGTTGGGCTTGAATTGAACAAGATTACACCAATGAAAAGAGTCCTCTGGGTCAGGGGCGCAGCCAGGAATCAAGGCTGAGGGGGTTTAGGTGCATATTTAAGTAAATGAAAGGTCGTAGCACTTTTCCACAAGAATTACTAACACCGGAGTGTATGGTGGTATGGAATACCCACCAGGATAAGCGGTAGGTGCGAGAGTGATAAATTGCGGAATTTTAATATGAATGGTTCAAAATGGTGAGTTTTACGGCTTACTGAGGGATATTTTATTAATCTTGACGCTATTCTATTAGTAATATCAATCCAACTACGTAAAATGGATTAAACTTAAATATTTCTCCGAGCTCTGGGCGGCGTTTCATCCCCCAAAACCCCCCCCTCGCTGCGCCACTGCTCTGGGTTATTTATCTATTTATTATAATTTGTGATGTGTCAGTTTGCTCTGTTTCTATAGAAATTCAGATATGTTGTGAAATGACACCTCATGTGATAGAGGATGGCATGGACCTTAATAGCTGTCATACACTCCTACCCATTATTAGTTCAGCTTTGTTGGGCTTGATATGATGGTACAACATAATGGCATGAATTAAATAAATCTTTTTGCACTGATCACTTCTTCATTGTGAAAATTTGTTACTCATAACAGGTGCATAGTGTCACCATTAGGTCAAATGAATCATATATATGCACCTGTAATACATCTCTCCGAGCACAGCGGTGCATTTCGGGCACTATCACAGTAAATAATATGACAACGCTGACTCTAAGTGGGAGGGAGAAGGGTGTCATCTGCTGCCTTGTGAAATCTATGCTTGTGCTTAGAAAGATGTCTTTCTGAGGTATTCACCTGCTAAGGACCATCCAGCTTGTTCAAAGACCGAACTAACTTACCAACTGATTTTTATTATTATTTTCCTATCCTATTGTTTTACCACTAATTAAGAGATATTATGAAAGAAACTCCAAAAAAAATGAAATCCTAGTCAGCTTGGACGTGTCATTGCTCTTCACAAACATTCCTTGTGACGAGGTGGCAAATGTCATCAAATACAGATTCCGAGAAAACATCACCAAGCTGGCAGAGATTTTCCTTAAGAGCTATTCTTCAGGTGGAGGAATAATTTTTATCAACAGAGGTCTGGAGCAGCGATGGGTTCCCCTCTCTCCCCAGCAATTGCAAACATATTTATGGAACACACAGAAGAAACAGCAATTCAGAACGCCGCCCACAAGCCTAAGATTTGCGTCAGATATATCGACGACACTTTTATAATTTGGATGCATGGCAAGGAAAAGCTTCAAGAATTTTATTCTTATTTGAACGGGATTAGCGACAACATAAAGTTTACTATGGAGGTGGAGGAAGACGGAAAACTTCCATTCTTGGACGTTCTCGTGGAAAAGAAGACAAATGGAACACTGGGGCATACAGTGCAGTGGTGCAGCGAGGGGGGGTTTCGGGGGATAAACCCCCCCCCCCCAGAGCTCAGAGAATTTTTAAAGTGTAATCCATTTTACTTAATTGGACTAATATTACTTATAGAATAACGTAAGGGTTACATAAATATCCTCAGAAGGCCGTAAAACGTACCATTTTGAACCATTTATCTTAGATTCTTTCGGGGGAGGGCCCCCGCACCTCCCGCTTCCCCTTGTGGGTATTCCATACCCCTAACTCCCCTGTATTGGTTGTGCCTAAATCCCCCCCCCAGCCTCAATTCCTAGCTGTGCCCCTGATGCAGTGTATCGAAATACAAATCGGTACCTGCACGCTTTATCTCACCATCACTCAGCCCAAATAAATGGAGTGGTCAACACCTTGATTCACCGCTCCTACACGATAAGTGACAAGAAAAACTTTGCCGAAGAGAGGCGGAAGCTAGAGGCCATTCTACGGGGAAATGGATTCGACGACAGAGTTATCTATCGCACATTTAATAAAGTCATTAAAAATAAAAAAAATAAAAAACAACACCGCAGAAGCCGCGAACTCATCCACAAATGACCTCAGCGACCAGAAGAAAGCCCTCCTGCCATACATTAAGGGGACGACTGACGTAATAGGAAATATCCTACGAAAATTCCAGATAAGGATAATCTTCTCGCCTCACATACGGATAAAGCATCTCCTAAATACCGCCAAGGATAGAACTCCACCACAAGTGGAAGGGGTCTACTAAATTCCTTGCCAGACCTGCGGGAAGAACTACATCGGCGAAACAGGCAGGTCAGTCAAAACACGCCTAGAGGAGCACGAGAGAACGATTCGACTGGGTCAGTCAACTAAGTCCGCGGTAGCCGAATACGCAGTGCTTGGCCACACAATCGACCTCAAAGAAGCCAAAATCTTTGCCAAAGTAATGGATTTTAAACAGAAACTCGTCAGAGATGCCATTGAAATATCCGAAGAAGAAAAGAACAATTTTAACAGGAACACCGTCATTAAAATTAGCCGTACTTGGCAACCCGCAGTGAGAAAAAACAATCAGCAACCCACTTCTCCAACCTCCTGCTCCCCTCCCCCCACCATCTGACACATATACCCAAGGCCGTAGCCAGAAAATATTTTCGGGGGGGGGGGGTTTATGGAATGGTAGACAAATATAAAATTATTTTATTAAGATACCTATTTCACGGATTCAACATTCTCTAATTGGGTTCCCCGAATTATATCGCTACGTTGCAGGGAGTTATTCTTCTTCCAGAAATTCATTACGACGCATTTTTTCAAATTTAATTATAACTGCCATGCATCACACCACGCTTGGATAGCAGCAAGGTCATTCGTAAGTTCATCTATATCTTTGCTGGAACGGATTTCTCTGTTAACTACAGCGTTGTCTGCAAATAATTGTAACTTACTGTTAACTACTTCGCCAATGTCGTTTATATAAAGAAGGAATAGGAGTGGGCCTATGACACTACCCTGAGGGACGCCAGAAATGACTCTAACCTCATTGGAGACTGCACCGTCTAATACTACTCTTTGGACGCGGTCGCTCATAAATTCTCTTATCCAGGAAATGACATCTTCGTCTAGACCATAAGATTTCAGTTTTATTATTAACTTTCCGTGGGGTACTTTATCAAATGCCTTTTTGAAATCAAGAAAAATCGCGTCTACTGGAATGTTATCTTCTCCGGAGGGTAAAATATCGTGTAACGGGGCACCTGCTCCCTAGTGAGCCACAATATAGTAATTAGTGATGAGCAGAACTGTGATTCTCCCTTAGCAGTGGTGCAGCGAGGGGGGTGGGGGTTTGGGGGATAAAAAAACCCCCAGAGCTCAGAGGAATTTTTAAGTTTAATCAATTTTACTTAATTGGATTGATATTACTAATAGAATAGTGTAATAAGAAATAAAGTATCCCTCAGAAAGCCGTAAAACTCACCATTTATCTTAAAATTCTGCAATTTACTAATCTCGCACCTACCGCTTATCCCAGTGGGTATTCCATACCCCCGTACACCCCGGTATTTGTCGCACCTTAACCCTCCCCCCAGCCTTGATTCCTAGCTGCGCCCCTGTCCCTTAAGTATATTAACTCTATGGATTCTCCATTCACTTCGTTACCTGTGACTGCTACTCATCAGTAACGGTGATTGCGATCACCGAGGAGAATCACTCTTAAAAGTAAGCGGTGATTTGTAGCTCTGTTATTCCTGCTACTTCGTCCAATTCCAATGAATAAGCTCTCCGGAGAATAAGCTCTCCGGCTCTGCGGCCGCAAAAGGAACGAATAAGCTTACTGAAAATAGGAATATTAGGCAAAATATTTTTTGAGGGAATAGTTCTGATTCTGAGTTTATATTACATTAATTAAGTAAATTTGATATGGTTGAGGAATTGATAAGGGGCAATCATTAAAATCCCGTCGGCATTTATTAACATATTTTATATTCAAACCGTTAGCTGTGTATTTCGTAAAGAATGTCTTACTCATCATAAAAGATGAATAAGACATCCTTAGTTATGCTGTTGGTAGCAGTGGTAGCAGCCGAAGCTACATTCAGCGTATTCACGGTATTTACAGTCGCAACGATTTCAAGCAGCGTCGCAGCAGTGATTTCGAGTATTCAGTGATTTAGTCACCGGCAGTGATCGGCTACTTCTCTTCAATCACAGGTAGCGATACATCGCTAATCACTTGGTAGCATCCTGTGCTTTCATCACCGAATCTAGTGATCCTATCTCAGTGATTTCGCACCGACAGTGATTGCTGCTTTTCAGTAACGGTGATTCAATCACAGCGTTATATCGCTCATCACTAATAGTAACATAAACTATGACTGAGACAGAGTCGACATTGCGGCTGAAATAATTTCTCACCGCGATGACTTGTAGCTGACTAGCGTCGGACTGCCTGGCTTTTTGTCTTGGTGAGATCCCAACAATAATTGTTAGTCTCCAGCCGGCGCTAGCCAGTCTGATCGTTACCGCCTGCCTTCTTTGCGCACGAAAGTACGCTACGACAAGAGCCCTGGCACCGACGCTACGTTGACAGTGTCGCGCTTGGCCTTGACATGCAGATGTTGCGACAGGGTGCCAAACTACCGGGCGTGCTGTCTCGGTGAGCTGATGGTGGCTGATGGCGTTAACCGCGTTAACCAATCTGCACGCCACCTCGTGCCTTCTTCCCGAACGAAGTTTGCTGTTCCCTAGGATACTTACTAGGAGTGAGCATATGCATCAGTGGACTCAGTTAAATATTCAGTTTTCCTCGCGATTTTAACGGTTAGTTTGGCGAATTTATTTGGTGTGGTGATTTGTTTGATACGGAGGAATGTGAAATAAGTGGCTTGTCTGTTGGCGATTGTTTTTATCGCACCATCAAGTGTAAGTATGTGGCCATTTAATTATTTCCGTATTTCTATTAAGATCTGGAAAGACTACTACTCTCGTCCTTCACTCTTCTTTTTACATGCATATCCTTACTCTTTAGTAGCATGGTCAATCAATCTCGATCTTATAATCCCATATCTCTTGCTGTTCATTATGCATACTTTTGTGAACTACTCTACTGCTGTTATCATCGACAAGACAGTGCCTTTTGAAAGTATTCTTAAAATGTTCTGAATAACTGATTTTAATACTTCAACGTTTGTATTCCTGCTGTGAGCAGTTTCTTCTTTCTTCGCGTGGACTCTCTACATACCTACAATGTGCTTGTCCGTAGCCTACGTTATATACATAATATGAATAACGTAGGCTACGGCTTGTCATTCATCTATGACATGTCATGCCTGGGGGGGGGGGGGGGAGGGGGGGGGATGGATGCATGAAACCTCTGAATGAAAATTAACGGAAAATTTATAAATATTTTAAGGTTCTCGTTGCATTACGGTTCATGACGGAGGATATCAAGGAAGCTTATGATATAATTTTACAGCTTTTACGCATAGCTTTTCTTGAAATAAATTGACCTAGGCACAAGGTTACAGTTTATACGTACTTAATTTAGCATGTTTGAAAATACCATATAATCACATGTAAATGCTTTTTATTTACAGTGACTAAGATTCAATGATATATCGAGCTAAAACTACAGAGAATGCTATTGCTTCTGGTGTGTTTACAACCAACATAAACAGAGCATTAATTGTAGCTGACAAAATAAAGGCTGGAACTTTTTTGTCAATACTTACTACAAAACTGGTATCATAACTCCATTTGGTGGATTCAAGCAATCCGGATTTGGGAAAGGTCTTGGTAAGTTTTTGTTTGAAATCATTGACCTGGTGATAATTTATGACTAAAATATTTATTGTTATGAATTTTCCATCATGTGTCATGAGATATTGTGGGAAACTTATTTTTCATACTGTGTGTGTAGTCGATACCTTAATTATTTTAAATATTGATGACAGTATTATTGGAATGCACATTTGCTTTTGACTTGAGCTTCTTTTGGAATATTGTTACAAGTAAGGAGAAAAATTTGTGGATGGTAAAAAAATCTTTGCAGTAAATAGTGTTTCAAGGTTGGGTCATTCCATATGAAATCAACCCCAAAAATTAGACTTTGGTATCAACACACTTTGATTTTGAATTAACTTACTACATTGTGTCCCCTCACCAAGATATAAAAAAAGTCCTAATATATTTTGCTAGTTTAGCGAGTTAGTAAAACCTAGCTTGAATATTTTGTCAGTTACATCCTCTCAAAGTTAAGGGGATTATCAATTTCTTCCAATATCAGTGCACACTTCTTGAGGTGCACTTGTTTGTGGATTATTTCCTTAGAAAAATTTCAGCCATATATTACTGCAGCAGTGAGGGAATTATGGAAAAAATGGTATTGATAATGGTCTTGACCCTTCGGTCTCTGTCACTATGAAAAATTCTTAAACTTTGTACTTGGAATATTTTTGGAACAATAAATCATCAACTTTGAATCTCAATAACAATGTTGTGTCAATCAATTTTGATATATTTTGGGCCATAATTAACTTAAAAGTCCATTGTTTCATCGTCAGAAAGAGAAGTAATAGCTTCGTAACCTTTTCTCAAAAAATAAAGAGCATTTTAAGGTAATTAATTGGAAACAGCTGCAAATGCACTAATGTTTGGGAATTAATCTATCAAATTTTAGAGGCCCCAATGAAGCAACTTTGAAAGTGGTCAAAATATCATACTTCATTGTGATAATGGAAGAAATTGAGAAGCCCCCGTAAGGATGAGAAGCTGTAACTGTCAACCCATTCAAGCTAGGTAAACAATATTTGAGTATTTTTCTAGTCTTGGTGAAGGGGTAAAATGTACCAAGTTTCATCAAAATCCAAATTGGTAGGTGCCATGGTGCGGCCGATGTGGCATAGAATGACTTGATTCCATTCCTGGTGGTTACTGTTTCTTATGTGATATCTATTCATTTTGAATTCTAGTTACCAGAGAAAGTTGCATACTTAGTTAGGTATTTCATAATGGCACCCAAGCTTGGCATGCCTTGGTGGGTTTCCTTCATCAAAGAAAATGAAAGGCATTGATTTCGATTCGTTACCCACCTTTAATATTACCTTTATTGATACCGTGTATTCATGAATTCAATTGATTCGGCTTTTACGTTGCGAAAATGCATGTTGAAATGAAAATACAGTAAAAATCAAGAAATCATGCAAAGAGCAGGGGAAGCCCACTGGGAGCAGGCGCAGCACGCTCGTAAAAAAATAAAAGGAAACCACTCTATTGCAATATTTGGTGTCACAAACGATAAAGAGAATGCAACGTTTTTGCTGTTCTTGAGAGGCTTCATGGAGTTAATAGAACAATAAAAATGAAATGTCATCTTTCAGTGACTGTAATTAAGGATTTACTACATGCTTAACAGTTACTGCAATACATGAAGCTGAATATTACAAGCGATGATTGCCTGTACGTATTAGTTCTTTTATGATTAAACTTGGCTATAAATGGAATTTGGAAGAAGCTAGCCTTATAAAATATCTGCATGGTTGTCATAGTAGACATAGTGTCCAGCGAGCAGGAAAACCAGGGCTTGTGCTTGGAATTTAAGCCCTTGGAATTATGCATGATATACTCATGAGTTTTTGCTCCAACCTGGAATTTCAAAATCTTTTATTTCAAATTCATTACACTTGTAATTTTTTCCAGTTCAACACCCATTTTCTGGCATAAAATGTGTTTGTCGTAATTTAACTGCAGTACATAAGTAGAATTTTTACAGCCCCATTGAAACATGAAATGTCCAACAAGACAACAGAAGTGAAATGTCTAGCATTGGCAACTCAAGTAAGATTCAAAAACACGAAAAATAGAATGCCAGGTGATGTCAACATCTACTTATGAAGTCGATGCAGCTCCTTGGCTTTCATTGAATAAATCTAAATTTTGATTACATTGTCTGTTAACTAACCTATTTTTTGTCCTTGTGAATACATAAATATAATGTTGCTGAAAAGTATTGAAGTAATTTTATGCGTATTAAAATTCTTATCTTTCGCAGTAATCACATAAGATTGACCCGGAGCCCTATCCTGTAACTACGTCTTCTTGTTTCTGAGATTTCGAAATTGAAATTCTTGTTTCCATCTCAGAACATTTTGAATCCATTTCTGTTACTTGGAAGCTGGTTTACGCTCTCCACTTTGCTTTTCAGGATATATTCCGTGCCCTCCCCAGTCATCAGAAGAAGAGGCGGAGATTGCCGAAGTTACAACAGGCTACATCACAGAATGCATGATGAATCTTCACGCCGCCAATGGCTGAACATCATCTGGCAATTATTAATCATGCCATTGAATGTGGAGCGAGGAGGAGGTAAGTGAAAAAATGTTAATTTTAATAAATATTGTTGTTTAAGGTCGTAGGCAACTATATTGACCATCTCTCCCAGCATTGTGTATCCCACTCATGGAGCACGGTTTTTTCTCCATGAAATAACATGCTCAGCAGTTCAGACCATCTTGTTTTGTATAGGCCACAAATTTCCAATGTAGCATATGAAGTTTCGGTAGCTCAAACAGTTAAAGCATTTTCCCGGAGATTGAGGGATCCGGGTTCAACTCCCAGTCGTAGTTGGTTTTTTTCCTCAAAGGAATTTCCATGCAAGTGTTTTACTTGATATTATCCTTTGTATCCTTGATATGTCTTTTAATATTTTGATGGATTTTTCTTGGTGACCTAAGTTGATTTTAATCCTGAATCTTTGCAATTACATAATTTTCTCAGTAACTGGACTTTATCAAATTCACTATGCATACTGGCCAAAGTGGTGCTCTAATACGGGTGATGCCCAGGGTGTCATAGGAGCTCCATAATTTCACAGTGGAAATTCCGGGTTTGGCCACCAGTAAAATCGTTGCAATTCAAATTTTAAAAATTGTTGAACTAGCCCTATTTGGCTAGTAATCTTAACTATTATTAATGTGCAACAACCTGTTTACCCTCACAACTCGCCAGCATGTGGCCAGGAAGGGACATGGGGGGCTTCAGCCCTCCCTCTCCCCCCTCCAAACTTTTTTCTATTGTGGTAGCTACCCGCTATGCATATGCTAAAGAAACCACTATCCCAGGGTCATTTATCCTCTGGCACTCCATTTTTTGACATTGCTACAATTTGTCATGTGAGCCATTCAGTTACCGTTGGGTGCTCAAATACGGGTCGCACCTGGGATGTTTGGGTTGTAATTTGAAAAGTGATAATGCCTTGTACTATCTATCAATTTGCTTTGAATTTCGACATTACATTTGGATTTCAATCAGCTAGCTTTTGAATTTATGCGTTTTGTATTTTAATGGACCTCCTGGATTTAGTCTTTTTCGGAATCAGTACTTAATGATGTTTTTATGCGAAGACCACCTAACACTTTGCCTTCGCACCGTGTGGATCCTGATTTTCGTGTCATATGTACTGTCATTTCCAAAAGTATGTAGACCCCCACGAACCGCACTTAACTGATGTGGTAGGATTGGTAAAAATTTGGAAGGTTGGCACATGAGGTAGCCTGCATCTCTAACCAGTATGCCAGCAATAGCCGACAAGGACGGACGTGGGGGCGACCGGGCTGGGAAGACAGGAGTCAAAAATACAGGCACAAATGCCCTAGCGGATAGAATGCACTGAGAAAACTCATGTCCACACTCAGGTTGGGCCGTTGGAGTGCTTTCTTGCGAGCTCCGTGGTGAGGATTTCCTCTCTTTAGATTCATATTTGGACTCACTGTAAACACGGAATGTGTTTGTGGCTCCGTAGCTGAGTAGGATTACTTCATGCGCATTTGTTGCACTGAGGTTATGGGGGAGATTCGAATCTGAGCAAATTGTAATTTTTTCATTTTGTGAAAGATTAATTGAAAACATCAACATAATAGATACAGATAGAAGTGGCAGAGGTTGTATTTTATCCTTGCGACTGTGAAATCTCCGTTGATAAAAATCTTTACTCATAATATGGACAATACTCAATAAATAGCCAGATACACTCGTTGTTGAAATGAGAATGATAGCCCTAGATCATAAGAAATGTGTGCAACTCAATCGATAATACTGTTCATCC
Source organism: Ischnura elegans (assembly GCF_921293095.1). Lineage (NCBI taxonomy): Eukaryota > Metazoa > Arthropoda > Insecta > Odonata > Coenagrionidae > Ischnura > Ischnura elegans. The sequence goes on from NC_060259.1 coordinate 47,211,574, forward strand.
AAAAAATAATTTTTTCTGATCTAGCCATGTTTTTGGGTGATCCTCTGGTATTTTTTGGGCTGATTCGGAATCTGGGCGCAGATGTTCTCTATCATGTTAAGTTTTTTTTAGGACAATCGAATTCAACAGGGATTCAAGGGAGTTTCCGTGAATAAATTGTGAGTTAAAAAAATGGCTTTTTTAAAAATAATATTTTTAGGATCGTAGAAAAGTTGAAAAAGGAAGTTTTTGGATCCAGGAATGAGTGCTTTACATTCTAGCCAATTTTTTTCAAGCAATTATTTTTTCTGTCTGTGCTATCCCAATCGCAGAAGAAGCATTAATTTTTCGTGTAGTCAAGCTGTAAGCCTAGTAAAAATGCACCTACTTTCAATTTGCCATACATTTTGCGTAATGAAAAATTTACTGCATATTCTGGTAAGATTCCTTCATTCCAGTTCCATGAGCTAATGCTTTCGAGGGTAGTTCAATTCCGTAATGTTAGAAAACAGCCTTTCAACTGACGTTAGAGGAATCAATGAACACACCCTAATCATCTGTGTTGTATTCAAAACTATTAGTATCCATAACAAAGAGAACGTCATTGCAAAAATTAAGATTGTTTTCATGAGAAAAATTATTTAAATTCGTCATTGCGAGATCGATGCATAGAAATTTTTGTATTTGGATCCAGCAAATTGCAGCCCTTCAATTGTGAACTAAGATTTCACTCTGGTTTTTAGACATTTAAATTGCGCATTAGATCACTTAAATCCTCCGTCATCAAAAAAGAGGTCTATTTTACTGTGTGTTTTGACTTCGGTGTTATTCCTTTAATTTCTGTTTAACAAAAATAGTAGTCAGAAATATGATCCTTAGCTTCCCACAGAATCATGAGGACGGGAAAATTCGTATGACGTTTTCCATCAGTCCAACCAGTGAGAAACCTTACACACATGCTACATATCATGTAAGGCTCTGGTCCTCTATCCAGGTCACCCAATGGACAGTGAAAATAAAGTCTAAAACACTGTCTCAAAAAGGTAATACTCTGCCTTTGAGCCTTGAAAGTAATTTCATCGCACATGTAACAAAAGTCATCATGGTGGTCCAGTCACTGTTTAGGCATGATGAAAGCTAAGACACTTCACAATGATTACAATGTGCAGTGCAACCTCGATATAACGACACCCCACGGTTGCGAACAGATATACAGGAACAGGAGTGGTGCGGCGACAGATAAACATCTATCCGATAAACGTAAGCATAAATCCAGGCGAAAGGCAATGTTTTTTTGCATCACTAAATTTCCTTACTCAAATAACGACTAACTATTCAAACAATTTATAAGCGCCGCACTGAATAAAAATCATGCAAAGCATTGTTTCGTCAATCATTATATTTATCGAACGACAGTTTAGCACATAAATTTGAGACTGAGTACTCCATTAACTTCATTTCTAACAGATCGCTAGCAATTTCAGAGGTTAAGGAGTCTTGATGAAAGTCTTCCGGCGGTGAAACCCTTGCTATGGCGAGAGCCAACACCATAGGGTCTTGTAAAAAACGAATTTTTTAACACGCTTATTATAGGGTCAATTGACGGTGCATCGGCTATCCCTCGTAATAGCGGGGGTGTCGCTATAGCCCGTACTCGCTTTAATGAGGTTCCACTGTAATAAGCTGACATTTCCTGTGAGCAACATAATTCTCAAACCCTCTTCAGATGAAAAGCACACATCTTCATGCACCAACATGTTTTCACGGTGTAAACGTCGAAACTAGTAGACTGCAAAAATATAAGTTTGTGGAATAGTACTGTGTTTTTATTTCACCATGAACAAAAATATACATTCATCTGTCCTAATGAAACTAGACGTGATGGAAAGAATCTAAGCCCAGATTCCGAATCAGCACAAAAAATAAATTTGAGATCATCCAATGACTTCTCCAGGACAAAATCTTTGTTCACCAGTATGGGAAGTTATGTGATTAAAAGCACCAAGTCTTTCCTTCCAATGGGAGTTCGAAATACAAATATCTCTATGAATTAAGCGGAAGTAAATTGGTGCATGAAATCTTTCACCTTAAATAATCAGACGAAGGGGTGGCCTGGGGTGATTGTGTGACCTCAGCTGCAGCTCATGGTAGGGCATCCTTACTGGGGGATTTGGGGGTCCTCCCCCGGAAGATTTTGGGTTATCGCCTGCCCAGAATTGGATTTTGACGGTATTCTGGCTCTTCAAATTTAGATAAAAATTAATTAAAGATAGCAATTTCGTAAATGAAAGTACCTACAATAAAACCTCTTTACATCGTAATGGAGGGGACCACAATTTTGGCAGTTTGATGTATGGAGGTTCACTATGGAGAGGTTTTAGTGATGGGCACCATTTTTTCATATCCTGCGGAAATGAAAGGCACTGCTGTCTTTTAAACCATATTATTTATGTGTTTAAGCCAGGGATGGCAACAGAAACTAAAAGGAAGTCAAAACCAGTAAAATTTCAATAGCTTCGTTCCCAGGAGCGAAATATTGAAATGAAATGGAATGGATTCAAACCCGGGGAGCTAAACTCGGGATCGAAACGAAATCGGAGTCAGAACTACTTCGGTCGAAACTTAACTAAAACTCTACGATGAAACGAAATGCAGATAATGTTTTGCACCGCAGGGACCACGTGCTTCACCTTCGAACAGTTTAGTTTCGACCCACACACCGAGTACAAAGAATGGTAGAATGAAGTAGAGGTTCGGCCTATCGCCATTATATTCATGGAGCACTCATATTTTTACCACTTACAGGAGAATGGTGAACACAAACTGGCCATTCGATTATTAAGCTCGATGTTTTAACCTCTCTATACATATGTCAAACGTAATGGGTCGAAACTATTCCCTCTTTTCCCCCTCCACTCAACTTCCGGGAATGAAATTTAAGTGAGAGCGGCAGGGTTTCGATTAATTTAGTTTCGTTCCCGGGAGTAAAGTTTCGTCCTGGGTCAAAACTAAACAACTTGGTGAATTTAATTTTGTGCGGGAACGAAACTAAACCCAGGCTTAAAATTTTCGTTTCCCTCCGGGTCGAAACGAAACATTTTCATTTAATTCAACTGGTTTAAACAAACATGCATGCATTAGTGAACATGTATTTATTATTTCATTATAACAGAAAGAGAGCGCTACTGCATGATTTTTACCATGATTCGGGAGAAAACAATGTCAGCTCTCTTAATTCAACAGTCACTTAAAATTATTAGGATAGTTGGATACATTTTTTCTTATTTACTGTTAAGTTTGCTCTCATATGGAACAAAATGGTCATAACTGATGGTTAACATGAAAATTACAGCATATTAAAGGTGTATAAGAAAAAAATTAAGTGTGAAACATTTATCGCTGAAAATGTTATTCCATGTACGTACGTACGTACGTAATCGTGGCTGCATTAATGGTCTCTAGTTGTCTCGGTACGATTTGCGGAGGTAGTTAGGCCATCTCGGGGGTGTCTCCTTGGTATGATAAGTGGAGGTTTTTTGAGATAAAGAGGTTCACTATATAGAGGTTTGCCTATAAATTTACATGTAAATCTGACGGGACCGTAGGGGTGGTATGAAGTATGGAGGTTTACGATGTAAAGAGGTTCACTATACACCCATGTCTCATATAGCGCAAGGGATGCGTTCCTTGGGGTCTTTGCGCTATACAAATTTGCGTTATACGAGAGCCTTTTAACATTGGGAAGATAGGGATGCGTTCCTGGTAGCATAGGTCTTGGGTATTGAATTTCCTCTAAAACATATATATTCCCATAAATAGCCTCAGAAAACATTATTTATATAAATTTTTATAGTTTAAAACATCTTTAAAGATAGTATGCACGCATTTGAAGACTTTTATTCACGTTAAAAAAAATTCTTACGAGCTTTTGAAATTCCCTCCTGTCGTGCGGGTGGGCTAACATCAGCTATATCAGGGTTTCGTAATGCATTGCCGGCAGTTGACGATTTTTCAAACCAGTCTAAAAACAACTATTGTGTCACCCAGGCCCTTTTGTCGCTCATCGAAATGACAGGCAAATGCTACTTTGAATGCCATTTCATATCTAGCGGAGTTTATGAATGATAAATCATTTTAATTTGAAGTCCTCCGAGTCATTAGCAGCTACATGAAACAGTCTTTAAATGCCTTGAAACCTGACCCATGTTTTCCTTCCCTGAAAATGAATGAACGAGAATGCATTCATTTCCAAAAGAATATAGTCTCGTCAACATTAAAAACTAGTTGAGGGGGAAAGGAGCCACTTTCAATCACAGCTTGGAGTTCATCAGAAAATGTTGTGGTGACTGCGCTATCAACACTTGCAGATTCACCTGATATCGCCGCACTGAAAATACCTGCTTGCCGTTTAAATTCTGGAACCAACCGGAGCTTTCTCTAAATGTCTCGGAGCGATTACCACTTTCGTCTTTTTGTACTGATTCACTATGAACTTTCCGTAGTGTAGACCGCTTGGTTGAAGTTGGTGCGGCTGAGGTCACTGATGTTTTAACTTCGTCTTTATTCAGAATAAGGCATCGTGCGTTTAAACTTCCGCGAAATATCGCTTTGACGTTCTCCATTTTCAAAGCAATTGAGCTATATCAATTTCTCTTCTAGGTTTATGGTTTTTCTTAATAAATTCTTGATTTTTCTACCCGCATTCCCATTTTTTGCCATTTTCTCTTGGTTTTTACTCTGCATGGCTCTATCGAAATCACCTTCTACTGTTGAACTGTATTCTTGAGACTCAGAGGGCCTACGACTGCGGGGAGGGAACGAAGCTATTGTGTTTGAGACTCAATAGCGGACCCTTTTATGTGTTGATGCTATTCATACGCAACTCGGCCACCGCTCCATTTCTCCCCCGTGAATACCGATGACCTTGAAGGCTGTAGCGTAGACCCTCTACCTGGAAGTCAATCGCCCCGATAACCTATGACGGCAAAAATTACGTCTCAACCAGTATTGCTTAAAAAAAACTCATTTCCACTAGCCCCACGCTTAATTTATGATCTAAATTAACTCATTCTGTTAAGGAGACGAGATAAATTACTTCGGTAGGCCGACTATCTGGACCCAATGACGAGTAATGCTTTTGGCCATTGCACAGCAATAGATTTCGATTAATACATAAACAAATTAGAAGATTTGAAGCAAGCAATACTATTAATATGAGTAAAATGATACCAATTTTGTGTGTACTTAGCGCAAGTTCACGTTTTATCACGAAAGCGTTTAAGATTTTTGATTAGGCTACACTGCGTTGCAATGTTTCCCCGAGGAACGAATTTGCGCTATATCGAAATTGCGCTAATCGAAATTGCGCTATACGAGACAGGGGTGTATAGAAGTTTTACTGTACTAATAAAAATGAAAATTTCACAGCTTAAAAATTTAATTGGGAATGATGGTTCTATTTTCTATTTAGTATATCTGTTCTTTAAAACCACCTTGAAAACTGAAAACCCTTCATAATAACTTTCAAATAACCCTTTCAAAAAGCATAAGGATCTCTTTTCTCTTCTAAAACACTTATTTTATTTTTTTACAAACTTTGCACACAGATTATTCTGTAAATAACTCAAATAATCAAAGATTAGAATTTTCTAATTATTAAAAATACTTCGATTCGAGTTATCTGAGTTTTTTTATTACACCTTTCATATACACTTCGAGATAGACGCGAGTGTTGTGGGGGCCCTATAACCTCTGGGGCCTCAGAGATTGCCAACCAACTAACCTGGGCCCGTATTCTGTATCTCCAAACCGATCGGTGCGGTACCGATTCGTCGGGTGCGACGTCACACCGACTCCCGGCAAGCAGTGGTGCGATTCTGTACGCACCCGATCGGTGCGGCACCGACGTGAGGACAGGAGATCGTCGGTAGCCGTACCGACAGCTAAAAGGTGTCGGTACGGCCACCGACTTGTGGGTTTCATGAACCCCGGTGCGCATTGCACGTTTTATTTTTTTACCTCATCACCGAGTAAATAATGAGGTTTTCTGCAATGTTATCTTTTTCTGCCCCTTCGAATACGCCTCTATAATTCACTGTGTCATCATCTATATTGATTACCTTGACAGAAATATAAGGTAATGGTTAATAAACATGAGGTTTGCTACCATATAATGACTTTCTCTCATTTATGTTACCACTTTCACTAGCTTGTAATAGGCTTTATTTCTCTCTATCATCATTTATTTGCTCCTTTGACATAAAAAAGATATTTTTGATTAAATATTAGTTTTGCCGCAATATTATCACTTTATCTCACTCTGAATAGGCGACTATTATTTCACTCAATCATCATTTGGCGTTTCTCTCGGAATAGAAATAAGATCTTTTTATTTAAGTATGAAGTTTTCCACAACGGTATCATTTTCTTTCTTTTGTAACAGGCAACTATATTTCATTTTATTGTCAGCGATTGATTCCCTTGACGATAAAAGAAGATATTTGTTAATAAGTATGAGGTTTGCCGCAATATTATCATTTTCTCTCACTTGGAATGCGCAACTTAAACATATGTATTTCACCCAATCACAATTTCTTTACTTCCTCGTCATTACACTTGTTTAATTACACCCAGCTCCATATTTTTATAACAATTTCCTAACTTGTTCCTCTAATATGACATTTACATTTGCTTTTGAATTGTACATTCACGTTCCATGGTATGTTATTTTCATCTGCTACGGTGCCAATGGCATAACCTTCCGTTGATAACATTTAGACGGAACTTACTTAATGACAACTATATTACCAAATCATGAATAAATAGCAATGTACGGAACTAATATTTAAAAAAAGAAACTACGATCTCAAGGATAGTTTCAATAATCCATTCCAGCAACAACAATCTCCATCACATACAAACTTTATTGTGATGTTGTAATATTGTTTCCTTCGATTCTGTAGGTACAGCATTACTACCACACATTATATAAGCATTGTTAGCAACTTATCCAATATTGTTTATCTTAATCTAGCGATAAGTCATAATTTCCGCAAATAAAAAGATTGAGAACGACGACAACAAACTGTGCCAATGAGTCTTCACTTGTTTTTACCCTTCTTTCATTGGTGGTAACATGTTAGATGACTTCTAACTTCGGATATATTTGGATTTTCCCTGTTTGGGAAGGGAGGGGAACCGTACCGACTGGTTTGAAACCGACGACCTTACAGAATCGCTGAAAGTGCCGTTGTCGGTATGGAAACCGTTGTCGGTACAGAATGATGTCCAGTCGGTGGGCTTGAAAGGGAAACCGACCGGTGCGGTACCGACGAAATACAGAATATGGCCCCTTATCAGACCGCCCCGATCATACAACAATAAATGGTTAAAAATTTATGACCGAATGGATATCATCCATTTCTTCAACGAAGATTTGACAGTCGCAAGGATAAAATAAAACCTTAGCCACTTCCCCTGCTTATTTTAATTGATGGCGTCCATCTCTAAAGGTTTGTCACATTTGGCTACTGTATTCTCCTGTCATCTCATATTTCATTGATATTGACAACATAAGTAACATTTACGGTTTTTGTATCCTCTTACACCAATGAGAGTTATTTACAACATTAAAAGAAACCACATATCTCAATTTTGTCATGCATTCCAACTTTGTTTACAAAAGTTTTCAATTAAATGATGTCCATTTTGCATTCGACAATTTTTTTAAATTTGAATTATGTACAACGATTTTTTTGGTGTCCAAACTCAGATTTCAAACCATTAGAGCAGCGGTTCTCAAACTTTTTCTTTCCGCGACCCATTTTAGCTCATTCTTTTTAGCCGCGACCCCCTAAAAATGGTCGTCCAAGTTTGAGTACGTTGTTCACCATATTATTAGTATCTCGCGACCCCTTTCCGAACGGCCTATGACCCCCTTGGGGGTCGCGACCTCCACTTTGGGAACCGCTGCATTAGATTAAAGAGTTCTTGCTTCTGCTTCTGTGACTCCCATATTAGAGCACCACTTGGCTACTATATGTGAAGAATCTGGTACACTTCAGTTACTGAGCAAAAAGTGATATTATAAAAGAATTATAATTAGCGTAGGTAACCAGGAAAAAATCCATCTAAATATTAAAACCAATACCAAGGAAGTAATATGTGTGCAAAAAAGAAACTGTAACCTTGACCGGGATTCGATCCTGTATTCCCCAATTTCCGGTCGACTGCTTTTACCAGTTACACTACCGTAGCATATGTGCTTTAAATGGAAATTTGTGGGCTATAAGGAGCAAAATGGTCTGGATTACTGAGCAAATAATTCAAGAAAGAAAAATCATTCTCCTTGACCGTAATACCCAATACTGAGAGAATTGGTCAATGTAGTTGTCTGCAGCCTAAAACAACAACATTTATTAGGATCAATATTTCTTCACATAGTTTAACACAACATTTTTCAACTGTTTTCATCTCGAATATTATTTACGTCTTAACTCCGTCCATAACCATGCATTTCTTTAACTTTTAGTGCACATACCGTGCCAGGTGTGTAATTTACTAATAACCTCTTACCAGTTTCTGCAGAACCACTTTCGCTGTAAAAATGTTCCAAAAGTTACGAGCTGGCTCAGCACTTTCTGATTCCCAGAAACAGAAAGTCATTTTCCGACACCCTACTTCTCATTGGCTGCTCTCGGACAGATTTCCATCAGGTAAGGTATGATTAGACCTTAGTAGATAGCTCATTCCGATATTATGACGTCTATCTGAGAACCAACCACAAAATATCCAAGATATTGCCTTAGTGGATAGGGCCCCTGGAATTTTGTAAAATTTTCCTGGAAAATCGGGAATAATGCTTGAATTTATCGGCTATCATTGGCTTGATATCCTTGTCGAGCAAATGTTATCAAAACCTGTAAGTTAGTTTTCTTTTTAATCTTTAGGTCTAAGAAGAAAACTGAAATATTTTTGAGTAAATTTGACCATGGCAAAAAAATGAGGCAACTAATCCGACGAGCGAGTTTCTTTCAAAGCAGTCTGGGCAATCTTTACCTCTAACAAATGTATACACATTTCCTATCAATGGAAGAGTGGTTGGTGTGAAATCTGGCTTATATATTTCATGCTCTTAACCTGGTTTTTAATGACCAAATCTCCTGTACATGGCTTCTTCTCTGTCTTTATCTTAAATTTCAATTCATGGATTACTTGAGGAATCAGCTTGATGCTCTGCAACAAAAATCAATATACCAGTTGTTCAGCCAAAAACAAGTGCAAATTGTTTGCATATGTACTTATCTCCTGAATTCATTGTTGCTTGAAGTTTTTCTATGGAGAACATCTTTCTCTTTCATCATACTCAATAGATGTCACTCCTTTGCCATATGCATCCTCATCAACATACTACCCTGTAATCTACCTGAATAGGTCTATGGTGGGATTGTTATACAAATTAGAAAAGAAGGGTCTTGGAGGTTTTGCCGGCCTCGGTGGCGTAGGGGTAAAATTCTCGCCTGCCAAACAAAAGGTCGCGGGTTCGAGTCCCGCCTGGGTAGGTTTCCCCGGTCCAGGGCATGGTCGTTTGTGTACGTTTACTTGTTACATTTGTTGAACACCCCGGTGTAAAATGGCCAATAAGAGCTGTATCCGGTGGTTTGAGAATAAAATAAAATAAAAATTAAAAAAAATTTAACTGCTGTGTCCCACCCAGTATCTATTTGTTTTATCTATTGATTAATTTGAGGGAGAGACTAATTCCAATATCAATCTCTTGGGCAATTTATCTATCATACTTTACCATTTCTGATGGTCCTAGAAACATAGTGGGGATGTTGGATGATTTCAACATTTCGTTTTTAATGATTTATGTTTTTTATAGCTCAAGGAATCTAATCATAGTGCATAAACTGGTGAGTCTGTTGAGGCTCTCAGCCTCACTCCTGTAGAAGCGGCATAACAATATATGCTCACTTAGAGGCATTTTTGATGGATGGCTGAGCTTTCCTTTGTATTTAAGAAGTTCAAAAATTACATTTTCCTGGTCAGGATACTATGTGCTTGCTGTATGCTTCACCCGTTATGAATATTCTCATTTTCTCACCACTTCATCAGCCACACCTTATGCAATGCTATATTCTCCAACCTCATCTTTTAAAAATACTAGGGTCTGCAGTCGTTATTGCTTAGCCTTCATTTACTACTTATTTTTTTACTTAGGAAGTTATTGTCAGGTCTGACATTAGGAAACCTTGTGACTTGGTAAGTCAGAACCTTATTAGTAAATGAAGTGAATGTAAAAAGTTAATGAAGCTTACTCAGAATGCTGAGTTATGGCTTTTATTTATCATCATAATTGTAGTGACTCAACGATGAATGCTATCATTGCTTAACATTGTTTCACAATATGAAAACCTGTAGTGTATATTTTGGCTCACTCTCCAAGTCTGAGTATGCTGCCTCTGGTTCACTATGTTGGCCATTGTGATATGTTGACAATACAGTTGAGGACCTCAAATCCGAAATCCAGAAACCTGGAAAATCAGAAATCTGAAACGTTTGAAAATTCGTCTGTGCAGTGTTTCAACTAGCCTCCTTGTGGCACCACTTTCTGAGCCTTGTTCTGGGATGAATAGGAAGTTAGCACATGCTATGAACTTATGCTAACAACCTAGGCAGGGACGTGTAAGGATCTCATATTTCTCAGGATTTATCTCAGGCTCACACAAGAGCCTGAACGAATTAATAAATTAATTAATTGACAAAACATACCATGAAGGCCAGAAATCTAGAATCTACCCTTTGGTCCCAAGCTTTCCATATTTGAGGAGAGATGAGAACAACTTTGTAGGCTTCTCAGCGTATGAAGGGAAGAGGGGTCTAAGCTTTCCATCTACCTTTGCCAAACTAATCAACCTGTGCTGTCAAATTTACTATCATGCTTACCTTTTCCAAAGCTGAGGTATATGTATTTTTTATATTTTCCTTGTATTTGAATTAGCTTGATGAGGATAAATTATTCATGGTTTTAATGACTTGCAAATTTTTTTTTCTGTAATCTAACGGCTAATTTGATTCTAATGCACAAGGGAATTGATTGCTTTTTACCACGTGTGAACCTTAGTGAATGAAGGAAATTGGGATATATTGACAAGAAATGGATGAATGCATCATGTTCCTGATAAAAGCATTCAGATATAGAAATGGTGTGGTTGAGCTGACAAGTGTGGAGTGTCAGTTGTCCGCTCTCTAAGGGAAGAGATAGGATCATAAAGATAGGAAGGCACGTAAGTGGTAGGTTGGAAAAGAGGGTGGATTGTACAACTATACCTCAGTGCAATTTCCTTAGTATTGGAATGTGTACATTTCCTACAGCTCTTGAGGGATTTTTCAGTGAGAGAGATTTTTTGGAGAAGCCTAGTCCCAACTTGGCATTCATGCAGAGCACAGGAGTATTCCATCCAAGTGCAAGATGATTCTCCTGCCAATCATGTCAAGGTGAGTAAGTCATGATTAGCTTTGTAATTACTAGTATGTTAAGAGCCATGTAATGTCTGTGCTGGGTTTATCTCCACTTTAAATTTGATTCGCGTGATGGAAATTGAACTTCTCGGTTGGTAACTTTCTACAAATGTTACTTTTAAATATTTTAATTTTAAAATGTGTGTATATACCTAGAGTTGGGTCGCTAATAAAACCTCTCCATAGTGGAAATTGCCCTGAATGACGCCTTCCTAATATCCTGTGTATTTTGAAATTCCCTGCATTTAGCTGTGGCTTCTGATTTCGATTTAAAATGTGACGGAGTGCAGGTAGGTATTTAAAATTCTCAATAATTCTTTATCTATATTGTTGATATTAAACATTAATATTGCCTATGTCATCGACCAAATCGCTTTCAAAATTACGCCTAGCATTCTTTGAAGTCGTTTATGGTTCGAGGGAAAAACGAATTCCCAAATTATCCGTTCGTCAAAATATCTCTCTTAATTTATCGCTTGTCGGACCTGGAAATATAGTGGGGCTCTAAGATGATGTGCTCCGTGGCGCTCCTGGAGACATCTATTGTCAATTGTTCGAGGGATCTAAGCCTAGAGTACAGCCTCCGAGTCCCTAGCGGCTCCCAGCTTAATTCGCTTAATATCTGAGTAACGCTGTCTGTACGCCCGAAGCAGTTTTTGACGAGTCGTGCCGCTTTCCTTTGTTTTTATTCAGTTCAGGAATTAAGTCTTTCTGCACCGGATCCCAAATGCTCGCTGCATACTCAAAGATGTGGTCGGACGAGTGCGAAATATAACCTTTCTCTTACTTTCTCATCCGAAAATCTTCCCACAAAACGACTGACGAATCCTAACTTCTTCTGGGCTATGCCGCAAATATTCCTTATATGTGTTCCCCACGAGAGTTTCGAAGTTATCGTAACTCCCAGGTACTTCACTTCATCTGATGCCTTTATGTGAATACCATCCGCAGCGTAAACATGGTTATAATAGGATGAACTCCGAGCATTTGCTCCGATTAAGTTCTGGGGCCTGACTCTGGTTCTTCCTGGCTATAGCCAACGTGGTTTGTCGAAAAGGTTGGCGAACGGTGACTGAATTCTTATTCTCCTTTTCATTCGCAAGCTATTTCGCCAGAAAAGCTTCGCTTCGTCCCTCTGGCGACGAAAAAGTTATTCTCGTTCTGTCTGGCGAGCATTTCGCTACCGACGACAGTGAAGTCGCTCTAGCGACTTGGCGAAAGAATTGACGAGAGAAAGACTCGTGATTTAACTACAACTATACACCATTATAATGTTAAATTTTTGATCCCTATTAGTTTAATTGTTATTAAAATTCTTGGCATACAACCTGTGTTGCTTCACTCGTCTTGTCGTCCTACGTAATTCAATAGATGGGATTAAAAGTTGGTTTGGATTTGAATGAACTGCGAAGCTTTTGTCTGGTAAGCGTATTGTTACCGTGGGAGTGCTGTTATTCTGATCATATAAATGTGTTGGGTTGCCTGAGAAAACTTGTTGTTTCGGTTCTTATATGCTCGTGAACGCTTCATCGGAAATAATGAGAAAGAGACTGGCCGGAGTATTCTCATATAAGAACGTGTCCTCTAGTAAATGAAGTTGTGGTGTAGTGGATTGCGCGGCTATCTACCAATCTCAATGTTATGAGGTCGATTCCTGCCATAGCAAATTTTTTCTCTCCATCACATGAAAATGGTTCGCATACTATCGTTTTCATCTTCACTTGAAGGTGTCAAAATATTTTCTATGCAAAAGAAAATCTATCATGAGTAGTTCAGCTCTTATAAAGACTCACTTAAGTTCAATATTAGGCTTCATATTTATGTCCGGCAGAGCTCTAGGCAGCATGTGATGTGTACTACGCTTTCATGCCGCCTTTGGTGTTTATCTAATATCAGCAAATTATTTTTTTATGAGAATATTTGACTGTATTCATAAACTATTTTTCCCTAAAATCTTATCCTTGCCTTACATAAGTTCCTTAGCGTACGAAAAGGTGCTTATCTTTTTCTTCCGTACGTAAACCATAAGAAACGGATATCTCTCTTATTTTGTGCCATCTGAGTTAGGTTAAAATTGAAAATATTAGCCCATAAGTTTCACTGGAGCGACTTTTGGACTCATCGTTTACATTTACGAAAAAGATGAAAAACAAAGAGATTGGTTTTATGTTCAACTACTTCTGGAAAACGACTAATTAATAAGCGATATTGTACAACAATACTTAGTGTAGCAATTTGAGTCTCACGCAATAAACAAAACGTGGTATAATATATTTTATAAATATGATTTGAACTTAACAACGTGCTTCGCGCTCTTCAATTGTTACGAACTGCGAAGGCAGTGTTGATCGCTGAAATTATCTCGTGCCCATTGACTTGTGGGTAATTCTTCATTGCCCACGTCACAGTATTTCGCCAAGAGAACGAAGCGATAGACGGGGCCAAAAGAACGAGGATATCGCGGAGAAATTTTTCGCTTAGCTTCGAGTTCCGTGGCGAAGCGAAGACTCGGGCGGAAGGAGAAAGAGAATCACCGCCTAGGTCTCCACTCTTGGTTCCACAAATGAACGTTGTTTGAAATTCTATCATCCGATTTAATGTCAGAGTGGTCACTAATTTCGCGATAGATGACAGCTTCGTCAGCAAATAAACGTTTTTTTACTGATTCTTCAACAGAATAGGTCATTAATGTATCTAATGAACGAAAAGGGGCCGATGACGCTTCCTTCTGGGGCACATGAAGTCACTTAACTATGTCAGAACTAATTACGTCATGAATTACTTTATGCCTACAATCACTCGCGTCGGAAGTCGCGTATCCAGTCGGTTGAAATATAAATTTAAACTAATTACTGAATGATTCCACTACAACGAAATATCGGACAACACGGAGAGACTGACTCAGAGAAAAAACACGGAAAGAAATTATCTTTACAAGTTTGTTACTTCGATAAGACAACTGACATCCTAGACCACTTGCATAATCGAGGGAAATAAACTATATGCGGGATGAGCGTGTGCGACACTTCTCTGCAAAGAAAAAGGTCTGACAAGATCAAGGCTCAATTCTGACGGACGCAGTGCTGTACCTACGACGCTGACCACGGATTTACCACCCACGTTTCCCATGGCTGATATGGCCTCAGATGTCGGCCCCCACTTTCAACAAAACATATCATTTTGTTTGATTATGAGAACTAATGCCTCCCTCGCAACCGATAATATTTTGTCACCCTGGTGGCAGATTAAGGGGGGAGAACTGTAAATGTAGGAAAAGCTGAAACAATGGCAATCTTTTACGTGAGTCTCTAATGATTTTTACCTGGAACGCTGATCACGGGCTTTCCCTACCCTTCGTTCCCATGCGTCAATGGAATACATGGTCTCTATAATAACTTGTAGCATTGATATTACGCGGGTTTTAATTCTGAACGGGTAAAAATGTTGTCCCTCATCAAAATTTTGATTCTGCGTTGTTTTCTTTGCATTTAGGGAAGAGAATTTTTACAACGTTGTACGTCTTCAGCTAATAAACGTATTTTACTGCTAATTCGGGAGCAGAGGTCATAAACGTACATGATGAGCAAAAGGAGGCTGATAACGATTCCATGTGGTACACCTGCTGTCACTTGGACTTCATCAGAGGTAATTCTGTCAAGAACTACTTTTTGTTTACGATCACTCAGAAAGTCGCGTATCCAGTTTACCACTGTTTTGTTTAATCCGCATGCCTGCAATTTGTAGAAAAATATGTTTTAAGATACTCGGTCGAAAGCTTTCTAAAAATCTAGAAATAATGCGTCTACTTGTTTTTTCGATTCACCAGATTTGAGAGCATCGTGAAGATAGAGCGCGAGCTGTGTTTCGCATGATCTAACTATTCGGAGGCCGTGCTGATAGCCATGGAGGAAGTAACGATTGGAATGACCTGGAAGCGTTCGTGGTTTGTGATAGGCGGAGAATGATAGGGTGAGGTTGACCCAAAATAATAAGTGCGAGGAATTTCTCTAGCGAGAAGGTTGGTGAGAAGAGGAAATATCCAGAGGAGGTGATCGCGTTTCCATTAAGTTGCCTCAAAACATTCTGAACTCTCGCTGTGACCAAACTAATCCTTGGGTCATTTATAACTTTTTTGAAAAATTAACGGATCTTTGAGAAACTTTGGTTTGAAAGGGAAGTCAGGCCAAATAACTGTGATGAGACTTCCTTCTGTCACGATTCTTCCTACACTTACGGGCGACATTAATCACAATATTCAAGGCAAAAAAATCACCTCTGGAAGAGAAAACACAGGAACTTGCCATTGTGTTTCTCGTAATGATAAGTGGAGATAGTGCTGACAACTATGAAGATGGTAAATGAGCGAGAAGGTTGGTGAGAAGGGAAAAATATCTACAAGAGGTGATGTGCTCATGTATGGTGCAAGGTTAGAGTGCACAAAGTAAGGGAATGGGGAAGAGAGCGCTGAAAACCGTTACAGACATATTGGGTTGGTGAAGAAATGCGGAAAAGAGAATAGGACACGAGGATGAAGTAAGTAGAATGAGGAATGCTAGGCTTAATGTCGGACATTAAGGGGAACTCAGTGCTAGAATGGGAACTGGCGAGGATGATTCGTGATATTGTGGTATCTCATGTACAAATGCCTTGTCCGTTGGAGTACCTGTATTGATGTAACATTTCTACCTTGATTTTTACAATAGATGAGTGGTGACAGTGACGAATAGGATCTTTATTTCTTGGATTTTTTTGGAACCACTTGTGCTTACAAATACTTTCGAATCATTTATTGCGCCCATTCAACATTATTGCTGTCAGCACAGCTTTCGTTTAATCATTTCTAAGTTTAAGGTATTAAGGCATCTCTGACGATATCCGTGATACTTTTTAGATTCTTCAATAGTCATTTCAACTGACTTCTTCTTTGGTTGCGGAGCGGTTGGTAAGTTATATTGAATAATTTTAAACGCATTGAAGCCTTTTTTTGCTAAATAGAGGAACAATCGCTGCTAATACTTAACGAGGTTTGGAGGTTTTCCGCCTTGGTGGCTTAACTCTAGAGCTGTGGACAATGAAGGTCCTCTCAATGATGACCAGATTCGCTGTGATTAGGCTTCACTCAAGGTTGAGGTCTCACCATTCCATTGTATTGACTTCAGTGGTAAAGTCCGATAATGGTTGGTGGCGTCACGGACGCGGATGACGCCTCGAGGAGGCAGCGACGTCACGGTCCGTCATGCTTTCCCTTTCATCTCAACCGCTGAGTCACAGCCCATTCATTAATTTTAATGAACGAGTCACGGGGGAACTGATTCCTGATAAGTCTTTCGGAGATCTATGTACACTAGCGGAATTATGTTATCCGATGCTTCGGTCGCATTCCAATCTATTATTCGCTCAGAGGCACACACTATACTTATATTTAACGTCTTACTTCAGACTGGGCCCTTGGAAATGCCCAGATGGCCGCACGTACTCCATCAAAGGCTCTCACTCTGCTCTGTCAATGGAAACTACCATTTTGACCGCATGGCTCGCATTTTGAAGGCTAAGAATACATGCCTTAATACGAAATGGCCTTCAGTTTACGACTTAGTAGAACAGAGAAATTGACACTGAGTCACAATGACTCTCATGGACCAAATATATAGCTTTCTAGGTTTCTATTTGCCATTGATACGTTTGCAAAATTAGTCATTGCTGGTGAACCTTTCCTTTTTTCATAAGAAAGAGCTCGATTGTCGACCTATACCTGACATGATAGATTCACAACTTTTTTTTTCACGTTCCACTCTTCTGAATATTCTGCCTTCAAACTGTATGACTCCAGCATGTTCAATCTAATGTGAATTCAAATCATTTCATTGGTGATCGGTGGGAAAGCATCAATCTCGCTCGTATTTTGTCTTTTTTCGTGACGACTTATGTGTTTAAATCATAAGCTATCGTATTGAAAATGTTACGGCGTCCTGAGTATAAAATATTAAAATTTTACTTTAAGAGGACGCATACCTTTTCTCTCGACCGGTAGTAAATTGTCTTTGGTGACGTATTAGCAGTACCTTTAAATCTTACGCTTAATCATCTTGAAATTTTCGGAGTGTACAGAGTAGACTATAAATTGGAAAAGTTGATGTTTGAATAAATAGGAAAATGAATTTATTCTGACCATGTCCGCACTTTCCCATCACTTCAACCTTATGTTGTTGTGAAGATACTACTTCGCGTTGAAATGCTCCAAATAGCGCTACTTCGGCCTCTTGAAAAGCGGCCGGCATTTTGCACCTATCTTGTCTCATAATACACCTTGACCCGCTCTTCGTGAGCTTATTCTCCTGGGATTCTTAGCCTGTGTACGTGTGCGTGTGTTTGAGAGAGTGATTGATTGTCAAGGCTTGCCGGTTGAGAGGCTGTGTTTGGTCCCTGCGGTCTTTCGTCCATCTCCGCAAACCAATGCAGTAGTATTGGGGTCAGTGTGAATCGGACGACTTTACGGCTGTTGTAGCTTTATACATATTGACCCGCTCTTATTGAGCTTATTCTCCTGGCAGTTTTAGCCTGGCTCTCTTTGTGTGTGTGTGTGTGAGTGATTGTCGTGGCTTCCCGGTCGAGAGGCTGTGTTTGGTTCGTGCGGTCTTAGTCCATCTCCGCAAGCCAATGCAGTATTACCTGGGTAGGTGTAATGCGGACAAGTGCAATAATGCTACGACTGTTGGAGCATTTCATCTTACAATTCCTATTCAAGGCCGTAGGCCTCTAATCCTTGTATTTAATTTGTCAAGATTTGCCTCTTTCTCGAATGTAAAAGTTTGCATCTGAGAATTACCGATTTAGATTTTTAAACTTGACAGATATACAAATATTGACGAGAGTCTATTTCATACATAAGAACAATTTCAAGATGATGGCGTAGGTTTTACTGAAAACGAGTAATCCGTCACCAAAGAAGACATGTTGAGCGGGATCATATTTTCTAATGTGAAATACAGGCAATATTGGCTAAGGTCAACCCTGAAATTAGCTTGAGTTTTAAACAAATAATACAATCACGGGAAAAGACCGAGCGGGAGTGGTGAACTTTCTTATTATTTTTCCTGGCTATATTAGACCGGATGTTAACTAAACTTAATCAGAACACACGCTTTATTTTCCGAATGATGAAAATTTTATGTATAGTAAGGACTTCCCGTCATTGGTGGATAATTGAAAACATGGTAGTCGTTTGGTGGCCTAGCGAAAAATTAGATTTCGCCACCTTTATGAAAAATATTTTAAAATAATTGATGGATATCTAAGAGCCAATTTTTACGCATTGTTATTGCGGTAGAATTGCCGCTCAGAGGTATTGCATATTTTTCCATGGCGCCTCGGGAAGTCCGCCCGCAATCCACCCGTGCTCTCAACGTGCGTAGTAAATTGAAATGACATGTAACCTTTGCATCGGACGTGTGTGCTGGCCATCTGAGCAGAGGGGACGCTTTACTCACCAGCTGTCTCGGGCTAAAGATGTAACCGCTGACTCAGGCGACATCATCAAGGGTTTCTCTTGTGGCTGCTCAAAGCGAGTTAGCAATCGAAGTGTAGGGAAGCGGTGTGATCCGTTATCAGCTCAATGGAACATCCTATTTCTTACTTTCAGGATTTCAGGACGTTCATATCGTAGAGTAAATGCATGCATTTTCATGTCTTATCTTGAATATGGTCTTCACTCATACTGAACTTCTATATACACCCAACTCCAAACCGGAGAACCTGCCTCAAGGATTAATGTAATGTGAAAAATAACGAATCGCCCTAAAATAATAAGAATATACTAGGATCATACACTTATTTTTGTAGAAAACAATTCCAACAAAGTGTCTGCATCCATATTCATGTTTGAAATACTGGAAAGTGATGACACATTGGTTTGGTCCATCTCTGAGTAACTATGAAGAAGTGCTTCTGAGATGCATTTCATTGAAAGTGGGCTGTAAAATTCACGCTTTGCTATTTTAAATTACGAAGGAATGGCTGAATGTCTTGTCTTGGATGTCTCGTCGTTACGAAATTTTTAAAATACCTGCTGATTTCTTGTAATGAATAGCGCTCGCAGATCTGTGTGTACGACCCCGTTACAACTTCCTCTTTGCTTAGGTTATTAGCCTTTTAGTATTATTTTTGCAGAAAATAATCCCAACCTAGTGTCTGTATCCATAGAATAACTGACATGATATAAATCCGAAGGACAATCTATCCAAGCTGTCCGCTCCTCAGAGAAGTAGATTGAAATGACAATCGACGAATCTAAAAAGTATCACGGATAACGTCAGAGGTGCCTTAATATCTTAAACTTGGAAATGATTAAACGAAAGCTGTGCTGACAGCAATAATGTTGAATGGGCGCAATAAATGATTCGAAAGTATTTGTAAGCACAAGTGGTTCCAAAAAAATCCAAGAAATAAAGATCCTATTCGTCACTGTCACCACTCATCTATTGTAAAAATCAAGGTAGAAATGTTACATCAATACAGGTACTCCAACGGACAAGGCATTTGTACATGAGATACCACAATATCACGAATCATCCTCGCCAGTTCTCATTCTAGCACTGAGTTCCCCTCAATGTCCGACATTAAGCCTAGCATTCCTCATTCTACTTACTTCATCCTTGTGTCCTATTCTCTTTTCCGCATTTCTTCACCAACCCAATATGTTTGTAACGGTTTTCAGCGCTCTCTTCCCCATTCCCTTACTTTGTGCACTCTAACCTTGCACCATACATGAGCACATCACCTCTTGTGGATATTTTTCCCTTCTCACCAACCTTCTCGCTCATTTACCATCTTCATAGTTGTAAGCACTATCTCCACTTATCATTACGAGAAACACAATGGCAAGTTCCTGTGTTTTCTCTTCCAGAGGTGATTTTTTTGCCTTGAATATTGTGATTAATGTCGCCCGTAAGTGTTGGAAGAATCGTGACAGAAGGAAGTCTCATCACAGTTATTTGACCTGGCTTCCCTTTCAAACCAAAGTTTCTCAACAAGATCCGTTAATTTTTCAAAAAAGCTATAAATGACCCAAGGATTAGTTTGGTCGCAGCGAGAGTTCAGAATGTTTTGAGGCAACTTAATGGAAACTCGATTACTTTTTTGAAACCAGAAAAACCAGTCTGGGCCAGGTCGCTGATTTTTGATTCTGGTATCGAGTTTGTTTAGAGCAATGTAACACTGTACAATGCCTAATGCCTCTTCGCCAGTTAGGCCAAAGACATTTTTTCCATAAATTGTATTGCATTGACATATTCCTTTTCCTCAGTAGCAGAGATATAAGAAGTCTCACCCCCTCCACTCTTACTTGACGTTGAGATATGTGTTCTTTCCCCACAGTACCAGAAACATGGTGTTGTACAATGCTGTTCTATGAGTAGTTTTATTCCTGTTTTTTGCATTATTTACGTATTTTCAAGGTCTTCAGCTGGGTAGGTTAGTCCAGCTCACTTCTGAATTTTCCGTGTATAGTTTCGCACCATTGTTTGCATCTGAGCGAAAGGGTTACGTTAAAGAATTTTTTAAGCAAGCGATGAATTATATAAGTTACATAACATGTATAATTGTGTAATTTTCATTAAAATTGACTGTTGGGCTAACTGGGTTTATCATGACCCAGTAACACATAAATTTAAAATTCCCATTCCCATAAAATTCCCATAAATTCCCAAATTCCCTAAATATGCATATAATCTACCCGTGCCTCGGTTACCTCATGGTCCCAGTTACCCCGGCGAACCTTACATCCTACTTCTGCACATATCACAAAAATTAGGATTCGGCTAGCGTTTTTTGGGAAGCTTTCGGATGAGAAAATAAAATAAATGTGCTATTTCGCACTCGTCCGACCACGCCTTGAGTATTCAGCGAGCATATGGAATCCGGTGCAGAAAGACTTAATCCGTGAATTGAATAAGATTCAAACACCATCACATACATAAATGGCCTATGCTGTTTAAGAATTAGTAAAAAAATGTTTATTTACTGACGAATCTGTCATCTATCGCGAAATTAGTGACCACCCTGACTTTAAATCGGATGATAGAATTTCAAACAGCGTTCATTAGTGGAGCATAGAGTTGGGACCAGAAGTTAACTCATTACCGGCCGAGTAAAGAAATACTGGAAAATATATAATTTTTCTCTTCATTTTGCCTAATAACATACTAAATAAGGTGAATTGAAAATATGGGTCTTCAAAAAAATTTGCTAATGGTAATAATTAAATGTTGGTTTTCTCAGCTTTGACCGAATTCTGTATCTATTGGCAGTTGCAACCAACATTACCATATATTGCTGTCTCGTAGGAATATGCCGTTTTTACTGTCAGATATAATTCTAAGCCTTTTTGTGCCACGTATGTGACAAATATCGTCGTATTTGATAGTTAAAATTCTTAGATATTATGTTTAAAAATGAGATGCTGCATTATTTAACCTAAATCCACTTTAAAATAGAAATGCATTACGGTTTGAAAGAAATGAGTAAAATAGAATATTTTCTCAGAAGAGCATGTATTTCACATTTTTTCATGGACATAAATTTTATCATTACAGATTGAATTACAACATTAATGGCTATCTATGAAATACATGAAAGCATTTTGGGTGCAATGGAACACAACATTTTGTACGTTCTTGCATGTTTTGGCTTTTACACTGTGGCGTCGGCAACTACTTCTGGTCTTACTCTTTCTCTATAGCCAATTTCTTCCTTTCATACTTCACGAATCCGCGATGAATTACATGGCCTACCTTTTTCTATGTTTATGGACGTGAATTTTGTAGGAGACCGTCATATACTGACTCATTCACTTCACTTTTTAGATGTGTCCCTGCTAAATACGCTCTGAAGTCTACCATTGACATTTACTTCCGTTGCATAGCCTGTACAATTTCCAGCCGTTAGTGCAAACGCTGTCCTGTAAGTTGATGAACTGGGACCTTTTTCCCGTGAATTATAGTGCGGTAATATGCATTTGCATTATCAAGTAGGTCCAAACCTCCCATGTATTTACTATACTCCCAATAATTCGAGGCTGTGGAGCAGTATTTTCTTTTTTCTGCTGAAACGTTTTACTGTGCCCAATGGTAGCGCAGAACTTGTATTGCTGTCTCCAGTGACAACCGAGTTATCATTCCATCGAACAATACTAAGACCTTCGGCTTTATCAAATGTTTGTTTTCATGTTCCTATCGGTTTCACGCCGATGGTTTTGTTATATTCTATCAGGCACTCCTCCGTTATATTTTCACGGATGGCTCCTGTGACAAATAATCCTTTTTCTTTCAAAACAATAAATCGTCTTCAAGATGAAATGAAGTCATCGAAAAACATGCGATGATGAGAGGGTTCAGGGATAACCTTGACGAATTCCAGAAGAGCACTTGCTTCCAAGCCTAACTTTCGATCGAAGTCATTTCCCATATCCTGGTTGAACCCTAAAGCCGTCTGAAGAAATTAAGTTTAGAGCGAAATCTAAAAGGCTTGTTTTTAAAGAACATTTTTGCACTCTGGTGATCGAAGTAAGGTACCATTTGCTCATAAATTGACAAATAATGCGCAAATATTCCGAGTTGTAATAATTTTTATTCAAGTCGTCAAGTAGAGGTCATAATTTACAAATCTGTCATTTCCGTCTTGATCAGATTACTAATATGTCCAGACAGGAATTGTCTGAAAAGTGTCATCATCATCATCATCACTGGTCAACAATCCTAGGATTGGTTTGACGCAGCTCTCCACTCAGTTCTCCTATCAGCTAATCTTTTCACACCTACGTAATTCTTCTCTTTCACATCTCTCTTTACTTGTTCCATATATTTTGTCCGAGGTCTTCCTTTTCCATTCTTGCCTTCCACTTGCCCTTCGAGGATTGTCTTCATCAGGCCATCATGTCTCAAGATGTGGCCTGTAAGGTTGTTCCGTCTTCTTATTAAGGTTTTCATGAGGCTTCTCTTCTCTCCTACCATTCTTAGGACTTCCTCGTTACTAACTCGGTCAATCCATTTGATTTTCATCATTCTTCTGTAGCACCACATTTCAAAGGCCTCTATCCTTGCTTTCTCCGCTGCGGTCATTGTCCATGCCTCACTTCCGTATAGGAGCATACTCCAGATGTAGGTTCTTATGAATTGTTTCTTTACTTCCATATTTAAGTTTCCCGCTGTAAGCAGGTCTCTCTTTTGGTGGAATGCTCTCTTCGCCTGGGCTATTCTGCTGATAATTTCTTTCTTGCTTCTCCCGTCACTAGTTATCTTGCTTCCCAAATAACAGAATTCATCCACCTCTATCAGTTTTTGGGCTCCCTATTTTAATGTTGGTCTTGACTTCTTCTCTTCTGCTGCATAGTAAGATCTTGGTTTTCTTCGTGCTTATTTTCAGTAGATATCTACTCATTACTCTACCCATATTAGCCAGAATATTTTTCAAATCCTTCTCTGTTTCTGCTATAACGGCTATATAATCGGCAAATCTTAGCATGCTAATTTTTTCTCCTTGGATATTCACTCCCAATTCCTTTTCTTTGATTTCATTAATGGCTTTCTCAATGTAAACGTTGAAAATTACGGGTGACAATGGACAGCCTTGTCGCACTCCTTTCTTAATTCTTGCTTCTTCACAGCTGGGCCCTGATTTTATCACGGCTACTTGGTTTTTGTATAAACTGTGGATGATTCTTCTGTCATTATAAAGAACCCCAATTTCCTTTAGGATTCCAAGCATTGTGCTCCAATCCACGTTGTCAAATGCTTTCTCTAAGTCCACAAACGCAACGAATGTTGGCATGTTCTTTTCCATTCTCTTCTCTATGAGCAGTCTTAGGGCCAATATTGCTTCCCTTGTGCCTTTGTTTTTTCTGAATCCAAATTGGTCCTCATCCAAGTACTCTTCTGCTTTTCGTTCTATTCTTCTATAGATGATCCTTGTCAGTATCTTTGATGCATGTGTAGTAAGGCTTATGGTCCTAAAATCTTTTTCTCCGCTCTTTTCTTCTTAGGAATAGGGATTATAATGTTCCTCTCGTAATCCTTTGGTATCTCACCTGTCGTATACATTTCACTAATGATTTTGTATAGCTGGTTCAACGTCTTCTCTCCTGAATTTTTAATTAGCTCTGCAGGAATGTCATCAATGCCAGACGCTTTATTTATCATGAGGTCTCTTACAGCCGCATCAAATTCCGATCTTAAAATTGGGGCTCCCATGTCATCGGTATCCACTTCCCTCTCGTTTTCGATAGCATTCGTTCTGAGGCGACTTCCTTTGTACAAATCTTTCAGATATTTCTTCAATCTCTTCCCTTTTTCTTCGTTTTCAATCAATAGTTATCCGTTTTTGTCCCTTCGGGTATTACATCTTACGCCCCTTTCCTTGGAGTGGTTCCTCACTATCCTATAAGCGGCCTCTACTTTTCCATGTTTAAGATTGTTTTGCACGTCTTCGCAAATGCTTTTCATCCACGTTTCTCTAGCCTTCCGCGCTTTACGACATATTTCGTTCCTTATTCTCTTGTAACGATTCTGTCCTTCCTCTGTTTTCGCAGCCTTGTATTTTCTTCTTTCTTCAATGAGATCTAATACTTCCTGCGTGATCCATGGTTTTTTCATAACGACTCTTCTTTTACCAAGAACTTCCTCAGCTGCCGCTTGCGACCACTTCTAATAGTTTTCCAACTCTCTTCCATTGGTTTGTTGGTCGTATCCTCCCCTATTTTATTTTCTACAGCCTCTTTAAAAGCCAGTTGATGCTGAACCTCCCTCAATTTTTCAACCTGCCATATGTTTTTCACGGCTTTCTTCAACTTTTTAAATTTGAGGTGGCATTTCATCATAACTAAATTATGGTCAGTATCGATATCTGCCCCTGGATAACTTTTGAAGTCCTTCACCTGGTTCCTGAATCTTTGTTTCACTAGAATGTAGTCGATTTGGAATCTTCTACAGTCTCCTGGCATCTTCCACGAGTATCTTCTTCGCAGGGGATTTTTGAATAAAGTGTTGGCAACCACTAGCCTGTGCTCCGTGCAGAATTCAAGTAGCCTTTCTCCTCTTTCATTTCGGTTACCCAACCCGTATTTCCCAGTTATTATTCCGTCTTGACCTTCTTCGACGACAGCGTTCCAGTCACCAAAAATAATAAGATTTTCTTCCCCTCTTACCTGCTTGATAACTTCCGCTATATCTTGGTAGACATCTTCTACTTCTTCGTCTTCATAATCTGACGTAGGCATGTAAACCTGTACCACTACATTAGCCACGGGTTTAGTATCTATCTTCACCATTACTATCCTTTCATTAAACTGCAGCTAGCTTTTAACACGCATCCCGGCGCTCTTTCTAAGCATTATGCCTACTCCAGCATTACCATTTAGCGATCCTGTGTGTATCATTCTGTAGCTTCCACTCCAAAAGTCTCCTTCCTGGGGCCACTTCATTTCGCTGATGCCTAATACATCGAGGTTCATTCTTCGCATCTCCACCTTCAAGTTCTCTAGCTTACCGCAGGTACGAAGTGATCTGACGTTCCATGTTCCTGTCCGTAACATTCTATCTCGTTTGACCGATGTACCCTCTCGAGTAGTCCCCGCCCGGAGATCCGAATGGGGGACTAGTTTACCTCCGGAATATTTTACCCGAGAGAATTCCATCATGTCATTATATAAATTGAGCGGAGTAGCTGTGACTCCTCGGGATGATAATGTGGTGGTTTCCCCTTGCATTCCACATCGCAGTACTACAGCCGTTAAAGTAAATTTTACCACGCCCGTAGTGGAATGTGTGTCGCTGTACCGACCAGTATGGTCTCCACCTTCGCACATGTGAAGAAGAGCTGCTGCCCTCTCCCCCGGGTGATGAGAGGCATAATTGTTGGCGGCCCCCAGTCGCCAAGTCACGGTATCTTCACAGGTTTTGGTATCTTTTAAATGGTCTACCTTACCCAAGGGTAGCCCAATACCCCCTCAGAATACCGCCGCTTTTTGTCCACGACTGCTTATTCGACGAGAGAACTCGCTTATCTCGCAGCTAACCTCTATATCTAAAGGTCAACCCACCATCCGCAACCCGGTGGACGCACTCGGTGGCTTTAATCTCAGCCGCGAGCTGAAAAGTGTAGATTATTTTTTATTAATCTAAATTAAATAAATCTGATGGTATTCGCATAAAGATATCAGACGAAGTGAAGCATCTGGGAGTTACGATAACTTCGAAACTCTCGTGGGGAACACATATAAGGAATATTTACGGCATAGCCCAGAAGTTAGGATTCGTCAGTTGTATTGTGGGAAGATTTTCGGATGAGAAAGTAAATGAAAGGTTCTATGTCGCACTCGTCCGACCACTCCTTTGAGTATGCAGCGAGCATGTGGGATCTGGTGCAGAAAGACTTAATCCGTGAACTGAATAAAAAAGAAAGGAAAGCGGCACGATTCGTCAAAATCTGCTTCGGGCGTACCGACAGCGTTACCCAGATGTTAAGCGAATTAGGCTGGGAGCCGCTAGGGACTCGGAGGTTGCGCTCTAGGCTTCGATTGCTTGAACAATTGACAATAGATTTCTCCAGGAGCGCCACGGAGCACATCATCTTAGAGCCCCACTATATTTCCAGGTGCTACTAGCGATAATTGAGAGAGATTTTGAGGAGCGGATAGATTTGGGAATTCGTTTTTCCCTCGAACCATATAAGACTTGAATGAATATTATGCGTAATTTTGTTTGAGCATTTGCTTTTTATACTTACCTTGACGACTGGTGTTCTAACACCCCCTGCCACAATAATTTTTATTCGTAATTTTGGTCAAGCATTAGCTTTTTAAATCTAAACTGCTGGTGTACTAACACCCCTTACCTCACGCCTTTTTAGGCGGCTTGCGGGTTAGAATGTTGGTGAAAAATAGGCATGGTATGACTGGATAACGATAAATGTTATCAATTTCGATCTTTTTCTCTATTCGACCTCCTTGAAGTAACCATGTCTTTTTAGTCAGTAACATGGGATCTTCTGAGCTTTTAGTTCCTTGGAGTTCCATTTAAACAAAAATAAATTCAATGAAGAAATACTTTTTTAGTTTGGGGCGTAGTAAGTAAAATATTATTTCCAGCATTGAGGCGAGAGGAATATTATCATCATTTCGGCTATTCTCACTGTGTGTGGAGATCTACATTTTATCTTTGGCTTCCATGCCTCTTGGGTAGAAAATCTCGTTCGTAACCTTTCGGTGTCTGCTTCAATCAGAACATAAGTCGGCTTTTTTCGTAACCAGGATATGTCGAGTTATACGCATGAATTTCGGTCCCTTAGAATAGTAATAAGTATTTGCAAATATTTGATGAGCACATTAATCGCCCTTAATTGAAAAATATATCAGCAGAGGATAATCACGGATGCTTACTTTGATGATCAATATGAAAGGAAATATCGGCATGAAGAAACATATTCGAATAACTTGGTGACCGCATTTAGCAGAAATATTTGTTTTGTAAATTACATCTCCTAGAGTAATGGGGTTTGACAATGAAATTGCGGGAATGGATGCGCTTTAAGGGCAAAAAAGATAACTTGAAAATTTTCATTATTACAATCGACAATCATTTAGGAAGCAGCATCGTAATCCTGCACTTGATGTGCAGTTCTCGTGTGCCCGTACTTGTCACTTCCTGCACTATATCCAGTCTTCGATAACACTGGTCAACAAAAAACCTTTTTTTTCTGTCCTAGACAGGGTTTGGCTGATCCTTGAGGTTTTTTCGTGCTGATTCCGAATTTGGGCTCAGTTTTTTACATCACGTCAAGTTTTCTTAGAACAAGCGCATTAAATATGGGCTCAAGGACGTCTCATCAAATAAACCGTGGTTTTCAAACATGTGAAAAATGGGTACCTTCGTAGGATTTTCTCGCATATTTAACACCTGGAAAGTTCTTTTTAAGTGTCCAGCAGTAATCTGAGAACATGTTGCTGGATTTTCCTTGCTGCCGTTTTCCATGTTATCCTGGTGGAAACACTCACTGCGTTCATCACTAACAGTGCCGAGGTTTGGTGGTAAAAGTCAAGGTGTGAGTCGAGGAAGTGAATTTTTAAATTCATATTGCAGCCCATTTTTTGGTATAATTTAATTAGATTAGCCACGAGATTCCGGTTATTTTCAGCCACAATATTTCCTAGAAAATGTTCAAATACATTTTGAATGCGTTTCACACGCTTTTTTTCATCGAACTCGATTGTCGAAATTCCAAACACTTCGGCAATTCTCTAATCCTTGCAAATAGTACAAATTCCATCTTTGATCTTTGCCTCACTGAATTTTTGTTTCAAACAAGTAGTACCAGAACCATTTTTTCCATGGATTTCACGAAATTTTAACAATCCCTCATTTACTATGTACAGGCGGCAAAAGATTATTTTTCGGATCGACCAAAGGCTGAAAAAGATAATTTTTGCATCGATGAACGAGTGCTTTACAAATGTCTTATGTTTTTTTCTTTCTCTGCTATCCCACTCGCAGATGAAGCAACAATATTTAGTGTAGCCAAGCTGTTAAACTAGTAAAATTGCAATTCTTTGCGAAATGCCACAAATTTTCCACTTTTTTTTCGCTGTGATTTTTTTCTTATAGTAACTGCGTATGTTTCAATATCCTCACTTCTCGACACACAAACCCCATTCTCCGCCTTACTCCCTCCCTTCAAGCACCAAGACCTATGTAAGGAAGAACTCCTAAGACTTATGTGGCACTTGATAATGTTGTTAGTAACAGCGAAACACGTCGTGCTAAAATAAAACCCAGTGAAATTATTGCAATGTCTTATTTTACCAGTATTAAGAACTTCCACCGCATCGTGCCTCACATCATACAAGGTAAGGTTGTTTTCTTGTGAAAAAACTAATTTAAAATCGTAATGGCGAGATCGATGCAATTTGTATTTGGATACATTTTCGTATTAGGGTCCAGCAACTTGCAACCCTTAAATTGTGATCCTAAGAATTCACTCTTCTTTTAGGACAAATTTAAATCGCGCACTATATTATTTAAATCCTCTTGCGTTTTAAAATGAAGGTCCATCAGATTTACTCAGTCCAAAATTTGGGTCCTAGTTTCCGTATCCTTCATTCTCACGTTCTTGATTACTTTCCGAATATTCACTGTTGTAAAAAAAATTATTTGTTCCGAACTTCTAAATTTTTAGAGTGAGGTATTGATAGTGTCGCTGTTTCCAAATTATTTAGATATTTTACTGTGTGTTTGACTTCCTTTAATTTTTCAAACAAAAATAACAGCCTGAAAAATGATCCTTTGTATCCCGCCAAATCTTGGGCACGGCAAAATTCTTATGATGTTTTACCTCAGTCCAACCAGTAAGAAGCTAAACATAGGTGCCACACATCACATTAGGAACACATCCATTATCTTGGTGAACCAACAGACAGTCAAAATAAAGCTTATAACAATGTCTCAAAAAGGGAGTAATCCGCCTTTGAGCCTGAAAAGAAATTTCGCCGCACAAGTACCAAAAGTTAACGGGATGGTTCACGCACTATCTAGGCCTAATTAAAGCTAAGCCACTTCTCTGGGATTATTATGTAATAAGCTTTATTTTCTGCGAGCAACAACATTCTTAAAACCATCTTCAGGGAAAAACAAACGTCTTCACGCACCTACAGTTGGTCACATACTGATGTTAAGTGGCAGCTGATTCAGCATTGCTTAGAACAAAGCGATTATTATTATTATAGTATTCTACCGATTAAGGTAGGTTTCCATGGAGTGTTCAAGAAGTGATCTGGAAGCCTCCCTTTCCTTCCAGCACTGCCTTCTTTAATTAATTTAAGGCCTAATCCCTTTCAATCTATCTAAAAATCCTATTCTTTTCCTTCCCCTCCCTCGTTTCCCTAACATTCTACACTCTAACACCTTTTTCAACATCCCCTCCCCGCTAAGCACTAACTCCATCCATACCTTCTGTCTCCTCCGTATCTCATCTAAAAGCTGCCTCTCCTCGCCAATCATATCCAGCACTTTGTCGTTCCTTTCCCTCTCCGTCCATTTCACCCTCTCCATTCTTCTCCATACCCACATCTCGAATGCCTCCAACCTTCTCTCGTCTTCTTTCCTCAAAGTCCACGTTTCCGCACCGTAGAGAGCTACACTCCAAATCAAACTCTTCACTAACCTTTTCTTTTAACTCTTACGTAACGATCCTCTCAGAAGCTCCTTCCTGTTCATGAACGCCTCCTTTGCTAGTGCAATTCGCTTCCTGATGTCCTTGCTACTGTGTCCGTTTTCCTCTAATGTGCTGCCCAAATTGTTAAACTGCTCGACCTGTTCAAGTTTCTCCCCACCTACTTTTATCTTGAGTCTCACATTCCTCGCTCGCGATACGTTACAAAACCGCATTACCTTAGTCTTCTTGTGATTAATCCTCGTCCCATACTCCTAGCACCGCTCGTGTAACGCATCCACTAGAGCCTGTAGTCCCCTCGCTGACTGACTAATCAGCGCCTGATCATCCGCGAACCTTACCGATTTCAACATCATTCCTCCCACTTTTATTCCAGCTTCTTTTTCATCCCACACTTCCCTTACCATCTCTTCAGCGTACACGTTAAAGAGCAGCGGCGATAGAGGACAGCCTTGCCTCACACCTCGGCCAATGCTTGCCCACCCAGGTTCTCCGTCCGCTACCCTCACTTGCGCAGTCTGGGCCATATAAAGATTACGAATCAGTCGTCTGTCCCTCCAATCTACACCTGTTCTCTTCAGAATATCCATTAACTTTCCCAGTTCACCCTGTCAAACGCTTTCTCAAAATCCACGAAACAGGCATATACATCCTGGTCATATTCTAGGTTCCT
Organism: Ischnura elegans; assembly: GCF_921293095.1. NCBI lineage: Eukaryota > Metazoa > Arthropoda > Insecta > Odonata > Coenagrionidae > Ischnura > Ischnura elegans. The sequence goes on from NC_060259.1 coordinate 47,242,961, forward strand.
CTCCACGAGGGACCTCATTATTGCTATTGCATCTCGAGTTGACTTCCCTTTTCTGAAACCAAATTGATCTTCGCCCAAATACTCGTTTGCCCTGGCCTCCATTCGTCTGTTCAATATCCTCAGTACCACTTTCGCCGCATGCTATATTAGGCTGACTCTTCTATAATCTCCGCATTCCACAGCTTTCTTCTTTGTCGGAAGCGGAATTAAAACCGTCTTCACGAAATCCTCCGGCCAACATCCCTCCTCATTGATCCTGCGTACTAGTTCGAATAACCTTTTCTTACTACCCTTTCCTAGATTCTTCAGAAGCTCACACGGGATATTGTCCACGCCTACTGCAGGGTTCCCACTCAACCGTGAAGACCTTAAAACCGTGAATTAGCCGTGAATTTCGTCTACCGTGAAAAAACCTGGAAAAAGCCGTGAATTTCACCATGAAACCTTAAAAATATCTCAATATTGATAATAATACTACGATTGCCTGATCAAATGCGATATGTTAATCATGTTACATGGTCAGGCACGCGTAGACTCTTAGTCTACGCATTTATCTACACACCAATATTCGAAGTGTAGTAATTGCTCCGTACTGTATGACGACACATCGACCAATATTTTCCATTTCAATGGTGGAAGTCTGTTATTTTGTTTAAGCTTTTCAATTTCAGTGATAGCTTGGGATGGACTTGTATTCGAAAAAGAACGAATGAAATAACCTGCATTTCTAATGGACCCAGAATGAACCATTAACGAAAATTATCTGATTTGTAGCTCGAAGTTCGGTTCCCACACAAAATTAGGGCACATGCCATATGCTTCGAAATATGAAATTGCCATTGGAATTATACTAAAGGAAACATTTCTACGGCAAATAGACTTTCAATTGATGGCAATAGCTCTCAATAGACTACGCTCACCTCGTCGAATTTATGATAATAATGAAGTAAAAGTGAAAATAACGTGTTTAAGCAGGTATTTATTTGGTTTTTATATATTTAAAACCAAGTGCATTATACAGTGGAACCCCGATCTATTGTACCCGCATTCATCGTTCGCAGTTCCTGGTCCCACATAAAGTTCCTCGCGGTCCCGTCGTATAATTTCCCTGCATCCATCGTTTGACGAAAATGAGACGAAGACGTTTACATCGTGTTGTTTGTGGCTAATAAAGCAGACACCCCCAAGAGATTGAATTACTATAAGGAGAAGCTGAGTGCCGTGGGATAGTTACATTAGCGCATTTTCCAAGATCCGCTATCCCCCTCCACTCAGAACTCGCCTCCCCCCTCTGAAGCTTTCTTCCTCTTCTCTGAAATAAAAAAAGGCCTCAGCTCGCGCAGGGATCGTATTACGAAGACCTAAGCTTCGAAAAAAATATCGAGTTACACGAGAACAATGGAAACGTGTTTGCCCCCCCCCCCTTTTCTCACCTAGTGACCTTTTTCAGCCTAACTGCTTCAAAGTTTACAGTTTCTGGAGGTAAACTGCTGCATGAATCACCTATTAGCCCAAAAGGTGTCTTACAATGAATTTCGGCAATTGGCATTATACTTTTATTACAATGAAATATTTGTCAAGTGCACGTAATTCAAAAAAGAATGAGAGCAAACACGATGTATTTCTAACGTTATTTAAGCATTTAAAACAAGAAAATAGTTGGAAATATACAAAGATGATTTCTGGCGAAACGCGATATCCTCGTAGCTGAGCTCCTCGGCAGTTAATGTGGCATTTTTCCGAAAACAGAATCTCAGGTTATTATCAGTTATCAATTTACGTGTTATACTATAAGTCTCACTTGTAAGAGTTACTGTGGAATCTTCTCAGGATATTTTGTTTCTCCCTACCTACAATCAGAAGTCATCTACTCATTTTTCGCTACGATAATTAGAAAAGAATGGGTAAGTTGCCTTCTCTTTAGAACAAAAAATTTCATGGCGCAGTCATATGTTTATGCTTCACCCTCTGCAGTATGTTTGCGTAAGACGTACGCGATAGCATCAGTTCCGAACTTCACCTCGCACGAGTGGTTCCGTACTTTCCAGGGTGGGTTGACTTCAAACTAGCGAGTGTTTTTCGTGTGGGTTTAATAAAGTAAGGTTTAATTTTTTTTATCCGTTTGGACCATCGCCCTTCCGAAAAAACAAGTGAGTACTTTAAAAGATGGACTTACAATAATTGAATATGAAGAAAAGCATCCGGGGTAGAAGCGCGTGAATATTGGAGAATACCTCGGGCTGTCCGCTAGCACATGACGGTAGGTGTGGGGGTAGAGCGAGCTACCAGGTGAAAACAAGAAGTGGGACGAAGCCGAGGCTCAGGCGGGCGTGCCGCTGACGATTAACGCAACAATGTTCACGCTTTACACATGGCCTAAATTACGTGAAAAATATATGTATAAGATAGGAACATTACAAATAATTGACTATTTTTGGCCTATATAATCTGTCTCACAACCAATCACTTCGCCGGCGAAAGCGGTTGTTCTAGGCACAAAATTCACATTGCTCTCGTGAATACGTGTACTGTAAATGGCATTTGTTGGATTTTTACATCCGAGAGAAATCCATAATAGCAGGGTAAATGCCGAGTGGAGAGCAAACATTTTTAGTGAGGTGGCGTGTTCCTTTAGGATATTTGAAAGAGATATTATTCGAATCAACAACATGACGTAAGTGTCTCGATAAGGTACTAGTATTCCTGTAATTGGCTAAAATCTTCTTTGAATCCTTTGACAAATGTCATAATTACGCGCCAAAATCCTGCGTTTTCTGGGACATAGGCAACATATCCAAACATTCCCGCAGCGATCGTTTTCCCGCATTCATCGTTTTTTCCGCCCATAACCCCGAAAAAAGATAGATCGAGGTTCCACTGTAATTATATGAAATTGATTATTACATTCTATAAACAATTTTAATAAATATTTTCGGCGATTTCAGAAAGATTGGGTAAGGGAAATTTGGTTACTGTGCGGTAATAACAACGTGCGCAAGAAACAATCTCTCGGCGAGGAATTAAAAAAGGACTTCCGGTGTTCAGACGGAAGAAGGTCCTGAGGGCATTCGCATATTTAAAGGAGGCCATGGTATTTGGCGTCCGGGCAAGAGTGGTTGGGTTGGGCCTTTAGTTGGCCCTGAATTTTCCAAACGTTGACGTCATAAAAGATTTCTGTTTTCATTGTGGCGTTTACATTCACGGCGTATGTCGCGTACGTTAATTTTTATGTAATTTAGGCCGGTGATTTTCATATTGTTGACTTATAAACGGATCATGAATTTGACGACATTGAGACCGTGAAAATCTGAAAAAAAACGTGAAAACTTGGAAGAAAAACCGTAACAACCTGATAAAACCGTGAATTTCATTATTAAGGTAGAGTGGGAACCCTGTACTGCTTCCCTAGCTTTCATATCAGGAAGTGCTCTCTCTATTTCCTAATCTAATATCCCCGGCCCAAGATTAGCATCCTCCACTGCACTTTCCTCTAGAGTCAATCTCTCCGGCCTGTTTCCTCCGTCATACAGATCCGCACGTTGTTATTACGTCCACGTATTCCTTCCATCTACTCTGTACCTCTTCTCGCTCGGTTAGCATCCTCCCATCTTTAGCCTTAATTTTAGACATGGCTTGTCCTCTTTTGCCGCCCGATAGCGACTTAACTTTGGCGTACAACGCGCCTACTTCTCCATCCTTCTGGAACTTTTCCATTTCCTCACACTGTCTTTTCCACCAAGCCTCCCTTGCCCTCTTAGTTTCACGTCGTAATCGATTATTTAGTTCCCTATACATTCTTTTGTCCTGTTCTGTGTCCACGTTCTTCCACTTCCTTCTTTCCTCCATTGCTTCACCATTGCCTCCGTAACCCAAACCGCCAGTGTAGCTCTAGGGGGTCATGGGAACGCGCAATCCTTTCCACCGCGACAAGGTTGTAGCCCAAGGGAAAGGAACAAAACGATACGATAGTACAAGTTTAAATGTATTTTGATAGGATAGGAAGGCATGATATCGTAGGACAAAATGTTTTGTCAGGAAAATTTTATTTTCACCTGCTCATCCTATCAAGATATTTAAATGAATTAAATTATAACATTCGTAAAATCATACATTAAGCTGCCCTTAAAAAAACTAGACGTGATAGAAAGAATCTACGCACAGATTCGGAATATGCGCGAAAAGTAAATCTAAGATCACTCGGCAACGTGTCTAGGAGAAAATCTATGTTGACCAGAGTAATCGGCTCCCTGTTTTTTTCAGTACACACCAAGAAAAGAAATCTGATATGGCGTTTTTGTTTTTAGATTCCTGTCTTCTTGCATCCGCAGGATCATGTGAGTACGATTTTTTAGTGATTTGAAGCTAGTCGATGGTGTTGGTGTTGTTCGTCCTTCTGTTTGTCCTGAATGGTCGAAAACGGCAAAGGCGTTTTTTACCTTTCGGGTACCTCATTTGCATACAGAACAGGCAAAATAGCCGATGAACAGTTGTGAATTGTTTTCGGCTTGGGCTTTTAGCAATATGAACGTAATAAAACGTGCCATCAAACAAATAAAACGGTTAATGTCGCTCTCGTGGGGACCACCGACGGTCAGCCGCGCTAATGAGGGTCCAACCTCGACTTCGAGCCTAATCCGACCCTTTTCGGGGACCCGAGCTCGCGAGGGATGGACCCAAAACACCGGGAGGGCCCCCACCCATCTGAACCACGTGTAGTACATTTTGCATTTTACAATTCTTTTAGTGCTATCTACAATTTATTGGCTTTATCGTCTTCTTGATCACACCAGGAATACGGGCGTTTTTTGATCGTCTTTCTACGATGATTTTTAAGAATTTTATCCAATCAGCGATAAAAGTCCCCTTCTGACTTGGCAACGCTGCATCCAGCAACTTGGGGGTGGGGTAGGAAAGGCCTCTCGCTCCACGCTGAACAATGGCATTCTCAATTCTGGGAAGTTCTGCGAGCCATTTCTAGGGTGTTTGGCAGGGGTGATCAATAACCAGCATGCATTTGGACTCCAACATGCAACAAATTATACTACTATATGCTGTTAGAAATAATCCGTAGTATGTTGGCGACCGTAAGATATGGTTAACTTCGTCAGAAAAGACACTGCTTTTGAATTTGTCTAAAAGATTTAGCCTATTTTCCAATCATGAGGGTCCCAAACACTGGCAGCGTATTCCAAATGTGGTCTAACGAGGGAAAAGTAGCTAATTTCTCTCACTTTGTCGTCGCACTGTCCTAATATTCCTTTAATAAAACCCATTTTACGATTACCTTGACCGGTTATTTCTCGAATATGTTTATTCCACGATAGATCATTATTGAGTCTAACTGCTAGATATTTCAGGGATTCAACAGTCTCTACTTGGCTCCCCCAATAATATAGCTGCGTTGTAGGACGTTATTCTTCTTCAAGAAATTCATTACGACGCATTTTTTCCAAATTTAATTCTACATCTACATTTACATTATACCCTGCGAGCCACCTCTAGGGTGTTTGGCAGGGGGTGATCAATCACCAGCATGCAGCATGCATTTGGACTCCCACATGCACACCACACCGTCCAAAAAACGTCCCGTATGATAACAAACTATACTACTATATGCTGTTAGAAATAGAATATAGAATAGAAATTCAGAAACATGCATTAAGTTTTACATAGGTTAGTAGGCTACACTACAAGTCATGCAATCTATTTACGAGTTCTATTGCTGCCGTTATAATCTCTTATTGATCGTGGAAAAAATGACATTCGGAATCTGTCTGTTCTACAATCTATCTCTCTTATTTCATTTATATGATCTGATTTTCCGTAGTACGTTGGCGTCCGCAAGATATGGTTAACTTCGTCAGAAAAGACACTGCTCTTGAATTTATCTAAAAGGTTTATTCTATTTTTCAATCTACGGTCCGACAGGGATTCCCATCCGAGTTTATCTAAGAGGTCAGTTACACTAACAAGACTATCGTAACGACCTTTCACATACCTAACTTACACCATACTTCTAACTGCCAAGCATCGCACCACGCTTGGATAGCAGCAAGGTCATTCGTTAGTTCATCTATATATATATCTCTGCTGGGACGGATGATTTGTTACACGTCGTCTGAGGAAACATTTCCTCCAAATTTACTAATAAATTTATGCATATACTTCGATCTTCGCTCCCGTAAAGAATGAGTAACCCTGTTAAGCCTTGAGATTTTGCAGCTATAGGCAGCGATGAAGCACGGAGGAATTGCACTTCATTGCATGAAAAACAAAAGCATTCCATAGAACCTTCACCCTCATACGACGAAAAAATGCACAGAATAACACTTTCTAAGGGGTGCTAATATTACCCTAATGAGAGAAAAACCAGGAATAGTAAAGGACACAAATTAATGGGAAAAGGAATTAGAAAACATTGATTCATCACCAGCGCTGGATTGGCCATAACTTTGTGGAATTCCGTATTTTTTCCAATCCACATCTACATTGACATAATACCCTACGAGCCACCTCTAGGGTGTTTGGCAGGGGGTCATCAATCACCAGCATGAAGCATGCATTTGTACTCCCACATGCACACCACACCGTCCAAAAAACGTCCCTTATAATAACAAACTATACAACTATATGCTGTTAGAAATAATAATTGAATTAAGAAACATGCATTAAGTTTTACATAGGTTAGTAGGCTACACTACAAGTCATGCAATCTATTTACGAGTTCTATTGCTGCCGTTATAATCTCTTATTGATCGTGGAAAAAAAGACATTCGGAATCTGTCTGTTCTGCAATCTATCTCTCTTATCTTATTTATATGATCTGATCTTCCGTAGTATGTTGGCGTCCGTTAGATATGGTTAACTTCGTCAGAAAAGACACTGCTTTTGAATTTGTCTAAAAGATTTAGCCTATTTTCCAATCATGAGGGTCCCAAACACTGGCAGCGTATTCCAAATGTGGTCTAACGAGGGAAAAGTAGCTAATTTCTCTCACTTTGTCGTCGCACTTTCCTAATATTCCTTTAACATAACCCATTTTACGATTACCTTGACCGGTTATTTCTCGAATATGTTTATTCCTCGATAGATCATTATTGAGTCTAACCCCTAGATATTTCACGGATTCAACTGCCTTTAATTGGGTACCCCGAATTATATAGCTACGTTGTAGGAAGTTATTCTTCTTCCAGAAATTCATTACCGTAAACCGGGACAACTTTGCCACTTTTTTTTTCTTTTTCAACCGCATTCTTGTAAGTTCATGTACGGAAATGGTTTAAAACCATTTTAAGCCATTATTCTTGGTCTCTACTTTCAAAATTTGTGCAAAAATGACAACTTAAGTAAAAGTTTATATGTTAAAAAAATTGAAAATGTAGTTAGCAAAGATTCTATGGATCTGGGGCAACTTTGCCAACGGAGTTATATCCAGCGGAAACCTCAATAAAACAACGGAAAAATAATGTTTATTTAGAAAACTCTTAAATATAGAATGGTACTCCAAGATACCCAATGCATTGAACGTGGAATGCTATTGTCATTCCCCTAATTTTTCTCCTTTTGGCAAGTCCCTCCAACAAGATTTTGTGTGGAGGTGCTTGGAAGTGACCAGGTGTGATTTGTCCATGGTTTCTCCAGGGGCCACATTAATTTTCCGTCTTCTTCTCTATGGCGAACTTTTGTTTGATTGTGACGACAGGATTGAAGACAGTTCAAAAATGAATCACTTACTCTTGTAGGAGTGTCATTACGATCAGTTTTCTATGCATCCGGAATTCAAGACCAAACTTCTCCGGGATTGTGTGGCACGATGTCACATTTCTCGAACCCTGATATCATGTTTGAGTTCATTTTACTTTCTTCAACCAAAGCACTGAGAATTTTTGCCAAAAGTGTTGGAAATACATTCTTTTCGATGGTTTTATAACTATTAAAGTTCCACAATTATGGTCTGTCAGTATGGCTCTCCATTTGTTTTTTACAAGGAGCGAAGACCGAAAAATCAAAGGGTTTGACATAAATGATTGGACGATGGCGTAAGAACACAAAACGAATCAATCGTCAACCAATGGCATTAAAAGGCATTCCCCAGTCAGCACAAACTAGCACATGTTCGAGTATCTCTTCTTCCTTACCCTTGCTCAATGCCGTATGGCGCCCTGGATTCTTTGTATGGTGACACTTCACCTTACTTTCAATTGTCCTATGCGGAATATTGTACTTTTGGGCTGCTTTTCCACTGCTCAATTCATTACAAATCACTGCGGAGACAGCAAGTGGCAGCGTACTGTCATCATAATTTCGATACCTTCGGCCTCCCAACTTGGTATTAAAGCGTCTTGGCATTTGAAAGGCCTATAAAACGAATATGAAAAACGCACCCTTAGGAAAAAGTGTACTGGTAGTGGAGAAATAACAATATTGTCGGTTGGCAAAGTTGTCCCATTTCCACCAAGTTTCCTGGTGCAACATTGCCAAGTTAAATTATTAAATCTAAATACAACAAATATTTTACCATTTAAAGCGATTCTGAAAGTAAATTATATGCTCTATTGAACGATACCAGAAGTTTTTACTTACATTTGAGTAAATGGGAAGGGCGAGACACTTAAATAGACTACCAAAAATATTCAGTTTGGCCCTACAAAAACAAAACACTAATAAAGACCTGAAAACAACTTGTAAGACTACAAGTGTGTGGAAAGGCTATCACTCAATATCTTGTCTGAGTGATGAAAACATAGGCCCTCTCTCGGATAATTAGGAAACTTAGTAGGGCACCAAACATAATATTTTTCAAAACCTGGCAAAGTTGCCCCACTTGGCAAAGCTGTCCCTGTTTACGGTACGACGCATTTTTTTCAAATGTAATTCTAACTGCCAAGCATCGCACAACGCTTGGATAGCAGCAAGGTCATTCGTTAGTTCATCTATATCTCTGCTGGAACGGATGATTTGTTACACGTCGTCTGAGGAAACATTTCCTCCAAATTTACTAATAAAATTATGCATATACTTCGATCTACGCTCCCGTAAAGAATGAGCAACCCTGTTAAGCCTTGAGATTTTGCAGCTATAGGCAGCGATGAAGCACGGAGGAATTGTACTTCCTTGAATGAAAAACAAGATCATTCCATAGAACCTTAACCCTCATACGACGAAAAAATGAACAGTATAACACTTTCTAAGGAGTGCTAATATTACTCTAATGAGAGAAAAATCAGGAATAGTAAAGGACACAAATTAATGGGAAAAGGAATTAGAAAACATTGATTCATCATCAGCTTTAAAAAAAATAAGTGCTCTAACGAAGTGTGGACTAGCGTACATTAAAGTCCTTAATGGTTTGGGTGAAAAACGAATTCCCATATCTATCCGTTCGGCAAAACATCTCTCTTAATTTATCGCTTCTGTCGGACCTGGAAATATAGTGTGGCTCCAATATTATGTTCTCTGTGTCGCTCTTAAAGACATCCATTCTCAATTTCTCAAGCAATCTAAGCCTAGCGCGCAGCCTACTAGTGGGAGGGATAAAGTGGAGGGAGGGAAAATTGCTTATGTAAGGCAAATAGTAAAATTGGAGGCAAGGAACAGCCATCTAATCACAGACGCTTGACTTCTTTTGAAATTATGATTCAACTGACGTTTTATGCTTATAGTTACTAGCTGTGTTGATTCTGATTTGCTTTTGTCGAATAGGCTATTCACAGGCATTTGTTAAAAGAATACTAGGGAAGTGCGACGACAAAGTGAGAGAAATTAGCTACTTTCCCTCGTTAGACCACATTTGGAATACGCTGCCAGTGTTTGGGACCCTCATGATTGGAAAATAGGCTAAATCTTTTAGACAAATTCAAAAGCAGTGTCTTTTCTGACGAAGTTAACCATATCTAACGGACGCCAACATACTACGGAAGATCAGATCATATAAATAAGATAAGAGAGATAGATTGCAGAACAGACAGATTCCGAATGTCTTTTTTTCCACGATCAATAAGAGATTATAACGGCAGTAATAGAACTCGTAAATAGATTGCATGACTTGTAGTGTAGCCTACTAACCTATGTAAAACTTAATGCATGTTTCTTAATTCAATTATTATTTCTAACAGCATATAGTTGTATAGTTTGTTATTATACGGGACGTTTTTTGGACGGTGTGGTGTGCATGTGGGAGTACAAATGCATGCTTCATGCTGGTGATTGATGACCCCCTGCCAAACACCCTAGAGGTGGCTCGTAGGGTATTATGTCAATGTAGATGTGGATTGGAAAAAATACGGAATTCCACAAAGTTATGGCCAATCCAGCGCTGGTGATGAATCAATGTTTTCTAATTCCTTTTCCCATTAATTTGTGTCCTTTACTATTCCTGGTTTTTCTCTCATTAGGGTAATATTAGCACCCCTTAGAAAGTGTTATTCTGTGCATTTTTTCGTCGTATGAGGGTGAAGGTTCTATGGAATGCTTTTGTTTTTCATGCAATGAAGTGCAATTCCTCCGTGCTTCATCGCTGCCTATAGCTGCAAAATCTCAAGGCTTAACAGGGTTACTCATTCTTTACGGGAGCGAAGATCGAAGTATATGCATAAATTTATTAGTAAATTTGGAGGAAATGTTTCCTCAGACGACGTGTAACAAATCATCCGTCCCAGCAGAGATATATATATAGATGAACTAACGAATGACCTTGCTGCTATCCAAGCGTGGTGCGATGCTTGGCAGTTAGAAGTATGGTGTAAGTTAGGTATGTGAAAGGTCGTTACGATAGTCTTGTTAGTGTAACTGACCTCTTAGATAAACTCGGATGGGAATCCCTGTCGGACCGTAGATTGAAAAATAGAATAAACCTTTTAGATAAATTCAAGAGCAGTGTCTTTTCTGACGAAGTTAACCATATCTTGCGGACGCCAACGTACTACGGAAAATCAGATCATATAAATGAAATAAGAGAGATAGATTGTAGAACAGACAGATTCCGAATGTCATTTTTTCCACGATCAATAAGAGATTATAACGGCAGCAATAGAACTCGTAAATAGATTGCATGACTTGTAGTGTAGCCTACTAACCTATGTAAAACTTAATGCATGTTTCTGAATTTCTATTCTATATTCTATTTCTAACAGCATATAGTAGTATAGTTTGTTATCATACGGGACGTTTTTTGGACGGTGTGGTGTGCATGTGGGAGTCCAAATGCATGCTGCATGCTGGTGATTGATCACCCCCTGCCAAACACCCTAGAGGTGGCTCGCAGGGTATAATGTAAATGTAGATGTAGAATTAAATTTGGAAAAAATGCGTCGTAATGAATTTCTTGAAGAAGAATAACGTCCTACAACGCAGCTATATTATTGGGGGAGCCAAGTAGAGACTGTTGAATCCCTGAAATATCTAGCAGTTAGACTCAATAATGATCTATCGTGGAATAAACATATTCGAGAAATAACCGGTCAAGGTAATCGTAAAATGGGTTTTATTAAAGGAATATTAGGACAGTGCGACGACAAAGTGAGAGAAATTAGCTACTTTTCCCTCGTTAGACCACATTTGGAATACGCTGCCAGTGTTTGGGACCCTCATGATTGGAAAATAGGCTAAATCTTTTAGACAAATTCAAAAGCAGTGTCTTTTCTGACGAAGTTAACCATATCTTACGGTCGCCAACATACTACGGATTATTTCTAACAGCATATAGTAGTATAATTTGTTGCATGTTGGAGTCCAAATGCATGCTGGTTATTGATCACCCCTGCCAAACACCCTAGAAATGGCTCGCAGAACTTCCCAGAATTGAGAATGCCATTGTTCAGCGTGGAGCGAGAGGCCTTTCCTACCCCACCCCCAAGTTGCTGGATGCAGCGTTGCCAAGTCAGAAGGGGACTTTTATCGCTGATTGGATAAAATTCTTAAAAATCATCGTAGAAAGACGATCAAAAAACGCCCGTATTCCTGGTGTGATCAAGAAGACGATAAAGCCAATAAATTGTAGATAGCACTAAAAGAATTGTAAAATGCAAAATGTACTACACGTGGTTCAGATGGGTGGGGGCCCTCCCGGTGTTTTGGGTCCATCCCTCGCGAGCTCGGGTCCCCGAAAAGGGTCGGATTAGGCTCGAAGTCGAGGTTGGACCCTCATTAGCGCGGCTGACCGTCGGTGGTCCCCACGAGAGCGACATTAACCAATAAAACCTTTAGATTATCACCAGACAATTGGCGCAAATAATATCTACGAAGCTTTGCGAATATCGTAAGAAAACTACAAATAATAGTGGTTAGACCCTCAGACCCTCTCTGCGCGGCTCACTACTCCGACTTGTCTTTTGTTTTTGATAGATAAAAATTATGGTGGTGGTAGTACGGCTCTTCACACCTGTTTTTCCTTATTAAGTATATATAAGATGGTCACATCAAAGTTGTCTTTCCCCTCCAAGACGAATACCTATCCGTTTTCCCATATCCGTCTTGCCAAAAGCCACTATACTAGAAATTTGCAAAAAACGATCTTTGACGATTAGAGGAAAAATAGTCACAAAGTAAGTACACATCTTAGCGAAAGTCGTAAGAAAACAGCAGCGAACGTTCTTACTCACTTTAACGACAAACGCGCACCTGTGTTGTTTTGTTTTAACTGTTATGGCGTAACCCAGCCGATCAACTATCCCCTCAGACCATATTAGTAGCTTATATGGTCTAATTCGTTGAAATTCCTAATACTCCGGCCTACGCGTGCCGTGACGCCATCTATTAGCGATTTGTGGATAAACAGCGTATTCCTTTAACCCGCAATGTGCTTCTTGCCTGGGCCTCCTCTAGGGAAAATCATTTATGAAATAATGTTTATCCTAATTCACAACCAGCCAAAACTTTTGCCCGTACTTATCAGGCTTACTTGGCATAAATTGCAATAATGGACAACGGGTTTTGTGGGGAGTTCTTCGTCAATTTTTACGTTGGGCGCTGAAATTTAGCATGCCTGACTGTATCCAATGTAAGTACTCCACGCCTCGTTTATGAACGCAAATTTGTCTTTAACCAGTCTACTTGGCCTTGTCGATTTTATGTCAAATCTGATCGAAAACGAAAAATTTCTTGAAAACTGTCTCTAAACATTGCATTTTTGCACATGGAAAACTACAATTTATTTACTACAGTGATTTTTAAGGAAGAGATTTATCCTCGAGGAGTTCTCACGAGGGAGAAATTCCTAAAAAAAAGTATCAATCTTTTTAAAACTTTACGACCAATTTTAATCTCCAAGTTTCGTTCGAGCTTTGCTAAACGCTTGCTTTTTCCGAAAAATTATTTCAGGGAAAGAAGTAATTATATAGCACTACATTTTGGGGTACGTCACCTCACATTCTCACATCATTTCATATTACCGACTAAGCTCAACAGTATTCATCGCGAGAAGATGCACTGCTGTCCTCCAGTTATCTATCGGGGACATATGAATCCGAGTCGGAGGATGGGATAGAATGATTTTTAGATAAATAAGTTCTTCGTTGCTACTCGGATCATGATTTTCCCGTAAACCACGGTCATAATTAGATTTATATATGCCCTGTATGGCAGCGCTAAGCTCCTTGTGAAATAAACCTTTCCGAGCCGTAGGTAATAACTCGGGCAACGGTAGATAAGTTCGCTGTCCACGAGTCCGCCCGCCAAATGCTCTCATCTTTATCGGGGTTTGTAAAAACTGAATCGAATGGTAGGTAGTAGAAGTTTGAGCGGAAATGATGGGAATAAATCTATTCACCATCACCACGCAGAGACAAAGTCTCAAATCGAAGCTCACAAAAGATCAGTAAATTTCGCCAATCAACGCCTACCAATTTTAGAAAACTACCAGATTTCATATGGCAAATGAGTTTTTCTGATTAAAATTCAAGGAAGTTTCACATTCAAGGAATGGACACATTGAAAGCATGAATAGACTCAACGAAAATCAAGTTTACATTCAAATACTACAGACACTGATATCCCAGGTAATAAGGTCAGAGGAGAAATGTAACACGTGCATATTGATGTGGTAAAGGAATAAAATGTGAACATTTGCGACGTGGAAGGTATAGGTAATAGGGATTGTGTTTCACTCAAGCATTTTTTAACAGTTCAAAATACATTTATAGGTAATTATCAATGATACAACGAAGAGAGAAAGTCGAATAATGCATAACAACCAGGGGGTCAAATGCGATCCCTCCTACCTCGGAGGTAAAAGTTTAAATTCCAACTTAACCGTTCAATTGTTTGTTATTAAATTCGCCGTCTTTACTTTTTGTCATAAAGGATGAAAAGTCTCGTAATTTCATTCTGTCAATAAAAATTCAAGCAATCGTCGGCAATTTAAAATCGTGTTAAACATTCATTCAATATTTACTTAGGAAATGTTAGTAACCGCTAGAATAATGCCGAAGTAAATATAAAACATTTGCGCTCCTAAGTATTTTTGATTTCTCGTGTGATGAGACAAGTGGAAAACTTAAGGGGACACCTTAGCGTTAGAATTTCCCAATTTAATGGCCAAAGAAACCTTCTGGCCGTAGCGCCGCTGACCGAAGTCGAAGCGCCGCGAGGGGGAGAAAAAAAGCATCTCCCCTCCCAACTTCTCCCGTGACAACTCCATGGGTCGCAGACGGGGTCGATATGTGATGCCTAGAAGGTGGAAAGACAGTATAAACTAATTGGGGCTGTGTTTCACTCCAATGCACTGAAAAAATAGGCCTGGGAATTCTATAGTGTTTGAGCTCACATCTTTTATGAAAAAGATCCAAGGGTGTTATCTTCATCATGTAAACAGGCATTACGTCAAAAACAACTTCAGTATTCAATTGCGGTTGATGTCATTATTTTAACGTCATGTAGAGTCTGTTTACGCAATGGAGATATCACCGCTCGCAGTTCTCGAAACGGGGGGAGGAACTGTTTGGGCGTTGCGTACGAAAAATGAACAGGTTTATCATTAAATGTATGCGCGCGAAATATATTCAACTAACATAATAAATCATCAATAAAATGTAGCAATAAACGTCTCCAAGCATGCTTGAAAATCACATTAGGATGAGGAAAACAATGGTTTCAAATTTCAGCTAGAAATATTTTTTTATTTACAGCGATGAAAAGATGAAAGCACAATTACAGAAAGTGATGATAAAATACTGTGGGAGAGCTGAGACTTGTGATTCAAAAAATAATAAATAAATAATAGGACAAAGTTATGGAAAAAATAGAAACATTTACAGAGATCTTAGAACCCCTCTCAAACAGAAGATGTGCGGCTGCCAAAATGTAAAAGTACGTTAAAAAATCATTATTTAGCGCTAACTAGGCAACCGCCTAATTTTATCTAATGTCATTTTTTACCATCACGCGGGAGCTTTCAAATGTGTTGTAAAATTTCCGGCAAAAGTGATTCCATAAAAAATTTGTTAATTTATTCGCCATACATTTATTTTTCGAAAAATCGTCATCTTTGACAATTCGCACAGTCTATGTGCCCAACGGACACCATAAAATAAAATGGCAGTACTTATTTCATTTCTGTGACGGATAACTGAGTATATAATGACTTTGGATAGATCGCAAGAAAATGCTCCAGGAACAATGATTGCGCCCATCAGAGTGGCGTTAAAGAGTGTCTAAAATACAGTAATAAAAAAAAAGTGTCAAAATAGAGCAGTATGCATTGATGGAGTTAGGTAATCATTTGTCAAAGGCATAATGTAGGAGGTTAGTTCGTGGGCAACGTTCAGAATCCTCTTTCAGACGTAAATTCCGATTATACCTAAACAATCATCTTTATAAAAGATTTAAGTACGTCAATTGCGACTGAAAATATTTGCTCATTGCACATGCACATGATTGCTACAAATTTAAATGACGGTACACTATTTCCCGAGGTAAATGACATGTATTGGAAAAATTAAGCATTTTATATCTTCCTATCCAGCAGCCAAAACACATTAAATTACAGCTTTATACATAACTTTCTTATAAATAGTTTTGAAAACTAATTTTGTAAAATTAAGTAGTGTAAATTGCGTAAGACATATTTATAGTTGTGGAATTGCTATTTTTTAAGGATATAATAAACTGGTTCAATGAATGCGGACAAAAAAATCAATCAACAACGGGTATGGCACACCAAAAGCTAAGGCTTACTTAGCCTGATTTATGACTCCTTGAAATAATTTTTGAGTGATACCTGAAATATAAAAGAAAAAAGGTTTAGTTCCTCGATGGATAAACACTCTGTGGCGTAACTAGGAATTGCTTTGGGGGTATGAGGTGGCTTTGGGGGGATGTGGGAGGTTAGTGGGGGCTACCCCCCAGGAAACGGGGATTTCAGGAAATTTTTTGAAAAATAACATTCCTGGAAATGCATTTTACATCATTTTGTCACTTAAAATTTAACATTTAGCGGTTAATGTCGCTGTCCTGGGGACTACCGACGGTCAGTCCCTCTAATGAGGGTTCGCCCTCGACTATTTCCACTTCGTTGGGCTGGCCGGGATTTTCCTGCGTTCGGGCAGCAGATGGTGTAGCAGTTAAGAAGAGAAAGGGTAAGCATTAGCAAGAAGCACATCAATACGGTGTGTTTTCTGAGAATTCATATGCACAGTAGGCGATGGTGATCAACAAAACCAAGCAAGGGGAAGCATTAGCAAGGAACGCATCAATGCGGTGTATTTTCTGAGAATTCATGTGCATGGAGGATAGGGT
This sequence comes from Ischnura elegans, assembly GCF_921293095.1. NCBI lineage: Eukaryota > Metazoa > Arthropoda > Insecta > Odonata > Coenagrionidae > Ischnura > Ischnura elegans. Next base: position 47,259,692 of record NC_060259.1, read on the forward strand.
AATGATGCCGCTCAGCTATTTGCCCTAGAATTCTCTTTCCCCATACTTTCACTTTTTAGGTATCATCGAACTTCATTCGCCGAGGTGGCTTCGAAACGGAGTGGTTCTCCATACTACTTCTCTATCTTCATTCTTGGTGTCAACATGGTGTGCTTAACAAGCATATCTGCTTTAAGAGCCCATCTGCTAGCCGTAGGTGTAGCGGAATTCCTCTGCATATTGGGATTTATTCTAGAGAGTAAAACCTGTCGTTGCGGGGGAATACGCCGCATCGTCTCGAAGGGTAAAGAGAGGATTCCCGTACGTGCATCGGTGCAAGGCGTGCGGAATGGCATCTTCAATTACGGCGGGAACGATATTCTTCAAATTTCGCGTCAAAGTGGAAGACGCTCTTGTAATTCTTGTGGTTTAGATAAATCGCTTTTCAACCCAAGTAATTGCTAGGGAAACATCTTTGCATCGCTGTAATGTCGCAAGAATCATTTGGAGCTTTGCGCTTGGCCCAGATTGCTCCCAGATTGGAGGTCCTGGCAAGGTTGTGGTGATCGACGAGAGTGCATTTGGGTGACGCAAGTATAACCGTGGCCGATTGACTAAGACGACGTGAGTTTTGGGGGGTATCGACAGAGAGACGTGCCAAACTTTTCTCTGCGTGGCGAAGAAGCGGGACGGTCCAACCCTTATGCGAACCATCTTTACTTACGTTAAAGAAGGCTCCATCATTAAGACAGACATTTGGCTAGGGCAGTGGCGGCTGGTGGTAATTTATCTAGGGTGTGCATTAGAACAGATATAGGATGATTTAATTATATTATTTTAATCCTAATCCATGAGCATCCTATTTCGTCGTAATAGAATACATAGCAAGCAAAGCATATCAAATTCTACCCTTAAAATTGCATGAACAGAAATAATATTAGCATGCTAATGAAAATAATTATTCTAAACACACCTTTATAAGTGATGGCAAATGAAATTCATTCTCCTTTCTCCATTCCTCCATTCTTCTGAGCGAACTTGTCTATTACCTTGTCGTTGAAACCTTCGATACCATCCAGGAACTTTTTTCAATTGACAACATCGCCAAAGCAGTGAGCCTGTCCTCGTCCATCGTGCTGCGCAAAAATGTTTTAACACGCTCAAGGTTTGAAAAACACCTCTCTGCTTCACTGTTTGTCATGGGAATTGTCACCAGAATTTTCAGTAGTTTAGATGTTTCACTGAACGTTTTTTGAATGTCTATGACTCCTAGTGAAGTCCTAGCGCATGTCAATTATTTCAAGCTCAGTCCGAAGGCGAACTTGTTCTATGAATGTATATGACTCACGCACACTATGCAAATATTTTTCTGGGAATTCCTGGTTGAAATTCGGGAAATTTTTTAAAGAGAAAAAGACCGATGCCATAAGATGGCCTGTAAAAGAGAATCGTTCCTTCGCCTAAGTATTACATCACAAACCTCTTTTGCAGCTAGGTTTCTGGAGATGAAAGCGTCCTCCTCTTCGTGGACTCTCTCGCGAGGTCCTGGTCACGACTGATAGTGTCTCTTCTATAGACGAAAAATTTGTACATTTCTGGGCTTCCTTAATCCGAGGTGACGGAAAGAAGACTGTTGGGGTCTTTTCAGGAATATAAGGCGTTGAGGCAGCGTTTAAACATCGTATTTTGCTAGGAAATCGCTGACTCGTAGCGCGTTGTGGCAAGGCGCGTTGTCAAGATATATTTTCCAGGTACCGGAATGTCTTTTCTCGTCCTGATTACTCTTTTTCGGAGTCTTTCCAACACTTGCATGTACTAGGCAGCATTAGCTGTGAGTTCTTGAGAAAAATATTCCTTATCCTTTTCCGTACTAAGGACGAAAATATGAGTCTGGGCGTTTCTGGACGCGCGACATGCTCCCAGCGCCACCGTGACGAACTAAAGTAATTCAATAGCGTGGGAGGATTTTGAGGGCCAACGGCCATGATGACTGACGAATTCATGCCGTGAATTTCCGAAATTACTTCGATTACTATAATTGTGATTACTATTATCTGTGAAATATCTAGGGGTTAGACTCAATAATGATCTATCGTGGAATAAACATATTCGAGAAATAACCGGTCAAGCTAATCGTAAAATGGGTTTTGTTAAAAGAATATTAGGAAAGTGCGACGACAAAGTGAGAGAAATTAGCTACTTTTCCCTCGTTAGACCACATTTGGAATACGCTGCCAGTGTTTGGGACCCTCATGAAAAAGGCTTAATAACAGAGTTAGAACGCGTGCAAAGAAGAGCTGCCAGGTATGTGAAAGGTCGTTACGATAGTCTTGTTAGTGTAACTGACCTCTTACATAAACTCGGATGGGAATCTCTGTCGGACCGTAGATTGAAAAATAGACTAAACCTTTTAGATAAATTCAAGAGCAATGTCTTCTCTAACGAAGTTAACCATATCTTGCGGACGCCAACGTACTACGGAAGATCAGATCATATAAATAAAATAAGAGAGATAGATTGCAGAACAGACAGATTCCGAATGTCATTTTTTCCACGATCAATAAGAGATTATAACGGCAGCAATAGAACGCGTAAATAGATTGCATGACTTGTAGTGTAGCCTACTAACCTATGTAAAACTTAATGCATGTTTCTGAATTTCTATTCTATATTCTATTTCTAACAGCATATAGTAGTATAGTTTGTTATTATACGGGACGCTTCTTGGACGGTGTGGTGTGCATGTGGGAGTCCAAATGCATGCTGCATGCTGGTGATTGATCACCCCCTGCCAAACACCCTAGAGGTGGCTCGCAGGGTAATTTGTAGATGTAGATGTAGATGAATTGAAATTCCGCTTACCGACACACCTCAAACTCACGTTAAAGCCCACCCATGTGCTAAATTCCCTGGATCCAAAGCAAACATTCTTTTTCCGCGAATAGCAATAAAGGGCAATAGAATAGGAAGTGTTTACAAGCCAAGTTCGTCAAACACATCTTTCGGAGAGTAGATAAATACGCAGGACGTTTCCCTATTTAAAATTTTCCGAAACGAAATTCTACGATAAAAATTTACTTATATCTCGATTTCAGTATAAACATCAAAATGGAAATTGTTGCTGCATTAAATGTGTTAATATTGACGGTAGAGCCTGGTTCAAAATTTGACGATTCACAGAATAAAACGAGGAATATAATTCGAAGTTTGCAATTAACGTTCATGCAACAATTATCCATGTAGCTAATTCATATAAACAAAGCACGATTGACCGCGTACCAATGCTGCTGGTACGGTTTTAAACCCCGAAAGGAGGGAGCCCAACTACCCTCGGGAGTCCGAGATAATGCCCCAAGTCCCCACTAGGAAGGGTCGACAAAGGTTGGTGCTGAGAGTGTGTGGTTATCCCCCACCCTTCTTAACGAATGTCCTGCACAAATGCTTCATATGGAGGGGACGGAAGAATCTCTCAAGGCTCAGTACAGCAGCAGTCATGCTAAGGTAAGAACTCCACCGTCTATACATCACCCCTTTGCTGTCTAAAAAGACGATGAGCACAGATTTTTTTATTTCCTCATTATTATCATTTTGGCCATTTACCTCTTCCCGGCCCTTCTTATAGGCTTAAAAACAATCTCAAAACTTAATTAGTAGGATAGAGCTTGGCCCCCGTAAACCTCAAGAATCATTATGTTTGTCTCCTCAAGAGATTTTACGGGTTAGCTCAAAACTTTGCTCGATTGTCGTTAGTATTTTTTTGTGACATGATCGGCGAGCATACGTTTACAATGCCTGACAACTAACGTCCTGCCACTACCACTGCTTCCACATCTAGCGTGCAAATATTCCCGAAGTACACCACGGAAAGTTAATAACAAAACTGAAATCTTAAGGCCTGGTGAAGATGTGATTTCCTGGATAAAAGAAGTTTTGAGCGACCGCGTGCAAAGAGTAGTATTAGACGATGCAGTCTCCAACGAGGTTAGTGTCACTTCTGGCGTCCCTTAGGGTAGTGTCATTGGCCCACTCCTATTCCTTCTGTATATGAACGACATTGGCGAAGTAGTACACAGTAACCTACGATTATTTGCAGACGACGCTGTAGTTTACTGGGAAATCCGTTCCAGCAAAGATAGGGTTGAACTAACGAACGACCTTGCTTCTATCCAAGCGTGGTGCGATGCATGGCAGTTAAAATTAAATTTGAAAAAAAAATGCATATTAATGAATTCCTGGAAAAAGAATAACTCCCCACAACATAGATATATCATTCGGGGCACCCAATTAAAGGCAGTTGAATCCGTGAAATATCTAGTGTCGTGGAATGAACATATTCGGGAAATAACAGGTCAAGCCAATCGTAAATTGGGTTTTGTTAGTAGAATATTAGGGAAAAGCGACGACATAGTGAGAGAAATTAGCTACTTCTCCCTCGTTAGACCCCATTAAGAATGCGCTGCCAGTGTTTGGGAACCTCATGAAAAATGCTTAAAAACAGAGTTAGAACGCGTGGAAAGAAGAGCTGCTAGGTACCTGAAAGATTGCTACCATAGTCTTGTTAGTGTAACTGACCTCTTAGATAAACTCGGATGGGAATCTCTGTCAAACCGTAGGTTGAAAAATAGACTAAACGTTTCAGATAAATTCAAGAGCAGTGTATTTTCTAATGAGGTTAGCCATATCTTACAGACGACAACACACTACGGAAGATTATATAATGTAAATAGAATAAGAGGGATAGACTGTAGAACAGACAGATTCAGAATGTCTTTTCTTCCACGATCAATAAAAGATTAAAACGGCAGCGTTATAACTCATAAAGAGATTAGATGACTTGTAGTTTTATTATTATTTCTAACAGCATGTGGTAGTATGAATTTTAAGTACCTATGCGTAACGTTAAATGGACCGTGTGGTGTGCCCGTGGGAATCCAATAGCATGCTGGTGATTGATAACCCCCTGCCAAACACCCTAGAAGTGGTAAAATTTCAATTCTTTCGGTGTTTGTGACGAAAAAAATCCTATAGATTTCAAATACTAAATTAGCCAGCTGAAACGAATAGACCTGTGATTAAACCGTCAAAATCTAATGGATACAGTCAATTATTTAGGTAACCATATTCACTTCTTAAATTCATATTGGGGCGACATATTTCTAGGTCGCGGCTCTGTGGAACGTTGATTCGTCCTGGCCTTTTGCTAAGTGTTCCCTATTTTGTCTACAAAATTTATAATCAGCTTTGTCAATGTTGAAACTCCATTGTAAATGCCGTTGTGTGTTGTTTACGGGTTAGTTGAAGAAAATGAAATAAAATCTTCCGGTAAAAAGTTTCCCCGTATTGGTTGTAACAGTCCGGCGTTCACCTCCGTTATTATTTCGTTCATAAAATACTTCGAACGGAGCTTATTTTCAGTTTTCTTTCTTTTTCATTAATTTATATTTTTTCTCCGTGATGTGTGCCAATTCGAGTAGCCACGTTTGAGTAAGCTTCACTCTCCAAATGGTTATTGAGTAGTCAATATTGAAGCTCGTGTACTACTGGAATATACGATTAGTAGATTGTCTTTGTGCTCCCATGCATGACATAATAGCTCCCAGGGTTGAGAGGAGCGAGGGAGTTCAACTGACTCACAAGTTAGTATAGTCGTGTGGGCAAAGCAGTTCGGGGCATTACGTGGTGTGAGGAGGACCGCGAGCCGAATCATCGGGGGAGAGGAGAGAAGGCATGCAGCAAAAGGTAGGTGGACATCGGGGCGTTCTCTCTCTCTCTCTCTCTCTCTCCTATTCAGAGTACAGTCCATTTTTTCTGTTTTTTTAGGCGAAGTTTTAAATTTCACATTTTCGTGAAATTATATTGGCCCAGACACCATCCAAAAAAAGTGAAGTCGTACTTTCTTTGTTTCTGTGTTACAGATATGACGTAATTTTAGTTTGTTTCACGCAATCCCCTGAGGGGCTAGATAACATTGGTCTACATAGATTCTATCATAGAGACGTTGTTAGGTGATCATAGACGTATTTGTCGTTCTGATTCGGAATATTTGCTTAGATTCTGCCTATCACGTCTACTGTCCTTAGGACAGCTTAATGTAAGTTTTTGCTATAAGGGTAGTAGTAATTTATTACATTTATATATCGTGATAGTATGAGCAGGTAAAAATAAAATTTGATGCCAAAACATGTGGTCCTACGTTGTCACGCCTACATATCCTGCGAAAATTTGTTTCAACTTGCACCCCTACTCTAGTTTGACTCAAAGCATTGCTGAATGAGCAGCCACTTCACATCAATATGTGGAATACGTTTGTTTTCTCTGAAAATAGTTTGAGAATTTTGTTGCTCGTAGAAAATTGCATCTTATTACACAGTAATAGTTGTGAAGTCGGATAGATCTCATCATGCTTAGACAGGGCGTTAACAATGTTGATTACTATTGTTAAGCATGCGGTGAAATTACTATTAAGGCTCATAGGCGGAAATTTTTGGAGGCAGTTTTACACACTATATTTTGACTCTCCGGTGGGTGAATAGGATGAAGGATTCCATGTCGTAGAATCCGAATTTCGGACCGAGTACATCTAATTGACCTCATTTTACGATGCAAATGAATTTGATGCACTGAATTCTTGAGACCTTAAAAATTCATTACGAAAAATATAAGTGGAAAAGGGCATAGCCGAATAAGAGGGTGAAAAGTACCCCCTCCGGGATTTTTCCCGTACTTTGGGAATGCGATTTGGGATCAAAAAGGACAAACCTCCCCACATTTCAAGCCCGCTGGAGGGGCACTAGGGCCATCTATTTCGAAGATACGATTTTGACGCTTTTTTTAATATCTTCGTCAAGAAGGCATATTTTTAATGCGGTTTGCGGAATTTGAAACCTTATTTAATGGAGCAGATTTCCAATTGTTTTCAAGAACTTTGAGCGGGACAAGAGGATATGGCGTTGATTAGAAAATTTCTGACGCATGTTTTTATAGAATCTGTTTGAGTGGGAAAAGAAAAACGTTTTCTGGTGGTGTTTTTAGTACCTTTCGGCTGGCGTATTGAAGAAATAATTTTTAGGTGGTGGAACATCGCGAAAAAATGCGATTAAAAATATGCGATTTTGGCCATTTGGCCCTATGCTCTGGCCCGCCATAACACCCCTTTTTATTTATGATAGCATTCTACTGATTAAGGTGCCCACCACAGGGACAATTGTATGGATACTGGTCCACGCGCGCACTCGTAATAAAATTAACTTAAAGCCCGTCTCCACTTCTTCATTTTCTCGCCTCTGAAAATTTACGGAATGAATATTCGCTAGACGTGATTTGAATGGAAGCAATGGCGAGGAGCTATTTTGAGCATCAGGAATTAGCCTTCGCTGTTTCACAAAATAAAATATATTTGCGACCGGTTTCGATTCAGCGTATCATCAGCTGGCCAGATGATGATACGCTGTATCGAAACCGGTCGCAAATATATTTTATTTTGTGAAACAGCGAAGTCTTTTCTTAACCTTTGTGCGTCATGAAGGAGTTTCACCATGTTACGCCAATCACCATCGCATTTATCAGGAATTACTCTAAATACACTGGTCAATAATAAAATATTTTTTTCTGTCTCAGAGATGTTGGGTGATACTTGAGGTGCTTTTCGTCCTGATTCCAAATCTGGGCTCAGATGTTTTATATCACGTCTAGTTTCTTTAACACAACCGAATTAATTAACGGTTCAAGGATATTTAAGCAAATAAATAGTGAATTAAGAAATGGGAATAGGTGCTTATTCTCGTATATTTAGCGTCTGGTAAGTCCCTATTCAGTGTCCATCAGTAATCTGCCCACATGTTGCTGAAAGGGCATAGTAGGGTGTTGCTTATTTTTAATTTTTTTCTCAGATTTTTGATTTCTACCTCTTAAAATATGCTATGGGGTGCAGAATGGATATCCTTAAAATTGCAGCTCAATTGTTTAACATTTAGAGGTCGCTCAAAGAGCATAAATGCAATAACATTATATTTTCCCGATTTTTTTTAAGTAACATCATTTTCAGGGGTAACGCACGATTATGCAGTCCTTTCGGACCAAAATTTGCTCCATTTTAACGTCCGCTCAACAGTTTTCCAGGAATGTAATACTTTTCCGCGAGCTACAGCAGCGCGTCACACCCCTGACGGCGAGCTGGTCGCTCGCAGGCCGCATTCACAGTCAGCGACCGTCATTGCCTTACGCCCCTCGCGCCTTTGTTAGCGAAAGTCGGCTTAAGAAAGGAGGAGTCGAATACTATGTTGGCGGTTTTCATACCGAGTGTTTGCTGTAGTTTATCCTTTAAAATAACTCCATCACTGTTCTTCGAACCTAATTAATGATAAAATAAGAAATTTTCATGTTAAGAATCCAAAAAAATATGATAGACTGTGAACCTAAGATATGAAAGTAGTTAGTTAACACTATTTACGCTTGTCGAATTATTTCCTGGATATAAACAGTTACTTATACCACTTATAAGTGGTATAAGTAACTGTTTATATCCAGGAAATAATGGAATACCACATAGTTAACCAAGAGTTAGTGAATCTTGTCGAATTAATTGAAAATACTTTATTATGTTCGCTAATCTCCACTATTCAACGAAGTCATGAACAATCTCATCAGTGGCCCGGTCACTGGCAGTTTCGGTGAGTTATGGAATCTTTAATGTTGTTTTTATTTCATCAATCGGCCATGAGATTTATCGAACCATTTAATGACGTAATATGCAAAATAATATCTACTTACCTGATTTAACGAATTAGTAAATATTTCCTTTAGTAGACAGTAACCCCTGTTACCAAAACATAGTAGCAACAAAAACCGTTGCCGCTCCTCCCGCGCTATTTTTCATTCAATTCCATGTCATTCTTTCGCTGTTGCATAGGTCGCCGTCAAAAATAAATCTTGAATTATTACAGCTCACTGCACAGTGCCTCTATTTTATATATTCCACGTATTTCTTGCATAATTTGAATTCTCGACATAATAGTCCGGAATGGAACCACGAACCTCATTGTTAGTCTCGTATTTGCACACACTCCCTGTTTCAGGGGAAAGTGGTGGAGATACAACACCTGCAGCACTTCGCGAATCAAAGGCAGCTTATTTTTCGCGAAACAAGCAGCTGTAGCTGAGGGGACGCCGTTTAGGAATACTTCAATAGACTTGCGCGCGATAAACGACATTGTTTTTATCAATAGCGTCTCGACTCCGAAAATTTACTCTACGCCATTCAAAATCCAACTGTGATGAGGTTAAAGGGGGTGTGAAACACGCAAACTCGGGTAAGAAAACATACACATAGTTGTCTCTAAACATAATTCTCCATGGTTCCATCTATTCTGCTTAATTTCAGCGAAAGTCTCATGAATTAATAACAATGTAAAACAATACAGGTAACTCCTCCCTTCTTCCACCGACTCACAGTGGGCTAGAATCGAAACAAGCTGGCCAAAAGTCGCTAGTCTAAAGTACATTAATGAAACTTATTACAAATTGTGTATTTTAAAGGTACCATTGAACTTATTTAGGATTATGTAGTCCACATTATTGTTTAGAAGGGGGATAACAATTGAAATAGGCGAATGTGATGCGGGAAGCAAACTCTACAGGGGCACGCCTACCTTCTGCTAAGGAAATATCAAGAGAGAAATGGAATTTTTTCTCTGTTAACAAAGTTAAAGCTATTAAATAAGAGTGCATAAGGTAAATTAACTGTCAAAAAGCAAACTTTTCTGGTATTTTTCACCAGATTTGTTCTAATCTTCTAATTTCCTTGTGTCGGGCTTCCAATGCCTCTTCGGAAAGCTGTCCCATAGGAAGAATGTCATGTTTCACGATTCCCGCTCCATGTATTAAAACTTTGTGAATAGTCCACTCTCTATTTGCCAAGACCACACTATGTAAATTTTGACTAGTCACTTTCGTTGTATCCATAACTGAGCAGCTACTCTGTGAACGTCCTTCGGCAATTCGAAAGGAATACTGAAGGGAGACTGACTCGGCTAGAAATGAGCGAGCCAATCGCATAGACGGCTTATTTTGGGAAAATTCAATTTCTAGATTGGAAACATTTGCACGCTTTCAAAGTAAAAGAACAAATCTGGGTACACAAATGGGCAGCCGCCGAGTGAAAAGGGCTAGGAAAGCGCGCGAACCGTTAAGTTAATTACCGTCCGCACGCGGCCTCCGCGCGAAGACCCAAGGGTAAAACCGTCAGAAAAGGGTACATACCATAAAGGCACCGCAAATAATAAGTATTTGAGTGCAATGTAGCATAAATGTAAACCAGTGGCAGAGACCATAATAATTTATAATTTTAATATTGAAGAAATATTAGCTAATAATTTCACTGCCAAAAACTTGAATCGAAAAGACAAAAAAATATCAGGTAATCAATTCCATCGACAGCCGAACTATCATCATTCTTACATGGGTAGCAAAAAACAAATTGCGGACTCCAACTAGGAATCATTCAAAGAATTATAATTTTGCTTAACTTCAAACTACTTCTCGCCACAATGGAAAGTAAAATATTTTTCGATGGATGCGGAGTACATTTATTGAAGTCACAACGAAACGGAGGTGAGTGCAAGGAGGCTTTGGTTCCCAAGTACAAGTAGGTAACTAAATCCTCCTTTGATGCGCTTCTGACGTTGAACAGATCAATCCAGTGTTATAGCACAGTCACAGTGGATGTTCACTCGACACTCTCTCTAGGACAACTGATGAATGTGGTACGCAAAAACAACCGGAAAACCCCTAGGGACACTAACTAATAATTCTATTTGTAATAAATTGGGATAGTTACCGATGAATTAGGGGAGGTAGAAAAGAGTCGTTACTGGTAAGGTTGTAAAATCAGCATTGTCGGGCCAGTAAGTACGGAGGGTCGCAAAACCTCAACCAGCCGGCGCGGGCGCCTGCCACTGCACGTGCATGACCTTCCTAAACCCCTCGACCGCATCCTGCCCATGATGCTTGAGGGAAATCCGCAATTCTGAGAAAATCCTTTCAAAGATATTTTAGCCCATAACTCTGCTGAGAAACCTTCCAATGACCTAATCGTAGAATTGCCAGTCACCAATATGGCAAGAAATTGTTATTTGCGACAAGATGTTCGTTGAATTTAGTCATTTATAGTATAATGTGCAGAAACAAGATGACAATTATTCATAAAATATGTAGTCAAGTGACCAAAGTCATTGAAATTTTAGTATTGCGTAGTCTTTATGCACGGATATCATATCCTTTCTTCGCTTAGTCCCGCCGCCGTTTTGTAGCCGCCACAGTGGACCGTGCGGTCGGGGTGGATTCACATAAATATGGTTGTTAGAATTAGAATCGCAATTTATCGCAAAAACTGCATTCTAAACATTGTTCTATATGCTTTTGTCTATCTCACAGTGCAAATAAATCCGTGTAGCCAGATGTAGATATACACGATAATTACCGTTAAACATAAAATTCAATGAAAAATCAACACAGTTTTTGAAAAAAATATAAAAATATTAATTAACGAGTAAAATGAAACAAACACTGTCTCTATTCATTTCATGAAGACCAATTTTATGGATAGAAATACTTTGAAACCAATATTCTGAACAACGACTCTGTAATGAAGCCACAAATTTAGCTATTTTCAACGGAAAAAATTTGGTCGCTAAAATCACTCGGACATGCTCTACTTTGACCAGCTGTAAAAATTATATTAACGTATTCCATGCTCTGTATGGTACCCTATCTTATAGAGTACATGCTTATTAATGAATATCAACTGTTTTTGGTTGATTTGCGCTAAATTCATTTTTCGGCTTTTGGCCAGCTTTTTTTGGATTTTGGCCCACTGTGCGACTCTCGTTAGGGAAGGCGCGAGGGGGGCGTAAGGCAGTGAGGGGCCCAGGACTTTGCGGCCTGCGAGCAACCTCGCCGTCAGGGGTGTGACGCGCTGCTGTAGCTCGCGGAAAAGTATTGTATTCCTGGAAAACTCTTGAGCGGACGTTAAAATGGAGCGAATTTTGTCCCTAAAGAACTGCAAAATCGTGCGTTACCCCTGAAAATGATGTTACTTTAAAAAATCGGGAAAATACTAATGTTATTGCATTTATGCTCTTTGAGCGACCTCTAAATGTTAAACAATTGAGCTGAAATTTTTAGGATATCCATTCTGCACCCCAAAGCATATTTTAAGAGGTAGAAATCAAAAATCCGAGAAAAAATAAAAAATAAGCAACACCCTCGGGAATAGCCGGATAAAGAGGGTGAAAAGTCCCCCCAGGGATTTTTCCGTACTTAGGGTATGCGATTTGGGATCAAAGAGGACAAACCTCACCACATCAAGCGCCCGCTAGAGGCCCACCAGGGCCAGCTAGATCGAAAATACGATTATCACTCTTTTTTTAATATCTCAGTCAAGAAGGCATATTTTTTAACGCGGTTTGCGGAATTGGAAACCTTACTTAATGGAGTAGATTTCCAATCGTTTTCAAGAACTTTGAGTGGGACAAGAGGATATGGCGTTGATTTGAAAATTTCTAACGCATGTTTTTATAAAATATGTTTGAGAGGGTCATTAAAAAAAACGTTTTCTGGAGGTGTTGTTTAACTCCTTTCGGCTGTCATATTGAAAAAATAATTTTTGGTGGTGGAACATTGCGAAAAATGCAATTAAAAATATGTGATTTTGGCCATTTGGCTCTGTTATCTGGCCCTCCATAACACCCCTTTTTATTTATTATAGTATTCTAGCGATTTAGGTGCCCACACAGGGACAGAATTGTATGGATACTGGTGCCGAAAATGGCTACTCTGCCCTTGAAAACGACCGAGTATGCTAAAAAGAATTTCGCGCCCTACAATTCCCTCTGTCACTCCTTTCAAACGTTATAAATGGTTTGATTTTACAGAAATAAACGCACCATGAGAATTTATTGAACTTTTTCAATGTCCTCCTTATCAGATATAAATTCATTAAAATTACCTTACCTATGCTAAACCATTGGGATTTAATCATAAGTTAATGATAGCTGTTTGCTGAAATGAAAAAAAATAATGGGTTTCAACTTTTTTCCAGTTGGCATACAAATAAAAGAAATCTGGTTAACAGTATCTAGCCAAACATGAATTTTTCGGTGAATTTTCACTATTCAATTTTATATTGACTCCAGGATGTCAATGAAAATCGGTCTTGAAAGGATATTCGTCGACCTCTGAATATTCATTGATGCATGCTATTATATTGTTCGTCAAAACAATTCTAGTTAATATCACGGCCGGTCTTGCGATTTAATCTTGGTACTGCCCATGGGATAAATAATAAATTGTTGCTGCTATATTAGCGCAACACCGTATTCTTCTCTTTCCATTACCACAACCACAGCAATATGTCAATATGCTGCCTCATAGAATGCCATTCGCTGTAAGTATATTCTAAATAAAAAATATAGTTCGTTGTATTTCAATAATATTTTTCCTTAATATTACCATTACCTACCCGTCTTAATTTAGCCACGAATCACAATTGATTCAATTCTTTAGTCGTTAACTGAGCTCGCTTGCCTTTCAACGACGGCATCAGCAAACTGAACTCTAAATCATCTTCTAAATATGACATAACACCCCGAAATCCTCTATCTAGAATCAAAATGTCACCCTTTTTCCTGAAACTTATCATTGGATATGCCGATTGCTAGATTGATTTTAGAGAATCGGCATCATTTTGATTGGCCAAAAAGGTCCGGGCTTGTAAATCACAACCCATCAAGGGTAAAAATAGGGAATGTTTACTAAGGGGAACTAGTGCTGTTCATGTTTCCGGTTTACAGCTTGAAAAGAAAAACTATCAGCCCTTGAGTGACTGACCTAACATCCGAATTTCTCGTCGACGTTACTCAGTTACTTGGTCCCATGAATAACCAGTAAAAGTTCGCGGACAATCAGTTCTCTGGAAAATGAAAGTCATAAAGTTTCGCCGTCAAACTGCAGTTAGATAAATCTGCGACTTTGTCCACAAATAGACGAATTATAGAAAAATGCAATGAAATGCTTATGCAATAGATACGGAATTGGTAATTTCATAGGTAAAAACTGCTTATCATGTAGATAATCTTTACAGACCACATTTTTGAAAGGAATGATCAACCTCCTCTCACCTGCATTCTAGCTTCTACGGTAACAGGATGGAGATAATTTATAGCGGTTTATCCACAAATGAAACAACACGTGTGCGTAGATACAACGCGGGGAAAACTCAAATCGAGCTTATTTTCTTAATCTATATGTATTCTTAAATTCCGGCAGTTTTTGGATGCCCTGAAGCCATTTTCGGCACCAGTATCCATACAACTCTGTTCCTGTGGTGGGCTCCTAAATCGCTAAAATACTATAATTAATAAAAAGGGGTGTTATTGAGGGCCAGATAATAGAGCCAAATGGCCAAAATAGCATATTTTTAATCGCATTTTTTGCGATCTTCCACCACCTAAAAATTATTTTTCAATATGCCAGCCTAAAGGTTTTTTCTTTTTGGCCCTCTCAAATATATTTCATAAAAACATGCGTAGGGAATTTTCAAATCAACGCCATATCTTCTTGTCCCGCTCAAAGTTCTTGAAAACGATTGGAAATCTACTCCTTTAAGTAAGGTTTCAAATGCCGCAAACCGAATTAAAAAATATACCTTCTTGACCGAGATATTAAAAAAAGAGTGAAAATCGTATTTTCTATATAGCCGGTCCTGGTGGGCCTCTAGCGGGCTGGAAATGTGGGGAGGTTTGTCCTATTAGATCCCAAATCCCATGCCCTCAGTAGGTGAAAAATCCCGGACGGGGTACTTTTCACCCTCTTTATCCGGCTATGCCCTTTCCTTGGTACTATTTTTCTAAATGTAAAATATGTAGGTGGAAACGGTCACTGTGTTCATAGCTAACAGCGCTTAGGTTTGGTGGAGAAAGGCAAGATTTGAGTCGAGAAAATAAATTTTAAATTCATATTACTGCCCATTTTTTTTGGTACGATTTAATTAGATTAGCCACCAGATCGTGATAACTTTCAGCCATGATTTTTCCTAAAAAATGTTCAGATACATTTCTGAATGCGTTCCACGCGCTTTTTTCCATTGACCTCAATTGTTGTTGAAATTCCAAATCCTTCAGCGCTTCCCTAATCTGTGGCCACATACAAATTAATCATCACAAATCCTTCTTTGACCTTTGCCTCATGTAATTGAAGGACTTTTTGTTTCAAATAAGTAAAACCAGCTCCATATTTGTCCAAGGCTTTCACAAAATTCCTTTCATTAAGTCCTTATTTGATATGTTGAGGTGGAAAAAGAATACCTTTTGGATCGACTTAAGGCTGAGAAAGGATATTTCAGGATCCAGAAACGAGTTCTTTACGTTCCAGAATTTTTTTTTCATGTAATATTTTTTTCTGCTCAACTAATAAGAAGCCCTACACTGGTGTCATTCAACACATGTGGAGCCCATCCTTTATCTTGGCCACCCAACAGGCAGTCAAAATAAAGCTTATAACACTCTGAAAAAGGGAGTAATTTTCCGCCTTTGAGCCTTAAAAGGAATTTCACTGTGTACGTAACAAAAGTCATCAGGATAGTTCTCGCACTATCTAAGCCTGATTAAAGCCACTTCTCAGCGATTACATTATAATTAGCAGTAATTTCCTTCGACCAAATAAATTCTCAAACTATCTTCAGAGAAAACAAACGTCTTCACACACCGATAGCTGGTCACATGCTGATGTGAAGTGGCAGCTGAGTCATCATTGCTTTATAACAAAACGATAGGATATTACAATTTTAAACATATTTTGACAGGATAGGAAGGCATGACATCGTGGGATAACATGTTTTGTCAGGAGAGTATTATATTTACTCGCTCGTGCTATCACGATGTATAAATGAATTAAATTACTACTTTCGAAAAAGCAAACACATATATTAAGCTGTCCTAAAGAAAATAGCTGTTATAGAAAGAATCTGATCACATATTCGGAATCAGCGTGAAAAATATGGCTATGATCACTCAACAACGTCTCTAGAACAAAATCTATGTTGACCAGCGATACCTAAACAATTATCACTTTAAAAGTTTTTGATGCGTCAACTACGTCTTAAAATTTTCTCAATGATATGCACATGATTGATACAAATTTAATTGACGACACACAATTTTTCGAGTTAAATTCCATATATCGAAAATCAAAATTAACCTTTATTTTTTCCTAACCAGTGGAAAAATAATTTTATATTCTGCAGTTTGATTCCTCACTTTTTTCAATTTATTTGAAAACTAATTTTATAAAATGGAAACACTCCATGATATTTTGGTGTTAAATTACATTTGACAATATTTAAGGGTCGAATAAAATGTCTAAATTAATGTGGACAAAAAAATGAAGAACGAAAAATATACTCTATGAATTCACACTTCACTTGGGACAATTTCTCTCCTTATATTAAATTCTAAATCTCAGCAGCACTTCGATGTAGTATATGTCAGCGTCAACTTCTCTAGTTGTACACCTAGGTCCTAATCGGGTCTTATAGGTCCTAATAGGTGTAATAGGTCATAATATGTTGTGTCTTAAGACTCCTTTTCTATTGAATAGAATGGTAACAAGTATAGACGCATATGAATATCTTGAGTGGCCCTGTATTTGAAAAAAATGGGACAGCATAATCACGTGTGATTATTTTGGTGATCTATGTGGAAAAAATAGCGTCATGAAGAAGTAACTTCCTATTAATTAATTCTTGACCACATTTTCCAGCCATAAGTCAGTTTCATCTAATAGAGACATGAGATGGTGTTGCCGAGAAATGGTTTAAATTTTGACATAAATACTTAAGATTTATATTCTCAGTTAATTTCAGTGGAAAAATTATTATTATTATTATTACACAGGTTACTAGTTGGCTATTTTCCTGGTTGTAACAGTTTATATTTAATTAAAATGTATTTAATGAAATTACATCACCAAAATGAAACTAGATCAGTGAAAATTTAAATATCAATCAAATTAATTTTCTCAGACAAATTTTTTACTCCTCTTCTTGAAAATCTTTGTTGCCGGGATAGGGCTGAAACAGTTCTGCAGGGAGTCTATTCCATTCATTGATCGTTCTGTTGAGGTATGAGAACTTTCATACGTTAGTCCTTTGAGGCCAGCATATCGTCTCGTATTGGTGGTCTCTCCTACCTATATATGGGTTTTCAATCTTATTTCTTAGTTCCTCCAATGCCTTTCCCCGGTAAGTGTGCGGAAGAGTGCGCAAAGCCTATTTATTTTTCTTCTCCGCCCTAGGGTGTCCCATCCCAGGACTTTCAGCATTTTAGTGACACTTTCGGTCTTCTTTTGTTTCCCCATTCCCTCTCGCTTCTATTTTCACTGTCTCGCTCTCTCTTTCTATTTTCCTGTAAATTATAAAGTCATCGGCAAAAAGCCTAATATGGGAGTGATTGCTATCCGGGAGGTCATTTATGTAAATTATGAATAAAAGCGGCCAAGGACGCTACCTGGTTGGACAACCGACGTTACTTCTGCTTCATCAGAGCACATTTCACCCACTTTAAACTTTTGCGTCCGACCCTAAAGGAAATTTTCAAACCAGAAATATAAAATAATATGTCCGTTTGAGGTGGTAATTTGATCATTTTTTCTAAAAGCCGACCGTGTTCAACTTTGTTGAATTCTTTTGACGGGTCGACAATTATTACATCCACTTCTATCCCTTCATCTATGGAGTCGGCAATTTCTTGGCAAAAACCCAATGGTTGCGTTTCACAGGAGTGCCCTTTTCTATACCCATGTTGAAAACAGAAAAACCAGTCGGTGCTCTCTCATAGTTCCCAAAGGGAATCAGCAATTACCTTTTCTATTAATTTAAACACTGTTAATGTTAATCTAACCGGTATATAATTTTCTACTAACCCCTTAACTCCTCCTTTAAAGATGGGTGTTACGTATGCTTTTTTCCAATCATTGAGTTTAATGCTACGATAAACAACGTTTCACATATTTTGAAATTACAGTGCCTCTAGTGTAATTACTGTGCCTCCATTTTGAGTAAATCTATTGGTGTGCCATCTGACCCAACTGATTTATTCTTCCTCATTTTACTTTATTTGCATTTTTTTAGATCTCAGAGTTCGAAGTTTTAATACATGTTTACATTTACCACACTTGTTTCCCTCTGAAAGTTTTGGAACATGGTTTCCAAGCGCATTATATTTACAATATTTGTAGCATTTGTAAAAACACTTGCATACCATTTGTGTCAAAGCATTTGCCTTCTCCTTGTCTTTGGTGATTAAATTTCCGTCCCCGTTTTCAAAACCGCTATATTTTCCCTATTGTCCTTTCTCCTCCTAAGGTACTTATAAAACTTATTTCCGTTATTTTTTTAGGTTAAATTTTGTAAAAAAGCTTCCTTAGAAATTTTCCTTTACCTGTCCAATTCTGAGTATAAATCTCTTTCTAAAAAGTAAATTGTGGGAAATTTTATAATGTACCATCGAATCAGTACTCAAATAGGGAAGTACATTAGTGTTTCAAATGCACCAAACACATGTTTTAAATTTGAGTTCAGAATAACAAAATGTCTTAAAACCACAGTTTAAATCCGAGTAGTGTATACTTAATTCGAGATAACCGTCCGAAATATGGAAAAATTCAAAGGCCGCTAAAACGGGCGTCCATGTTGAATATTGGCCGTGACGTCACGAGGCAGTAGCAGAAGGCAGCTTCTACGCCGTTTAGTTCTACCGCTATTCTTGCATGGAAAAATTACTGAATTTGAAGATATCCGTTTTTTGCTGTCATAAAATATCTTCAGAATATATATGTGGCTACTTCTCTTTTGAGTGCATGACTTCATCATTGCGTAATATATTAATATTCATTTACGTGTCAACTTCAAGTTTGGAATGAGTAGTGCGAATAGCACATTGAATCTTTAATAAATAGATGACGGTATTTATTTTTCGCTGGATATATTTTAGCACAATGCCCTTTATCATACCAAAACATTTTTTGTAAGAACTAAGTCAAACTAATAGACCTATTTCAGACGTTTGCTGCAAGACTTATTCGTTGCGTATGAATTCACCTCGGCCGGAACGTTCGCTCTCCGCAGATAGAATCATGGGATGTTAGCCCTATTTCCGTGCTGGCTGGTTGTAGCTGTGGTTCGCTGTCCAGGATGAGTTCAAGAAAAGTTAATATTGGTTGGGAGAAGGAAAATTCCAACGATGTACCAAATTTTGATGTATTTATGGTCACTAGGCCGACCCTTATTTTTCATATTTGCGAAAAGTTATGTTTTCCTGGTCTCAAAATGATTTAAATGGTGTTCATATTCACGTGTTAAAATTTGGTTACTTTAAAATAACGGCAACCCGTGCCCCAAGGGCCCTAAGTACTAAGGACCCTCAATTGAGTTTTTTGGGGCCAAAAAAGCACTAATTCTATGTAAAACGTAAAAATAAAGCCCTTTAGGGCCGATTTTCTGTCTGTTTTGACCTATCTCTAAGCGTTTAGGAGATATCGTCCGTCGTAATGCAATCCCCCCCTTAGGGCGCCACCCCGCACCGCGGCACCGCTGTAGGTCTTTTTGTATGAGTCCCAGGAAAACAACTCACTTTTTCGAGGTTTGAACGCTTTTAATAGAAGTATGGTCTTCGATCGTATCCAAAGAAAACGAAATCAACTTCGATGAAACGTGCAATTACATCACATGAAAAACCTCCACTGTCTTCACCATAGACCATTTGAGAATCGGTGTCTTGAAGAAAAACATAAAAACGGTGAATGGTGAGCGTTAAAACCCATACAGCTTCAATAACCTTACCGCGTCGCGGCTAATCCAACTCCCGACGCGCGGAGACGAACCCTGCCGCGCGGTCGAAAAATCAATGTCATTTCCGGCGACGCAAACTTATTTCAAAGAAAACTGGATAGAAACCTTAAGAAATCTTCAACAAATGCTCTCATATAAGTTACTCCGCGCGACCTTGCCGAAAACCTATTTGAAACTCTACCTAAATGTAAAACTTTGTCGAAAAACAGTATCCGCCATTTTGTTACTGCAAGGTAAGAATTTATGGACGGTATTCTTTAAGATTACGGAAAATTAAAGAAAAAACACCATTCCAACAGATTATGTGGTTTTTTATTTCGCAAGAATCCACCCATAACTTCACCATCCACTTACTTTGGAAGATTTTCAGAGAAAATTGAAGACGGGCGTTTTTATGGAAATTTGCTCACGTTTGAGCCTCTGTATCTCAGTAATGGGTAGGATCTATGTCAAATGAAGTACATATCCATAAATTTCAATCATTTCTGAGTATACCTGCGAAGTTTCAAGTTTATAACTCAGAAAAAGCCATTTTGTAATTTTGTCCGGCTTTTTCCGATTTCCGCCCACTTTGCGGAGGTACTGTTTTTCAGCGCAACACGAAATTTTCCGACTTTCAAAACGTTTTAAAGTGCATACCCCAGAAGCAGGAAATAAAAGCGACTGTACTAATATATCTTTTTTAGGCTAAACTTTCAAATGCGGCAATAAAAAAATCGGTGCACTTCCCTATTGCGTTTTTTGTGACTCGATTGGAGCCTTTTTAATGACTTAATTATGTTGTTGTAGTACTCCGGATTGATATATATTCTTTGAGAGTTCTCATTGGAACAAAAGTACGCAACCCCTCTTCCATTATATCCTTGAAAGAATCCCAAATTTCCTCGACATTTTTACATCTGCTTACCCACCCCAAATATCTACTTCTCAGAAAACTCTTAAAAGCATCATTATCGGCTCGGTTATATTGCCATAATATTTTTCTTACCCCTTTGCCACTACGCTTTTCCCTGTTTAGCCGAAGACACCGCTTAATGGTCACTTATTCCCGGAAGAATGTCTACTTCCCTATTTAACTCTTTAACGCCCAATGTTGCTTTGAAGCAACATATATTTTAATGACCTTAAATTCATAGAGAATGCATAATATTAAGGCAGCTTTAATATTGATTGATAGCTGTATCTTCGGAGTTAATATTTACGTCACAAGGTGATGCTTTGTGCAAATCTCGATTTAATATGGGACAATGAAATGAGGTATGCAGAACGATTGAAATTTTTCCCTAACATCCTTATTGTTAAGGCTGTTTTACACGGGGCACGGAATTGCGCAGGTTAGAGCTGCATTAATTTCTAAAATGGCGTGGAATTGCGCGAATGCATGAACGAAATTAGAACAGGGGCTATTTTGCCGTCTCGCATCCACGCATTCTCGCATGTGTTCTAGCAATTCACCGCTTTACACGACGCTATTTTGATTGCGCCTTCGCACGTACATCAGATTGCGCAATTCCCTGTACCATGTAAAACGGCCTTTATAAAGATTTTTTCTGTCATTGAATATCGTTCAATCATAGTTTACGCAATGCATTATTAAAATAAATACTTGAATTTAACTATCACAAAAGATACAGGCTGGTGACACAATGTCTATTACCTTTAAATTTGATCCGAAGTTTCTGTTGCTTCAAAGTAACAACGGGTCTCCAAGGAACGATGGGTAAATTTGGTGCGTTTAGGATTTCCAAATTAAAAATTTGGTGATTCTGTTGGCTCATTCTTAATATTTAATCTTATTGAATAAACGTGAAGTGCAGACGTCTGGAAAAGGAGAAATACATTCCTGGCATCCTAAAAGAACTCAGTTATGGTAACATATTTGAGTACAGCAACGACTCCATCGACTTCACATGAGGTGATGAGTATTGACATTTCTCGAATAAAAACCATCAAAATCTCAAGAATCATCATAAATATGACAAATTGTATAAATTGAGGCCTCTTTTGAATACATTAGTACCAAAATGCAACAAACACCCCCGAAAAGTGACATTCCATTGGTGAGCAAACGATTCCTATCAAGGGGAGGAGCTAATGGAAACAATTTATCTTAGGCAAGTCTTAAACGTAGGGTTTCTAAGTTTTTATGAGATCTGGCCAGTAGGTACTCATGCACGACTTTGAAATATGTACTAGGGAAGGGAATACGTACGATGGAAGTTTTCGTGCGACATTGTAATGGCTCTCACTAATGAGTTGTCGGAATATCAAATTTTCAAAGTATACTTTCTTCGATAATTGGTTTTCTTCCCTTCAACTAGCATTAGCTCTATAGGAAAGAGGAATATTGCCTATGCACAATTCGCTGTGATAGAATGTGCAACTGTCCTCCGTCCTCAGAGGTAATCCTCAATTCTTTGGAAGACGAAATTCAAACTGGCGTATTTAAAATAATATTTATGTTGCCTCAGTTCGATGGTGTTATAGAAAAGCTTTTATTGATCAATACCTTGTGGCTCAGTGCATTTTACTCCTGCATCAGTGCAAATTAATCACTTCAGGCACGTAAAAAGTTTACAACTTAAATACATATTTAATACGTATAATATTCATGGTAAATTAATTTCATGATAATAATAAATATATATGTATTTTATGATGTGAATAGTAAACAATAGTCACATATTGAAAGAATTAAGTTTGAATGAGATACTAATTTATAAGGATAAATCCGAAATAGTTCCCTAGCGGCCCAATGTTGCTCTGAAGCAATATACAGTAAAATCTGCATGTGTGAGGGAAATTTGAAGAAAATTGCATTAACGTATTCGAATGATTGTATTTACGCAACTTAACTACAAAAATTAAAATAACATTCATATATTGGGGAAAACCTATTGGGTTTTGAAGGGTTAAGCTGTCTGGTCTCATCAGTGTTCGCTCCTCGGGTGGGTTTGTCTACAGCCTTCATAAAGCCCTCTTGAAATAGGCAATGAGCAGAATCCTCTGGATGGCAGTTCTCTATACTGCTCCCTCATAGGGTCGTGTATTATTAAAATTCCAGAGGACTCTGGCGATTTGCAGGATTAGCAGTTTCTTGCGCCCTCCTTAGTATAGCGCCCTCCTGAGAGTATAATCCTTTGGACATTCCGAGCAGAGCTCCGCTAAAACATCCATTGTATGCATCCCTTCGTTGGGACTTCTGTTCAAGGCAATAATTTCAAAATTTTTATTTCCGTTTCCACTCTTTAGTTTTACACATATCATTTCATAATCATCCCTTACACATTCCTAAGTGCTAATTAACTTTTTGTTTACAAAATTAAATATTCCTCCGCCGCGACCATTCATGTCTTTTCTATATACCGTAATATATCTTGGAAGTATCTCGTTTGACATGATGTGATCACCAAGCCAAGATTCCGTGCCGACTATGTCAGGATTACATACATCGACTAACGTTTCATATTCCCTAACCTTATTCAGAATGCTTCTACAATTAACCTGCAAAATTGTTGAGCCCTAACCTGCATCTCCATAATATTGTCCACCGCTCGTTTCCATCAATGGTTTCCCATCTCGCCAAGTCGTCTTGTAATGTTTTTAAAAAAGATTATCCAGAACTTTGGATCCCTTCATGGTAAGGTGCACTCGATCTCTACCCAAATGTCTTTCCACCACCCAACAATTAGGGTCAACAAAGGTCAAACCTACTTGGGAGCACATCCACTCAATTCCCTCATTTACCCCGTCGATTCTATAGTAATATATGTCCCTTGTACGGAGAATGCTACTTGTTACAATTTTTTCCCATTTAAACTTATTCTTTACCGTGGTGGCCAAGTCCCATAGGAAACCTATAATATTTCGCACTTTTTAAGTCATTATTTCCAACGTGTGTGATCACAACACTTTCTCTCCAGAGCTATCCATGTCCTGAATTTTTCTCTCCAACTTCTCTGCTATAATTCTGGAAAGCACTTCACCATAACTCTTTCAGCATCACCACTGGCCCCCTCATACCGTATCACGGAATCGCCATTGATTTTTACCTGGAGCGACTTCTTCACTACGGTTGTCCTCTACCCTGTGAACTTTTTTATCCACTTCCGAATCTTCTTCATTCTCCCGTTCCACGTGCGTATTGTTCATCCTCCCAGGATCCTTTTGCTTCCTCCAGTGGTTGCTCTGCCATATTTTTCCACGGGGCTGGTCAATATCTGCATCCTTGTGACCTTCGTCGTCCTCAGAAGTTATAGTTTTCTCAGGTTTCTTTTTACCCCCCATTTGGTCGCTGTCTTTATTAGCGTTTGTATTTGTGTTCAGCCGTTGCTTCATTTCCGCTAATGATGACTTCAGCTCTTCATTTTCGGCAGAGAGTTTGAATATTTTACTCTGAGCCCTATTCAAGTCAGCGTGCAACTTCTCGATGGTTTTCTCCTTCTCTTCCATTTCTCTTCTTTCCCTCTGGCTAAAACATCTGCTGCACTTCCATTCGTCGTCTTTCACACAGTTCTCTAACTTGCTCTTCGTGCAATTGAAG
Source organism: Ischnura elegans (assembly GCF_921293095.1). NCBI lineage: Eukaryota > Metazoa > Arthropoda > Insecta > Odonata > Coenagrionidae > Ischnura > Ischnura elegans. Next base: position 47,284,114 of record NC_060259.1, read on the forward strand.
TGATACCAATCGTAGCAGCTGCAGCACTGAACGCCATTTCTCAATTTTCTTTTGCAATGGGCGCACTTGAGTTGCACCGCCTTTTCCTTCACCATTTCTTCTCCCGCTGTGATGTGCTCGCTTGCGGTCAACACCAAACTCTTTCCCTTGGTCACTTTCTGGTGATATAAAAATTCATCGTTATCAAATATGGCATTCCGTACGAAGGAAGAAAGCATCAAAACCGTCATCAAGGTAATGTCGTCTAGTATATTTATTTTCCCATATTAATGACCTAAAAATATATAATGCTTTCAATATGTATTAGCCTGTGGTACTCATCAATACATTACCACACCACCATGTAGGTTTTCTCGCTTTAATATCTTAAAACCTCTGGCTAGTGTTAAAATTAAGATAATCTTCGAAACCGACGCATTCGAAGAAATAGTCGATTTTGATTACCAAATATTTATCTCAAACTAACTGTGAAAATTGCGCTTCTGCTGCATGAGGGAAAAATAATATCATGAGTTTAATTCATTGCAAAAGAAACAAGAATAGTTGTGGGTTAGATAGCTCAGAGAGGAAGATAGGCACGCCATTTCTTTTATATGCTAATTTACGCTAATAGTTCGCTGCATTAACTTATCCTTAAGAATGTGCATGCACAATAAGTATTTTTTCTAGGCGATCGAACCTTTGAACGATAATGAAAGCACTCATAGTATGGATTGTTTTTTGCCAATTTGATGGTATATGTCAAATATTATCTCTATCGGCCATTTTCAAAATTTTTAAGGAAATGGTAATTCCTATTATGTAGTACGTGCTCGTGAGGGGAAAACATTAATCCGTTATCCTTATGGAATAGGTACTTGAAAGCGTGCTCTGTGTGACTATTATTGAGGCTGCAACTCAAAATATCTCAAGCAATTAGCTTTTGATTTGCTGAATCAGTGCTAGTTTTCTTGGGTAGCAGATGTTATATGTAATGAAATTTACTCCCGTGAGTCATGAAGATGCTTCATTGGTGCACGTGTGACTGTAAGAGCACCTATTTTATTTTCAGGCAGTGCACAATTAGCGGAGAACATATTTTGTTTTTACTTGCTATGATCTAAATTACTAAATTAAACCAGAAATGGCTTATTTGGGATACTAAATTTGTGGGACATGAAGGAACCTAGTGGCGACATCTAGCATGTGAATTTTGCGTCAAAGAATTCTCAGGACGAAGCCTATATCATATTACATTATATTAGACTTTTCAGTCAATTCTCGTTCTCATTTTACTGTGTAATTTTATTACAGAACTCAATACAATCAGGTAAAAAATTAATGCATGTTTAAATTGATTACGTATGAGTCGTCTAATGATTCATTATAAATTTTGATAAATTCTTGTTATGCTAATCGAAAGCTACTCGATGGTAAGGCTTTAATATAAAAAGCATGCAAAAGGTTTATGTTACAAGGTCGAGAGAGACTTCTTGAATTCATATTGCGGTGTTATGTTTCGGGAACGCGGCTTCCAGGAACGCAGATTAGTATTTACGCGCATTGCGCATCATTACTCCGTTTCGTCGATTGCGGTATGATGGTACCATATCCGTGAATGCCACGGAGAATTAGAGTAAACTCGATGAACTGAATATGCCTAATCCAAATTAGTTCTAAGCGATAAAATGAAAGGAGCGTTATATAAAGAATCTCCGGTTAAGATGCGTTTGGTGAAACTCCTCCAACTATGAGGCCGTGAATTGAGTGAAAAAGTTCAATGAATGCGTCTTTGCCGTGATAATACTAAAACGTAAATTTGCGCCCTTGTAAACATTTTCCTTTGCATAGAATAAGAAACTTTTACCTCAAGCGGACGTCTATCTTCCTTCCCACGGGTAGTATTTTGTCTTCGGTGACGTATTTCTTACACTTTATTACGAGGGCTGTCCAGAAAGTACCTCACCTTTTGAAATAAAAAATAAACAGTGAAAATAACGAATTTTTATGATATACACTTTGAAGATTAACTCTTTGGCCATTTGTTCCATAATCGCCATTAAAATTTAGGCATTTATTACGACGTGGTGCAAGCTGTTCAATACTCTCTCTGTAGAATGTGCCGCCTGCGAGAAAACTTCCCATCCCATGCCATCCAAGAGCTCTTGGGTTCGAGTTGCCATGTGTGGACCAGCGTTGCCATGGAGAAACAAAACTTTCTTCTCTAGTTTTACCCCATGCTTGCTTGGTGTCACGCTTGCCAATTTTCTGAGTGATTATTTCTATACGAGCGGGGGCATTCTCCCGATTATGAGAGCATTTTGGGATCATAACTTCATGTGCAATATTGACAGTTATTGAATAGGGTCTTCTCTGTATACGTAGCCTGACAATTTTATGGAGGTATAGCTGATAACTTCAGGCTTTACTTTGTGAAACCTCTCCATGTTGGAAATAAAGAAATAAAAACGTTGTAAGGTATACTGTTGTTTAATTATGGACACGACCCGGGTTTCGTAACTTGGTTACATCGTCAGGTGACTGATCTTGGATGAATCTTGTATTAATACACATGTATGACAGTGAGGATATCTATCGGAAAGGGAAAGGACTGGTGTAGAGGGCGGGGGTGAGGGTTAAGCACGGAATAGAATGGGGGGGGAAGGGGCAGCCTTGATTTGGGACGAGGATTTTTTCTGTGAGGATAGGTATCTGAGCAGCGAGGGGAGGGCGGGGTTAAAGTAGGTGAGGAGACGAGAGCTAAGGAAGGTGGCGGTGTTGGGGAAGAAAAAGATGAGTAGCGTAACGTCGGTGGAGGTGGGTTTGCGGTAAATATCAAAAAGATGTATTCCTTCATTTAGTTGAATGTTTAAATGTAAATAATTAATTGATTTATTTCCTACTTCCATAGTAAATTTAATATTGCTGTTCTGAATTTTTTTTTTAATTTCTCAAGGCAATTCTTGTATATTTCACCGCCGTTCACGCGGCAGGGTTATAAATATTACACATACCGCTTTTTGCGGCTTTAGTTACATTGAGTTTTCCAAATCACAATATTCTATGGTGGTCATTGAGTCCGGCTGTGGATGGTGCTGGTATGGGTTAATGATTACCCGAAGGACATGGGTCACTGGGAGAATTTTGGTAAAAGCACTGCGTAGTATTCCTTCTTGGAAATTTTAGCGGCACACAGGTGGGTAGGTACTTTGAAATTTAAGGGTTCTCACTGTAGGAGTTCACTGATGGGGATGGAAAAGAGAGGGGAATGGGAGAGGAGCACTTGTTAGTTGGCAAGGGAGGTGCTGTTCTTAAAATGTTATATTATTTCCAACGTTTCCAGGGCATCGAGTCCCCTCATGTTTCCTTCTGAGTGGAGGCTGTCCGGCTTGAAATGACTTTTGTGTGTTTGCAATCTAATAAATGATTGGCGAAGTTGGATTGCTCTTTTTTCTACTTGAAACAGTTGTGATGCTCACTTACTCTGATCTTAACACTTCTCTCCGTTCTGCTGATGTATTTCATACCACAATCGTCGTACTTCAGGCAGTAAATTCCACTTCTTTTTTCTGGTGGGTAACGATCTTTGCAGTTGGGTAACAATGTTTTGAGAGTTGAGGGGGTGTAATATGCAATTCTGTATTTTTCTTTCGGGAAGCAGGAGGTAACAGAATGAGAAATATTTCCTCGGAATGGAATCCAGCACCAATTTTTTGGAGTGTCGATAGGGGAAAGGGAGGACACCATTGATAAGGCCTGTTTCTTCCGCACTTTAATGAGGATGTTATCAATTATTGCTGGTCGATAGCCATTAACCTTTGCAATGTGCTGATTTTCCATTCCTTATTGTAATTCTCTACACTAAGAGGAATTTTTATGAGTCTATTGATTAAAGAATGGAACGCTGCTGTCTTGTGTTGGAAGGGGTGGCATGAGTCCGCGGGAATGATAACGTCGGTGGAGGTGGGTTTGCGGTAAATATCAAAAAGATGCATTTCTTCAGTTAGTTGGATGTTTAAATGTAAATAATTAATTGATTTATTTCCTACTCACATAGCAAATTTAATATTGCTGTTCTGAATTTTTTTTAATTTTCCTAAGGCAATTCTTGTATATTTCACCGCCGTTCACGCGGCAGGGTTAGAAATATTACACATACCGCTTTGCGCGGCTTTAGCGCAGGTTTGAGGCTCTCAACCGGTTGTGGCTTCTTGGAAGTCTTTTCTTCCTCGCGTTGCCATCCTCGATGGACACCTAGTACCATCAGCCTCGGTGTAATTGCCATGGGAATTAAAGAACCTGGATAGCGTAGTGGTCTGCGCTAAGTGGCCCGGTAAGTGAAAGGTCCGTGGTTCGATTCTCCATCGATCGATAGGGTATTATCAAGTATTATTTTGTAGAGGTAGATGCATACGTATGGTAATCCCTTGAAGTCCTTTCTCACCATGCGGCCTCAACAGTTAAATGTTCTTGGTCGAGAGGTCGGACATATTTCAGCTCTTTGTATGGACTGCCAGATTGATCCGGTAGGGCTAGAGTAACCCAATTTTTACTCCTCTCCTTTTGCAATAGCCTTAGTCCAGATACTCTTAAAATACCATTATTAATTTTTGGGAATAACGGATAGAGCTTCAAAAAACCTGAAAATAGCCTTAAAGCATAAAAAATCATCATGATGCGGCCTAAATAACTGGTTAAAATAATAGGTGAAAGGGTTATACCGTATTTGCACGAATCTAAGACGAACACGATTCTAAGACGACCCCCCCTTTTTTGGAACTCCACCATGGGAAAAAAAATTTCTAGGGGAAAACAATCAATGCGCGAATGTTTGGCTATGTTGCCTATGTCCCAGGAAACGCAGGATTTTTGGCACGTAATGACAGGAATAGTGGTACTTAATCGAGACACTTAGGTCTTATTGTTGATTCGACTAATAGTTTCTTCGGAGGGGCCATGGTCCGAAGACGAATAAAATTAAACTAGTGAAAATGAAACCTGACTTTATTAAACCCACACGGTAAACACTCCGTGGTATGAAGGCAAGCCACCCTGGAAAGTATGTAACCACTCGTACGAGCTATGCTATCGCGTTCGGCGTACACAGAGCATACTGCAGGGGGTGAAGCATGACCATATGACTGCGCCATGAAATTTTTTGTCCCAAAGATAGGGCAACTTACCCATTCTTCTCTAATTAGCGTAGCGTCAGATGGGCGGATGAATTCGGATTGTTAGTAGGGAGGAACAAAATATCCTGAGAAGATATCCCTTCCTCGGTAACTCTGACAAGTGAGACTTATGGTATAACTCGTAAATTGATAACTGATAATAACCTGATATCCTGTTTTCGGAAAAAATGCCGCATTAACTGCCGAGAAGCTCAGCAACGAGGATATCGAGTTTTGCCAAAAATCACCATCGTATTTTTCCAACTAGTTCCTTGCTTAAAAATGCTTAAATAACGTTAGAAATACGTCGTGTTTGGTCTCGTTCTTTTTTGAATTACGAGAACATTGCACATATTCCAGCCTAATAAAAGTATAATACCAATTGCCGAAATTCATTGTTAGACACCTTATGAGCTAATAGGTGATTGGATGCAGCAGTTGACCTCCAGAAACCGGGAACTTTAAGCAAGTAGGCTGAAAAAGGTCAGTGGGTGAGAAAAGGGGGGCATGAAACGCGTTTCTATTGTTCTCGTGTAAATTGATATTTTTTTCGAAGCTAAGGTCTTCGTAATACGATCCCTGCGCTAGCTGGGACCATTTGTTTGATTTTGGAGAAGAGGAAAGCGTCAGAGGGGGAGGCGAGAGATGCATGGAGGTGGATAGCGGATCTTGGGAAATGCGCTTATGCTACTACCCCAAGGCTTTTAGCTTCTCCCAATGGTGATTTCATTTCGTGGGGAATATTTAATCTATGTGCCTGTAGTTATTAGCCATAAATGACACATTGTATTTATTTCGTCTCATTTTCGTCAAAAGATTGATGTGGGAAAATTATACGTCGGGACCACCATCTTCAAACAATCAATGCGGTAAAAACGATACTTTTGAGATGCGGGAAAAAATTACATCGTCTGTATGGAACCTTATTTGTGACCAGAAACGGCGAACGATGAATGCGGAAAAATGATCAATACGGGTACGATAGATCGGAGTTCCACTAAATAACTTTTCTTTTGAAAGCGGCAGTGTAATAATTTCTTTTCTCTGCCATTGTAATACTCTGAAAGGCACGGAATCACAACTAAATCGATTTCTTTAATCAGAGGCAAATCATGTTGCCATCTTACCGTTGCTCTGAGAAAAATGCGACGACTTTTTAGCAGTTTATCCCACTACGGCATTGAGGCTTTAACGTTACAATTTAGGTAAATTGTAACCAATCACACGAAAATTTTGTGAGTTGATCGAGCTTTAACTTGAATGGAGCCGAACCCAGGGTAAAGCAGGCAATCTCGCGGACTCGGCAGAAGTGCACCCGGCGACTGATCGGCACGCGCCGAATCTTTGCCTGCTGCCCAAAAATGGATTTTTTTTACTTGAACGCAAAATTAAATATGCTAAATTACTGTTAAGCTATTTTTGATGTTGATTTTTTGTTGTATAGCTATCAGGTGGCAACCTCAGGTGTCCATGATTTTTCCGACGTAAATTATGCAACCCGCTTGACGTCAAAAATTTTGCATCCGATTCTAAGACGAACCCTCTTTTCCGCAGGAGTTGCGAGGGAAAAAAACCTCGTCTTAGATTCGTGCAAATACGGTAGATCAAGTATAATAAATTTAAACAAATTACATGTATAATATATGTATATTGTATATATATAATAAATAATAAAATAAATTGCATGTAATAAAATTATATTAAATAAAGGGTCAAATAAAGGCAGGTATATAAGGGTTCTAAGTGAAATTTGTGAGATATCTTCCGCTGCATTCCTGAAGGAATGGCCTTTGACAAATGAAACAACATCCACGTCGTAGGGCAAATTTTTAGTATCTATTTGAAATAACTCGGTTGAAACCAATTTCATTCCAATGTGCAGGGTGGGTGAAGAGGGTGGGTGAGGAGACGAGAGCTAAAGCAACACCGCTACCTTCTTTAGCTCTTGTCTCCTCACCCACTTCAACCCCGCCCTCCCCTCGCTGGTCAGATACCTATCCTCACAGGAAAAACCCTCGTCCCAAATCAAGGCTGACCCTTTCCCCCTTATCCCCCATTCCATTCCGTGCTTAACCCTTACCCTGCCCTCTCAACCAGTCCTTTTCCTTTCCGATAGATATCCTCACTGTCATATGTGTATAAATACATGATGCATGCAAGATCAGTCACCTGACGATGTAATCAAGTTACGAAACCCGGGTCGTGCCCATAATTAAATAACAGTGAACCTTACAAAGTTATTATTTCTTTATTTCCAGTTAAATTCCTAATCAAGAGAAACTCACGATTACCCCAAAATTATAGGGGGTAGGGTGTGCCGCGTAAATTCAGTTCTACAGGACTACAGTCTGTGCCAGAGAGAAGGCTCACGGGCGCCTCGCCGATTACATGACATCTACAGCTACATCTACATAGTAAACTGCGAGCCACGTCTAGGGTGTATGACAGGGGAGCACGCATTAGGACAGGCCAACGACCAGAGACCGAAAGGAGGTCTTCACCTCTGAATTTTTGTCCAACTATTCATGCGTAGGCTGTGGATTTGTGCAAATAAAAATGTCCACGTGCAAAAAAAGTGTCGATAGCAATTATGGTCACAGCGGATGCAATACCGCACGATTGTCAACAAACAACCACATCAATATTAGCGATGATACGACGTTTTTTATTAAAAGACGGTGTATGCTGCAATGGGAGATATATAAAAGTATGCAAAACATAAACTTCCTGCTGAAAATAAGATTTTTTCTTGAAAAAGATCTATTACGTCAGTAATTTGTATTGGAGGATGGAGGTCATCATGGGACACGTGATACATGGGTGATAGATGAGTGATGCGTGGGTGAGACATGGGTTATACAAACATCCGTGAGGAATGACGTTAATATACTTAAAGCGTAGGAGGATAAAGGAATTCTTTTTGGCAAGTAGTATTCCGGTCTGGTATACTATTTTCTTGGAGTAAGCAGAGTATCCCCTTAGAGAAGTGGTGAGAGCAATTTAGGGACATTAGCGGATGGTTTGGCAAGGAATTTGAAGGTTGTCAGGCTCTAAGGGGAATTACAGTAAAATTAAGCTCTCCTCATGACACACTACCTTGAATGAGTGGATTTCTTATAGTATTTGCTATGGTATTTCCCATGGTTTAAAAAAATAGGTTTACATAATAGTGAAATTGTTTTTTATAGACTCATCAATGTAACAGCACTTTGCTGGACTCGGAATTTTGTAAATTTTTATGAACCACACCCGATTTGTAAGCAGCCTTTTTTGTAAATGTGCGTTGCAATAAATTTTTGTGAAAATAGTTGAATCAATGAAAATGAATTGTGTTATTTCATTTCTGAAGGCAGCCCTGGTCTATTTTGAAGACTGTGACATGGCGCAGTAGGACGTCTCTCTCTGCCATTGGTATGGCTGTGCATAATTAGACACGTGATAGACCGGCCATTCGGCCATCGTCTGGTTTTTCTCTCCGTTAGAAAGACAGAGATGTGGGTCCCAGCGAGCTGGCATGATACTTCTTTGGGTGGCTGCAGGAAACTCATGCAGTCTTCACATTCATTTCTTCCCTCGCTCCTATTTATTTTTATCCTTTCACTATCTTTGTGTTGCTTTTCGTGAATCCATGGTTACGTCGACGTGGTTTGGCTAAATGATAACCACTAGTTTGATAGTGTTATGTATATTTAACTAACTGGTTTATTCGTCATACGACTTCGTATCTGTGATGTTTTTGACAATGAGGTTTATTTACTTTACGAATATGTTGCACATTAATAGCAAGTTTTTTAACAAATTCCATTAAAAAAAGTTTAATTTACAAACTTGAACCCATTTTTTTGTTGGTATGTAACATGCTATTCCGAGCACATGCATTATCACCATCTGCGATATTACTACGCTTGAAGGAAGGAATAGTTGAGAAAATTATTGAGGGGATAATTAACAATCATGCACATTTAAGGTGTCACTTTTGATGTCTCAATTGTCACTTGAAAAGACAATTATGCAGCTAGTTTAAAGAGAAATTGTGTTAGCGTTAAACACCATTTAATTGCATACGAGAAAGGTGATGTAAATCGCATGTACTATAATCCTGATACAATCATTTCAAGTCTTAACTTATACTTTTCCTACACTAAATATCGGAATTGGAGATACCAATCTGTCTTTGGTAAATGCAGATCCACCTTGAAAACTCTTCTTCATTTTTTCTCAGAGATTGAACCTTTGCGGAAAGTTCAATGGTTTGGAGTGGGGCGCATTTTGAAAATAGGTATGGGTGAAGACCATATTCAAGGAATGACATTAATATCAATCTAGTTACCCTATCGATCGATGGAGAATCGAACCACGGACCTTACACTTACCGGGCCACTTAGCGCAGACCACTACGCTATCCAGGTTCTTTAATTCCCATGGCAATTACACCGAGGCTGATGGTACCATCAGCCTCGGTGTAATTGCCATGGGATTTAAAGAACCTGGATAGCGTAGTGGTCTGCGCTAAGTGGCCCGGTAAGTGTAAGGTCCGTGGTGTCCATCGAGGATGGCAACGCGAGGAAGAAAAGACTTCCAAGAAGCCACAACCGGTTGAGAGCCTCAAACCTGCGCTAAAGCCGCGCAAAGCGGTATGTGTAATGTTTCTAACCCTGCCGCATGAACGGCGGTGAAATATACAAGAATTGCCTTGAGAAAATAAAAAAAAATTCAGAACAGCAATATTAAATTCTATGTGAGTAGGAAATAAATCAATTAATAGCCTTAAGGAGCTTGAAAATTCTGGATTTGGGAGAATTAATTTTATTCCGCTTGGCCGCTCGCGTTTTGAATTCAGAGACATTATTCCATTTTGAGGGAACACTAAGTGGAAATATGTATCATTTGGTAATGGATATAACTAATTTAGGAAATGAACAATTTATAATTCTGTAAACATCTAGGGGAGTGATCCACAGATCTACCCCTTTATTTCTCGAGGTAATTCTAAATTTTCTGTTCTTTCAATTTTCACATATCCAGTTCTCGTTTTCGAAGTTGGTTGTAGTATCCGAGGTCATAATTACACTTCCAACAGTTACCCACTCGCAATATATTATCAAAAAATTCTCATTTGCATCTCGCCAATTTCAATTTTATAATAATATAACAAAAAAACTTTCACCGAGGTATGCAAAAATATATTTTTAATACAATTTTAGGGCTCTTGATTATATCTGAAATATATGCAAGTTACCTATTTTGATAGGTCACCCCCGTGGAAATATTATTGGGCTGGATCTATTTCCTAGGATTTTTCTTGGTAGGTGGAAATCATTGTCTAATGTGATCGTAGCCGGTACCTAGGTGGTGGCTTGGGGGTGCATACCCCCCCCCAAAACCTCTATATATGTGTAATATTTCAGTGGCGTAACGTTGGGGGGAATGAGGGGTTGTATCCCCCCCCCCAAAGCCTCGGAGAAATAAAATAATATTTAAATATCTTTTCTGGATTTTATATATAATGACTTCATCTTCTTAAAGTTGAATTTTATATGCCAAAATGATGAAACATGCATTTTCAGAAATGTTATTTTTCTAAATTTTTCCTGACCTCCCTGTTTCTTGGGGGGCTAGACCCCAATAACCCCTCTCGTCCCCCCAAAAGCCGGATCATCCCCCCCCAGAGCCCTCTCATCCCCAAAAGCATATTCCTAGTTACGCCAATGCAATATTTTTAATATGGCCCCATTCTCATTGCGTTTGTTTTGTATTACGAGGTATCCTTGTCCTTGTATCCCCCCCAGAAAGATATCCTGGGTCTGCCCATGAAAGCGATAGCTATGAAATCTGTTTTCGTTTGGATTACAATGAGAAGCTGTCCAGCCATCGCTTGTTAGCCTCCTCCTCACGTCATTTGGTTGGCTGTTTGTAAGTGGGAGACGCTTATCCTCAATCGGTTAATAAGGTTTTGGTAGGTGTAAGAAGTGAAGGTCGATATGCAACCGTCACCTGAAGACTTAAATTGCAAAGTGGGGTTTCCAAATACACATCTTCATATGCCTGATGGTAGATGTGAAGCTATGTAGCAGTTTAAGGAATATCCTTTTACTCTGGGAGATTCTCGTGGACATGCTTTAATGCGATGGATGAATACGGAGTGCCGATGATTTATTTAATTAGGAGTATCTTCATGAAAGAATACGAATCGAATTACGTCCAGGTCTATGAGTCCCAGATCGTATTATCTGTCTATCATGTCGTGTTGAAGGCTGCTTCAAGCTGGTTCAATGCTTTTTCTCTTGTATTTTTAATTAGATTGCTGGAATGTCATCAGTTGCGGATGGCTTATTTATCCAAAGGTTTCTTCATCATTGATTTCTGATGAATAGGAGGTATAATGTCATCTTCATTTACTTCCCTCTTGTTTTCATTAGCATTCGTTCCTAGGCTGTTCTTCCCTTTGTTATCAATCGTTAGTTCTCCATTTTTTCCCTAAGGGTATTACATCCTCCCCTCAGGGTGCTTTCTCACTTTCCCATAGGTGGCCTCTACAGTGAGTCCTCGTTCTACGTCACCCCGTGGGCGTTTCGTGGGCGGTAATACGGTCAGTCTATTCAAAGTGTAAAACGGTGTGTATATCGTTAATTGCGATTACGGTTTTGGCAAATTTTAGCATCAGAGACATTTCCACGACAATGTCCAAGAAAACAATGTTCACAATAATTTTGGTTCCTGTTACTGCAATGATGTTTCAGCGATGATGATGCCCAAGTGACGCCCGCCCGCCTCAATTCGCAATTAAAACCATCTCTTCGATCTCATAATCCCAGTTTGCTCGCCCTCCCTCATTTGCACCATTTTGATTTCGCTCCTGACCGGTCCGAAAAGAAATTCTCGTAGCGAGGGTAAGGCCCATGGACCGGAGCACCGGATCCCCGGTCTGTAGCGTCTGGTAGCATTCATTGGACCGCACTATAGCGAAGCCGAAAAGCAAATGCGGGAAGATACAAAAATGGAGAAGGATTTATGTCACTGCTGCTATTGTCGTCGATGAAGACAGGAACTCGTATTTATGCCATAGTTTGGCATTCCCATCGTAAAAAATGCCCCATATATGATACGCTAAAATTTTTTCGCTTAGGAATTGTGAGGTCTAGGAACCGATATTCAATTTTTACATTGTTTTTATGGCATATTATGCTTCGAATAACGTCATTTTGTTTATCGTCACATTTTTCAGGAACGGTAGGTGACGTTAAACGAGGACTCACTGTACTTTTCCATGCACAAGATTGTTCTGATCACAGATATTTTTCATCCACGCTCCTGTAGCTTTTCCTCGCTTTATGGTATATCTTGTTTCCTATTCTCTTGATTCTGCCCTTCCTCTGTTTTCACATTGTTTACTTTTTTCTTTCTTCAATGAGATCCAATACTTCCTGCATGACCAATGGTTTTTCCATAACGTCTTTTCGTCTACAAGAACTTAATTGACTTCTGCCTGTAGACTTTCCCACCTCTCTCCCCCTGAATTATTGGTCATATGTTTTAATCTTTTTCTACTGCTTCTTTAAAAGTCAGTTGATGCTAAACCTCCTTCAATTTTTCAACCAGCCATGTTTTTTCACGGCTTTCTTCATTTTTTTTTATTTTAGGGGATATTTCGTCATAACATTACCTAGTTATAATCACAGTCCATATCTGCCCCTGGGTAGCTGTTGAAGTCCTTCACCTGATTCATGAATCTAACTTTCAATATAATGTAGTCAATTTGGGATCTCATAAGGTCTCCTGGTATCTTCCATGTATATCTTATTCGCATGGGGGTTTTGAGTAGTGTTGGCCAACACTGTCCTTGGTTCAGTGAAAATTCAAGCAGCTTCCTCCTCTTTCATTTCGGTTTCCTAATCCATATTTCCCTTCTATCATCCTGCCTCCACCTTTGTTGATGGCAGCAATCCATTCACTAAATATGGTAAGGTTTTTTCCCATCTTACCTGTTTGATAGACGTCTTCAACTTCTTCATCCTCATAATCTGATGAAGGCATGTAAACCTGCACCACTACAGAAGCTATGGGTTTTGTTTTTATCATGACCATTACTATCTTTTCCTTAAACTGCAGGTAGTTTTCTTTTAACATGCATCCCACTGCTCTTCCAATGCATTATCCCTACTCCAGTATTTACCATTTAGCGATACTGTGTGTATTGTTCTGTGGCTTACACTCCAAAAGTCTTCCTCCTCAAGCCACTTCATTACGCTGATGCCTAATACGTTGAGGTTCATTCTTCGTACCTCTAAGTTTTCTAGTCTACCACAGGCACCATGGGAATTAACATTCCACTTTCCTGTCCTTAGCATTTTACCACATTTGACCAATGTGCCACGAAATCTGAATTTGGGACTAGTTAACCAACGGAATATTTTACCATAGAGAAATCCATTTTGTCTTGATATAAAATGAGTGGAGTAGTTGCAACTCCTCGGGATGATATTGTGGTGGTTTACTCTTGCCTTCCACATCACAGACCTACAGCCGGTGTAATACTAATGACTAATTTTTTAAATGGAAATGAACTTCCGTCGCGAAGGGAATATGCTCAAGATTGAAGGGTAAATCGTGATCTCAGAGGAACAAAGCAGCTTTGAATCCCAATATTTACCAAGCCGTGGTAAATTAAGATCCTCGCTTAATTAGTAGCATATTTACATCACACTCGTTAATTTCTGTCAATAAATTTCATGTTATGAGTCACTTAAATTTTGAAAACGTCCTATTTAAAAAAAAAACAAAATAATTAACACGAAGTTTTATTTCACAAATGTATTATATTTATTTGCTATTTATTCCTTTGGTGTTTCTAATTGTGCAAATATTTTGGCAAATTATATTGTTTTTAAAATTATTTATTTCTGATTCAATGTACATATGTATCTGTGGAAAAATATTTTATGTTAATATAGTTCTATTTTTTATCATGGCAGGGTTAAGGATATAACTAGATGAAGTCTAGAGGTCAGTGGCGGATACAGATGGGGGGCGCGCGCCCCTCCCTTGCGGGTCTGGCTGTATTGCCAAACGTTGCAGAACCACAATTGTGACTTTTTTATATCATAAGATGGCATCGTCTTATATATGTGTATAATTACTATAATTAAAATTTTATTTTACTCTGCCTGTGACTTGATTATTTTTTATCACGATAAAAGTAAAGGCAACTCAATATGTATATCTTTTGCACCCCCTCCTTGAGTGTTTTCTGTATCCGCCACTGCTAGAGGTTCACAGGAGGTATTGGAGCCAGCAGAGGAGGGGCCAATGGTAGCCTTTGATGATGGGAAATTGTTGACCTGCTGAATTTTAGAACTTCTATTATGTTTCTGTTATTTAAAAATTGTACATTTGTAACATGTCACTTGTAACTGCCATATGTAATTACTATTGTAATCAGGGATTGGTGTTTTGCATGTAAATTGAGGAAGGGATAAAGTGTATTTAGATGTGTGTGTGTGTCTATTGTTTTGTAGATGTCACCACTGGTCGAGAGTATTTGAGATGAATGTGATTACTCTAGCATGAGAGAGTGTGCACCATGTTGTAACGGTACTGTGTCGGTTGTGAGTGTTACATACGAAACGAGAATAATAAAGCGTTTATCTAAATGGACTACGTGGTTGTTAATTCGGACCTCCTCTCCTCGGGAACACTTCACATAAATTGTTAGATCTCTTTGTTCCAGCAGGTAGAAAACTTGAAGATGGAGATGCAAAGAATGAACTTTGACATATTAAGCATCAGCAAAATGAAGTGACCTTAAGTAGACGTAGGCCTTAAAAGACTTATGGAGGAGAAACTACATACAGGATTGCTATATATGGTAATGCTGGAGTACTTATAAAGAGTGCCGGGATGTATGTGTGTAAAAAGCTAACTGCAGTTTTATGAAAGAATATAATGGTGAAGATAGAAACCTAACCCATAACTTCTGCGGTAATGTAGGTTTACATGCCCATATCAGACTAGGTATAAAGATGAAGAAGCAAAATTGCAAGATTCCATATCAACTACACTCTAGTGAAACTAAGATTCAGGAACTAGGTGAAGAACTGCTAAAGCTACCCTGGGGCAGATATTGACAGTGACCATAACTTAGCTATGATGAAATGCCACCTAATTAAAAAAAAATTGAAGAAAGCTGTGAAAAACAAAGGTTCATGAAACCAATCTTAGGATTGTTTAGGACCATAGGATGATGAATCTGAAATTATCTATGCCAGAGGTTGATTGAGATTATAATGTCCTCATATGTAGACTATTGCTACGATACATATATTCTGACGCAAATTGAGAATTGAGCGTCAAAATTCTTGTTTGCCAAACATCAATTTATGCTCATAATGATGAGCATATAACTCCTTATTTCATGAAGGTAGGTCGGATAGAACTTGATGAGAAAAGAAAACTCAAAAAGCTTTAGCCTTTAAATTACGAGAATGCAAAACTCCCCTGTACTTGAATGAAAGTATGATGCTTTATGTATGAACTGAAAATAGAACAATCTATCACATAAATATTTTACATTCCTAAATATTTCATCACTAAGCTTGAATATTCCTTCCTTATTTATCCTTTTAATCGTGGAATTTGTTGCTTTACAACATTGAATTCTCCAGGGATGTGCCGCAGTTCAAAAGAAGAATGATTAGCATGATTATAACTGCAGTTTGTCTAAAGTCTCAAGTAAAAATTTCTCCCTTGAAACTTGACTGAAACTGGGCTGAAACAATCTTGAAACTCACTGCCTTGCTTCTATGCTGAAACTGCATTGAAATTGAAACAAAACCAGTGGAGTTTGGTAGAGGGATGGCAGTGCAGTAGCAGTGCAATTAAGTACTCCAGCTACTCCAATGAAACTCCCTTGGCCGACTAAATTGAAACTCCCTTGGCTAGCTAGACTGTAACTCCCTTGGCTACTAACAAGACTGAAAATCCCTTGGTTACCAGCTAGACTGAAACTCTCTTGTATGCCAGGCTGAAACTCCCTTGTTTGGCTGAATATAATTCCCCTACCCAATCCATTTAAATTCCCTCATCAAATCATATGAAATACAGTAAATTAGCAACTTGCGCAACCCAGCCAACAGTTGATGATCACATAACAGGTTTCTCTCACAATTTTTGCATGCATGATAAAAGATAAAGGGTAGACAGGTGATTGCGATCACCAATAGTTACAACTGCAATTATCACAACATTTTTCAAGACACAATTTATTAGAACATGAAAATACATCTATAAATTAATAACTGTTAAAAGCACATACAAAAATATTCTAAAGAAAGAAGTCATGGAAGTTAGATGCTCCTGCAATAGAGAAGAAACATGACTGATGAGAGTCACAAACAACTTAACTCAAAATGAAATTAGCAAAATTGCACATTTAAAAAAAACTTGCCTTTAATTGGCTTATTAGTTATATGGTGCATTAATGTGAAAAATTCAAATTATAGAAAGCAAAACTTAAATTATCACTGAGGAAGCATGAGCTTTGCATCATAGTTCAATGAAAAACGAAGTGATGACTCGTTAGGCTATGTGTGAACTCGCAAGCTTCCAAAACTATCAGCAGTAACTAATAAGTATATAAGCAGTAAATATACATAGCACTATAGTGATACCCACCTGCATTCCTTATTTCTTCAAAAGCCCGCTCGAGCTCACCGAGTCCGTTAGCCCTCCGTAGGATGACTAACAAACAGCATGGCATCCGCGCGGTATTGATGACCAGTTGGTGTATGTATTCTCCTCCTCGTCCGGGGTATCCATGAGGCAGGAAAAGTGGACGGCAGTTGCCTAGGCGTTGAAACTAGAATTCGCTATTGGTTGCATGACCCCCGAGAAAGGTGCTTGAAATCCTTAAACCTTCCTGGATTAAAACACGAATTCAATGTCAATGTTCTCATGGCTAAGCATGGAAGGAATAAACATGCCATCAGAGAAGTTAAAACGCTTACCTCCAATTTTGACTTCAGTCACCACCACCGACCTCGTTCTCCCCTTCACCTTAATTTCAATTAATTCTTGCCGTTAACAACCGTCGAAGTACCGGGAAAATATTTATGCCATCAATCTTTTCATGCCAAAACCCAGGTAGATGGGTTCTGTATGTTGGCAAAACTTACGATGGGTAGGACAAGGGAGAAGCAGTTCAAATTCATGAGGGAGAGGGAATACCCAAATGCTGCAGCAGCTCTGTGGCAAGGCAGTAAAGGCATGCAGCAAGAGAGATGCAGTGGTGTCATAAATTTGGCCTGGCCTGAGCCTATTGTCCAGTTCAGTATCAGTGGAGTACACATGCAGCTAGGGAGAAGCAGTACAAATGCAATGAACTTGCAAGGGAGAATGGCATCAGAGTTTCAGTTGAGTGCTCTTTTTCTTGTTGAGGACAAGGCAGTGCAGTGCAGTTACAAGGTTGTTTCAAGGCAGTTTTCACACATTCAGTGGAGTTTCAGCCCAGAATCAGCTCTGTTTCAAGGGAAAAATTTTTACTTGAGGTTCCTCGACCCTTACTTATTTGTAAACAGGACTGCCTTTGAAGATTCTATATGCTTTCATAACTTCTATCCGTATGTTGTCGCGATTTAGGGCAATATTATCCTATTTTCTTGTTTTGTGACAAATTTCTTTTCATAATGGCCTGTGTATTTAAATGCCTGTTCCAAGGGACTCAGTCCTTGAGTAGTAAAACTTATTTCTGTCCCATGCGCAATTGGTATATTTCTGTCGAAGCCGAAAATAATATGAAGGCCAAGGCTATAAATCTTTAATCATTAACTTTCCTCTGGCATGTGATTGTCACAACAGAAATTAGAAGCAGTAAATGTCCACAGTAATGACGATGAACTCCCGTTAACTTATTTTAAAATTAGATGGATATCCAAAAACATCTATTTATCTGACGTGCGTGTCTCTAGATCAGGTGGAACATAAATAAAAATAGTTAAACCAGGATAGTATAAAGTGCGTTAGCAGAATAAGAAAAAAATGCGAATGGGATTTGATTTTGGCGCGTCATAGGTGGTATCCTAGGAGATGTAAACACAAAATTAGTAAAACTATAGATAGTTGATTTGAATATGTCATTATTCTAATTTTTTTTTTAAATTATTGCCACATATATCCTTTCTTTAAATTGAAAAGAAACTAAACATCAATAAGTGATGCTCAGCTGTTATCAACAAAAAATTACAACAATATGCAAGGGCACGTTCCGTCCGTCAGGAACGTTTGTGGTCGTAGGTAAAGTGGACAATGCGTTTCCTCACCGTTATATTTTAATACCCATGACTTGGAATTAGTTAAATATTTACTTGTGTTCGTGTGTACTTGCGGTTGCATCGAGATCGCTTACATACTCATGTAATTGCTTAACAAAAGCGTGTTGCTCTGGTGTTGGCAGCTCACGAATTAGTTTTCATTCAACATAAGTATCGCGTAGCAGTATGAATCGCCCCAAGAAAAGGCCCTTGGTAAGTATTGATATGCTCTAAATTGAAATTTATTCATGGAATTTTTCTCGTACCTACTCATTTCGTTTGCTTTAACTATTCAGCTGATAGATTCTATAGAATTTCTATTAAATATGTGTTGCTGCCTGCCTATTTCAGAATTGTAAATAATATAAGCAACTTCAGGGTAATGCTAGTAGTCGTTGTGTACCTGTATTTTGCCTTGGGTGCCCTTTTATGTGATGTTGTTTTCCTTCCTAGATACAGCGGCAGGGGTCTAAGGAAGGAGAAAATAACGTAACTATAACGGTTGTCGTTAGATGCAGGCCCATGAGTGAAGATGAGATTAAGGAAGGTAGTACAGCGTAAGTAACCACTTGATTCCATTCAAGAAAGGAAAATTTTCTTTGCTTTTACATATTTCGAGTGAGATAGGCACCGCATCTCATTTAGAGTTAATGGTTTTCTTCTGGAAGCTTTGTGGTCAGTATGATCCATAAATAATCATGTTCATGTTTTTGTGCGGCACACATACCCGTCGTCATTTTCCATGATAACTTATCTGTTGTATTAAAATTAAAATTATTGTATTAGATATCATGTTTGTTGTAGTTATTTACCTAATATTGCCCTCAGTGTGTGATATGTTGACAATGTGTGATTATGTCGTTGTATTACATTTGAAATTAATATAATTATGAGGTAAGATACCATTAAGAGCCGCGGTAATATACGTTTTTCTCTAGTGTATTTTCTTTCTCTAACTTCTCTTGGATTTTTATTTTTATAAAGAATGGAGTTATTACTCACTATATAGCTCTTTCAAGTGAGTGGAATGCTGTACTGTGGGCTGCTTGTTTTTTGTAGCTATTCTATCATAATTTCTGTTCCGTTTTCACTAATGTCAATATCCATATATTAAAGAAAAGTGCACAATTAGTCAATTCTGTGTATACATTATTGTGTTGTTTAAAATGATGTAAAAATTGATGTATGGTGATTCAATGCCTTTTATGAACTCTAAAAATGAGGTTTTGCACCAACGTACTCCTAGCATAATGAAACTTGGTACATTACATCCTTTCGCCCTAGTATGAAAAAGCCCGAATATTTTTGAGCTAGATTATATGATTCCAGTTCCAGTTACAGCCTCTAAAAATTCATGAGCTTCTTAATTTTTATGAGTCTTCGTTCACACTTCTTAAGCTGCACTTTTGGCTCCAAAAATTCTTTCGTACTTGTTTGTGCATTGCTTCCTTTGAATATTTTCAACACGGGAAATAATTGAGGAAGAATGTTTGAGTCAAACAGTGCTCCTTTGGAAGCATGAACTAAGATTTGAATATGTTGAGAAGCCTCCTAAATGTACCAAATTTTGTCGAAGTTCAAACTTGTGGGTGTCGTGGTGCAGTTTACTTGCTATGGATACTTGTTGTGGTTGACTTGTATACCTGGGTCTTATCATAGTAGAATGTCATTTAAGTTTGTCTTTAGCATTTGTCAAAGGGACTAGAATTTCTAAAGTTTATATACAGGCATTTTTATTGAGATGACATCAAACAAAATTTAATGGAAATTCAAAAATCAGGCGAGGATATTTATGGAAAGAATTCTTTGCTTTTGTGCGGTGCAAAATTGTAGTGTAGATAATTTACAATTTGAGAAGTACTGTCAGGAGATTTTATGTGTTGGTTTGTAATGTTGATGCTAGAATGAATGGCTTAGTAGGTTGCAAGGTATGATTTTACACATGTTGACTTATAAACTTTTACTATTGCCTTTATGCTCTTAAGTATCAATAAGATACAAGCAGCTGCATTTGCAACATCTTGAGAGACAGCTCTTGATAATTATGTGTTATGATTTCATACGATTAGCTTAAAATTATCCATAATCTATAAAGTATTTCCAATGATATTCTCCCTCATTCATCTCTGAATGTCACATTATCTTCAAAACCTGACAATAAGGGTCTCAAGGTGAACCAGAAGTTTCTAGTTAGTTAATTAGACTCTTGAGAAGTACCTAATTTGGTGTGCCATGTGGAATTCCAAAGTATGGTTTGGTGTAATAATGCATATTTAAGAATAAAAAAGGGGGCAAATAGTTTCCTATTATTTTGAATCTAGAGAGAAACTGCTGTGAATAGCCCCAGATGTAAATGCAGGCAACTCTTTAAGTGGCTGATTTGTTTAGGGGTGTAAAAAGTTAGTGGCTAGAACATCTTATGTCTTTGCCCCATTTATTGAGAACTCCAATTGTTAATGCTTTTTTACGTTGAGTGTTTTTTTCACAATAGAAATTAGTAGAATTTTTCGAATTTTTATATTTTTTTAATGCCAATGCCCTGGAAATGTTTGTGTGTTTCTGGATCTGCTCACTATAAGGCTACTGAATCTGATTTAAGATAATTGCTCTGTGGGGGTATTTTTTGTTTTCATATATGTATGCCTTATTTGGCCAAAGCACTACATACTAAACTGCATCCATCAGTATTCAATTGATTGCATATTATGTGGGACTATCAATAAAAAATGCAAATATGGGCATGCAAATACAGTAAAACCTCTTTACATCGTAATGGAGGGGACCAAAATTTGGGCAATTTGATATATGGAGGTTCACTATTTAGAGGTTTCAGTGATTTTTCACCATTTTCTCATATCCTTCGGAAATGAAAGGCACTACTCTTTTAAACCATTATATTTATGTGTTTAAGCAAACATGCATGCATTAGTGAACATATATTTATTACATATTAATAACAGAAAGTGAGTGCTATCATGTAATTTTTACCATGATTTGAGGGGAAATGATGTGATCTCTCTTAAATCAACAGCCACTTAAAAAGATTTGAATAGTTAGATACCTTTTTTCTTATTTACTGTTAGGTATGCTCTCATATGGAACAAAATGGTGGTAGCTAATGATAAATGTGAAAATTACAGCTCATTAAAGGTGTATAAGAAAAAAAAAGTGTGAAACATTTATCGCTGAAAATGAAAATGTCATTCCATGTACATAATTGCGGCTGCATTTATGATCTCTAGTTGTCTCGGTACAATTTGCAGAGGTAGTTAGGCCATCTTGGGGGTGTCTCCTTGGTATGATAAGTGGAGGTTTTATGAGATAAAGAGGTTCCCTACATAAAGGTTTGCCTATAAATATACATGTAAATCTGATGACTGTAGAGGTGGTATGAAGTGTGGAGGTTGATGATGTAAAGAGGTTCACTGCGTAGAGGTTTTACTGTATAATTTGTGGGTAGAGGAAGACTTAGGCAGAAAAAAATATGGTTTTCAAAAGCCATCATATTAGATTAAACCATTGCCTCTACACATTTTTGTTGCTATCACTATTTTTCTAAGTAACATAGCTAATGGAAATGTCCCTACCTAAATCTATACCTTTTAAACAAAACAAACTCTCTTTCTTTTTCTCCCATCCCATATGTCTTTGATGACATTGGTATTTAGTAATGCACACTTTTTAATGTATCAATGGTTTGTGAAGGGGTTTGGGTGTTTATGTACATTGCCTAACTTCACTTCAATAAAGTACACAAAGGTAAATGTGACCGTATTTGTTTGGTTGTCAAGCAATACAGATATGTCTCTCAGATGTCAGATATGGGTAAATGGCTTTGCTATTTGTACTTAGTTCCTCTACCTTATGAAATATCCCATCATTTTTTTACTTACGTATGCTGCATCATACTGCTTAGTTTGTACTCATGTATGAAATTTTTAAAATTCTGATCTTGAGTACTGTGACGAACGGGTTTGCGTCCGTTATAAAATAGAGCAAGAAACACCTCAGAGCGGGGGCGACGTAAAAAACGAGTAATTTTGAGGATGCGAAACGTACGGGATAATTGGAAGGGGAGGTTGAGGGTGAAAGACCACACGTATTCCTGGGTTGCGAACACAAGAAATGCATTTATTGACAAAGATCGCAATAATTAAATTTAACATACAAAAATATGGGGAGTAGCACTTGAAAAAATGTTAGTAGGGCCGGATTGTCAAGGATCAAATACAAAATACAAAGAAACCAAAAATCAACTTGATAACATAAAAGTAAACTTGAAATGAACTGCATTTAAATCTTTTCGCAAGGTTTAAAAAGTCCTCTGCTGCACTTTTGAGATTGAAGATTCACTAATCGTTCCAGCGCTTTCTTGCAATGGGAAAAGAGGGGGGTAGGAGGGAGAAACGTTCTCGACGCTGCTTCGACCCGGGACAGTGGTGGGGACACGGTTGATTACTGCACCTTATTCGGGAACACGAGGTGATGACGTGGCCGAGTAGACTTCTCATGCGCTCGTGATGGTTCCTCGTTGCATTTTCCAAGCCGACGACTGGGGAGTTGCCAAGGTGCTTTCTCTCTATCTCCAGTAGCCTGTGGCTCCAATGCTCCACCGTCTATCTCCGATGTTGAGTGGTTCAATGAATGCTCGACCGACTCCTCTCCACCGTCTCTCTCCGGTGTTGAGTGGTTCAATGCCTGGCTGTCTCTCTCCGATGTTGAGTGTCCCATCACTGACTGTCTCGTGAGAGGGGAAGGGAGGGGAGGGCAGTGGTTCCACTAGCGCGCTCTATCGGGTCGTGATTCACCTTGTTTGCGCGGTATTTAAAAAAAAATGCTATTCACACGCACACATGAAACACTTACATTCATACCAAATACACTCAAATAGTAACAAAAAGGAAAGGGTAGGAATTGTGACATGTGCTACTCTTAAATGATAATTAGCGCTGCCGTTACAGTACATAAAGATGCATAAATTATGATACTCCTTACTCCTCTGCCTGATACTACTACTTGTTCATCGTGTTCCTGTATTATGTGAAATGCCTCTCTGTGGTTTTTACTGGCTTTATCTAATGTTTATCACATTTTTTCCATTTTAGGGTTGTGGAGCTAGTTCCTAAAAGGGGAGTTATCTACATAGAAAATCCCAGAACAGAAAGTGGCAAAATGCAATTTACCTTTGATGCTGTGTATGATGAAAAGCAAGTATCAATAATTTGGAGAAATCTTTTTAATTTATCTGGTTGTAAATATGATAAGAAATTGGAATAACTCCTGGTATTTTACCATTGTTTGAAGTTTTAATAAGTCGGGAAATGAGGGAAAATGAGAGTGTTTGCCAGTGCCATTGTAACTATGTATCTCTACTTGAGCTTATTCTGTACTTGAATTAAAAAAAGTCCTCTGGAACTCTTTCTTCTTTGCTCTCAAGGTCTATTGTATGCTAAGTTTCTTTAAGAGGGGAAATGAACTTTAAGGATTGTGAATGTACGGAGGAGGTAGTTGGTGAAAGTATGAGTAGTGGATGGGGTTGATTAGTGACTGATAAGAGTTTTGTTGTTAAATTTTGTGGAATACAGCTGAAAGTGAGGGTAAGAGAGATCCTTAACCTTTTCCCTGCTATACACGTATATATACGTGTGGACGTTTCGTGACCCGGGAGACGACGGCCGTACATGTACGTGTGACATTTTCCTAGCCAGGAAAAGGAAAGCTGTATATATACGTTTTCTAGCCCTCCCCCTTTTAGGATGGTCGTGGGTTTACGTCGTCTTTGTCTGGGGACCCAACCTTGCAGGGTTTAGGATTTACCCTCGGAATCCGGGAGCAGGTACCTCACCCCTCCTCTTTTATAACCCCTCTTAGCGGTAAGGGACAGCGGTCATACAATGGTTTTCAAGTCAGGTGTCGAAATAAATATTTGTTCATTTCTCAAGAAAAATAAACTAAGAATTGACTGATTTGTCTTTTGAGCAGCGTTTACAATTTTTAAACGAAATTCTACGATAAATATTAACTTATATCTCGAGTTAAGTATAAAAATCAGCATGGAAATTGTTGCTGCATTAAATGTGTTAATAATGGCCTAAGAACTTCGATTAAAATTTGACAATGCTCAGAAAAAAATGAGGAATTCAATTCAAAGTCTGCAATTTACGTGCTGGCAACGATTATCCATTTGCTAAATACATATAAGCAATACATAAGTTGACCGCGAACCAATGCCGCAGGTATGGTCGTAAACCCGGAAAGGAGGGAGCACAACTACTCTCGGAGTCCGAGATAATGCGAAGTCCCAGCGTGGAGGGGTTGAAAAAGGTTCAGCGAGACCCTTCTTAACGAATGCCCTCCAAAAATGCTCTGTATCACGAGAAAGAAGAGTCTCTTGGGGCTCAGTACAGCAGTTGTGCTAAGACGAAAACCCCGCCGTCTCGAAAGGGTTAATAATTCATGCCCTTGGGAACTCCAGCCTCTCATACCCTTGTAACTTGTACTGTGAAGAGAATCTTTTTCCTATTTTGTGTTTAGTTCCCAAATACTTTTTCCTCTCCTCCTCCAGCAGGTGGTGATATGGTATTGTCTCCATCTCACACATTACTGTCAAGCTCCTGGACTAGCCATACTACCTTGAAATATGTAATCTCCTTGTGTGCTACAGCCATCATTTTTGTGTACTTCCAGCAAAATCCTCACTATTGTGTTGAAGATATAGGGATCTGCTGGTTTCCCTATCTCTGGTTTATTCTCCATGTTCCACACACAGCGACATGCCAATGCTGTAGATTATAATCAGTGACCCTATTCATCGGTACCTGCTCTTCATTTCATAACCTATTCCCAGACTTAACTGTACATTGAGCTACAAGAATTCCTTAACACTCCTACTTCATGTGCTCAAGATCTTTACCTCAAATATTCTTTTGATTTTGAACAAAATTTCCCTGCCTGATATTTTTCAAAGACTAATGTTATGACTGCAAACTTCTGTACTCTTACGAAGTGTGTGTAATATGATGTAAACCTGTGACCGGATATGGGCTTATCCTCATCTACCATCCATTTATAGGTTTATAGAGATAAAATGCCATTATTAATGCAGCATTTTTAGTTGTTGAAGAAGGTATTTGAATACAGATATGCTTGGAAAGATATTTTTAATGTTTAAAAATATAAACGGAGCAGGAGCATTTATAAGTCAGGCATTTATAAGTCAGTCCATTACTTAGGAAATCTCTCCCAGTTTTGCATGTTTGCATCATTGTGTTGATTCTAATTTTATTTCTGCTCTAATTTAATAATGGTGTTAACTCTGTAGAGTGAGAATGTTGAACATTAGAATTGCCACTGTTATTATCATCCAAGGAATCATGTGTGAATTATGTGATTTCTCAGTTCAAAGCAGGAAGCCATCTATGATGAGACATGCCGACCTGTGACCGATGCGGTCCTTAGCGGGTTTAATGGGACCATTTTTGCATATGGCCAAACTGGCACAGGAAAGACATACACAATGGAAGGCAAGTTTTAAAATGCCAAGGTATTATGTCAATTAATTTCCTTTTCCTTTCTGAATTAGAGCAGGAAAGCATGTAGTCATACTTAAGTGGAAGTGTCACTTTCATGTTCTAGGTATTATTGAAGTTGATAAAATTTTGTGTATCATTACCATTCTTCTAGCATTATCACTATTGTGCTCATTCTTAATTATTTTTGTGTGCCTAAATCCTAATTATTATCATTTCATATTTGTTCAGGCTTACGGAAGAGTAATGAAAAGCGAGGTGTTATCCCAAACACCTTTGAACATTTATTCAATGATATTGCTCGCTCATCTAATCAGCAGTTCTTGATTAGTGCTTCATATATTGAAATCTATCAGGAAAATATGAGGTTAGTGGAATCTTAAAGTTGATTTTTTATTCACCCATGAATATGCCAACTGTTACGTTCTTCTAACTTATTAATTTATTATAATTCATTATATTTTATTAATAAGGTCACTTGTCTATTTTTAAAGTCGGGTACACGAAGTGGTATTGATGGTAGTGTAATTTTTCCTTTGCCTCTTTTGCAGTACTAGTGGTGTATTGAAAAGTAAGGGGTATAATGTTAGTCTTATTCTCCTCTATTAATGAAAATTTTCTTACAGGCTTAATTTTTAATAATACAGCAGACTCCCGATTATCCGGCTGCGGGTTATCGGTGTTGCAGAGTATCCATGCACGAGTTCACATTACTTTGACTTTCTCCATGATCTTTATAAAAAAATAAAATCGGACGAAAAAGCACCAGGATTTTAATGCAAGGCTACACTGGGGATATTATTTCCGTTAGAATCTTCTTTGTAAAATGGAATTATTTTATATACTTCCTGATTAGGATTTTTTCAAGTTTACCTGGACGTCTGCTCTGGAATTGCAGACATCGATCAACGGCTGTAAAGAAACTCTTGATTAATTTTAGAAGATTCTTCAATGATAATCTAGTCGTAAAGTAAGAGAAATGTTATCTACGATCTCTCATTGAATATTTTATATCACAAATTCAGAAGTAATTCCGTGGCCTCACATGTGGTTGATCCAGAGGGAACGGCCTTAGGGAACCGGAGAATTCGTCACATTCGGGTATGTTTACACCGTGAGTAGTCAAGGTCAAACTGGAGGGGAAGGGAATAGTAGAAGTGAGGGAAGTGGAAGTAGAGATAACAATAGTCATAAAATTTGCCATGAGTCCTGGTTTCTTATAGCTGCTGCTGAACAATGGCGTGGTCGTGCACCCTTTACCTTCGCAGGAGTTGCCTGCTCCTTTTTTCAAGCATCAAGGTGCACGATCATGCTCAGAGATAACGGATCAGCAGTTGCATCTCGGGCAACTTGTGCGAGACGGGACTATGCGGCATGTTGCCTGATGTCTATAGTTTCTGACGTCGTGGAGTGATGTGGAAGCATTCGTGCTACCCACTTTTCTGAACCTGCGATTTTGCAGCCGCAGATGCATGGTCTTCTGAAACTAGGTATTACATGGAGCAGTAGAAGTACGAGTACAATCACGTTATTGCCGCTAAAAAGATGGGGGTCGGGAAAAAGAAGCTCATTATGATTCAGGAAAGCAATCTAAAATAACGGACAATGTGCGTGAATAATAATAAACGAGCGTGCTGCGCCCGCTCCCGGTGGGCTACCCCCGCTCTTTTCAATGCAGGTCCACAGAGGGATAGGCGCGTTTCTAATTTTAAAATGTAGAAAAAAAGGCAGGGTCTTATGTACAAATTAAATTGGAATGTTCATGTGCAAATTGAGGTCAGAGGACCTCTTTGAACACAAAATTGGAAGTAATTACACTATCCTCTGTTAAACGCAC
The DNA here is from genome assembly GCF_921293095.1 of Ischnura elegans. Lineage (NCBI taxonomy): Eukaryota > Metazoa > Arthropoda > Insecta > Odonata > Coenagrionidae > Ischnura > Ischnura elegans. Next base: position 47,311,934 of record NC_060259.1, read on the forward strand.
ATGATGACTCATACTTACGTATCAACAGGAGACTTGAATGTGGAATCAGCCGCATTTTGATAAAAGTTATTTTAAGAATGCGAGATATTGTTGCAAATGAACAAATGTATCAGTTTGTGCGCCGTTAACGTCAGGAATATTTACCGGTTTTTGTTTTTTTTTTAAATTATTTAAAACCTAATTTTAGGAAACAATAGCAATATTTAAGAAGTAAGATATGCTGTTGCATGTTCTCTGATAAATTCTGTGCATTTTGGTACCTCATTTGTAGAGTTTGGTTGCGTATAAGTTGAGAAAAAGGTATCTATACAGTAGAAATAATATAGAAGATTGTTTGATTTATGTAAATTTTGAAAATGACAAGAAATTAAAGGGAATGTTTGGGTTATTCATGTTTTCCGATTATTCGTGCCTCCTCTCCTCATCATTAGCCTAGATAATCGGGAGTATGCTGTATTCTTAAAATGTTTTGTAAACATGGTAGTTAATATTTATAGTAGACATTAAAAAAATAATACATACGAGCTTTCATTGTGCCATCATTATCTTGCAAAATATCTCTTATTTCTTTCGGATTGGTGCTTTCTGTTACTTGATGGCATCTACAATTGAAGACATCATGTCATTAGCATAGCTAAAAGAATGATAGGGTAGTTTCCTTCATTAAAGAAAATGAAAGGCATTGATTGCGATTCGTTACCCACCATTAGTGTATTCATAATATGCAAATTGTTTGGTTTTAGAAATTCCAGTTTAGATGAGTGTCAATGGTCAATTTTAACCTCATTTGAAAAAGGCCAGATTGGCACCCATGTGATGCCACTCCACGTGTCGTCACAAGGGCTAGATGCTATAGGAGTAGATAGGAGATTTACATGGTCTGAGATTACCAATGCATGCATGAGGCACAGAGCTCAGGGAAGCATCTCTTAATAATCACCTATTAAAATTGACTTTGGTTGGAAAGTTTCCTTTGTTTGATAGGGGTATAATAATCCTTATTTAAGCCAAGTGCTATCTGCTAGCAGGGTACTATACGCTACCACCTTGCTCGGCAGCAAGCCTGCATCATAGCGGCGTTCATAGCCTTGCACCCAGGTGGCCTCAGACAGCAGCAGCCAGACATCTCATGGGCTTTTCCCAGCATTCATACTTAGCCGACTCGATTTTGCATGCTTGAAAATTTTCACTTTTCATTTAATCGCGAAAAATAGATATGGTCATTTAAAAATCTAAAAGCGTGAAATTCGTACTCCAGGAGTAGTAATCTTTCAATGTAGGCAATAAAAAAGAAGTAGGAAACCATCCTATTATTGACAGCTCACTCTCTAATAGCTGTTTGGTAAGACTTTCAACTATAGCACTCATCTCTTTACTGTGGAAGGGTGGTAAAATTGTTGCTCTAATTCCATGAAGGTAGCCTGGGGGCTCTCACGTTGTTTTATTCAAAATTATATATTATATTATTTCCGATTATTCGTGCCACTTCTCCCCATCATTAACCCCAATAATCAGTAATGAACTTGTACATTTAAATAATTTCTGTGAATATTGTGTTATATGTTTAGAATGTTGATACTTTTTCTTGATGAGGCATTAAAATTAAATTACATTCAGAACACTTTTTTCCATAAAATCAGTTTCTCTCTTTGATCGATTTCTACGTCCAGGTTCATACGTAGCCAAATCATATTTACATATTGATTTGGCTAATGAGGGAAGCTGAGGAATTATGGAAAAGTGTATCAGTTCTGATGTATGCTAATAAATCAGAGAGTGCTGTATCTTTCTTCCAGGGTTGATTGATTTAAATCACTTTGATTTAAATCATGATTTAAATCACTTGATTTTTATTTAAAAAAATCAGGTGATTTAAATCATAATGTGATCTATACGTTTGATTTTAAAGAGTCAAGAAAAGGAAGCTGTAAGTGTATAATTTTGATTTTTATTTCTTAATTAATACAATGAATCGACAGTTATCAGCACAATGGTGGCTCTTAAATAGAAATGATACTGTAGGAATGCATGTAACATGAAAATAAAAAAAAATGGCTTTGGTTGGAATACTAGTGTATCCGTTGAAAAAAAATTGTTTTCTGATTTAACTTCTAAGCGTAGGCACCATACAAAGTTGCAATTATAGAATTGTTCTAAACTTCATATGCTTTAGAACCGCATAATATAGCACATTTGATACTTCCAATGGCAATTTTATATTATGCCGGTGTAATTTTTAATTTGATACCATTGGCATTTCAATAGTTCTCTCCCCTGATTGACTAAATGTTGTATTAAGTTTAGAGTATGTTGCCTCTTATTGTTTCTGCAAACGATCATTCTCCAATATGCTGCCCAAATAGTTAGTATTGCAAATAACTGAATTTTTGATGAATGGAGAATCATAAAAATCTCATTTAAATCAATAAAATCCGATTTAAATCAATAAAAGCCGATTTAAATAAAAAAAATCAACAAAAATGATTTTTTTGAAAAAAATCATGATTTTTATCAACCCTGACTTTCTTCCTATTTTTGTATGTTGGGGTTATAAGTGTTTCATTTTTTTCAGGGATCTTCTTGCTTCGAAAAAGGAGAAGCTGGTTATCAGGGAAACTGTGAATGGCGTTCGTCTCACAGGAATGACTACTTGTGTGTGCAAAGGGATAAGTGATATTGAAAAGTATTATAAAGCAGGGAAAAAGAACCGAACAACATCGTAAGTTAATATTTTTTAATTATATCGTGCTGGGGAAAACTTTTTGAGGCTAAAATCCACCTACACTTCCTGCCATTTTTAAAAGAAATAAATATCAAGATGTGTAGAATTTTTATCATGTACAGGTATATCCCACAAAACATGATACATACAGTGTGGAAGAGTTACATGTTGAGTGAATTCATGTTAAACTAATATTTAAAAGTCATTAGGATGCATGTTTTCGACTGCCTAATACAAATGAATCGTAATAAAATCTAGACCATGAGAAGATCTTTTGAAAATTTAAATGGCATTGGATGAAAAACTAGCTAAGTAGTACTATATCTATATTATATACAACCCGATGTGTGACAGATACCTCACGTACCACTCACTCACTCACTGATTCACGTATACAAATTCCCGACCACTTCCGGACGTGCTGGGAAGACGAAATTTTTGCAGGTCGTGGAGAAAAAATATTCATCGGGGGGAAAAGTCCGAAAACTCGAAAAAGTCGAACGGTTTTCGAGATATATCGATCCGAATTATCATTGGAGCCTTATGGGACTAAAACTTTTTCCGTTCCTTGCCTACTTTCGAATGTAACGGGAACGTGAAATTTCACTGACGGAAACTAGATTTTTCGGTTGATTTTTTGATGTGAAACATTTTGCCATATTTTGTTTGTAAGTATTTTTTATATTTTTTTAAAATTTCCAATGCTTTTCTTATGGGCCTATCTTTGGATTTTTTAAAAAAAAACTTTAAATCGTTGTAGGAATAAGTCCTTAACGTATGAGATACTAGATTTTTTGGTTGATTTTTTGGTGTGGTTTTCTTGGCAATATTTTGATTTAAAGTATTTCTTTTTACTTTTTAAAATTTCCAATGCTTTTCTTATGGGCTCACTTTGGGAATTTTTTTGACCAATTTGCAATAATCGTAGGACCAATTCAATTTAATGCATGATACTAGATTTTTTTCTTAATTTTTTGGCTATCTTTATGTATCTATAAGACGAACGAATTTGGAGTAATTAACGATTATGTATTTCCATTGAAATTGCGACTCCTACAACGTTTGGTAACTTACAACACATCCGCCGTGAAGTTTGCATTCCCTCAACACACGATTTCAAATTTTTCGGAATTTTTTTTTGTCTCTTCCCGACGACGTACGGCAACCAAATTAACGTGATGGACGTCTCTCTCGTGCCCCTACGGGCCGCTACCCGATGAACGTAGAATATTTAATTTTAACGGGTGACACCGTCGAAAAACCATGCTTGCACTACAGCTAGAGAGCCGAGCGAGCACTTCTTATAATAAGATTGTCATTGGGTCATTTCACAAAATTCCACATGGTTACTTTTCCTCCATCTTACCTTGGGTCAATGATTTTGACCAAATTTGCCAAACGGTCCTAATTTGATTATAAAATGAAAACTCCAGTCTTTATGTAATATATATGTACTCAATTTACGAGGTAGTTCAATGTTATAAAACTGAACGTTAATGAAAGTATCTTCCCATTAGACATCACATATCTATGTATAAAGAAGATAGAAAAGTATGCAGTGGCTCATTTTTAAGGTATTGATGTAAAAAAGGTAATTGTAAATTTAGTGAAATTTTAACTTTTAATTCAAGCTCTAAATTACAAATATTTTTCCTTTGACCTGGTATTCTGTCCTAGTTTTTGTGGATGCAAAATTCGACTCTTATCCTCACAGGGCCTTGAAAAACAGGTTTAGTGTCTCCCAATCAGATAACAAATCACTGCCAAAGAAGTGGAATGCAATTCCTTGGGATGCTATTATGGATTTCTGTCTAATGTAAAAATAATTATCCATCAAACGCCATTTCAAGTACATGTATTCATGAGAGCAATTCATGTTATGCCGAAAACAACTGCTTTCGCTGGCACAGTGATTGGTTGTGACATGGATCACAAAGGCCAAAAATAGTCTATTGGGTGGAATCTTTCTTTCGAATAAATATATTTTTCATATAATTGAGGCAGTGTGTCAAGCGTGAACAACATTGCGTTAATTGTCAGCGGTGCACCCACCTGATCCTTGGCTTCATCCCACCTCTTGTTTTCACCAGGTAGCTCGCTCTACCCCCACCCTTATTGTCATGTGCTAGCGGACAACTGGAGGCACTCTGCAATATTCACGCATTTCTAGCCGGGATTCTTTTCTTCATCTTCAATTATTTTCAGTCCATCTTTTAAAGTTCTCACTTGCTTCTGCGGAAGGGCCATGGTCCGAGGAAGAATAAAATTAAAACTAATAAAAATGAATCCTGACTTTATTAAACCCACATGTAAAACACTCGCTAGTTTAAAGCTGACCCACTCTGGAAAGTATGGAACCACTCTTAGAAGGTGAAGTTCGGAACTGATGCTATTGCGTATGGCCTACGCAGAGCATATGTAGGCAGGGTGAAGCATGACCACATGACTGTGCCATGAAATGTTTTGTCCTAAAGAGAAGGCCACAAACCCACTCATTTCTAAGTAGTGTAGCGCCAGATGAGGAGATGAATTTGGATTGCTAGTAGGGAGAAACAAAATATCCTGAGAAGATATCCCGTCATCAGTAACTCTGACAAGTGAGACTTACAGTATAATGCGTAAATTGATAACTGATTATAACCTGGTATCCTGTGTTTGGAAAAAAATGCCGCATCAACTGCCGAGAAGCTCAGCAGTGAGGATATCGAGTTTTGCCAGAAATCACCATCGTATATTTCTAACTATTATTTCCTTGCTTAAAATGCTTAAACAACGTAAATTGTAACCAGATGCCCTGTTTTCGAAAAAAAATCCCGCATCAACTGCTGAGAAGCTCAGCTGTGAGGATATACAGGTTCATTAGAAATCACCATCATGTTATTCCAACTATTTCCTTGCTAAAAATGCTTAAATAGCGGTAGAAATATGTTGTGTTTGGTCTCATTCTGTTTTTGAATTACGTGCATGTTGCTAATACATATTTCAATCTAATAGAAGTATAATGGCAATTGCTGAAATTCATAGTTAGACACCTATTGGGCTAATAAGTGATTCATGCAGCAGTTGACCTCCAGAAACTGGGAACTTTGAAGCAGGTAGGCTTAAAAAGTTCAGTGGGTGAGAGTGGGAGAGGTGTAAAACACATTTCTATTGTTCTCGTGTAACTTGTTATTTTCTTTTGAAACTAAGGTCTTCGTAATACAATTCCTGTGGAAGCTGGGACTTTTTGTTTCACTTTGGAGAAGAGGAAAGCGTCAGAGGGTGGGAGGCAAGTGCTGAATGGGGGGATAATGGATCTTTGGAAATGCGCTAATGTGACTATGCCACGCCACTGAGCTTCTCACGATTGTAGTTCCATCTCCCGGGGAAGATTCAAACTATGCAGTGGCGGATACATATCGGGGCACAGGGGCTGCGCGTCCCCCTTATGGGTCCACCCGCGTTGCCTAACATTGCAGAACCACAATTGTAACAATTTTATATCATAAGATCTGATTGCCTTGCATATGAAAATCAGTTCAAGTAATACTTTCTTAAAATTTGCATGTGACTTAATTATTTGTCATTTTGATATAAGTAGGGATGGTCAGATTGGATACTTGGATCCAAACATCGGTGGATATTGCCCTTCATTGGGTACCGAAATTTTAAATTATAGCTTCAGTGAATGCAATTCCATAAGAGTGGAAAGAGTTCCGATTCTCTCTTCAAATGCGCCGTCACTCTGTGTTGCTTGTCCTACTCATGAATCATTTTGTTTAAAAGATCTTGCAGGGGTTGTGTAGCAGAATTTCAGGAAAGTAAAAAAGGCAAAATACGCCTGTCACATAGTGTGACTCTTCCCTAGAGATTGAACCAACATCGGGGGTATCTCAGCATCGTCGTATAATAACCATGTCATAAGTACCGTATTTCTCCAAGATCAAGTCCCCCCCCCCCATAATTTTTTGACTTCAGTGTCTGGAAAAATATAAAAAATGTGTTTGAATATAGTCCCCCCTTTACTTTCCCCACGGGCATTTTTGGAAAAAAAGGGGGGGACTTTATTCAGATAAATACAGTAACTATATCACAGATTTCAGAAAACCACATGCACAGCGTGAATCTTCCCAAGAGATTGAACAGCAATCAGGGAAATCTCAACGCCGTAAGATAATGACCACAGCATATATTTCCCAAAACCACCCTCGCACTCCATCAGCCCACACCTCTGATGTTTTTTTTTGCTTCCAAGATCAAACAGGCCATAAATCATTGTTTTTGAAGGGAAATATTGAGTTATGCAAGAATAATATATGCGAGTTTCATTCCTACCCCATCTCGGCAACTGACGTCTTTTGGCATACCGGCTTCAATTCTCTATTTCTGAAGGACAAATGCTAGGTGAGTGACTTTCTGGGCCGGAAGATATCTCAATAGCCTCGGCAATTGGATGTCATGCACGAGATTTAAAAAAGAATGAGACCAAACGCAATGCATTTCTGACAATATTTTAGTTTTTAAGTTCTAATTGATTGCCACTAAGTTTTCTAGTTACAACTAGACTATACTTATATTCAACATTGTCCAAACAGCAAAATTTTCAAAGAAGCAAGCGTAGCATTGGTCCCCTCAAACAAGTGGAGACAGACTGTCGCCTGGCTTCGCTTTGAAGGCAACAACGTTACAAAATTGCTCCCGCTCCCCGACTCCCGCATTAATGGTCTTGTTGATTGGAAGAGGGAGGGATTGCACTCCTTCCCCTTCACCTCTCCTTTTCGCGCCTCTCGTCAATTATCTCGCAGATAATGCAGTTGTAATTTAATTAAATGATAAATTAATAGATAATTTCATCATTTGGAAACATTTTTATCGAGATAAGGATAGCTCAATGTATGCCATGTGCGTGCACTGTGGCGTGAAACTATAGCGAGGAAGTGCAAAATCCACCTCACCACAATTGAAGCATTTGCGGGTCAGCGTGCGATGAGAAAGAGGCATAATTCAGGGGTAACATGCAAGAGGAAAATTTCAATTATTTCAAATATCTCGAAAGCTTATAAAAATTATTTTTAATCAGTTGAAATATTAAAATGTGTATGAAAATCTAAATAGCATTCCTTTGATCACATGTACCCAGAAAAAACTTGAATAATTACTTTGTTTTATAATGGGCAGTAAAAATGCATTTGTATCCGAAAATATATGAAGATCTGACTCTTGAAATCAAATATCTGATCCATATCCAGATGCGAAAAAATTCCTGGATCAGTCCATCCATTGTAGTAATATTTACTAGGGATGAGTCGATTCCAAATGTCGATTCTCGATTCCACCGATTCTCGGGAACGGAATCGGAATCGAGAATCGATCGCCTAAAGTCGATTCCGATTCCATCGATTCCAGGAAGATAAATGTTTTGAGCATAGACTATAAGTTTGGGGCATAAAGGCTGCCACACACCTAAGCGGCCGCGATGTCAGCCTTCCCGCGCGGAGGATACGCCCGGCACGCGGGTGCTGCGACGAACATGCCTAAGAGGCCTCGGAAACATGAAAATGTCGGCAAGAGTGGCATTATGAATCACATTCGGAGAATTCATCTGGACCACCAATTTTAAAGTATAATAGATCGAAATGTATTTTTTTAAATTTTGAATGGTATTGGAAGTCTGATGATAATAAAAACGTGCAGAGAGCGAGTTCTCCTGTGAAAAAAGTTTCTTATAAATACGCGCTGAGACCGGGTTTTTTATATATGTAACTTTTTTTAGACTAACACGCGTCTGCGTCAATAATAAAAAATTTAGACACATTCGCGTTTGTATAGCCCAGTTTCATCAATGCAACCCTTGAGAAAGTTGATACTTGCTTCGCATAAGCCGCCGCGGCCTCCGGGCGGACTCGACAGGTTGCCTTCGGCCGCCACCGCGCACCCGCCAGGCTGCTCTGGTATGTATGGACGCAATGAACGCTACATTATTGTTTAGCCACCGCGGCTATTGTTATTTTTAGGGATGGTCGGATAGGATACCTCGGACCCAAATATCTGCGGATATTGCCCTTCATCGGATACATCGGATCCAAAGTCGCGGAAGACATCGGATCTGGATCCGAAATTTTAAATAATAGCTTCAGTGAATGCAATCAGGGTGGATAGAGTTCCGATTCCCTCTTCGAATGCGCCGTCGCATGCGATTCTTGTCCTACTCATGAACCGTTTTGTTTGAAAGCTCTCGCAGAGGTTACGAGTAGAATTTCAGCCGTGGCCAGGATTTTCAGCCAGAAAATTAAAAAGGCAAAATACGACTGGCACATAGTGTGACTCTTCCCAAGAGATTGAACAATCATCGGGGGAATCTCAGCGCCGTAGGATAATAACGTAATAACCACGTCAAAAGTAACTACGTCGCGGATTTCTGAAAACCACCTTTGGCCGTCCATCAGCCCGTGCCTCTATTGTTGTTATTTCGTGTCCGAAATCAAACGGATCATAAATCATTGTCTTCTAAGGAAAATATCAAATCACACGAAAACAATTGAAGCGTGTTTCATCCCTACCTCGTCGCACCAACTGACCTTTTTTGGCCTACCTGCTTCAATTCTCCGTTTCTAGACGAAAAATGCTAGGAGAGTGACTTCTGGGCCCGAAGATATCTTGATAGCTTCGACAATAAGATGACATGCACGAGATTTAAAAAAGAATCAGACCAAATGAGACGCATTCCTGACGATATTTCTGTTTATTTTTCAGCTCTAATTGAATGCCGCTCAGTTTTCTTTCTACAATTCTACAATTAGACTTTACTGATATGCAACATTGTACAAACAGCACAATTTTCAAAGAAACATGCGCAACATTAACCCCTCAAACAATTAGAGACGGATTGGAAACGCCAACTACATATATCATATAGTGCGCCCGGCTTCGCTTTGAAGGCAACGACGTCACTGAAGCAAAATCTGACTCCGAACCGAAGCGTGTGTGTGCACTGTGGCGTAAATTATCGCGAAGATGTGCGAAATCCACCTCACCATACTGAAGCATTTTCGGGTGAAACACTTAAGTCCGTATGCGATGAGAAAGTAAAATTCGGGGGAAACGTGCGTGAGGAAAAATTTGAATTCAGTCGATGGCAGGGGTAGCCGGGAATTTTGTTAAGGGGGGGTCCAAAACCAGGGGGGAAAATTTTTAAACAACAGGGTACAAAGGAGAGGGTTTCAAACTAATTTTAACACCCTTCATAAAAGAAAAAAAAATCATTTTGCAAAGATACATTTTTCTTTCATTTTTCATTTTTGTAAATACATGATTTTAAAATATTTTGTTTCCTTTTATGAAGGAAAGCAATTGTGTTTTTATATTTTAGGGGGTCCTCTTGCTACGCCACTGGTCAGTGGTTCCTCCTAAGATTTTTCCTATATTCATTTCCAAACCCAAGCGTAACAGAGTAGGCCCTGAGTATGTAAAGATGTTTTTAAAAAACAACTTGAAAGCCCATAAAATTATTTTTAATTTATAAAAATATTAAAATGTGTATGAAAATCTAAAAATCATTCCATTGATTGTATGTATCCAGAATTAACTTGAATAATGACTTTGTTTAATGACAGGAATTTGAAAATGCCTTTGGATTCAAAAATATCCGATTCGAAAGATCTGGCTCCAAAAATCCTGGATCCGTCCATCCCTAGTTATTTTATTCCATTCAATTCTTAAATTTTAATGATAGCAATGCTACAGATAAATTAAAATCCCACCTGTTAGAAGGAATAAGAATCGATGGAATCGGAAATCGAGAATCGGGAATCGATTTGAAGGAATCGGAATTGGAATCGGAATCGAAAAAAAGTGGAATCGACTCATCCCTAATATTTACTTTAGTAAAACGTTTAAAATTGTATCCAAATGCATCATTTCCAGATTAAAAAATAAATTCTTGCTGCATAACTATTTCCCTTTTTAAGTTTTTTAACGAGTTTTCCAAAAAATAATTAGGTCTTAATGGGATTGCGCTGCAGTACTGACGAAGAGTGATGGAATATCGTTTTTTGCAGGAAGGTATCACAAGATTTTCAGGATACTTAGAATATTTTAATTTTAAATATTTAAACAATGAAGGGTTACTTTTCAATTACAAATTTTTGCCAAAATGTCAGTCACCAATCATTTTCTCTAAAAAACAGGGAGCATGGAATGTGTTAATGCACGATTGTGATGCAGTGTTACATTCTGCAGGATAACTGCTCTCCACGATGTCTTGGTTGAGGTTTATAAATTTCTGAGCAAGGTCTCGGAATGCATCTTCTTTGTTAATCAAGGGCTTCATATAGGAAGATATCAACCCTCAATTGTGTCATGCCACATTATATTGAGGAAATGAAAGTAATGTGCTTGTTTTTATATGCTTGTGTGCAATTTAATCGCATAAACTATACGCTTGACTCTGAAGCTATTTCACAGTGGGATTATAAGTACTGGAGGTTGAAGAGACTAGACATTTTGACAGTGTTTTTTTTGATAATTCCTTTAAGAAAAATTCATACGAACTTTGTTATTACAAACCTCCGGTTTTTCGGTCCCGTGAACTTCATGATAACAAGAGTCATCTGTATTTGGTTTAAAAAAACATTGGTATTGCTCTAAGTTGACCATAGATTCATGTTAAGATGGGGTCAAGTCCATTGGCCGGGGTAATGGGTGGGCACCTGCTTGAGTTGGGTCCCAAATCGGAGGGACGAGAATACCAGGGCAACTCCTCTCCAAAAAAAGAGCTCAGTATATAGTTTTAAAATATTCTTATGCCACTCGTAGCATGGAAAACATTTTCCTCTCTTAGGTGCAGGCAGGAAAGGGTTAATACTTACAATTAGACTTCTGTGGACAGTGTGTCAATTCAAGACTGGCATTGCAAAATGTTTATCTCTGAAGTATTATTTGTTTTCTTACCTCAATCCTTTTCATTACAGAGCCACTAGGATGAATGATCACAGCTCCAGATCGCATGCAATATTCATGATCACTGTGGAATGTAGTGACTCCTGTGGGAGGATTAAGGTTGGCCGGCTGAATCTGGTGGACTTAGCTGGGAGTGAGAGACAGTCAAAATCTGGAACTACGGTGAGAAAGATTCAATGTCTTGTCATATCTATGCATTAAAATATTTTATAATGTGATTTTCATTTTGAGACTACGTCACATGTCATATTTAAATTTCTCTTCTGTTTGTACTTTTGGGCCCCAAACAAGGGCCCATTAATGTGAGAAGAATTATTTATTCCTGCATTCATATTCTGCCAAGTATCATTTTGCAGCATTGATCACAATAATGCCAGACGCAGACCTGATATATTAGTGTAGTAGTGTTGATGACAATAATAACCACCATAAATTCGTAGGTAAATTGTCTTGCTATTTGCTTACCATGTTAAACAATTTAATAGAGCAAGCAATAAATCTTCCCTTTTCCATTTATTTTGACAGTTTGTTTATTATCTTTCCTCTTATAAGTTAATTCAAATCTCAAGGATATGAGGGTATTTGAACAGTTAGGAGAAGAAGATTACCGAACGGTATCCCATTGATAAAAAAACAGCTAGCCAAGCAGCTCCGCTGCTTTCATGCTTTCGCACGTCAGAACAACAAGGATGATGTTGTTGTTAGATGGAATGACTATTTGGTGGTGACTGTCAAGTCATCTTGCCATGGTGTACACCCGCTCACAAAGGTTATGAGATTCGCTCATGTTACCTCAAAAATGGTGCAAGGCAGGCAGCCAGCAGTGTTCTCCAATTACAATACATATACAGTAAACTCTTGATTTTACGAAGTCAGTGGGACCGGAAAATTGGCACTTCGTAAAATCGAGTTTCGTAAATTCAAACCTTTTTCATAAGTCACGAAAAAAATGTTCGCTTTTGTTTCTTCCGCCGTTTTTTGTCTTTAGTGGTCTTATTTAAATGTTTTCGGTGGTTATTCTCGGTATAATTCATAGAAAAGGCTTTTTGCTATCGATTTATGATGTGAAAAATCGTTAAATAATTATACCACCATAAAATTTCCATTTCTTGTTCATACTTCAACATCAACGATCGCTAAAGAAATTCCCGACCAGTTTAGAAAATGTAATCAAGTAATGAATTGCAATGTTTATTATAAGAATTTACAGTAATAAATTTGTGGTTAGGAGCCAATAGCTACTATTAAGTATGCAAAAGATAGATATTTGTTTCTGACACCCACGGAATTTTAGCGGCAGCCGGCCTAACCGCCATTTATGTCGCCCTCTATCGCTCAGTGACGAGAAAAAAAGAAAAACAAGGGTCTTAGCCCGTTTCCAAAATAACCTTCGTAAGTTAATATTTCGAGTTACTTCGTATTTTCAGCAGAATGTGCTCTATTTTCACTGAGATTCAATTACGATCATAAACAACGTAGGATGTGATTATCTTCTGGCGAATATTTGAGGTAAATTCTGTTTGAGTTCTCCGTCCGACTACTGTGTTCCATCATCTTCGCAGACGTTGCCATAAAAGACTTAATTCTTCATCAGGACTGTATTCTTCATACCGGGTGTGAGGTGACCTGTTCATATAGTATGTTTCTCTCCTTTTATGCCGACAGGAGCAAGGTTCCAACCGGAAAACGACAGGAGAAACATCTTATAGTATCGGAGAAATATAAATAGAAACGTTACTATCCACATTGATTGTTTTCCTACAAGAGACGTTTTATCATTTCTCAACGTGGTTAAGTATTGGTTCGCTAGCGTGAATTCCCAAAAAATGACACGCAAAAACCTGTACCGTCACCTCATTTAGTTTTCGTGTTCCTTTCTCCGCCGTATTGAAAGTTAGGCAAAGGATCATTGACATAGAGAAAAGATTTTCTTAGTTTTAGCACTAAAAAATAGTCGCGCCATAATCGTAAATAAATATAGTGTGGAAAGACCAAAGAAATTAATTTCAATTGAAAAGTCAGCTGAGAAGAAGGGAGACAATTATAAGCGCGGCACCATTTTCCCGATAGTGGAAGATACTTCTTCCGCCTCTCTCCGGTTGATAACTTCCCCCCGTTGCAGGTAAAGATGAACCATGCCCTTCTCCACAATCGGGGAACGTTCCCAGTGGGTGGGGTGAATAAGAGTGGGATGGGGATTGCCTGAGGGAAGAAGTGTGGTCATCACAAGGACTGGTGAAGGGGGCAGGACAAAGAAGGGTGGGGAAATGGCCTTCAGCTCTGCCTCAGTCTACTTTTGGGGGCCGTATGTATTTTTTTGCGACGCACACAAGCTCAGTCACCTTAGGGAGAGAGTGAATGGGAAATGCTGGGGAAGGAGGGGTTTGGGATGCGTAAGGTGTAAGGTGGGTGTCAGCAAGATCAGTCAAAGGCGGCAGGAGGGAAGGGACAAAGGCTTTTGAAAGACAGAACCCCAGCATGGGAGAACGGGGAAGCGCGTGAGAAGAAAGTTCATGGTTAGACTTGGAAGTGCGTCTTCATTACGAGAAGCCTGAAATATAAATTGGCGGTAAATAGAGCCCAATACTTAAGATATTTAAGTTGTTCATTCACAAAGGCCAATATATACACGAAAAGATATTATGGCGCGGATTGCATTAATCAACGTCCATTTCGGGATGTTATTATTTTCTGTTCCCATTTATAAAAGTAGCAAATAGATTTGAAAGAATGATAATCATGAATAAAAATATCTAAATCGATATCCAAACGCACATGAGCAAAATAGATGAATGTATACATACCGATCCATCGCAAGTAATACCGCTCAAGCTTCTTCCGGTACAGGACTTTAAAATCTTGGATAATGCCTTGGTCCAAGGGCTGGGACTTGCTAGTCAAGTTCGGGGGTAAAAAGAGGACTCGAACATTAGCCAATTTTAGATCTTCCACGTATTTATGAACGGTGGCATTATCCATTATTAAAACAATTTTGCTGTTCTCTCCAGCAATTTTTCTCTGTAGACGTATAACCGTTTGCTGGAAAATTTCTCGGGTCATCCAGCTGTTTTTATTTGCATGGTAAAAAACGGGGAGGGCTTCCAATTTTACATGTTTTAAGCACCGTGGCCTTTCAAATTTCCCAATGACATCGGGCTTATTTTGTCCGTGCCCGTTTGGTTGACGCACAGCCCCACAGTAACACGCACTTTACTCTTTTCCCCCCCATGGCACCTTTGCCCTTTGAAACCCAGGGTTGCGTCAGGTAATGCATTAAAAAATAGCCCAGTTTCAGGGGCCAGCGAGGGTGAGCTCGTCGAGGAAAGGGTCCCGGATTAGGGACCCTTCGAAGTGCTTCGGCGAAAAGTAGTCAAGTAGTCTTCGTTGTACGTTCACAGCAGTGCAAAGGGTTAATTAGGGGTGTACGAAATACTCCGCGCGACCTTCCTGGCATGTTAAACTACGAATTATTGTCGATGCTATGTTTACGAGCAGGCACGTAAATAGTGGTATAATGTCAGCCGCGATATTTTAACTGTACTCCTACTCCCCCTAAATTCCCACAGTGAGGTTTTTGGCGACCCATTTCTCTCCAAAGTTGCATTATCATTTACGATTTCGCACTTTTGATGGACCACAGTTGGAAGCGCTGATTTTTTAGCTACTTACGCCGGCATAACTAGTTTTGTTGACAAATTTTTCGCCGTAGTTCGTATAAACGAATGCCATTTGTTCCTAGGGACCGAGCCGAGGTTCGTAAATTCAAAAAATTTCGTATAATCGAAACTTCGTATAATCGAATAGCGCCATGTATTTAGCATAGGCTTTTCACCGGGACCGCAATATCACTTCGTATAATCGAAAACTTCGTAAAATCCTGCTTCGTAAAATCAAGAGTTTACTGTATGTGTACATGGGTGTAACTGATATCATGGATCAAAATATCAACAGGTACCGGAATGTTATCAGAGGAAAAAAATGGTGATGTTCTACATGAAGCTATCTCCTTGATGCTGTTTTTGTAAATGCCTGCATCTATATGGAAAATTCTGGCTCAAATATACAGCGGTAAGCCTTATGGCAAGAGATTGCACAAGTGTTTTTGTTACGAAGATGTACTTATCCCAAACCTGGTGGTCGTGTTATACATTCGCTATCAAGTGCAACCAATCATAGAGTGTCTGATGACATATGGTGTTATGGCAGGGATCACCAATTTGTCCCGTGTGATAGATGCTGATGTGCTTACGAAGAACGCTATTCCCATGCACGCTCAAAATGTGTTCAGTGCGACGTAGCTCTTTGCCTTCAATGAAATTCTGAGTATCATACTTGGCAATTGAAAACCCAATTTATAGTATTCAAAGACATTACCAGCAATAAGGGGCTAATTTTGGTAATAAATTCATTGGTAGTGTGTGCTTTCAAAACTGAGTTTTATACTGTTAAGTTCCTTGGTCAGCTAAAAAAAATGTTGAAACCGAAAAAAGAATGTATAATGATTTGAACTTACTTCAAATTGACAAATAAAAGAAGTACTATGGTTAAATGCAAAAAAATGTCATATTACACAATAGAAATGAGAATTATGAAGGTACAAGCGATTTTTTTCCTGCAGAATGCAGAGCGGTGGCCAGAATGGCACACCCCCTAAAGCAAGAACAAATCTACAGGATTTTAAAACTAAGTGTTTATCTGAATGCTTGGGCAGTAATTCAGCAGTTTTTAATGGATAAATAAATAAATAAATAAATAAATAAAATAAATTCTGCCGTGAAAGGGTTTATCTTCTCTATGTGAATGGAATGGTGCTACTTTTTGTGTAATCTTTTATTCAATAAATGATTTTTTTAATTTCAGGGAGACAGACTTAAAGAAGCAGCAAAAATTAACCTTTCGCTCTCTGCTTTGGGGAATGTCATATCTGCCCTCTCACATGGAAAGAGCCAGCATGTGCCATACAGAGATTCGAAACTCACTCGACTCTTACAAGGTATACTGTCATAAAATCCTAGTTTTTAGGTTTTATATTCTGTAAATAACTGTGGGCTTGTGATAGACATCTTGTCTTGCTGGTTATTGTTTGTAAAGATAAATGCCTTTTTCTGGATTTTATAAATTTGAGTGTTCTTTAGATGAAAGCAAAACAAAAATAATAGTGGGGATGTGCGAGTACCTTCTTAAAAATTCAAGTCGAGTAGGTGGTACTCGATTCATAATGCTACTTGAGTTTTTCAAGTGGCATTATGAATGCCGAGTCCAGGCAAGTAGTTTCTGTTATGGAGCTGTTGAGGCCAGTAAGATCGGAAATCTGCTGACAGGAAACTCTATCATGAAACTCAGGAAATAACATCATTTTTAAAGGTGATATGTTGTTCTAATGCAGTGGCCTGGGAGTTTCAGCTTGTCGTTTACATAGTAGTCAACTACTATAGTCGTCGACATGGGCGCCTAATACCTTTTTGTCAGCTATGGTGGCCTATTGTCTTCCGACCCGGCAGCATATTCGGAGTAATCGAAGTGGACTGCAGCATCATTCATACTTACTGATACGATAATTTTGGACCCTACTCTACATTCTTTATTCAAGTGCGGAGAGAATATGTAACAATTGTTAGGATTTCTGAAAGAAAGAAAAATATACTGTGCGACCTTGATAAAACGAGACCCCATGGTGCTCTAATAAACACTCACTATAGCAAAATGTCATTTTACTGGAGGTGGAGCAAATAATAGCCAATAAACCTATTGTCTACGCTTGTATAGGAACAGGATTGGTGTGGCAATGGAGACATTTTTATTAGGGATGGGTCGAATAGTAGATTTCTCGAATTCGAATATCGAATTCGAATATTAAATCATAGCTCGAATATTCGAATACCTCGAATTTCGAATACCTCGAATACTAAACGATGAATGTGAAAATGTTTGACTAGGTCGCCTATGCAGCAGGAAACCCAAGATTTTGGCGAGTAATTGTGATTGCCTTTAAAGGATTCAAACAGGAATTTAGCTGATTAATGGAATATTTTAATTTTATGTAAACAATAGGGTAGTTTCCTTCATTAAAGAAAACGAAAGGTATTGATTGTGATTCGTTACCCACCATTAGTGTATTCATAATATACAAATTATTTTGTTCTAGAAATACCGGTTTAGACTAATGGCAATGTTCAATTTTACCTCATTTGAAAAAGGCCAGATTGGCGCCTATGCGATGCCATTCCACGTGACATCACAGGGACCTAGTTTCTACACGAGAGGATCGGAGGTTTACATCGTCTGAGGTTACCAATGCATGCATGAGGCACAGAGCTCAGGGAAACATGTCTTAATAATCACACAGTCTGTTTGATAAGGTATTAATAATCCTTATTTAAGCCAAGCGCTACCAGCTAGCATGGTACTCGGCTACCTGCTAGCATCCTGCGTCGTAATAGCGCTCAGAGCCTCGCCCCAAGGTCACCTCACTTGCGGCAGCGGGAACCAGAACGACGTCACGCGGAGTTTTTCCCGGCATTCATACTTACCCGTCGCGTTTTCGCGCGCTTGATAATTTTCACTTTTAATTCAATCGCGAAAAATAGATATCGTATTATAAAACTCTAAAAGCGTTAAATACGTACTTCAGGAGTATTAATATTTCGATTTAGGCAATAAAAAAACCCACCCTATTTGAGCATTACGCCTCCGTCGTATTTCTTCTTCTTCCCGGTATTTATTTTCCTGCGCAAAATGCTTAAATAAAGTCAGAAATATGTCGTGTTTGGTCTTATTCTTTTTTAAATTACGCGCACATTACTAATATTTCATTGCAATAAAGGTGTAATAACAATTGCCTAAAGTCATTGTTAGACACCTTTCGGGCTAGTAGATGACTCATGCAGCAGTTGACCTCCAGAAAGGGGGGAATTCGAAGCAGGTAGGTAGAAAAAGGTCAGTGGGTGAGAAAAGGGGGTGGGCGCGAGACACGTTTTTATTTTTCTCGCGTAACTTGATATTTTTTGAAGATAAGGTCTTTGTAATACAATCCCTGCACGAGCTGGGATCTTTTGTTTGATTTCGGAGAAGAGGAAATCGTCAAGAGTGGGTGAGGCGAATGCTGAATGGAGGGGGATAGCAGATCGTGGGAAATGCGCCAATGTCACTATCCCACGACACTGAGTTCCTCCCTATGGTAGTTTCATCTCCTGGGGAAGATTCAAAATAAGTGCCTGTCATTATTAGCCACAAAGGACACACGGCAAACACCTCCTCTCATTTTATCAAAAGATGGATGCGGGAAAATGGTCAGTGGGGAGAAAGAGGGAATTGTGAAACACGATTCTATTATTTTCCGGTAACTTGATATTTTTTTCAAAGCTGAGGTCTTCGTAATACGATCCCTGCACGAGCCGGGACCTTTTTTTTGTTTTCGGGGAAGAGGAAATCGTCGGAGGGGGTGGGGCGAACGCTGAATGGATGGGGATAGCGCATCGTGGGAAATGCGCCAATGTTGCTATCCCACGGAACTGAGGTTCTCCTGATAGGGGACACCTGGGATTTTCGGATTTTTTTCATCCGATCAATTTCGGTTCCCCACGTCGAACTCTTTTCACCGCTCGAACCCGCGAATTTGATGTATTTCGTCAGCTTGCCTAAAACGGCGCTGCATGCACTAGACGACTAGAGTTCTCATTTTTCCGAGTCAACTACCAACGACGTGCGAGCGTCAGTGTATGACGCGAAATTCAAAGTATTCGAGGTATTCGAGACGGTACCTTTGGCATAACTATTCGAGATCTCGAATATCGAATACTTTCTATTATTCGAGGTATTCGAGTATTCGCGGATACTATTCGCACATCTCTAATTTTTATCCAATAAACTTGAGCATAAATCCAGACAAAAGGCGATGTTTTTTTTGCATCACTAAATTCCCTTGCTGTAATAACAAACTAGCAATGCAATATAAGTGCCGTACTGAATAAAAATCATGCAAAGCACTGCTTTGCCAATCATTATCCCAATGCACAACCGAGGAAGCCGCTTTTTTATGTACTTACAAGGGGAGACCACGAAACTTGCTCCGTCTTTTTCAATGCCGTATTTTTTATGGCCTTCGGAATTGTGAACACATCCCCAAACTAGTAGTGGTGCCGTTGAATGGGCTTTAGTTTGGCTGTAATTAATTAATTTTCATGCGGTACTTTTCACAAGCCGCGTATAGTTCCATGATATCGCACTACTCTACAGGCGGGTTGGGTGGGGTAGTGGTTAGCGTTTACGGCTACCACCCGGGGGACCAGAGTTCGAGGCTTCGTAAGGGCTGTATATTTTGCTGTCTTCATTGTGATTATACGGCATCAACTTTTTCATTAGTTTTAATTGCGACAAGCATAGACATGAAACTATTTTTTTATCATCATAATGGCGTTTAGGTATTTAAGCAGTGTCATTTCAAGCACGGAGATACGACGACTACATTAGCAAGGGTTGGTGTGCGCCAAAATGTTAATTTTTCATTGTTTGTACTAATCAACTTCCACATTAAAAATGAAAACCACTCTTGTGAGAGCACATGCCATTAAAGGCTCGCGGCGATCAACAACATGCGTACAGACATAATTAATAAGAACACAAAACGATTATAAAATGCCATATTTCCCGAACACTTGTAATTCACTTTACTCCAAAGAGAGTTTACTTACACAGTACCTATGTGCTAAAAGAACAATACTATAATTTCCATTAACAAATAGGATGAAATAAAAGTTGATGATTATGGACCGGGCGTGGTGGCGTATAAAATACAGTGCAACCTCGATATAACGACACCCCACGGTGTACTAATAAACACTCGTTATAGCGAATTGTCGCTTTACCGGAGGTGGAGCAAATAATAGCCAATATACCTGTTGCGAACAGATATACAGGAACAGGAGTGGTGCGGCGACAGAGAAACATCTATCCGATAAACGTAAGCATAAATCCAGACGAAAGGCGATGTTTTTTTGCATCACTAAATTTCCTTACTCAAACAACGACTAACTATTCGAACAATTTATAAGCGCCGCACTGAATAAAAATCATGCAAAGCATTGTTTCGTCAATCATTATATTTATCGAAAGACAGTTTACCACATAAATTTGAGACTGAGCACTCCATTAACTTCATTTCTAACAGATCGCTAGCAATTACAGAGGTTAAGGAGTCTTGATGAAAGTCTTCCGGCGGTGAAACCCTCGCTATGGCGAGAGCCAACACCGAAAGGGTCTCGTTAAAACGAATTTTTTAACACGCTTATTATAGGGTCAATTGACGGTGCATCGGCTATCTCTCGTTATAGCGGGGGTGTCGCTATAGCCCGTACTCGCTTTAACGAGGTTCCACTGTACGTCAATCTTCGAAAACCAAGGATTTCAACGTCGTACGTACATTCTGGGCTAGAATGGTGTCGTGTATTCCTACAATGTACTTTGACTGTCTATGTTGCGAGTTGTCAAAGTTCGAGGTATTGTAGCTAATTTTTATAGATCAGCAAGAGGAACCCGTCACACGTGGCATATAAATTACGCCGCGCGACCGGCCGTGTACCACCTGTGTACCTTCATACCTATAAATTTACAAGATTTTACTAATTTATACAAATGAAGATTAATTTTTTAAAAAATCGCGTGTTATCATATATGCAAATAACATCGGCAAAGTACGCCATTCGCCCGGTTGTGTAGAAATAACAGTCGCGCCCGCTAGAGGGTTAAAAGCAACAATTACACCAAATGTGTCTTGTGCTCGCCGCTTCCCAAAATCTTCCGTAGCCCATCCAATATAATAACAAGATGCCCACCAGCAAATGTCATTTCTTTGAAAAAAAGCCACTGTTTTAGCCTCCCGTTAACCTTTCGGTACGCTTTTGAGCAGAGTAGAAAGTGGAGCCTTAACTTATCCGCGTTGAAAATGACACTGCTTAAATACCTAAACGCCGTTATGATGATAAAAAAATAATCTCATGTCTTTGCTTGTCGCAATTAAAACTAATGAAAAAGTTGACGCCGTATGATCACAATGAAGACAACAAAATATACAGCCCTTAAGAAGCCTCGAACTCTGGTCCCCCGGGTGGTAGCCGTAAACGCTAACCACTACCCCACCCGACCCGCCTGTTGAGTGGTGTGATATCATGGAACTATACTCGGCTTGTGAAAAGTACCGCATGAAAATCAATTAATTACAGCCAAACTAAGGCCCATTCAACGGAACCACTACTAGTGCGGGGATGTGTTCACCATTCCGAAGGCCATAAAAAATACGGCATTGAAAAAGGCGGAGCAAGTTTCGTGGTCTCCCCTTGTTAGTGCTTTTATGTGATCATTCTATTATTTTGGTTTTTTCCAGTGAAAATTCAAACATACTGATAAAACTGTATCGAGGTAGTTTAATACCTCAAATGCTTCCATTGATGTATGTTTATTGTTCCTGTACATTTCGCGGAAGTTATGCGAAATAACATATTGCATTTGTTTCTGCAGACGAAAACACCGAAAGGTGGTTGAACGATCCTGCCTCGGAAGACTTTTTCTATCATCCGATGAGATATCTTCATAATCTGCTCTAAAAAATCTGCTTAGCATGCATAGTGATGTCATAAACATTTCTGTTGTTTCAAAAAAAAGCCCTATTTTGAGTGTTATGCCTGCTACGTCATTGAAATAATATGCTGAGGTTATCCACGGCCCTGCAATTAAAATGATTCGCATTAAAATTGGTAACAGAGGAAAAGAAATTAACTTGATATTATTTCACGAGAAATATAATGCAGATATTATGCTGATATACTATAAGTAAAACAAAAGCAAGCTGCAAGAAACTGATTAAAATAACATGCATGGGTAATGTATGCAGCAAAAAAATGTAAAAGCATATGCATCTGATATAGTAAGGTCAATATAAACATACCACAATGAATTTATTGATTTAATATTTTCAATAATGACTGCGAAATATGAAAAAGAATGCAGAATTTTTTAAATTAAATAAACTAAAAGTACAGCATCAGATTTTCGAAATTTAGGTTCTGAGCCTTAAACTATCATAATTGTCTTTCAGGGAAGAAAGGGTTAAAAAACCAACTCCTTTAATTTTTGATAATTTTACGCATAGAAAATACCCAAAGCTGAGTTTATTATGAGCTTACCCCTTATACCACTCATGATATAGCTTTTGGTTTCATCTTATAGAATCCAGTTAAATAATTTCCAAAGAATATATTAGGCTCACCGAAGTTTCTCAAGGTAATCTCCTTGTCCTTAAAAATACATAGGTAGAGTAATGGATAAAAGAAGAAAACCCACACATCCCTAATATTTCATAATGTGTGCCAATTTTTTTATCTGAATTTACTGTTAATAATGATTGTTCTCTCAGGTAAAATTTGTAATACAGTGGAACCCCGATCTATCGTTCCCACATTGATCATTTTCCGTTCCTGGTCCCAAATAAAGTTCCATAGAGACAATGTAATTTTTTCCCGCATCCATCGTTCCCCGAAGTATCGTTTTCCTGCATTGATCGTTTGAAGATCGCAGTCCCGTCGTATAATTTTCCCGCATCCATCGTTTGACGAAAATGAGACGAAGTGTTTTCAACGTGTTATTTTTAGCTAATAACGACAGACACATAGTTTGAATCTTCCCCAGGAGATTGAAATACGATAGGGAGAAGCTGAGTGCCGTGGGATAGTTACATTAGCGCATTTCCCAAGATCCACTATCCCCCTCCATTCAGCACTCACCCCCCCCTCTTAAGCTTACCTATTCTCCGAAATAAAAAAAAAAAACAGTCCCAGCTCGCACTGTGATCGCATTACGAAGACCTTAACTTCGAAAGAAAATATCAAGTTACACGAGAACAATAGAAACGTGTTTCACGCCTCTCCGATTCTTGCCCCCTGAATTTTTTCGGCCTATCTCCTTCATAGTTCCCAGTTTCTGGAGATCAACTGCTGCATGAATCACCTATTAGCCCAAAAGGTGTCTAACAATGAATTTCCGCAATTGGCATTATACTTTTATTAGATTTAAATATTAGTAATGTGCACGTAATTCAAAAAAGAATGATACCAAACACGACGTATTTCTAATGCTATTTAAGCATTTTAAGCAAGGAAATAGTTGGAATAATACGATGGTGGTTTCTAATGAATCTGTATATCCTCACAGCTGAGCTTCTCGGCAGTTGATGCGGGATTTTTTTTCTAAAACAGGGCATCTGGTTACAATTTACGTGTTATGCTACAAGTCTCACTTGTCTGAGTTGCTAACGAAGCGATGTCTTCTCAGGATATTTTGTTTCTCCCTACTAGCAATCTGAATTCATCTGCTCATCTAGAGCTGCGCTACTTACTGTTAGAAATGAGTGGGTAAGTTGCCTTCTCTATAGGATAAAAAATTTCATTGCGCAGTCATATGGTCATGCTTCACCCTCTGCAATAAGTTCTGCTTATGCCGTATGCGATAGCATTATTGCCGAACTTCACCTCGTATGAGTGGTTCCGTACTTTCCAGGGTGGATTGACTTAAAACCAGCGAGTGATTTCCGTGTGAGCTCAATAGTCCGGTTTCATTTTTATTAGTTTTATTTTTATTCGTCTTCGGACCAAGGCCCTTCCGAAGAAACAAGTGAGAACTTTAAAAGATGGACTGAAAATAATTGAAGATGAAGGAAAGATTCTGGGCTAGAAGCGCGTGAAACGCCTCGGTATGTCCGCTAGCACATGACGGCAGGGGTGGGGGTAGAGCGAGATCCCTGGTGAAAACAAGAAGTGGGATGAAGCCGAGGAACAGGTGGGCATGCCACTAACGATTAACGCAACATTGTTAACGCTTTACACATTGCCTCAATGATATTAAAAATTTAATTGCTAGAAAGGAACATTTCAAATAATAAACTATTTTTGGCTTTTTTGATCCATCTCACAACCAATCACTGCATCAGTGAAAGCGGTCGTTTAGGAATAATACGCACAGTTCTCTCGTAAATACGTGTACTTGAAATGGCATTTGATGGATAAGAAGTTTTACATCAGACAGAAATGCATAATAGCAGTGAAAATTCCGAGTGGAGTGCAAACATTTTTTAGCAAGGCCTTTAGGATATTTGAAAGAGATATAAGTCGAATCATCAATATGACCTAAGTGTTTCGATAAAGTAATAATATTCCTGTAATCAGCTAAAATCTTGTTTGAATCCGTCAATGAATAACATAATTCGCAAAACTCCAGCGTTTCCTGGGGCATAGGCAACCTGGCCAAACATTCCCGCATCGATCATTTTCCCGCATTCATCGTTTTTTCCATCCATCCCCCTGAAAAACGATAGATCGAGGTTCCACTGTACTTAATAATGCAGAAAGAGTGGTATATATTTGGTATACTATTGAAATGAGTGAAAGTATTAAAGTTGAATTGGGCCTTTAGCTAATTATCAGCTATAATAATTCACTTCTTGTTTTTATTTTTTTAAGATTCTCTTGGAGGTAATTCCGTTACTGTTATGATTGCCAACATTGGCCCAGCCAGCAGCAATCATGAGGAAACACTTACTACCCTTAGATATGCAAACAGGGCGAAAAACATTAAAAATGTGCCTCAAGTCAATGAGGATCCTAAAGATGCCATGCTGAGGGAATTTCAGGCTGAGATAACCCGGCTGAGGGTAAGTTTCTGTCGCATTAACTTTGCATGTATTCCATTCAGAGAATAACTCTAATGTGAAATTCATGGGACCAGAAGATAGACAAGTCATTATTGTGGAATATGCAGTTGTGAGGCCAAATATTTTCACAAAATTTTTGGTATCATAGCTTGTAAATTGAACTTCAAATTTGCAAGTGATGAATTCCAATGGTTCCTAAAGCATTAATTTTGAATCCATTTTGTATATTGGGTTATCAACTTTTTTAATATCTCATGAAGTAGAGCTGTAAGAATCATTTGCAGGTACCGTATTTATCTGAATATAGTGCCCCTTTTTTCCAAAAATGCCTGTGGTGAAAGTAGAGGCCGGATTATATTTCTTGTCATTTTTTAAAAAAGTATTTTCCGAAGCTGAAGCCTCAGAATTAGGGGGAGACTGTATTCAGAGAAATACGGTAATTCACTGCAATCAGACATCAGCTACAAAATTCATTTTAAATGCCGTCAAATTGATTTGTTCGCACTTGCATGATCTGATTCCTGGTTGAATTATTGGGCATCAGAGGGGGTCAGGAGGGGAAAAGAAAGTGTGATCATGTTCAACTTAATTATAGTCATCACAATTCTGGATGTCTGCTCAAGATTAATAAATTATTCTGCAATCATCCTGTTATTTTTACTTTCCAATGGGAACTTAATGTCTCGTAGACTGCAAAAATTGGCATCAATACTACTTTCAAAGCCTTCAAGAGTTCCCTGTGTTCATAGCAACAGGACTACCAAGATTTAATCCAATTGGCCACATCTGATTTCTTAATTTAAAGGTGCTTGATTCGTTCCCTGATCTTATGGGCACCTGTGTTTATCCCAGTATTTAACTCTGCTGTTGTAGCCTGCAAATTTGCCTTTTCAACTAATGTGCCACCCCTTCTGTGCTACAAACTTAATTGTGCTGGTAGCTTTGTTGCCATAGTTGATGGAATTATTTTGTGCACGTTAATATTTATTACTTGAATTTTGTTCATGTGCTTCCTTTCTCTTTCAGTCCTTGTTAATTCAGAGGCAGGAAGAAGTTGCTAGGCGACAAACTCTTTCAACCAGTCAGCCAATCCCCCAACTGCCTCAACCATCTACCTCCTCTGCAACAAAGAAAAAATCTAAAAAGAAGACGTTAATGGGTGACAAGGTTATAAGTGAGCCTGCTTCAATGACTGAGAGTACTGAAAGTACCGAGGACAAAATGATGAATGAATTTCTGGTTTCTGAACTAGAAATGTTGGAGCAAGAGAGACAGAAAGTAGCCAATGATTCGCAGCTTATTTCTGCGGTAAGTTTATTTTCCATTTTTTCAATATTATTGATTAATTCACTATTAGTTAGCTCTCCGTGAATGGTGGGCCTACATAAAATGTAGAAAGTGATACACAGTCCGTGGCACTGCAGATAAATGCATACTTTAATTTTATTGGTTCGTTAGGAACTTCATGTATTATTATTTTTGAATCTATTTGTGCATCGATGAGGTAGAGTTACTTGAATATTTTTTATTTATAGGAAAAGCAAAGGCTCTTGGCTGAATTGGAGGAAAAGTCAAAGCAGCTCAAACAGGAACAAGCATTGAGAGAGAATCTATTGACCAAGATTAATAGTCTTGAAAGTCAATTGCTTCGGGGTGGGAAAAATATCATTGATCACACCAATGAGCAAGAGCGTGCCCTGGAGCTTCAGAGGCAAGAAATTGCTGAACAAAAGGTAAGAAATGGAAGACTAGTTTTTACAGCTAGATCTATAATTTTTTATCTAGTTGTTGGGGTGAACACTTTTTAATTGAACTTGTTTGTATGTGGTACAGTCCCAGGCAGATAAATCTTACCACCCGAGAGTCAAAAATTTTCAAAGTCTAGAAGCCAAATTTGCATTGCCACTGAGACCCCCCCACCCCACCTGCTGTCACAAAGTTTACTGTAGCTGTCCTTACGTATGCAAAAAGCATTATTGTGCGTATACCTTGGCAGGATATGTTGGAATACAAAAGCCCCTTTAGTGAAACTATTAGATGCGTCTCTCTACGCTATATCTCGATTTCAGTATGAACATCAATATGGAAATTGTTGCTGCATTAAATGTGTTAATATTGACGGTAGAGCTTCGTTCAAAATTTGACAATTCTCGGAATCAATGAGGAATTTAATTCAAAGCTTGCAATTCATGTTCAAGCAGCAATTATCCATATAGCTAATTTATATAAACAAAGCGTGATTGACCGCGAACCAATGCCGCTGGTAGGGTTATAAACCCTGATAGGAGGGAGCCCAACTACCCTCGGAATCCGAGATAATGCAGAGTCACCACCAGGAAGGGTCGAAAAAGGTTGGAGCTGAGAGTGCGTGATTATCAGTAAGACCCATCTTAATGAATGTCCTGAAAAATGCTGCATGCAGAGGGGACGGAAGAGTTTATTGGGGCTCAGTACAGCAGTCATGCTAAGGCGAGAACTCCACCGTCTTGAAAGGGTTAATTGAGCCAAGAGATACAATTTTCTGTAATGATTGCAAGAAAAAATAATTTTACTTGCATTGCTATTGCAGTATGAACTCAGTAGATGTGTTAATGTTTTCCCTGTATTTTAGCTGTAAATTAGGGTTTACCCTAAACACATTACCATGCATATAACGTATGCTCCATGCACTGAACAGTAGATATGACTCACATAGATATATGTATAGTAGTCAGTCATCACTTTTTTATATGTTGTCATGGTGTTCTTTGCAGAGGAGAGAAGTTGAAATGCTCCAGAAACTGGAGGAGCAGGAAGAATCTACATTGGATCTGAAAGAGACTTTCTCATCGTTACAACAAGAGAATGAATCTAAGACAAAAAAATTAAGGAAAATGTTTTCTAAATTAGAATCAATTCAACAGGAAATCAGGGATGTTTACGATGAAGCCAGTGAAGACCGAAGGGAAATGGAGGCTAATCAAAAGAACATGCTGAAGTAAGTGTACATCTTATATCCAGTATCATTTTTATTGCATATCTTAAAAATTTTAATACCATTATTCTGCCCTGTAATTCTTCAAATTTGCTATCCATTCAATCACTGCTTTCTCACATTTAATGCTATGTAATGCCTGTAGAATTTCTCACACTAATAAATGGTGTCATTTTTCTTCCTCCTCCTGTACCGCCTTTGGTTGAAAAGGGAGAATAGAATATTTGCATGAAGTTATGGATAGGTATCTTTATGGATATGATTAGATCTTTTTATTACAAAATTTGTAAATTGAGCATCTCCAACTTTATTTTTGGAGTTGACTAAGCTGATATAGATATTGACCGTCAGTAAATTGTGTTGTCACATATTCTAGGCAGCTTTTAAGCATATTAATTTCTACTTGCAGGGAACTGAAACTGTTATATGTGATTATTGATAACTTCATACCGACAGAAGAAAAGAACAAATTATTATCTCGAACGCGGTATAATAACGAAGATGATTCATGGTACATAATACCATTGGAGAAGATGCCAGTCAATCTTCCACGTCTGAAATCCACAACAGCAGACCGAAGGCCCACTTCAGATTATGCTAGAGCACTGGCCAAAACAACTGATGATCCACGATATAAGGTATGCTTTTAGTGTACTTATGTTAGAATTACACCAGATTAAGGCGTAAACTACATCTAAAATTTGTTGATGCTAGCATGGTAATCTATGCAGAATTTATCCTCAAATGGAAATGAAATGTCTTGAGAAGACATCGCCTGGAGGTGAAATTAAAGCATACCCATCCCCAGATTCGCATACCTTATATATGTATTCCATGAAAAGCAAGTGCTAATTGAAACAGCTATTCGAGTCACCAAATTCCATTAAGTGTAATGTTATTGGTCTTAATTAGTCCATGAGGCATCACTTTTAGAAGTTTCATACTGATTAATTTGGGTAATTTGTTTTTGAAAATACATTCTGGGAACATTTTAAGTGCATTAATTACAAATTTGCACTTTAATGAGCCACCTTTCCGGTTACTAAGAGGAATTACATGCTGTTCAGGTAAGCTGTGGATGTAACATCTCTAACCTCTATGATGAAAAGAGGAAGGTGATGAGTTATTTGAATTTCATATGTAGGAATTGCTCAAGAGAATTGCATGATCTAAGGGAAGAAATCTGATTCTCTTGCCAACCAACAGTGTGTGGGTACCAACTTCATCAGGAAAATTTTTCCCCAATTGTACAGTAGGATGCATAGAAAGGAAAGAAATCACAGGTTGAGAGGTTGGGAGGTAATTGTGGAATTTTTCTGAGGGTAATTTTTCTAGTTGATCTATCTCATCCAAAGTGTTACAATTATTAACATATTAAATTGTTAACTTCATGTGCACCAATTTAGTAACCATGTCGTACTTCACATGCTTAATTCTGGTTTTTCAGAGATAGAAGAATTCCTTCAAAGATTTATTATACATAAATTCTTATGTTTGCAGGCCGAAAATGTGATAAGCCTTTCAATTGAAATGCCGCTGAGGACCACTCAGGATTACGAAATTGACGAGCAGGCTCAAGCTATTCGTGCGGTTTTGCAAGAAGCCTTGGAGCATGAAGAGACTGTCCTCGAGATAAATTGTAATTCTGTACATTTGTCAAGGAGGAAATTTCTTGGTATGCTGAGAGCACGAGCAAGGTAAATTTTGCCTACCTCTCTGGAGTGTAGTGGTTTATGTCTTTAAAGCTAACCTCTTTGAATTGAGTCCTTTTTGTAACTCTTATTGGTTACTTTCGGCCGTATTTATAGATTTCCATTAAAACATGCTAGTAGGGCGACTAACTTAGTCGGCTATTAAGACCTTTTTGTCGTCTACTAAGATATGGTATTCATGGTTTCTATTGAGTGAGCTTCTAAGAGCTACTAACTTACTGCTGCTAGCTCGGCAGCTGATACTCGGTAGCGATTTGTGTTCTACTGGTTAGGCTACTCTTGGCAACACTGGATCTGACTCCTCTGCAGCACGGGAAATTTGTAAAACTATCGAACCAAAGAAATTGATGCATCAAAATGCATCGAAATTTTTTACTTGGTAATGGATAAATTGATGTTAATCCATTGAAGATATATTTATTGATTATTGTACACTAACAATTATGTTACACCATTGAAAAAGGAAAGATTTATGTATACTACCGAAGCATTTGTATGTTTGAGATGCAGTAATTCTTGTACAAACGGCAGTGTATTCATTGATGATATGTATTTCATATTTTATGCTCTTCGGATATTTATTTTCATGGGTGCATTGGTGCATGCGTGATGAGTATAAAAAACGTAATTAGCAACGTCAGTGTTATATACATTTATACTCGAAAAGCAGAAATACACCACAATGTTGGAGTGTAAACGAAAAGTTATAAAAATTTTACAATGCAGAAAAGAATCTTAAAGAAAATAACGTTAAGGTAAATGTGTGAATGATACACATTTATTGAGTTACAAATACCTACAAGCGAGAAATTAGTAACATATGTTTGCTGCTCCTAAAATGTTATAAGTAATGAAATAACAACAATCTGCCTCGCCACATTAAAATTTTTCAAATATTGACAATGTAGAAGTGGAGAAACATAGGGCATATAGTTAATAAAAGGTGGTTAATATAAAAAAATAACAAAATAATAGTCAAGCTAACTTGTTGTACTTCTTTATTGCTGATCGTAACACAAATAGCCCTACAACTCACACTACATTTCACTGCACATTTTACGAGCTGTCTTTATGATACTTAATAATCAGTACATTGCAAATCAACTGATTTAATGAAATAATGGATCATTCTAATTTTTAAAAACTATAATGTAACACTAATAAAGCATTATAATCAGTTTTCCAATCACTCTGCACACACTAAAAGCATTTGCGCTCCTTGAAGGTTGGAAAGGATTCTTCACATCTCACTTCCCACTCATCACTTACGATTAAGAATCACTTCATGTTATTTAACATTACCATTATGTAGACAAAGAAATGAAGAAGCTGAAACAAATTGCTAAACCAGTTATTGTAACATCAACAAACTTCCAATCTCACTATTACTCATACTGTAACAAAAAAAAACAACAGCGCAACGAAATGTGTGAAATGTAAACACTGGTGATAGTTCACGATGAAGTGTCCAGAATAAGTAATAAAATCAAACAGAACTTGTAAGCGTACAAACAAATGAAAATTAATGCTCGTTTGCTGTATTCCTAAAGAATAACAACTTCAAATATGAAACATATTCCCTTCGCAACAATTAGATACGGCAGACTCCCGATTATCCAGCTGCGGTTTATGCGGGTTGCGGATTATCCGTGCATGATTTTCACTCTCGTTCAATTTTTTCCGCAATCTTTATAAAGAAATCGGACCCAAAATCATCGGAGTTACGGCATCAATGCTAGGATACACCAGGCTTATTATATCCGTTAGAATCCTCTTCGTAAAATGGAAGCGATCACGCGCTAGCTGCATTCATGGGAGCACCCTGTTCCTGTTTTCCAAGCCTCGCAGTGCGCGACCACGCTCCTTGATCACGGATACACGTCGTGCAGAAGTTGCAACCCGGGCAACTTGTGCGAGATGTGACTACGTGGCATGGTGCCTGACAGTGTAGTTTCCGACGTCGAGCAGTGGTTTTGAAGCATTCGTGCAAACCACTTTTCTGTATCCATGATCACCCAGCCGCAGATGCGTGGTTTACGTAACCAGTTCTTATATGGAGCCATAATAATACAAGTAAAACCTTGTTATCGCTGCTAAAAAGATCATGGTCTGGTAAAGAAAGCTCTCGATGACTCCGGGAAGCATTCTAAAATAACATTATAAGTGCATACACAATAACACATTTTTTGTTTTACATAAATTATGAACATTACAAGACATTTAATTGAAAGTTTGAATTATCCGTGTTTTTCGATTATTCGTGCCCTCTCTCCCCATCATTAGCCCGCATAATCGGGAGTGTTCTCTACCTTTGATGGAAATGTATACCGTTGATTAAACCACTACGGAAGAAATAAATATTTATGCCAAAGCTCATACACTAACAATCACTTCAGTTGCTGCTTCACTCTTTACTTCATCGTCCATATGCAATCAATTCACTTAGGGGTACACTAAAAGCACAAATTGTGTTCACTTACTTTAGAGGTACAAGTTCACTGCACGTTGTAGTTTTCTTACAGCTAAAGTAAATTCAATTCCTGTCAGCAATCACACTACATACATTGCCTGCCTTACTTTAAGAATGGATTTTCGTGTTCCATTGTGGCACAAATGCGTAAAAAATCCATAACAGTATGCAAATAAAACCGGAGTTCGATCATCCACAACGGTCCGCCATATTTAGTAGCTCCCTTAGACAAGGCAGGTGGGCGACTAAGAGCCGGCTACTAAGGTAGTAGCATACTAAGTTTTGTAGCCCTTACTAATGATTTATGAATACCATTGTGCTAGTATGCTACTACTTAGAATGCTACTACTTAGAATGCTACTTAGGCATTACTATCTTACTAAGGAAACTATGAATACGGCCGTTTGAGTTTATGGTGTATGTAATTTATTTCCAATGCAATTTGTAATGGTTAATTTAAAATTTTAAACTTGTATTGTTCCATTTGTGCGTTGGTAATGCCCAAGTTTTTAAAAGCATATGGTGTGGGAAAACTAATTTTAATGAAATTAATTATGCTAGGTTATTATTGTGCACAGTATTCTTTAAATTATGAACTAATACTTTCATCTTGTGTTATTTTGAATATTTTTGGATCATTTATCGCATAATATACTAGCATAATGAGTCATAGCCTGCTAATTAGGGTTGATGACTAAGGAGTGCTATTGTTATTATTAATGTGTTCTGTAGGGATGTGCGAGTGGTACTTAGTAATCTGGTATTGGGTTGTAGCTATTTGCAAGTATTGAGCCCAGTATGGTAGTTTCTGGACCAGGCAATACTTATAGCGATACATGCACCACTATATTCTCATTTATCCAATCCCCTAGTGAATTTTCTTTTCTGAACACTTTGCGTGATTTAAAAAGGAAAAGATGATGAGAAACCTTTATGGCAGTGGTGTAACTATGGGGGGGGGGTGAGGGGGTAGATCCCCCCCAAAGCCTCTGAGTAATAAAAAAGTTATTTAAAACTATTGTCTAGTTTTGAACTTTAATAAATGCATCTGCATAAAGTTAAATTTTTAGTGCCAAAATGTTGTAAAATTTATATCCAGGTATGTCATTTTTCAAAAATTTTCCAGAAAAAGTTGCTTGGTGGGTGTGGGGGTCCACCTGAGGCCATCCCATCCCCCAAAGCATATTTCTTGTTACGTCACTGCTTTATGGCAATTATGTCAGAATTAGTGAAAGATGAATAAAAATTAATGTTTCTTAAACAGTTCCATAACCACAACTGAAATGAATTAACCTCAAGTAACATGCCAAAAATTTAATTAGTATACATTACATACAGGTGGTCCCTGACTTTTGCAGACAATGCATTCCTGAAAACGTGAACGAAAGTCGAATGTACGAAAGTCAAACTATTGAGTTCCATATTAATTAGGAGGTACATTCCAAAAGAGCGAAATATGCATACTAAAGCCTTATTTTTTACACGATTTTATTTTGTACTAACTAATGTTTAATAATATGTTAATAAAGTTCCTCACATCATATAATTTCTTTTGAAAATACGCAGCAAATGTAAATGAAAAACAAGATCCCGATGTACCCCACTGGCCTTGGTGGCGGCAGGGCACAGTCCTCGCCTGCCACACTAAAGGTGGTGGGTTCGAATCCCGCCTGGATGGTTAATCCCTAACCAAGGCATGGTTGTTTGTGATTGTCCTATGTTAATCGTTGAAAACCCTCCGATATAAAGGCCAAATAGTGCTGTTTTCGGGGTGATGGAAATAAATAAATAAAAAAGAACTCTGTTGGGTACTACTGAGTGAAACTTCCTCTTGGCATTTAAGTGGACATTCCACTTATTATGTCCACTATAGATAAAAAGACATATCAAGTAGCATAACAAAATGTAATTGTTGAACCCTCACTCTGGATACCTTTTAATTTTTACATCAAAATTCCTCGGTGGGTGATATTCGTGATCGCGTATATTTCGCATATTATTCAAAAAAGACAAAAGACTAATGGAATTCTGATGACATTTCATGCAATATCATTGCTGAGGTTGTACATGAATTGAAGAACACTCAAACGGAAAAACACAATTAGAAAGAAGAACTTAACAAGTTTTATTGAAAGCTGTTTGATGATGTCTAGTCAAATTTTTTTAGAAATCTCTCCAATGAAGGCTGAACTGCAGCTTTTTTCTTGAAAAGCGAATCTTGAAAACGAAGACAAAAGGAAGGTTACGGAACCTTAGCATTTGTCACATAGTCAGGACCCTCCGGCGCCCCCCTGCCGCCCCCTTGGCACTTTTCGCCCCCATAGACTACAGCAACGCCCCCCAGGGGGCGGTAGCGCCCACTTTGGGAACCACTGACCTAGATTAAAGTCAACAACCAACAATTCCATTGATTGTGTACGTTCGTAATGTTCGCATATACTGCCATTTGAAACAGTTGAATGTTGGGATGCACAGTAAAAATTGCGTGAATTAAAAAAAATTACAAATCAACAGATCGAAAGTCTGAATTAAGCATGTAAAAGTCAAATAAAAGGTGTCAATTTGTATTGTATGAATGTACGAAAGTGCAAATTGTACGAAAGTCAAATACATATACATTCGAAAGTCGAGGACCACCTGTATATCCAAACTGCTAGGAAGAGCCCTGAGCAAAGGCATTTGCACAATTGTGATTAAGATTGTGTGTATCTATGTAAATGAATCATATCAGATTTGATACTTTCAAATTTTCATACAGAAAAACCAATTGTTCCACATGTTCAGGTAGCAGGTTTTGATGTCTCCATGTTACCGTATTACTGCCTGCAGAAAATTGTCTTTTGCTACGCGCTTGTGTGGCTAGAAAATCTCTTTCATGCCAAAATTGTAAGATTTAGGATCCTTGGGACTTTTAATTAAGAATAACATATCAATATTTTTATGGATCTTAAATGATTGTGGAATTAAAGTGGACTAGGGTGAACAAACAATAGAACTCAGCTTTAGTTTTGTATACCAAAGTAAACCATTCTTTATTTCTCACTTAATTTAATCAACCTAGGCAACTCTTTGTTTTGTAAATTCAAGGAGGTAGCAAAATGTCATCAAAGGAATAAACAACAATTAACATTGGATATATGGAGTACTGAAATAGGCTAAAAGATACCTCCACTTGTGCTGTCAAACATGGGAAAAATCGGCTTTGCCCTATAAAACCTAAGAGTTACATATTTTTTTCATAGAAATCTTAACAATTTTTACGTATACTCATGACATTTGAGTAGAGAAAGTAGGTAGGATAGGGTATAAAAGTATCACTTAAAAAAGAATGAGCATTGCAAATTCCTATCTGATTTCTCTGAAGACGCAGCAAGGTAATAAGAGGGTTGGCTGCCACGTAATAAGAGGGTTGGCTGCCACCGCTGAAGAAAAGGTATTCAACACACACCTCATGTGTTATATTAGTTGACTGCTACGTATGAAGCAAACTGAAACTCCCTGATCAAGGCAATAGAATGATTTATCAACTTTCCAAACAACATGCGCATATGAGTTTGATGATAGCGCTTCCAGTTGGCATATCTAAACCTACTCGCCTTGGCACTTTTCGCCCCCATAGACTACAGCAATGCCGCCCAGGGGGCAGTAGCGCCCACTTTGGGAACCACTGACCTAGATTATAGTCATATACGCCTCTCCTACTCTGTATCTGAAACTGCTTGACTCAACTTGACATTCGTTATGGTACTCGAAGCACTTGAGATGAGCAGCAACTACTCAATTCCACTTAAATTTTCGGGTACTCGCACATCCCTACTCACACAGTCGCACATCCCTACTCACACACTCGCACATCCCTTTATCAATGATACCTATTAAATTCCACCTCTTTCTATTGTGTCAGTATTGGTCATGAAGGAAATTTCAATTAGTGAAAGGTGTCTGTAAGTTGGAGATACCTGTAGAACACTTAAAATGATGAGGATGGAATTCCTATCGTTCATTTATGAGTTATATGTAAACAGCTATCAATATGTAGGCATGGATTTACATTGAAGGTACATACTTGCCTTACTGTGATGCAGTGGTGAAAATGTTGAGATTATTGGCACAGGTTATGCAACTCAGTCATCTGTCTGATTTTTAGTTTGAGTTCACAAGAAATAATGAGCAATTTGTGGGATGCAAATTTCATTGTGAAAAAATGTTTGCTGAAGCACTGTCACCATTACTTTATTTTTGTTAAGTTTTGTTTAAAAATTACACCTCGGAAGCGGAAAATTCACCCAATTTGCAGTAAATTCGTAAATATCTTTTTCACATATCTATTCAAGTAAAATCTAGTACTTATTACACTATTAAATATTTTTATTTCTGCCATTTAAGGCCTATTATGTACACAGTTTGTTCAAAGCTCTTGTGGTTTTGCTTGCATTTAACTTAAGAAATTCATGCTAAACATGAATCTGCTTTCAATCAATGCTTGGAGCATTATGATGATTTTTTTGTGTAAGCGTAACAATATTTCTGGAGTGAAAATGAAGCAAAAGAAATTCACTCTCAATTAAAAGATGCGTCATTCTCTAAGCCACCAGTGGTTTTGTGGGAAGACCCATTGCCCATGCAGGAGTTATTTAGATTGCATTAACTTAGATTGTGAGAATTTTGAAGGAATTGCTTTGAGGTTAATAAAGAGTGTGTTAAGGATGATCTTTGTAAAATTGGGCCTAACATGTTTTATGTTATTTTGGGGAAAAATGTTTTTCTTATAAATGGTTGCCTTTTGCATGGTTTGTTATTTTTTTCTAAATGTGCTGTTTTTATTTGCAGATCTGCTAATGCTCCACCTCTTAGAGGCCCCACTCCACCTGCGATACCTCCTGTTTACCCAGTTTCACGTGGATTAGTTCCAAAGTAGTGGAAATGGGGGTTACACTCTGCCTTATGTACTGAATAACATCTGTAGAATTTATTAACATTTTCCCATGTTTCCTATTTGTGAAAATTTAACATGTAACTTGACTCGGCAGATACTATTACTGTTGTTATAGTTTGATTTTACATTACATAATATTTTTAGTTAACTTATGAAAAACCATTACTTCATGGGAGTATTTTGTTATTTGTGTTAAATGGAAAACTGTGTTAAGGATTTACATAATTTTATTTTGAAATTATTCAGTATAATTCTTCAGTAGAAATTCTTCAGTTGTAGGTTCTTAAATTTTTCCAGAATTTTATTCATTAGACTTAAATGAGTATTTAAAATAACTCATATTTATTTATTTATGGTGTCTTTTAATTTACCTTTTCAGTAAAAATTCTTTTGGTATTGAATTTTATCACTATAGTCATTGCCTGTTCATTATATTAGTTCGGTTTGAAAATTATTTTGCCAGCTTGGGGTATGATGCATGGTTGTGATTTTATGCGAAGCAGCTAGGTTATGATGGTTGGAGGGTCTCTGTGTCAAAGTTGCAGATCGCCTTGTCATGTGTGACCCAACGCTGTGTAACTACTTGATCTCACCAATCTCTGTATGAATTCCAGTCCCGGTGTTTTGTTGGTGCTGGAGAGACTTAGGCAACTGGAGCCACTGAGAAGATACATAAGCATCACACTTGACAAAAGATTAAAGTATTTGCTCACAGGAATTACCCTTACGTTACCTCTAGTTTTTGCAATCTTCCCTGTGAATTTATCTGTGAGATATTTTTGATCCACTTCAGTGATTGAATCAAGTTGAAGAATACCAAGACATTCATGCCCATGTGCAGAAATTTTTTCTTTCCATGCATGGGCATTTGTTTGCCTTTTGAAAAATATTCCTTTTGTAACAGAGATCTAACATTTCATAAGCATATAAACTTTTTATGCCAAGGTCAC
This sequence comes from Ischnura elegans, assembly GCF_921293095.1. Taxonomy (NCBI): domain Eukaryota; kingdom Metazoa; phylum Arthropoda; class Insecta; order Odonata; family Coenagrionidae; genus Ischnura; species Ischnura elegans. Next base: position 47,350,331 of record NC_060259.1, read on the forward strand.
AAAAATTTTCCGCCGTTTCAAGTCAAAATGTTCAGTTTTGCAAGTGATGAGTGTGAATCCTAGTCTTGTTGCTGTTTGCTGAAAGCAAAAGAATTATTTGCCTAGAATTAATTATTCCCCAGTATTCTAGAAAGTTATTTGAATTTGTGTTTATGAATTGCGTGTTCTTTCTTTCATTAACGCACATCAAAGTTGATGCAGCTTCTATGTTTTTCCTCTTGTCAAAGATTTTATCTTTGAAGGTGACATCCATTCACCACAAGTATAGAGGACTAATTCGTTAAGTTTGTTAGGGTGAATTTCTGTAAAAATTCCTCTATTGTAAAGCATGCAGTGCTGCAAATTTTTTTATCCATTGCACCCTGTCCATTTGAGTGCAATCACATAAAAATATGTGATTTTAGTGTTTAGAATTGGGTGTCAATGATTGACTTCATGCATAAAAATTTGTTTAGTGAAATCATTCCAAGTGAATATTCCATTAAAATTTGCTATTTCAGAAAATTTGATGCCCGGCAATCAAGTTTTGCTACTAGCTACTTTAAAATATTCAGCTCTTGTGTTAACCTCATTTTGATAGCTTGTGTATACAATGTCCATAGCAGCTTCCTACTTCGGCCATTTATTAAAATTTTGCATTGTAAGTTTGAATGAGCTCAAACGAATCGCCACAGCAGCATTATCTTATGAACACTTGTATATTTTCTGGAATAGCAAAAATTATTTTGTGATATGTATGTTGCTAGTCTGTTTTACTGGAATATCTTTTGGTCTATAATGTTAGACATTCCTAATTTTTGCTAGATCTGCTACATTTATGCCAAAGAAATGAGATGTTAAAATTATGAGCACAGCAAATATCTGAAGTGCCTGTTAAAATATCACTAAACTGAAGGCTGTGCTGTCAAAAAAGACTGTTTGGTTCTCCATTTGTTAATGTGTTTGTTCAACGGTATTTATTTATGTTTTTGTGTTCAATTTGTCATGATCTATGCAAGTTTTCAAATTAAAATTTCTTGAGCTTAGTATGTGTTGTCATATTTTTTCATTTTTTCCCTAAATTCATAGATTTGAGCACATGATGAATACACACATTTTAATGCTCCATGTGTATACCATTGCATAAATTCCCTTTTCCCTGCAATTGAGCTGTAAAATTGGTGTTTTGGATCTTTTTCAAAATTATATATTCAAATTTCAGGATGAGAATTGACAAACACAGTTATGATGCTAGTGCTGGTGTGCTACACAGTGAAAATTGTGCAAATGTTCACCCACATATGATGGCAACTTCCCCAAAGAACCTCTTTTCTCTGGAACTGAATGTTCCTCTCATAAAAAAAATGTTATTTCATCTCTTTTCATGGGCTACCTCCCTAGCCCTTGGTTGGTTGATGATTGCCTGAGAAAATTGAAAAACTGGTTTCAATGATATTTTTACCTCCAACTTAAATTGGCATTTCATCATCCTATCTTCAAACATATTCACTTAAGCCAATTAGTTGCTGAACTTAATTATTCTTACCGAGTAGTGCAGAAATTATTGTGAGCATTGGTCTCTTCTGATAAACCATGTTATAAAGAGTATTAAGTGAGTGTGCACACACAGAAAATAAACATCTATTAGATATCTACAGATAGATAAATAGTTATCTAATAGACATCTATCATAGATATCGATTAGATATATTATTGTCAAAACAGCAGCATGTCTAATAGATATATACGGTAGATGTCTATTAGATAACTACTTATCTATATGTTTTATGTTTATCTTATCTATACATATCTTTAAAAAAATTTTCTCATGCATATGCTTGCTGCAATTGACGTTAATGAAAAACTTGTTGCTGTATGATAAAAATGAAAGCTACAACATATACTGCCGGGACAGAGTATCCATCCCGTGCCAACCCGTGTGAGAGCCTGACGTGCCTATCACTAGACCAACGGATCCTGTTGGGGAGATGGCGCTAATTTGGGGTTATATAGCACTTTTTAAAAATACCGCTCGGAGATTAATTAATTACAGCCAAACTAAGGCCCATTCAATGGAACCACTATCAGTTCAGAGATGTGTTTGCCATTCCGAATGCCATAAAAAATACGGCATAGAAAAAGGCGGAGCAAGGTACGTGGTCTCCCCTTGCCAGTTAAGGGAGGAACAATCTTATGTAATTATAATAATTATGGTTATTTGTCCTAATCACCTTAATTCTAATAGGGGGAATGGCAGCTAGGGGGAACGGATGATTGCTGACGTCATGCAGTTGGTATCGTTCGATGGGTGGCAGCATTTTTTGAGTCCGCCATCGCTCGAGTAAGGAACCAAAAAAACTGTCCCTTGATCAAATGTTAATTCGCTTCCATAGCTCATGAATTGCGATTTAAAAGACACTTTCGGAGATGCATCCAAAACCGCCCCTTGTCAACTGCACATCTAATAGATGTCTTAAAGACATCTATTAGATATACATCTATTCATAGGTGAAAATATACAATATACAGACGAAGTCGCCAGGCAGTGGCGTAGCCATGGGGCATGAGGGTCCGGACGCCCCTCCCAAAATATAAAAACACAATTATTGTCCTTCATAAAAGAAAACAAAATATTGAGAAATCAGGAATTTACAAAATGTTTCTTAAACAAATTAAGTTTTTTCGATTAAGAAAAGTGTTGAAATTAGTTTAAAACCCATAACTTGGTGCCCGGCTTTTCAAAAATTTCCCCCCCTGGTTTTGGAGCCCCCCCCCCCCCCCGAACGAAATTCCTGTCTTCGCCACTGTCGCCAGGCATCGTTCGACGCGTCGCAAAATTTTTCAAGTCCGCCATCGCTCGAGTAAGGAACCAAAAAATTTGTCCCTTAATCAAATGTTAAATCGCTTCCATGGCTCATGAATCGCGTCTTAAAAGACACTTTCGGAGATGCATCCAAAACCGCCCCTCGTCACCTGTGCACCTGTGCATCAGAGAGAGATATATCTAATAGATGTCTAATAGGCATCTATTAGATATACATCTATTCATAGATGAAAATAGACAATATATAGATATCTAAAGATATATATTTTCCGTGTGGGCTATGTACTATATATCTGTGGATGAACCCTGCGGGAAGGACCGATTCACAAATATTACCAAAGAGGATCCTTAAGTCAGCCTCTAAATGTGTTGTCACCCACCTCGCATTGATGTGGGTTTACAAAAATTGCCACCGACGTCGCTCACGGACAAAGTGATCCCTAGTTTCACGGAGAAATAAAGCATGATCAGTATTGTTACCCAAAGTTTATTTACATGATGATGTGATTGATCAAATTCATAACTTTTCAGCTCCATTCCATGTAATTGCAAACATTTTACTGCGAAATATTGGAAAAATGCAGTCATGACCGTGCCGCGGACATTTGAAATCATTCTCCTATGAGACGGAATCGGGCCTCCGCCATGCAGTCCCTATGGTCCGATTTATATAACCAGCCTTGGGGGAAGGGGGCTAGAAATGTTTTTTCTTATGCGGGGAATACCTGCGGTACATCAGCTAAGACCACTAGCCCTGGGGTACAGTGGCGCAGCGAGGGGGGGGGGGGGTTTGGGGGATAAAACCCCCCCCCCCCAGAGCTCATAGAAATTTTTAAGTTTAATCCGTTTTACTTAATTGGATTAGTATTACTTATAGAATTATTCTATAGTTAAACTTATAGAAATTTAGATTAGTATATACTTCCATAGTGTTAGGATCAATCAAATATCCCTCTTAAAGCCTTAAAACTCGCCATTTTGAACCATTAATCATAAAATTTTCTGAAGGAGGGCCCCCGCAACGCCCGCTTACCCTGGAAGGTATGCAATACTCCACACCCTTAAGTGTTATTTGCGCCTAAAATCCCCCCCTCGGCGTAATTCTTAGCTGCGCCCCTGCTGGGGTATGTATCCATCGATATCCCAGTTTCCGAAATCAGTTTGTTTCATAATTTCTGCCAGTAAAAGACGATGACTTCTTTATCTTAAAACATTGTACAAAGGAAAAATATTGCACTTTTAGAGATGCGTGTTTCCCGACGCGTAAGAGATGAAATGAAAATAGTGCAGGAAACTCTCATACCTCCCTCCAAATCTCTGGTCAGGTACCAGCATCGAGTTGACAGCAATCTGACGATTATTTTTTCCTAAAGGGAAGCAAGCACTCCTCGACGTAACTCTCCCGAGTGGAAAATTTATGGATGTATGGACATAATGTTATGGTCAAATATAAGTCCATGCTTAGAAATTTGATAAAGTTTTATGGTTTTAATTCCACTTCTCGTCAACTATGCCTACATAAGGTACCGAAAGAGCTTAATTCCCATTGAGTCTCTAAATAACGAAAGTAGTCTTCCACCATCAATACAATTTGAAATTTCTTAATTAATTTCTAAGGGAAAATGTAATGTAAATCCTCAAATGCATCACTTTCACTCTGATGTTTTTAAGTAGCTAGTCACTATCGCGTGTTTTTACATTGATATGTAGTTGGTATGTTAACATAACTATTAATGGATGGAGTTATGCTAGTGAGTATTTAAATCATGCTATAGTTGCTTTGCAATCAAGGATGTTGTAAATGAATGCATTTGAAAATATCAGCCCTTTTTCTTACATGAAATATAGATTTCTTAGAGGCCTCTCAAATACTTACCATTGCGGTGCAAACTGAATGCCGCATCCGAAGACCACCGATGTGAGAAACGCCGAAAATCGCCAGAAGAAATACTTCATGGGCCGTGAGTTTGAATTTTCGCATAGGCCATTTGCTTATGAGAGTTATTTCATTTTTAGGCAATACCTGGTGTTGACGTGGAGCCAATAAATGAAAAGGCCAATTTAATTAATATTTTTTGCACATTTGACGAAAAAATGGGCAACTCTGCACATTGGCGCAGCGAGGGGGGGGGGGGGGGTTTGGGCGATAAACCCCCCCCCAGAGCTCATCGAAATTTATAAGTTAAATCTATTTTACTTAATTGGATTAATATTGCTTATAGAATAGTGTGAGGATTAGTAAAAGATCCCTCAGAAGGCCGTAAAAATCACCATTTTGAACCGTTTATCTTAATTTTTCCGGCGGAGGGCCTCCTCCCGCTTACCCTGGCGGGTATGCAATACCCCAAGCCCTCCAGTATTAGTTGCGCCTAAAATCCCCCCAACCTTAATTCCTAGCTGCGCCCCTGACTCTGCAAGTGAAAATATCACCGTCTTGTTTACCGCCAGCTTCAAACGACTAGAAGATTTGCGACAAGATTTACGAGTCAACATTCGCGGTTTTTTAGTACGTTCCTTTTATTACTGCTGCATGCTATTCCCTCAGCATCAAGAGCGTTACTTCTATTGGCTTAAGGGTTGTGAGGAGGTGCATGGCGTGCGTGTGAAGTAATCATAAATATTCGTGTTTTCACTCCAGAAGTATCGGGATATTTTCCAAGGCAATCATTAGCCCTGTTTGAGTGCTGCACTGAATGAGAATGAAGGCTGTAGTCTTTACGCTGGATAGTTCGTTAAACAGAGAATATAGGTCCATGGTCATGATCACGATGCTTCAAACGTTAGTTTCGCTCCACCCGTTCCGTCTCCATCAACAATACCCAATTATCTCTCGCGTATGGCCTCAATTGTTCCATTTCCTGGGCAACCAACGAACCTCGTCATTTTATCGTCCCTTACACGACTACCGTAATTAAGCACCCCATCTACTACGTATCATGCTCTTCTTAATGCTGGCAATGCATGGAAATTTTACATTTAGCACTGGTAGGAGTGTATGAAGGAATAATAACTTTAATGCTTCGTTCAAAGGTGCATGATATGTATGGAAACGTAGAATTTAAGCGCGATAATGTCATCCTTTCTTATATTTACTCCCAGATTTTTTCATAGAAATTAATTCTGGAAATTTTCCAGATTGCGGTATGCTGGTCTTTCCCAAAAATGTCTTATTGGAACTTGATGGGTAACGGTCCGTAGTCGACGTCGCTGATCAGTTTATTTACCACGTTATACTTTAAATGCGTTATAAATGCTGCCTTCGCTAAGGTGTCACGTTGTGACTCACTGCATATTTTTTATTTCCATGGCCTGTACTTCAGTATTGATTTCATTCTTGTTACTTCGGATCGGGGCGGTCTGGCCCGGTAGGCTGGTTGGCGATCGCCGCGGGCCCCGCAAAGCTTTTTTGAACCAAAGTTTTTTTTGCAATTACAAAATTCTACGTTATCATTTTTTACTTTACACTGTATGCATACTTAGTCTAAAAATATTATATAAAAAATTAATGAAATAAAGGTGTCAGAAGGTAAAAGAGAACCTGATGCTTTCTTGAAAGGGATATTCGAAGTTTTTTTTTCGATTTTTTTTAGATTTTAGCCCAGTTACCAGGAACAGATTCACTAAATAATAGTAACATACTAAATTATTAAATTTTATAAGATGTGAAATTCTCGCTATTTTTTTCTTGCGAAAATGCTATTTTTTCTTGCGAAATTGCTATTTTTTGTTAAATTTTATCTGGTTTCTAAGAGCCAGAATAGCGTCAAAATCCATTTCCGGGCATTCAATTTCCTAAAAATTTCCGGAAGGGAATCCTCGAATAAGGCGGGCTTAATCATGAGCCCTAGCCGAGGGCTCCCAATCACCCGAGACCGCCCCTGCTTCGCACTCTCGATTTCGGCTATAGCTTTATAGTCTTGAAGATTGGAGTGAAATTATTTATAAATCCACTTTAGGAATATTAAATAATTGAATCGAATCAAATGCGTAGATAAAATCACAGAATAATTCAACAATTGCCGAAAATGAATGATGGGTTTTTTCAATAGCGGACAGCTTTTTATGTAGCACCGCGCAACATGATATTGTTGACTCATAATGAGTGGCATGGTGATGGAATGCTTACTACGTCGTCAGGGATCATATACAGCGGTGACAGGGCGACGTGAGTTGACCCACTGGGACTCTAAGCAGAGTCGCCCAAACGAAATAAGCATGCCGCATGTACACCTCCATGCAAATTGCGAGAACTTACGCGAACATGCTGGCGTGAAGTTGGGCTACAACCAGGGGACTGCATAGATGAGGCCCAATTCCATCCCACAGAAGGTTGATTTCTGTTGCCAGTTCGGTCTTATTTTAATCGGCTTTCAAAAATATCCGTGGCGCGGTGATGAGTGCAATGCGATATATATTTTAAAAATATTTTGCAGTATGATGTTTGTAATTGCGAGTAACAGTGGCGCAGCGAGGGGGGGGGGGGTTGTGGGGGATAAAACCCCCCCAGAGCACAGGGAAATTTTTAAGTTTAATCCATTTTACTTATTTGGATCAGTAGGTATTACTCAAAGAATAGTGCTAGGATTTATCAAATATCCCTCGGAAAGCCGTAAAACTCGCCATTTTGAACCATTATTCTTAAAATTTTTCTGAAGGCGGGCACCCGCAACTCCTGCTTACCCTGGTGGGTATGCAATACCCCCACACCCATTAGTATTATTTGCGCCTAAACCCCCCCTTAGACTTAATTCCTAGCTGCGCCCCTGGCGAGGAATATCATTGAAGAGTTATGAATTTCATAGAGTACATCATCTTGTATAAATATTTCGGTTCAAACCCCTAATTACACCTATTTCTCTGTGAAACTCGGATCAATTTGCTCGTCAGCGACGCGAGTGGCGACCTTGGAAATCCATAGAAATGCGTGGTGAGCGGCAAAACATTATGAGGCTTGAAGTTCCTCCTTTGCAATATACATGGGCTACAAGCTACCGAACAAATCATTGGCAGCCATTTTTCCTGCAGGCGGAATTTAGGAATATTCCCGTTAAAAAGGGTTGAAATAAATATATGTATGATATAGCGAGTTTGGTACTCTGGAATTCGATCTAAAATGCAATCTTGATTAATGCATCTAGATTAATAGATCTTTATCAGGAATCACAGTTTTCATTTTTATAGTTTATCTCCTTTTTCAACAATTTAGGAATACTTAAATTTTATTCAGGATCTGCTCTGTCGATGATTTTATCCGTCGTTGTCCTTATTTTTGCGGATCATTTGTAAATGTTAATTGATATTGTCTTATATTTTTATGAGGAAAATCTGTATCTTAGTTCGTATTGCATACGTTTTTTGATTACTTGCTGCAAACCGATTGCGATTGCAATTTGTAACGAACGAGGCCGGCATTGATACAAGTATAGCTCCAGATATTGAAGAAGTTATTTTATGTCGTGGCTGATGTACTGCTATAATGAGTTAAGGCTACTCGTCATTATTTACGCCCATTTTTTTGAGATACGCATCTTTTTACAAAGTTACTGCTTTAATTTGGTGTCCCATGGCATAATAGGGTGGTTTCCTATTATATTTTTAATTGCCTAAATCGAAAGATTATTACTCCTGGAGTACGTATTTCACGCTTTTAGATTTTTTAATGACGATATCTATTTTTCGCGATTAAATGAAAAGTGAAAAATTTCAAGCGCGCGAAAACGCGACGGCTAAGTATGAATGCTGGGAAAACTCCTTGTGACGTCATTCGGGTTCCCGCTGTCGCCGTGTGAGGTGACCTTGGGGCGAGGCTTTGAGCGCTGATACGATGCAGACTGCTAGCAGGTAGCAGAGTACCCTGCTAGCAGGTAGCGCTTGGCTTTAATAAGGATTATTAAAGCCAAGCGCTATTATTTGGCTAGCAAACGAAGAAAATTTTCCCACATTTGGCAGTTTTTTTTTGCAGTTTTTTTTTTGGCAGCAAAATTTTCCATGTACATCAAGATGTATTAATATTTTTAAACCTATATTTGACAATATAACGAAGTTATAAATCTTTATTAGGTGAATGAGTACTTAAAATATTGAAAAAATAAAAAGGTGGACATTTTTTAGCCCTCCCTTGGTCCTCTAAGGGTTAATAGGTGATTATTAAGACATGTTTCCCTGAGCTCTGTGCCTCACGCATGTATTGGTAATCTCAGACATTGTAAAACTCCTATCTACTCGTATAGAAACTAGGTCCTTGTGACGTCACGTGGAGTGCAATCGCGTGGGCGCCAATCTGGACTTTTTCAAATGCGGTTAAAATTGACCATTGCCATTCGTTTAAACTAGGATTTCTAAAACCAAATAATTGTATATTATGAATACACTAATGGTGGGTAACGAATCGCAATAAATGCCTTTCGTTTTCTTTGATGAAGTAAACAGCACTATTTCCGTTTTTTACTCAGATGAAGACATCGTTGTGAAATAATTATATGCATTCTCATTGACACCTAGTTACATCTAGTTTGTCTTGACCTAATTCATTTTACTGAGTTATGTTATGTTCCCTCAGTTTATGGATGTATACCTACCTCGTAGGGTACGTTGCCGGAAATTTGCTTCAGTGGGGCTAATGTGGCATGGGGTTTGCCTACGCTGGTAATTCTCATTTCGCACGCAACGGAAAGCCATACATGCCATTAAATAAGCTGTAAATTTCGTTTAATTCATGTTGAAATTAATAGTCATAGCTGTTTTTTCACCGAAATGGGCGTGCTTATAACGAAAGGCATGAGATTTGAAAATTTTGTGATAATCTTCCTCGGGAAAATTTTCTGAAGACGGAGTTAATCCAGTGGTAACTTGGCTAACCGCATTCACACGCCAGTGAGATGTGTGTTGAATTTTTTACGCCCATACTATACACACCCACAGGCCAGGCAGTCAGTCTAATCATGCATCCGACTCTTTTATTTGCCACAAGGATGATAACCTGGCCAATTGCAGATCTCGCCCGCCCGGGACGCCGCATCACTAGACGCGTCGGATTACCGCAAGACCGGGAATTGTTCTGCAATCATGGGCGTACCCAGCGAGGGCTTGGAGGGCATGGGCGTACCCAGCTGCCCCCCCCCCAAAAAGCAAAAATCACGAATTTCTTTAAGGAAAATAATATTTTTTCAAGCAAATAATTTTAAAAACTAATAAAGATCTGTTACAGTTTCCTTAAAATGTTGGTTTCATTCACCTTTTCCATGCCTAAATCTTACCTATAACTTGAACAACCATGTCATGCCCCCCCCTTAGTTTTGATCCTGGGTAGGCTCATGTCTGCAATGAAAATAGGGTAGTTTCCTTCATCAAAGAAAATAATCGAAATAATAAACGAAAGGGCTCAAAGCCTCGCCCCAAGGTCACCTCACACGGCGACAGCGGGAACCAGAATGACGTCACACGGGGTTTTCCCAGCATTCATACTTAACCGTCGCGTTTTCGCGCGCTTGAAAATTTTCACTTTTCATTTAATCGCGAAAAAAAAGTATCGTCATTTGAAAATCTAAACGCGTGAAATACGTACTCCAGAAGTAATAATCTTTCGATTTAGGCAATAAAAAATAATAGGAAAACACCCCATTAATGTGAGAAACTAGCAGTACCCACCTGCGTGCTCTGCACCCAGGATGACCTTGATGAGCTACCGCTCGTTACCTTGTTGCTTACCATGGTCCAATCATGAGAATCATGGGCCTGTTGCGAGTAATGGTCTCAGGGGATTTGGGGGTCAAGGAATTGATTGTGGCATCCCAGTGCCTGGCTCTCCTGTGCTGTTTTGCAAAGGAGAACCACTGCAATGGGGAGGTAGGAATTAATTGCGGATTGCCGCAGTTTGTCTCCCGTTTTGTGGGTAGGCTGTATTTGGCCCGTTTTTGAACGTTTTATGTATGCGTAGTGTCGAGTTATAGCGCTGGGACCAAGCCTTAAATGTGCATACAGAGGTTCTGCATCGGACGCAAACCATGCGATCGTCGTTATTATTCTTAAAAATTTTCTGGAGGAGGGCCCCCGCAACTCCTGCTTACCCTGGTGGTTATGCAATACCCACACACCCGTAATTCTTAGTTGCGCCTAAACCCCCCACCCCCTAGCCTTAATTCTTAGCGGCGCCCCTGGTCAGAAATGACTTGAATGTGTGGTGCTGAGGACGCGCAGTTGCCCTATCCGCGCAGCACCCGCCTGTCGCTTATATGGTGTTTTTGCCAAGCGATCAGAGGTTAAAAAAACCGCCCCGTAATTTCCGAAGCATGGATCGTGTCATGCGAGCAAAAAATTAACGACGCGCACCTACGGGCGAGAATTTTTTGTTTGCATTCAATGCCACCAGAATACTTCGTCTCAAGGCACGAAATACCTTCCTGTTGCAGTGATGTGGTCAAGGGGACTGCATAGAGGAGGCCCAATTTCATCCCACAGAAGGCTAATTTCTGTTGCCGCTTCGGTCGCATTTTAATCTGTTTTCAAAAATGTCCGCAGCGCGATAATGTGTGCAATGTTATCCACTTTTTTCCAATATTTTTCACTGTCATGTTTTTAATTGCGATGAATAGCATTAAAGAGTTGTGAGTATGATAAATTACATCATCATGTATATTTATTTCGGTTAAAACCGCTGATTATACCCTATTTCCCCATGAAACTCGGATCAATTTGCCGTCAGCGACGCGAGTGGCGACTTCTGTAAACCCATTTAAATGCGCGGTGGTTGGCAACATTTGCAGAGGCCGACTTGAGGATCCTCTTTTGTAATATTCGTGGGTGTGGTGAACGTCCGTCGCCCATGCGTCGCTCTATCTTCCGTCGGCGGACTGCATTCATTTTTTTTCATTCAGTGCCATCGAACCACTTCGACTCCAATCCACGAATTCACTTCCTCTCTGCCGCTCTCGACACTCTCCATCGCGGGTGCGAGGTAGAAGGCAACGAAGTTTACCTTCCACTCAGGCATACTCACACGCTATACTACCTCCGGCTAAAATCAAAGGTGAACCCCCAAGCACCTGACGAGAAGGTGTGTTCAGTGGCGCAGCGAGGAGGGGTTCTGGGGCATGAAACCCCCCTCAGAGCAGTGGCGCCGACTCCATGGGGCCTAAGGGGGCCAGAGCTCCCTCAAAAATTCGTTATGGGTGTGAGGAAAAAATGTGTCAGGCTTGTAGATTTTCCCCGGAGTGTTCAGATATCGAGTTTCGAGGTATCAGGGTTCTAATGCTGATCATATGAATCTTCTAATATGCTTAAAAAACTTAAAACTCATACTTATAAAATTCCCCGGGGCAAGATCCCCGGCTTGGGCCCCCCCAATATTTTTTGCAAGTCGGCGTCCCTGCCTCAGAGCTCAGAGAAAATCTGTATACCGATGTATTTAGAAATCTTAAATATATACAGATATAATCCTTTTGGTGCTACTAGGGAGAGCTCAGAGAAATTTTTAAGTTTAATCCATTTTACTTAATTGGATTGATATTACTAATAGAATAGTGTAAGGATTAATAAAATATCCCTCAGAAAGTCGTAAAACTCATCGTTTTGAACCGTATATCTTAAAATTGCGCAATTTACCGCATATCCTGGTGGGTATTCAATACCCCCACACACCCCGGTATTAGTTGCACCTAAACCCCCCTAGCCTTAATTCCTAGCTCCGACCCTGCTCCACACATATGCTTTCATATACTGTTTGCTTGTCCGTGGTCCGATCTTCTTTGAGCACAGCAGTTGTCTTTTACTTTGCTTTCTTAGCTGGGGCTTTTCTTCGCTTGATGTCCATAGCACTCTTTCCGTCCCACGTGATGATACTTTCTAGAAAGGTGAATAAATCCACTTGTTCTAGTTTCTTGCATCTCAATATGACGACTACATTCAGCTTTTTCTCCGCAAACTATTACTTTCGTCTTTGCTTTTTATATGTTCATACTGCACTCCTGGAGAAATTAGTAAATTCCGTTTGGTGACACTTGAAAATCATCCCAATTTCCATCAACGAAGGCGATATCGTTTGCGAAGCGGTGCATGTTTCTTTCTTCCCCATTGATCTTAATTCCTTCCCATCAGTTTCTTACGCTTCTCTGAGTCCCTCTTCAATGTATATGTTGAACCGTGCTGGTGAGATGGTAGTGTTTCAATGGCCGGCCTCAATTCCTAGCTGCGCCCCTGGGTGTGTTCAAATACTCGAAGGCTGACCGTCTTGGACTCGGAAAGAGTGAGCGCACGGTTGACTGAACACAACTGCAGACTTGGTTGACTCTAGTGGCATTCGATTCGAATGCAGGTGGGCGAGCGTGGAGTCGTTGCTCGCGGGGCTCTTACGCAATAAGGCAGTTGACGGTTAGTGGTAGTTTTCTGGGGCCAAGAAATGGTCAGGTATACTGGACGGAAGGGCGAACCTTTTTCGAACCCTTTCTCGGGGTCTCAGAGATAATCCGGGTGCTCAGGAGGCGGGCGTCACAGTATGATGCCCCGTTCACACTACGTCCTTTTTACGCCGGTTAGCCCCGACCATGGTTACAAAACGAGGTGTGAACGCAAGTTCCCGTTAACCGTGGTTGGGATTCTGACCACCGTTTTCCGACCATGGTTGGCGGTAGTTCATGCGTGTGTGAACGCAAGTTGGTTAAAAGCTGGTTAGAAAAAGAAGAAGGCGAAGCAGCAACGAAGTGGGATAGGAGGAAAGAAAACAGAAAATAAAGTTTCGAAGAGGAGACGGCCGTTATTGTTGAATTATATTCGTCAGAATTAATTCAAAGGAAAGTGCTATTGATTCATTCCGTAATGTGTTGTATAGTATGAGATTTTAAACCTGATTTAAGTTATGCGATATACTTTATAGTTCGTAGTGGATTAGCTATTAGCTCGTATTGTATTGTTACGGACAGATTGAATAATCTATATTAATATTTTGCTAGAATTAAGTAAAATGTGCGAAACTACCATAATAGAAATCCGAAGGTCACATTGATTTTAATGTTTTGGTAAGAGTTCTTTGTTCCAGTTTGAAAAAGATCACTTATGTTCATCCTTGAACAAAAGTTCTTCCCATATCAACATAAAGTATCAGGCTAACGGCTAGTCAGATGTAACGATAGAAAATAAATTTAGAAACGTCGGGTGATACCACATATCGCAAAAATTACCACGTTCTCTCTCTTATTTCATAAGTTAAAGTTCAACAATCGTCACATTTCTGCAAGTTATTCGTCCACATTTGAAGAAGAGGTAATAGAGTTTTAATTTACGGTATAGCATCAGATTGGATCATGTCCTTTGTCAAAGTCAGAAAACAATAATAGCTAAGAATGTAATGCAGCGAAAAGTGTATCTCCATCCCAAATCACAAGTGTCTCAAATTGAGGCTCAATCTCAAGATTAGGTCCTCGATTTTCTTCGCCTACATCAATGATTTGTCGACACATCCGAATCAAGGGCAAGTAGTAGTATATGTTGTTGATATCAACCTAATTATCAGTAATATTCGCTTTCATTCGTATTAAATAGAGCAGTAGAAGAATGCAAGCCACACTATGGATGAAATGATTAGCTGGACGAACACATTTGAATTACCTTCTACGTAGCAAGGAACAATGATTGTCGACGCTGGAATGCAATTTTTAATTCATAAGCCGCTCATAATATGCACATATGTTTAAATTCATCATCAATATCATTGCAATTAACACAAGAACTTTTCCCTGCACATTCTATATTTCCTTCCAACAGGTTATTCGCTCTTGTCAATTCATTTTTCACTTGGAATTACTCTACCACTCATCAGATGTCGCCAGGGTCTAACCATGGTTGAGTGTGAACGCGCGTTGGTTCTGACGTCATCTTACGCTGGTTAAGAAAGATGGTAATGTGAACGGGGCATGAGGTAACCGCTGCCGATATGACCTGTCGTAGTACATTTTTTACTTTACTAATGTCAATACTTGGAGGTAAAGAAATACACCCATCATACTCATTGTCGTTGGGAGATTAAATGCGTCTTTTGATCGAGGTTCTACGATGAGAAATAAGGATTTTACGAAAAGGCATCAAATTTACGCCCATTGCCTCCGCTGAATTGGCAACGCCGAAATTTTGTGAGTGGAGGGGGAACGCGAAAAGCTCCTTTTTCTCCCCCCACTCCAACTTTAAGCTTGTCCACGTGTATGAGTGTATCCCGAATTCTTGCGACTAAGTTTCGCAAAGGTGTTTGGCAGGGTGTGAGCTTTCGCTGACCCTCACTACTTCATTTATTCTTCTATATCTACATAGCTCCATGCGAGCCAAGGGTGCCTGGCAGGGGGTGACAAATCACCAAGATCACCACAACCGCATGGAAAAATAAAAGCATGTAATCGCCATCTAAATAATACCCTTAGAGCCACTTCTAGGGTGTTTGGCAGGGGGTGACAAATCACCAACATGCAGCATGCAACAGGACCGCCACATGCACACCGCACGGTCATAGAAATATTACGCATACTAGCAAAATATGAGTGCTTATTCATTAAAAAAACTTGCTAATGGTTAGTAATTCCTAGAGCAAATACATGCAAGGTTAGAACTATGAAGAAAAAAACGCAATGAGTGACCCTAGCGAGCGACGCCATTAATCCTATCAATTGAGACAACCTTTGATCAATTGAGATATCCTCAATAGTTACGAGGGAAGAATGGCATTTTAAATCTCTCTGTTTTGCAATCTATTTCTTTTATTTTATTCTATGATTGCGTCTACTATAGTACGATGGTAAACGAATGATATGATTCACGTCGTTTTACAAAATATCTTCTTCGAATTTCCTAAGTAAGTTAAGCCTATACTTCGATCTACGCTCCTGTAAAGATTCCCATCCTAACTCGTGTAACATACTGGGAACGCTGCACTTTTTGTCGTAACAACTCATCACAAATATGGCTGCCTTGCGCTGTACTCGATTGATTTCAGCTATTATTCCTACTTCGTAAGGGTCCCGTACGCTAGCATCATAATCTAAGTGAGGCCTCACTACATCTGCTCAGAGCTGAACATTCAACCACTTTTGGTAATAACAATCATAATTTCACGGATGACATTAGCATTCGAAAGGATCCAATAAGCCTGAAAAAATACTTTTAAAAATCTTAAATAGTGAATAACCTCTTTTCCTTTGCTGTGGAGGAAACTCTATGCCAATGATAATTCATGTCATATTTCAACATTTATGTAATGATGAAAACGATGGGAAAATCGCATCACATTTTCTAATTCTCTATACATTATTTTAATGCACACATTGAACTATTTTACACATTTTGTACCGCGACTCGAATACCGAACGATTCTGATCTGATTATGTACTGTAATAACTTAATTGTGCATTGCCTTTTTTCTTTGGGTTTATTCAATTTTTTTATAAAATAAGTAGTTCCGACGGGTCGATTGCATGCTGTAGCGCGTGGAGTAATTTACGGTATGGCCTTAAAGTTTGTATTCATCTAATAAGATTCCAATTTTGAGCGTTCAGCCGTATACTTCGTCTCCATTCACAATACAAATGTGAATATTTGTAAAGATAAATGTGATGATAAGCCTTACTGCCCCGTCATTCTTCCCAAGTACCTTCATTTTACAGCATGTCTTGCAGTTATTCTGTCGTTCACATCCCATTCACCCAATTAAAAAACGTAGCGCTCGAAATAAATTGACTGATGTAATGCGATGTTCAGCGTATCCACTTAAATTTCATTTTGTACTTAGGACTTCATAGGGTAGTCATTGCATTTTGTTGAATCTTAAATAAATACTCCGTTCAAAAATACTATAATTAGGGACCTTTGTTTATTAAATTGAGCGTAAAAACAAGTTATTATCTTCGGAAGGTCGCAGCCGTCCTACACGCGGTTCAGCTAACCCTCCGCGGTTGCAGTGAGTCCTTCAGTACTTGTTCGTTCTACATCATAGAAAGTTTCATTATGCTTTTACAAGTACGTGTTTGGGTAACAAATTCATATGTTTTCCTTGAATAAATCTGATATTACTTGAAAACCGCCGTCTAATACTACTTTTTGGACGCGGTTACTCAAAACTCACTTTACACGGCCGAGTCAGCGAGGTGTGTAGCGAGTAGAATCTTCGAGCATTGCAGGCCTTTTTTAGGTTAGTGAGTAGGGCAGAGTGTAGGGTAGATATGGGTATAGTAAATCTTGGGGTAAAAGGTTCCGTCCAAACGGCAATAAAGCGTTCAAAACGTCAAAATAGCCCTAGTGAAAATAGTGATAGAGCATCACAAAAATCAAATATAGCATGCAATGAGAAACTTAAATTATCAGGAAAGTCCACAAAACCGTGTATAAAAGAAGCTTTATCGATCGTAGTTGTAAATTGCCGTAGTATTAAGAACAAAGTTGCTGATATCCACCATTTAATTCTAAATACAGAAGCTGATGTAATCATAGGAACTGAAAGTTGGCTATCGGATGAAATACACGACCGAGAGATCTTCCCGAAATCATATTACATATACAGAAAGGACCGTAAAACAAGAACAGGAGGAGGAGTATTCATTGCCGTGAAGGATGAGATCAAAATCAGAGCCGAGGAGAATTTTGGAGATAGTGAATTTGAAAGTGTTTGGTGCTCAATCGAATGCTCAGCTAAGAGATACTTTATATGCGCATATTATAGACCACCAGATTCAAGCATAGATTCAGTTTTAGAGTTAGATAACCAGATAAGACGTTTTACTTCTCAGAAAAATTGTAGTAGTGTCATAATTGGCGGCGATTTTAATGTTCCATCAATCGATTGGGAAAAATACTGTTTTAAAAATGGAGGGTAAGACAAGGACCTCTGCGAAACTTTGCTTTACTCATTCTATTCCAATTCCTTGACTGAGCTAGTAGATACACCAACCAGGGGTAACAACATACTAGACCTCTTAGCTACGAATATTCCAGAGTGCGTTATCAGAACTGAGGCTGTGGCTGGTATAAGTGACCACAAGGCAGTGCATGGAAAGTTTCGTATCGTCTCCGATAGAAAACCTGTGTCAAAAAGAAGGGTCTATTTATACCATAAAGCGAATTTTGAAGGGTTAAAGCAGTACTTGACGAACTCATTCACTGTTTTCAAAGACGCCACTCTCAATCTTGGGGTAAACGAAGCATGGAAGAATTTCATTAGTATTATGCAGAAAGCCGTGGATAAAACGATTCCCAGTAAGTTAAAACGTTTTCATACTGAACCGAGATGGTACAATGCTGAAGTCCGTAAAGCTCTTAAGCGACAGAGAGCAATTCACGCTAAAATGAAAAAGATACATGCGGGACTTACCTGTGAGAAAATACAAGAAATGCGTGAAGATTATAAAAAATTGAAAAAAGAGACGAAAAAACACTTAGGGAGGCGTTGAGTGAATTCAAAAAAAAAATATTGGGCATATATTTAGATGGCAACTCTAAGGCTTTCTGGTCATATGTGAGGGAGGTACAGGGAAATAGCGCTACAGTCTCTTCACTCATTAATGAACGTGGCGATAGAGTGACGAACAATCGAGATAAAGCTAATCTCTTAAATAACTTTTTCCATAGTGTCTTCTCTAATTTCACGACCAATATATCAACACCTCTACCTCGACTCTACCAAGAGCAGATGCCGTCTATCTGTATTTCAAGCAGTGGTTTAGAAAAACAACTCAGCTCTATTGATCCAAAGAAATCGACAGGCACTGATCTCATTCCAGCTCGAGTGTATAAGGAATCAGCGTCAGAGACAGCGCCTTACTTGAAGATAGTGTTCGAAAAATCCCTAGCAGAACACACAGTCCCTAAAGATTGGAAAACAGCGAACGTCACGCCTATATTTAAAGGTGGGGATAGGGAAAAGCCTAGTAACTACCGTCCAATTTCACTTACTTCCATTTCTTGCATAATATTGGAACATATTATTTTCAGTTCGATAATGGCTACCTTGATAGCCAAAATCTGTTAGCAAAAGAGCAGCACGGGTTTAGAAAAGGGAGGTCTTGTGAAACTTAACTTGCTCTCTTCGTTCACGATATCTTATCCGCGGGTGACAGATATGTTCAAGTCGACGCCATATTTTTAGACTTCAGAAAAGCATTCGATAAGGTTCCGCATTTAAAGCTGATTCAAAAGTTGGTAGCATACGGCATAGATACACACGTTATTGGTTGGATCAAAAATTTCCTAAAGGATCGCGAACAGAGAGTTGTTTTGGATGGAGTTAGCTCGGATACAATTCAAGTTACCTCAGGTGTACCCCAAGGAAGTGTTATCGGCCCTCTTTTGTTCCTTCTTTACATTAATGATGTAACCACCGTGGTCACGAGCAAAATCCGCCTCTTCGCAGATGATGTAGTGCTATACCGTGAAATTTACGACCTTAGCGATAGATTAGCATTACAAAAGCACCTCGTTGCCGTAAATGACTGGTGCAGTCCTTGGGAGTTAGAATTGAATCTTGAAAAGAGTATGGTGATGAATTTTTGGGAAAAGAATATATCTTCAAGAAGGAGCTACACCGCTAACGGGATTCCACTACCAAATACCGAATTCGTTAAATACTTGGGGGTCACCATTACCCGGAATCTTTCGTGGGGTAAGCACATACGTGAAGTATGCGGGAAAGCTAACCGTAAACTTGGATTTGTAAAAAGAATTCTCGGTAAATGCCCAAAAAAGGTGAAAGAAATAAGCTACCTGACTCTAGTGAGACCTCACTTGGAATATGCTGCTAGCGTGTGGGACCCTTACGAGGTAGGACTAATAGGTGAAATTAATCGAGTACAGCGCAGGGCGGCCAGATTTGTGATGAGCTGTTACGACAAAAAGTGCAGCGTTTCAAGTATGTTCAACGAGTTAAATTGGGATTCTTTACAGGAGCGTAGATCGAAGTATAGGCTTAACTTACTTAGGAAACTCGAAGATAATATTTTCTCAGACGACGTGAAGCATATACTTGTTATATATTCTATTTATTTGGATAAAAGTATGTCAACGTTCTAAAAAAACCAGCGTACAATTCCCCCTTTGCATGGTGCCTACTTCTCCACACATATTCCACTAAATGTGTCTCAAAGGACTCCACGCATGTTTTACTGATTCTTCTCCACACATCCCTCTTTATTGTACACCACAAATTTTCTGCGCTGGCGTATGCTGCTAGAGTATGGAACCCTTATGAAGTAGGAATAATAGCTGAAATCAATCGAGTACAGCGCAAGGCAGCCATATTTGTGATGAGTTGTTACGACAAAAAGTGCAGCGTTCCCAGTATGTTACACGAGTTAGGATGGGAATCTTTACAGGAGCGTAGATCGAAGTATAGGCTTAACTTACTTAGGAAATTCGAAGAAGATATTTTGTAAAACGACGTGAATCATATCATTCGTTTACCATCGTACTATAGTAGACGCAATCATAGAATAAAATAAAAGAAATAGATTGCAAAACAGAGAGATTTAAAATGCCATTCTTCCCTCGTAACTATTGAGGATATCTCAATTGATCAAAGGTTGTCTCAATTGATAGGATTAATGGCGTCGCTCGCTAGGGTCACTCATTGCGTGTTTTTCTTCATAGTTCTAACCTTGCATGTATTTGCTCTAGGAATTACTAACCATTAGCAAGTTTTTTTAATGAATAAGCACTCATATTTTGCTAGTATGCGTAATATTTCTATGACCGTGCGGTGTGCATGTGGCGGTCCTGTTGCATGCTGCATGTTGGTGATTTGTCACCCCCTGCCAAACACCCTAGAGGTGGCTCTAAGGGTATTATTTAGATGGCGATTACATGCTTTTATTTTTCCATGCGGTTGTGGTGATCTTGGTGATTTGTCACCCCCTGCCAGGCACCCTTGGCTCGCATGGAGCTATGTAGATATAGAAGAATAAATGAAGTAGTGAGGGTCAGCGAAAGCTCACACCCTGCCAAACACCTTTGCGAAACTTAGTCGCAAGAATTCGGGATACACTCATACACGTGGACAAGCTTAAAGTTGGAGTGGGGGGAGAAAAAGGAGCTTTTCGCGTTCCCCCTCCACTCACAAAATTTCGGCGTTGCCAATTCAGCGGAGGCAATGGGCGTAAATTTGATGCCTTTTCGTAAAATCCTTATTTCTCATCGTAGAACCTCGATCAAAAGACGCATTTAATCTCCCAACGACAATGAGTATGATGGGTGTATTTCTTTACCTCCAAGTATTGACATTAGTAAAGTAAAAAATGTACTACGACAGGTCATATCGGCAGCGGTTACCTCATACTGTGACGCCCGCCTCCTGAGCACCCGGATTATCTCTGAGACCCCGAGAAAGGGTTCGAAAAAGGTTCGCCCTTCCGTCCAGTATACCTGACCATTTCTTGGCCCCAGAAAACTACCACTAACCCAGTTGACTCTTGCTGAGGTATGACCGTTCGTTTTGAAAACAAGATCGTCAAGCTGAATACAATGAGACCATCGTCGAGGCAGATATACCGCTTCGGGTAGCAGTGTGAGCGATTGGTCATTATAAGCGAGTCGGTTGGATGGAAACGTTGTGCTTCACAATTTGGTGGTGGGCTGCGTATTGATGGTGATCGCAAGCGAATTTGCTGGGCGTCTCGTGGCCGCTAGAGCTTCTCAGGACATCACGGCCTTCCTACTTCGTTACTACGTCATGATCCGGCAGTGGTGAGCGCTTAATATTTAGTCTTCCCATTTATTGGCACAGGCCTTCTAACCACCCCCCAATCAAATATTTTTTCCCTTCTGGTCACCTTCACTCAAAATGGCGGAGAATTACGGGAGTATTCGAGAACTTGACTCGATCTTGAAAATTGTTGAAACATATTGGATGAAGCGCTGTCATCATAACCATATTTTTATTAACTTTTGTTTACAGATTACATCTCCGAAGTTGCCAACCATGTTATCGCAATCTTGATGATGGCTTACATGGTTGTGTGCTTGCTTGAAGTGGTTCCATTGCAACATGTGGGGATTGCATTTTCTCAGGAGTGACCTTTCTTTTAAAAAATAGCGAATAGAATATTTTTTGGGACTGTTTTTAAAAAATCCTCTTTGTCCCAATCCCTTTAAAATATGCTAACATTATTCCTAAAGTGTAAAAATATGTTTTCTGGCTATTGCGTATTATTAAAGATGCTAGCTTTGTGTTACACATTTTAAAACAAAGAACACTGTGGAAACAATCACCATCATAAATAGTCAGTAGCCTTGGGGTAGGGCTTTCATGAATTGATGAAATTTTTTCAAATGAATGGATTCAAGATTTGACTGAATATTTTAATTGAAGATAGGACGCATATCTATTCTTTCAGTTTTCCAGAAGTTAAGAGCTAGCTTAGCCGGGGGGTAGAGGTCTTGTAACGAACCCCCAATACAAATTTTTTTCCCTTGAGGTAACCTTCTCTCACAATGACGGAGAATTAGGGCCATATTCCAGAACTTGGCTCAGCCTTGACTCCTCACTCAACCTCAGTGGTCCAGATCTGAGACTCATGTTGAGTTTGAATTGAAGTTAATATAATAGAAATTGACTTCAACTTAACTCACTTGAGCTAGAGTAATTGTGGTAAAATTTACTGAATAATGCATCTACCTTCTTTATCATCACTGGTCAACGATCTTAAGATTAGTTTTACGCAGCTCTCTACCCAAATATCCTATCAGCTAATCTTTTCACACCTACGTATTTCTTCTCTTTCACATCCTTTATATGTCCCCTATATTTTGCACGACGTCATCCTTTACCGTTCGTTCCATCTACTTGTCTCTCGACGATTGCCTTCATCAGGCCATCATGTCTCAAGACGTGACCTATAAGGTTGTTCCTATATATTGTATAAATTGTTTATTTACTTCCATGTTTGAGTTTCCCGCTTTAAGCAGGTCACTCTTTTGGTAGAATGCTCTCTTCGTTTGGGCTATTCTGCTGATAATTTCTTTCTTGCTTCTCCCATTGCTAGTTATCCTGCTTTCTAAATTACAAACTTCGTCCACATCTTCCAGTTTTTGTTTCCCGATTTTAATGTTAGTCTTAACTTCTTTTGTTCAGCAAAGTTTTTCTCCTTGGGTTAACGTGTGCTTAAGATGACTGATTACTCGGGGAAACGCATTTATGAGAATTAATGGTTTCGGGCGTGACTGGGTGAAATTGCTTCATGTTAAATGAAAAAATTTGTAAATTTCACGAATGATTTTAGTTATTTTTATAACGTGGCTGATGTGTTGCTATGAGTAAAGCCTACTCGTCATTATTTACGCCCATTTTGTTGAGAAACGCATCTTTTTACGACGTTACTTCTTTTATTTGGAGTCTCATAGCATAATTCCGTAAACATTTTGGCATGGTCTCCGCATTGGCATAATTTCCGCAAAAATTTTGCTCCTGACGAAGTCTTATAACGACGAAACCGGTGAGAGACGTAACTACCGTAAATAAGTAACGTTGTAAAAAGATGCGTGTCTCAACAAAACGGGCATAAATAATGACGAGTAGACTTTACTCATAGCAACACATCAGCTACGTTATAAAATAACTAAAATCATTCGTGAAATTTACAAATATTTTCATTTAACATGAAGCAATTTCACCAAGTCACGCCTGAAACCATCAATTCAGGTAAATGATAAATTTTACCTTAAAAAAATTATCACATATTATTATTTTTGCGTTTGATATAAGGGAGATGTCACAGGTACTAACAACTCGTACACGGTGATAGCAATAAAGAGAATTGGTGACTTCCACAGTTTCTTTGATACAGAACGATCGGAACAGGAACGCACTTGAAAATGACTTGACCCGCGAAACCGGTCGTTCTATATGAAATAAACTGTGGAAGTGTCAAAGTCTCTTAATTGCTATTATGGATCCCTCCCACTACATCATAGCTTTCAATTTCAGCTAAACGTGCAAGGTACTGCTACGGGCGTGCAGACAGCGTTACCCAGATATTTAGCGCATTAGACTGGGAGCTGCTGGAGACCCGGAGGGTGCGCGCTAGGTTTAGATTGCTTGAACAATTGAGAATAGATATCTTTAAGAGCGACACAAAGAAAATAATATTAGATCCTCACTATATTTTCAGGTCGGACAGAAGCGATAAAATAAGAGAGATATTCAGTCGAACGGATAGATATGGGAATTCGTTTTTCCCCCGTACCATAAAGGACTTAAATAAATGCGAATCGTAATTTCGCATTTACTTTTTACGCGTAAACGGCTGGAGTCCTAACACCCCCTGCCACCCGCCTTTTAGGCGGCTTACGGGTTTGTATGTAGATGTAAGTGTATATGACGGTGGTTCATAATCACTCCTAATCTGGTTAACTTTAGAGGACGAATACCACCCTGTGGACTGGTATTTTATGTTGACGGATTACTTGATTAAATCAGAGATTTTTTACTTCAAAGTGACTCAATGTGAGATATTATGCAACATGCATACATGCAACTTTACAAAAAATGAAGTGTAAAAGGATAGGTGCCCCTTGGCTGAGTCTGTATGTATGGCATGCATCGTGGGCAGTAGGGTGGGCCGAAAAATGACTTTTTTTCGGGATCAAATTTGCTTTCTGCGAGAAAGTTACGAACCTGTATCAGGGTTTCAGGAAGGAATTTTTTTCAAAATCGGATAATATGAACCACAGCCGCCTGAGTCATCATCATCATTGCTAGTTAACAACCCTAATATTGGTTTGAAGAAGCTCTCCACTCAATTCTCATATCAGCTAATCTTTACACACCTACGTATTTCATCTCTTTCACATCCTTCTTTACCTGTTCCATGTATTTTTTTCGAGGTCATCCTTTTCCGTTCTTGCTACCCACCTGTCCCTCGACATTTGTCTTCATCAGGCCATCATCTCTCAAGATGTGGCCTATAAGGTTGTTAAGTATTCTTATTAAGGTTTTCATGAGGCTTCTCTTCTCTGCTACTCTTCTTAGGATTTCCTCATTACTAACTCGGCCGATCCATTTGATCGTCATCATTTTTCTGTTTCACCACATTTCGAAGGCCTTTAGAATCCCTAAAGTTTAAAATTTTTCTAAAATTAAGGCTGATTTTGAAGACAAGAATAGATTGAGAAGAAATTAATACAACTAAACTATTTCCTTAAAAATGATGATTATTATAACTTTAAGCATTATATATAAGTAGTTAAAAGTTTTTGTAAGGAATTCTATGATTTTGCGACGGGTAAGAGTGGACAACAACTTTCGAGTGTAGGCAACCTGCATCCCAACCAAATTGCCTGGGTGCGTGAGGTATCGCTTCACATTTTGACTTCTAGAAGCCGAGCTGGCGGGGAATAACCTAATTTACCAAACATATTCCCTTTTTAATGCCTCGATAATCCTTCAGAGAGAAATAATACTCATAATGATGCCTAAACAACAGTCAATTTGGAAATAATTGTAGGTATATTTTGGCGTAGAAATTGATATTTAAATTTTTATATGCGGAAAAATGTGTTCAGATGTTTCTGGGATTGAAATTCGGCCCACTCTAGTGGGCAGTCGTCGCAAAGGAAGCAATTCCGATGTGTTCGTGTCCCCCCTGGCTAATTGGTTGTGCCTCGTTACTGAGCGCTTTTGCGCGTCGTTTCATTTAGTGATGTGTGCTGACCTCTATGGGTCAGCCATTTTCATTCTTTCCGAGACTTTGCCTTGTTCCGAAATGGTCTCAGAAAGACTCGTTGGTACACGCACGCTTATATCACTCCTGAGGTTTATAGCTCATTTAGCCTAGAGCACAGAAGTCCATAAAAAACCGCTTTACCAAGTGAGGAAATCGTATGCGAAAAAGTGACGCTGTCGACTCCAGAGAAATTCAAACGTTATGCTAATCATGCTATCTCTTGTTTGCGCCCACTTTATGCCACCTGAGATAATTCTAAACGACTCTCTCGCAATTCACGAGGCAATTAACTTTGAAATATCTCACACTACCTCTTTAGGTTTAACAAGGAGATCTCAATTTAATGCTAGACCTTGTTTCCTCGTATGAATGACTGATCCCTTGGTTAAATTTAAGGATAGTATGCACTTGATTCATACTTGTTATCATCAATGATTAAATCAATTATACTTGTTATTATCTTTTAATATTATTGGTCTGAAATGGATAGAGATTAATATATAGGTAGACATTTTCCTTTGAATTAATGAGATTTTCGCAGAAGCAGTTTTAGGAAAAGTTCAAAACAGTGATGAAGTCAATAGATATCGTCCAACTCTCTTCAGTATTTCAAGCAGCGAAAGAAGCAGTGCAACTAATGCATGATTATGTGAAATATTGAATTATCCTTTATTTAATTTTCAGGATATGTGATAAAATAATCCATTAGTTTGTTTATATAGTTTTATTTGACTAAGTTTCACCCACATTGGTAAAAGTTAGGGAAGAGGAACAATTAAAAAGAAAAGTTTGGAAGATATCGTGATATCAGTCCATCCACAGGGGTGGGTGAATGACATAAATTTCCACCTATAAAAAAAATTACGGGAGAAAAAAAAAGCATACTATATAAAGAGATGGGGGGAATCGCTGCCCTTTGGGGTATGATCCATTAGACTTTGAAAGGGATGGGCAACACTGCATTAAATATAGGTCGATTTTTCAAATCCATTAACGTAGGTTATTCAAAGTTAATGGTGGGTAATAATCTGTTTTACTCTTTTTGGCCATTTATTCACTCTGTAATATTTATTCCGCTTTCTGAATTATTCCATGTCGTGATATTTTGATTCACCATTTTCCTTTCCTTCACCGTTTACCGTTCTCTTTTCTAGCACGTTCCCTACAATTTTTGCACGAATATTACAAATAAGGATCCTCAAGTCGGCCTCTAATTTTAATTCCAACACACCGCGCATTTAAATGGGTTTACAAAAGTAGCCACTCGTGTCACTGACGGACAACGTGATCCGAGTTTCACGGGGAATTAAGGTATAATGAGGGGTGTTTAACGAAATTGATATACATGATGATTGTGATCTATCAAATTCATATTTCTCTCATGCTATTCCTCACATTTGCAAACACCATGCTGCAAAATATTCGAAAAAAAGTGGATCGCATTGCAGTTATCATAGCGGCGCGGACATTTTAGAAAACCGATTAAAATACAACCGAAGTGGCAACGTAAATCAGCCTTCTATGGGAATGGAATTGGGCCTCCTCTATGCAGTATCATTGAGTTTTTGCCTCAGGGTGTGGCCATTTCGTATTTACTCATCCCCAGCGTGTCTGATGCAATTTTCTCGTCCTCATTTCTCCTTTTGATCTTCTGTGCCACCCTCGAAAACCGGATTTTGATTCTGGAATGCCTCCATTCTATTCTCATCCGTCCTCATATTGGTTAATTCTGATCTGTAAGGCATATATCTCCACCCCAATGTAATTTTTGGTAATCATATTTATGACTTCGAACCAAATGTCATTTTTAGTAATCACATTTATTACGGGGAATAGATGTTGCTGATTTTCCCCTCAAGAGCTTTTTTGGATTGAGTTATTCTGTTCTTCCTCCCATCAAATTCCTCTAATTTAATGAAGTTGTGGTGTAATGTTAATATTTAATATTCATCTTGATAAAAGGCTTTGCTTTTCTTCTTCCCCTCATACTAGCCATTTGAGTGCTATCGCTTTTACGTAAGTCTCAAATTTCTCTTTAAAGGGGTCAGCATCCATTGTTACATTTATGAGGTTAAGGATTTGTAAATGTTGGGTAGCAGTTAATTTTTATTGAATCAATAAAATTGAAACTACTGTAAAATGTTAAAAGTTATAATATCTACTTACAGTCAACATTCGCACATATTTCTACGACATTATTATCATAGATGTCACTTGAACGAAGCTCTGCGATCAAAAAGGAATCCACCAGTAGCACTGTAAAATTTCGACTGCCACTCTGTAGGTTTACCAAATCCGCAATTTGGAAAATTCGTTTGAGTGATAAATATGTAGGGCAGGATCATGGCAGATATTACACATCAGCCTTGAATTAACAGTGATGTATGAACTTAAACACTTTTCGTCTTGGTTTATTTGACCACCATTTCATCTTCCTTTTCCCACACTACCATAGTACAATCACAATCAATGCTCTGGATCTGGATTCTCCGTTCCGTTTCGATTTAATAATAAATTGGTAAAATATATGCATTCATTACCCATAGTAGATGAGCTTCAAACAAAGGTATTGTGTGATTTTATTCCTAATGGTGAAAAGTGAAGGTGATGTTAGAGAGAGAAATTGAGCTGGTAGATTTTGAATATGTACATGAAATTTTGTCTAACATATGACTCCAAGGTACAGAAGTTTTCCTTGAAAATGTGGATCTTAAAATAAAATACTTACCTCATTTCCGAATAGAATATTTAAAATATAATATTTACCTCACTGTTTTAAGAATTTACGAATGTCCAAAAAATTGACCAGTGGATACCTCATTTTCCTTTTGGAAAATTTGTTTAAAGCGCTTCAAGCTGCATCCGTTACAAATACAGCGGGATAATTCGAAAAATCATCCAGGTAAATGAGCTCAGTGTCAAAGGAGAAAATTATTAAATAGAAGTGCTGTAAAGCTTGTATTTTAAGACAAGAGAGGAAAGGTTTTGCACACGTTGGACAGGTGGGTATCTATTCAAGAGGATAACTACGCTTCGATAATGAGAAAGACGAATGGAATAGATGGGAGAAAATTCAAGATTTTTGAATGAAATGACGAAGATTCAAAATCCTGGGGAGAAATATGTAACTGGGAGCTAAGTAGTGAAAATGCTTTAGTTAGAAAGAAATGATCAGTAAGGAGGTGATGGAGAAAGGGTGAACAGGGTGCTTTGTACAATTTTTCCTTATGATGAGTTAATATCTGACGAGGAGAAGAATTGAGGGAGAGAATGGAAAGGACAGTGACATGCAGAATATTTTTACCTCCTATTGTGGACAATTAGTGGTGGACTAATAGCGTTTTGTCGAGAAAAGTTGTAAATAGTAGAAATACTCTTGTAGTTGGTGAAGGGGCTTATTGCCAGAGGTATTAGATTCATTAATGAGGAAGGATGGAGATCATATCGAGGAATCGGAAAAAGAACATGGGGAATATTGGTATGCAAAATATTTCGGAGTGCTAGAATGCGGATGCATGAGGACAATTTGCCAGTGAGAATGGGTAAAAAGGAAATGGTAGTTCATGTAGATAGTGATTTATTTAAACCCGTCGTATTTCTCGATCACGAATGTCCAATTGACTGAAATAGCCTGTCAATTTTGTAACGACGAGTCGCACGCTGACATATCACTGTTCGACTTCAATTGGCATCTTTCCGATTTCCACGGAGGCAGATGTCTGTCTGAGTTGTTGTCAATCCCTAGATTGGCTGCAGCTTGACATGCGCTTCTCATTTCCAACTTCCTTTACAATGATATGCCCCACATGGACAGAATGCTACTATTAATTCATCATTCTCTGAAATTGTTACATCCCTCACCACCCTAGTGGATGTTACCTTCATTGAAAAAGTTTGTTTAGTGGTTCACTATTTCTTCCTTAAGTTTTAGCATTCGATCCGTACACCATTACAGTGCAAATAAAAACAAATAATATCAAATAGAATAATCAAATATCACATAAGTCTCTGAAAAATGAAGGAACAATATCGTTTTTCAACGGCTAAAAAAGATTTAATTCGGACGTAGGTTTTAGATAGAGAAGTGTGAGTGATAAAGATTCAGGAGGGTTACTTTGGTACAAATGGAAAATGGAGGATATAAAAACCATTGCTTGAAGGGGTGCATGAATTTTCCTAAAATATTCATCAGTATTTAATTTCTTAAAGGAGATTAAAACGATCAGCCGTCAAGGTAAACCAGAAAAAATGGGGGCATGGGACAAATTTGTTTTTATCGCACCCCTATTACTCTTTTAAATGCGCTTAAGAGTACCCTTTGTAGACCTCTGGAAGTGGAAGCCCATGGCACACTCTTCCCTTGGGCGGCCCTGCTAATTATAGGGTCTTCGATAATTGAGTTTGCTTCTGTCGTCCATGTATCGAAAGTAAATGAAGCCCAATATAGATTCCTTACAGTGTTCATTAAAAATTTGAAGCACACTAGTATGGAATGTGATTGGAAGTAAATGCGAATAAATAATGCGACAAATCCACAGAGAAGAAAATAATTCACTTTGACCGGGATTCGAACCCTAATCCTCCAATTATCCGATCGAGTGCTTTAGCCAATTAAGCTACCGAGGCATCAGATGTAGAACATACCGAGGTGTCATTCCCGTTTGTGGATATTTGTGGACACTACAGGACAAAGTGGTATGGACTGCTGAGCATATGATGCCAGAAGTAGTCTAATTCGTGCGCACAGAGAGCAATGCTCGGACTTAGAACACATAGAGGTGTTCCCTCTCGACTAATTTAAGTATACCGGGAATATTCACGTGATTACTATAGGGGAGTCACCCGCAATACACAAATTGTGCGAAATATCCACAGAGAAAAAAAATTATTCGCCTTGACCGCGATTAGAACCCGGATACCCCGATTTCCGGTCGAGTGCTTTAGCCATTTTAACGAACGAGGCGTCATTCCTCTCTCTCTCTGGGTTCGAATTCCGGTCGAGGCGAATGATTTTTTCTCTGTGGATTTTTCACACAATTTGTGCATTGCGGGTGATTCTCGTAAAGTTATCACCGCGGCTAATCCCGGTATACTTGAAACTAAGCAAATAAATGCATTTCATAGCGCTCACAATCGGTAGAAAAAAAGACATTGACGGTGATTCTTTTCAATCTCAGAAATTGCAGTTTTCTGGTAATTTACATGGATAAATGATTCACTCTAGAGAAATTCGGAATGGAATATATCTATCCAGGAATTCAATAGATTCAGTATGTCAGATTTCATTCCTTATTTTTTCTCTTCTAATCTCAGCTGGGGCAGGTAGATATGGGATGTTACTTACCTTGGTTAATACATACTAGCCTTTGCAAGCATCCAGTTATCCTCTAATACTTATCTAGGTCATGCAGTCATTCGAGCGAAGTTCTATGATGTTTAAAATAATCTTATACAATACGAAAAAAGCAAATCGTGATTCATAGGGCTGATTTTAAGATGTGCATACTCTTTAAGTGTAAATCGTTATGGGTCTGCATGAGTGATATATTCGTGATGGCTCCATTTAACTCGAGAGGTTTCCATCTATGTGCAGAACGTTCAAATATGTTCTACATATTATGCATGTGAAATTGAAACAGTTCCAGTTCGTTATTCATCATATAAAAAACCCAATAAGACATACTCCAAATTCCTCGCGTATTGTAACACTAACTTAACCATTTAATAGAATAATGACATACATATAAAATGTATCTATGTTATTTAAGGGTAAAATAACATAGAAACACTTTAAATGTATAGAATTCTGAAATAAAACTGATGATTTTGAGTGCAATATGCATTAGTATGGGATGAAGGCGAGGAAACGATAGGGGTGGTATAGTTTCGTGAAAATGTGGGAACACCTATGGAGTTGCCCGTGTAGCATCACTTTCTCCCTCGAAGAAAAATGATGCTTGCGGGAAAAAGCTTACTCGTCAAGACAGCGGCGCACGGGAGCATCTGGTCGGAGAGGAATAGTGAAAGGGAAGATATCAAAGCTGCTTACTTCGCATGCAGCGAGGCGGGAATATATATCGCTCCAACTTTCCAACAGCCTGCTGCTTTCCCTGAGAGTGCAGAGGTCGTCGGCCAAGTCACTGCGAACGAGACATGGCATTCGGATTGAATATTTTCACGACGTACCCGTTTGGATACATCCGCATACAATATTCGTATATTTTCGTTTTATTGCTCGGCTATCTGGCAAGATCGCCCTACAATAGGGTGGTTTCCTATTATTTTTTATTGACTAAATCGAAAGATTATTATTACTCCTGGAGAACGTATTTCATGCTTTTAGATATTTAAATGACGATATCTATTTTTCGCGATTAAATGAAAAGTGAAAATTTTCAAGCGCGCGAAAACGCGACGGCTAAGTATGAATGCTGGGAGAAGCCCGTGTGACGTCATTCTGGTTCCAGCTGTCGGCGTGTGAGATGACCTTGTGGCGAGGCTTTGAGCGCTGATACGATGCAGTCTGCTAGCAGGTAGCAGAGTGCCCTGCTAGCAGGTAGCACTTGGCTTTAATAAGGATTATTAATACCCTATCAAACGAAGGAAACTTTCCGACCTTAGGCAGTTTTATTAGGTGATTATTAAGACATGTTTCCCTGAGCTGTGTGCCTCATGCATATACATTGGTAATCTCAGACGATGTAAAACTCCTATCTACTCGTATAGAAACTAGGTCCTTGTGACGTCACGTGGAGTGGCATCGCGTGGGCGCCAATCTGGACTTTTTCAAATGCGGTTAAAATTGACCATTGTCATTCGTCTGAACTGGGATTTCTAAAACCAAATAATAAGTATATTATGAATACACTAATGGTGGGTAACGAATCGCAATCAATGCCTTTCGTTTTCTTTGATGAAGGCAACTACCCTATTGTGGTATATCTATACGTGGGTATCGGTAACGTAGTTGGGAGATTACTCAGGGCAGTGGCGTAGCTAGGGGGGAGGTCTGGGGGGTCCGCCCCCTCCCGAAAGATAGAAACACAATTACTTTCCTTCATAAAAGAAAACAAATTATTAAAAAATCATGAATTAACAAATTATTTCCTTGACCAATTAAGTTTTTTCGTTTGTGAAAAGTGTTAAAATTAGTTTAAAACCCTCTACTTAGTACCTTGTTCTTAAAAAATTTCCTCCCCTGGTTTTGGACCCCCCCAATGAAATTCCTAGCTACCCCACTGACTCAGGGTATGCAGGACTTGTATGAAGAAATGTTTAGCATGCTTATGCCTATGCATGCAGTAAAAAGGAGTCTATTTGAAATACTCACTTTAGCACTTATCGATAAATATGAGTGCTCTTCAGTCTTATCGTGACAAGGGCGCGGTAGACCAGTGAGTTGAAAGTTGGAATACTCGCTGAAGCATCCCAGAATCTAATCCTGGGAGAAGCTTTTGGGCAAGGGCATTCAACCCGCGCTCCGCGGGCCACATGCGGCCCGCTGGTTAATTTATTGCGGCCCCTAAAGGCTAATTTCTCTAGGCTAAAGAAAATATTGTATCGTATCTACTAAAATAAAACCAAATAACGGCACACTCGTCAAAAACAAAAAATGTCAAAAATCGCATTGATTGTTTGAAGTGAAGAAAAAATAAAGATTATTGCACAATGAAATCAAATGCTTTGTTTCTTTTATTGATGTGGTGGTAGAGTGACGTGGAGCATTGTGGACCTCCGGACGATCCGAAATCGATTTTTGGCCCTTGCATCAAAAAAGGTCGAAGACCCCTGTCTAAAGGCAGCCCCCTGTCAAAATTCACAAAGTGCGAGGTGGCTTAGGAAAAGAAGCTGCCCCCCTGAAATCAATACTATCTCCATGCATTTTTGGCATGTTATAAAGTGAATTGAAGTTCTAAGTCTTCCTATTTTTTCCCCAGACTGGAAAGAAATAGAAACATAAGTATTGTATTAAAATTAAAGCGCACTCATTGTCAATACATGACAGAAATGGCTTCATTGCAGGTCGGAAATAAGTCTTTCGAACGAACTTTTTCGGTAGTGTCGAGAATGAGGAGTGTTTCAGATATTTTACATGACGACGTTTTTCTTACACGCATAGCATTTAATCATTCGTTTTCTGCATTCGCGTGGTGTGACACCAAATTAAAGTTCATCGGCAGTTGAAGGAGACATGTACTAATAGAGTTATCCTAGTTTACTGTCTCCAACAATACAATACACTCTCATTGCACCAGTGGCGTAGCCAGGAATTTTGTTCGGGGGGTGTCCAAAACCAGGGGGGAAAATTTTTGAAAAAGAGAGTACTAAGTAGAGGGTTTGAAACTAATTTTTACACTTTTCACAATCGAAAAAATTTCATTTTTCAAAGAATTCTTTAGTAAATTCACGATTTTTCAATATTTGGTTTCCTTTTGTGTTGCAAAGTAATTTGCTTTTATATTTCGGGTGGGTTGGGTGTGGGTCCGGACCCCCGGACCCCCCTCGCTACGCCACTGCACCGAAAATTCACCAACCGTGCTCCTCTTCGTTCAGCGATTTTCTAGTTGTCAAAACAAACATTCAAAGAAGCCTTCGCCGCATCCATAGAATCATGGCGTCAATGTTGTGAAAAATGTGTGCGTGTTTAGCGAAATTCCGACGAGAAGTAACACCTGTTTCATAGTTTTCGGGTGGAATGTTACTTTGAAAAAGAAAAAAATCGGAGGTTTTAGACCTTGAATATACCTCGTATAACTCATTCATGGAAACTTTTAGTTTATCACTAACTAATAGTTTTATTTGCCTGGTAGAATGTTCTTCTCCTTAGCAATTTCCTAGTTTCTGGTGTGACCGCATCTCACTGCTTCGTCTTTGTCCGGTAAGCGAGCGCGTGCCTGATTAAGGCTAGCATGAGTACTGCATGCATCCTTGGTGTGGAAACACCCCTTGCCACACACCCTGGTGGTGGCTTGTACGGTACCTCGTCAAGGCCGGATCCAGGATTTTTTCTAGGGGGCACAAAGACTTGACGCGCAAACGGTCTTTATTCATCTCAGTTACCCCCGAAAACAGCACATTTAGGCCTTTACATCGGGAGTTTAAACAATCAACAACAGACGATCACACACACCCATATCCTGGAAGGGGCAACCTATCCAGGCGGGACTCGAACCCGCGACCTTCGGTATGGTATGCGAGGACTTATCCCCGCCGCCACCGAGGCCGACGGTCTTCTCGTATTTGGGATTAAAACTACATACAATAATTACTGTACGAAATATTCTCTTCATTTTAATATGAAACTTATTAATATGGAATTAAATGATTGACGCTTTGTAATACACAAAAGAAAACAAACGTAATGGCAACCGTATTAAAAATCTTGTCTATTTTTTAAGCGTCTGGGGTGGCATGTGCCCCTGTCCCCCCCTAAATCCACCCATGTACCTCGTAGATGTTGATGTTGATGAATGTGTGATTTTCACGCTCCTGTTACTTAATATGAGATTAGCTCTACCCTCACCTATCCATACCAACTTTCGGGTTGAATCATCGAATCTTCGTAAAAATCAATAGAATCCACGCGTCTAAAGCCTTCATCATGCAATCACTTCTCTTATTTGGCTAAGGGATTTGTTCAAGGAAAGCTCATGGGGTACGGCGGCGAAAATGATAGTATGATATAGCATAATATGGATCAGGTAGCTATTTTTACCGATCATATTTCCACCATTTTTGCTGCTGCCTGATTATTTTTACATCGAAACTTACATTAAATATGTATGTGAAATTACAAAGTTTACTTTACTTATCACTATGTTAAGTAGATTTCATAAAGTCACGCCTGAAAAAAACTAATTATTTTATACTCTCCTTCCATGAGAAGACGAACGTGGCATTACTCTTTGCAATATTTGCGTTATTTGGGTTATAACTACCAAAATCCCAAGTGCTTAGACAAAAAGGTGCGTCATCAATAATGAAAAAGAGAAACTTAATGGGCGAATAAAAGGACAGGTAAGAGTAGAGCTCACCCTAGGCTACAGTTAAGCCGTCCAGAGTGGCCCCATGACAGAAGATGGGGGCTGGGAATTCTGGTGACTTCACGTGTTTCTCTGCCAATTGTTGTCTCCGGTTTACAGCCCACATTATCGCTCTCCTATTCAAAGTTGTCACTTGCGAGTGAATCGCCAAGGTAACTGGGAAATATTCTTTCTTTCGTCATCACTTCAAAGGATTTACCGAACCCTTTCTTAGTTGAGCCTTTTGCCATCATTGACCGTAGATGCTTACATTTCTGACCTGGTAACCTTGGCCTTACCCTTCATTAAAGCCCTAAACGTGTCTTAGGAAATCTATCGACTCGACTGTAAGCCGGAGGCAAGGGGATTGCATAGACGAGGCCCAATTCCATCCCATTGAAGGCTGGTTTTTATTACCTTTTCGGTTGCATTTTCATCGGTTTTCAATCGATTCAAACTGATTGTGGACGAGTTGACTTTGTGAAAGCCCATGGATAGTGATAATTGAAGCAGCAGCTGTATTTTTCCACAGTTTTTTATTCTTCCTCGACCGGTTTCAATGCTTCGCATCATTCTTAGCATCATGCGCATCAGATATCTCTTGATAATGATGTGTAAGCATCGAAACCGGCCGAGGAAGAATAAAAAGTGTAGAAAAATAATACTGCTGTTTCAATTACCCCTATTCAATCGATTTATTTTCCCAAAAAGTGTCATTCACGATGGCCCAATTTCGATCTTCTAAGTAGTCATCTGCATTGAGAGATGTTCGTTCATTCACCGAAAATTTGTACTATCGAATTGAGTCGTTCCGTTTTTGGAGCATTTGCCTATTTTTCATGCTGTCGGACCTGCAGCTTTGAATTTATTTTTCCCCACACTTAGAGAGGGGTAGTAAGTCATTGTCGTCAATTGCCATGAGAAAGGGGACTGCATAGAAAAGGCCCAATTCCATCCCATTCCAGCTGCAACGGATACAGAAAAAACTCGAGCCAAAATATACTTTGAGCTACCTATACTTTTATCGTAATAAAAAATAATCAAGTTATATGTAAAGTTTAAGATTTACCGCCGATTATACGCATGTACAAGACAATGATATCTTATGATATAAAAAAGTTACAACTGTGGTTCTGCAATGTTTGGCAATGCGGGCAGCCCTGGGCCCCCCATATGTATCCGCCACTGGATTGAAGGCTGATTCCTCTTGCCACTTCGTCCGCATTTTAATCGGTTTAAAAAAATGTCCACGGCGCGGTGATGAGTGCAATGTGATCTACTTTTTTCCAATATTTTGCGGTATAATGTTTGCAGTTGCGAGGAATAGCATTGAAACGTTATAAATTTGATAGATCACGCCATTAAATCATTAAATTTCGGTGAACATCAATAATTATGCCTTATTTCTCCGTGAAACTCGGATCACTTTATCCGTCAGCGACGCGAGTGGCGACTTCTGAAACCCATGTAAATGCGTGTTGGTTGACAACACATTTAGATGCTGACTCGAGGATCCACTTTCGTAATATTCGTTACCAGAGATGTGTGAATAATACCCATTCAAAGGAGGGGGCATTTTATTTTTCTGGGACACCTCGAGCTTCGAATATTTTTGATAGAAGATGCCAAAAGACTTCATCCAGATTTGAACCATTTTTGGGATCATACGGTCAGAATCGTAACGCTATAATCCACACCATATTAGAAAATAGATGAATTCTTCTCAGGCTTTTAACCGGTTTAGGCTGTGGCTGTTGTAAGGTGACGTTTCGTTGGGAGACTTTCCCAATATCATCAGTACTGAAGACGTTCGGGAAGT
Organism: Ischnura elegans; assembly: GCF_921293095.1. Lineage (NCBI taxonomy): Eukaryota > Metazoa > Arthropoda > Insecta > Odonata > Coenagrionidae > Ischnura > Ischnura elegans. Next base: position 47,387,651 of record NC_060259.1, read on the forward strand.
CTCCAAACGAAACGTCGACCTTCGTAGAAATCAATAGAATCATATGCGTATAAAGCTCATATCACGCAATCACTTTTCTTATCTGGCTAAGGGATTTCTATAGGAAGACTTATCGGATTGAGAAAAACTGAGATTCTTCACGTTGGAAAAAGACTGGGGGATGCAAATACCTGAAAAGTTCCATGAGCAAGTAAACCTCGAAAGGTGATTTTTCAGCGATTCTTGCAGCTCGTGGAAAAGCGATTAGTCTGGTTATTCTTTTCCATTTTCATGAAACTCTAGACCAACAGCGGATGGATATGCTGCTGCATGCCATTTCTTTTGGCTCTATTGATCAGGGGCGCTGTGCTTCCGCCAAGCCAATTATTCAAATGAGCCTTGGGAGTTATGGTGAAAAATTTCTATTACCCTGTAGGAAATAAAAGCACGGTTAATGCGAGTACACTCACTAAAAGCACGTTTTGAGCTCATTACTTCTGGGGACTATTAAAATGAATCCTGAAGTTTAAAAACAAGTGTTTCGTCCGTCAGATGAGTCGTAAAACAGCAGGTCCCGAGGCAAGAGGCGGAGGGCACGTTTACGACCTTGTTTTTCTCCTCTGCATTTCCTCCACGTGCACAAACCATCTCCACTAAAACTAACGGAGCAAGGCCTACGGAGAAAAAAGATCTCACCTTCCGGTTAATGAAGCAATGATTATGTGAGCGGATAAGCGTTATTGAACGAAAGTGCATTGAAAGGAGTGCCGGAATGAGTTGAACATAAAAAACCAAATGGTTGTTTTATGTTCAGGAGCTCATAAAAAGTCTTGAATATTGAAGATTACCTGTAGAGAATTATGCTCAGCATCCGAGTTACATTAATATAGCATAGTAATTGGAGGAGAGAGTAAGATCCTATGTGCCATGAGGGAAGGGTAGGAAAAGAAGATTAGATAAATACCCGGCGTCTGCATTAGCCTGCTCTTAACGAAAGGGTACTTCGGCTTAACGTCCCATCCGACGAACGGAGTAGTGTGCATGAAGTGTCCTTTACAAAGTACTCAAGTAGGGATCGGGTAGCCCGCAAAAATTAGTCACCATCGGATGTGAACCAGGATCCTCAGCGTGGGAAGCCGGTACTCGGGCCAACAGCAGACGGATGGCGTAATATTACGCACGTAGCTTGCAAAGTGATAACACTGATATTTTCATTCTCGATTAAGATAGAGTTTTAAAATTTGAGAGACCCAATATTTTCCGTTTTTCGATATCTTGAAAGCTTCTAGAGCTATTCGAGGAAAAGAACCCAGAACCTATAGCAGATAAGTTGATGGCGTCACGCAATCCTACAGAGTGGGTCACCGCTTCTCAGCTACTCCTCTCCTACTCACCTCTACCTCGCAGGTTTAGTTGTTCTTTACACTCTTGTGAGCGATTGTTGCCCACAATGAGTTGTTTCACCTGAACGAGTTACTGAATCTCAACTAATGACGTCACCAACTCAGGAAAATGGGCGTCAACTTTGGATTTTTTATTTTCAATTTAAAGTCTGTATACCGTAGGGTGGCGCATTGGCCCGCCAGCTACCGGTGTCTGGCCGGTAGCTGGCGGGCCCTGGCTACGGTATACAGGCTATGTGTGACTGGTCATTGAGGAACATTGATTGTTCGTCGTAACGTATCTTTTCCTTCCATCGATCGGATTCTTTTAGTGACTTGCTTTTTCTGGTCTGATTGAACGACCGGATTGTACAAAGAAGTACGACAACGTGGGAGAAATACATCTGTATGCTTCAAATATATTCACCGTATAAAATTTCCGATAGCGTCTTTAGCTTCGCCCTCCACACAAATTAATTCTTTCAGCGTAATTAAACGTCGGTCAAATTAAATCAGCCAATTTTGACGAATCGAAATTGGTTGCTTGATTAATGGTATCTGGAAGAGGCGACCTACAAAGCTAATAGCGCAATAGGAAAGTGTAGAGACGGAAGCTTCGATAGAAACTCAACGTTGGAACTAACCTCCTCGAAACCCTTTATAACCCAGAGCTGCTTCTGAAAGAAATTAAACTTTAAGACTTCTCATTTAAAAAATGTTCAATTTTTCTCCTCAATCGTAATTATTTTGACTGCTACATATTTCGCCGTTAAACTTAACAGCACAAAAGAACACGTTGTTTAAATATTTTCTGAATAGAGCTGAAAACGTATTTATTTTTTATATTAATGAGAAGCAAAATTGTGTTATAATGGATTAACGAAAGGTGATAGGGAGACCACAGCTTTAAGTCCCATCCAACCGACGAAGTGCTGTATTTGAAGTTCCCGCCATAAAGTATTCAACGAAGGATCAGGCAGAATCTAAAGTATCTAACCCGGGCTCACGGGTAGGAAGTTAACAATTTTCATGTTTCGTGCACATGCGAGTGACTTCGGTAGGTACATAGGTAGCCATTTTATTTTAAACAAGTCGATTCTTCATTTTAGAATATACTTTGTGGTATTCTACTGTATTTTTTATTATTTGTCTAACGCGTTACATCGCCTTCAGCATCCCTAGGAATTTTTAATCTATTGTTTGCATCAACAGTAAGTAATTGTTTTAGTTGAGTTTATAGGAGTTTAACATAAAATATTAATGAGTAAAAAAATTCAGTCGTAGCAGAACCCTATGAACCCTTGTAGTGTGGACCCGGTCTGGAAACCATGCAATATGCTCCGCCAAAGTACTGCCGCAAAGAGTGCAAGGTAGATTCTAAAATGAATGTTGCGTACTTCTACGAAGTGAAGGCAGAGGCTGTTAGCTATAAGTTGATCCTTGTTCATTAATACGAAAGAATACAGTGGGGGGAATCCTACCCACTGCCATATAATCTTCGTGCTTTGGGTGCGCGCCCAAGATTCAGTACGTGTTTGCAGTGTTTAAGAGACTCTTTAGCTCCGAGAAATTTGTCCCCCTAGGGAGATCAAGATCACGTGACCCCGCTGGAGCCACGAATTAAAGGAAGCTCGCTAGTCAGCGCTCGTACTTCCATCCCTTGTTGCAAGCAATCACCTGATGGAAGAGCTTGAGTGCAACTCCCGACTCAGCGATATAGTCTTAATGCGTCCATTTGATTTTGAGGCCCGCATCAAGTAATGACTCGGGCTTGTTTACTGCTAGCTTTTTAGAGATTGGGTATACTTTTATATCCCATGCATTTATGGATCATTTGGTTTTCCTTGCGCAATGCCATAGCTTTTCTTTCGTGCAATTTTATTTTGAGGTACAAAATTGATAAAAACCGAACTGTAAGTCGCAAATGAAATGCCTCATAAGGAATTAGATGTAATGCTCTAGCATCTACCGCAAATGCTTCAGAGACTTAATTACAGTTTATTTCCTGCACGAAATAATCGCGGCATTAAAATTGAAAACGATTCCTTCTGGAGCTTATAAATATCACCAATGCTTGTAAATATCAGCACTTTCCGACGAGATGTTTAAACCTAGAGTACAGACTGTCTTACTAACGCCCTCTTCTAAGGTATCAACAAGGATATTTATCATCTCTCGAACCCTGAGATTCCTCTGGTCACTTTCATGTGTCCTTCCTCCTTTACTCTTTTGAATTTTTTCTTAAAATTCCCTGATATCCTCTCCTCAACAACAATTCCGTACATTTCACCCTCCTGCAGCTATCTTAGACGTTTACACTCTCTTTCCTGATCTGTTTCCCATATTTTTTCCACTCCACGTCTAAAAAAAGAACGCCCTGTGAATTGAAATAGTTTTCTACCTAACCTAACTAAAGTCTCCTCGTTCTGGTTCATAGACAATGAACTTTACAAAAATACTAACATCTCGAATCTCCCCGATAGGACTACGTAATAATTTACTTTCTTCAAAGGAACAAGAAGTCCTTTTTTACTCATCGATAATTAATTTTATATAATTCCATATAAAAATATTACTATCTCGTTTTAATGATTAATAACATCTTGGAGTATAGGTCTGGGAAAGAAAGGCAAAAAATGTTTGCCGAGATTTCGATATATTTCTTTCAGCTTCATAAGGGCAATGAATCGTAATGGTTACAATAAATGAATATATGAAGGCATGACCGATATTTTGCAATAATAAAATAAAAAAATAAAAAATAATTCGATTGCACTAAAATGAAAAAGAAGGGACCAGAATTTTGACGTACCTTATTTTCAATTTGTTTACCGATTGTAACTAAGCTATTAAAATATCATAGTTATCATCAATTTAGATTTATCAAGTAAATTAATTGGAAAAAAGTGAAAATAAGGTATGCCAACAATCTTGACCCTCTTTTTCATTTATTTTCAGTTGATTTACATTTATATTTTATTATTGTAAAAAAACATTGTAAAAATCGTTTTTGCCTTCATGTATTAATTCAATGTAACCAATATGTTTCTTTGCCTTGCTGAAGATGTAAGAATTAAACATTTTTGCATTTCATTCCCAGACCTATACTCCATGACGTTATTAATTATTTTATAACTGAGATTTATTTTGTTTTTAATCGCAATTCCTAATCTCCTTGGAAACCACCACCAGAAAATTTTTAATCGTTTTCGATAGTCTTGGTGCCTTAAAATTTTATCGCAAGCCCCTCATCTAAAAAAAGTCCTCGTGTTCAGTTTCTCTCAACTGCCCCATCTCCATCCAGATCGCACCATACACTCATAATATCTTCCTCCTGCTGTTATCGCGCGAGTTGTTAAATTTCCCTCATCCTTATTTCCAGCTCTTTTCTCATAAACTCCTCGCCATCTCCCATCGGAATGTGTCTTGCCACACCTGCGCTACCAAAATATGTACCATCTTACAGTCCTCGAAGTGTTCACCTACAAAATTGTAGCCGATTACGAGCCATTTAGTTCCTTTATCTCCGGACATGTAACTATTTTTATTCCAAGAACCTAAAAATCAGAATTGACCACTGAATTCTTAACCGGAATGGATCAATCCTGCGACTGAACGCGGGTATGGCTTGTGATGAGTGGGAACAGCAATTTAGAGATAGATTGTAGAACAGACAGGTACAGAATGTCATTTTTTCCACGATCAATTAGAGATTATAACGGCAGCGATAGAACTCATAAATAGATTGCATGACTTGCAGTGTAGCCAGCTAACCTATGTAAAACTTAATGCATGTTTCTTAATTTTATTATCATTTATAACAGCATATAGTAGTATAATTTATTAGTATACGTGACGTTTTTGGACGGTGTGGTGTGCATGCGGGAATCCAATGAATGCTGGTGATTGATTACCCCCTGCAAACACCCTAGAGGTGGCTCGCAGGGTATTACGTAGATGTAGATGAAATGGAGCCAATGGGAGTAAACGCAACCTTTGGCGACTTAAATATGTGGAAATCAATATCGTATCGAATAAAAGAAAAGTCGTATTTTTTGCACTAAAAATGTTCCTCTACCGATCTCAACGCCTTTGATGCACGCTCAAGAGGACTCGCCCTTCTCTCGAGACTATCGCAGATGCGTTTAAACGATTTGATTTCATTCAGAAGTGTGGAAAAAAATCATGCTGGCGTTTTATTTAATAATTTGCGTGAATTCTGTTCCAACTATGGGCTCTAAAGTTGTGTTTGTCCAAAAAGAACCGAACCCTTCGTTCTGATACGCAGCGAAACCTTTTTCCAGAACCCATTGTATCATTTCTAGTCCGTATGCTAGCATATATGGGATCATTCGGTTATACTGCTACTAGTAGCTGGAATGTACTTGTAAGTAAATGCGGCTGATGGCGGGATATTGACTTTCTAGGACAATGTCACAGGTAAAAGGCATCAAAGACTTACCCTCATGTCCTGGAAACTGTCTTGGGGAACACACTGATTCAGAGCAATGACAGGCTATTTCAGAACTGCCGTGTGTCTCAGTCATCAAAATTTTCTCTTCCTTCAGTTGGTGATCTATTCACCGTATAATTATATTTTTTTTTAATCCGAACAATCAACATTGCAAGTATTTTTTATATTTAAAATAGAAATGGATGAACAGGGAATCCATTTTAGGCATTTCCCGCATTGGGATACCTCAAAATGATTTACAATATGAATTAAAATTAACTGTGGCAGTGAAACGAACTAGAAATAAATACACGAAAGAGAAATTATTATAGTTAATTCTAAACTTATTGTGCCAACAAAAATACGATTAATGTTAATTGTAATGTGAACAAAAAATCAATCTGGATTTTCTACATTGAATATTTTTCAAACTCTTATCATAAAAGGTATTTATGTATTATAACCTCTTATACTATCCAACAATGTAGGGAATACCTTTGGCCAAACAGATAAATGAGCATTTGAACAGGGTCAAATTCAGCCCGGACAAAATATTCATGTTTGTATATCTTTAGTTGCATTAATTGGTTTTTGCTCCTTCTTAAGGGTTATTTCCAATTCTAAGATAGAAAAATTTCAATACTTTGTAATCGTAAATATAGCGTAAAGGTAGAAACTGTATATCAACAAATATGGAGACGCCAACCTCCTATTTATTGAAATTATCTACGGAAAGAGACAATGCAAGAGGAAGACTAAACTCAACAGAAGTAAACAAACGAGCATATCAATGATAATTATATTTGCACTTCCCTTTTTAATTTCAAAATTAATTTTTTCATAAACCGAAATTCCAAAAAAATATTCCTCCTTTATTTACCATTCATCACCAGCTCCCTGCAGTTAACCGATTTAATATTGTAGGGTTGCTTTTTTCGACTTAATTACATCCAAGTTCTCCCTCTTTGAATAAATTGATGGTCGGTTGACGATTCGTATAAAAACTGAAGTATAAACATGTTGTGCGGCCTTGATGAAGTTCTTGATCACTTTGTTGCTGGACGAAAACTAGTGTTTCTTTGATCTCGACCAATCAACATATCAATGGGTAATATACAGAGCAAGTTAGTAAGTATAAATGTGTAGGAAGCGTGCTGACTGACAACTGGAGGAGTAAAACAGAGATGAAGACAAGAATAGCTATGGGAAAGGTAGCATTTAATGAGGGGAGAGAGGTATTCTGTAGCAGCGTGAACTTAGGGCTGAGGAATAGAATGGTAAAATAATATGTGTGGAGTGTTGTGTTATATGGATGTGAAACATGGAAATTGGGATGAAGAGATCTGGAAAGGATAAATGCTTCTGAGATATGGGTGTAAAAAAGGTTGGAGAGAGTGAAGTGGGTGGATAAAGCGAGGAATGAGGAGGTGCTGGATAAAGAGATGGGGAGGAAAGAACATTACTGAGAACTGTAGTAAAGAGAAAAGGGATTGGATGGGGCATTTTTTAGAGGGAAGGGGATTTCGAATGCTACAGTTGAGGTAACAGTGGAAGGAGAAAAGAGGAGAGGAAGAAAAAGGCTGAAGACGACAGGCGCAGTGAGGTTAGAAAGAAGGTACAGGGAAACTAAACTTCGTTAGAACACCTTACAAATACGCTTCACGCTAGGCGAAAATGTTGTGGGGGCCCCATTAGCTTGGGGCCAATGGCGATCGCCTACCAGCCTACCTGGCCAGAGAGCCCCGGGTGCAAATTCCTTTCTCATTTCAAGTAAGGTCTATAATAAAGAATATGAGATATCGTTCAAGGCTTCCTCAGATTAATGAGAGGGTTGATGGTCAGGAATGAAGAATGTGTGTGGCAATGATAATCGAAGAGTAAAGTGAAAGATAGGATGAAGGTTATTTGATGATAATCGAAGAGAAAAGTGGTAGAAAAAGGATAAAATGATATTTAGCATTTAATCCTACATATCTTACATAGCTCATTCAGGGCATAGGGCTTCAGTCCAGCTATCTAAACCGTCAGCGGTAAGCAGTCAACAGGAGGTATGCCAAATACTGGGTTAAGAATTGGGAAGAAAAGAACATTACTGAGAACTGTAGTAAAGAGAAAAGGGATTGGATAGGGCATTTTTGAGAGGGGAGGGGATTTGAATCCAACAGTCGAGGGAACCGTAGAAGGAGAAAAGAGAAGAGGAAGAAAAAGGCTCAAGATGATAGACGCGGTGAGGTTAGTGAGAAGGAACAGGGAAACTAAAGGGGAGGCCTTGGACAGAGTGAGGTGGAGACGACTATTGTGTTTGGGACCTTCCGGTGGGTAGAGAACCAGTTGATGATGAAGATCTCGACCCTTATAAATGACTTCATATTACAGACTTTAGCCTCCCTTGGAAAGTAGTTCGGCCCAATGAAGTTCCAGTAAATTGTAAACAAGTCCTGGACAAGAGTTGATTTGAAGTTTTCAAGCTATCAATCGTTCGGGATTGAGGAAGGCTAAATAGAAGGATTTAAACATTTCCATATCCTTACCATCTCCTTCCTCACTCTTATTTCCAGCATCCCCTCAATCTTATTTACATTGATATTTAATCTTTCCATTATTTGCTCTCATTTTCAAGAAGGCGACCTTGGTTCTAGGTAGAATATTTGTGGCACAGGCCCGAAGAATTTAGAATTCGATAAGGGTATGTGGGATGAGTTTCGGATGAGAAAGTAAAAGAAAGGTGCTGATCCACACTAGTCCTACCACACCTTGAATATACAGTGAGCATATGGTATCTAGTGCAGAAGGACTTAGTCCTGAAATGAATAAAAGACAATGGAAAGCTGCGCGATTTGTCAAAAACTGCTGCGGACGTGCAGAGAGCTTTACCCAGATGTTAAGCGAATTAGGAAGGGAACCGCTAGAGACTCGGAGGCTGCGCGCTAGTCTTAGATTGCTTGAACAATTGAGAATAGATATCTTTCAGGGCAACACGGGGAATATTGTCTTAGAACCCCGCTATATTTCCAGGTCCGACAAAAGCGATAAAGTAAGAGATATATTTTTCCGAATGGATGAATATAGGAATTCGTTTTTCGCCCAGACTATGAAGGACTTAAATGAATGGTAGTCGTAATTTTATCTTTAATATTTAATTTTCATAAGTAAACGGCTGGTGTCCTAGCACTCCCTTCCACACGCCTTTTTAGACGGCTTTCGGGGTAGAATGTAGATGTAGGTACATCTGGCGCACAACAATGACACTGATATGAGTACCATTTTTACCTTAGCAATGGGGAAAATTAGAAAACAAAATCATTATAATAATATTTATTATACAATATTACATTGTAAATTAGGCCACATATCCCACAGCCATCACGAAAAATGATTATAATGTATTCTCAGCTTATGTCATATCATACTCCTCAGAACATCCTGCAAATTTTAAATTAGACAGTTGTTTCTAAATATGCAACTTGCTAGCCATTTACTCAAGTTTTGTCTAGTCGAAACACACAAATTCATACAAACGAAATATTGGAATTCTACCAGAAACACAATTTTGGTATTTTAAGGTCTCTTATTGAATACAAATGAACAGCTGCAGGCAACTCATCTTTTTTTAATGATCAATTCTTTCCGGGTATTCATTGTTACGAGACTGTGGTAAGGTGAATTATTCAGTCTTTTAACACGGGGAAGATATCTATATTGTCAGAAAAATTATGCGAGAAGATGTAATATAAGAGGCTATTAACATGATAAGGTAATTATAACGGAATATTTCGTTTTTAATTACATTAACATATGAAAGGGCATAGGATATAATACACTTTTTTAAACGATAGACGAATAGAGTTCGCATGCAAGTGAATGGAGTATGGAAACAGCAAGAATATGGTAAAAATAAACAGGGAAATACTTTATTACGATTTTAAAGCAAGCATATTGTAGGAATATCAGACGACACTAGGTAAGATAGCTTATTTTATTAACAAATGCAAACTTTTTCGTGCAGCAATGTCCGTTTTACATTCAATATAAAAAAAGTGTTGTCTTTAAGTGAATTATGAAGTGGACGGTACAGGAACAAATGAGTGCCCATTTATTGATGAAGCCTGTTGAGATAAGGCTTTGTAAGATCAAAATTTAGCCATTCGCACGATTTGTTTGGCCAGTCGAGTCACTACCGCCTCACTGGTGAAATCTTCTCGAGTCTTCCACCGGGGGAGTTACTTATAGGCCGAAGTTTCGATGACTGCCCCTGCCATCGCCCTCAGGGCATGATAATTCGATAATTGATGTTAGAGGCGGCCATCGAAAAGCCAAATCTGAATTGCTTGTTGGCCAATGTTACGATGGATGCCTCAGCAATCATCTTTAGGGCATGGCTATCCGACGATGGCAGAAGCAGCCATCGAAACGTCGGCCTACAAGCAACTCACCCGGCGGAAAACCCGAGAAGATATAACCACATCATTCGCCGTGAAAGAATAAAGCCATTCTACCGCTTCTCTTTTTCGCTCTTGAAATGCCCGAGGGCCGCAACCCCGCGGGCCGCCCCACCTTTCTCGCGGCCCCGGGCGGCCGCCACCTCCAACCCGCCCCGGGCCAGTTGGTTGAAGTCGATGATGGAGAGCGACGGTGGCGGAGCGGGTCTGGGCGCGGGGGCGGGCCGCACCGCCTCCGGGCACACCACGCCGCCCCCACCAACCTTGCGCCCCGCCAGCCTTCTCACACCCCCGAGACCGTTGAGCGCGGGTGCGGCCACCTGCCGCACCGGCACCGCCAACTGCCGCTCCCGGGACGACCTCGGCGGAGGCGGCGGGAGCCGCAGCACGAGCTGCCCCACGCCGCGTGCCGTGGTCCGCGGCGAGCTGTCACCCGACGCCGCGCCGTCGCCGCTCGCCGCCTCGTCGCTGCTCCCGGACGAACTGCCGCGCTGCGAGCGGGTGAGCTGCCGCAGGCTGAGCACGGCGTGGGTGCGGGACGGGGCGCTGCGGCCCGGCCGATGGCGCGGCCGCGGGCGACGGTCCGCCGACAAAGATGCGGGCAGGCTAGTGGGCACAACGCCCACGAACTTGTAGTAGTCTAGGTAGGTTCGCGCCACGTTGCGGCCCAGCCGATAATCTGCATAGGCTAAGGAGTCCTCGGAACTGTCACAGTAAAAACTTGGTAGGACTGGCTCAGAAATTTTTTATAATCTACAGTTTGTTTTTGATTTTAAGCCACCATTAGGCACAAGAATAGGGAGGTTTCCTATAATTTTTTAATTGCCTAAATCGAAAGATTATTACTCCTGGAGTACGCATTTCACGCTTTAAGATTTTTAAATGCCGATATCTATTTTTCACGATTAAACGGAAAGTTAACATTTTCAAGCACGCGAAAACGCGACGACTAAGTATGAATGCTGGGAAAACCCCGTGTGACGTCATTCTGGTTTCCGCCCCCACCGTGTGAGGTGACCTTGGAGCGAGGATATTGTACGCCCCTGCGGTGCTGGCTGCTAGCAGGTAGCAGAGTACCCTGCTAGCAGGTAGCGATTAGCTTAAATATGGATTATTAATACCTTATCAAACGAAGGAAACTTTCCGACCATAGCTAGTTTTAATAAGTGATTATTAAGAGATGTTTCCCTGAGCTCTGTGCCTCATGCATGCATTGGTAATCTCAGACGATGTAAAAATCCTATCTACTCTTATAGAAACTAGGTCCCTATGACGTCACGTGGAGTGGCATCGCATGGGCGCCAATCTGGCCTTTTTCAAATATAGTTAAAATTGACCATTGCCATTCGTCTAAACTGGGAATTCTAAAACCAAATAATTTGTATATTATGAATACACTAATGATGGGTAATGAATCGCAATCAATGCCTTTCTTTTTCTTTGATGAAGGAAACTACCCTATTGCCCATAACTCAATCACAATTTCCTTCCAATACATCTCACTAAATAAAATGAACCGGTGGACTGTCCTCTGAACTGCAACAGTTTAATCTAAATAGGACTAGTTTAGATATTTATTGTAATCTACAGAATATTTAAGATTTTAAGCCATCTCCAGGCACAAGCACTGTCTATAATTCAATCATGATTGCCTTCCACCACAACTCTCTAATAAAATTAACTAATGGATTGTCATCGGTGGCAATCTGGAGCTTAAATTATGAATTAAGGATTACCGGATGGTATTTTGCTATAATATGGTAGGTCTGGAATTTAAAAGACCTTTAAATATTAATTTAAATTAATTTCTGAAATATAAAAAAAAAAAATTCTCTATCATTGGCGTAAGGTCGGGGCTTAGGCATAGATGTTGAGGAAGGAACAACCGCTCCACCATCGATTTTCCAAAAGTCCGTCAATTGCAATATTTTCAACGCCGGGCATTGTTTCGCAGTGACCGAGATTATAAAACTATATAGTATTTCCTCGGTCGAGCTGTCATTCTTTGTGGATGCTTTGGAATGCATAGATCCTGGTTCATTTCTGGATAATGTCGACTTATTATTTTTGATTTATATACCAACATCCGCTAACTTAAAATTTATAAAATATGCATCTATATAATAGGCTGGGAGCCACCTCCACCAAAGGGAGTTTGGCAGGGGGTGATCAATCACCAATATGCAGCATGCATGACAATTCCCACATAGACACCACACGGGCATAAAAATATTATGCATAATAACAAAACGATGCGTGTTCATCCATGCAAATGCAAAAGTTACCAATGGTTAGTAATTCCGACTGTAAATCTATGAAATGCTTAAAAAATGAAAAAAATAAACATGAAATGTGTCGTCCAAGGCAGTGACGCCATTAATCTTATTGATGGAGACATCGTTATTATCCCTGAAAGTACTAGGAAAGAGTAACATTTTCAAATCTCTGTTTTGCGGTCTATTTCCCTGTCATGATCATGTATACTAATGTACGACGGAAAATGAAGGATATTTTTCATTTTGTCTTAGAAAAAACTCTTCTCCGAATTTACTTAATAAATTTAGCCTACGACTTGCTCTAAGCTCCTGCAAAGATTTACAACCTAACTCGCCTAACATATTGCAAAAGCTGCAAATCCATCGCAAAGGACGCATAAGCAAAACAATCACCTCACACCCATGGAATCTGTCTTTGTGAGCATTTCCCGGCACCAATATACCTATCCTACAGGTACAACTACTATGAAGAAGGATATGGTACTTTCTCGGCGAATTTTGTTGATGAAGTCTTCACGGGAAATCAGCCGAGTCAGGATTGACATTGGTGCCAACGTTTCAATGGACTTCTGTGCCATCGTCTTCAGTCTTCAGAGGACGATGGCTGATTTCCCGTGAAGACTTCATCTACAACTACTATGAAGTTTGATAACTACCAAATTGAAGGAATGCAGAACCGTTCATAAATGAAGCGGTGTGTAAATAGTGTTCGCTCATGGTGTATATTTTATTGTCTTATGCGTTATATTTTTGGTGATTGTTATAACTCTCCTGAAAACTATTGCTGTCAGTTTCTGGCATCTCTAGGGCCAGCGTGAAAAGGCCGTATGGACAGAGAGCAGGAATGTGTTAGGGTGCAAAAAGAGGCGGTCTGAGGTGAATGGGGGCCCTTGGCTGGAGCTCATGATGGGGCCCTCCCCCGGAAAAGTTTAGGAAAGTTCATGCCCGGAAATGGATTTTGACGCTATTCTGTTACTTTAAAACTAGATGAAAGTTAATAAATATAGCAATTTTGTTCGAAAATGAGTATAACGTGGGAATTTACCAGCTGATAAAATTTAATAATACGGTTCAAAATAAGCTTTGCGAATAGCCCTTAAAGAAATCAGGTTCTTTTTATTCTTCTGATTCCTTTATCTATTTATGTTTATTGGGCCTTTTTACACTTAGTATGTTGTAAATAAAGCAACCAAATGGCAACTTAGAATTTTTATAGCTGTAAGAATAAACTTTGGCTCAAATAATCTGATTCTTTCTTTATAACACCTATCAAATACGCTTCACGCTACACGCAAACGTTGCTGGGGCCCATTAGCTTGGGGCCAATGGCAATCGCCTACCAGCCTACCTGGCCAGAGAGCCCCGGGTGCAAATTCCTTTCTCATTTCAAGTAACGTCTATATTGTTGTCTATAATAAAGAATATGAGATATCGTTCAAGGCTTCCTCAGATTAATGAGAGGGTTGATGGTCAGGAATGAAGAATGTGTGTGGCAATGATAATCGAAAAGTAAAGTGAAAGATAGGATGAAGGTTATTTGATGATAATCGAAGAGAAAAGTGCTATAAAAAGGATAAAATGATATTTAGAATTTAATCTTGCATATCTTGCATAGCTCATTTAATATTCAGGGCATAGCGCTTCAGTCCAGCTATCTAAACCGTCAACGTTAAGCAATCGACAGGGGGTATGCCAAATACTTAACTACGATAAAAAAAATCATCATTCCTCATCCCAAAAACAAAAGAGCAGGGAAACATGAAGATTTTTGGACCATAAACCTGACAACGCATTCGTAGGCATTTCGAATCCTGGAGAATCAAGGGCACAAGAGTAGCAATATTGACCTTTAGTTGCTCAGAGAGAGGAAAATGAAGAAGAGCAAACCCACTTTCTGAGAATATATAGACTTGGAAGATGATTTCGCCTGCGTGGATAGGAGTTGAGGAATTGGAATGCTTTCATTCTGAAAAATGAAATGCTCTATAAATACCGAAAAATTATAAATATTCACTAAGATAGACTTGTATTGGCGTGATTATCTGATGACATACCTTCCATGCTAGCCAAAAAAGAGATGAATTTGTTGAATACTAATAAGTATGGATAGTGAAATGGCCGGATATTAGCTAAAAATAAATAGAAAGAAAACTAAGGTGTAAGCATACAGCCTAAGAGTTTAGGCCAAGGCCAACGTTAAACTAGGGCAACTCTAGCTTGATGATGTGGAAGAGATCTGCTGCGGAGGTAGCCGAGTTAATAGTGGTGGACAAGGTAAGAAAGAAATTCTCGGTAGAATGTTAGAGGCGAAGAGGAAATTCTACACTAAGAAGAATCCACCTATAGCTGAGAACAAAAGCACGGAAGCAAGGAAAAAAATCATCAAATGCCGCATCTGGATAATGTCTCTTTATGGCACGGAGGCATGTACATTGTCATCTGCAGAGAATTCAAGAGTGGAAGCGTTCGAAAGGAGGTGTTCAAAGGGAATGATGTGAATTAAATGGATCTATCGATTGGGTACTGTGGGATTCCCTAGAAAGAATGATTGGTTTTATTGATTCTTAGGGAAACTTATGAGAGCTAAAATATAATTGCCGATAACATTTTCCTCAAAGTACCATAATTATAAAATAGGTCTAACACACACAAGAGTAATTGCATGCAAAGGTCCAAACAAAAATCAAATAAATGAACACAAAGATTCCTACATTTCAAAACAACATGGACCATTGTACGGTAGGATTTATTAAAGTAGGCCCCAAATAAGTTATATAGGACAAGTTATTAAGTATTTTAAGAGAATAAATACATCAGTGTGAGAAGGATAACTAGGAGGAGAGCTGCCAATCAATCCTTGGATCTTTTAGTCATAATGATGATGGTCTCTTTGATGAATTGACTCCTTCGTCCTTATCAACTTTCTATTGCATTCAGAAGTCATTACTGAAGAAGTCATTCTTGAACACTAGGGGAATCAATGGTATAATTTTTTGCAGCATGAGTCAGGTTTTTCGTTAAGGGTTTTTGTTTTGAAATAAATAGTGAAGGATAACAGAAGTCATTCGCATTGCAAAACTCTCGAAAAATATTCCATGCAATATTTCTTAACTATGGATCTTCGCGTTCAATAACTTTTAGTCTCCAATCCAAAATGTCTTTTTCCATTTCAATGAACGAGGGACAAATTCGAACACTAATGCTTAATCATGTATAAAGGGGTCCTTTCAAAAGCAAACGGGTGGAAAAAGGTGCGCAACCATCTCGCCATTGTAGGTGGAAATTAACACCAGTCACTGCCCTCAAACTGTCCCAATAGAAAGCTGAATAAAAATAGGTGGATTAAACATGTGCCGAGTTTCGCTACTTCTTAAAAAACTGAAATAAGCTTTATTTAAAACTAGCAGGCCACCTCGAGCTGCTCAGGAAGTACCCAGAGAAGTGAGAAACTTGGAACTCAGATTTCATCATATATGGTTTTTATGTTCTCTCTTTGAGCGTATCAAGAGGTGTGACGAATTTTATTTTCTAGTACAAGCATGCTATTTGGCGTGTTTATTTGCCTCACTGCTTGATTGAAGGCTTTTTTTAATGTCAATTTGAATATTTTTATTGCAATTATGTGGAAATCCATGGTTTTATATATTCCTGCGAAACCGAATTGCGTCATTAGTCTCAAATACTATTGCGCAGCGTAGCAATTTTTCCTTTCTAATTTTCAGATAATTATGCGATTTGCCCTTACGATGCAAATTACACAGAAGTGGAACTTCAATAGCTGTAAATGCTCTCCAAGTTACAAGTTTCCTACTTCTCTGGGTACTATATGAGCAACTCCGGGTGGCATGCTAGTTTTAAATAATGCTTATTCCAGTTTTTTTAAGAAGCAGCGAAACTTGGCACATGTTAACTCATATCCGCTCACCGTAGCCATTTTGCTACATCCTACCATTCTGGCCCTTGAAGAAATCTTCCACACTCTCTTTATGCATATAATGTGTACCTTCTCAACTCATTATTTAGTTTTGCAACAAAGGTGTCTTCCAGTTCAGATCAATAAGAATATTAGGTTATTAAGGTAAAGGGCGAAATGGATCACTGGGGAGAGAAAATATTGCTTTTATGCAGTGGAAAATACACATAATACTTCGTAGGTTATTCTTTCATCTTAAAAAGCTTAAAATCTGAGTAAGCTAGAGTGGTTTGAATAAAACGTAGTTGCACTTCTCCAAAATTATTTTTAAATCTGGAAAACTTTAAAATAATTGTGGAAAAGTCCAACTACGCCTTCATTTTAATATGTCGAACTTCCACAATATCACGCCTGAATTTGTTGAACTTAATTTATCTGTCATTTAGAGGTAGCGACAGTGTTTCGGCGAGTTATAACACCACCAGGGTCAGTGCATGTCCACACGTACATTATATTAATGAAAGGGTATGGAGGGGAGGATGAGGGAGTGTGATACCAGTCGTTGACAGCTAATGTAAAGTAATACGACTCGATGGTGTTAGAAAGTTAGATGTAACATGAATGTTTTGTATAAAACTTGAATATCTGTAGAAAATCAAATTTTGTCAACCTTTATTCGGCAACGTGACATAGAGAAATAGACGATATTTTAACTGTTCAAAAGATACGACAACAAATTCATTATATCTCGCCTGAATCGTTTGAATTTCAAATAGAGTGAAGAGGTTCTTCAGTTCAGTCTAAGCGGTGAATAAGGCGAGAAGGGTCAGAAGGGTTCAGAGAACATGTTCAGACGGAAACGTATGGGTCACCTTTGTAAACTTATGTCCTCTAGTGAATATTAATATCAATGCATTTTTGACCTTACTATTCTCGTCCTTTCGACCTTACGAACTTACTTTTCTTACTTCGTAAAAGTACACAGTCACAAAATATATGCTTAATTGACGATAGTAAAGACTGTATATTCATCCTTTTCCCACAGTTTTCACTGATAAGATAATTTTTTATGTTCCAAATGAAAGAAACGAGCCCTAGATTAAACGGTTTAAATAAAAATGTTATTTTAATGAATTTGAATCTTATAATAAATTCTATATTATTGGAATTGACAAATTTCATACCATTTTAGCTTTTTTCTCTTCGAGCAGTGCAATTCCTAATTTAATCTGTGAATAATATTGTAATGACTGCAGAAAGATTGAAAAATATTCGATTTTTAGAGGAAAGGTAGGCCGCTGGAAATCTAAATTAAAATATTAACATGGGTTTAATTCACGTGCAAGGTGGATTTTCATGGTAGTGTAAAGGATACAGCTCTCTTCAGTGTAGTGCATGACTCCTGGCGAGTTAGGCCGCTGATAACCGTAAAAAGACACCTCCAATGTGTAGCAATTGACCGAGTCCTTCAAGTTGTCACAGAAATACCTGAAAAGGCAGAAGAAAAAAATTGTTACCAAAATGGTGAAATAATTATGGCATTTTACTCTGAAAATAACGGGTTTATTAAAAAATTAATTTTTCACCTGCATCCTTAAATTTTTCGACGAAAACCTTTTCGAAATAAAAAGTAAAATATAGACCACAGGAAATCAATGAACATAACTCCACGTCGCTAAAAATGCAACCGTGAAGAAGCTTTTTTGGTATAACTATGAAGGTGGGAAAGACCACAGGAAAATGAGCCGGTTTCTCAATTAATGTAAGATACCCAAATAGCAGGCCAATGAAATTAAACTTACTGACCATGAAATTAACATATTAAGCGTTCAAAAAAGGAGTTATTGAAGGTCTCAAAGCGTAAGAGCATACCGAATTAATCAATGCAAATAAAATGTCATTATGGTCCCATGTGAGATATCTCGAGGTAAAATTATCAAAAATTAAATTTTTACTTTGCAAAAATTGGACAATTAGACTAGAGTACTTAGATGATCAAATTATACGTTAAGCTGTCACTTTAAATGGCAACGACAAATATTCTATAACTGATTTGGAAATTCAATTCGTTAATAAATTCATGAAAGACATCATCTTTAAGCTGAAATACTGTATTGCATTATATGTATTAAGTCCCTATGACTACAGGAATTACTTTATTCCCGGTGCGTTCCTTGGTTAGCTTTTATTACAGTTTTTACTATTATTACATTATCTTTCTCACATTACTTCTTCCTTCTATTATTTACCTTGTTTCTACGTGATGGAAAGGAGATGAAGAATTGATCGTCATTTTAAATTTTGTTTTCATTTTTCTCGGGTGCTTCTTTATTTGAGCCATAGAAAACTTAGAATGGCAGTTAATCGCGTGAGTCTTAGTTTTCAAAAGAACCGAATTTCACGAGCGAGGCAGAAAAATCTCATTACAATTTAATGATCAGTGTCAAAGGGTTTCCCGAAGGCTTAATTTACGTGACTTCTCTCTGACAATCACTAAAGTCGACGATTTGCACTAATTAACCCATTATTACCCAATTTTGCTTCCAAGTAACATCAAAAATATTTTCAAATTAACATTCCCAGCTCTATTTAGGAAAGATTTAAACTACGTTTCTTTTGTGCTATGAAGTTTGATGGTGAAGTATGTACTTACCGCAATAATTATGACTGAGTAGAAAATTTTCACATTATTAAAATGAGAAATATTGAAATTGAATTTCTCCCAGAAGCAACTCTGAGTTAGAAAGGGTTGAAGCGCGGTATGAGAATAGTCATTGCTGATCCGTTAATTTCAGGTAGACAAACCATTTGGGATAGGTACTGTCCATTTTGATCAATCTTTCCACAAGTTGGATTCTATAAGATATTTTTGGAGACATTTTTTTAACATATTATATGAAATTGGTTGCTTGTAAACTCTACCTATTTTGTCAATTTAATAATTTCAAAAGGAAAATAGCACTAGTTGACAATTTTAGGAGGAAAATTTCCGAGCTATAAGGGGACGCTATGTAAGTGTGGCCATCAGTTTGTGCCGCTGAATTATGGGCCTTTAAAGTACTTCGATTGCGCCGTAATTCGATACGCTCGGAGGCAGAGACTTGAGCAGTAATTGTTTTTTAGTCTGGCCTCGCGTCCTCTAGAAAATCGATATGAACGCCAAGACCATAAGGTTACGGCTGGCTTTTAGATTTTCTAGCTTCCTCTGGTCTACTGAATGAAATTTATTTCTGAGCTTTTGAAATAGAATTGTTGCTCACGTATAATCCCGATAAATGAGCACCAGTCGAGGAAAATAAATGCTCTTCGGAAAGATTCGTGACATTATTCTATAGAGATACTGCAGCAGTATATTTTCCTCTATTATTTAGTCCTTTATCATAAAAGGGGAAGCTTTTATGTACGTATCATTCTCTAAAGATATTTAAATGAAATGTAAATCGGAGTATAGGCCTTGAAGAAGTTTAAATTCAAAAGTTTTCAAACATTTTGGTGTATAACCTATGCACCTTTATCAAGGCTATGAATGAATATGGGCACATAAATTTGATACGTAAAGGGTATAAAAGGTTATAACAATGTTTTTTAAAATAATAATATTAAAAAATACTTTCATGCAATAATAAAATATATTTTCGCCTTCTAAAATAGCAAAATTTTAGATGCTGAAAAGAATTTAACTAAAAGACCATTTAATGATATTATTCATATTTCCAAAAATAAAAAAATAGCGGTAACAAAGGATCACACATCTGCAATTCACGAAACATTTGTAATTGTTACTTTGAACTGTACTGGCTTACTTACCATGAATTAACAAATCCAATTCATTGCAAAAATGCATGTCAAAATTCTAGTCTCTTCTTTTTAATTTATTTACAGCTGAATTACTGTTTCTTTTTTCCCTTAATAATTTTAAAAACATGTAGTTATAACATTTATGCTATATAGTTACGACATTTATGCCAAAATGAAGGCGTATAAATATACCAAAGATTTGGAAAAAATTGCATTTAAAATTCTCCACGACCTATACTCCGAGACACTGAATCATCAATAAACATGGAAGTCAAGAGAAAGGAAAAAAATCAATTACTGACATGTTATCCGAGGCTATCAAGTCGAAATGTAAGAATAAAGCTGAATCTGCTAAAACGTTGGTACTTCAGAATGATTGAAGTCTTCGCACTGAAATGTGATTTAGGACTATGAAGCTCCTTGTAAGATAACTGGAAGTTAAAATTACGTTTTTTAAATTGTGTGCGTGTTAGTTAACTCTCCTGGGGAGCGGGAAAGGAAAAGCCATCAGAAGTCTGAAGATAAGAGAAGGCGTCTACGCAAATTTATGGTAAACACTCAATTTTTACGAGGCTGCTGCTTCTGAAGCTGCTTTATACCAGCGTGAGGAAGCCCGTAATCAAGTAAAAAAATCGAGTGTGTGGTGCTAAAGTTTTGTCGACTTGAATGTGGCAATATACCTAATCCGGAAATTATTCATGCGAAGATAAGAAGGATTTTTAAAATACGTACTTAGGGCTTTATTTTACAACTTTAACACGTGATAATCAAACGAATACAAAATTTGATCGAAAAGAAACGATTGCGATATTTGATATGCTTTACTTAACTGAATTAAAACATGTATCGACCATAAGCTTATACTATGCCCGGCTAAACTGGAGAAAAACTTTCCATTCATTGAGATTTCCCAATGAAAGGTCCTTTTAGTCCTAATGCGATACATTAGGCAAGATATGATTTTATTGAGGTGAAAGCTATTTAAATTGACGCCCAGCATCCTAATCGCTCTAGAAGTATTAGTTCTCTTGCAGAAATCCGTGGGTATTCTTTCCCAAAGAAGGTTCTTTAAGAAAGAAATTCATCATTCAAGATGATCCATCCTTTTCCAAATAGAATGCATCAATAGCTTACCAATTGTTTTCAGCAAAATTAAGGCAGACTCTAATTTTACTCCAATCGCACTTCATTTTTCCGCTTCAGCTAACATTGATGGTGTCAGCGGTGGGGACGCCACAAAAGGAGAAAAATTCCTGTACGTATCATTCTCTAAAAAAATATAATTGAAATGTTGATCCAGTGTCTTGGAGTATAGGTCTTGAATAATTTTATATTAAACATTTTTTCCAGCTTTCCGGTATATAACGCACCTTCATCAAGGCTCTAAATGAACATGAGTGCATAATTTAGATTCGTAAAGGGCATAAAAGGTTATAACAATGTATTTTATGATTATGAAATAAAAAACTACTTTCATAGAGTAATAAAATGTAATATATGAATAAATACTCCCTGTCAAAATACGTTATCGACCAGACAGGTACGTTACTTTCCATTGTACTCAGTGGCACCAAATAAGGATCTAGATATATTTACCCCATATTTTCTTAGTATGTATGCCGGATATTCGATGCAAGAGAGTTGTAGGTCAACATGAAATGTAAAACTCAAGGCACACCGATGCTATTAGCAAAAAAGACATAAAAAGGAAGCTATGAAGCTAGGCTGATTTGTAAATTAATATTTTATAGTCTTGCCCAATTTTTGTATGCACGTACTTATGCCAACTTGCTAAAATAAGTAAAAAATGATTCCAAGGTAAAAGAGAAAATCATTTTTAGTCAAAGCTTTTCAGGTAAACCCCGTGATCATATACATATCATGCATCTTACGCTGAAAATGCCTAAAACTAGCTCAGCGATATTCTTCAAATCTTTCTCATGGGCCCGATTCCTAATCTTGAGGAAAATATTTTCTACAGGCAGACAATGACAAGTGCGCGTATGCATTTTGCCTTGTCCTACATTCAAAGTTACGAGGACAGCATATTGAAAGAAGCTCTGCGATACTAGTAATTTGACCAAAAAGGGAAAAAAATTCAATTCCATATTATCACTATTTAATTCTTGGGGAAATATATATGTATACACACATATTCTCATTCCTTTCTATTTCCCATCATTTTCCGGCAGTGTTTTTATGAGCGCAAGAATAGGTAGGATATTTCAAAACGATAAGAATGGGCACCTTTAAGTATATTTTGAGCTAAAATAGAGCCAGGATTAAAGCAATAAAGGTGAAAGACACGAAGGATGAAGATAGCGATGATATTTTTTACCCATTTTGCCGAAGAGACCCTTGAAACGGAAAGGTGTATCGGGCAAATTATCCACTCTTTGGGTCGAAATAGGGACGATTAAGGCTCCTTAGATTACCATGGTGAGGGGAGAAGTTAATAATTAGTGGAGAAAAATTTCTAAATAGGCTTCCGCGGAGATTATGATGATATCAGGTGATTTTTCCGGGTATTCTTCCGCGTTTATCCATTTTGTAGGACAATATTTCGCCAACGTTCCAGTTGGCTTCATCAGGTCCACTGAAGTAAAATTCTATAGAAGAAAACTTCAGTGGACCTGAGGAAACCAACTGGAACGTTGGCGAAATTTGTCCTACAAAATGGATAAACGCGGAAGAATACCCGGAAAAATCACCAGATATCAGTGGAGAAAAATGCCTTATGTTGTACTTCAACTTTTGATGGCCTAATTAGGTTATGCATGACCGCAATGAAGACGCTTAAGAGCAATATAAAGGACAAGAAAGTCTTCAAAAGATGTATAGACTTGATGCATGGCTAAATGATTGAATAATTTTTGGATGGGCACATAACAAGATGCGGCATAAAAATACACGTTTACCTAACATTTGGCGATTTATGGCGATTTATGTGCTTTTTGAAATTATATGATACTATATGTTATCATTGATCGAAATGACATTATCGTTATATACATAACTGCAATGAAGACACTAAAGAGCAATTAAAAAGACAAGAAAGCCTTCAGAAGATATGGAGATTGATATGTATGAGTAAATGATTAAATATTTTTTGGATGGGTACATAACAAAATTCGATATAAAAAATACACATTAGGCATCTTACCTAACATGATAAATGACGATTTATGTGGTTCTTGAAATAATATGGTTCGATATGTTATTATTCATCGAAATGACTGGGGCAAGTCGCGGTCTCTGTTTGAATAAATGTATTTATTCCGGTAAGTGTGTAAGTTGAATCTTTTCTAGTAATTATCTATCTCGAGTTGTGGTCCGTTTTTTTTCGAGTTTTTGCTTGAGGATCTCTGTGTTCTCATTCACTGTTTATTATAACAATGCTATGAGTGGCGTTTACAAACAACCGATTTGGTATCTAAGATTTTAATACGAAACCCGTAGTTTGTGACCAAATGTGATACGCAATCTTGTCACGTTGCTCTTTCAATACCAATCAAATGAAATATTTAGCTCAGAAACCGTTACCTTGGCGCATATAGATGGCATTATTAAGAAGCAAAGTCATTGTTTCACATGATTGCATTTACGGTAGAGTACTTGAATCACACGAGAATTGGAGCCGAATGTATTAGGATTTCAAATACCATTCGTAGTTTATTACGCTACCCTAGGTCATACTCACAAAGATACAGTAGTAAAAACGAAAAAAGTTTGAGTTTATCCTTGATGTATCTGGAATGAACAGCTAACCTTGTCATCACCGTCATACAATTTGCCCATAAATATCGGTAGAATACTTGTTTTTTGGCAACATAAAATTGAATTTATCAATAAAATGGTCAATGTTAACTTTTGAGTTGGCAAATTAAAAAAAATGGATTGTTATTATGAATTGCTAAATATCGTGGGATGAGTAGGCGTTTAACACTAGAATGCCGGGAAATTTGTATCCCCCCAGAATTCCGGGAGGGTGTCATTTCTACACCATGTTCTTATAGCCGAATTACGTTGCAGATTATTTTTTCATTGTCACTAGTGTTAATGTGCCAGCATTATTACAATATTTGTTTTTGTTTCTTTAATATTTAAGAAAAATAAGTTTTTAAAGACATTACTTTTGAATTAAAAACCATGATGCAAAAATGTCCTCTCATGGTAGTCCGACTCAATCGTTGTCCGACTAAATATCTTCATCGGACCGTTTCTCCGACACACCCTTAGGAATATCGTTTATTATTGCAATAATTTTTTCCGGCGTAACACGTCTATGCAGTGCCATTATTAACACCGAACTGTCGTCGTAAGTCGTGCCGCACGTTTCGACAGGCCACGACACGCAAGCGAGCTAATCCGCCAAACTCCGCGCCAAACAGCGACCCAGGCAGCCGAACACAGAGGCTCGGCAGAGGCTGAGTGCATTGTCGCGCGCATCACTGCACTATAGTTTTTTACGGCAGATAACTGTCACCACGGTAAAAATCGCCTAGTTTCAATTATTAAGTTGAGGTTAACCCTAATACACACAACATATTTTTCTGACGTAATAGGACAAGGTGAGTCTTTTGGACTCTTTTTAACTTATACTTTTAATTATAACTATTTAGCAATGAAAATATTAATTTTCATCACTTTGTATTTATTGTACGCTAAAGAATCATTTGACGTAAAATGCATTATTTTTTGTTAAATAAAAGTTTTAAATTACTTTTCACATACAGTCAAACAGCGATTCCAGTAGGCTCTTTTGACCAATTCTTTCGGTTTTCACAAAATAAAATGACAAAATATTTATCGTCACATGTACACTGTGATTATTTGACAATAAATTGACAATTCAATATGTAAGCTTAGAAGAAAGTAAGAAACATCGTAAGTCCCACGGACACACCTTGCCCGGATTTGTAGGAATTCAGAGAAAATTATTTTTCGACGTTACTTTAATTTTGAAAGAAGTTAGAATTACTCTAATTTATAGGAAATATACTATTAGAAGAAGTCAAAAATTTACGCAACGCTGACATTTCAATAACATAATAAAAGTCTAAAAATTTTAATGCGATGAGTCCGTGGGACTCACCATGTCTGTATTTGGGTTGAGTGAGTGATTTAGTGCCATAAGTAATCCATCCCCTTTCAGACTTTCAATTGCCTATATTCAGTGAGTCCCCTTATTACCTCGGTGATTTCGTCGAATGCGTTATGGTTCTTAAAAATAACTTTTTGCTCCTTGTCTCCAAGACTCTCGCATTCTATTGCATTCCCTCTAGGTTTGTTTACTATTTTGATTCTCAAACGTTTTCTCAAGGAGTCTCCATAAAAGGAGGCCCAAGAGTATGGGGTAAGTGTTATATCTGTTGCCGTTTCGCAAGCATTTTATTAGGCGGCGCCACTAGGCATCTGCATCTCGTTCACTCTGACTTTCGCCGTTAACTGTAGTGAAAGTGTTATTTTTTAGTTGACAGTCGTTTCGCATGCATTGAATATGTGGTTTCTATGACTTATTGGCTCATTTACATGTTACTTCCGTATATTTCATGGTGAAAAGTGGAAATTGATGACTGGTAGAGCCGAGAGTGCTGATTTTGAAATCTGATTTTAATGCACGTTGAGCGACAACAATTCTAGCGGCGGAATCAAAACTCTCTAATGTAATGTTCGTGCTTTTCTTAGTCTTCCGTCTGTATGAAGTTGGCTGTCACATCTTTTCTGAAACAAAAAATGGGTGTAGCTAACAGAGCAAACAAACGAGAATGAATGGACGGAACCGATACTACATTCGCTGCGGATATTTTTCGGAAGCGAATCCCAATGTTGCGTTCGTATCGTGAGGTGATCAAAGGGTATGAAAATACTTGAGGCAAAATGAACAACTGCACATAAGACTATGATTAAAATGACGAAATCGGACATCACGTTATGGGTCTCATTGACTGACTATAACGATTGCGTTTATTATCATTTAGCTTACATCAATTTGAAATTTTATCTCCATCAAATTGAACTCTTTCAAAAAAAGAGAAGTATTTGATTTGTCACGAAATCTATTTATATTTATTTCATCAGCCATCTGTATCCATTTCCCATAATAATTTGGGAAATTCGTAATTTGCTGGCCTCGACGGGGTAAAGTTCTCGCCTTCCAAACCGAAGGTCGTGGGTTTGAGTCTAGCCTAGGTAGGATGTCCCTGTCCAAAGTGCGAATGTTTGTAATTGTCCCTAGTTATCAGTCACCTACCCAATCGATGTAACGACCTAATTTCGTTGTTTTCTGGGCGATGAGAATGAATAAAAAGGTAAATAATAAAAACTAGCAGGCCACCCGGCATTTCTCGGAAGAATAATACCCTGAGATGTGAAAAGCTTGTAACTTGGAGTTCATGGTCACATGGCAAGATTTTTTGGCAATGATGTAGGCAGGAGGATTGATAGCTAAATGTAGAATCCTATTAGTTACGGTTCCCTTTGAGTGTGTCAATAAGTTTGCCAATATGGCAGGATGTCCTACCGTAGAAGTTGTATGACGTCACGTAACAAACAGTAAAAATGACGCAAAATACGCGTGGGACACAACCAAGAGTAGCACTACGGGCTTTAGTTGCATGGAATACATCTACATACAACCTTTGATTGTAATCCGTGTAGCCGTATGAAAAAGCGTAGCGGACAAACAAACCGATATCCTATTTCATACATAAATAGATGAATAAAATTGAAGCTGGGTTTTTGATGTCGGAATTGTATTTTTGTTAATGCGCAGCCACATAGAGCGCTCTTGTGGTTAAGTATTTACTCTGCAGGTTGTACTGCTCGCGCTGACTCCCATCGCACTCCCCTCGAAAATGAAATAAATGTCGGTCATGATCCGAGGAGACAAAGGGGAATAGAATGTGGAGTCATGGTGCGCAAGCAATCGTTATGCGGTCCCCTCAGACGGCTCGGGGACGCTTTCCTTACGGGTCAATAGATCCCCTTTCGCTGGGGGGGAATATCGGGTGCGGGGGTCGGGGGGTGACGTGGGAGTCTGGGGGCGGAATTCCCCTTCTTCCTCCGACGGGGGAGGCACGGCTCTTCCTCCTAGCGCACGTGGCGTCGCAAGCTCGGCAAGGCCTCGATGGGAGCCCCCAAGAGGACAGCATCCGCACCATAATAATAATAAAGCATATTTACTCCATCACTGTGAGGACCAGTTCTAGACATTTTTCTAGCGAACAATATTACACACCCTTCAAAACTAACCTGAAAGGTAATAGGGATTTTCCTTGGATAAATTTTAAAATAAATTCAAATAATTTAGGAATAAAGGTAGAGACTTTAATATCAGCGTCAACCACTTATGTACACATATTCATTGAATTATGAATTATTTATAGATATTGATACAGATTGAGCGCTTAGGCGCCCCTTTTTCTTGGCACCCTACGCGGCCGCGTACTTAGATTAGCACTGTACCCGGCCCTGATCACTTTTTACATTATTTAACCCTTTCTGACCCAGAGCTGCTTCTGGGAAAAATCAAATTTTAAGATTTTTCATTTTGACAATTTTACCCCAATTATAATTATCGTGGAAGCTAAATATTTCGTCATTAAAATGTGCACTACTAAATAATGTGTATTTTAGATATTTCCTAAATAGAGGTGAAAGTTTAAACATGTTTGATGTTGTTTAGAAGTAACAACGGGTTACAAAGGGTTAAGTACAAATCACGCGGAGATTTAGGGAGCCTCAAAGGTACATACATTTGTAATAAAATTTGAGATACAATCTAGTACAAAAATCAGCTTATATTAATAGACAGTTTCCATTGATTTAGCTGCTTTGGATTTTTTCTTCTATTTCATTTAAAGTTTTAATACTCTTGTACATCATTAACCCATTCCAACCCAGAGCTGCTCCTGGGAGAAATTTAATTTCAAGACTTCTCATTTTAAAAATGTTAAAATTTGCTACTCATTCGTAATTATTGTGGCAGCTTCATATTTCAGCATTTAACTTCTCACCACAAAATAACACGCAGTTTAAATATTTCCTGAATAGGGCTGAAAATTTATACATTTTTGATGCTCATTAG
Organism: Ischnura elegans; assembly: GCF_921293095.1. NCBI lineage: Eukaryota > Metazoa > Arthropoda > Insecta > Odonata > Coenagrionidae > Ischnura > Ischnura elegans. Next base: position 47,415,980 of record NC_060259.1, read on the forward strand.
AAGACACATTGGGTTATAATTGGGTTAATTTATGCAAATCGTCGGCTTCAATGATTGTCAGAGAGGAGCCACTTAAATTAAGCCCTTGTCAACCCTTCGACACTGATCATAAAAATTTAATGAAATTTTTCTGTCTCAGTTGTGAAATTTGGTTCTTTTGAAAATTTAGACTAACGCGATTAACGACCATTCTAAGTTTTCTAGGGCTTCAATAATGAGGCACCATTGGGGCATAAAGGGTTTAGTATTTTAGGTCCTTAGTAAATCGGCCAGATCATAGCCTCGCCTACGCAAGTCGCGCCTACCTCTCCATCGCCCCTTTTAGTTTCTTATTGTGGAAAATTTGTCAGAAAATGCCATCCCCTAGTTTCCCCATCGCGTCACGACGGTGCTAAGTCCAAATTCATGCTCGCCGATTCTAAAGCGCGGCGCTCGCTCGGATGTAGTCATCGAGTGCTCTGCTCCAGGGGATGTGCTGCGGCTGGGTCGCTCAGAAATTCGCTCATTAGGTTTCTTTTGCGAGGAGGAGGGGCGAGAGAGAGAGAAAGAGAGTCGACATGTTAGAGATAAAGCCAGTGAATACCAAAGGATATTCGTATCTGGTAATAAAAGGAATTCCATTCGTATAATTAAGAATCGCATCATCATCTTTGGGTAAAAATATCTTTGCTTTTGTAAGGGTTACGAAATTCTGCGTGAATTTTTCGTGCCCAAGGTCGTTTTACATGCCAAACGTCAATGCTCCATCTGACGTATGTACTAACGTACTACTAATGTACGTGTGCAGTTAAAATTGCGTCATGCTGCGAATTGCGAAACCATACATTCTCGCATGTGTTATAGCAATTGGGAATTGCAAGAACGCACGCGAGAATGTATGGTTGCGAGATGGGGAAATAGCCCTTGCACTAATTCCGCGATCGCAATTTCAGAAATGTTTTCAGGGCTAATATGAGCAATGGCATGCCCCGTGTAAAGTGGCCTGCATATACTGTGATGTTGGATAATAAAACGTGCTTTATTTCATTTATGCTTTCGATGGTGTGGTATTTGGAGGAGGCGATTGGCAGCCGAGGTCATTTTCGCTATTAGGGAAAGGCATGGAAGGAAGGGTGTAGAGAATTCCGGCGTCGGCTTTATCCTGCTCATAACGAAAGGCGCGGAGGGGACAGCGGCTTAACGTCCCATCCGACGGATGGACTGTTGCGCTTGAAAAATCCTCCACATAACATCAAGCATAACATCATAACATAAAGCAGGGATCGGGCAGTCAGACGGGGTGGGGAGCTAACCCTACCCATCGCACCAACCCGATCTATTTCGTTTTGATCATTTGGTAAAAAGATGTTCTTAAAAAAACTCTATTTTTAGTGAGCGGCAATAACTGTTGTAGCGAAATATTCCATTGCCGGGAGCAGAAAATTTTTATCGGGTATGATAGTATCGATGATTCTACTTGTTTATGCTATTTCACCTGCTTATTTACTTCTGGTATGCATGAAGTGAGGCATGGACAATGACCGCAGAGGAGAAAGCAAGGATAGAGGCCTTCGAAATGTTGTGCTACAGAAGAATGTTGAAGATCAAATGGATCGACCGAGTTAGTAACGAGGAAGTCCTAAGAAGAGTAGGAGAGAAGAGAAGCCTCATGAAAGCCTTAACAAGAAGACGGAACAACCTTACTGACCACATCTTGAGACATGATGGCCTGATGATGACAATCGTCGAGCGACAAGTGGAAGGCAAGAACGGAAAAGGAAGACCTCGAGCAAAATATATGGAGCAAGTAAAGAAGGATGTGAAAGAGAAGAAATACGTAGGTGTGAAAAGATTAGCTGATAGGAGAAGTAAGTGGAGAGCTGCGTCAAACCAATCCTAGGATTGTTGACCAGTGATAATGATGCATGTAATAGGCTCAGTAACAAATGAGATCATTTGTGGGGCGTGGTAGTGGTCCTCTTGCAATGAATTTTCGAACACAGCCCATGAATAGCGTCCATAATAGCTTTCTTGAATATTTAATGCCAAATGAAACAGGATTTTGCACACAATAGGCTCTTAGATATATATGAAGTCGAATGCTAGAGATAATTAGTAGGAATTTTATAACTAACCCTGTTAATATGAATAGCATTCTTGAAGAATGGAGATGGACAGCAAAAATTATGCTTAAGTACAGAATAACTCGAAAATATATTATTCCTGACATTAAATGTTAATAATTTGGTTTGAATAGTGATAATAAGGTACGCTTTGCGTTCTTTTTCATGTTTTAGTTGGAGCCCAATAGAAAGAGTCGCTTTGGAAATACAATTTTCAACAAACCGTGCTTCCAACTTTTCGTAAACATAGTTTTGCAAATACTATTTTCTCTTTTATCATCATTCGAGTTAAAGAATGTAATGGAAATTCATTGTGATACAGGGTAGATAATGAACATTTGTGCACATCAACTTTATTCCCATTGAAGTCATTTGGTGCAATATATCAATTGCTACGATTTACGAAGTTTGTGCGCTAACATTAGCTTCACAATGTTGGCAAACCTCTTTCTTTTTTTCTCCTGTAAAATTCACATTTAGTGACTTACTACCTTTCCCATGTCAACGTTTCAACTATATTATTTTTTACCAATACGAAATATATATATTCTCTGTGTAGTCTACATTTTTCATCGCTGTAATAACAATTTCCTAAAGAAAATGCGCATGAATGAGGAGTTCAAATCGCAAATTCTTTAAAGTAAACGTTAAAAAGCCCTCATGAATGATGATACATTTTTTCAAGGGGCAGCTTCCTTAGCCATAGTTATCCGAAATTTGTGTTTGTCTGTTACTGCAAGCTGGTCTGGTTCTCTGTAACACGCGGTCATTTGGAAGCGCATGTAGTAGCCTGTACAGTATTTCTGCTTTGCTCGACCTATCTCCAAATTACGTTGAAGTTGAGGTGCGGAATAAGCTCGAGGCCATCTCGTCTCGTCTCGAGTGGCGTCTAGCAAGCGATATGCGCCTGGAGACGAGACCACTCGACGATGAGAAGAGGCAACGCCATTACCAAAGCTCTCAGAAATCCCAGGGAATTTCATAAAATAGGCATGCTTTCAAGCATTCTTATTTTTTGAAGTTTTAAGCATTGTTCATGACACTCCCAGCCTAATGCGTGCCATGATTTCTCTTAGGATCTCAATTTTCAATGATACCTTGGGTAGGCTGAATAAAATGGAGACGGTAGTATCGTTACAACTTATAACTTCTAGGAACACTTTGCTGAAGTTTTGCTTCACATTTTTAGTTCCATAATTATTGTATCCCTCTACTAAATATCGTTTATTTATCGGCACATTTAGTTCTTCAGTCCCCAGACCATCATATAATTGTCCATGACACTCCCAGCTTAATGCGTACCATAATTTTTCTTAAATTTTCAAGATATAAGATTGAAATGAAATGGAGATGGTAATGCCGTTACAGCTTATACTTTTAAGAAACACTTAGCTAAAGTTTTCACTTGTAGTTTCATAGCTGTTGCATTCCTTTTCTAAATATCGTTTATCTATCGCAGCATTTCATTGTTCAGCCCTCAGACCATTCAATGATAACAAGATGGCTGAATGCGTCGCCCAATGGTCTGAGAAGCCACTTTCGCGGCCAAAAATCTATTCTATCACATTGAGCTCAACCGATTCAGGCGTGATATAGTGGAAGCTCGACGCATCGAAATGAAAGTTAGCGGACTTTTCCACAATCATTTAATTCGTAGGGTAGACTGGGCATGGTTGCGTGCACTGCGGAGCGACAGCCAAAAAACTCACCGAATGGCTTCAGTATTGACCTGTCTTGACCTTTATGCCGATAAAAGAGAATTTTTTAATGCATTGTGGCTAGAATGTGACACAGAGTGAAGCATTACGTCCACTCACATTCAAAACAAAAGAAGAGAGATGCTGACTTCTGGAAGTGTTCTGATCCATGACAACGCCCGTCATCTCTGTGCTGATGCAGCCCAACTGCTCTTTGAGCAATTTCAATGGAACATTTTCGATCACCCGCCGTGCAATGTCAATCTAGTGCCGGGAACTTCAAGTTTTAGACTGAAATGAATGCGGCTAGATGGCAAGCGTTTTCAAACGGCCGACGAGCTTCAGGACAAGGGCATAATTCATTGGAAGTAATTGACGGTAATGTTCCATGAAGAAGGTACCGTAAACACGAGCTACTTAAGCCCAGATTTTGAAACCTTTAAGGTTATTTTCAAAAATAGGCAAAAAATATTGTTTTCTTTTACACAATAGTTCTATTTATTTAAATTATTTTGCATACACCAATGTATAGAGTCCAATAAAATAAAATAAACTTATTTTTATTGATTTCGGGGGTTCAATTTTCATAACCACATCTTCAAAATAAAAGGACAAGACATCCTTGTTTTTGGGCCACATCCAAGCTTAGATCGTGGGCTCCATGCAGTCGACTATGCTTCTATAGCAAGGATGATTCTTGAATATTCTTTCTCGTTCTATTTTGCCAGAACAAAATGGCCTATTTCTAGGTCATATTTCGTTACAGCCTCCGGTGATGATGATGATTTGGCTTTATAGAGAACACATAGACACATGTCCTATATGCTCCTCATCACTATTTTATAGGCTTATGTAGTGATTTGGCAAGTGGCTTGTAATCTGATTTTCGTCTAAAGGCACAACTTCAGCTTTCTTTAAGCCTGCCTATAGGTTGCTTAGTATGTTTGGACCAATTTCTTCTAAAATAATTCGCAACATCGCACAATAAATTTTGCATAACTTGCAAGATTATTTCTGTTATGTGCCTTCACGTTAACAATATATTTGAGGTCAAAGTTGAACAAATTTAGCGAAAAACGAGCACCCTCGATTTTTATGAATTTTGCCAAATTTATCGTCGTGCAGTAGTTTCATGAATGGATTTGAATTAACACTTCTTTTTCTTTCATTAGGAGGGTTTTCAAAGCTATTTTTTCATAATGAACCATAGATATATGACAAAATAGCGTAGCCTGTTTTCAGCCCATTTAAATAAATATAGAGAAAAAGTAGATACTGCCGCCGACTTCCGCCAAGTGACTTATACCACGTCATTCTATAAAGGTTTTTAATTGTGAAACTAAAGTAAAATCTTGCACCAACATGCAACCCCGAATTTCATATCGTTTTTTCGAGCGTGCGGTCGACTCCGGTTCTGGCCGCTGGCGGCGGAGGGTACGGCGATGCAGCAAGCGTGTGGATGCTATATGGCATATTCACTTTTATATCTGGAAAGTAGATATAATGTTGATGAAAAATAATCACTAGAAAGTAAAATTAAAAAATATTGCTACGAATTACTCTTATTATGCAATCGCTGGGCACTGCAAAAGGTACCGTAAACGCGGGCTACTTGAGCCCAAATTTCGAAAAATTTAACACTATTTTCAAAAATGGGCACAACATATTGTTTTCTTTAGCATGCTCATTTTATATTTTTGAAGTATCGTTAATTATGAATACTTAAGCTTACAAAATGCATTATTTGTGACATAGTAAATGCTTTTTTTAAATTTTATTTGCGCTCAAGTTAACCTTAAGATTAGGTTACTTGACCCCAGACCATAATTCCCATAGAAAAACCATTTGAAGACTTTTTGGGTTCAAATAGAGCAACAGTTATAAAAACAAATAATTTATTTTCATTCCTTAAGCTTCGAAACGTAAATTTAAAGATAAATTATTATTAGTAACATGATTTAAAATATTAATTTCAAAAATCCACTTGAAATATTAGTTATAGCAATACTGTAAAGACATTGTACAAACAAAAGTAGATTAGTGCATGGCAATGTTTAGAATCCAGTAAAAGAGAATAAACTTCTTTTTATTGATTTTGGGGATTCAATTTTCATGACCACATCTTCAAATTTGTACGACAAGACACCTTGTTTTAGGACATCTTCCAAGCTTAGATCGTGGGCTCCATGATGTCGACTCTCACGCATTCTGCTCCCATAGCAAGGATGATTCTAGGATATTCTTTCTCGTTCTATATTTGACCAGAGCTAAATTGCCTATTGCTAGGTCATCTTTCCTTTCAGATTCCGGTGTTGATGATGATTTGGCTCTGAAAGAACACATAGGCACGTGTCCTTTTTGCTCCTCATGGCTATTTTAGAGGCTGATTTCGCTGTCGCCTCCTGATCTTAAACTGAATACGTCATCTTCTTCTGTTGCAGAATCTTCCAATGTTTTTGTTTCTTAGTGGAATGTTGGTCCTGGTTTTTTATGGCGCCTTCACTTTAGGACCTTTTTCCTGATGGGTGCTGTTTTCCACAGAGGCAGTGGTAGAGAAGAAGTCAGGCACTCTTACACTTGGTCAGGCACTCTCTAGGTGACACTTGGAGTTCTTTTCTTCTAAGTAGTGTGAAGTGTAACAAACTCTCTACTCTTGCAGTCATTGAAGAAATGCATTCTCAATCATAGACAAGTCTGCATTTGATTTGGATTTTTATTGATATGGCAAATGGCTTGTAATCTGATTTTCGTCTATAGGTACTACTCCAGCTTTCTTTAAGCCTGCCTATAGGTTGCTTTCTATGTTTGCACCAATTTCTGCTAAAACAGTGCGCAACAGACAGCGTTTGGAACTGATTCTTTGGAAGCACTGGTCCTTTTACCAGCATCTCATTCTTTCCATCGGTCAGGAACACCCTTCCACTTCATTTTGAGTGGCGAAAAATACACCACATCCAGTAGTTGAGTGAGGTAGGATGACTTATGGGGGAGACAAACAAAGTATGCATCACAAAAATGAATAAAATTGATACTGAGGTGTGAAGTAAGATTGTATCCTGTTACCACCTTCTTCCCTTCCTGTTTCTTTGGTAATTGGTGGCACAGTCCTTAAACATTTAAAGAGCGACTAAATTGTTGTGGGGAACTTGAGCCCATACTCTGTATACACTGAAGAGCAAGAAAGGTAGCAGTGGGTTAGCATGGGCTCGAGTAGCCCGAATTTTTCTAAAATGTGTACTAGTTGTACTTAACAACATACTGTACAGTTAATGAACTATTTAGGACATAAAAAGGTCTCCATTTGCTTTGACAATAAACCTAGTATCCTAAACCTAGCAGATATAAATACACCACATCAAGTGTTTGTGTGAGGTGGGATGAAGTAGGAGGAAGATTCACAAAGGTGCATAACAGAGATTAATAACATTGATGTAAAATTGTCTCCAATTGCCACCTTCTTGTTTCTTAAGAGTTAGTAGCAGGTAATTCGTGACCCAGTCATTAAACATTAAAACTATGACATAATCGTTGTGGGGAACTTGAGCCCAATCTCTTTATGCACTGAATAGCAAGAAAAGTGGCAGTATGTTACTTGAGCCCAAGGGGTCAAGTAGCCCGAGATTTTTGAAAATGTGTACTAGTTGTACTTAACAACGTACTGTACAGCGAATGAGTTATTTAGAATATGAAAAGGCCTCAATTTGCTTTGAAAACAAATCAAGTATGAAATATATGCACTTGTCTCCAGTTTTAGGCTATTCCTGATGTCAACACAGACGAACGTTTGCCGAGTGAAGTAAACAACAAACACGTGTGTAAGTAATATAACCAGTACTTCTCATGGTGCTGACTTCCCAAATCTCCTAGACTCGATGCATTGTCTACCTACTGCCTAAGCCTACCAGAAAAGCAATGAATTACGTTGCTATACTGATGTTGAGAGCATGCAGAGAACCAAACTTCATTTTTCAGTTTTTGGGCTCAAGTTAGACCACAGGGCTCAAGTAACCCGCGTTTACGGCATGTTAAAGCTCGTCCACATGCCCGACCAATTCCTCAATCACTGAGGCGTTTATGTCGGACACTACATAGGACACCACAAGTGTGCTCAACATTTAGCAATGAAATAATTTTTAATCAATCACTTCGTCTTCTGATCATGATCCATCGGAGGTTGAAAAAACGGCCCTTATACTTAAAACGAAGCGCGGACATTTATTTTGGACTATCTCCTTGCAGACTTCATATTTAGATAAATTCCTTTAAAGCATTGCTAGATATTTTTACTGAACTACTCAACTTATTGTTAATGAAGACTGATGCACAAACTATAGAGTATATGTGAAGACTGACATAATCATTTTAAATATAATACTGCCTTATTAGTTGTAAACGATTGAAGTGTTTCCAGATTATATTTTTTGTTATTAAGTTGGAATATTTTCAGAAAGAAGATTATGTTGTATAATGTTAAATATTTCTTCCGATTAAAATGATATCAGACCATTTTAGAGTATTTAGGAAACCTGTTACTATCGACCCGAAGTACTGTCACAACCGCCCTTGGGGTGTGGTCGGTTGTGACACGTATAGTTTTTTTTATAACTTGCTCCTATGAGCTAAAAATTCTGTCCATGGATAAAAATTCAATATTTAAACGTGTCGCAATGTACAAATTACAATAAGAAACTCTCCTGCTTCAGCTTGGTACCCTACTTACAGAACTAAGGGCATTTAAGTTAAAATTGTCACAACCGCACCCAGTCTTCCCTACGACATGTCGCGACACGTTTCGACTCACAGAGCTAACATCTGGTACACGACGTCTTATACCAGCTCATGGGAACTTCATAGAGGAGGCCCAATCCCATTTTATAAAAGGTTTATTTCTGTTGCTACTTCGGTCGCATTTTAGTCGATTTTGTAAAAGTGTGCGCGGCACGGGGATGAGTCCAAGACGATCCACTTTTTTTTTTTCAATATTATGCATTGTAATGTTTACAATTATATTTTGCATTGAGATTTCGTGAATTTGATAGGTTAGATTATCATGTATATAAATTTAGGTTAAAGTCCTTAATGAGACCTCATTTTCCCGGTGAATCTCGGATCACTTTGTCCGTCAGCGACGCGACTGGTGAATTCTGAAACCCATTTACATGCGCGATGGTTGACAACACATTTAGAGCCAGACTTGAGGATCCCCTTTTGTTAATCATGTACCAGATGATTGTTCTGTGAACCGAAACGCGTCGTAAGCATTAAATAATTCTGGGAAAGTGCAATTACCTTTCATTTCAATCGATAGAATTGTTTAGTTTAGGTCTTACTAGTTCTCACCATAAAGGAAAAAGTTTGACTCAATGTGAACGTGATGAATTTGTGCCGTTTTTTGACTACTTCTCCAGTAATATAGACGGACATTAAGGGCAATAGCGCAACCTCTCGAAAATGTTTTATTTCCACGCTCGAGAACAGGATTATAAATTTGAGTCATATTGCTAATATACATTTCATTTGTTTATCGATTTAGCTATTTTAGAGAGTGTTAAATAATTATAATTACTTCAAGTGTCTCTAAGTCTACGTATTTTTACCCGTCTGTATCAATGGAGAAGTAACCAATAAACGGAGCAAATTCTTTACATTTACATTGAATTGATAATTTTTCTTGAAGCTAAGAACAAGTAAGGCCTATTTAAACAATGTGACAAATCGATATTTGGCCACAAAAGCGGAAACTCAGACTACTGTGGGTCGTGGTTATGAGGAATAAGTCGATGAGTAGAAGCATTTTTCAACCACGAATTAAATTCCATCATTGATAGAACTATTGATATTGAATGAAGGAGAAGGCAAATTTTAGAGGCAGTCTTGGTCTCATATTATTTTTACAAGGCTAAACTCTAAATTTCGGGCCTTTCTCGATCATGGCCTTAAGTAGGTCTCAGAACATAAATAAATTTTCAAAATGAACGTTTGGAAAGACTTTCACTTTGAAAGGTTGCGAAGTGATTTTGGCCTTGTGAATGATGTGATTGCATTTCTCGGAGTATAAATTATATGTACTCAATGTGTAATATTAATGAACTTGCTTACTTCCTTCATAACGCTTCTTGATACGTTAGTGACTTTATAGTATTTTTGGGAATTTTGCGAAACTTTCCAATCGAGAAAAAAAAGGAGATTTGTCGAGCGCTGAAACATGTCTAAATATTTGATAGGAGCCCATGTACCTAAAACCCTAATTAAATATTTCAGTTCGAAAATTAATTTCATTATTAGACTTAGGCGATTATCTATAAATGTTAAAGCGTCTGACTCAATCCTCTCTTAAAATTGACCGACGAATCTATTTCAACCCCATTTTACTACGATGCAAACGTTAGAGGCCTTGGAGCTGACATCTTCCATGTATTCCATGATCAACATCACCCAACTGATTCTAAATTGAGAGAGAAAAATCTTTTCAAATCCTAAAGATACTTCTAAAGGGAATTCTTTTCAGGAAGTCTTATTTGCTCTGGAGTCATCCATCAAATTTCACCCAAGTGCATTAGAAGAGCTGTTTACGGTGACACGGTGATGAAATCCAATATCAGTTTGCTGTCGCACATTCGGCGTGAAAAAGAAGCCTTCAACCTCTTTATCTCTTGCCATTATCGAAATGGAGACGGAAATCCTCGACTGAAATGCTGGTGATCGCGTGGAGCTATCATCTTAACCACTATGCTACGCTGGATGGCAGGCAAACTAGTAATCAAGAATAGCTACGTTGACGAATACAGGCACTCAGAGCATAAACTGTAAGGGGGAACTTAAGAGTTTTCCTTCTTCTCTTAGGAGAGGAGAACGAAAAAGAAGATCCTATGGAGGAAAGAACGTTGAAGTAGAATTATTTGCTGAGCAGGAGTCTTTAATAGAGGAGATCTAGCACTCGAATCATCCGCCCCAAGGAATTCCTGAAATCTACTCAATTTTTTCGCAGGAGTTGAAGGGATAAAAAATATTTTCCTCATGGTGATTTATTTTGTCCTACCATGGTTACGTTACCGCGTAACATTTTCAAGGTGAGATGTACAGGTAAATTGGGCAGTATTGTATATATTGCGTTAAAAATAGAGTATTGAAGAAGATATTCAATAACGCATTCAATGCCGAAGTTTTTATTCGTTCACCTCCTACGGTAAAGGGTTTCCACCAAGTTACGCCTGCTTCTATTTACTATATTTATTGCGCCAGCAAAGCTGCTAGAGAAAGTCTCTTCAGGATATTGACAATTAATTTCCATATTGAGTCATTGAACATCTTCTTCCATACTCAATTTTTAACGAAATATACTGTTGAGTATATAAGATGCCGCGTAATATAATACTGCTCAATTTACCTGTATTTCTCATCCTGAAAATATTACATGTTAACTAAACCATGGTTGGACAAAATAAATCATTATGTGGAAAAAGCAAAGTTTTAATTCTTTCAATTCCTACGATAAAGGATTTCAACCAAGTTACGCCCGAAATTATTAATTATATTTTATCCTATTTTACATATCGCAAGCCTTTCATATGTGGGTATTTAAAAAAAGTATACGTCAACCCTTGCCCAATTGCTAACTTATATATGACTTTTTACCGTTGAAAAAGTATATGAATCAATATTAGCGAATTTTACGCCGAGTAGAAAAATGTAAACATATTAAATACGATTGAACGAGCAGAATAGTTTTTTTAGTTAATTTTGTGTTTTAAGATACGTAAAATACAAAAAAAGCAGTGAAAATCGGGGAAAGTAGGCATACATGCACTCGGAATAATCATTAAATCCAACAGAAATCGAAAAAGAATTAAGCATTTGGCAAAATAAAGTAACTTCTCCCTTTGAGCGCACATGTATTCACGTGCACTCCTGCTCATTTGTTACTCGCTGTTCTTCATTTACTAGGCATAGGGTAGAGTGGGGCAAGAGTCCGCATGGGAAAAGATTCCTTTTCCGAAATATTTATCTGAAAGCCTGGATGATGCCACTTGTAGTAAATCATTTTCGTTAACGTGACCGAATGTAGCACAGGGGTGTTTTCAGGGGAAGACAACGAACGGCAGAACGTGAATTTTTCTTATTTTTCGTTTCTGCGCGGCGTTAATCTAATTTGTATGACTGCGTAATTTTAATTTGTGCTTTGGGCGTTTATTTAACTGCAATATTTGTTTATTGCTCCTTAATATGCATTCTTGTCCTCAGAAATTCATGCAGTTAGCAGGTTCGCAGATCAACATGTAGTTGTGTTATGGCGTATTAGGCGTAGGAGGTACAGTTGGGGCAAGTGTCCTGGGGCAAGTGTCCGCATGAGGACTCTTGCCTCACGGGCGCTGACTCCTGCCCCACTTTATAGCATTGCTTTTTCTATGACCTCATAATGTCTACCATAAACATCACATGTACCTTGTTGATAACCGTTCTAAGTGTTTTATTCGTGGATATCATACTGTCTGTTGACGTCCAAACTACTCCCGTGCGGGCATGAGTGTACACTCCCCCTGGCCTAATTGGCCCGAGAAAGAGTTTGGAAAATTTGCAGTCGGAGAACCTCCAGAAACTCTTTTGCTAACGACTGATTCGGGATTAATCAATTCAAACATTTATATTGACTGGTTGAAACATTTAAGGAAAAATGCAAAACTCCCTGCTGATTATCCGGTCTTGCTCATTTTAGGCAACCATACCTCCCATGTTTACCTTTCTTGCAATAGAATATTGTAAGAATAACTTCATCCAAATAATGTCCTTACCTTCACATAGCTCCCATAAAGCTCGGCCAGAAGATTAAACTTTTTTGGCCCTTTGAGAAGTTTTAACATGTCTGTGAGTGATAATTGAACGACGTTTAACCGTGGAAGAGGAATCACTCGGTTCCAAGTGGCAATGCAATTTAGGAGGGCCTATGAGAAAGCAGCTATAATCGGGAATGCGAAAAAGGGATTATGGACTTGCGGTATTTCACTTGGTTCATCCGTGTTTAGTGACGTTGATTTCCTACCTTCAATGACCCAGACACGTTGGATCCGAAACAAGGTGGAGATGGAATGGAAATAAATAGGGAACTCCGGGAGAGAAAATGAACAAAGAAGGCGGAGAAACTTTTGTACCGTTAAATATTCCTCCCAATACTCCTTTCCCACATTCATGTCCATTTAATCCTCTTCAACCTTCCACCTCTGAGAATACTTTGCCTTGCAGACATCTTGAGGCACGTGTCTCTCTTGAGAACATTAGTCTTAATCCAAAAGCATTGCTAGCACAAAAGCGGCGTAAAAACTCAAAGTGAGGCTAAAAATCTTAGGAGTTCGCCCTACACTCAGAAACTGAACGTGAATATATCTAAAAACAAGGTAAAGGGTTTCAGCACTGAGTGGCATTCTTTTGACGGAAATCGGGATTCACTTCATCAAAAAAACTGATTGTCTGTGGAGGTTGTGGAAAATTGTACTCAGATCCACCGATTGTTAATTAGATAGTGTGTTTTGAATGTAAAAATGTGGAGGAAAGAACCTTGCACCACATATTCTGGAAAGAAAAGGTTTACATGGGAAAACTGTGAGTAGGACTCTTGCCCCATAATGGGAGGACTCTTGACCCACGTGAGGGGCAAGTTTCCTATTTGTTTTTCCCTTGCATTTCGATGAATAACGGCAGCATTTAATATTTTTTAGCAGCATTGGAAAACATGTAGATATAGTTGAGCATGTAACAGTGAACAAATTGCGTAAAAATAAAAATGATTGCTTATACCTAAAAGCATTATTTTTATGATTGTTTGTTAGATGCGTACTCTTGCCCCTCATTCCCCTACCTAAATAAATGAAATTTAGTATAAACATAATATTTTTCATGTTGCCCAGAGTATGGTTTGATTAATAATGAAGGAAAATATCTGAATCTTTTTCGCCGTTCTTAATCCTTTCAGTAACACATTTTTTCTCCATTTTTTGTAGACATTGTTTTTTTTGCAATTTAACCTCGTTTAACCTGGTAAACCCTTTTGCCAAAGGCTTTGGTAAAGGTCATATGACCGAAAGGGTTAAACCAGTGCATTCACGCGATATGATATGGTATTTAGAGGAAGTGATCAATAACTGAGGTCATTTTAATCTCGAGGGAAGGGTATGGAATGTATGGTGGAGAGATGCCCGGCGTCGGCAATCGCCTGCTCTAAACAAAGGGAACCAAGGGGACGTAGTTTCCAAGTAGGCTTCCGCGGAGATTATGACGGTAGAGACACGATGAGGTAGACATTCGATGCGTAAGGGGACAGAGGCTTAACGTTCCATCCGACGGACGGTGTGCTGCATTTGAAATGTCCTCCACACAATATTCCTGCAACGATCGGGAAATCTCTGAAAATTCTCTGCCACCGCCGGGATTTAAACCGGAGCCCTGAGGGTGGGAGGCCAATACTCTAGCCACCATACCAACCCGATACACGTGTTAACCCCGACGCCAGGTTTTATCCACCCGTTACTACCTGATAACCCTTGGTCGGGTGAAGATAAGTGGGGAAAAGGCTTTTAATTTGTATCCATGGTAAAAACTATAAAAGGTAATTTCCACACTTAAATAAAAAACTCAACTACAAACCATGGTTTCGACATTCTATGTCATTATAAGGTCTTGAAAATTTTAGTTTGGGTGAAAGAGTTTTAACATGAATACATCGCAATTCCACCAAATGAATCCTGAAACGATATTCTACGACCTTTTTTAGTACTTCAAACTTAGTTATGACCTAAAGAGTTAACGCATGGCTGCAATGTAGGTGCTAAAGAGCAATGTAAAATTGCAAGAACGCGTTCAGAAGAACTGGGGATAGAGGTGCAAGGATAAATGATTGAATAATATTAGGATGCGTAATTATCAAGTTTCGGCAAAAAATACACTTTGGGGATCTTACTTAACATGATAAATGACAATTTATGTGCTCCTTGAAATAATATGATTGAAATAATAATCGATTGAAGCAACAATATGATGTCTGATTCCTCGATCTGGTAATTGATTTAAACAATGTTGAATTTTCAGTCGAAATAAGTGTAGCCTGGGGTCAAAGTAATTTCAATTCCAAGTCACAAACTCATCCGCAATGTGTGATCTGGGAAAGAAATTTCAAAGTTGCGCGATTTCTCATGTATTTAATGGAGCGCAACTCTGGGGATTCTTCTCAAAATGGCCAGATGTGCAATTTTATGGCTTTCCTAGGGAGGGAAGTACCAGCGCGCCATTGTTTATCGTTCAAAGCTCGGAAGAGTGAGATAGAAGGCAGTACGAAGCGAATGTCAGAGCGAAAAAAAATCGCAGCTTTTGAGATCTCGACAAATGGTTGACATTCGCGTCAATTGTACTACTACATTAAAGCCAGTATATTTATGTTCTGTGATTAAAGTTAGTTATTCCTATTAAGAAAATAATAATGTATAAGGAGGACGAAACAAGTCTATAGTTTTATGTTTCTATTAGAAAAATATCGCAAGTAATACTTGAGCTAAATATTATCACCTAGATAAAGAAATTAAAATATTGAAGCCAGACATTCAAGCGAAATCACAATTTATGCATAATTTTTTTATCGTTATGTGACATAGTGAAAGTATCGAAGAATGAACATGGCCGTCTCTTCTCATTGTTCAGTGATTCAGTTTGATGGTAAAGTGAGGGTAGAGGTAAATAATGCTCCTTCGGTGTAAGCATTTCACATACTTAAATAGTGGAGGAGGGAAATCCCTTCGCTGATGTTTTTGGGATGTATGGAAGTTTCATCCGAGGTTCGAACCCGGTACTCTAGCATCATCCCTATCCATTGGGTCATCTTAAACCCATATAATAGCTTAACCCTCTCAATCTGGTATTTTTACACCTTTTTGGTGAACATTATTTTTGCTGCTTAACATCAATGACGGTCTCATGAATACTAATAGTAAAAGGTTTGGTTATTTTTCACATAATAAATTTTGTGATCTGTTTCCGTTTTTATGGACGGGCACGCATATTGGAAGGTTAAAGTACCCCAAAGTTCATGTCCATTTTAATGGACTTTAAGAATGAAAGCGTGGAAAAATAATCGTTTTATATCGACAACCGGAATTCATAGTCATTGCCTTCAACACAGTAAATACAATGGGGAACTTGCATGAATTTTTTTTATTTCATAGGCGGACAGAAAATTATTTTCTGAATACAACAGAGAAAACCGCATGTAAATCTGAGTTTTCCTTCGCGAGATATTTAATGATAAATATAACGAATTTTAAAGCGCGGGAAAAACTCCCTCACCCCCCAAGCCACTGCCGACGAAGCCTCGATGACGTCAAAGGTGCCTAAATATCACGCGAAGCTATTGTTGTGATTGTTTGTAATAGTTGCCAGCAGTTGTGAGAGCTTCGTTTGTTAGACGTGTTGATTATTTTATATTTAAAGATAAATATCCGACGATAGAGGCTTGGAAGCCCTCGTATTTTGCATTATTTATAATATTAATATCTGAGTAAGGGCATAAAATATAAAACTGGAGCAGTTAAACCAAAAATTTGATAATACCTAAATAACATCGTTGTAGGAGTCTGAGCCACGGCCATTGGAAGGGGGATACGTTAATTGTAAGTTGATGTTATCGACGGCATATCATTCATTTAAGTATGTAATTAGAACGATTTTGATGTTTACTAATGTCCGCTTAGCTTTTATATACAATAACTTCATCCGTTTATTCGTAGGTACCGGAGAATTCGTCGTTTAGGACTGTCTGTGCTTGTATTATGGGGTGAATTCCAGTTAATGCAACTTTTGCTCGCTGATTGGAGACATCTAGGAACATTTTTGTGCCAAAATAGTGTTATTTTCAACTTGACATCTCCCGTTAAGCTACTGCTAATAATCACAGTGCCAGTGGTTGTAATGCACAAAGTTTGACAAGGTTGAAAAATATCGGCCAAGAGTTATCAGTGTTCCATCGTGAGTGATTTGTAAAAAGTGCTATTACGCTATCGATAAATGTCTAACAGTAGTGTAAAAATTGTCAGTGGCGTGCTAATCTCCGTTGTTCACCGTAGATATGACATTTCACGATCACGCTATTGAAATAAAAACTGTGTGTGAAGTTTGTTATTCCATTATTTCAACGAATGGTAGTGAGAAATGTCACCTGTGTCACTTGTGTGGGCCAATTTAAGGGTTTAAATCAGTGAATAAATAGTTGTATTCATCATAACGAGTTCTGTTATTGTAAGTTGTACGTGATTAATATAAGAATGTGATAGTGACATCCAGTTTTTGATAAGAGTATTTGCCTATTTCCCACTATATTTTTATGGTATATGCTAGTATATTGTTTATGGATTTACCTATATTAATGAAATAGGTTGTAGCTTGTGTGTGTGTTGGCAGCGGAACCGATTCGCGATCTCACATGTGGATTGTGTGCAGACTGTTTTGCTGTGAATTCGTACCGTAAGACGGATAGGACTACCTCCTCCGTTAATCCGGCGTTGCCAAATTCAACAGCACAGCTTACTCTAATGTCAACAGCACAGCTTACGATCGTTATCCTCCAGTATTACAAGTTTCTTTTACAACTCGATTTGCCGCCAACGTATAGCAACAATTTGTCTTAACAAATTCCATGAGGGTCGTGGCATCAATTTTTGGTGTCCTAAAAAAAGGCTGGTGTCCTAACACCCCATGCCACACGCCGTTTAGGCGGCTTGCGGGGTATTATGTAGACGTAGATGAATTTCAAGTGTACTATTCGAACGAGTGGCAACGTTATCCATTTTTCTGATAACCAAAACACACGAAGTGAAACGCTTGTACTTCATCATCCCGATGCCGCATTATTAATATCCCAAGTAATAATCTAGGCACAATATCAATAGGAAAACTTGCCCAAGAATAACAGAACAAAATAAAGTGACGATGAGCGGCTAAATACTCCCTCAAAACAAATGTTACACCATCCGCTCAGCGTATTTCCCTACTCCCTACGGTTGTTTAGGCACCTATGACGTCACGCCTGGCCTCGGCAACGCTCGGGTGTCTTCGCGCAGTGGTCGGCTCAGAGAAATTTTTCTCGATTTTAAATGCAATTTTTTTATTTCTTTTGATGTTGAATGGAGAAACTGAAGGTATTTTTGCGAGCTAATGTATTCATTTGACTTATTCAAAATAGTTTTTAGAGCAATCTACGACCCATGCAAGTTCCTCATTCAATAAGGCTTAAGAATTAAAATTTTAATTTACGACGTAAAATAACTGAATTGAGGACATATAAAAAGCAATGTAATAAAGATATTGGATCGCGAAGAATGACAATGATTATGTGTCAATATGTTCAAATACCGAGAATTTTCCAACAGCAAGAGAGTAATTGCCATCATTGTGATAACCGCAACAGCTTCCTCATTATAGGGACATGCTTCAGTTCCATGCTTCAGTGCTCACCATATTCCCCAAGGAAAAATTGCTCTCCATTCTTAACCTTGGCAACTTTAGAAGTCTGCTGGAAACTGACCGCTTCGCTTCCTTTTAGAGGCCCTAAGGGAGAAAGGCTCTCCGTTTATCTTCCAATTCCATCGCTCCTAGTCCCTGTAGAGCTGAGTTGAGCTTAGTAATGGTGTTCTCTGTGTACTCAATTTAAATTTCGTAAAACATAAAAAAGGGAGACCACGAGTCATTAAAAGTAGCTACGAATGCTTGCTGAATACAAGTTTACTAATTAGAATTACTAAATATTCCCTCATGGAATTTTGTAGATACTTCACTATGCTTTAAAAATATCTTTTTCATACATTTGAGTAGATTGTTTTCTTTAATGCGATGATACTAATGTTTTTTGGGGGAAATTTCACATTTAATTCCTTTGTGGCTTCGTGCAACAAATTTATGGGAGCCGTTGAATTGCGTCACGGGAACAGGGAGAATATACACCCTTAATTCCAATCGAATTGGCGTAATTTTTCGGTGGTGGAAAGTAGCGTGATTAAGGACTTTATAGTCATAGTTAAAAGTATAAATATCCATCTATAGTGGTGGGAAACACAAATAAAATGTTCAATGAATGGTTAAAATCAAAAACAAAATAATTCAGCGTCAGAGAAACCCAAATTTGCTTTTTTTCCAAAATGGTACAATAAAGCCATGCAACACATACACATAAGCACACTGAATATTGCGCTAATAAATCTTCCTCTTTGGCAAAGGACATTAATTGATTAGGGGACTTGTCCATATTCCAATACTTCTCATTTGTCGCATGGCTACATCGATGGAATCTTTCGATTACTTAAGCATCATGTTATGGAATATAGGTTTTTTCAAAACCAATGATAATCCGCAATCGAGAATTGTTTTACGATTTTCATCACTCAGTGCGGCAACTTGTCGATAAAATTGGTGGTTATTTTGAAAATTCTTTTTATGCATTTATACTTGTTTCGAGTATACTAAAAGTTTGATTGTCGAACGAGACGTTGTGTACTAGCAGAAATTGGGGTGGCGGAAAATCGTCGATTTCAATCCATTTCGCTTTGAGCAGTATTATAATATTATAAGCACTGGTAGAATGAAGTGGCAATAGACATAGGGGTAGCATGCCTCACTGAAATTCTCTTTCTCTGCAATCTGATTTATCTACAGCTTTATATTTAAAATCAAATGGTATCCTTTGATAACTGTGACAAGAAATCAGCAATCGACTGGTGGAAGGGAAGATCCTTACATCTTTAGGTGGTCATTGTACTAAAGGGAACTTAAAGGGGCGTTTTAGCCGAATAAATCTTGTTATTTCAAAGATGCCAGTATTTTCGAAACTAAGTGCAGATTTATGAAAAATATGGAAATGCAATGGGCAAGGATAAAGGCAAAAAAGAGTACATTAGAAGTTTTCATGCTTGCAATAATATATACGAGTCATTTTAATTGTTGATTACTCTAGTATTTGATTCTTCAATAAAATTTTCAATAAGAAAATTATACTTAGATCATAATCAAACTTTTGTATTTACTACAGGACGTTATAAAAGAAATAGCTATTTGAAGTTTTTTTTATCCGTGTTAGGAAGGAAATATCATGCAATAAAGAAGATCTCACGAAAATTAACAAGAACGATTAGATCATTCGGAATTTAAAGAAAATGTTTGAGATCTACGGAAAGCATAACTTGAAGTAGGTCATCGGCTATGAAAGTTGAGGCTTGATTTAATGAACATCTTGGGAATCAGATATTTGCGATAGTTTCAGGAAAGGCATTTCACTGATGATAAATCCAGAATGATAGGAATTTCCTTTGTGGCGAGGAGCCTTTCAATGTTCTGGAAAATGCCCTCATGGAGAAATCGAATATGAAGGGAGCTAATTTCAGAGAAATAATGCGAGGAGGCGAAGAAAATGTATTCCAGTCCAAAATTGTGAAAATTATTGATACCAGCAAAGATTATTTTACAAGAAATGTGAAAGACTGGAAAGAAAAGAGTCTTACTGGAAAAGAAATTTCTATGGCGCAGTCTCCCGTGGATAAGGAGGTCAGTGGTAAAATGATACCAAAAAGGACCGCAGATAGTGCGTATGAATCAAGCGATGAAAGGTGTAAGACGCCTAAGAAGGGAAAAAACCTGCTTGCAGGAAAGCATTTGGCCATAGTGAGGCCAAATATAGACAGTTATAGCAAAGGGCTATCTTGTATAAAAATGGGGATTAAAGGCTTCCGGTTCAATACATAGAGGTTATTATCCTCTTGTTGCGTGCAATGTTTCGGTTGGAAGGAAGGTGTAAAGGAAGACTTTCTCAGTTTCTAATTTATTATTCCATACTATCTGAAAAAGTCTTATTTCATGCTTGCAATAATGTATTTGCTTGCATGCTTGCACTAATGTATGCTTGCAAATCAGGGAGAGGAAGGAAAAGAATAGGACCTTTAGATACACAGAAAGGGAGTAGGTCGTATTGTGAATTGAAGAGGAAAGTGCATACTGGAAGGGGAGGCTCACGGAATTCTTCTCAAGCTCTCCATGGAAACCTACCTTAATCGGCAGAATACTTTAATAATAATACTATCGGAAGTGCTGAGAATTGAAAATTAAAAATATATTTACGCACTTGTTGTGATATATCTTCAACAGAAAGGAGAAAATAGGGTTTGTGAAAACAATTTGATAAAATTTAGTAAAATCAAACTTCATCAGCACACTTGAAATATTTATTTTCGATGCATGTATTTTAATGTGTACACTAGTTTTGTGTATTACCTTGTACCCAAACCATGCAATTCATGTCCATGCTTCCTCAACTCGTTCGAGGAGATTAATGTGTTGGACATAAGCTAAGCGTGAAAACCTCCACCACCCCAATGTAACCAAAATTACGTGTGTTGCCCAAGGAACTCTGTCATTTGTACCTAATAATGGCATTACCGCTTTAAATAAGGGGTAATGATGATTAAATGACATCTATGGACTCAGCAAATTTATATATTTTTTCTCCCTCGAACAGGCTTCTAGTAGTAACCCTAAATTCAGTAAGTATTCAAAACAAGTATTTATAGTTAAAGTCGATTTTTACTCCACGTTTTGCATTTACACGATGCTCCTCACCTAATTGGCATCATTGGGCAAGGGTTATCGCTTTTTTTGTTCAAAATGTCACTCTCTGACGGAATTAAGCGTGTAAATGACCCGTATTTTTTTAACAATAAAAAACTACAATAAGCTTATGATGGTACCCTCAGGCCTTGAAACCTGTACTTGAAATGTAAATGGTGTAGAAGAATACGACGTAGGTTATTTTATCTATCCTGCGTCCACGAATGAGGCACCTGAATCTTTAGCTTGCCCTGAAAATATAGGTATGGAAGTTATAGTCATTGGCAACATTTTTATAGCGTCTGCTCAATTAGACGATAACAGAAACAAAAATGTCTAAGTTTCAAGATAAGATGTGAATTGAAAATGCAGATGGAGGCTTCCGCGCGGTGGTGCAGTAGGCGTAGCTATGCTTCCGGGTTGTCCTCCGCGTCGACTCATCTTCGTTACGACAGTTTCGCCGGCGTTGCAGTAGACATTCTCAGCTTTGAAGAGGCCCGAAGCCTGAAAATGCCTGCTACAACGCAGGCAGAACTATGATCACGAAGATGAATCGACGCGGAGGACAACCCGGACGCCTAGCTATGAATTAGAAATATAATTATACAGAATTAGATGAAGGTGTCATGAATCCCTAGGGCGAGTGATGAAGAATTCCTGAGGCAGTTAGAAAAAGGAGGAGTCTCCTGTAAATCTTAAGCAAAGGATGGAATAATTGAATTAGTCTTGTTATGAGACATGGTGGCCTAATAGAGAAATACCTCTAGATAAGTGGACAGAGAGAACGGCAAAAGAAGGCCTTGAATGAGATGATGATGATGATAATAATAATAATAATAAATATATTTATTCCACTGCCCAAATATTACTCCGAGATACATAGATAATCAGTGAAATTAGGCACCCCAGGAGATACAATCTTTTGTGGGGGTTGCCATTCAATGAAAAAAGACATCGCTCGTCAGCACATTTTACAAAATAGTTTTAAACAAAAGCAGCTCATCCATGATTCACCATAGCTACATGTGCCTTTATACAATGAATAAAATGAATAAAAATATGTGAACAAAAATACATTGCGAAATGCAATCACAATGCAACAATAAGAAATTGTTATTACACAAAAGTTGTAATCCTATCACACTTGTAGAAAATTAAAAGAGTAAACGCAATTGACAAAAGCCGTGGACACTTATTAACGAAAATAAGTAAATGTCTCAAATAGAAATTCAACATCCACAGATCCATGGATTGAAGAGCTACGTGAAACTAATCTTGCGATTTTTGACACTCAAGTGAATGAAAATTGATTATCAAAAGCGGAGTTTCTTACCGTCTGCTGCTGCGGATGAGGCTAGAGGCTCGCGGAGGGAATGAAGCCGATGCTTGGGCGATCGCTGCGCCTCTATCGGCCGATGCGCATACGATGGCCGGGGGCGGCCGAGATTGGCTTCGGAGCTAAGTGGCTGTACCAGGTGGAGACGGTATGGAATCCCAATGCCATTGAAAAGACATGGAATTAAGGGGAATAATGGGAGGGGAAGGGGGGAGGAACGACCGTTGAAAGAACTTTCGATCGAACTGCTTTCTCATCGGGAGCCAAGTTACCCCCCGCCCGGGATATCCACCAAGATGGAGGATGACGTGTCAAAAGATACCCATCGAGGATTAACTGGCAGTGACGCTAGAAATCAAGGGTAGCGTAATTTATACGATTGGTATCCTCACGTAAGGTATCAGCAGAAGGTGATGATGGTATTGAAAAATAAATGCTAATACTCTGAACTAGATGAAATGTTTCAATATTCGAAGTTTCATTGTCGAATTGAAGAGGCTATGCACTAATGAAGGATGAATAACTACAACTAGTCCAGATTGGTTTTGCTTAACTTATAATCAACACCCATCTGGACTAGGTATATGAATTGGATGGATGAGGCAGATACTTTGTGGAGGTCCATTATGAGATATGAAGTGAAACACTTTGCTCTTTCCACATGAAAATTTATTAAACTACAGTCGACATGTTACGCTGCTCTGCAGCATCATCAAGACTAAACCAAGAAATTAACCATATCGATATAAATACAAAAATGCAGTGAGTTTGCGAGTGTGCATTTTTGTTTTTATATTGGTATGGTTAATTTCTTGGTTTAGTGTTCATAATGCTGCAGTGCAGCAAAATATGTCGACTGTAGTTTAATTAATTTTCATGTGGAAAGTGCAAAGTGTTTCACTTCATATCTCACTAATGAAGGATGTTATGAAAATAATAAAAACGCTGCAGATTGTATAAAACTGATTTGTTGTTGATAGGAACGTCAATTTTTGAAACGAGCTCAATTTCAATTATCTGTAGCCAATAAAATGATGAAAGTATGATTCTACTGGCCTAAGAAAATGGAACTATATCGTAAGCAATTCAGTGAACGAAAGTTAACTCACATAATGTCCTTTCCGGTATCACGTTTACGCTACTCATGCAAATCAATGTATTCATATTTTGTCAAAATAGTTTAGGCGAAGATTAGTATGTCCGATTGAAATCGTCAAATGTAGAGTATTTGTAATATACATGAGAGTCAAGTTCGTAATTACATGAGGATTGTTTAAGAGGTGATTCGAATCGATTTTGATGCTGCTGTTTGGAGCACCTGAGGCGGATGCGTGCTATGAGAGCCAAAGATCAATGCGATAGGGATGGTAGTGTTTACGTTTCGGGGCTCAAAATTCACGAGATGACCTTTCTGCAACGCCTCGGGCAATGCGGAAGAGCTGGTCGCGAAACTGTGCAAATATAACTCTACAGAGCAGATTGTCTGGTCACGGGAAAAAAACCAATGGCGATATTTTTACACAATTTGTGCCTTACACTCATCGTAAGAAGAGTGTTCATGTGTTTTGCGTCCCGTTATTATTTTGTACATCAATTATGTCCAAAAGCAATGATTAGATGCGTTTTTTAATTCAAGAGGAAAAGTTCTGGGCAAACGGCATGCCTAACCAATTTATGAGAATCTTAATGATAAAATACAGTGTTTTCCACAGAGTGCTCTTCCTTAATAAAATATATATGGCTTTTCTACAGCCAAAATATTTTTAGCTTAGTGGTAGTTCATGACAAAAAAATAAAAATCTACATTTCAGTTGATGAAAAATAATTCATTGTACTTCCTCAGGAAATGCGCTGGATTCGATAAAAAGTTCGTTTTGAAGTTTCTTTTTCAAATTCCCTAATTATAACAGTTTGAAAATTTTCAAATTAGATGGATTAAAGAATTGTGTTTCCAAGAGCGGTGGCAGCATGGGTGCAGAAACTGTTCGGGGATTACAAAATATTTTTTTGCGAAATAAACAGTTTCTATCCATTAAATTTGCCGTGCAAAAGTATTATTTCCTTGGCCGACACCAAGTTGAATGTATCAATAGAGATCCGAGAAAATCTATTAACTCCTTCGAGTGAATTTGTGCTTTAATAAAATCTTATGACTGAAGGTCTGATAGTAAAACTCTCCTGGCAATATTAAACATTCTCACGAATGTCGTAATTGTA
This sequence comes from Ischnura elegans, assembly GCF_921293095.1. NCBI lineage: Eukaryota > Metazoa > Arthropoda > Insecta > Odonata > Coenagrionidae > Ischnura > Ischnura elegans. The sequence goes on from NC_060259.1 coordinate 47,440,954, forward strand.
GAATTAACCACTGACTTTTAATGTAGGATGGCAGTATGGTTAATATTAATATTTACCGCTTAGTTTTAAATATCGTTTTCTGAAAACTCTTTCGATCTCGTTAAAAATCTAAACCTTCCCTCAAGTTTGATGTAAAGAGGAGGTGGAGGAATGTGAGAAAACCATATTATTTTGGTCATTTATTTCGAAAGATACATTCTTCGTGATAGCGGTAGTAATTATTTCTTAAGTATATTATGCTTCATTCAGTTTTATGTTTTAATGAACGGTAATGTAGCAAATAATATCCTCATATTTGGCTATGAAGGTATTGAGGCATTTCATATATATTTTTTAAACTTACGATTGATGAATTTTCAAACGTAAACCTGGGTTATTTTTATGATAGCAATTTTTTTAATCCCAACATACATATTGCTCTCACGATGCAATGAATTTGATACTTTTGTGGCCGTTATTCATAAAAGTTTGGACTCTTTAAGGCTCCATATTCTGAGCGCAGCTGAGTTTCACAATTCGACCTTATTATAATAGAACACAAAGGAATCTCTCGAATTTCTTCTTCAGATAATTTTCGAGATATCTTTGCATATGTCCATTGGTGAAGTTAAATGAAACCCAAATTAAAAAAAGTAACTTTTTGTGACCTTTTTAGCGCTCGAATACTTTTCGAAGAATTTGGCCTTTCCAAGACTTTTTAATGGAACTGGCAGAACTTTGAGAAGTAATTTTTTTAATTTTTAATTTTCTGCTATTCTTCTTGAATTATCATTAGAAGGTTTCCAAATTCGATAAAATCTTTAACTGAGTCATATAAGGCACTCTTTGTGCTGGATTTTTCAAAATAGTCGTTTATATGGCGAAAAAGACAAATTATAATGGAGTCAATGTATATTTTGTCTTGAAGAAATTTTTTTTCCTCAGGCGTTGCTTAAATTATGGAATAGCACCTGATATTTTTTTAAGGGCATAAAATTGATTTAGGCTTGCTTATTGGTTCACGTTTCCAAATAATTTATGTTTCAATGATTACATCAAAATTCATGAATGAATGAATACAAAAAAATTGAGTTATAAAAATAAATTACCAATTAAGAGCCAGATAACTTCTTTCAGTAAAAAAGTAGACTAATGAGATATAACAATAATTTAATTATATGGGAATATAATTAATAAGCCGCTCCTTTCTGTACATACTTTTAATGTTAGGATGAAGTTAAGTTTGTCTTACATGCGACTTAATAACCACACTATCGTTTGATACACGAATGGGAAATCTATTATAGCTGCAAAAAGTATTCAGAGAATGTGTCTTATATTTCAACTTCAGAGAAGGTTCTTCTTATTTCAATTATATGATTGGACAATTCATAACAAAAGTACTGTTTTTTATTCGAACACCATCTCTTTCACGTTGATAACATCACAAATTTTTCGTTGCAAATATAATAACTGCACACAATAGATGCTACCAGTCTCTTCGTAAAATTATGGATAAAAATAGTCAGTGATATTTAATCCTGCTAATGCAATACATTTTGAATGTAAGATGTAACAAATCACAAGCATGCAATGAGAACAATTTTGTGCCTCATCTCTTCACATTTTTCAATCATAGTGTGTTTATGTCTCAATAACACACGCCCGAGTATATTAAAAATCTGGTGTGTGGGAGACGGAGTGTTGCGCTTGAAACGTCCTCCACACATCTTTCAAGCATGGATCGGAAAATTCTCTGCCACCTTCTGGATTTGAACCCGAGCCCACGGGGTGGGAAGCCAACAGAATAGCCACCACACTAACCGAACCCCCATAAGAGCTACACAGAGAACATCTTAGAGCCCCACTGTAATTCCAGCTCCGACAGAAGCGGTACGACATATTTTGCCAAACGGATATGGGAATTCGTTTTTTCCACGAGCCATAAAAACTTTAATAAATGCTAGTCGTTATTTGGCTCTAGCATTTGCTTTTTATATGTAAACGGCTGGCGTCTTAACACCCCCTTCCGCACGCCTTTTTAAGCGGCCTGCGAGGTAGCATTCAGGTGTAAATGTAACCTACTTATGGTGAATCCAAAGAATACCAAACAGTTATTGTCTTCCCGGTTTTCTGACTGTTACAAGTAGTGGGCTAATGGCTCTGAAATGACTTTGGTGCCATTAACAAGTTTCTCCTCAAGATTTTGACGAAAAACGTATTTTGCATAAAGCTTTTTTTCGAGCCTATTTCAAAAGTTATCAGAATAATAAAAAAACCAGTGTGTTTAGCATGAAGAGAACCATTAGGAAACAATTTTTTAAATATTTCTATCATGACAGAGTCAGTCAAAATCTTTCCGTAAAAATTGGGAAAAATTTGTCAATACTAACCTTTTAACGTCATAAATCTTAGGAAGGAAACGGGACTCACTAATAACATTTTAATTTTGAGTTGAATAAAAAAAAAACTACTTGCAGTTTAAGGCTAGTACTGAGAATACATTCCTTTTTTTAGCTTGTCAAACAATGCCGAAAGTCTTTTAACGTCGATTTTGGCAGGTCAATATTTAAAAATTATGAATGAAAACAAGTGAAAATTTTACGGAATGTTTTTTATACACAAAAAAATATCTCACAAAAAATTATGACTGAGAGACTACTGCATTTAGAGTAGTGGAGCAGTGAATTTCAGTAAAAACACAACCATTCTACACGCTCTTGCAGTGCATACAAGGACTCGTGAAGTGCAAGTAGGCACTCAAGGGCTTGATTAAATAATTACATAAACAATGAGTGCTATCCAAAGCATTAAAATTACATTTAAAATTGTACTTTTTTATTTTACGCCTGCCTTACATTTGCTGCCTTATTTTGAACCACAGCTTACTCTAGCAAGTACGTTGTGGTTACAACAGATGGCGGTTGCGATGCAGACCGTGCAAATTATTTCTATTTTTAAATTAATTTGTATCGTAAATCAAAGATAAATATAAATTTAAAAAAATATAATTTAGAACGTAATTTAATGTTTTGGATAAACTTATTGTGATTCGATATGGAGTGATTTTTTGAAAAACAATTATGATTTATAACGCTGTCATATACATGCTTACATCTAAGCATTGCTAATTTCCTCATTATGTGTTAAATTGGGTAGCATGGTAGCCTATTGGGTAGAACGCTTGGTTGCTGATCGTGAGGTCCCGGGTTTTTATCCCGGGTGAAGTGACAAACTCCCAAATAAAAATCCTCAGAATGCGATATGGCCCAGGGAAAGGAACTGGCGCTTCTACCTTAAATATCCCACTACGCTAGATGTACCACTGCCCCTAACGCCCTCAAAATGAAAATTTTGAAGTATCTGCCAAGTTGAAATCGCCAAAAGGTTTACGTGAAATTGAATGAAGGGCAACTGAATTAAAATCAAGGCATCATAAAAATTCCTGAACTATGCATTATACAAAAACATAACCAAAGAACAATAAAATTTTACATTGATATAATTTTTCTGAAGTAGCATATGCAGCAATTTGAATTAATTATTGAAATATATGTTAATGATTTTTATGAATAAAAAGGATCAAATTTATCAATCTTGGCCTGTGGTTTGTTGTTCTGTAAATGTCAGGGAAAGGTCTGATAAAATATCAGTAATTCAGCACCTGTGATCTAGTCCGGCGTGAGCTCAACCATCACCTATCCAAACCAACCCTCGCGTTGAATCACTGAGTGAGTGAGTAATACATGCGTTTTGCACTTACCGATTAGTTTGTACATTTAGGACTAGTTCACTGAGAAATCTAAAAAAACTAATTACCATTTTTTAATATTTAAAGCATGTTCTCTGAGAATTTTAACTAATTAACCATGTCGAGATATTGCCATGTCATCTCTAGAATTCTACATGATTGTCACTGAAATGCTAAATACAAAGAAATTCTTTTCCCAGTTTATGCCTATTAGCTATGGTTCTTCATTATAAAAGTTTCAACAGCATGTCCTTGGAAAAAATTTGGAATAAAAAACCTGAAAACGTTAGAAAAAAATCAGTTGATGATATAATTAACATTCTTGCCAGAGAAATAGGTAAATCAAATTAAACCTGGTGTAATTACTTTTACAGAGACATTACATTCTCGTTGGAGGGAGTGGCGGGAGAAAAAATGTAATTAAGGGCGATGTAAATAACCTGACACGTATTTCTTAGTTACATTCTCATAAAAATATCTCATAAAAGAGAGCGTATGAATTACAAAGTCATAGTGTTCTATAGTCTAGGTTAAGTTAGGATGTATAAAATTTGATGATTTTTGCTCATTTAGGAAAAAAATCCATTTTCTAAGATTGCTATTTTTCTAGTGAGAATTTTGCATGCAAAATACTTATTCCGTGATATTTTTTCGCCTTTCTACAAAAAAGTGACTACTCGGGCGTTATCCAGGAAAACATTAGTCCAATTCAGAAAGTGCAGCGTAAAGGGTTGAAAGATTTTTCTCTCGTTTTTTAGTGGTCGTCCGCTGTTTATGACAGTGATGAAAGAGATTGTTGATGCGGAGTTTTAAGGTGCGTTCTCATAAAAATATCTTATAAACGAGTATTTAAATTTCAAAGTTAAATAATTCTATAGTCTAGCGTCCGGTACGGTGAATAAAAATTTGATGATTTTTGCTCATTTAGGAGAAAAACGCCGTTTTATAACATAGCTATTTTCCTAGTGAGAATTTTGCATACAAAAATACTGTATTTATGGAATTAAGGATCCTGTTAATAGCCTGAATCACATTTCTTAGCTGCTTTCTCATAAAATTTATCTAAATTTTATTTGATTACATTTTGATTTTATAATACTTTCCTATTATTTCATTCTGATTGTAATCCGTAACCATTTCTTATTCACATACTTTTTATCCATTGTTTAAGAAGACTAGTTTATGTTATGAATCATAGATGAGCTTCTTTTGCTTAAAAATATTTTGTAAAATGTACTTCCGAGCATTGTCTATTTTCATGGAATGGCAATCTCTACAAATGATTGCTATTTCTGGGGTGCCTAATTTCACTGATGTATACGGGTGTAATTTTTTTGCATTGAAATAAATGTCTTTATTTTAATTCCCTTTCATTTTTACGCCTTGCTAGAAAAAAAGAGAGAGACTACTCGGGTGTTATCCTGGGAAAAATTAGTCCGATACTGAAAGTGCAGCGTTGAAAGTTTTTTCCCTCGTTTTTTAGCGGTCGTCCGCTGTTTATGACAATGATGAAAGAGATTGTTGTCGCGGGGCACCATCCTCTTTAACGCTAAACCGCGTCTCTCCGACCCATCGACTTATCATAGTGGGGAGGCGAGCGTTTTCAACGCCCACTCGGGCCTCGAGTCCCAAAAGGCCTCGGCCTCGGCAATTCGCAGCCCATCGACCCAACCGCCAGCGACAAAGCCCATCCCAGCGGCGTAATCCAGCGTTTTTCCTCTGGCCGTTTGAAGCGACAGCGGTAAAGAACAGCGGGCTGGAGTGATGCGCAAAAGGTGCTTCACGGCTGCGTGTGTCGCTCGCAGTCGGCTCGAATCTTTCAAAAGGCTGCCCGCAACGGATATTTCCAGGTACCCCGGGGCGCATTGAGGATAAATGCTCACTGAGGGCCGTCAGCGGTAATGGTAACAGAGGAGCGGTGAGATATAAAGGAAATAGTTGGGACGGACAAGGCTGTGTCGCGGACTGGAAGCATCCTACTGAAGTGTAGAAGTAATCCTAGAAGGGTCCGTTCTATCCACTGGGGGGGCCTCAGTACAGGCTTACGTTAGAGGAAATTCAGATCCCTACTGCCTCTATTATTTTAGTGCACGTGCGGAGCTTAGACCACTTTTTGTATGCCACGTGCAAAAGGATGCGTGTCGTTTATTGCAAAAAGCACAAAGGAGTGGCGTACAAATCCTGTGCTTGGCTTTCAAAACTAGTGCAGGAAAACTTCATGCTCAGGTACAGATAAAGTTTTCCTCCATACGGAATTGAGTTTTCCTGGACAATGGTTGTTGATGACAAAAGTTGTACTGACCGAGCGAAAATTATCGGGAATGTTTACGTGGAATAGTACACAGGTTCGTAAAAAAATAATTTATGATCCCAGTAGTTGACGAATATAGTTGGTAACTATAGCGGTGATTGTAGAGCTATTCACAGGCAAGGTCACACCTATGAGTTGTTGGCACGCGTTTACTTTCTTTCACATGACCACCTCGCGCTAGGAGGATTATTGATTGGGGTTATCCGATGACTTCGCTCTAGCATTGAACCCAGAAGCCTCCGATAAGTATTCCAACTTCATGCTCCTTATACGATAGCCAATAAGTATTGACAATAAAAAATATCTGACTCCCAATAATTGGTAGGGAAATATGACAGCTAAGTTCTAGTCATAATAGATTGAATCGAAACTGGCTCCGTATTAGCAATGAAAAACACTTCGTTACTTCCACATTTTATTCAAAAATTGACTCCTGGTTTCGGCTGTCAGGCCATTATCATATACATAGAAAAAATTTATATTGATATTTTTTATGTAGGTATTTTTAACCCGTAATAGATTTCTATAAAATGGAGCGCGCATAGAAATATAAGGGAAAAATATGCGGCACATTTACCGGCGATAGAAAATCTTTGTGGCGGAGGTCCGGAGAATGGCTGTGTATGGATGATTGCCAGGGGAGTAGTTGCCAAGCAAGGCCCGAAAGGGAAGATAAATGGTCGCCTTGGGGACGGACATACATTGCCCTGAGCAGAACCTCGAACGTGCGCCTGCGTTAGCCTCGTGATCGGACACACCTCGAGAATTACGTGGAACTCGCGTGATTGCTCAAGTTTATTGGAAGAAGGACTATAGCCAATTATCAAACGAGAGGTCTCCAGGGACACCGATACCGAAAGGAGCATTTTACTTCTCTCTTAAGTCGCATTTACCCTACGTAACAAAACACTAAGAAGATGTCTCTATCTTTCGGGTTTTCGCCCCGTTGTTTGTCTTAGGGTGACAACAGTTTCACCTTCATTCCGCCAGGCGTCTTCAGGTCGAAGTTGTTGAAGAACGCCGCGGAGGACTACGAGATAACATCGTAAAAAAAAAAGTTCTTGTATAACAATGTTAAGGAAATTTTTCAATGAATGCAATTTTTCTATATCAAGTTGTTATAAGTACAACATATTTTAAAGTATATACTCTGGCAAACCGAAAAAGTTATATATTAAATTTCTTAAATACAATCAAAAATGTGTTACATAGGCAACAGTGCTACATGTTTCCATCCAGTGTTGGTAGAGATCAAAAGAAGGTATATGATTTTGTATAAATCTAGTTTGGGCATACGAAAATGTTATATAAAATTTTTATTTAACTTTTTTTACTAAACATTCTTTTATTAAAATGTCCCAAAGGGTCAATACGGCTTTATGTTTTCGAAACCTTAGTTTTGGCTATCTAAGGTATCTACTAGGCGAGAAATCCTAGATTTTATCATTGCTCGTGGGTACAGGATCTTATAACGCTCGTTAGAAAGTACTTAGAACACAGAATCTAAAATTGAAGAAATGATAATGGCTGCGTTTCCTCCTTAAAAACCCCTCCTTAGATAATTCGTCTTTCCTACTGAATCTCTTTTATAAATTGGTGACTGGAGATTTTATTCATCATTCTTCTTTAGTGTACTTGCCAGGTATGTGGCTATGAATAATTAGGATCTGTTAGCTTTTTACGAAGTATACTCTTTGTGTCTCAACCTCTCCCATCTTTGTACCATTTTCATTAATTTGAGGGTTCTTGGCATCAATGGGAAAAGGAAACCGGGGAAACTGATTTTAAATGTGGATTAATTAAAAGCTTTTTTTAACAATTATAATTTCAATGTTCTACGGAAAAGACTCGATATCTCTGTTATAATACAAAGACTCAAAAGAAAATTGGCGATCGTAACAGGTAAAAACTTTATTTGAATACCGTCCTTGGATTTTAGAAATATTACTTTTTAATATTATTATTATTGAAAATACTATTCCCAAGCAGCAGACGATACCCTTTGGACATTTAAGTCAGATTGATGTATCCAAAATATGTTGTTATTTCATGATGATATTTTTACAGCGTTACATATTTGTAACATCCTCGTTGTGGCGGGTACAGATGAGGGCGCGCCCCCCCTTGTGGGTCCGCCCGCACTGCCAATCATTGCAGAACCACAATTGTAACTTTTTTATATCATAATAGGGCATTGTCTTGTATTTTTACATAGTCACTTTAATTGAAAACTTCTTAAACTTAGAATTTGACTTGATTATATTTTATTAGGATAAAAGTAAAGGTAACTCAGGGTATCTTTTGCGCCCCCCTTGAGTTTTTCTTTATCCGCTACTGCATCCTCGACAAGCTGTAAATATAGCGTTGAATAGATATTCATCTTGTTATATCCATGATATTAAGAAATTATTTTTCGAAGCAGTATCCATAGGTAGCATATGCTCTGTATAGAATGCTGTATAATAGCACAAATGTTTTGTTTGTATGTCTTAGGATTACCAAAAATCATATTATGTTCACCCATAATCTACTCATTAGATGTTGTGAAGATATATAAGAGATGTTGTAATATGGACATGTCCACTGTTAGACATCTCCACAACGTTATTTGGCGGATATTTGACAGATATTTATACAATTTTTATTGGATTAATATGCACATTACACGGATGTCATATGTTAACGCCGGCAATGTTGTCTGAATGGTATTGGGATATTTATTGCTACTCGACTCTGTTTTAATGTAAAGACTAAAAAATTCGCCATCGAGGCAGGTAACAACTTTATTGTAATGATCTCATTGCAATTTAGAAATATTACCTCTTAAAATTTTATTGAAAATACCATAACGTCAAGGAACTATGTACATTTCAAAGTTAGTCCCTTTTTTCTATTATATACGTTGAGTACTATTTACATCATCTTTTGTCTAAGTCTACCCAAAAGGCATTAGGAGCTGGAGTTGTGATGGTACCGTAAGTATGAAATTTTCATAGACCTCCAACATCCTTCTTACATACCTTCTTGTCGTCCCAGCTTTGATGGTATCTCTGTTGTACATGGTATTTGCCGGATTGTAGTCTTCAGCGTTATGGGCAAGTATCTTGGGAAACACGATGTGTCGTTCATACCTGTTGGAATACATATCTTGTTTCATTTGTAGTGTGGATGGCGTTGAATACATCAGATACTCTACAAGAGATAAGCCAAATTCCATTGCATAAAAATTATCGTAGCATCATTATTTATTACTAGCGGACGAACTATGATTGCCACAATGAGTATTAGAAAATTGGGAACTCTGAAGCCGAAATTCGGTATTATCTATCGGTTGGAGTTCAATTAAATTATTGCTATTCGTGAAATATCAAGAATATTTTTAACGACACAATTAAGTCTTTAATGTATCGCAACCGTCCTACCTAACTCATTCTTGGCTTCTTTTGTACGTATTTTGAATCAGCGATGGTTTCATTTATCACTCATACTCTGATTAACAATTTTAGAGACGATTAATGCATTTTTCGCGTTTAATTAGTCATTAAAATGCTGTAATTGAGATCTTGAGCCTATCATGCTATTTAAACAGATTTTAGAGTATCAATGTCAACTATTCGCTGAAAGTAAGACGTATTTCAGCAAATTTATTGCTCATGCAAGCAGTAATTCAATCTTTCTCTCAAAATTGAAGCCTCGAGGGCTCATAATCAACAGTTTAGGAAAAGTTTCTGGCACTAAATAAAAAATGGTTTATTTGTCGTCTCTCGTAAACGCTGAACCAATGCTCCAAATCAATACGATACATAAAGTAAGGTTTGAAAAAAAAAGTTCAGCAATATATCTTGCAGCATATTGAGCGACTTTTCTATCCTGGGAAGGCATATAATTTGGCTTTGTATTGCTGATTTGTAGCCTGTTCATGAGATGCTATTTACAATTTTCCCTTGTTATTCATCTTAAAAGAATGACGAAACGATGAAGGAGAAAAATCAACCAAAAATCGAATTCAAATATTGCAAATTGACGAACGAAGAAGTTATAATTTTATTAGTGTAATGCTTATCCTTCAGTTCGATAATTTGCTCTGATATGCATTTAAGTTAGTTCCTGATATCAGTGACAGTGACATGATATGACTTCTGCTGGTCAACCATCAACCATGTATGGAAAGAGATGGGCCAAAAACAGTTTTAAGAATTTGTTTTTTCCGCACGCCATCAAAGGCCTGAAACTCGATCAAAGGAATGCTAGACCAAATCCCTTCTTTCCTCTTCTATGGTCTTTCCCGTTTCCCTCAGTAATCGCCTTATCGAAATCTTTTTGCTTCTCAGATACGCCAGACTGGTTTGACAGGACAATAAAGACTGCTCCTAAGTCGCCATAGGATTTATTTTTGTCATATAGTGTGTGCTTTTGAGGAATTTGGGAAACAGTATTTCGAGATAATTAGTCTGAGATGAGATATATATTTGAATCGCTGACTGCAGGAAGGCAAAATATCCAAGTTGGAAGGTTTTTATTATCTTATTTCAGTTGTTAATAATAAGATAAATTTACTCATGCCATTGAGTAAAAGTATTATTCTTCGTTCCCGATTATTCTGTCTTCCAGATGTTAATATCCTTTCCAATCTCTGCACATATAGATTCAGAAATTCTATGAGCGATATAACCATATCCTTAAGTTCATAGAAGAATGAAAATGCATTAATTTAGGTGCATGGAGCAAAGGCATGAGCATTAATGTCATTGCAAACTTCCAGAGAAAATATCAATTAAAATATTATTTAGGTACCTGTAAACGTCATCATAAGTATTCCCGTATATGAAGACTCCTTGAAGGTTTGAATGTGCATGAATATCGAGAATGAAGTCCAGTTCGACGTCCTGAAAAAGGAATATTTGTATATTAATTTACCATCAATTCTTATCCCAATAATATCATTCCAATTTATTGGCGAAAATTGTTTCAATCTCAAAGCTATGTGTTACTTAGTTGCGTTTTGACCGACTAATTTATAATTTCCCATGTAATTCATCCTGTCTTTTGGTATTACCTTTGAGTCCAAATTGGTTATTATTAAATTTTTGCCAAAAAAAAACTCAGGCGTAGACATAAAAAAGGAATTGAAATAAACACAGGAGTGATGAGGAAATGAGATATTTATTTGAATCCCTGACTGCAGAATGTCATCATTGGCAAGTTGGACGGTGATTATTTTTTTCTTTAACACTAGAATGCCGAAGGGTGTCATTTTGACACCCTACGCGAATATTTTTTTTTCAAAGCTGACCTTTAATGATTGTTGTAGAATAAAATATTTCGTGACTTTTAATCATTTTTAAGGCTCAATAAGACGACAGTGTTAAGGATACCCCCTCTCTTTTTCCCGTCCTAAAAAATCAAATTTACCTTGAATGTTGGAGGGTGTCACTTTGACAACCAGTATATTTTATCATTTCTTCGTTCGGTTTAGGTGCTTCGTGGGATGCAGTTTGATTATTAATAGCCAAATTAGTGTTTTAGAATAGTATATTACCTTCATGATTGTTTAAGTTTTACATAATTTCAATAAATATCAGCTGTTTATAATTTTTTCGAAAATTTATTATCTCGTGAGATAATTATATTCCGCTCTATTTGCGAATGATTTTCCTTGAAGCCAGACAAATTTTACCGCGGCGACACTTATTGTTTTACGCACTACACACTTTTATATGCACAACACACGACATAGAAAATGCATTATGTTTTTGAAAATATTAAGGAACCAAAAACAAATATTACAATGAATATGACGCTTTAACACTAGCGGCTAAGAAAAAAATAATCTGCAACATAACACGGCTTTAAAAACATGGGTGTCATAATGACAGCCATGTTTTTAAATTTCTGAAAGTATGAGAAGAAAAGTCTTGGTAACGATTTATCCATCATGTTCACGCGGTCTGGTTGATATAAAAACCTTTGATACTTGAAGAATGGGGTAAGGATGTCAAGTATTTCAGCATTGAAATTAAGAATTAATAACCTTTCCGCAGTTAAACGCTCACCCGAAGCCGAGAGCCCTTAAAGTCCTTTCCTCGTCAAAGCGAGTCCATGAACTGAATTCATTTAATTGAATTATTTCTCTTTAACTACGGCTCAGTTTGTTATAAAACTTTTTGATAATTCAAAATTCGATGAATTAAAAACGTTAATATCGTTGCAGGTCCATTTCATAACGTGCATGAATAGTGGTATTTGGATAGTAAAAAAGCCTCCTGAGATTAAGAAGTAAACTTGTGTACCTGCGATATTTTTAAACTTTTAGTTAGGCACTCGAAGTCATTAAAATACAATGAAGAAGGTATGCACGACCAGAAAGCGATTCAACTGAAAAATAAATTTCTTTTAAAGACATTATACTGTCATAATTTCAGAATTAATACAGTTTTTGATAAAATAATCTAGAGCAAGTAACAAAAAAACGGCAAAAACAACATGGAATATATTTGTAACACAATAAGTGTAGTGAAAGAAGGAAAATAATAGAATATTGATGAACCCTCAGGCCAACTCAAGATAACTGAAGAGATAAGTATCTAAATTATTAAAAGTGATTGATTGATGTAGTTTCTCAGTAATGGCAGCAAATAAAAAATGAATGTAGAACTGTTGGAGGTAAATTAAAGCGCAAATTTTCCGGCAGTGTACCTCTTACAAGGGTATTTTAAACAAAGGTTTCCATGGATATTGTTTTGTGATTGAAGGCTTTCCAGTGTATCAGTCAAGGCTATGTTTTTCATGCTTACAAAAGTTGGGCTTCTCCGTGTTAGGGATTGGAGTTCATTTTCCCAGAGTGAGCAGTGAAGTTGCTTCATGGAAAGCCGAATGTCTGCCACAATAGCGGAAGAGTGAAAGTTCCATACATTCATTTAATGACTACCATCTTCCGCCACAAATGAGAGAAATGTTTTCTATATGAGATGTTTTTGGATACGTTTCAGTTTGATTAGTATCTCAACGATTTCATTAAAAAATAAAATGAAATCTGTTGTAAAAACCTATGCCATTTCTTCATTGTGAGATGTAGCTTCAAATGAATGGATTTCAAATGGAAAATATTTTTCATTGCCACAATAATCCAGCGAGACGAGCTCTAGCGCGTCTTCACTTCTTTCAAAACGAATGTATTTATTACACAGCTTTTGAAGTATTAGGTGCGATTCTCATTGGTCATCATCATCGATTGGTTTTCTGCTTGCTAGGTCCTAAATACCAAAGTCGTTACACTTCACATTGATTTATTCACTTTTAAACATTTTATGATATCCACAATAATTGAAACTCACTGCTAATTTCGACTTTTTTTTCGAGGAAACGTGGACTGAATCCACTACGGCTAGATTTAATTTATGATCTAACACTCGAGCTCCTGTTGAGTTCATGTATGTATTAATCCGTCATCTAATTTTATTTATTTAACGGATCTTGAATCTTTTCACTTGCTTAATTTTATGAATTTTCCATTTACAGGTGCCTCAGAAATACCGAATGACTGCAATTTTTGGTGCTTAAGAAGTCCGGAGTGAACAAATGTAGCAGTCTCTTATCTTACCAGGCCTAAACCCAATGCAGATACGGCAATCCAAAATATGACCTATTAATGTACCAGAATTTGTGACTGTCAGGTAAGTAACTTCCTGTCATTTCAGAAAACGTGAGTGAAGTACAATATTGCCAAACTAACTACGTCTAATGTAATAAACTCTCCGTCTAATAATGTAGGGGAGGGTGTTGCACCTAGGGCACAGTGTACCTAGGAACACCAGGAACTATCAGCAAGTGCTTCGACCTAAGGACTTTAAAGTAACCTATTACGTGAAAGATGCGCTAGACAGTAGCATAGGTCAATTTGAGTTCATTTGGGTTATGTTTACAAAGCAGGCATTTATATAGTTACACTATTATAAGTTTTTTTTTATATTTTGAAAATTTTGACGCTGAAAAGTAAATATTTTTAGTTGCATATCAAAGTGTTTTACCAAAAATCTATAACACCAGCAGTGGTTATCGCAGCACAGGTGAAATTGACTTATAATGAGTAGTATTAGCTACTTATTTGGAATTTTAGATGTAATATTAGCCTGAAAAATCAGCCAGAATTCAAAATGACTACCTCTTTTACCAAGGGAAACAACCACATGACGTACCTAGGAACATGTTTTCATGGGGGATATCTGTTAAATATACAATAAAATACATTATCAATGCATTTAAGACTCCTGAAATTATCCCTCTGGATCGTGGTGTATTCAAAGACGACGAATTTATGCCACCATATGTTTGCAATCGGCCCCTTCAACGGAAGATATCTGCTCTTGTTCTTGAAAGGAGTTATATTTTAAAGTTGAGTTTTAACCAACCACATTTATTTTCTTTATGCAGGATTTTAATTTAATTACAAATTTAATAAACATGATACAAATTGATTTCATTTTCACGAGTTTCGTTGCTGTTTCCTCCAATCTAAATTGTGTTCCGTGGTGCTATAGGTATTTTTCTGAGGAACATGAACGTGATGTAAATATAATGGAACAATTGCTAACACTTTTAGAAGTTCTAATTAGATCCATTAATAGTAAAGGTACAAGTATAAAACTGAAAACTTATGTGAAGCAATCCTTATGGATTGAATTGCTACTATTACACTGAATCTTCGGTAAATATATTGTTATTTATATGAAAAAGTTGAAAAAGTGTTCTATGACACAACACTCTCCCCTACCCTCGTACGAGAGCAGGAATTAATCCCTAAACTTACCGATTGAATAATTGAAACTTCAAAGGGAAGCCGAAGGCTGCAAATTGCGATTCTGACCAAATAAATTTCAGAGAATGCGTTCGAACGCCGTAGGCAACCAATCCGTGCATTAATTAATTATTTATCGATTTGTGATGGCAATGTAAATATTATAAATTTTGGAGATAATTAAAAATTGTCTAATATTAGCTGGCAAAGTGAGTAGATGGCAACTTATCACACAATGACATACACCTCAGTGGATACAGTAATGATTAAAACCATCTGTCACACCACCACAAAATTTTTTATTGCCGTACAGCACTTTTACAACTGATATTTATCTAAATGTTTATTGGCTAGTGATGATTTATTTATATTGGAAATGAGGAATTGGCTTTTATACCTTTGAACTATAACCTCAAATATTTGTATCACCCTTTTTGCGACGATGTTCGTAAATTTAATCATTATTTTTGCATGGCATGTCAAATAATCAACCTTGCTTGCTGCAATGATTATTTTCTCGATAAAATTAAACTGAATAGGTGGTTAGGATTGTAACCGACTACTAATACCAAGTGCCAAAATTTTGAATCATACTAATATTTGATAAGAACATGCATTGCAGAACAACAATTATAGAATGGAGAGGTAATAAGGCAGGGGCGCATCGACTATTAAAATTCATTTGTTATTGCTGGTACCTAATGTTACAGTATCAAAACATTTGGAGTAATATTGACCCATTTTCACCCATCACTCCTTTTTGTTGTCAAACTCCATGTGTTGTTTGGGCTTGGGCTGCTCCCTAACGGCTGCGGACTGTGCACGTGTTAAAACATGGATTTTATTTTGTTTGATACTAACGGCCGTAGTTGATTTCTTTGACGGACACGCTGAAATGTTTGATGTAATTTTAAGGTAGATATCTCGAGGTAACTGGATGATCATCTTTTTTTATAATCCCACAAACACATAATTTTGGCGAAAAACAGGATCCACCATTTTGTATCGTCCTGACAATAAATATCGCAGAGAGTGAAGAAGTTAGGTTGTATGCAATGGAAAATAAATATGAGACATTGTAGCTTTAAACAATCAATCTGCTTTAAAAGATTCAATTTCCAGGATCCGTTGAGCAAGATATTCCCCGTGGCCAACTGCGAGCTTGCATTTGCAGTTCCTCTGCAGCTCCTCTGCAGTTGGTGTTAAATAACCTTTAAATATTTTGTTGATCTTTGGTTGGAGTTTTATTTTTAGGAAGTAATAGGGTAGTTTCCTTCATCAAAGAAAACGAAAGGCATTGATTGCGATTCGTTACCCACCATTAGTGTATTCATAATATACAAATTATTTGGTTTTACAAATCACAGTTTTAACGAATCGCAATGGTCTATATTATCCTCATTTGAAAAAGACCAGATTGGCGCCCATGCGATGCCACTCCACGTGACGTCATAGGGACCTAGTTTCTATACGAGTAGATAGGATTATTACATCGTCTGAGATTACCAATGCATGCATGAGGCACAGAGGTCAGGGAAACGTCTCTTAATAATCACCTATTAAATCTGGCTAAGTTCGGAAAGTTTACCGCGTTTGATAAGGTATTAATTACCCTTATTTAAGCCAAGCACTACCTGCTAGCAGGGTACTCTGCTACCTGATAGCATCCTGCGTCGTATCAGCGCTCAGAGCCTCGCCCCAAGTTCACCTCACTTGCATCATCGGGAACCAGAACGACGTCACACGGGTTTTTCCTAGCATTCACACTTAGCCGTCGCGTTTTCGCGCGTTTGAAAATTTTCACTTTTCATTTAATCGAGAAAAATAGATATCGTCATTTAAAAATCTAAAAGCGTGAAATACGTACTCCAGGAGTAATAATCTTTCTATTTAGGCAATAAAAAAATAATGGGAAACCACCCTATTGGTTGGCTGACGAATTTCAATGACCATGAAGGGCTCCATTTCAAAACTGTAGGGAATTATAGGAATAGGATAAGAAATTACGTTGAATTGCTTCATTTTACCGGATCTTGCAGGGAGTGGCTAATCGACTCATCTTTCATTCATGAATATCGATTGATGTTCATTTTTGGGTAAAAATCGGTAGATGACGAATCCGTATAAACGAGATAGAGACTGATTGATAGGCTTATGAATCAGTTTCGGTACTGATCATCAAACGAGTGTTTACACTTATCTCGTAGCATCTGAATGAATGGGTGAAACGCATCCAAAGCCTGGAGGTTGAAAGCAGCAGGGGTGTTATTTCCCAATTCAAAGCTTCCTCTCCCTTAATTTGGTAATAAACGGGGTAGCACGGTTTATGTAGAGTGCATCATTTGCCACGCTTGAGAGAACGTTACACTAATTTGGGCAAATATATGCGTCTCCCTTTAAACTTCCCATGACTGATGTGTCGCTGTGGACGCTATTCATCAGTGGATTTATTTCAGCGTAAGTACTCAGATTCATGGTGCCATTTATAGTACAATCACTAGATCCCATTGGTTAGTGTACTTTCTCGACCATCAGGTCTATGTTAGCTGTATTGAAAGCATTATGGGTATTCTTCGGGCCATATTTCAGGATAATCCGAAGATCAAAGTGTGATGGGGTGGAAATTATCCATATTCATATAAATACTTGGAATTATCCGCGATCATAAAATTTATTGCGAATTAGGTTTCGATATTACCACATCATTGTAGTAACATTTCAAATTAGATCGTAATACATTTTGA
The DNA here is from genome assembly GCF_921293095.1 of Ischnura elegans. Classification (NCBI taxonomy): domain Eukaryota; kingdom Metazoa; phylum Arthropoda; class Insecta; order Odonata; family Coenagrionidae; genus Ischnura; species Ischnura elegans. The sequence goes on from NC_060259.1 coordinate 47,458,533, forward strand.
AACAGTGGAAAATTGGAAGAATTTGTTACAACATATTTCAGAACCTGACTTATTATAGAGTCCTCACTCTACTTCGGTAGTTCAAATCTCAGACTCGAGTTTAGTTTCAGGTAATACTTCATATTTAAGAAACTGTGCAGGACTTCGCTTTTCACAGCGAATGGTGGCCGTAAATTCTTCTCAGATTTCATCCGGGTAATCTCCTCAATCTTCATCGTTGCGGACGTTTTGATGAAATCCTTTTCCGTCATCATCAGGGCGATGATCTCAAGGGTTACTGGGATGGATTAACCTAGGAGGGAATCGATATTGGGCTATCCGAGAAAACTTCTGTAGAGACGAGGGGTTCAGCTCAAGTATGGCATGGAACCCGATCTTGGAAATGGCGGGGAAACGAACTCAGTCTCGGCCAATCAGCATTGGCCCAGCATGACCACCAAGGATACATGACGCTGGTATCCAAGATTGGTATAATCGGCCCTGATGACGATGGAGAAGCATTTCATCGAAACGTCGACAGCAATAGACATTGAGGAGATTACCCGGAAATAATCCCAAAAATATTGGCTTTTATAATCCAACTTCAAGTCATTTAAGATTAACTGCAGGAAATTAAAAAAATAAAGCATTTACATAAACCTTTTCTATTATAGTTTCCTACTTTTAAAAAAACTAGCAGTACTTGTGTACAACATTACATTCGTACAAGTTGTTTTACGAGAGGTACCCCGTTTTAAAAACATGAAGCGTTGTTGGCGGACAATTTGGTACTTTGCCACTCAATTTATGTTGGGATTCGAATGAGGCTTCGTAATACCAACATGGGAATTGAGATAAGTTTGAGTTGCGGTGAAGAATTGAAAAACGTTCTGGATTACGGCCCTATAAGGGGGCGTCCATTATTTACGCGAGGTGATTTAGGCAATTTTTGGATTCTACCTCTCACCTTAGGGAGATACCGTGAGATTTGGCTCGACCCCCTCCCCCTCCCTCTAATCGCACGTGAGATTGATCAAAATGCGTATTTAAAGTGTAGTAATTACAATAAAAAGTTATGGTACTTTTTCACACAATTTATTCAATACGACCGGTTTCGTCGCAGAGGCGACATCATCAGGTACAGAAATCGTTATATTAACGCCTGCCTACAATACATGATGATGCTCTGTACCTGATGATGTCGCCTCTGCGACGAAACCGGTCGTATTGAATACATCATGTGAAAAAGTACCATAACTTTTTATTGTTCAGAATGGATTTTCACAAAGTAAAGCGAGAAACAATCGAGTTTATTGTAGTAAATACGTTTATCTATGCTTCATTGCGTTATATGTATAAAAAACTATTTTTATTTTTTATTTAAGATTAGTTTAAGAATACAAAGATCGTATTCTACAATCACATTTAACACTGTTTCTGGCGTGAAAAAATTTCGTGACCCCCAGGACCCCTCTCTCCCCCATGAGAGATTTGGTGAGGATCGGCTGGAACTCTCTCCCCCCAAAAAACGCCACACGCAATTAACGAATAACCTCGGAACCAGAATTTTAGTTTTTCTTTCTGTGGTTTGGCACTTTTTAGGTAACATCAAGGCGTGGCGACAGAAGAGCTTCAGATTCCAGGTAGTCCCACGGAATGTATTGCCTTACCCTTTTAGTCAAATGTATTGAATATACACCATTTTGGATGAGTAAAATGAAACGTCTTGAAGAAATATCAACCCTTTTTAATCCAGAGTTGCTTCTGGGAGAACTTAAATTTCAAGACTTCTCATTTTAAAAATTTTAAAATTTTCTACTCTATCTTAATTATATGGCAACGACATATTTAACCATTAAACTTTACACCACAAAATAGCATGTAGTTTAAATCTTTCCTGAATAGAGCTAGAAATGTGTTCATTATTGATGTTACTTAAAACCAAAATTGGATTTTAATGGGCTAATAATGATAAAATATTATGATGAGGAGGGATAGCTATGTGTGGGAATTAAAAGACTTAAATATTGTATCTAGTAAATACTGTTGGAACTAATTTAGTGGTGCATCGTACTAATCTACGTCGGCCTGCAACTCTGGTTCGATATGCGCTTGCAGCAATGGGCGATAAGCTAGAGTATAAGAGCTCACAGAAGGGCAACGTAATGTCAGGCGGTTATAGCATTGCTGTTATGTTGACAAGTAATCTTCCATCAAGCATAGACAGAGATAACAGCACAGATTAGAAGGGATAATTATGTGAGCGGGAGACTAAAGCCTGTAATACCAAGAGTGAGTGAAACTACGTTGCGTTTCAGCACTGAAATTTTTGTAATGGTATTTCAATTGCGTGTAGGTGCTAATGACAATAAGGCATTCTATTTGAATAAATAAACAAGAGATTTAGATTTTTTGAATTTGCACCGTTTTTTTATTTTTTATTGTTGATATGAAGCAATATTATTGCTGGCTTCAGATATTTTTCATGTGTTTTATTCTCTTCTGTTTATTCAGCCTTTATCACTGCATTGCAAGTGGTCGATGTTCTTTGGTGGCTCTGGTGACTACATTCCTCTTGAAAGAGTCCACAAAATGAGTACAGCTCAGAGGCTCAGAGTAAACGCACAAGGGAAAAAATTGGCTCATATCTTTGAGATAAATCTTTCTATCCACCATTCATGCTATACTTCTGGATGGAGATGGGAAAAGGTACCATTATACCCTATACTTCAATGCCTTACCAAGATAAAGAGCTCTGTCTTTGTCTCGGAAGAGATTGCATTAAATAAATAAATAAATTTATTGTTCTAGGAGTCCCCTTTAGAACGTAGTAATAAATTAAAATGTGTGAGTTGACAACAGACATAGGGGTAACAAAGGAATCATTCAACGATATAAAAAAACTGAATTTCTTCTTCTGAAGTTAAAGGAGCATAATCTGTATCCATAAATAAGGAAATAATTGATTGAAGTTGACAATAGACATAGAGTTAATAAAAGAATCATACAGCAACATAAAAAAACTGAATTTATTTTTCTTACACTACATGAAGATTAACGTAACTTAACTGGATTAACGCATTTGAATATAAAAAAGGGCTGAAATATCTGGGACTGAATATAAATTATTCATTGGTTTTGTGATTTTTATGCAAAAATAATGGGATAAAATTCAAGTATGGAATCTAGTCTTATGAGAAAGAAACTAATTCAGTGAGGGTATTGAGTAAAATGAATGGTAGTAAAGCCATGATGGAGAGCTTTAAAACTCTCGATTCATCGAAAATCGCGTTGTCCAAATGAGTTTGTGAAATATCAAATGCACTGTGTTTTCCTTATTTAAAACGCTGTTTTAAAATAAGAATCAGTAGATTTGTCCTTTGATAATTCCCGTCACTCCTCTCGTTGTTTCTAAATAGCGTTAAAACATCTCCTTCCTCTGAGATTCGGACCTCTAATTATTTATCAGGAGTTAACATCAAATGTGAGGCAAAAGAAATAGGTCTAAAACTAATGCTAAATAAAGTTTGAAAATGACAGTAAATTCAGAATTCAATCAAATGATAGTATTATTATCATTACTTGGCCAAAATTATTTTTCCTATTCTCTATATTTAAAAAATTCTAGCAAACCTTCTAGAGAAATAATGTCCCTGCCAATTAATTATCTTGGTAAAACATCTTTAAATCACTGAGTGATGGGGTGGCTCTTGATAAATTGATGGCTGATCCCAATATGGTCTCGGTTTGAGCGGTCATACATCACTTACGCATGGCAGGACAGATAATTTGCTCATTTGAATTTTGCAGAATATTGCTTATTTGCGAAAATCGGGATATGGAATCACGTGAATTGTAATTTCGGCAGTCTCAGGGCAGCACATACAGTGAAATCTAGGATTTTGCACAATGTAATTTTGATGTATAAAGCTGAATTATTAGAAAGAAAAGTATTATTATAAAGATTCACTGAGATGGCATTATTTTAACTTTTATTACCACTCAAAAATGTATGCCTTTTAAGCAATATGTTAAAAATGGTTACAGCAGATATTACTTAAATTAACACCATTATCATGTAATTAGCTGGAGACAGTTCATAAAGCAAAAAGCGTTGAGGTTGGCTTCGAAGGTAGTCTTTCTGCTGCCATAGGAAGTGTTTCAGCCGTGAAAAAGTTAAATTTAATTTATAAACTCCCTCATTTATTTTACAATTATCCTTGGTACACGCACCTACACATGTGTTTAGGTTCCCGAATACCTTTAATTTTCATGTACATATGTCTTTGGAGGTTGTCGTCAGTCGGTTGGTCAGCCCAATCGCTGGCGTTCTCATATCTCTCTATCTCGTGAATCTGTTGGGAAAGGCCCCACTCAGCTATGAGGTCGAGTTCAGGTGGAGGTGGGTGGCTAATAATCTGAGCAAGGCTGGCCACTGGCCAGTCGGTCCGTGCTTCGGTGCTGCACAGCGAAGAGTAGGACATAAAGTGGAAGCTTCGTAAAGTCTGTGGGCATTAGGAAGCATGATTCTTCGTCCTCAGGGCGGTGCTATATTCGTGTAGCTTTCTAAAGAATGGGATGTTGGCTGTACCTACGAGGTGTCGCAGAGGGTAGGATATTAGGCTCTTAAGTTAGCACAGATGGCGGGAAAACGGCTAGGCCAGTTGGTCGGCTGGTCGGCCAAAAAAATATGCTGAGCTAGAATCAGGGTTCAGTGTCCCACTTTTGAGGTGAGAATTGAATAATTTTTGGTAATTGATGAGGAAGAAATACCCTGTGATTTAAAAACGCCGAAATGCCAGAAAATGAACGGTATTTTCTTATTGCAGCATATGAAAAAAGATTGCCAAATCCATCGAATACTAATGCTGAGGTATAGATGATGAATGTAAATCGGCCACCTGATAAAATTTACTCGATCAAGCCATTGTCTAATTTATGGAAAAGTTGGAATCGATAAATTCATGGTTCTCACAATTATCATTAATCAGTTTTCCCCCCTGGATTGCGTTGGCTGAAGTTCTATTTCCCAAAACTAAAAGGAGTTTTTTAGAAATAATTATATAAAAGTATTACCGATATCTATACATCACCAGCAGGGAATACCTGAGAATAAACTATTGTAATTCATATCTATCTAATACTCTAAACCCCGCGTGAAAAGTTCATGGCAAGGCCTGAATTCTCCAGTACGCTCTCAACTTTATATATATATATATGTTGGAGGCTTTGCGAGTATTTTTGTGAGACCCAAAGTTGTGCAAAACCGGGTACCGAATTGTATATAAGAAAAAGGATTTAACCTCAGCCAGTTCCTGGGCCCTACTTAAAGCTAAAATATTAGGAGGTACCCTCAATCCAAGGCATGGCTTGAGTATCACAGGTCATCAAGCGGAGGATTCACACAACTTCCCACTCTTCTCCCATCGGATGATCTCCTCTCATCTTCGTATTTATCTTTTTATGTACGATATTTTTTATGCCACATGCCGCATGCAAGGGTTTCCCAAGTATCTTTCGTGGACAGTTGTATTTTTTAGGGCAATGCGTCGAGAAATATGCCCAATTTGTGTTTCCCTCCTTTATTCGAAGTTTTCTCTTCATTTTGCATAATTTCTTCATCAGCACCTTTCCATTGTTTTCACAACCTATGCAGGTCATATTCAATATTGTTCTGGTACATCTTCTTTCTTGACTTGCTATCTTTATATTTCTGTCATATATTTTGTTATATTATCACTAATACCGTGCAAAATCGAGGCATTTGTAACATAACTCGAAATTTCTTCAAAGCATTGTTTCTAAATTTGGTGAAAAACTAGGGTTGCCGCGAGACGAGACGAGACCATTGGGTAGAATTCGAGACAAGACTCGAGACGAGACCATTTTTTGACGGGACGAGACGATATCACTTCCACGAGACTCTCGAAAGTCCCGAAATACATATTTGTATTGGTATTTTTTATAGCTTCATCTCTAAAACTATGTCCTTCTGTTGAGATGAAGTAAATATTACGTTTGTATTAAGTGATACATTTTAAATTTAATTCAGAAACAACTTCTACATAAATTATCTACCTATAAACAAGAATTTTTGCTAAAAAGTCAATTTCTGAATGCAAGAGCGTGGCATCTGCAGCCAAGTAAGGGAGTGTTAACCCCTCAACGCGGTCATACTTACCCAGTACGTTTCCTGATCTTCTTTCTCTAAAAAAATTAGATATTGTTGATATTGTATTTTTCGTCAGATATTGTACTTTAAATGAAAAGGAATCACTCTATTTTTGACGGTATGTTTTTTTCATTCCAATAAAATATTCATAGTGAATTTATGTCTTCTCGGTCTTTTATCGATGAAATTCTGTTTTAAACCGGAGATTTAATGAATTTTACATAAAAAAGTAACGCCTTTCTTCAACTGTATTATCTTGAAAACTGCTTTCTACTCTGCTTGTGAGACGTCAAGAAGGTTCAGCTCCTTTAGCATGAGATACGATATCTTCCTTATTAGCTCTCTGTCTTCCCTCTAATTTTTCCTTGTGTTTCCTCACCTAGAGCTCCAAGTGTGTTTGATTCGCCTCGTTAGTCCTAAGCGTTCCAAGCGAAGGGGCCATGTACTTCGCTCTGCATTTCTTTATTTCTTCTTTCGTGGACAGTAATCAACGAATATAAGAGTCCCTCTAAACAGTCAGCGTATACTAGGGCCCCTTCGAGATATTCTCTTGATAGAACTTCGAAACCATGCGTTTCAGTCCACTCTATCTATTCATTCTGTGTGATGTTCTTTCAGGCAGTGTGTTGTAATTCTCGTTGGGTGTACCTCCTGTGTGTGCTTATTTTATAATTAGGGATCCGTGCTATGGCTTCAACGAATAGAAAAAGATTACAAATTCCACTTGACGAAATATTGAAGAATAACTAGCAAGTGATTGTAACGAGAACGAGTGAACGAGAGTGTAAGTTCGGAATGATAGAGAAAATTTTATCGACGAACACTCTAAAATTGAAGCAATACGGCAGAAAAACTGCGCTACCAAGGACGCTGTATTTGAATGGACAATTTTTATAGATTATGCAAGACTACTGAAAAGAAAATACAAGACTGACTGTGTTGAGAGGTTGAGGTTGAACCGAAAGGATGTCCCAAAGTATGTGAAAAAGATGAATCTGCAGAGCGACGAAATATGTGGAAAACATTCTGGGCCTGTTTTCGTTCTCAAATAGAGGGAAAAAATCGTGTTCATGACCTCCTCATTCCACAATGACGAAATGGGAATAGCATTGACAGACAAAATAAGAGACTAGGAAGTCTGTCTGTGTGTTAGATCATAATAAATTCATGGATGAGGTATAGCCCAAGGACCTTTGATTGAATTCGTTCCTAATGGAAAGAAAACGCCATAAAAAGTGGTCTAAGAAGTTATTTAGGAGACAATTGAATGCCGCAGTCCTAAATTTATATGTTGTTCACAGGGGAAATGCATAAAAAGTTGGCCCTTGTATCATTTCGCGTACCGCTGGTCAAGCGAATATTTTTGAAATATGCAGCTCCATACGGAAAATTTGTGCAAGGCCGTCACTCCATTGACAATTAAGAACCAATACTCACGGAAAGACATTTCCTGGAGAATTCCTGCCGCTGGGAAGAAATAAAAGCTCCAGAGTAGGAGTGCAGTTTGTGCCAAGCATGAAGTTGGATTATGCTTGCATTGAATAATCTTAGGTTTTCCCGGCATATTATGCGCAGAAAAGTTTTTCGGGTTTTCTACCGGTTAAGGATCTCCATATCTCCCAACGTTTCGTACAACGTCGTAATGTTCATCCTCAGGGGATCTTCTGAATGGCTCATTGCTTTTAAACAAGTCACACCAAGCAGAATTTCTAAGGTCAAATTATTTGAATATCCCCATATTGACGTTTGAATCATCAGATCGTAAGTACCTACATCATATGATTCGGTAATGATAAAACGAAGTCAAGGAAATGGGTGAAGTCATGAATTTTCATCTGGGCTAAACGGGTAAGCCTATCAAAAATATCCCATCGGTTATGAAATTTTTAATCGTATATGGCTAAACTATATCATATAATTTAATTAAACATAAAATAATTAAATTAAATAAACTATATAATGTAATTATTTTAAATTAATGCATGGCATGCTGAAGATCTTGCTGGTTGATGGAAACAAAATTTAAAAATTTGAAAAACTGAAAATTGATCCATTGTGTTCCGAAAACGAGATACGTAAAAAAATAAATATTTATCCAAATTGTTTGAAAAATTATCATGTTGTAACAAATTATTTTACGCCAGTTTATAGAAAGTTAGCATGCCGAGTCATTTAAATGTCATCCGGCCGATGGAATGGGATTTAGTTAATGTTTGTCTCTCTAGAGAGGTTAAACGCTGACTATGTTTCCTTGTTTCTTGCGATAATAACCTTTGAAAATTTATCCAGCAGAAATTGGACTATTTTATAAAGTAGCAGTTTTCATTACTTATTAATACGACAAAAATATTTTGAATTATACTTGCGTATGTGTAAAGTATCAGCAAGCAGCATTTGCAATCCTGCTTATACTTTGCACGCTATGAGAAAATGATGACGCTATTTCGAATTTCGCGGAGCACATCACCTCGGTAGAAAGACGAATGATAATTGAAATAACTATTACCTCTTCCTGCATGATATATCTTTTGAGGTTAGTAAGGGTATTTAGTATCATCTCGCTAAATTGTGTTGTGGATGTTACAATATCAAATTATTTAAAATTCTTTTATTTGCCCTTATTTTGCTAAACAAAAATCTATTTAATCAAAAAGTCTATTACTGGTCCCTCTCACTGGCATTTAATCATCAGCCACTCATTCAAACTCCATTCATCACATTTTCTCCAGAATCAAATGCTAGCGGCAGGTAACCTTATTTAAGAAGAATGCAGTCAAGTATTAGGGGCCAGAAACCCCTCGGAAAATCTATTTGCAGACTAGTGAAAAATTCCCGAGAGGAAAAATCATTCACCCTAGCCGGTATTCCAATCCGGATGCCTCAATTTGCGTCCTATTTCTTTAGCTTAAATGGCTAAAGTCAAATAATAAACTTATGTGAATTAAACTTTTTAAATCTGAAAATTATTTCAACTACGTTATTAAAGCGAAAATTATCTCTAATACCAATTACATTATCTTTGCGATTATCTTCTTAAACCTTCTGCGGATTTCTCTGCAGTAAATTTGTGTCTACATTCCATTCTTAGACATTTTTTGTTTCATATTACTAGTTTATTCATTGCGTATAAATAAAATCAATGATTTTAACATAAGTTTGATTTTATTGGTGTCCAGATAAATATATGTTTACAATTTATATTAATGGCTTTCCTATTTCAAGCGTACCGATTCAGCGATTAAGCACGCAAAGGAAACGGTAATAAATTTATTTCGGGGAAAACGAGGTGAGACTCGAGACGATAACCGAGATCAGAAAACGAGACTGAGACGAGACTGGTTGAAGTATCGTCTCGTCTCGCGGCAACACTACAAAAACGACCAGCCTCGATTTTTTCTGAAATGTGCCAACTTTATCCTCGTTCAGTGGTTTTACGGATTGCTTTATCAACAAAAATGTTATATCATGTTAATGTAAACTTAGTTTTCTTAGATTTGGAGGGTTTGCAAAGATATTATGTCATTATTTATCTTAGATACATAACAAAATGGCGGAGCCTATTTTTAGCCAATTCTTTACATAAACCTAGAGAAAAATTGAAAAAGTAGATACTTAGGTCGAGTTCCATCAAGTGACTTATACCACATTACTCTACAAAGCTTCTACACTGTGAATCTAAAGTAAAATCTTGCTCCAACTTGCAACCTCGAATTTTGCATCGTTTTTTCGAGCGTGCCGGTTCTGGCCGCTGGGGGCGGAGGGTACGGCGATGCAGAAAGCGTGTGGCCACAATCATTTTTCTATCTGGATAATCGATACAAGTGTGATTGAAGATAGTCACCAGAAAGTAAAAATTATAAATATTACTAAGAATTACGCGACGTTACATTACACTTACAATGTAAGCGTAATATAGCGTCGCGGGGCACTTTAATAGGTATATTGAGAGGCTTCTTTCTTTGAGCGCATTCCATATGCTGCTACTGAGAGTGGAGCGAAATCGTGCCTTTAACGTAGGGAAACGTTCTCTTTTGCAGAAAAAAGAACTCTGTATAGGCGAGAACCATCCATATTCCATGGCCTCCACTTCCCAGCATATTTAAAGGTATTCCGACAAGGGTCGTTTCATAGCAGTGTTTAAGTGTAGGGTCTTTCAACATTGTTTTTGGTATGCTCACCTGCTAGTTGTAGAGGTTTCAGAAGGTATATTACTTACATCGGATAGTGCCTGTTTGCATGGAATAGTAATTAATTTTTATTTTATGAATTAGGCTCATTTTAAATCATCGTTTTAAATCTCCTAAGTATATATCACAGTCATTATTATAAATTCACAGTGCTTCTAACAAAAGCTGGACTGGACTGATAAGTCTCTTTATAATCTACCCCAGTTACCTACTTGTTTAAATCCTTGAGCAACAAGCCTAGCCTTTGATTGGTATTACGTGCAGCACAGTCCAAGATCCAAATAGCCACATCCTCCTCAATTACCTTCTTCATACACAGGGAAATGAGGTCTTTCTTCACCACAGATATACCTCTGCTTTTCTCCTCCCTTTCCTTTGGAAAATACCTAGCATTACGGTCATTCTGCTAGCCACAAGGAAAACACCTGTCAACTCAAGCTTCACCCTCTTTTCTCATTTCCTGCTTTTTTATCCCATGATCTTCGCTTTTACACCCTTTTTTTTAGAGCTACCGCTGTTCCAAGGCTCTCATAACATTTTCTTCTGCACCGTTAATACGTCGTGCGAGCCTTAATATTTCATTTTTTTATTCCTCTTCCATTTGGTACTTCACTTGCTTAACTGTGGATATGGTTAGGTTTTCTCTCCGGGCTATTAATGTTTTTACCGTTATTTCATAGTCTTTCGCTAATCCTCTAAAGCCTTTTTTAATTAATGGGCCAATAACCGATTCGGCATGGTATGAAAGGCCACAATGCTCCACGTCACTTTACCACCACATGAATAAAATAAAGAAACTATATAATTTTATAGTGCAATAATCTTTATTGGTTAAAAATGCAATCAATCAATGTGGTTTTTGAAGTTGTTTATTTTTTACGTGTGCGTCGATACATGGATATATTATATTGTGTGACGCGATATAACATTTTCTTTGACCTCTAGGAGCGGCGCGGCGCGGGCGGGTGGAACACCCTTGCTCTGAGACAAAATGTTGCCAATTTTAGATCTTTGAGACCCAATTCTTTTTTCGTAATAATCATCGGATCATGTCCATCATACCTAATCAATCATCTGGAATGGACAGACCTAGTACTTCCATGAAGCTTACGATCTTTCTAAACTTCACCGTTGCTTCGTATTCAGTGTTTTGGCCTTTCAGGATGGTTCTAAGCCTCCCCCGCTACTTCATATTCGAGAATTCTTGCTCACCGGGAAAAAACAGGCAGTACATCATTCAAACTACTGATGCACCGAATTAAAGTTTCTGCTTGTCCTTAGAGAAAGACTAATGAAAATAGATTTATCATGGTTTAAACACTCTACATATGAGCATTCATCGAAACTTTCTTTGTTATCTTGAATTTTAGGTAAAGAAGGCAAAGGTAATTTTTCGATAGCCCATTCGCCTTTACCAATTTGTATCACATTATTTTTATGTTTTCTAATGTTCACAATTGGTAATCCCGTAATTTTCGCCATAAGTCTATCCTTCGCTTGCACTACATGATCTTTACGCACATTTATGGATTGCAGCGTTTCAACCAGAAGATCGGTTTGCATAACTTAGGGTTGAGCTTAGAATAGACTAAGCTGCTGTCTGAATATAACATAATTAAGGTAGGAGGCAGTCTTTCTTTTCCTTACCCTCTGTTTCAGTGATAGCAAATCCTACGAAATGAGACCTGATTAATTTTTATGCTGAAATATTTGCATAGCTTTACGGACTCGATCATTAATGTGTCAGCTTCATCAGGATATAGACCAATTTTGTGCTAATGATTTTGGGTGAAAGAATTTTCTGGAATTGAGTCACCCCGTGTCACATACTCTGATTGGAGTTGTACAGATATCTGTCTAAGTCATTAGGAAGAATTTATGTTTGACAAGAAAGAAATTGCTCTGAGATACATTTCCAAACGTTTACTGCTCTTGATCTCTTTTAGCCGATATTTTTCTGCTTCTCAAAGCTACTTTTCAAAGTGATTCACTTTCAGAGATCAGACCTATATTGGATCCCACCCTTTAACAGCGTCTGAAATGGAGAAATATGACCAGGAGAAAAGGAAAAATACTACCCTATCTTGGGTAGAGTCAAACTGGCTCGTTTTATGCGTATTTATTGCTGCTGGGGATGAATAGATTAAGGTGGATTTTCAAGATACGTACGGAATCGTTGTCCAGTGCCATAATTTGCGAATGAATTGCATTGAGTGTTGGATGAGCCCACTGAGATATCTGGTTCCAGGTTCGGTTGAGGTCGAATCCCATAAGACTGGACCTGAAAACGAGAAAATAGAACATGGGCATAAATGTAATACTAGATAATATTTAAAGTCCCAAGCAGCAATTAATGGCTCTTTCTTTCTCTCTCTGCAACACCCACACAACATTGTCAGCATTAAAAAATGACATCCGTGCAATATCCATTTTGATCCAGTTAACGTTGCGTGGATACATGTCAAATATCCAAGGAACCCGCCAAACAACGCTGCAGCGATGACCAGCACTAGACTTGGAAGTCCATATTACAACACATCTTAGATATCTTCACAGCATCTAATGAGTAGATAATGGTTGCACTTATTATGGTTTTTAGTAATCCCTTCCCATATGAATAAAAAATTGGTGCCACTCAACTCTCTACAGAATATATGCTACCTATGGATAATGTTTGGAACAACAGTTTTTTTTAATATCATTAGGCTAAAGTGATCAGAGTTCTCATAGAATTTAGTGTGATGAGCAATTGATTGCTTATAAATTTTTCATCCAGCCACGAACAAGCTTTTGTATCTGCACCTCATTAGTTCTTTGCCCTAGTTATTTCTAATTGAAACTTCCCTTTCGTGTTGTTTTACTGAACCCAAAATTTTTTCCACTTGCTTTCTCGCCTAAGGGCAATCATTAAAGTTTCATAACTCCTTCTGCGTTATGAAATTGCCCAAACATCCTGATCTATTTCTTTCAAGCATAGCCTCATATACAGGGTGGCTGGTATATAATTAGGTATTGAAAAAGACGAGTTATTCACATATGAACAGCTTTTTCTCATTGAAGTTTATATCTTGCATGCATTATTATGTAAGAATCTTGATGAATACTTTAAAATTCAATATACGGGCCCATGCATCGGCCAATCGTCTTAAGCGGCCAGGTATGTAGTCCACGATCTTTTGGAAGAAGTTGTGTCGGATATTTTTGATAACTCAATGAATCCTTGCTCCCAATTGTTCCAGTGTGCGTGGTTTTTTCCGGTACACCTTTTCCTTTGCCCAGATCCATAAAAAAGTCTCATGGTGTCAGGTCTGGACTTCTTGCTGGCCACTCATCAGGTTTGCGTCTCCCAAGTCAGCGTCCTGGAAACTTCTCATCCAACCGCGCAATTTGCAAAATGAGGTGGTGGCCTTGCATAAAAGTAATAGGCTGAATTGAAGCGCTGAAATCTAAGCCATATTTAATATCCTATATGTAAATGCTTTTTAAATTATGAGTACTTCAATATTAAAAATTCTGTTAGATTAGCAACTAGATATTTTATAATATAATTTTAGCATAAGTCAAATTATTTTTCTTATTAGTTTAGTATATCCGAGGAAATATAGCCGTGTATGGAAATATCTAGATAGAACTGCAGTTTGCATCTGGTAACCCGGGCTTAAAAAATGTAAAAAATTAATTAATAAGCTTCCTTCACATAACCCAGGTCACAGTTCACGGTGTCATTCTTCTTAAGTGCTACTATTTGGCATCTGGCTTATTTGGGGGTTTCTTAATGATAAATTAACCCGATTAACCGTATCGCTATAAATTCAAATACGGGTACAAATACTTAAATATCGACGCAACATTTCAAAAACGAGAAAAATATCGTTCAGTTAAAGAGGTATTAATTCGTAGACGTTAACTCCTCTTTGGCATTCCTCACCATTTCCATCTCCAGTGGTAGCATTCAAGCTCTATATTCTTACCGATTGTTCAATTTCCTGAGGTTGATAGTAGTATATTCCACTTTTTTCTGCACCCAATGTCAATTCTTAACCATTTTATGAACAACTATGCTCTCCAATAGATTTTTTGAGCTTCTTTCCGCGGAATATTCTATTGTAAAAAGGATTCCAGGACCGCTAAAAGCTACGAGGGCTCGTATCATAAGGGCGTTATATTTATATCAGAACACTCTCATTCAATTCCAGGATAAAAGAAAATTAATATCGTCTTAGAAATTATTTTTTTTATTTTACGTGAAGTGCATTCTACTGGATCTACAAATTTTGATACAGAATTTACACCAAAACGTCTTATTTTAATTAATAATTCATTGGCTAGTTCCCAAAATGAAAATTATTCAAATAGAAATCAGTTTGATATTGGTTCTATTTTCTCTCACATACTTAAACAACGTGTGCTGAGTGACTGATTTTCACAGCCTTCAATACACATCATCACATACAATCAAAGGTACTATCATAAAACTTCGCGGATAAATTTCTCCTATCATGCATAGCCGCGTACTAGCAAAAATTTTTATGAAGGAATAATTTTTTGAGGAAATGTCACCCCATTATGCTAAATTTCTACTCCCATAAATTTAAAAACCTGTGAAGAATTTGTTCCAAGAAACGCTTGCCTAAGATATAGGTTAGAAATTTGTAGAAAAAAAGATGGTATGGTATTTGCGAGTAATATTTCGAAGTCTGATGCGTGAACGGCGGTGAAATATACATTAATTTCCATGAGAAAATCTCTCCTGGACCAGGAATGGAACCACGGACCATTGGCTTCCCGGGCCACTGCGCATATCACTTATTATTGCCATGGGAATTCAGGAACCTGGATCGCGTAGTGGTCTGAGCAGAGGCCCAGAAAATCGTACGTCCATGGCACGAATATTAAAAACGTCGTCCTCTGAATGTGATATCAGCCAACGCGCACTTAAATAGGTTTACAAAAGTCGCCACTCGCGTCACTAACGGGCAAGTTGATACGAGGTTTCTGGGGAAATAAGGTATAATTAGCAGTTTTAACCAAAATTTATGTACCTATATGATGACGTAATCTACCAAATCCATAAAAGCCCAATGCTTTTCCTCGCAATTACCAACATGGTGCTGCAAATGTTGGAAAAAAGTGGATCGTATTGCACTCATCACCGCTCTGCGGGCATATTTGAAAACGAATTAAAATGCGACTGAAGTGGCCAAGTGACCACATGGAGGAGGACCAATTCCATCCCTCAGAAGGTTGATTTCTGTTTCCACATCGGTCGCATTTTAATCGAATTTCAAAATTGTCCGCAGCGCGATTATTAGTGCAGTGCGATCCACTTTTTCCCAATATTTTGCAGTACATATAGTGTTTGTGATTGCGAGGAATAGAATTCAAAAGCAATGAATTTGATAGAACACATCACGATGAATGCATATGTCGTTCAAAAGTCCTAATTATACCTAATATCCCCGTGAAACTCGGATCAATTTGTCCGTCAGCGACGCGAGTGGCGAATTCTGTAAACCCATTTAAATGCGCGGTGAATGACAACAAATTTAGAGACAAACTTGACGATCCTCTATTGCAACATTTGTACTTCTACCCAACGTTTTTGGCAAGTCCCATTGAAATTTGACTGGCCAAAAGCACAGTGAATAGAAATTCCGGATAGGCATTGAGCAACACTTGGAAACCTGTGCTGCTCAAAACAACAAAAATGACTAGGCAAAATCATCGCCAACACGCCAGCCAATCAGAGCGCGCCACAGATGATAGCCAATCCGCAGTCACCTGACCACGAGAGTAACTGTATAGAAGCAGGGAAAAATCTCACTCGACACTCACAGCCCTGAGGACGATGACCGAGTCGGACATCGAAACGTCGGCAGTTATGCAGTTCCTTATCCGGTAGCAATCCCGAAAACATGTTACGGACCCCTGGTCCTTAGTTCGATTTCTGGTCCCGGAAATTTTTTTCTCATGGCAATTCATGTATACATTATTTTTCAATTTTATCCTTCGTTTTCTTCTCATTTTATACTTTCAAATGAAAATTTGGCCATTTTTCTTCCATTTCAATGTCTATTTTCCTTCCACATTAAAATTAGAATCAATCGTAAAAATTAGACGTGAACATGCATTTAAATGATACTGGGTATGATGATGAGGTATGGTACTGGGAGCACGCGACCGATAGCTTAGGTCATTTACGCCATGAGAGAGGGTAGGAAAGGAAGGGTAGAGAGAAATTCGGCGTCTGCATTAGCCTGCTCTCAATGAAAGGCGCCTGGGGGATCACGGCTTGACATCCCATCCGGCGGACGGAGTGTTGCGCTTAAAATGTCCTCCACATAGCATTCAAGCAGGGATCTGATAGTCTCTGAAAATTCTCTGCCACTGCCGGGATTTGAACCCGAGCCCACGGGTGGGAAGCAAACACTCTAGCCACTACACCTACCCGATCCCCGCCACTATTAAAATACGATTTTTAACAAAAAATGCCATATTTAGGTCTTCGATAGCCATTGAAATTCAACGGGCACCTTTCGCTTGATTCATGTAAAAATGAATTCACTAAGCTGGCATCATAGTTTTTATTATTGTTTACTTAATATATCTTTGACACACCGCACTGTGGGCTGAAATCGAAGAAAACTGGAAAGATTATAAAATAACGTTTAACGAAGTAGGAAGCTCAAACTTATGAAAAATATTCCGAAATAGTAGTCAATTTATTAACGGGATGCCAATGGCCATGTAAATGGGCAATTTTCGTGATACAGACGTGCAAACATGACATAGCTATTGAGATTTTAATCCCATTTTCATTTAAAATAGTTGTTCGTTGGATTATAAGATGTGGATTCCACTGCACGATAGTTGTCTCCGGTTGCTTGTACATCAGGCGCGAATCGTTCTGAAGAGGACCATGCTGCCTTACTCGTTTCTAAATAAAAGTTTCCATGAAATTGAGTTTTTCAGTTTTCCTGAAAAATATTGCAGAGTAAGTACCTGTTGACGCTTTTGGAATATTTAAATTGGATCAAAAATGGTATCATCTGTTGACATGATACTTAGCTTTTAGTTTAACTTAGTATCAGAAATTTTCATATGAGTGTGGGTGCGTTTTGTCTTTACTTAGCGGAAACTAACTCTACCCATGTTTTGGAATTAAATATGTGTATACTAAAAATATGCGTGTTGAATAACACGAAACGCTTGTTTTGATGAAGTGAGGTTGGGACATACTTTAGTAAAATTATGAATCCTCTTCCGATGCCAAAAGTTACGCTAATTTTTTCTAATGCGTGGCAGTGGCTGGGATCATTGAATTTTTGCCATCTAAGAAGTCGTTTTTTATAAAAATCTTCAATGATGTGAGCCTTATTTTTAGTTTTTTTATGATCAGTAATTGTATTTATTTATAGGTCCTAAATTTATGTAATGTGCAGTAAATTTTACCAAATCAACGGAAAAATCATGCATTTTGTGTTTTTCTGTGCAAATTCCTCTGAAACTCCTCACAGTCTCCACTTTTAACGCGGCATACTCTACATATTTAAACAGAGAACTATTATGAAATATAGAAAGACCTTGAAGAAGATTATTTTGTATTTTATGTACCTTAATGGTAGTTTTTCACGCTTAGTGTTGTAAAATGGGCCCGCGCTAAGGTACGGCCTCTTTCGGAGTAATGAGCGGAAAAATTCCATTGATATAATTTTTCTTTCGATTTTTCCAAGTTTACGCCCGTTTCTCTTTCTCCACATGATTATCTGTTTTTTAGAATCGTAACGAATGCATGAAATGAATAAAAAGGCAGATAAAAACTGAAACATTGACTATTCCTCTAGTAGCGATCTCAACCACCAAATCTTCTTATGTATCGCTGTTTTTCACCTCAACAGTGTAAATTTAATCGGGAATGGTTAAAATTCTCGGTGAGTGGGTAGTGTTTGTACAAAAAGTATTGTTCTGTGCATTAATTGCGTATGGAATTGACTTATTTACCTACCTTGTTAAAGAACACAGCGAGTGCGCCTCTAATGAAAATCCTTATTCTGAATTACTGTATATATTTCCTTATCTCTATGTTAATAATTTGGGTGGTAAATATTCAATTTTGGTTTTTAATTTCGATGGATGGGTATAAAGATAAGTTACATCTGCATAAGCCTAAAATATCATAATTGTCATTAGAATCCAAGAAACCAAACAATTGTTGCTCAAGTCAGTAGTAACGAACGTGAAATTTATACTGAAAGCAGTTTTGCATATATATTTTGGTTTGAAATTCTCCTAAAATGCTTTTTACGGCTGTAGCATCAGATATACCCATCTTGGAAAGGAAAATCTCTTTTTTAGGCAAAAAAACCATCGATCTCTGATTATTCAGGCCATACACATGGTGCACTATCCACATTTTATCATCGCCCTGTATTTATCCTAGCAATTTAAATTATTGTTATTACTTATACGATATAAATGTGAAAAATTCTCCTGGAATTTCTTCTAATCTATGTCTGGAATTTTAAAGAAATTCGCATCAGAGGAAAAATGCTTATAACTAATGGATTCTGGTTTACATTTTCACATCAGAGCCGTTGCAGATTTACCCATCTTGGAAAGGGAATTTTTTTCGAGCAAAAATAACAGCGATCATTCTCCATTCTCCAGCGATCATAACAGGCCATACTCATGCTGATTTTTTCATGTTTAATCATAGGTATGTATTCATCCTAGAAATCTTACATATTATTATTACTTGTACGATGTGAATGCAAAGCTTTATACTAGAATTTTTTCAATTATATGTACATACATATGCTGTCCTCGGCGATCTTTCTCAGACATTTTAAGAAATTTCAAATCATAGGACTTTTATGGGATTGGCATAAGATATAGGACCATATTAGAATTGGAAATATCTTACCAAGCAAAATTACAGGCGATTTTATTTGAGTGAATAACTTAAACTTTGTTTTTCCACAGAATTATTTATTAAATCACGATCTTGGTTTCGACGCTTGACGTTATCTTTGGGTGACGGCACCGTTTTGTCAGTTAACGTAACCAGAAGATCACGTTAACCAACGAATAAAAAATTTTAAGTCATTCATTCGAAGTATTCTGCAAATTCCGCAAAATATCGCCGAATACCACCAGATTTACCAGCGATCTATGTTTATTCAGGCCATGCACATGCTGCACTATCAATGTTTAATCATCGCTATGTATTTATCGTAGAAACGTTTAATAATATTATTACTTATGCGATATAAAAGGAAAGCATTCTATAAATCCTTCAAATACAAGTATATATGCTGATCTCGGTATTATCCCTTAGGCATTTGAAAGAATTTTCACATCAGAGGGCACATGCTAACATCTATAGGATTCTCGGCCATATTTTCGAGCAATATACCATTAATAATGTAACGCCGTCTATAGCTGTGCGGATTTTCCATTATTTCACATGGATGGAAATAAATTTGCGAGGGCAGCGAGATTAATCCGGTTGGGGCACGACTTTCGCCCACCCTCCCAGCCCACGGCGATTCAACCTCGGTTCAAAGGACTAATGCCCGCCAACAGCAAACGTTGCAGCCACATAATTACAGGCCGTGGCCATAAAGCCACCTGGATGTGTGCGGTTGGGCATTGTTCCGGCGATAGGTTGGTTCTGCTCGCTAATTTGCTCCGAAACGACCCAAAATTGGGTTATCCAAAGGCAGGGGGGACGACTCCAATGCATCCAAAGCACTATTTTTCGCCCTCCACCTAATCCTCCACTCTGGCCCTCCCAAGTATCCACAATTTCCTGATGATCTCATTAACTTGCTGGAATTCGATGCAAATGGGTGTGGGTATTTTAATGTGAAAGAATTTGCTTAATTTGAGACAAAATTAGAGCAGAGTGAACTAACGTTTGTTCACCCTGGTTGGTGGCGAAAATGTTCGGTTCGCCGTGGGGTCTTTTAGCTTTGTAAAGTCGTGCATTGGAAGAATTGAGAGTTTAATGTGAAGTTAAAAGGATCACTGACTTATCCTTCGAATGAAAATTAAAGGAATAATGTTGTGGCAGATGTAGCTATGAAAAAATACATGAACGACTTTTTTTTAGCTAGTATTCTCTCTGTTTTAACAGGATTGTGAGTTTGAATGAGTGAAGCTAATTACGGAATTAACCACCTCGCTCTTCGAGGACTTTTTGGGGGCGTTTGAAGGCCTCATCCGGTAGTTTTTGACACCCTTAATTTGTACTGTGGACCCTTCGGTCAGTAGCGATAAGCTCTACCCACTAGAATACCACGCATCCCTCCTTTTCAACTAACGATGATCTGATTGTTCCTCAAATGTGGTTTACAGAAACAAAACGTTTCCTAACAGAGTTATTTTTCAATAAGTTAATAAAATAGTATTCATTATAAAAAAAAAAAAACGTGCTTGGGAATCTTCGCCTTCAAGAATCTCATATTTATTTTATTTCCGATAGCTCTTACTTCCTATGTGCTTATTTTGAATGTTACATTCTCATCTGAGGCAGGAATGGAACTATCCTTTGTTAGACGACCAACATAAAGGCTATATAGCCAAGGATAAATTTAATCTACTTTTCTCTAAATTTTATCTAACTCAAAAAGCTATTTTAACTAACTTTTAATTAAAAAACTTTAATTCATTTTTACCTAAATTTTATTGAACGTACTTACGGAGAAAATTGCTTGGGATAGTGCTTGGCACGCCAAATTTCACGCTAATTCTATGTGGTAATGGCACTATCTTCATAGCCGGAGGTACGCATACTTGTGATTAGGATTGGCCTCTAATACTTGGTTATTCGAGAGACAGCAGTGTTGAAGTATGGCTTTAAATTCGGGAATGAATCTCTTCTCAAGAGGAATGAGTGCACCGCGCTGAGAAGCAGAAACCCATAACATAGGTTTATGAGGCGTAATTTATGAAAGACGTAAACTGTTTTATCACCCGAGCGAATTTTGACGCATGACTCGGTCCTTATGAGGTCCATATCATTCGTTTAACGCAAACAAAGTTTCTAATGGGGTGAATAATTTTTATCCTGCAAGAGTAATTCAAGTTAGAGATTATTTGAATTATTTAAGTACTGAAGTACATTTATTCATTATACGATTCATTCCATTGTGGTTTGCCAAGCAAAAATTCTGTGGTCCATTACATGTATTAAATTCTACAATTCAAGTCTGGTTTGCGGGAAAATTGAATCACGTAATAGCATTTTGACATAAGCATTCGATAGTAATTAAATAACACTAAATTATGGCAAATAATAGATACAATTTTTATGAAATTCAATTCATAATTTTAATAAAATTGGTTATTAAATTATATTTTATATAATTTTCCGATAAAATGAACTCTTTAAAATAAAAAAAAAATATTTTTAGCTGTAGTCTTTCAAATTTCATCATCCATCGCCCCCTGCTATTGATGAGATAGTTTTGTAATAATTGAGTGGTAAAGACATGTCTGCCCATCGAAATGCTGAAATTACTTTCGGTGGAATTATCGCATGTATAAGTTCAATGAATACGTTTTAAACGATACCAGTGATCCAGGTTCCTATCAATTATGTCGGATTCTATCTGGCCGTAGCCACATCCATCGCTCTGAAAGCATGCCACAAATTTATTTGTCAATAAGCGGAATGAAGTATACTAATCCCTATTTACGTCCCTCGCTTAATTTTCGAAATTTGTTTAATCAAGTCCGCAATTAAGAACAAATGAATTCACACTTACAATACTAATTCAGCTCACGTTGTAGATATGAGCATTTCACGATGACTTCTGGGAAAGTCATCTGTATCAATTGAAATCTAGTGAATGCACATTTAATTGTGAAAATATTGCAAGTTTTTCCCTATAGCCTTCACGAAATTGTTTCTTTGTTGGTATATTTTTATCGTGTGTCAAGTAATGGCATTATTTTTATATGCACCCTTGGTCGTGATTACGAATGCTGTGAATGGTTTTTAAATGATTAGTAGCACACATTCCCCGGAATATGCGTACTCATTAGGATCAAGCTAAGTATGTTATGGTAGTTAGATGGCAAAGAACTCATATTATTTATGTTATCCAGTTGAGGATGAAAATATTTAAATATTGAACACAGACAAAATATTTTTCCAATATCAAATCAACCTTTGAGTTGGATCACTTAATTCATATGACACCAACGTTGAATTGACGCATGCAAAAATACAAAATTATCAGTATAACATTGACGCGTAGCTGTTAGTTCATTTTCCTTGGCTCCAAAGATAGTGTGCGTGCATTAAAAAAAAAGAGGGTAGTGTTTTCATATTTAATCATTTCATTCATGACCACGCAAATTTAGTTGAGACATTTTCTTCACAACCAAGAGGCTGCATCTGGTGTTTTCTCGTAATGTCAGCAGCCACAGGCTTCAGATAGAGATTCCGTGCTGATAGAATATTTTATCAAATGCTGCCACATCGTGTTATGATTCTGCTCGATACATACAGAAGAACGTGGTTAAATGCTATAGTTTGGCGTTTTGACTTGTCAATGGAAGTCTCAACTACTAAAAGCGAGAGAGGAGGAAATCGATATTCAATATGCAAATGAATTTGGATTTGGTAGAATCAAATGGTGAGTAAGTCAGTTTTGGAATTCGATTTTAAAGTACCTTTTCTATCTTATTTTTTTAATCGGTAAAATGTTACTTGATGAAATTAGTGAAATAATATAGGCGTATTTGGTAGACAAATCATGCAATTTGATCCCGTTACGCTTAAGGAGGATTCATAAAATATTCATATGATAACGGCAATCGAATGAGATTTGAACTGGGTATACTTGGTCGTCCTCATTTTCGAACCTTAAAAATATCGTCTCTTTCCCTAAATCACGTGGAACAATAAAAGTAAAGTAATTTGAATTTCTACATATATCAGTTTTTATACAAAACTTAGACGTTACATCTAACTTTATAACATCATAGAGTCGTATAAGTTTATAATCCTGCCAACGGCTGCTATTATACTCCCTTATTACTCCCCGCCATACTTTTTCATGTATTGAACGTAGATGCCGACATAGACTGGCCCTGGTAGAGTTCTAACTCGCCAAAACCTTGTTGCTTACTCTAAATGGCTGAAATCCCGTCAGCGCCCAAAGATTTTTTAAAATCACACACATTTCACTTTTATAAAATATGATACATATGAGCTCAACACAATGAACGCAATTCAAACTGAGTGAATAATAGAGAAAACCTTATACAAAGCATGTGCCCAGAAATGTACGCTAAAATTCACCTATTCAATTCAATGCATTGCAGGAGAATTGGCTCGGCACTGCACTGGGTGCCATATGGCACCCCTGGGCGTTGACGGGTTTAGTTCAACCGATTCAGGGGTGACGAAGTGGAAGCTCGACATATTGAAATGAAAGGTTGTTGAACATTTCCACTACTATTTAATGCGTACAAAGCGATTCACTCCTTGCACTTGTGTCTTGTACCAGATGATGGCCGATACTCGTCGCACGCCTGAAATAATTGTGGAAAAATGCAACTACCTTTCAATTCAACTACCGGACAGAAATACTGTGATATTCTTCTTTATTATATGATGTGCAATGAATGTGTGCGAGGTTATTACATGTTTTGAAGAATTTATTTGACCACTGGCATTTTTAGCTAAGTCAAAACGTTTCGCAAATGTATTTTTTAAACCTCACGACGATATCTCCTTCCGCACATCTTGGGCCAGAAAGAAATCAGTAGCGGAGTGCATTGCTGTTGATGGGCCATCTTCCCTACCTTTTTGCTGCTCGCCGTTCAAGCCTCCTGAATTTTTTCGTGTCTCTTCCATCTTTGATGAGACGGCCGGCGCCCTTCCTCCGCGATTTCCTCGCCTCCCCTCCCCTTCCCTCCGAATCGGGCCATCGCGGCTTTTGTCCTGCGAAACATCTCGATCTCTATGCGGTAATTCAGAAATAAAACGACTCCTTCTGCGGAGAAAAGTTTCCTCTTTCATTAAGGGGACGGCTTCAAAAGATGAGTGGAGTCAATTTGCAGAGAAAAACGTCGACGAGGAGAGCTTCATAAATGTGTGAATTTATATTGTCAGCGAAAACTTTTTCGCTCTCGCAAAAAATATATTAAGCGGTACTGCGTCTGAGAAAGAACTGGAAGTATAACTTCCGCCATAGGTATAATATATAACCGAAGCTACTCTTTTTGTGCACATAGTTTGAAATTGAAGCAGTGGAGTGTCCGCTTTGGAAAAATGGAACAAGAAATGACCGAAGAAGTATAATTTTTCAAAACCGAAGGACTATTTGCGGAAATATTCCATATGGATTGAAAAGAATAATTATGAAAATGTAGGATTTTAGCCTGGAATGCGCGAAAATTGATGTACAGTTTCCACGTATTTCGTTTACGCTCACAATAACAATTGAATTTTGAATTATACGGCTTGAACGTTTATTTTTATTTTTTATTTTATTTTAAAGAAAGAGAACCACATACAGCATACAGTTGTATACAGCATAAAGTTTAGTTTCTCTCAATCAAAAATCGAAGGAGGAGAATACTGAAGAATCGTTCGAAAATTAGTTTATAATTTGCGAGAGAGAGAAATAGTGATTGCGAATTTTATATTCTGTTAGCAATTTTAAATCGCAATTATTTCCTTATTGTGCCTTATCAATAAATGGAAAATAATAATATATGCAGTTTAGCATTCTTGGGATGACATATATCATTCGGCATATATCGACTAGTTGCGTGGGGTAATATGCTATGGCATTAAATGAAACTATATATCATACATTTATTTTGATATAACGTTATTGATTCTCGATTGAGTGAATAACTTTTAACTCAATCATTAAAATTAAATTTGCAAATTTAACCGTTTCAATCATAGAAGAGGAGTCCCACGTAAAAGCTTATAAAGGGAGTGTAGTAAAGAGAGTAATGGAACACTTCGCTGGGGTAAAAAATTCCCAATTTATTAGGTAAAAGCTACCCTTGTTGCCGCTATTCATCGTAGATCCTAGCTGGACTTGAAAATAAAACCAACATATAATATCTATCTCAATGTGTGACGAATTGACCGTATCCGCAAGTATTAGCAGGCGGTTAGAAATTGACGTACGCTCGTTGACGGCCGGATGCACGGCTCGTCCAAGTACGTGACAGTTAAGCTCTTAAATTTAGCTCATAAAGCCATTGTGAGTGGCTATTTGAGAGCGCCAAGTGAATTTCCCATGGATACTTCTTCAAAGAAGCATAGGTCGTCAGCATTGTACTGTAATTAGGGTAAAAATTCAAAGAAAATTCTCGCCACAAGTTTAACATAAATAATTATTATTTTAAATAACAGCTGAATAGCATAGATATTTTAGCTTTCCTTCTTTTCGGCAATTACGCCAAGAAAATCGGGAATATAACCAGTTTTCTGATGAGAAAATAAAAATTTAGTATTTTATTGCGCGGTAAGTAACAGAATTCAATATAACGTGAAAGCATTATAAAATAATTTTAAAAATATCCTTAGCCAAAGGAGTATGTGGCAATGAAATTTTTATGCGTATTTGTGCTAGAGCTAAGAGGCACTGGGGGGAGGGGTACTCAGCATAGCACGGAAGCTTCGAAGGGTATTAAAAACATTTGATGCATGAGGCACATACTAAGGTATCAAAGGTGAAAAATAGGAGAAAAAAATATAATACATAAAATATGTGACGCGTACTGAATACTGGGTTCGTTAAGAGTATTAACGATACAAAAGAGTATTGAGTATAAATAGTATTAAATACTATAAAGATATGAAGGGTACAAAGTATATTTAGTTAATTACGTCAGCATTGTAGGGCTGCGTTCATGTATCTTGTTGCCATTTCATTCATCGCTGCGGAAACCTGCGATCGTATATTCAGTTGAATAAAATTTTGTACCTTTGTGGCCAGGATATTTCGGAGCATTTTATAATGCAACAGAACGTTTTTAAATATACTAAGTGCAAAGTTTTATATTTATTTATTGCTATACCACGGAAATAGCAAATATTGGCCTTTTAAATCGAGGGGTTTCGACAAAAAGTTTGCAATTACACTTGCACGATATGGAATCTCTGGTGGACCTCGAACTCGCGATTAATTTAGATGACGAACTTATTTAGATGTCATAACCACAAAAGAATTTCAGCTCATATGATATATAAATCGCAGGATTGAAGAATAATTTAAGGGCCGGGGATAAGATTAGAATATTTAATTTACTTTTAATACGATCTACAACGATATGACTAGAAATATTGCGTAAATCCAAGAATAGCACCTAGGGTCAATGGAAAACTCAATTTTATCTCTAACCCTGGATAACAAAGGATTTAGTGAAATTAGATTTGAAATTCCTCTCTCCTATATTCTTTTGCATAATCGGAAGACACAGTGCTGGCGAACGTATTCTATGGATTTTCCTTCAGTGAGAGTAGGATAGAATAACTTAAGAGAAACTTGGAATCTCTGCCTGGAATATTGCCCCATTTTGCATGTGCTTTGAACACAGTCCTCCACTCATTCAATCGAGATTATTTTTTGTGGAGTGTACAAATATTACAAAAAAGTATCCTCAAGTCTTCCTCTAAATGTGTTGTCAGCCACCGCGCATTTAAATGGGTTCACAAAAGTCGCCACTTCCAGTCGCTAATGGACAAATTGATCCGAGTTTCACGAGGAAATAAGGAATAGTTAAAGGCGATAGCCGAAATTAATATTGATGATTATGTGTTCTATCAATTTCATAACCTTTCCTGACATTCCTCGCAATTAAAAACATTATAATGCAATTTATTGGAAATGAGTGGATCGCGTTGCACTCATTACCGCGGCGCGGACATTTGTGAAAACCGATTAAAATGTGACAGAAGTGGTAACAGAAGCCTTCTATGAGATGGAGTTGGGCCTGTGCAGTCCCCTTAAAAATAAAAATGCTTTTTACCCTCCCACTTCTGACCAGGGATAACCAAGGATATTGCAGAAATAGAATCGAAATTCCTCTCTCCTATAAACTTTTCATCATCGGAAATTTTGGTGCTGGCGACTATCCCTAAGGAATTTTCCTTCAGTGAGAGTGAAAGAGGATAATAAAAAACGCGGAATCAGAGTCAGAGATCAACGATCAACGCCCATTATATTGCCCCATTTTGCATGTGCTTAGAATAAAGTCCTCCACTTATTGAATAGGGACTCTTATGCGTTGATGGATTCCCTTGAAAAATATCAGCCATTATCGAAGATTAGGAGTCCCATCTTTTTGGAATAAGTAGCATACTAGAGCGCGCCTGCCATTTTGTCGTGAAGATTGCATGTTAACCTTTAACTGGGGGGTATGCTACGATTAACAGCCGCGAAGCCTATTGGAATGTCTTCCGATTTGGTCCCTTTGCGGCTTACACTGCATATTTAGAGAAAAAATTGCATAGGGTAAGTGCAGCAATACTGAGGATGACTGATGCATCTTCAAATGCCGAAACGTTAAAAAGTGTACAAAAAAGCGTAAAAATAGTTATTGATCCGTGGAGTACTTAAATAGCCTACTAAAGTATCGTAATGAAAGCGAGTTAGATATTCCAACACTAATTTTGGCTTACATTCATATTTTTAAGTTACCAGTTAGTGTGACTTCCTTGCTAACATCGTTTTGATAGCGATTTCCAATGAAGTTGTGCGCCGCTTTTTCAAAACTTGTGTTACGCTATCAAATACAGTTTTTAATAACACGTAAAAAGCTTTTAAAATTCGATATTTTTAAGGTTGTCATAACAAAATCTCGATTTTTGGGCCTCATAGCAAATTTATCTCACTGCCTTTCAATCATTATGTATACATATCTCAAAACAAAAAAATTAATACGATCATCATTTGTCAACAATGTGAAAAAATAGTTATTGAGCCGTGGAGTACTTAAATAGCCCACTAAAGTATCGTAATGAAAGCGAGTTAGAAATTCCAACACTAGCTAGACGCTTCCGTCCGTATTACTTTCTTCATCTACCACCGATGAAAATTTTAATCTATTTTATCTTTTATCCGCAGGTACCCAGAGAAGTGGGAAACTTGGATTTCATGATTATATAGGATTTTTGTTTTCTGTTTTAGCGTGTCAAAAGGAGTTCCTATAAGGCAGGACGTCCTACCGCAGAAGTTGTATCATGTGACGTGACAAACGGTAATGGAAAACGACCAAAAGAAAGCGTCGGACGCAACCAAAAGTAGTACTACGAGGATTGGGAGCATGAGATGCACTTATGTGCTAACTTTGGTCACAATCCGTGCGGCTGTATGGAAACGCATAACGGACAGACAAAAAGACATCCTTTTTTACATGTATATAGATATCCTTCGTCAGATATTCCTAGTATATTATCCGAATCCTCCCTCTTCCGTTAGACTGGTTCACTTATCTTTCGATGATCTTCTTCATCAGGCCATCATGTACCATGTCGTTGCCGATTACATCGTTCCGTCTTCTTTTCACAAGACAATTTTTCTCATACTTTTCTTCCTTACTCCCTCGGTCGATCCATTAGGTCTCCATCCTTCTTTTTTAGTACCACAGCTCGGATGTATCCAACCTTCCAATACCATATGGATTTGAATCTGAATCCTTCAGATTGAAAGCCAACGCTCCAGTCTCTCCATCAATCCGATCCCTTCCCCAGTGAACACTGCACCCCCTGCCTCTCGCCTCAGCGCTGGATGGGCGTGTCCCCGTCGCCACCACTGCTGGCGGCAGCTGAGCCCCCTCCCGCCGCCTCCAGCCGGATAGCGACACATGCCGCTCCCCACCCTCAGACCCCCTCCCCCAGCACATGGCTGGCTCATCCGCAAACATGAGCGCATTTGAATGAGGAGTACGTCGCCCAGACTCGCTCCCGCTCCAGGATTTACGCCAAAGGGGGAGGGGAGAGAGAGAGAGAGAGGATCTTTCTCCCGAGTTTTCAGGAAAAGGGGATTTGGAGGAGAGAAGGCGGGGAGGTCGTAAAGGAGGCAACGGATGTGTAAGATGGGCAGGTTGCGGGAGAAAAAGGAGGTAGAATCGTACGCAAGGCTCGAGAGAGAGTGTGTCTCTTCAGGAATGCCTACATCTCGTCGAGGAGGAAATAGGTGGGTTCGCGTCTGCTTCCATGGGAGCGTGGCTTTGGTCAAATCTCAATCTCTGCGTCCACAATGGGCTCAGACGGCGCGAGTGGGATACACTTAAAGGCTGGGGGGAAGCGAAGGGGCTTGAATCTGTTGAATATCGCCCACTCGCCGTTATGATGGTCATACGTCAGTGGCCAGACCCCTCACATGACCACCGCTCTGCACTCAACGATGAAGGTCTCATGGTCAAAATATATCGGCACTGTGTGCCACAACTTCTGAGGACAGCCGTATTCACTTTGAGCATTCATATTTGAGGCTCAAAAGGTATTTTAAAATTTTTATTCTAATAAGTCGACAATATATAATGCTAAACAATTTTAGGTAAAACTGGCGTACGGATTAAAGCTTATTAGCACAGCGTAGGACATTAATTCATGGCTAATTATTATACATATTCAGCATCACCATTTTTTATGTACATTTAAAATCACACAAGAAAAAATATGTTAGTGAAAACATTCTTAAATACTTTAGAGTTTCTTGTGAAAAGGACCACATTAACAAATATACCATTGGAAAAGCAAGCAAGTAAGTGAGCACCCATTGTTGTACCCATTTCCGATTTTTATTTCTCTGCACATTGAGAGCAAGATTAAATCGTAACCAATTAAAGTCACACGTAATCTAGTTTATAGACAAATACAAAGGCACTGAACTTGTATTCTAGTTCATAGGCAAAATTGATCCGTTTTGCTGACGAATATCGCCGTATTAGTATTCTTACCTGTAATTTCCTAGAAATACGCCATCTGGATTCATCATTGGAACTATTTTGAACACCACATATTGTCGAAGTGCTAAAGCGATTGGATGATTGCTCACTAAGAAGTCAATGAGACCTATGAGAGTAAAAAAATACACAATGTCAATATATTTTACCATTAAAATAATTAATAAAGTTATGGCTATACGATTCCATGGGAATATACATGAATTTTGCTAAATATGAATCCGAGTCTAGTGTGAGTATCGAAAATTATGTGTATTTAATGTAGCAGTGATGAAGTGTTGCTAAGTCGGTTGAGATCATAGCTTTTTAAAATGGTTTTATAGCTGCTGTGATCAAATTCTTATGAATCAATGCCTAACTTTCGAGCATGTTTGCAAGCGTATCAGTGAAATATTTCATTGTAGTCCAACATATCGACTAATCAGCATGCATTCATCTGGTCGTCGAATTATCAGAAATAAAGCATAAAGCATCTCATTTCGATATTCTTCTTATAGCATAGAATGAAAGATAACTTTTTTTCCACTCTCGGAAGTTGCAAGAGAGCTCACAAGCAGTTGTAGTTCTCTTCATGCAATGCCTCATTTACTTATTTTGCAGATCCTATTTTTTACTCTGGCATTGAATTTTTTTTTAAATTTTCGTATGAAACTCGTTTCGTTTCAGTGAAATTGCATACCATGTCATTTACTCGGAATTCAGTAAGGGGAGACTTGCCCAATACCGGACACTACTCAGGGCCGGAGATTGTGTGTTTCAGAAAAAAATAAGCTAAATAGCAGGGTCACGCACCCTGGCCCTGAGCGTGCTATGCCACCCAACGTCATCACGCAGTAGACAGCCATTTTCTACCAGTCTTGTAGTAACAGTGAGTGAGGTAGGTGTTTTTGTCCCGTTGACTGCTACCCGACCTAATTTTTAAGCTTCAAAATTTTGAAAGCTGGTCAGAAGATTTTTTTAACTTATAGTTTGTGTCAATACTACTTAAATATAAACGCAATGAAGTAATTGGTATTTAATTATAAACATTAGTCTGAAAAGGTAATGTTAAATCATCTCCACACCACGATTCCCAGTACCGGACAGTCTTGAATTGGCCACTACCGGACACTACCACTATAATGCGTTAGTTCATGAAACCTTATATTCTTCTTTCCAAGCACATCGCATACGATGACGAAGGAGAATAAAAGGGTACTTGGGCAGAGGGCTCTATGAAAATGGCAGTAAAGCAAGTGCTGGAAAATAAAATGACTTTTAGACAAGCTTCACTCCATTTCTCTGTCTCAAAGAGTACGCTGGCAGACAGAATCAAGCAGCTTAGAGGAGGTGGGAACGTGGATATGAAGCCACATAAGGGTCACTTTATGAAGGCATTCTCTGAAGAGCTAAAAACCAAATTAGCCGAGCATTTAATCTAGACAAGAAGATGATGCCATGAACAAGGGAGAGTTTCTAAGATTAGCATTTGAGTTAGCGGAACACCTGAACATTCCACACCAATTAAATGAAGAAAAGAAGACTGCAGGAGATGAGTTTTATTATGAATTTTTAAGCCGCCATCCCCAACTTTCGTTGCGAAAACCACATTCAACCAGTATTTAACGAGCTCTCAGTTTAAGCAAATCACAAGAAGACCTCTTTTTCAACAAGCATGAAGAAATGGTAACAAAATTTAACTTTATTTACTTACTAATTAAGAAATTTATATACTTCTGTTAAATGATTATTTTCATCATGTTAGCCAATGTAATCAACGTGTTCTTTAAGTTTCCGGTACTGGGCAAGCGTTTCTGGGCCACTATTAAAAATAAACCTTTTTATTTGTTTATTTTATATATTTAACCACTTAATTTTGCAAAGTTGATTTTTTCTCTAAACAATATACATTTTAACTTTCATGTCATTTTTGTTTCCTACACGAATCACAAAAAATGTCATTTTAAAAATACCTAAGGTGTCCATTACTGGGCAAGTCTCCCCTACAACTCTTTTGCCACATGATATGTACTTGCGTTTGACTCTAAAAAGTAATTAACTACTTTGACATTTATTACACGGAGGACCAAATATGTTTACATGGCCATCGGTAGTTGATGCAACAAAGATGCACGGCGCATTTTGCAATCTGTATCGACCATTACTATAATTT
Organism: Ischnura elegans; assembly: GCF_921293095.1. NCBI lineage: Eukaryota > Metazoa > Arthropoda > Insecta > Odonata > Coenagrionidae > Ischnura > Ischnura elegans. The sequence goes on from NC_060259.1 coordinate 47,490,976, forward strand.
TTTAATGAATCACAATTGACTGTTTCCACATTTCACAAAGTAAGGTTAATCTAACCACATTTTTGTGAGATGGCGAAATGAGTCACATTGGAGACCGATACTGCTTGTAACTCCTCAGACATCGTCTACTTAAAATATTTAAAAATAATTTGAATTCAGAGGAATTATTCATTCCATTTGGAAACTGAATAATCCTACCGAATTTAAACGTGTAGGGTCCAATTTCTTGTGCCAAAGTGTAAAAGAAATTGATCTCTCTCGTTTCTGAAACTTACTCATCACGTAGACTGCTAAAACAGTACTAGCAGCAATTCACGTAATACGACATCTACTGCATCTGCTTGACTACTTATATGATCGCGAAATCTTTTGAATGATTCGCATTATGATTTGAAGACGCTGAGGAACATTGTGATAGTAAATTGCTGACACATGGTTGCAGCAGTAATGAAAACTGAGTGAAAAAAAGATTTTAAAAATTATAATTAGTTATCAATTATTAATTTAATATTTATTGACTAATAGTATTGATAAATAACTAAATTAACTGGTAATAATTAATTAAATAATTATTCCCCTTCATTCGCCGTCGTGGGATAATTTAACCGTGTGTCAAATCATATTTTATAATCTGTCGAATGAATGGGAACGATTGAGTGTGATGTATGAGTATATTTTCCTCAGAATGTATTGAAGGTATATTAAAAAAATCAAGCTGGATGAGCAACCGTAAAGAAGAACTCAGAGAAGATCATTTAATAAATTGCTGGTGTATTAACTGGCCCCGTCGTCTTCTTCGGCTATAGTTATACAATTTTTTTATAACAAACATCTATATTTGCTTGGTCTAAGAAATTATTTCCTTCACTATTCGATGGGGAACATGTGATAAATGCATCAAATCATTTGAAGGAATGCAGTGGGTGTAGTTTGAGTACCGCTATAGATATCGGATATTTAGGCGAAATGATTTGCTCGTACCTGTTAGTGATAAAAAACTAAAGATCTTAATTTTTTGTGGAAATTAGAATTCCTTGAATCCTCCGCTGAAAACTTTTCCCGAGTTTGAAACCTAGCGCAGCGACTCAGAGGCAGCTAGAGGAGATAAAAATTGCACGAGGCACATTTCGGGAAAGTATTCCCACGGGATGTTTTATTATTTATCGAAACAGAGGGCGGGAGAAACTTAGCAAACCCTCAAGGTAGCACCTACACATGCACCAATTAGGCAATGTCAGTAAGGTTAAATAAGTAAATAAAAAATAGATTAATTTATTGTTCTAGGAGTCTGAAATTCTTTAAAACATATTATTAAATTACAAGGTGAGTATTGACAATGGAAATAGGGCTAACAAAGGAATCGTACAACAATATGAAAAGAAAAAAGCGAATTTATTCTTCTAACACAGAATGAACATTAATGTATCCATAAAAAATCAAATCAATGAATTCAGTTGCAAATAGACTTAGGAGAAACAAAGTATTCATACAAAAATAAAAAGTAATAACTTTCTTTTTCTGACATTAAATGAACATAAAGCATATCAATAAACAAATAAATCAATCAAATTCAGTAACAATTAACTAAGTCAGCATTTATAGGTCACTGGAAAGTAAGTTCTCGATGGTCTGCCTTTTAAATATTTCAGTGGAAACACTGTCTTTTGCGTGTTTAGGCAAATTGTTCCATAGTTTTAGGCAACAGCTGTAAAAGGTTGGAATAGCTTTCTGCGCCATGACATTAAGTAGACATAAAGTATCCAAATTATTCTTTATTTACGCTAATGACGTCCTTCCTCGTGCATTCTAATAGTGTTACAGGGAGCCCTCATGAATAATTTCCTTTTTGTGCCGCAAATAGCAATTCCCCTTCCTTCACTATCGTGGGATAATTTAACCGTGTGCCTAACAATATTTTAAAATCCGTCGAATGAATGGGAATTATTGGTTGTAAGCGTATCTGTTTCGTTCTGGTCTACTTTATTGTTAATTTTCGAGTGCAAACATAAACCTATATTTCCATGTAAAAGATAGTAACATTAAGGTGTCAGGTGTCGTCCCCATTTTATTTAGTAGCTAATTAGTAGTTGTCTGCTTTGAACTCAGTACATTAATATATCGATTGCAGAAATTTTCAAGCCCCGGGAAAATGAACTCGGACGAAATCAGGGATATTTAAATAAATACATTTACTTAAGTGGCACATTATATCTTTGAAAGAGTATCGTTTGTGGATAAAAATCATAAATTAAGCTTGAAATAAATGACATAGGCACGAAAGAGAGAATTTCCAACTTAAGTAGGACCACGATAGAAGGATGCAAATAACAGAGAATGCATTAACTTTAATCACAGTGAACTGGAAACATGATTAATATACATGGTAATTACTAGTGTAATAATCTGTAAAAGAATTGATATTCTGCATCCCCTCGGGAAACACGCTAGCGTTACAATAAAAAACCAATGTATAGAAAAATCAATTTTTTATCTAAGTATAAAATGCAGATTTAATCAATAGCGTGAAAATTGGTTGGAAAAAAATATTGGTCGTACAAATTATGTGCAAATATTTGAAAAATAAGTAAAAATATATGTGAGGAGTAAATGCATGTAAACAGTTCAGAATAGGTGCCTCACAATAGGGATTAAAGTGTCATTTCTGCTCTCTAATATCCTGAGAAAAAAAGAGATTGCAGTATTTAAAGCAGAATTAACTGCTATTTTGTCTCACCCAATTTTATCCATCTATGAATGCCTGTATTAATGTGAATTAGGGTGAATAACTTAAAATAGCACGAGAGAAATTATTTTAGGATGCCATTTTGGTGTATTCACATAATGAGTCATTTCAAAAGCATTCATTAATTAACTCCCGCAATAAACGGAGGCTTCCCTATAATTCCTTTAGGACTCGCGGGAAAATTATCACTGCGGTTACTGGAATGTAATGTAGTGCTTAAATATGGCTTGGTTATATTGTTCTGGACTGACGTTGTTCATATATCCATTAGATATTTTCATCCAAATACGTGTTTATGGTTTATAAAAATTGTATAGTTTTCAGAAAACGATATTGAATTTTTTATTCCAATATTTCATATCCCTGCCACATTTTGCACACCTTAAGGTAAAATATCATCATTAAATAGACAAAATTTTAATGGGAAACAATTTCTTTCAATTAAATGACCATGCAAATCAGAATACAAAATATCATTCGTACTTTCGGATTTTGACAAGAGGTAACCAAACAGATATAATAGAAATGAGATATGACCAAATCTGGTCCCTCATTTTTTTCCAATACATATTACTGATGTAAGGTTCTTGATTGCCTCTCAGTGACAACAGAATAATTAACCTCAGGCCAATCTGAAAATTTTCATTTACTCTCAAGTCGCTGGCGAGAAATGTGTGACTCATGTGCCTTTTAATTGCAGTCCCGGGTGACTGTAACGGCGCGAGGTCTACGGAGCGAAAAATACCTTGCTCGAGAAAGGTAATAACCTCACAGATGTTACATTACCTTACACCAACATTAACTGCTCGCAAAAGTCCGTGCCCCGCCCACCGCCTCTCCGATTTCTCTCAGCCTTCAATCTTGTCGGCCTATCCATCTCTTGCGCCGCACCCATTAGAAGCTGTTTCATTCCGAGATATTTTCTCTTCCCCGGCAAAAAGGCTGTGAAATGGTAATTAGATCCAATCCCTCAAGCGTCAACTCTGTCGTCGTTTTTTCGATACATTTCCCATGTTGGCACTTTTAAATTTCCTCGAAAATCTCTGCTTCCTCTCAGATAATTTCTCTTTTTTCATCCAGACATATTCTTCTCATATATTTTTATCTAGAATTTAAGACAAATTAGCCTTTTTCAACATAGACTTAACAAATGTAGTACCATATGAACACATTCAGTGCAGCTCTCTTGAATTCAAGAACACATTTCAAGATATTTCTTGACTCAAACCCGCGACCTCTTGTTTGCCAAGGGAGGACTTTATCCCGCCTTCTGTTAATACGGGTAGCATATGAAATGGTAGTAAATATTGGACGAACAATAGGCTCATTGTGAATCCACATAATTGGATTTGTAGAATTCTAAATTGGAATATACCCCGGCATGATGTCCAACTAGGGAACATGAATGAATTTCTAAAATGAATTTACTAAAGTAGCCTTTATTTCAAGACACCATGCATATTGAGGAAAAAATACTTGAGTTCAATGGAAAATATGAATGCGATATCATGGTATATGTATCATTTAATCAATTAATGAAGATTATGATAGAAGTTGTTGGCAGGGAAAGTCATCACAAATCTTTTTCTCTGGCTTTTCCAATTTACTTTAGTTTGCTATTTTGCAGAGCGTTGTTTTTTCAATTTACGCGTTTGCAGAGCGAAAGGAAGTGTGATAAACAAAGATTATATACTCGGTGATAAAGGAAGAGCGCCTTCTTCCATCCCGACATATCATTTTCAATATTTTCAGCTAAAATTTTAGACAAGCCTTTAGTTAGCCTTTAGCCTCTTTCGCCATATTTTAGCCTTTTTCACCATAGAATTAACAAAAGTAGTACCAATTTAACATATTCAGTGCTGCTGTCTTGAATTCAAGAAAACATTTCCAGATATTTCTTGGCCAACAATCTGTCTCAGTATTCGCTGATAGATCTGGTAATTGTAGTTGCTGTTCAAATATACCTTCAGCAGGAAGAATAGAAGGTTATAATTTCAATTCGGCAAACATTTACTTATCTCGATGTCCTGACATACCCTCCTCAATATTTCCAGCTAAAATTGAAGGCAAGGTAGCCTTTTTCACCATAAAATAAACAAATATCGTACCATATTAACACATTTGGTGCTGCTGTCTCGAATTCAAGGAAAAATGTCCAGAAGTTTCTTAGCCAACGATCTGTCAAAGTATTCGCTGATGTGCTTGCTATCCAAATATGTCTTCCGCAGAAAGAGTGGAAAGTTTTAATTTACATGAGGCAAACTTGTACTGATCTCACCTATTTCCTCCTGATCTCATCTATTCACTGTTCCTATAATAACAAAAATTTTGCCATGTAGATTAGATTGCTTTTATGCACATTTCAGCGTTGAGTGTGTTAAGTTCTATTGCAAGCGGAAGCCGAGTCTCTGCGACATGCTTCTATTGACGGCTCAATAAATTGTGATGGCAAATAGCCTGCGTTGGCAATAAATAAATAAACCCAAGAAGCATTCCAAATTGGTTTATTTATTTATTCCCATGTCATCGAAAGTAGTGCATTGGACTTTTACATCGGAGTTTTTAAACAATTAAACGTTCAAACGAGCACGAATAACCATGTCCTGGATAGGGGCAACCTATCCAGGTGGGAATGGAACCCGCAAACTCGTGTTTGCCAGGGGAGGACTATATATCGCCGTTTGTGAATACGGGTAGCAAATTAAAATGTAAGAAATACTGGACGAACAATAGGCTTCTTGTTAATCAAGGTTTCAATAGATTGCTGGAATTCTAAATTGGAATCTATCCCGGCATGATATCCAAGTAGGTATCAGGATTTCTAAAATAATTTTAGGTGTAGTTTTGAGTGATTAAAAAATTCTTTCAACTTGCCCTTTCATATGGGTGTGAAACAATCAATACTCTTTATCCAACAAGAGAAATTTGTACCTGAGAAAGCAATTTTTATTCTGATGAGTATTGCTATAGAAAAAATACTAATTTTCCTAAAATGGGTGGCTGTTTATAGTTGATCACGTAAATCTCATTATTTCATAGTCCATTGGCAGCCTCTCACTAATTATATCCCAGTAATTATGAATCTAGAATCAATTTTTGCCACCATTCATTTCTCTTACATTTTCATTGATCTTCTTCATTTGTGCACCCACCAATAGTAAAATGGTGGCACACTTTGTTGTTGGTGTTGTATTTTATAGCTTGAAGTAAAGATATGTTGTACGAAAGATATATGAAAATAGTGTCGAAGATACGGAAGGCAATATCATATCGGGCTCAGGATAAATGGCCCGAATGGGAGAAAAACGTAGAACTTCGGAAGTAAATTTAGTTAAGAAAAGCAGTTCATTTTAGCGAAGCGAAATAATGCTTTCCTAGCCTCATTTCATAGATTTTTTAATACTCCCATTGTACATATTTGGTGCATCAAACTGCGTCCGACATGATGTCCTACGAATAGAAAGTAATACGTCGCGAAGGAGGCCAACATGGGGGTGCTAAGAGGGTATTTAAGGTTTAGAGTTGAGCGCTATATGATTGGAGTCCTCCCTCTTTATTGCCCTTCGGTAAGGATCCGATGCTAAGCCCTCTTCATTAAAGTGGAATTAGTTTCCCCAAATGTAAGCCTCTTTGAAAAAGGTCTTATATGGTATCTCTTGAATTTTAGTGAATACTTATTAGCAACCCGTCATTCACGTCATGAGATTTCATTTGGCATCAATAAACTGGGAAAATTCGTGAATTCTATGTAATAGAAACATATGAAAAGCTCTGTTCAAACTTTATAGTAGCAAATGGAACCATATTTTCAGACATGAGCATAAGTACTCTCAGAGAAATATCATTCTTTGCGCTACATGAATTGTAAGAATGTATTATCATCATGAAGGCACACGTCATAACCTAGGAATAATGTTCGATTTGTAAAATAATCGCCTCCATTTGAATCTTGTGACAAAATGAATACTCTGTTTAGATTTTTTTGGAAAAATTTGTGATAATTGGCTGGTTAAGGCCTAAGAATAACATATACACGGCAACTTCAGCAATCGAGTGCACAATTAGATATTTCATATGGAGTAAGTAGAACTATCTACTAATAGGGAATTAATGCTGTTAAATACTTTGCTTGAACTGCTGAAAATGAAAAAGTCTTTCAACGTCATTCCTAATATTATTATTCACAAATGTTATGTATAATTAACTATAAGCTTTCATGTTGGAAATTTTAGTGGGAAAGGGATATCTATGGCTTTCCCATTTGAGCTAAATTTAACAATTTCTGATAGGCTTTTTCAGTTTACTACTCGAATTACAATTCAAGTCACTAATCAAATTTAATTCACTATGCATTGGAAACAATTGGTGATGATTAAAACTTGAAGGTGGTCCCTGAAACTGACCAGGATTTACAAAATAGATTAGATTATTTATTTTTAAGGGCAATAGGGACAATGACGTAGGTTCGACTCTTTCAGATAGCCTTTTATGGTTAATATGTTGAATTTTAATTCAGGTCAGCTATCAAATTTAATTAATTAGGCATTGGAAAATATTCATGTTAACTAAAACTTAAAAAAGTATCACTAAAACTTCCCAAAACTTTTAAAATATAAGTGGATAATTTATTTATAAGGGCAATAAAGCTAGTCGTTTTTTAAAAAACGGGTGTACCGCAACTGATGCCCAAGGGTGTTGAGTGTATGCGTGAGAATCTTCATTTCCAGCCCCCTAATCGCTCCAAGGTGCCAACTTTGAAATTGAGTGGCATTCGCATATGTGCCAGCAAAACGGTACACTGGGAAGAACCGCATATGCATTCGGCCCACAGTATCTCACATCGCCCGCCCTCCTCGGCGATCAACACTGCCCTCGCCCGCGGTTGCATAATTCATGGCTCCCGTGAGAGGCGAGCGGTTGAGGCGAATTTAGGGCGGGCCAAAAGGGTCGAGGCAAGTCGAGTTGAAGGGCCGACGAAGGGACGAGAGTGAAGGTCTTTCGCTCTCCTGCCGAAATTGTGGCCATGAATTACTTAGCCCATCGCGGCCAGTGATGGCATAGGATTTAACCTCACGGGCTAGGATGCCTTTTGAATCTCTCTTCAACCCTTTTACATTGCCACCGTTGAAGCGCACTTTAGGCGTTATGTCAACCCTCCCTGTTGGTTTCTAGCAAAAGTACCCGAGTCATTGAGGTTCCGTGGTTTATCCGAATTTCTACCATTCGAGCTCAATCCAAAGAAAGCTTACTTTTGGATTTAGATATTTTATAAGTGACTTCGAAGAAAATAATACCATTTTCTTTCCTCAGGAAATAAGTCTTTTTAGTGAAATTGAAGCATACCTGCATATCCTCTGTAGTTAAAATGTACAATACCTATTTTATGCGTCTATTACTTTTGTATTTTTTGAATTAAATGATTGTGTAGTGTTGCTAAATGACATAGCCGTCGAAGTACCCTAATTATAAATTCTACTACGGTTTTGAAGGTTATCATAAGATGCAACTGTGCATAGCTTTTTTTTTGTCTTCACACTTGAATTTGATGCAAGTTTGGTTATTTATGTTGGTTATTGGTTGGTTATTTATTTTGGTTAATCATATTGTACTTTTGTTATATCTAATCGCAAACGATATCAATTTCCAAATATTTATGTAGATTCATTTATTTTTGTATAATAATTGTCCAATAAGAAGAAGAATAGAGGCTCCAGAAGAAGTATGTCCTTACATATTGGGTGGGGGTGTAAATATCTCCATGGCTGTGAAAATATATCACTTTAATACTTTCCTCGTAACTTACTCTAGTCACGATGAACGAAAATGTGCATCCACATTGTGGCAGGATGTTTAAGTTTTGTCAACGATCATAGTCCATACAATCATCTCTAATAAAAATGCAAGAATGAAAGTGCTTGCATTCAGCTGTGTTGAATTTGTACCTATCCAAGAGTCGCTATCCTTTTCTGTTCTCATTATTTACCATTTGAAACGTTAAATTTCATTTGTAACGAGAAATTATAAATCATTAAAAATATAAATATTCTTTTGAGAATGCTGAAATTTCCAAAACTATTTCTCCATTAATCTATTAACAATTAGTCGGCTCATGTAAAACTTTGAAATATAAATTTGATTTTTTTTAGGATACAAGTGAGTCAAGTAATTCATGCGTTTCTAATTTGTATCTTAACGACTTAAATACTGTAATTTGTGACTTCCGCCATTGAATTTTTGCATTAACGTGAAAGAATTTGAAGTTAATATTTAATTTTATGACTTGGAGTACTGCGTGTATACATATATGTATAATCTCACAGCGTGGATATGAGCCAAATGTTCTATTGAAAAATGATTCTGTATTTGAATAATTGCCTTAAAGTATGCCAACGACGTTTGCCCTACGCTGGATGTTCCTAGTTGTACTATCAATAAACGTATACTTACACTATTCCATTTCAATTTAACTTTGTATCCCATAAACGCTTCGAGTAGTTGATTATTAAAACCACAAGGAATTTTATTGTTTCCTTTTTATTGGTCTGGTTGGAAATAATGTTGTGATAAATTGTTTGAAACTGGGCTCATGCAGAAAGATTGCCTCGAAAGGCACAATTCCTTTAAAAAATTACGGTTCTATAAGCTAGTACTTGTATCTATAAATAGTTTTTTTCGATATCTTTTTATATTCGATATCTTCTTGCAATCACCGGTAATGCCAAATATCTACATTGGTAGTCCAAGTCATATAATACTAAGAAATACATAAATACTAAGAATATCATTATTATATTATAATAATGATATTCTTAGTGTAGGAGAACTTAATGAACCAATTTGGCGCAGAACGATGAATTACCGTTTATAACCGTCCAAGAATAGCCATCTTCACTTATATTAGAGATAGCCTAGATTAGATTCTTCGCTAGTTTAATAATGCCAGGTATTAGTGACTCTAATATTAAAATGAGACTTTTTATTCTCATGAGAGATAAATACCTCTTTTAAATGCGGGGAAACCAATAGAATGGAGCAGGAATATATTTTAGTATCATTTCCTTCCAAGAGTTGATCGTTTATTGGAATTGGGTTGCTTGGTTGAGGTTTTGAAGTTCAGGAAATGCATATTCATGTAAAAGAGTAAAACTATAAAGAAAGATGTATGATCATCGTGTTGTGGATGAAAGACTGTTTATCAATAAAAAATTCTCGACCACAGTTTCAGTGACATTTCACACGGCCTGGTTTATTTTCCCAAATAGTCTATGAGTGTTAATGATTCATCGAATCTAACTTTTATCAAAAAGAAGGGTAATACATACTATCAATACAAGTCAATTCGTTTTACTACAATAGCCCTATTTCGATATTCTAAGTAGCTAGCTGCATTAAGAGATGTTCCTCCATTCAGCGAAAATTTTTACTATAGAAATGAGTCGTTCCGTCTTTGGAGCAGTTGGCTATTTTTCTTAGTGTCGGGCCTGTAACTTTGAGCTTCTTTTTCCTCCCACTTAGAGAGGCGTGGTAAGTCATTCGCGTCGATTGCCGTGAGCAAGGGTAATGTATCGACGAGGTACAATTCCATGCCATAGAAGGCTGATTTCTTACGCCATTGTGGTCGCATCTTAACCGGTTTTCAAAAATGTCCGCGGCGCGGTATTGAGTGCAATGCGATCCTTTTTTCTCTAATATTTTGCAGTATGGTCTTTGCAAATGCAAGAGATTGCAGTGAAGATTTGTGAATTTGAAGAATCACATCATCACGAATGTTCATTACGTTTGACTCCCCTAATTGTACCTTATTTTCCCGTGAAACTCGGATCAATTTATCCGTCAGCGTCACGAGTGGCAACTTCTGTAAACCCATTTAAATGCACGGTGGGTGGCAGCACATTCAGAGGCCGACTTGAGGATCCTCTTTAGTAATATTTGTGGCCATGACTGATACGGTATCCTTGAGTATAATTAAAGACTGGTTTAATATTTTGCCCGCTTCGGTATTGTTGGTGTTGCTTTCCGAGTCAAAGGTCGCTGGTTCGAATTTGACATGGGTGTTTTGCCCTAATTCGGGGTGTGGTTGCTCTTTAACGTTTATTGTTAGTTTTTTCTAGACTTCAATTTTATAGGCCAATATAGCACTTTTGTCGTTTGAATAGAAAAAAGTAAATTATGGAACTCTTTGAAGTGTCATTTCTCATTTATAGCGTATTTCCATTCACTGTCTTTCAAGAATACCCAGTACCCAGTAAAGTAAATGAATTCAGTCTGCTATACCACTTTTCATGGGTTAATTTCAAGTTACCCATAAATGCTGATTATGTAATTTATTTATCAGTCTATTGATATGATTAATGTTAATTGTTGTGGTAGAAGAAGCATTTAAGTTCTTTTTCATATTTTTGGGTGACAACGTTGTTACGTCATTACTGAGTTTTGTTATTGTGACTTAGTTACTGACTTTTGTTACAGTTTTACTGACTGAGTTAATTGATTAACATGTTTATTGATATGTTTAATGTTACTTTTTGTATTAGAAGAAGCAAATTAGTAGTTTTTAACGATGAATTCGCTAAATGTATGTCTTTTGTTAACTATTCTTATGAAAATTTCCCTTTTTGGTTTCCTAATTGTCTGATTGACTTATTTCCGTATCAATTGCCTTGCACGTCATTGTCAATCGATGCTGTGTTTCGAAGGAGGACACTCCTAGAAAAATATATGCAATTATTATTATAATTATTATTGTTATAATAATATCATTACGAATATATTTATTGAACTGGCGAAATCTTCTAGAGTTTTCCACCGGGTTAGCTGCTAGTAGGCCAAAGTTTGGATTGCTACTCAGCCGCCGTTCTCAGGGCATGCTTTGCAATTCTCTGACGTCGACGGCCGAGGTAGCTTTCGAAAAGCCGGCCTAAAACAAACTCACCCGGTGGAAAACCCGAGAGCATTTCTTTAGTTCAATAAAAATTTTCGTAGTAGTATAATAATAGTAGTAATAATGATATTAATAAAATCATTTATTGTTCTAGGAGTAAACTCATTTGTGACATAGTATTGATTCACAGTTCAAAAATGTCGGGAAAGAAAAAAAAAATAATATTTTTATTGAAATTTACTTCCTTTGATGCAGTGGTCAACTGCGTGTCTTACGAATCACTAAGCCTTATTTTTCCCTTCGCTACGCGCCCGGTGTTGCAGCTGCTGATCTCGATGCACTCCCTCCTCGCATCCGTCAATTTCACTCCAAAAGCGGACCTTTGAGTGGTTTGTGGCCGTATTTGCATGCCGCAGGCGGAGGATATTAATGCATCGCGGTAACTGAGTGATGCCGGGACTCCAAGTGATCTATTTTCGCCGCCTCGTGTTTTCCCTTCGCCAGGCCACGGGCAGGAGAGCATGGCCCGTGTTGACACATGCTGGAGCCGAAGAGCCACGTGAAATGGGATGTATCGCTACATGGCTTAACTCATAGGCGATGAAAGCCGGCACAAATCCGACTCCATTAGGTCTCTTTTGAATACGCATGGTGTCATAATATATACGTTAAAGGTTCATTTTTATTCAGAATTATTTATCATTTAAAAATTGTTCCAAAAAATAAGTGTGCTTACTCATATAAAAGTTTACACCATGTATATCATTGTAATATATAATTATTTTTCTTAGGAATATTTGCATGGTATTCGTTTTCCCTCACACGGTTTCGATGTTAAAGGGTAAGCTAGAGCTTCTCTATTCATGTGTTGTCCAAATAATGGTGCACGTTTGGAAGTATTAAAATTATTATTATTACTATTTTTACTGTTGTTATAATAATAATAATGATAATAATAATTATTATTACAGTATCGTTTGTTTTTCTTAAATTTTCTTCAGTTTTCACTGAGTCGTTTTAGTGTAAAGAGAACGGGCTCTCACCAAGGTAACTAATTACTTTTCCATTGCGCTGAGAAATTTTCTTATGATATGGCAGTTAAGATTATTACAGCCTGTAGCAATTCGATGAATGTATTTGGATGGAGATTGAGTATTTTGAAGCTATTTTGTTAATATTTTGGGATGATACCGGTAGCAGAGATGACAATTGGAGCCATAAAAACCTGTTCCATATTCCATATACTTTTCATTTCTATTTTAAACTCTTGGTACTTATTTATTTTCCGGCTATTGTCTTTTCGATGTTATGCGATAGTGGTACAGCAATATACTATGTAACAAGTTCTATATTTATTGTCAATCAACATTATATCTGGTCTATTATTAACTATAGTTTTATCTGTTTGCATCGGAAAATCGTAGTAAATTTTAAATGCGCTGTTTTCAAGCACTGTTTCGGGGTGGCATTCATAGTATGGGGTCTTGGTATCTATTAACTTGTGCTGGTAGGCCATTTTTTGGTGGATCATTTTTGAAACTTGATTATGTCTACTTAAATATTCTGTATTAGCTAACATCTTACAGCCAGATATAATGTGTTGGATTGTTTCAGGCACTTGAAAACATCTTCTACATTTGTCATCTGTGTTGATTTTATCACCCAAGATATACTTTGCATAATTTTTACTGCGGAAAACCTGGTCTTATATTATAAACATGAATCCTTTGGTTTCTCCATAAAGTTCCTCCATTGACAACTATTTGTTTGATCAGATTTTACCAAAATTTGGTTGATTGAGGACATTGATGTGTCGTCCATGTTATTCCTTCTGGGCCCATATTTCTGCCTTTCTATTTAATAGAACGGTTCTTGTGTAGGTTGTTCCATAGGTCGTGCCATTTTTGTTTATAAGTTTAATGGTGTTAAGTTATTGTGGGAATATAATATTTATTTATGCAGAATCGAACTGTTTGATCTGTTGCAAAATAAATGTTTTAGTCCATGAATTTGATTTTTGAGGAGCTGCAATATATCAATTATCCCCCTACCTCTCATATATCGGGGTAGCGATAGTCTCTCTATTGAAGCCTCTGCGGGTTGTAAATTAAATTTTGTGCATGATGTACGTGTTGATCTTTCCATGCCCGCTATTTCGGTTTTCGTCCAGTTAATCTCTCCGAATCAAAACAGGTACCGAAAAAGTGTTGATGGCTTTGATTACATTTCGTACATTCAATTCTGTTTTAAGGATGGATCTTAGTCTTTTATTGAATTCAGTCGTTAATTCCTTCTTGATCTGTTTATGCTGTTTTGATTTTGCTTGCAGGTTTCCAAGGTATTTGTAGTTCTCATTTGCTTCCACAGATATTATTGACTCATCGTCCGTCATTTTGAAGTTTCCATGCCTGATTTCTCCTTTTTCTATGTGAAGCAATCTACATCTATGCAATCAGAATCGCATGTTTATATCAGTGAAGAACCTACTTGTGACATCCAGAAGGTACTTGAGCTGTATTTCATTCGAGGAATAGATTTTAGTATCGTCCACGGGTAGAAGGTGAGACAAAGTAAAGCTGTTATTTGCTCTATTTTTTATTTTACATCCATATTTAGTGCTATTGAGGGCATTTGGTAATGCGTGTAATGCAAGGCAAAACCAGAGCTGACTCAAGGAGTCTCCTTGGAATAGGCCCCGTTTTATGTCAATGGCTGGTGTTGAAAGACTTTACCCGATATATTGACCATTAGTGCTGTTTTCCATTTTGCTATTGTTGCTCATAAAAATTAATGATGGTGCCGTGGATTTTGTAAGTAGTCAGAACTTTTCACAACCAATTATTTGCGACACTGTCAAACGCCTTACGGTTGTCTATATAAGCAACATAAATATTTGTGTTATTTTTAAAAAGCACCTTCAATAAAAGTAGCTTCCGACTAGTTTCCCAATTATTAAGGCTACGATATAAAATTAACTACCGAAATACAATAGCCAAACTCATATTATGTATTAAGGTGAAGGAGACTTATTCGTTCGTGAAAGGTTATTCGGTATTTCCACAGGGTCAGGTTCTCCATCACGGCCGACGTTTCGACGAACGATTCGTTGATCGTCAACGGGGCATGACGTATAGATTACTGACGACATAGAAGGATATGTATGATGCCATGATGACGATGAATGACCACTTCATAGAAACGTCGGTCTTGATGGAGAACCTGACCCGGTGGAAATCTCGGATAACATTCCACGATACAATACGCCGGTAAAGCCTACTATCATCCGAGACTTACTCGGATTCAAATGTATATTATTTCAATACCTGTTTTAATTGTTTAATTGTATTCAGTCTATCTTCTCATCAAAATGTTTAAAATTGGTACTTTCTAGCCCTTCCGACCCAGATAGTGACTCTCTTGAGAAGCAACGCTTCCTTATCTTCTTTCCTGTCTCCTCATGGTCGGTATCTTATGCCTCAATTCCCTGCAGTGCCTCGTATAATAGCATGCTGCTATGGATTCTGCGCAGCCTCGTCTCTGCTTTGTTATCGTCAGAGCTCCGTTGTAAGCTGGTCCGCTTTCATAGATAATATGAAATTGCTTTTTTTTGCGCACGGTAAATACTTCTATTTTTATCTTTACGGATTATGGCCCGCTCAATGTGACCATCTAGCGCAATCTGCCCAGTAGCTCAGCGCTGAAGGCTATGCTTTTCGTTGATCATTTTTTAATTCCCGTACAGTAAGGAAAATCGTTTCTCTTATCTCCCCAGCTCCTCATGTAAAAACTGAACTCGGCATTTTCGCCGCATAACTGATCCACTCAATACGGCCCGCTGCGCATTTTTAATGGCACCACTACTCTTCAACTCTATCGTATGCCTCAATCTATTCTCTTATTTAATCTAAGCTCGGACCCGAATCGCTGCTTGTAGAGCTTAGCACGAGGAAATTACGTAGTTATTCGAGTTACTTATTATCAACGGATCCGAATGCCTCCGGTATTAATGGCAAAGGCCACTTCAAAAGCGCTTGGCAGGCCGTATTAGTGAGAGAGGAGATTACCGCTATTCAGAAAATAAAATCCCGGAGCAGCGCCGATAAACAGGGGTCTGTCCCCTCAGACCACCCTCACCTGTCACACAAGACCTGCCCCCACCGCCCCCGCCGCCCCCTTTTCGGCGCGTTCCCGCCTCCCCACACCCCGCGACAGTGGCGCCCGTCGGCGGTGGACGCTTCAAATGCTGAGCAGGGAAAAGGCCGTAGTGGAGTGGAGATCTCCTTAGTTTATGCCCGGAAGACCTGGGAGGTGACGCTCACGTCTGGGTTGATACTCGTCCGAAAATGCAGGGGCGGGTCAGAGGGCAGGGATTGAGAATACAGGTGGACCGGCACATCTACCTACTACCTCGCAAGCCGCCTAAAAAGGCGTGCGGCAGGGGGTGTTAGCACACCAGCCGTAGGCATATACAAAGGAAATGCATGAAAAGAATGGGATTGGCGTGGTGGCGATAGTGTTGGCTTTCCACCCCATGAACTCGGGTTTGAATCCCGGTGGTAGCAGACAATTTTCAAAGATTGCCCTACCCCTGCTTGGATGCTGTGCGGAGAATATTTCAAGACCAACTCTCCGTCCGTCGGGTGGGACTTAAAGACGTGGGCCATTAGGCGCCTTCGTTAAGAACAGGCTAATGCCGACGCCGGGTTTCTCTCCACCCTTCCTTCCATACCTTACCTCTTGGCGCAAATCACCATAGCTGTCGGCTGCCTCCTCCAAATACAGTACCAATCAATATGAATCAACAAAATTACCACTAGCATTTATTGAAGTACTTTACGGTTCGGGGGAAACACGAATTCCCGTATCTATCCGTTCGGCAAAATATCACTCTTAATTAATTGCTTCTGTTGGACCAGGAAATTTAGTGGGGCTTTAAGATGATGTTCTCCCTGTCGCTCTTAAAGATATCTATACTCTATAATTATTCAAGCAATATTGGTAGTGCCGCACTGGGATTCGATGTGCTCTCTTCTCGACAAGGTGCCTTGTTCACCGCGGATTACCTATGAAATGAATCGTCGAAAGGAGATGCGTGAATGAATCGGTCACGAATATTGAAATCATGAAGAGATGCAGGAGTGGTAAACGGCATCAGCATAAGCATTGGTCAACAATCCTAAGATATGTTTGACGCAGCACTTCACTCAATTCTACCATCAGCTTATCTTTTGGCTCCTACGTATTTATTCTTTTTCACATCTTTCTTCACCTGTTCCATATATTTTGTTCGAAACTTCTCCGCTCTTGCCATCCACTTACACCGTGATGGTTGTCTTCATTAAGCCATCATGTCTTAAGATGTGGCCTAAATGGTTGTTACGTCTTCTGAGTAAGGTTTTCATGAGGCTTCTCTTCTCTCCTACTCTCTTTAGGACTTCCTAAATACTAAATCGGTCGATCTATTTTGTCCTCATTATTCTTCTGTAACACCACTTTCGAAGGCCTCTAACCTTGCTTTCTACGCTGCTGTCATTGTCCATGCCCCACCTCCGTATAGAAGCATATTCCAAACGTAGGTTCTTATAAATTATTTCCTTGCTTTCGGTCGGTAAGCTAAAGTTCGGAGGAGTTGAAAGAATAAAAACTTTGCTTTTTTCACTTGATGTTCATTTTTTCCGACCACGGTTTCGTGTCAGTGTAATATTTTACGCTGAAACGAAAAATACGGCTTTGGTTTCGTTAAAACGAAAAATACGACGTCGCAAAAATAAACCACCATGTGGAAAAAGCAAAGTTTTATTTTTTCAACTCCTACGATAAAGGATTTTCACCAAATCACGCCATCTACCATCGCTTGTATGAAAATTTTTAATTGATATATTCTAAAATAATCAAATATAAAAATTTAAAATTCCATACCAAATTAAAAACTAACTTTGATAGTTAACTTTATGATAAATGGAAGAATCCATCCTAAGTACATTGTCCTCGCCTGTTGACGAGAAAAAATTCCAATGCTTTTGTTACAGATTTGGACGTGTAAATTAGTAGCGACATAAAACGATGTTATATTAACTAATTCTTTTAATTTATCTTCAATTAAATATACAAACCATCGAGCATATAAGGTATTAATTTTATTTGGCTCGATGCTTATTTTGGCTGTTCATGAATGTGCACTTACGGATGTTGTTACTCCCCATAAATTGATAATTTAGTTGAGGTTTAATTTGATTGCACACTTGAAGAGACTGCGCATTCCGCTATAACTCATCGCCATGTTCACTATTTCTCCAGCTTATTACGAGATGAGAGTATTTTTCAGCGAAATCTGAACTAAGCTTAACAATTGTTGTTCAAAAAATCACAAAGATGAGGAAACCACTTTGCTGCCCAAACTACCTCTAAAAATAATTATTAAAGGGTAAAATGAAAAATTTCTTCCAAAATAAATAAACCGATGTTTTTAACAGTTTTATGGATTATGATCACCCTTTTTTGAATAAATACACTATCTGTAAACTTAACACGTCTATTGTCTTCGTGAATCACGTTTAAAAAGCTGAAATCGATGTGCGACAAAGGTTTACCTTGCTCGTAAAAATTAATGTAGGCTCGGAAGTTATTTTAATACGAATTTATATTTATTAATTGAGGCCAAATACCATATCCTTTTGTGTAAAATCCCGCCCTATTTTACTTAAAATGAAAATAAATCTGGGCTTATTGAACTTATCCAAGAAAAAATTGAAAGATTTTTCCTTGATAGGAAGTAAGGTAACTAAGAGAATGGGTTACGCTTGAAAAAGTGTAAATGACTTGTTGAGGATACTTGCCTCCTCTCTTTTGAACGAACTCCGTATTGGTTCATTACTTATGCCCTGTAAGCCATAATTTAGTCCTTTACTAACAATAAAGTGTGACTTTTATGGAGGGGCGCTAAAAAAATCAAAAAAGTCTCGAATTTGATTTCATACTTCTTAACATGTCATCTAGAATTTCCATAATGCAGCTGCTCACAAAAGGTAACAGTCGGATGTTATAAAGATTTTTAAGCCTCAGTGCCTCTTTTGAAAACCTTGAGTAGGAGCACCAATATTACATAAAAGGATTCTCAAGTCGTCCTCTAAATGTGTTTTCACTCACCGCGCATTTAAATGGGTTTACAAAAGTCGCCACTCTCGTTGCTAATGAACGATAATATCCGAGTTTCATGAGGCAATAAGGTATAATTATAGGAGTCAAGCGAAATGTAAATTAGTGGTGATGGGATTTACCAAATTAATAACTTTTCAATGCTATTCATTGCAATTACTAACATTAAACTGCAAAGTATTGGAAAAAAAGTGGATCGCATTGCACTCTTCAGCGCGCCGCGGTTATTTTTGATAATCGATGTAAAGGCGACCGCAGTGGCAACATAAATCAGCCTTCTATTCGAGACTCAAATCACCGATGGCGGCGCTGAAGGCGCTGGCGTAATTTGCCAATATGGCCGACACATTGAGGATATTGTTGTGATGATAATATAGGTGCAATAGGATGAATCGTGAAGCCTCTGCGAATATTAAAGTAGAAAATATCAAGGAAGATTTTTCGAAGTTTTGAGGAGGTATTTCGATTTCTAGGAGCAACCACAAATCGCATTAAGTATTCAGGAATTGATAAATACAGCCAAAATGGCATATAATTGCTCGCAGCGATTACTGAAAGACTTTTGTAATGATCATAATTGCGTGACACCGATAAAAAGCACTATTCTTATTAGGGTACAAAATAAAACTCTAATATGTTGGCTACCTTAAACACCATAAACCTTCAAACCACTGTTAAAGTAAATTATGAATTTTTGCAATGAATGGCAACTGAAATGCATTATACATTACATATTATGAATGCATTTAACATTTTAATTACGACGTTTTGATTGCCTACTACCACAAATATAATTAGAAAAATCAGTAAATACCCAACAGTCGCAATGATTTGTCAACGTGATTTCCTTGGGTAACTGCTTGGTATCCTCAGAGCTCTACTTCCGAATTCGGCCGATAGCTGGCGTATTGCTTGTCCGGATTCTCGATTAGGGTGGAATTGGGCCTCCTTAATGCAGTCCCAATGGGTAGACGGCTGGACAGTTTGATCGGCCACGAAATGAGACGCGAGGATCTAATGAAAATTATCGGAGAATGACAGGTGCAAGGGAAGAACGGCTGATGAACACCACGGATGAGATAATAATATAATTATTTTCTTGGATAATATCCTCTAAAAGATATGAAGTCTAAATTTACATAATTGGACTCCGTAATATAAAAATATAGGGTAATGGTAATAACAGAATGTGAAAAAATGCCTCATAGAATAATTTAAGCAGTAAAATAGTTGGTAAAATATAAAACTAAAGTCACCAAGACGAAACTAAATTAAAAAACCTTCATCGCCTGTTCTACATTGCTAGTACAAATCGCATAGTAAGTTACATTCATTATACAATATCGGGATAAGATTAATTTTCTATCCAATTATCTATATACCCGTAACCCCCTATTATGTGAAGCAAGAGTGCAATATACTTATCAAAACGATATAAAGTAATCTTAAGGATATGTAAAGTTGATTTTTAGCCTGGCATACACAACAGTAATGCTGCTCCATTAATGACTGCACATAGCATAAACATCATCAATCGATGTATCCAGGTGCATTTAAAGGAAATATACAATTCATACACCAAATTCATAATTATTGAGAGAATATTTGCGGAAATGTAACTTGGTGAAATTTATTTACATTAACGCAATAAGCGGATAATACACAAATCCCAAAATTTCGAAATAATTTTAAGAATACTTAACGCAAATGTTCAACTTAATGCAAAAAAGTAACTGTTCAATTATAATGTAAACAATGTGAATACTCAGAAGGCTGAATACATGAACTGATATTAAAATGGTACATGCGAAAAAAATATAATCCAGGACCTCGTTCACACGTGGCAGCCGGAACATTTTTTCGTATTAAAAGATAACATTTTCCGTTTTTAAATGATGTATATTAGTAGAGCTGAAAATTTCGTCATGAATGCTATTCCATATCCTAAGCCCTGAGTTTATAGTTGACGAGTGATAAATAATAGAACTGCAATGAGTGCTTTATATCTTCTGCTGGCTCTTTCTGCTGTGTTGGAATCCTAACAAAGATTTCATTCGATAATCAGGGGTTTTCGATGACTAAATATTGGATAAAAAAATGTTTACATGTATGACGTGTATATAGACATTTGTATCGAAAATTAATCTTATCCCGGAATTGTATAATGTATGTAACTTTTTATGCGATTCCTACCAGTAACATAGAACAGGCGATGAAGGACCTTAATCAGAGGAATTATGTAGGTGTTAAAAGAGTTGCCGATAGAACTGAGTGGAGAGCTGCGTAGAACCAATCTTAGGATAAGTGACTGCAGACCTCCAGATATTATGATGAGCCTTATTGGAGCCAATAATAATAAATAATAAATACATTCATTCATTGTTATGGGAGTCTGACCTCCTTTAGAATATTGTATTAAATTACAAGGTGTGCGTTAACAATGGACACAGAGGTAACAAAGAAATCATACAACAATATGAAAAAAACTGAATGTCTTCTTCTAGCACTAAATGAACATTAATGTATCCATGAATAAATAAATAATTTAACTTGGTTGACAGTAAACATAGGGGTGACGAAAGAATCATAGAGAAATATGAAAAAAAAACTAAATTCCTTCTTCTGACACGAAATGAACACAGAAAATATCATTAAAAAAGTCAATAAATCAACTCCATTGACAATAAAAGAGGCTGCTAACAATTGAGTGACAGAGTATTAGGAATAGGGTCTTTAATATGAATTGGGAGTTGTTTTAAATGCAATATGAAAGTATTTTCGCAGATAAATTCATCGAGTCTTAGATTTTTTCGCAGAAGTGTATATAATTGACTGATAGGCATTTAAATATACTTTTGAAGATGGATATTAATTTCATCGTCAAAACTACAGAAATTCTCACTCTTTTTTACGGTTGACTATGACTTTGGCCCTAATAAGATGCTTTATGCTCATAGTAAAATGAGGAATTTATGTTTTTTCTCTAATATGTCGTTTTTCTGTAAAAGACATTATTTTCTCCTAAAAGTAGGGATTTTGAGGAACATTGGTGCATCTTTCCTGAAGCCCATCATATGAGGAGTCGATTGAAATAGTTTTAAGTATTCTCTGAAAAGAGTCACAAGTGAAATAACTGAGCGAGATCCTGGCGAAAAGCATGATTGTTAACGACGGCCAATACGCGTCCGCCTGCAAATGAGGAACTTCAACAAATAACAGCATAAAACCCTTGCGACATCTACAACAGACAAATGATATGATTTCTCTAACCAAAGTAGCTTCTACACATATGAGGCAGCCATTGCCGAGGACTAAGTGTACTCCTAATGAGAAGGGTATATGTGTGTAGTAAAAAGTGCAATCAAGGCAATAAGAATTCATCCGCTACTCAAAAGTCACAAACATTGTTGACACTTATCATCACTGGCCATCAATCCTAAGATTAATTCTACGCAGCTCTCCACTCAAGTTTTCTATCCGTTAATCTTTTCACACCTACTTACCTTTCATTTTTACTTATTTATTCTCTTTTACACATTTCTTTATTCTTCGCATCTATTATAAATTTGATTCCTTTTCCATTCTTTTCATCTACTGGTCCCTCGACGATTGTCCTCATCAAGCCAACATGTCTCAAGATATGGCCTCAAGTTTGTTCCATCTTCTTCTAAAAAAAATTGAGTCTTATCAAAGAAGGCATGTGCGAGGATAGATGGGGACCAAATTTGCGTCGCCTTTCAAGATAGATGGAGACGAGAAATTATATAAGCAGGGTGAAACTTGGTCGTACGTTGTTTTGAGTTCGCCGATGTTATTGAAGGAGAAGGAAGGGTTATTGAAATTTAATGAAAATGTATAGCAATCAAAAATGTAGGCGTGCAAAAGAAGGATTCTCTAAATCGATTCCAATATGGATAACATAGGTTCCAGTATGAGTTCGTAATTTTAGGGGCAATTTTTACTTTGTAATTAATTGGCGTTTCAAGAGCAATTGTAAGCTAACAAAGTGGCCTCCTCATCCTTGTGCTTTACTTAAATATGTTAGAGGTGAGCAGTACGGGCTTAGCCGAAAAAATTCTGTCATGCCAGTAAAGGCTGGAGAAATAATGTAAATTATGATGCGTTGCGGGTTGAATTGCATAGTCACTTTTAAGCTACAAAGAAGCTGCATTTATGTTTACTTGGTACCACTGGCTAACTTTTGTGATAGGTGGAACTTAGAGTTCCGAAAATAAATTTCCTGCTTGACGGTCCCGACTATTAAGTACTCATGTTTTTCCTTAGTAAACTGCCATATTTAAAGACATCCAAGACTTCCAGCGTCAACTGCGTGTGGATCTGTGACATGAGGCTCGTTTTATTCTCTAGATAATAGTCCATGCATGAAAGAATTTACCAATCATTTATTTTCTTTGATTAAAATTGCCACGAATTTGTGAAAGAAAGAACAATTTTGTCAGAAAGGCCAATGTGGTGGATAATTACAGGCTAAAGTTTTTTGTTTAGTAATTAAACGTCAAAATTGAATTTGGCAACATTGGAGACTTGCTAAAGTAGTCGTTGTATAAAGACACCATTTATATTGCGGAAAACCAAACTTAAATTGAGGACCCTAGAAGCCAAGGGGGATAATTACAATTATTTTGGGAGAAAATTGCGGATTACATGCAAATCACTGAATCCATATATTTATGCTTACCAGTGATTCACTTGTACCCCTTTGCCACAACAGTATTGTGCACCTCTTCAACCATTTTCTTTACTCGTCTCCAAAAATAAAAAAATGCACTCATCCCCCTTGACTTGTAGGGTCCACAGTTTGATTAAAAATTATGAATGTGAAATTATGATCAATGTATAATTTAATTAATTAAATCCTATTATGAAGGAAGGAAAATAATGAACTGTTGAAAGGAACAGTCATCACAGAGATTTTTCTCCGGCTGTTCCAATTTTCTTTAGTTTCTTCCTTGGTGGAGGGTTGGCGAAAGGAAGTGTGATAAAGGAAGAGCGTCTCATAGATCTCTGTCATTCGAGCTAGCTGAAGAGTTGATCTTGGGGAGGCGGGCGACAAGATCTCAGGAGGCGAGTGGGCGACTTCCTGCCACCAGACCTCCCAATCCCCTTGGCCTCCCCTATCCGGCGTGTTTGCTTTGCTCTTCGCCACAGCTTTCCGCAGGTATCCCTTTGCAAATATTAAAAGCCTGAAAGGCATTCATTGTGAAATTAAAATAAACTACGCAGCCTTCAGAGAATTTTTTAGAACAATACAAAATAAATGCTGCGGAAACTACGAATCAAAAACATTTAAGGTAAATGTTTCAGCTTTCATAATATTTCCGTTTTCAACTCGAATACATTTCGTATGGCAGTCAAAGTCCGACAGACTTATACTTACGACTTTACATTTTCCCTAAATATTAGCATATTAAGTAGCAACTCAGTTGAATGAGTTGGCAGTGCATTTTATAACAATGTTTATGCTGGCGACTTCTTTCGGTTTTTCACATCCACGTTTATTTTTACATTCTTATCACGATTATATTTTATGTTTTTCATTCGGAAAATTTCATTCTTTTTTTCATATTTTTTTGAGGTCGTTCATAAAATTCCACTTTTGCTGTTGCATGAGCTCGGATTATTTGAATGAAAATAAAATTTTAATCATCCCAATAATTTACATAAATTTGTTTTCGCGGAAAAGATATCGAAATTCTGGACTTTATTTTTTTAAAGCAGTGAAGGTGCCTGACGATGTCTCACAGCGACGTAACTGGTCGAGATTAAATTTATCTAAGTGAAAATTACAAGGCTTTTTCGAATCAAAATCAAGCAAATTCACAATGCTACGCCTCAAACGATCCAGTTTATTACTGTAAAGGTATGCTAAGTGATTAACGCAGGAATATATATATATATGAGCTTTGTGGAAGATTTTGACTATTGCTGCAGTCACCCTCTTCAGAGATGATGTATATCTATAGAGTGGTCGCAATAAATTGGCTGTCAGTGACTCATTGCCTATTTTTTAAATTATCCATCTTGGTAAATTGGAGAAGTAAACCAATATTTAGGAATCATGTGCGAGAATAAATCCTTAAATTGCTCGTTGCACGTGCTGAATGGAAATCCTCCTCGCTTAACCCTTATAGTGCCAGCGGGCCGATATATTGACCAGTTTTATGTACATTCGCGCCTTTCATTTTTTTGCGCTTCTTGTAGCTTGTGTAACTGATTTTTTTACGGCAATTTCACCGAGGCTCATGGTACTAGATGTTACTAGATGGTTTTTGTTCGTAATTGGTATTTGGAAGAGGCGACCGATAGCTGAGGTAATTTGCACCATGAGGAAAGACTACCTATTGGAGGAAGGGTGGAGAGAATCCCAGCGTCGGCATTAGCCTGCTCTTGACGAAAGGCTTCAAGGGGATTTACGGATTTACGTCCCGTCCGACGAACGACGTGTTGCGCTTGAAATGTCCTCAACACAAGCAGGGATCCCAGAAAACTCTCTGCCGCTGCCGGGATTTAAACTCGACCCCGCCAGGTGGAAAGCCAACACTCTAGCCACCACACCAACCTGATCCCCGATTGCTTTCAATATCTGCTATTTGCTATTTTCATTTACTTACCCATAAGTTTGAATGGAACTTAAAAAAATATTTGCTTCATATAATGCATGTTAAGCTTTATATAATTTTTTAAGTGCATACCTACTAATTCATCCAAAATGCCCTCAAAGTCTTCAGTATACCAGGCAGCATAAGCTGGCACTAAAGAGCGTTAAGCCTTCCCCGCTTTCGTCCGCTCCAGCCCAGCCACGGGAGTACCATTGGCGAAGTCCGCGCGGGCAATATACGGAAGGCCCAATCGATTTAAGCGGGCGGTAGGCGATAGATGCATGTAATGTACAGAGCCCGAGGGGGAAGGGACGATTCAAAAACCATATTCATGCTCGCTCCAGTGTCGCAGTTTCACTGGTCCACTTGCTCCTCTTGCTCTGCCAGGAACATCGTCTATCCCATAAAGTACGAACCTCGCCCCAGCAGCGCTCGTATCCTACGCCACGTTTTCATGAGTTACCACTGCCCGACATGAAATCTATCTCCTCTGTCTGGTACTCTGCCTTTCCCTGATCCCCAGAGCAAGGCAGCAAATGCAGTTAAATCAAATGGTGTACAGAGGACTTACATGGTAGAAAAAAGCTGGCCAAGCTATAGTGAATAATTTTTTTGAGTCTGCACACCTAAGAACACAGTGGGATTTTTTATGTGTTAATTTAGGTAATATTGCAGTACAGCAAATTCCGTGGAAAAAAATAAATTAATTTTTTTATCGGTCTCTAAATTCTGGTTTCCGCATAAAAAAATCTGGATTGGCGTAAAGACAAAAAATTATGATTTTTTAGGTGTTTTTTTACATGCTTGTTGGGACTAAAAAGGTTTTTAATCCACTTTTTCTCATTGCTGTGTTTAAAAGTGTCCGGAATTATGCAAAAAAATGCATTCAGCATTGCATATTTATATTCCAACTTTGGTAGGAGATCTTCACAACTTCAATTCTTAAATTCAAGAATCCATGGATATCGTTTCATTATGAATATTTTTGTTATGTATATCGCTTACTCATTTATTTGATCAGATCGAAAGGTTGTTTATGAATGATAATGAAGTCTCTGCAGAAATTTAAAATATCACTAATGGAAAATAATCTCATGTGTAAGATGTTTTAAGTGGTTATTGTGAAAAGTATACAGCAATACAGTACAGTATCCATCCAAACTAAAACGAAAATGTGCAAATCATTACATTTGTATGGATAGAATATATATCATTCTAGGCGCAAGATAGCAAGAAAAAGTAAAAATAGATAATTCCACCAACATTTAGGAAGTGAGACTAAGAGGCAACAAGGCTTAAGAAGAAGTATGAAAGTCCCTTACCTTGGCAGACGTAGGACGTTGGCGACTCTCCAGGATGAATACGACTTAGGATAAACACAACTCGTCTTTTCTTCCCAATCTTCATATTTTGCGGGTGAGTTATTGTCAATAAATCTAGGCGGCGTTGTTGCTGAAAATAGACAAAATCGTTACCCCGAAAACCATAATTTTTGATGCTTGAAATAACACTTAAATAAATATATACCATGTAAAGTGCGCCATTTCTTTTAATTAGGTAGGTTTTTGCTATTTATGCTACTTATGGCGGCAGTTCATTGTTTTGGCGTATTCAGCATAAAAATAATAGAAATTTACTTTAAACGGAAAAAATAAAAGTTTTTCATTCCAATAATGAGTAAAATTCGATAAATTTATTATTGAAACCAGCTTACGCCAT
Organism: Ischnura elegans; assembly: GCF_921293095.1. Taxonomy (NCBI): domain Eukaryota; kingdom Metazoa; phylum Arthropoda; class Insecta; order Odonata; family Coenagrionidae; genus Ischnura; species Ischnura elegans. The sequence goes on from NC_060259.1 coordinate 47,518,094, forward strand.
TGAATTTCACCAAGTAGTGTCTGCAAGTGAGACATTTTCCTCAGGAACACAAGATTTTCTGATACTTCCCAGCCAAGTGTATTGTGCTATTCAAGAATACTACGGTAGTGAAGTTTAAACATACACTTACAATATCTTTTAAATCAAAGAAATACAATTTATGGTTTTATAGAGACAAAGAAGTTGTTTGATAGCAATATATATCGTAATATTGTTACGAGCATTCACGCTACCTCTCTCCGCTTCAATACAAGAAGTCTTTTCCTTTTCCTCCCTCTGTTCAATTATTTATTCTGTCATGGCTTTGCTGTCTACCTAACGCTCTCCATCCAGTCTTAGCTTTAGGGTTTTTCACGTCACCTCCTACATCCTTTCTTTCCGCCACAGTCGCGTTTCCCACGAGATGTTCTTGCTTCAGTCAGACTTATTTGTTCATTCCTTGGCGCCTTTCTCTATCCGTCAGCACTCACCCTTTAAGGAAGCCACTGGGGAATTTTCATTTTATTTTCTTCAAGTCAGCATTCTTGCCCAATGCCAAACTATGTTCCTATCGAACTATTTTATTACAAAATAATTGTCCATTATCAATTGTGTTTTTGGTATATCAAGCTTCTAGATCTTCCAGACATTTTCTTATGACTGTTTTTATCACCGCATTACTAACTTTACATTTTAAACATATGCCCTGAAAATTTTTAATACCCATCACTTTAGTTTCTTGGTATAATTTACTAAATACCTCAGCCAAGATTAGGTCACAAATAAACACCCATTTGCATTTGTTATCTACCTTCAAGAATTAAATATTAGACTCCTATTTTTCATAATCGTCAAAATTATAGTGCGGTATCTTGAACATCACCAATTTTTCTAAAATTGACTTTGCAGCCAAATTTCCTCGGAAATGTCCGGAAAAATTGCATCAGTGACTTTTGCCGCTTCAATACCCTCTTCTAACTACTGTACTCAATCCATGTCGGTGATTTAAAAAAAATTATTTATTTTAACATAATTACGCCTAAAACCATACATTTTTAGTGTCTCATTTTCATTGGATTCTTTTGGCACGTGTTGCGAGGTATTTTATTTAATATTTGGAGAATGAAGCACTACTAATTTCCTCCTATTTAATTAATTGAACCTATCAATTACAACGTCCTTGCTTCATTAATAAGGGTGCTTTGAAATGTCTGAAATGCTTTTAAGGATCGAGCATTTATGAAAATGCTCGAGGGGATGGAGGCACGGTAAAAAGTGGAGTCCCAACTGCTGAATCACCAGAAGATCGAAGTTTGCTTTTTAATATCTCATGTTCGAATGATCGAAGCAAAAAAGACAAAAATTACCTGATATTAATGTGAGAAAAAATTATGTTTTGAATTAAATTGCCATAAGAAATTTTCAAGAAAAATTGCGGGTAAATTCTTGAGAATGATTAGGAAGTACTTTTGCAAATTAATAAATTTAGAATAATTTTTCTCATGGAAATTAATAACTCTCTAAGAATGGTGATTGATGTTTATCAAATAAGCAGATTGAGGATAAAATTCACCGCTGAATACATTCGGGTTAGATGATCACCAGAGCTATGAATTTTCCCATAATCTACCAGCTCTTACGATTTCTGCGCCTGTAGCTACGCAATGTAATACAGCAGAATGTAACTTATGTAGCCTACGTTTCAGGATAATCAAACGACTCAGCGCTGATGGTAACAATAGTGATGATACCAGCTCTAGCGATTCCTGCGCCTGTACTAACGCAACATATGATAACTGTAGGCAACCCGGGTTATCTACGCTTAAGGATAACAAAACAACTCCGAACGGATGGTAGCAACGATGATGACACCAGATCTTTCGATTTCTGCCCCCATAGACACGCAACATAACATAACTCTAGGTACGCATGTATTCTATGTTTCATTATAACGAAAGGAAAAACTGTAGGTATGAATAATGACAAGACTCGCAACGGATAGTAGCACGGCCTTTCCTGGAGTGTTTGACGACTTTTTTTTATCCGTCCTCCGTGGAAACCTTGAAACGATATATAGAACCTTAGAGTACTTGCACGTAGAGTGATGATCGATGCCAACATATTCAGCAACGCAGATTGCAGGGACGCTTAGTGCTAGCATAAGATAGACTCTAGGCTGTGTGCCGCCATTTGCATATGGCCAGCTTAGTGAAACCTTTCATCTTCTGCGCCCACGTTATTCCTTTAACTGATCTCAATAGAATGATAGCCAATTGATAGATAAGACATGATTTTCAAGTTTAACTTATTTTGCAAGTCCGATAAAAACAGTAAAAGTAGCTTTTAATTATATTTCCTCGAGAGGCTTTCAGGTTAGATGTTTAAGATTTCAGATCTTAAGCATCTAACCTGAATTTAAAAAATAAATGTATTAACTGAATGGCTAGGAATATTATCTGTGCTTTTTTCTTCAGCCCTCTCTTTGAATCGTCGGCAAGAGAGATTTCGTCTCCATATCAAAAAAAGGGAATAGTTTTTCTTACTTGAAACCACTTTTTTCATGCCCATGATATAAGTATTATTACATGGTTATTCTTTATTTTCTACCAGCTAACCATTAACACTTATTTCTCCATACCGGTACAGATCTGAAGATAACTAAGCAAGCATTGAAAATAGTACTTCTAATAAAGCTAATTTAGGTCGAAATCTTGGAGAGCATTTTATTACGTCTTATAATAATCATCAGCATCATTTATCACAGCATTTGGTTCAAGACTCAGACTGGCCTCCATGGCAATAGAGATAAGTTTACCTTACAGTCTGTTTTCACTCTTTTACAATATTTTTAAAGTCGATCTTGCTGAGTGAAATGACTCAGTGCAGTTCTTGCGGAAAAGCCATTCAATTCTTATGACTTCATAAAGAACATAAAAAAGAAATATAAACAAATAAAATATTTTAGGAAGTATGGTTTAACCTTTCACCATGCCAAGAACAATAATGTGATAGTAGAAGTTGATAAAAGTATTAATAGTAGGTTTAACTCATATTTAGAGACATTAGAAAATACATATAAGTAGTGGAAATTATGATAATATTTTGGGAGTTTGCTTAAGATAAAATATCTATCTCTGTTAAATGCATACCTAAGGTCATGGTATTATGTATGCGTGAAATGAATTCTTCGAGAGAAATAGTAATTATGCGTGGAGAATATTTTGTGTCAGTATACGAAAATTAAAATTAAGTATATGTAACAGAATAAGTCTCAGATGAAGTTTTTCACTATACAAGCAATATATTATTGAAGTGTATTGGTATGGATTGCGCATTAAATAATTTCAAAAGTATAAATACAAAAAAGTCTTTTTTCCCGGGTTCTATTCCTGCATATATTGTGCAAATATTAATGCTTCAATACACCAATGCCATTTCTTTAACTTTTCCTAAAATATGGTATTTTTCCAAATAAATGGGACCAGGATGAAAATAAATGAGACCAATTTTAATTGAGGATGATTGTAATGGAGGCGCATACAGTTACCGTCCCTTGAGAATTATATATGTTTTTCAATTACATTTGATTGAATAATATGCAAAAATGTTAAATTACAAATAAAAAGGCACATGGCTGAATGTCGCATGGACAAATGACTGACGGATCTATTGCCATAAATTTAGCAACTATCTCTGGATATGATCAATCACTTGTGCACAGTGACTATCAAGATGCCATTTATCTTTAATTCAAGTGACTTCCAAGATGCTATTTATCTTTAATTCAAAAAGTATTTCATACAGTAAATCATAACGAAAAAAAAATCAGAATGCTAGGATTACAGGTTCACTTTTAAGCTTATAATGTTCTCTCTTATGAGAAATTAAGTAACATATTAAACAGAAATTTAAGATCAAGAGAATACATTGAATTATCAGGAGTACCTCAAGGCTCACTTTATGGTCCCCTTTTATTTCTGGTATTTATTAATGATCTGCCGCAGTACCTTCATTATACTAATGATGTTAAGTGATTAATGAAGTTAAAGGCTAATGTTCACTAGTGATGTTGAGATATGTAGTAGAGCTGACGATTTGATTGACAGCTCAGATGTACAGAATGATTTAAATAATTCGGTGGTATTAATTATTTTGTCAAAGAGAAACCTTTGTATTTTCATATTGATAAAAGCTCAGTGATTACCTATGAAAGGAAAAAGAATGTGTTAATAAAAAAGTACTCGATGTATGAACAGGGTACTAGATATAATGAATAATTAAATCTGCATATAAATTAATCGGTGTTTTATGGCGTATTTCTAAGTACTGCAAGACTACTAAAACATTTTGTCAATGGCAAGGAGCAAATAAAATCTCTTTTCTCTGTCTGGAAACCCATTTACAAAACAAATATATTGATGTGAATGAGAGATCAAGGTGTTTAATATGCATGTACCTACGAAGTACCCAAAGCAATCAATTTTAATTTTTTGCAGTTTTTGTCCTCTACAGATTTTTCAGGTTTCAAAGTTTCAGGTTTAGGCGAATTTTTAAACGTTTTAATAATGTTGATATTTATTTAAAGCGAGCTATTTGTTTTAATGAATCTATCTCGCATCGTTAAAGTCACGAACGGCACATAAGAAGGTTAGTCAAGTGGGGAATTCGGTTAGGAAAACGGATTGATGGTGATTAGCGTGCGTGCTCTTTACGGTAGATGGACGTAGAACTAGGGTTTTATTTTTTACCTTACACGCAATGCATAAAGATTGGAATGCTGTTTGAATGGCACCTAAGTAGGGATGGGCTTTTCCTGAATGATCTCAGGTGCCGCCGTGATTCGAATCCATGATATCGATGCTAGAGAACCGGTATTCCGTCCTCCATAGTCTTGGGCTGGTTACAGTATACCTCCTCCCCCGTCTTCATGCGTTTCATTGTAACCACCCATAATCGGCTTATCTGAGATTTCACTTTAATTTCGTTACTGAATCCCACATTTTTACGCAATAAATTAAGGCAATAACTTTACAGAGGAGATTCACTTATACCAAAAAGTAAAATTACAGCCTAATTAATGTCAATTTTTCAATAGTTACACGATTTTTCAAAAAGTTTTTTTTTTTAATGTAAAACTATATTGTCAGCAATAAAAATTTAGATTTTCATAGAAATATTCTTTGCTCGAAAAAATATAAAAGGTCACCCATGTGCTAATTTTTCGGTTAACAAAGGCTTTAATTTTATGATGCCCTTTTTTTCGGTTTGTTGAAAATTGGTAATTATATCGTATTATGCCTTCATATTTGTGAAATATGATAAAATACGCCTGATATTTAGATTAATTATTAATCTTTTGTGTTGAAAAGTATTGAATCAGCGTCAATGGGCATATGCAGATCCAAGAGATAGGAAGAAAATAAAGAAGACAGAGACTTTGTTAGCTAATGGTAATGATAATGGAGTGTTAAATGGTGAAGAATATTTCGAAAAAGTACTACTTCACTGAGCAACTGATGCAATCTATGAATGTGAATATATTCCCCTGTTTGGACGAAGAATATATACTGTTGTCCATAAAACAAAGGTATCCTTAATCCAAGTAATACCATATTCGTTGATACGCTTTGGCATCGCCGGGTTTAATTCTCTTTCTATCTGATGTATGAGTTGCGAACTATAAGTTTAATTTTCATAACTTTCCCTGCGTGCCATTGGCAATACTTTGACTGAACCGTC